>NC_042617.1:473531128-474852128 GCF_901001135.1 Rhinatrema bivittatum
ATATTCAGCACTAGCAGGGTAAATGTAAACCACATCCTGAAATGCTCCCAGACCCATATTGCCTCTTTCTCATCCAGCTAAATTTTAGCCATGTAAGGACTTACATGGATAAAACATAGCCACTCAGCGGGAAGAGAAATTAAAATATGGTATTTGTTCAGCTAAGTCCTTAATTTATGCAGACAAACCTCTTTGAATATTGACCCCTAATTCTTTTCCCTGACACTTCCCAACAGGCTGATGCAATATCAAGCAGTCAGGTCAGGTATGGCTTAACACACAGTTGGATGCACTAGACCAGTGGTTCCTAACCCTGTCCTGGGGACTCCCTAGCCAGTTGGGTTTTCAGGATATCCATAATGAATATGCATGAGAGAAAATTTGCATGTTATGGAGGCAGTGCATTCAAATTTTCTCTCATGTATATTCATTGTGGATATCCTGAAAACCCGACTGGCTGGGGGGGTCCCCAGGACAGGGTTGGGTCCCACTGCGCTGGACGTACGTCTGATGCAACACCGGGATTAACACATTCCTCCTATTAGTACTGTCGCGATACAGTAGGAACATTTTTCTTGTAATGCAGCAAGAAGTTGTTTCTTTGGAGGCTACTTTTCTTCTCAGATATCCGTGCAAATGTGTGGTTACATATGCTGGAAATAGATATTTCTTTTTTCTTCCTGATCAGCTTTGTTTCTTTCTAGATCTGAAAAAATCCCTTGTCGCTGCACCTGTTTGTGCCACTTAGTTACTGATTTTTTTTTTAATTACTTATAGCTCTCCCTTGCCTTTTATGTCCACCCCTTTTTATAGTGGTCCTTGGCTTTTGGGAGTTAAGGTAATGTCTTTTGAATATTTCAATGATTTTCTGTATTATTCTCTTGCCTTTTCTTTTTCATGTTTATGGCATTGTAATATACATATATGCAATAAAAGAAATAGTAAAAGGGCGTCCATGTTATCCACTCTTCATGTTCTGTTTGAACTGGCAGACCCTTCCTAGGTTGTAATTTTCTAAGAGCTGTTTCACTGCTGCAGTCACAGGCCCCTGCTAATCATGGACCAATACAGAGATGATCCAAGGGATCTGCTGCATTCAAAGCCACCAAAGTCAAACCATGCTGAGCAGCAAGTGAAGAAACACTTAATTGCCTTTGCAGTAGCTGGAGAAGACTCACAATTGCATCTGTGGCTTTGTCAATAGGCTGGGGCATTTGCTAATCATAACATGATTTCTTGGAACCACAACCAGATAGGGTAAATACTTTAGCTAGTGTCAGGGTACATCCAGTCACTAGCTGTACTTTCAGGAAGAGGCATACCTGAAGAGGCTGGAGTGGATGGCCTGAGGAATTGAGCCAAGGTTGGTAAAATCCAGACTTAGCTTGGGAGGTGTCTCAATATACATTGTCGCAGTGAAGCAGGCTCAAGTTCAGAACCCAAGAGAGGCATGGAGTAGGAACACTTGAGTAGGACTGAAGAGCTTAACAGCATAGGAACAAGGCCAGATGAACAGAGATTCCAAAAGACCTATCTAAGGAGTCTGTTGTACAAAGCAAAAGTGTGTCTCTGTTGCTCTCCTTATACTCTATCACTAATCAGAATATACTGTTGTGGAAGTGTACCCTTAGGCCGAGGTGGAGTTGGCACAACCTGCAGGGAGGGGCTCTGTAGGTCCCCATTGTTGGCAGGTGGAGCTGGCTGGAGCAGGGCCCAACAGAAGTTTCACCAGTACCAGCCTTCATTCCCCTTAGGTTGAGCCCTTGCATGCCGGGGCCAGCTAGACTTAGGCGCGGGCCCCTGCGGATGTGAAGTTGAGTTGAAGATTTTGCAGACCAGCACTGAGGAGAAGCAAAGTTTGAGACTAGCAGCAGTCAAGGCAGGCGGCAGGCGAACAAGGTCAAGTTCAGGCTGTGGTCAGAGGCAGGCAGAGTTCAGTTGGAGACGGCAAAACAGGCAGTAGTCAGAAGCAGGTGGAGGTCAAGCAACGTCAAGGTCCAATCCAAAGTCAAAGCCAGAAGTCCATCCAAAGAGTCTAGAAAACAAGAAAGGCAGGAGGACCGGGAGCCACACAAGCAGGAAGAAGACGCTGAAGACAGGTGAAGGGGAAGACTGACCATGAAGAAACAAACTCAAGAAGACGGACCAGAGGGAACAGGAACAATACAGGAACAGTGAGCCAGAAGCAGGAACACCTGAGGCAAGCACACACTTCAAAGAAGCTGACCTATTTCCGAGGCGCCAGTGGAAGAAGAGGCCTTATATGGGCCGGGCCTTATATGGGCCACGGGCTTTCTGACCACAGTCCCTTTAAATTTTGACCAGGTAGCACACATGTGCCTAAGGAGAATGTCTCACATGAAAGCCTGTCAGCGACGCCTTGGCCGCAAGTCCCGACAGCATGCCATTGCATCAGGTGGCACCACTGCCTCAGATGGTGGTGCAGCGCATAGAGGAGGCTTTACCGTGCCAAGACACGGTGCTTCTGACCAGGCCAGGCTGGAGGTGAAAGCAGTAGACTGCAGTACGGGTCTGTAGGCCGCCAAACGCAACATATACCCTATGTTGGACCAAAGATGCTTTTTTTTTAAAAAAAATTTTAAATCCTTTATTTTTCAATTCAATTTCAATTTTTTAATTTAGTAACCACACTTCAAAGCAGAACACAACATGGAGAAAACACCTGGATCCCCACCCCAGCCTCATTATGGAATTTGAATACAGTATCATACCATCCACCAGAACGTAGTTAGTGGGATAAGTACAAACGTCCTGGTTGAAAGTGGTGGGTAGTGTGTTGTTATGTTGACTTGTATTAGCCTTCTGAGTGGGGTATACCCCCCAGACTGTATGTGGCATATAAAGCTGGAGGCATACATAACTCTCTGGCAACCAGAAGATAAGGCCGAGGGGGCGTTGCGTACGTCTGTCGGCGGGCGACAGGGCCATGTTGAGGGCCCGAGCCCTGCAGCGACCACCCCGGTCCCTCAACGCGGCCCTGTTGCCCGCCCAACAGACGTATGCAATGCCCCCTCGGCCGACCTCATTTCCGGTCCAGGAGGACCTTCAAATTCAACGAACCTTTGTCTGGCGTCTCACGCCAGGTGTCTCGCGATAAAGGAGCACAACTAAGGGGCCTGCCCTTTAGTGAGCCCCTTTGTGCCAACTTTGTTCCATCGTTCAGCCCTCGCAACCCCCCCCGCCACCCCACTCCAACTCACCACCTCCGCAGTGCCACCCCACTCCCCCTTGAGAAGCCACCCGGCTCTCCCTCCCACCGCTCCGCCAGCGACCACCTCCCCTGTCCAACTCCCCCCTCCCTATCCCAATCCCCCCTCCTCTAATCTCACCGCCTCATACCCTTCCCTCGATTAATTTTGTAATCTCCAGCCATTAGTAATTATATATTGCAAGCCATTGTAATAGTATATTCCAGCTGCATAGTTCGGTAACTGTATAATCCAGCTACTTTAACTGTATTCCCCAGCTTCTCATAATTGTATTTCACAAATTACTGCAATCGTATACTCCAGCTAACTGTATAATCCATCTATTCTGCAGTCTATGTCACATGTAATTGCATAATCCATCTACTCTGTAATTAACTTCTTTGTACAACTCTCCCACTGTGGTTAAACTTCAGCCCTCCTTCTGCCTCCAGTCAGATGCATTAGCTCTTTATCCAACTGTCTCACTTTACTTGCAGGCTGACATGTGTCACTTGACAATCCCCATTGTGCACCACCCCACCCTGCATAAAACCATCCTTACTCAAACCCATCCCCTCAGCCCTCTGAAATCCTTAGTCCCCATCATGATCTCACCTCTCACACAATTCCTAGGCCTAGCAACGCTAGCCATTTCCCTATTCAGTTCTCAATCCATCCTTAAAAAAGTACCTATCCTCTATGACATGCTCACTGACAACAACCCTGACTTATGTGCTATCACGGAAACTTGGCTAAAGGATTCAGACCATGTCTTCCTTAACCAACTCCCCCAACAGACCTACGACATCTTCTCCATCCCGAGACCCAAAAAAAGAGATGGAGGATTACTCTTAGCTGCCAAAAAACACCTTAACCTGAAGCTACAACCATCCAAACCCCCTCCCAAACTAGAGATAGGACTTTTCAAATCCATCGCTCTTCAGGTATGCCTTATTTATGCCCCACCTGGCATACTCTATCATGAGCCCTCCCACCTCATAAAATTTATCACTGACAACCTTAAGCCCGACCGCCCTGCTGCCATACTCGGAGATTTTAATCTCCATGTAGACGTCAGCCCGACAACTCCTGCCTGTGAAACCCTCTTGATCACTCTCAAAGCCTTAGGTTTCAGACAGCTTATTACAACACCAACACACAGAGAGGTCACACCTTTGACCTCCTCTTTGTTAACTCCCACATCTCAGTACCCACCTCTCCTATAGCTACCCCTATCCCTTGGTCAGACCACTTCATCATCAATGCCCTCCTTACTACCAACACCCCTGCTAAGACTTCACAAACACAGAACAAAACCATATCCTTTCACAAACCTTGCTCATCAGAGGAACTTACCCTAGCGCTTGATAAAGCAACCAAGAACCTTGACCTCTCTAACCCAGATGCAGCCTTACAATCGTGGAATAACATCACCGCCACTATAGCTGATGAACTCTGCCCAATGGTACATAAAGAAATCCCCCTCTCATCTAGAGAAAAAAAACCTTGGTACACCAATGAATTAAAAAAGACAAAGCAAGACCTCCGATCCAAGGAACGCATCTGGCGTAGACAACCCTCTTCTGCACATAAAGCAGTGTACAAACAGACTCTACACAACTACCGTCAAGCTACCCTCCAAGCCAAACGAGATTTCTACTCATCCAGAATTCATGGCTACCAATTCAACTCTAATGCCCTAATCTCCTATGTTGCGAATCTCACAAAGTCCTCCACCCCTGCCTCCCATGGATAAAACAACAATACAAAATGCGAAGAAATCTCAAAGTACTTCCAGAGCAAAATCAACAGCATCCTCCTACGTCTCCCCACCAAGCCCTCCCCCACCTCCCCTCTCCCTAATAACACTAGTCACCGCCTTGGGTCCCTCGACCTCACATCCACCCTAGAGATAGAAAGTTTAGAAACTATCCTAAAAAAGATGAAACCAGCCTCTCACATAGCAGACACAATCCCCTCAAAAACCCTCCTCGCCATACCTACCACCATGGCTAAACCCTTAGCTAACATAATTAATTGCTCACTTACCTTCGGCAAAGACCCAGACCCCCTTAAACTCGCTGTGGTCAAACCCCTCCTTAAAAAACCCAACCTCGACCCCACTGACCCAGCAAACTACAGGCCCATCTCCAAGATCCTTGAGAAGGTAGTCTACATCCAACTCACTGACTTCCTCGAGGACCACAATATCCATCCCTCGCAATTTGGCTTCCGTAAAGGTCGTAATACCGAAAATCTCCTCCTAGCAATCTCTGACACCATCCTCATAGGCATGGACCAAGGTAAATCATACCTCCTTGCCATCCTTGATATCTCTGCAGCCTTTGACACCGTCAAACACCAAATTCTTCATTCCTGGCTGGCAGAAATAGGCATCTCTGACACTGCACTATCCTGGTTCTCCTCTTATCTCACCAACAAAGAATACTTTGTACAAATTGATAAGTGTAAATCCTCACACATCCCACTGACACAAGGTGTCCCCCAAGGATCTTCCCTATCCTCCACGCTTTTCAATATCTATCTTCTCCCCCTCTGCCATCTCCTATCTGACTAGACCTGAATTTTTTCCTGTATGCTGACGATGTGCAAATCCTCATCCCCATTCAAACAACACTCAAGGCTTCCCTGCAATATTGGGAATCCTGCCTTTCCACCATTAACTCCCTATTAGCCAACCTCCTCCTTGCACTCAATGCAGCAAAAACTGAAATCCTCATCTCCAATCAACCTGAGTACACAATTCTCCCCACTGATTCCATCCCCACTCTAACCCACTCACCTTTACCCTCTGTAAGAGACCTAGGAGTCCTACTAGACCAACACCTCAACTTTAAACCACACTTTAAGTCCCTACTAAAAGGAGGCTTCTACAAACTCCACATACTTAAAAAAACTGAAGCCACTCCTCCATGCCCAAGATTTTCGATTAGTCCTGCAGACGACCATCCTTTCCAAACTGGACTATTGCAACTCCCTTCTGTTAGGCCTCCCTTATTCCACCATCAAACCCCTACAAATCCTACAGAATGCTATGGCGAGAATTACAAATAATACCCGTAAGACTGAACACATAACCCCTATACTAAAGGACCTGCACTGGCTACCACCAATCCCTTTCCATATTCAATACAAAACCCTCACCATCCTGCACAATGCCCTGCATAAAAATAACTCTGCATGGCTCAAGGACATGCCACACTTCCGTACCTCTAATCGCCCCACTAGAACTGGCCTTGCAGGCACCCTGCACACCCCACCTCTCAAAACCGCACACCTTACCAATACAGAGAAAGAGCTTTCACCATAGCTGGCCCCACCCTCTGGAATTCACTGCCTCCCTATCTACGACTTGAGTCCTCGTTACATACCTTCAAAAAAAGGCATTAAGACATCTTCAGGCAAGCCTATCCAAATGTTAATCAAACACAGCCCTCATCCCCCTCTACATCTGCGGCCGTCCTCCTTCCTACTCGCTCCTATCTCACCCACTCTCTTTCTTCTCACCCCGTCTTTACACCCCATCTGCCTCCGAGGTGTTACCCTTCCTTCCAATTTCTCGCTCTGCTTCCCACCCAGTTCCCTTTCTACTGTATTCCGTCCGCCATGGAGATGTCCCAAGCAAATAATGTAAATAAGTATTTCGCCTCTTACTTTGTCATTTAAGAAAACAGTTACAGATATATTGTTTCTCTGACTCTTCATTTATTGTTTATTCCTGTCACTTCTCGCTCACCTGCCCTTTATCCTTCCAGCTGTTCTTGCCCCTTGCCCCTCCCTCTCCCCTTTTCTCGCCTGCTCCCCTTACCCCTACCGTGTTTATTGTAATTTCTGCCTGCTTCAGTTATTTGTAAACCGGCGTGATGTGTCCTACGAATGTCGGTTTAGTAAAAGCTTTTAAATAAATTAAATAAATAAATAATGAAATAATGAAATATTTGTAATTTCATTCTATTAGGTGTTGTAAATCTGTGCTATAAAAGAGCCACCAAAGCTTGGGGTCTTGAAAGGCACAAGTGATACCATGGCTCTTGACTAATATTAATGTAGTATGCAGTTGTTATATGCACTTGAAACAGCAGATGGTGCTGTTTTCAAACAAATCCACTCATCCATAGTAAATGGTGATGCTTTGTGGAGCATGCCGTAGAAAATACATGACTTGAGATTATTTAAATCTGAGAGTTTTTTAAATTCTCTACAAGAAAGCTCTAAGGGCCTTATATGCAACAAAAAAAAGCTTGGAACAAGTACAACTCTGCGATAAAACTACTATTAAAATTTGATAGCATCATTCAACCAATCCTCTTATATGAGACTGAGGTCTGGGGACTATAATTAATCCCAGACTATACAGAATGGAATGGAACAGAAAACCAGTTTTGCAAACACATTCCACATCCACAGAAGCACAGATTTCAAACATTTTTGTGTCTGCTACTGTCCATGTGTGAGCATTGAGATATTAATCCATTTTCAAGGTGGGCAGGGGAATAGAACCAGAGTATCCAAATATAAATATTGCACTACACTGCCATTCCTCTTTACTATTTACTATCCATCGATGCATCAAGCAAAATTAACATGCATGAGATAAAATATTTAACCATGATTAAAGTTGAAAATGATTGAAGATGTGAGTCTTATTAAGTGATGCATGTGTCAGTTATGATTTGCGGCTTGTGGTGTACGCAGCCCACCCTCAATCTCGGTGGGGAACGGCCGGGGACGCCACCAGGTCTCCTCATGTGAGCAATGCTTCCATGCCATGAAAACGACTCCAATGCTGAAGCCTTCCTGATCCTCCTGGGTCCATAGGCGCGCCCACCGCTCAGCACAGTATTTAAAGGGCCAACTGTAGAAAAAGCCCCGCAGCACCCATGATGACATCAGCCAGCTTCCTATATTTAAGGACATGCAACTCTCCCAGTCTCTTGCCTTAGCAGTGGGTATCCTACTGTCTAGTAGTGTGTGTTGCTCCTGAGTTCCTGATTGCCTGCGTTCCTGTGCCTTGTCTCCTCCAGCCTAATTCAGCCTTCCTCATCCAGCCTTGCCTTGTCATGCCCATCTCAACCAGTGTCTTCTGTGTTTCTTCGTCCACTCTTGGCATGTCTTCTTGCTCGGACCTGACCACGTTTACCTGCCTCCTGGATCTGACCTCCTGTTTGGACCTGACCACATTTACTCGCTGTCTGCCTCAACCCTTGGCCTGTCTCCGTATCTCCAGGTTGATGCCTGTCCTGACCATGGTGTGCCCCTGGACCTTTGCTTTCTCTTCCACCCTAGGGACCTGCCTAAATCCTGCCAGCCACCAGAACCCAAGGGCTCTGTGGGGGAGGCGGCTGGTATGATGACGCTCCAGACTATCCTGCTATAGGACGCGTTTGCCAGCTGCCAGCATAGACCTCAGAGGTTAGCATCTGAGGCTGTGTCAACTACGCTGTAGCACAAAGGGCTCACTTTTATGCCACTCATTACAGTGTCTCCGGTATGGTTTTATCACTGCCCTAAGATTGACATTGTGATTACATTTTTAGGATGGATTTCATGATTTATTTACAGCATTTAAGTGGTCCCCAAGCAGAAACACAGTTTGGGAAGAGTTGCTTCTTATCGTCATGGACATGTGATAGTTTGTGAAACCGACAGCCAGACTGTTGCCATTAAGGCCTCAGTAAACCCTTAGTAAGCTGATTATAGGTTAGTAAATGGGGAAGGTCTAGAACAGGTAGATGTGAATTGGTTATTTACTCTTTCGGATAATAGGAAGACTAGGGGGCACTCCATGAAGTTAGCATGGGGCACATTTAAAACTAATCGGAGAAAGTTCTTTTTCACTCAATGCACAATTAAACTCTGGAATTTGATGCCAGAGGATGTGGTTAGTGAAGTTAGTATAGCTGTGTTTAAAAAAGGATTGGAAAGTTCTTGGAGGAGAAGTCCATTACCTGCTATTAATTAAGTTGACTTAGAAAATAGCCACTGCTATTACTAGCAACAGTAATATGGGATAGACTTAGTTTTTGGGTACTTGCCAGGTTCGTATGGCCTGGATTGGCCACTGTTGGAAACAGGATGCTGGGCTTAATGGACCCTTGTTCTGACCCAGTATGGCATGTTCTTATGTTCAAATTTAGCCCCTCAGTTTGTGGGGTCTGGAATGACCATCCCCCTGAAATATTTTATAACCAGCGCTCTCCCGAAAGTCTGTGGGCAGTCATTTATGGTTTTTGAAGCGTTACTAGGTAGCCATGGAGCTTAATTGGTTTTGTAATTTTTTTCAGGCCCAGAGGAAGCAGGCTAACCCAGCCTGGGGATCCTGACCAGGATCGGGAGGATTTTCCTTCCAGTCTACTCACCAGCTGATTGGGATATCCATCTGGGTTGGTTTTCAGGTTTAAGATTTCAAGTGGTAGGAGCCTTGCAAGACACCTGGGCCTTTTCTGGACTCGGGACACAACCCTGTGTATGGGACGCCCAGGGATAGAGAAGACCTGCCCATCTGAGGTGGTGACCCGCTGCAAGGAGCAACTCCGGTGTTATTCTTGGTTAAACAGGAAAAAGGACATTGAGTTAAAAAGATCCAGGAGGAAGATTATTTGACTGCCCTTGCCTTCCTGCATTAGAGCAGGGTAGGTCACCTGCATCCGGGGATCCCTCTCATTAGGAGTCCAGAGCCTAGAAATAGGAAAGTGTGAGAAACCTAAAAGGAATTTGAAGAGCTGCTAACCATGAGTTAAAGAATTGAAAAGATCCTTGAGGGCGCCCATCCAGATTCATCACCTCCTAGGGAAAGAGAAAATTTACTCTCTGTGCAAGGACAGGATTTTGGCCATCTCTGGAAGGGGTTTTCCTCCCAGGACAGGGTTGCTCTGCTTCCAGGGATCTCCATTCTGACTAAACCAGGAGCTTGGACAAATCCCCAGCCTACACTTAAGACTCCTGCAGAGATAGAGGGAAAAGATTGTAAAGGGATCAAGGAAGCCTGTGGTGTTGGAACTATATTTATTGTGCCATTTGTATCAGTATTTAACAGTAAAGACTTTAATTTGTGGACACTATCTCAGTTGATTCCAGAGTGTTTATTTGGGCACAGAGCACACACAGTGAAGAAAATTGCCCCTCTCCCAGGGACAACCAGATGGAAGTCAGCCACCCCAGCACTGGGCCCTGAAAGTTCACCCTTTCCCTCCATAAAAAGGATCCACACCCTGAGGAAATATGCATAGAAGAGCTAGACAGGGTTCCTGCCCCAAAGAGTTTACAAATTCCTTTATGGTCCCACCTGTGCAAGCAAGAGAGGCACACCAGAGGGGGATTACAGTTGCCAGCCTGGAGATGGTAAGCACAACTCATGCAGATTTAATTCAGAATTTATTTTCAAAACAACAACGAAACACTTGGTTAATGTCACTTCCAGCAACAAATGCAAGCTCCCACTATGCTTGGAACCATTAGCTCAAACCATAAGCAGAACGGTCCAGTTTAGGTCAGAATCTGCTTAGCCAGATCAAGAGGCCCAGGTCCAGCAGAGGAGAGTGGAACTCCTGCTGTCATCTCCACGCTATGGCTCACAGCCCTCAAAGTTGCTGGAACAATATCTTGTTCCCAGCAATCCTGCTTTGAACCCCCCCAGGGCCAATCTGGATCCAGACAATAAACCTTCTCTGGGTTGTTCTGCAGGAATTCATTTGAGCTGACCTATGGATTAAGGGTAAAACTCTAGCCTCCCAAAACAGAACTCTGCTGGCTTAAAGCTTGCCAGAGCTTTTCTAACTTCCACTCAGGGTATTATACCGTGAACAAGTTAAAAGAAAAATGAGTTGGGTTTTTTTAATCTACCTTTTGTGGGACCCTGAAAATGCCTGCTGGTGCTGTTTGGTAGCTGGCATAGGCACATGCTGGCTAGGAGAGAGACTTTTAAGGTCCTATGTAGAACCCTTCTTTTGTTTTTTTGGGGGGTTGTTTTTTTTTTTTTTGCTAAGACCCAAATTTAAAGGGGCCCATGGCTGGAGCATCAGAGGAGGCGCAGCAGTGTTATGCTGAGAAAAGAAGGCAGCGTGTAGCAGCTGCAGGGAGACTCTCTCCACCTCCCATGACACATAACAGCAGGGAGAAGTCGCAGCATTTCTAAAAGGCAGAGGGTGCAGAGCCTAGGGCCGAGTTGCCGCCATGGCTCATCGCAGCCAGGGTAGAAAAGGAAGGCTCCTGCCATTTGCTTTGTAGCAGCGCATTGTGCTGGTGTGAGAAAGCAAGAGAAGTGGCGGGGAGCACTGAACGAGTTTCGCCACTCAAGCTGAGATGTGGCCAAGGCTTGAGTTGTGACTGGGGCCACAGAAGCAATGGAGGGCAGGTACCAGAAAAAAAAAATAGACAGAAATTAAAGAAAGGAAAATAATTTAAAATAATCTAACAATAGGGGGAGGTGCCCAAAAGTGGCCAGAGCCCCTAGGCAAGCCCCTGTTGTATGAACAGATGCACCAGGCCATGTCACAAGCAGCAATGAGACATGGGAATGCCCTGCTGCAGTCTGTGGAGAGTTAAAAGGAAAACCTGGAAGGCAGCCCCTGGGTAAAATGTTTAAAATAAAATGACTGGAACAGGACTGGCATGCCCAGCAAATGCCCCCATCACTTGTGCAAAGGTGTTTGGGCACATTTTGCTGAGCAAGCAATCCCCTGTGCAGGACATCCAGTTCACATGGAAATCCAGTCCAGGTTGTACCTGTAGCTCCTTTGAATGGAGGGAGAGGTTACCCTGGCAGCTACAGTAGCTTGCGAGACTTATGGGAGTGAAATGTCCAGAGTAAGAACACCAGGTTAACAAGGTAACTTATCCCTAGGGATTTTTGAAACATGGTTACTTTAAAAAAATGTAAAGCTTTAACTGGGTGGCTGGCACCTGTGCCATGGAATGGGGAAGGCTGATCTGCTGAAAACTTTAAATTGGCACTATTTTGCGACATCATATGAACAAGGATCTGCTCCCTGGGGACAATGAGTTTTTGAAAAAAAGAAATGAGGAGGAAGACAATGCACAGAAGTATCATTGTAGCTCTACCTGTCCATAAGGAGTAAGGACAGCTAGGTAAAGTAATATATCAATGCTAGTATGTTTATGAAGAAATTATTATTTTTTAAATTTTTTCTTTATTGACTTTTCATTATACATGATATTCAAAATTCAAAGAAAAACAGTACTTGCAGTAAGTAAATACAGATTCAAAGCAAAACTCATTACCACATAATCAGCCTGCATTACTGAGCCCAATAATTTGGGGGAGAAAAGAAAGATTAACATCTATAGAAGAGAGAAAAAAAACCAATCACTTAGAGGGTGAGAGGAGGTTAAATACTTATTGGCCTTTTTTAACCTAGATATAACTAAGAAGGACCATCCCTCAAGTCTGTTTGTCTACCAAAAATGTTTTCAAATGGGCAGGATCGGTAAAAATAAATCTCTTAACCTGGTATGAAACAAAACACTTGCAAGGGATTTTTTAAAAAAAATGTTGCCCCAATAGTTAAGATTCTATTTTTTTAATGATAGAAAATGTCTCCTACGAGCCTGCGTGACTCTGGAGACATCTGGAAATAAAAAAAATCCTCTGCCCACAAAAGGAAACATCTTTGCTTTTAAAGAATTTCTGAAAAACCAAATCTTTTTCTTGTTCTGAACAAAAAGAGACAAAGAAAGTAGCTCTTTTGGAAATCACATCAACTCACTCCAGGAGAGAGGGGTTACCAGCATGGCCATTTGGCTAGGGCCTACAATGTTCAAGGGGCCTACTTTTGATGGGCAACATTTTAAAAAAAAGCTAAATATATCTATTTCTAACATGTATAAATAAAAATTTCAATTGTAATTGAAGAATTTGCTAGCAAAAAAGCTCGTAAAGCCTTCTTAAATACAAATTATTTGGGAAATTTAGAAAACAATTTCTCTTATTAAGTATCACATCAGAACCTTACATAGAGGCCTACTTTTCTTAGCTGGCACGGGCCGAATTCCTGCTCTCTCTGGCCCTGCATCAACTGATTTTTCAAGAAACGTAGCAATACCTGGGCTAGAAACTCTCTCTTCATTTTCTCTCTGATCTATAGTTACATTACCTCTCTGTTTAAGAAAGTAAAAGATGGTAGATATATTAGGGATGTCACCTTCCTCATAAGACAACATCTCTTAAAAATGTCTTAAACATCTCATATGGAGAGACTAGGCGAGTATAAGGAAAGTTAACTAATCGCAGATTCTTAGATCTAACCAAATTTTTTACATTTTCCATTTCAGTATGTAACAGAATTTTATTCTTAATATGCATATTCTCATTATTTTGTAATAACTGAACTCTAGTATTTAAAGTAGAGACAGAAACCTCTAGGTCAGATACTTTCTTATCATGTTGTTCAATAGAAACTCTGTTAGGTTAACTAAAGAGGAAAGATGTGCATGTACTTGAGAGACATTTAGATCTAACTTAGCTAACATCCTCCACAAATCTGTGAGTGTAATATTACTAGGTTCATCTAAACAGTGTTGTACCAATTCCATGTTAGTTGATAACACAGATTCACTCATAGTTCTATGTTGGTGTTCCACACAGTTCTTCCTTAGTTGTGTTGACTCAGATAATGATTCATATATATTCTGAGAAGGATTCAATGATTCCATAGGTTGCAACATTTCAACCGGCAGTGCTCCAACAGGTTGTGGTGGAGAAGGACCTGTGCCTGGACTCAAAGAGGCACTAGACGTACCTATAATGCAGTCTCTCACTGGCATGTCGCTCCCTCTAATTAAGAGAGCATCTATCTGGCCACGAGTTTGCTGGCTCATAGGAGAGGAGGTTACAATTTTAGCTTTTCTCTTCTTCCCCATCAGCTAGGGAAGGGACAGAAGAGAAGGGAAAAATCCAACAAAACTGCATGCCCTTTTGGCGCGTGCGGCTTAGGCGGCGTGCCAGCGATGGCGGTGCGCCACTAAGCCGGCCGATTTATCAGGCCGGCAGTCGCAGGGCTAATGATGTTGCCCACTTTGAGATTCAGGGGGCCCTCAGCAGGGCTATCCAGGTAGCAAAATAAACTCTGAGTCTCATCAACAGTAGGGGAGTACCCTGGGATCTCCTCTCTCCCTCATAGCTCCCCTATTCATGAAGAAATTTAAAGAGACAGGTTTTTTTTGACTGAAATTGACTCCTGATTGCTTATACCAAGGTAAGGGGACAGGACAGTTAGTTGTAAAGACTTGGATAGGAATGCAATATTATTTTGCCTGTCCTTTTTAGAGGAAAGGGTGGCAGACTTGTGAAAGTGAATGTGTGCTTTTCCCCTTAAGAAATTCAAGATAGGGAATGTTGCTTATCCTTTTATTTTGCCTAGCTAGCTAATCAGTTCAATTAACTTGTAAAAGATTTTGAGTGGCAGGGAATTAGGCTCTCTTTTTGACTTGGCATAGTAAGGGATTAGATAATCCTGATAGAGGGACTAACACCCACTGCCATAGGACCTGTCACCCAGAGGCCCACTGCTGCAGAGACTGCCACACCCAAGCATCTACTTGCATTAAGAACCAGATATACTGTAAGTGTGTACACTGACACCCAGGACACACACACACACTAGATCTGGCCAGAGCAAAGCAAAGATGTATTAAAAGATAATAATTATCTGAATTTTGTCACAGGATGTGAGTCCTTTGTCAAGGCTGGCATTGCCCAAATGGCAAACCAGCTAGGCTAAACAGTAGGCAGATGCACTAAACTAGGACAAGTGCTAGGCTTCACCTGTACCAGCCTTTTCCCCCATAGGTTGAGTTCTTAGGTTCTGAGGCCAGCGAGACTTAAACAAGGGTCCCATAGAGAGTGGTGAGGCAGAGTTAGTAACCAGGTCCAAGACATGTGGAGATCAGACAACATCAGTATCCAGGCAATGGTCAAATCCAAAAGGCAGTCAGAGAGAAAGGAAAAACAAAGAAAGGAGGCAAGGGGCAACAGAGCAGGGCAATGCAGGCAAAGCATAGTAAGGGACCTGTTGCTGAGGGGCTGGATGATCGCAAAGGGCTTCCTTGTATACCTGGCCAGGATGTGATGTCATCACCCAGTGTCCCAGGAAGTCCCAGCTGTCAGGCAAATAAAAGTAGCTCAAGGGAAAAGGAAAATGCTATATACAAGCCTAGGATGCAGCAGGGATGGGATACTCTGCCAGAAGCACATGGAGCTAAGGGGCATTACAAATTTATTGGGCATGGTATAAGGTTCTACAAGAAAAAGGATATAATTATTAATGCAAGGTACTTTGCATTAAAGAAAAAGTTGAAATTGGTTGAAATTTCTAATGTAAGAGTGTATAAATAGGTTTTTTAAAGTACTATTTAAAGGGAAAATATTTGTTGAGAGAGTTCAAATATTTGTTCTATTGTTTATTGCCAAACTTAAAAAAAATATATAATTCTATTCTATTTTATTGCAGAGGTTTCCTTTTGGACCAACATGCCCTCACAAGACATTTTCCTAATTTTTTATCCCTGCATTCCATCCCTACTCCTGGGAGACAGACTGGGTGGGTAACATTTGACCATACAAAGCCCAGTAGGAAAGAGCACTTTTTAGAGACGCCCCTCAAAGAAACATTGTTGAAGCTATACTTCAACCCCCACCCTTGGCATAGGACACTCAAGTGCAAGAGACTCTACCCAGAAGTGGTTTACAATACAGTAGTCCAGTGTTTTTTTACAAAAAGGTATATGTATTGCGAGTGGAGGAGAAACCTTGCGTAATCCCATCCCCGGGTGCGGATTGCTATCCCATAGGGCCATAAAAGTATTTGTGTTACTCTTTGGGGCTGGAACTTTCCCAGGCTACCTTGAACACTGACTCTTCCTTTCAGGGCCTGGATCCTTTGTCGAGTGGGGGGAGAGATTACTCCCAAGACCTCGAGTGCTAAGGGTGACATCTCCTCTTTCTGTTCTTGTCCCTGGGAGTAGGGTACTTGTATGTTTTCTCCCTTTCTATCTTTTGTTGCTCTCAAAACCTGTTATATAGTGCCTCATATTATGTACATAGTTCCTCCTCACATTGTTACGATATAAGTTTGTTTATTGTACTTTCTTCCTTTCAGTTCAATGTAAGCCGGTATGAAGTGCCTTACGAATGTCGGCAAAGAAAAGCCTTTAAATAAATAAATAAATAAATGTCCCAGTGGGTGCTGGATGTGCCAAATAGAGTCACTGGATCCACTGTGTTGGTATTCAAATAAAATCTTTACTGTTGAAAACATATGAAGAATGACACAATAAATTAAGCCACAGCACCACAGAATATTTTACTTTTACAATCTCTTCCTCAATCTGTGCAGGAATGTCTGATGCCAGAGCCAGGGAACTTCTACGCTCCAGGGCTTGGAAAAAATAGAATCCCAGGTGGGCAGGGTGTTCTTATAGATGGGCAGATCACCCCCTTCCAACCGGCAAAAGTCTTCAAAGATATTGTGTCTCTTCACAGAGAAATAAAAGCTCTTTCCCCAGGGGTTTGGGAACACTGGATGCGCGTCCTCTATGATCTTAGACCTTACTCATAATTAGATGATTTTCTTGATCTCTTTAGTTATGACACAGTTCTTTTTATCTTCTGGTTTTGATCCCTGATGGGAGGGATCCCCTGCAGCGGGACTCTCTGTGCTTCAGTCAGGAAGGAAGGGCAGCCAGAACTTCCTCTTGAATCTTGAAATTAAATCTTTCAAAAACTAAGAATAATACCAGAGGGTATCCTTGTTGCAGGTCACCACCACTTCAGGGGCAGGTCTTCCCTAACCTGCACAGGTGAAACTCTCCTCACACACAAGAGAAGGAGGTTTGAGCATGCTACCATTTGCCCATCTAAATAATGTAAGAGAGAGAGCTATTTCCATTGCTGGGCCCCTACTGTGGAACACCATACCACAAGAATTAAGACAGTAAAATATTTAAAAAGGGCATTCAAACATGGCCATTCAAACAAGCCTTCCAAGAATTATTATCCTAATGATTTTAACCTACTGATTATATGACACTGTTAATATATAGTTGATTGTATTATCTCTGCTCTTACTATACCACTTCTCTAACTGTCTAAATTTATGATTTTAGTTTACTATTTTATTTTTATTTCTATTATGAAACTATGTATTTACTTCCTTTTCATTTTAGAAATGCAAATATTTTTAAATGAATATTTGTTAACTAATGTAAACTGATGTGATATGTACTCATGAAACACCGGTATATAAAAATTTATAAATAAATAAGTAAACTGTAGGAAAAAAAGGGGAGGACAATGCAGCTGTGTAACATGAGCCGCCAGCCCAGGAAACACAGAATGAAATTGAAAACGTCATCAGACCCCTTAGTGTGAAGGTACTTAGTCAGATATTCAGGTAGGGGATTTGCATGTCTCAGTCCCCTGGACTTCTGCTAGAAAATTTGTTTGGAAATATCACTAAAATATCAAAGGATTCAAACTCCTAAATTACAGAACTATGAGTGAGGAAGGGATTTATGAGAGAAATGTACTGGAAAACAGTCCTAGGAAGCAAATAGATTTTCACCCTGACTAACAAGGGTATTTAAACACATGGGTACCAAGATCTCAGACAACAGGGGGATTTTGGCAAGGCAGGTTAGAGGGGCGTGCACATGGTCTCTCTCTGTGGTCCTACCTGGGGCTTGGTCTTTTGGCTGAGAGGTGACCCATACAGGGTCAGACAACAGATAAAGCAAAAGCCAGGCTGAGAGAAAGTGACTTATCCAGGCTAGGTAACAGCGCATGACTGGCCATGAGCTTAGTGGAGTTAACATCACTGAAAGCTGACACTGCAGATGGCCATAACTACTGAATGCTAAAACAGCCATGAGCCTAAGGGAGCTGCTAATGGGTCAGAGTTCCATATCTGCTAATATTAAAGAGAACGGATACAAATTGCTATATAGGTGGTATATGGCACCCGACAGAATACATAGAATGAACCGGCATATTAGTGACTTATGTTGGAGACAGTGTGGAGAGAAGGGTACATTCTTTCACATGTGGTGGACTTGCCCTAAGATATAATATGCACTTGGGAATCTGTAACGATACATGTGTCCGAGGTCTTGGGGGTGACCATCCCTCCGGATCCCAAAGGTTGTTTGCTCAGCTTATTAGATGGGATATTGGGGGACAGGTAAAGAATGCTGGTCTTGCAGATTTTTATTGCTACACGGTGTGAAATAGCGTTCCGGTGGAAAAATGCCAATGCTCCTACATTAATGAATATTTTAACTCGAGTAGATAGAGTATATCAGATGGGTTACCTTACCGCTGTCAGGAACGATCGTGTTCACAAGTTCCACGACATACGGGAATCCTACTGCACTTGGAAAGGCAAACAGGCATGACAGATATATTGTTGTTCACATTGCTTGAGATTAGGAGGGGGGGGGGGGGTGGGGTGGGGAGGAGGGGGAGGATAGGGGGAAGATGGGAATATGGGGGAAATTTTGAAATATGTATGAATGATGACAGGAAAATTGGTACCTTTGATATAATTTATTTGTTATATTTCAAGTCAATCAGGTAATTGAGCAATATGTTACTTGGTTTATTTGGTTGTGGATAATGCTATTGTAGCTCTTCCCAAACTATGGCAATGTTGGGAACATATATTTTATAAATGTTCTCTGTTGGATTTTCTGAATAAATAAAAACTTACAAAAAAAACCCAAATGTTGGCCCTGCCATCCGAGCCTCCCAAAATAGTGAGAAATCATTTTGGGCATACAGACCCAAAATCCTTCCTCTCCTCTCCTCTCCCCCCACCCCACAGTCCAAAATTAGCCAAATAAAATAAGGCTGGTTCACCTCTTCTCTACCCCCAGTCCATCAATCTAAATCGACCCCTCCCAACCCACTTGGAACCTCCCCAAACCTCTTTCCGCAGCTGGCATCTCAGAAAAATTATTCAGCTCTTGGCACATCCAGCATTGCTCTGACAGAAACACTGGTAGCTTATATTACCAGCAAGGCTGTCAGAGCAACACTAGATTCGCCAGGGACTGTATGATAATTCTGAGCTCCCAGAAGGAGTCTAGGGAGTGTCAGGTGGAGCAGAAGGGGTTGGGTTGAGTTGAGGGGGTGGGGGTGGAGGGTGGCCTTTTATAAGGGGCTTTCCTAATCATATACAGGCCGATACAGCACAGTGCGCTCCAACGGAGCGCACTGTTAGCCTGCTCTTGGACGCACATTTTCCCTTACCCCTTATTCAGTAAGGGGAGGAAAACGCGCGTCCAACCCACGGCACCTAATAGCGCCCTCAACATGCAAATGCAAATGCATGTTGATGGCCCTATTAGGTATGTGCGCGGGATACAGAAAGTAAAATGTGCAGCCAAGCCGCACATTTTACTTTCAGAAATTAGCGCCAACCCAAAGGTAGGTGCTAGTTTCTGCCGGCACCGGGAAAGTGCACAGAAAAGCAGTAAAAACTGCTTTTCTGTGCACCCTCCGACTTAATATCATAGCGATATTAAGTCAGAGGTCCCCAAAAGTAAAAAAAAAAAAATATTTGAATTCGGCTCGCAGCTGTCGGGCCGAAAACCGCAGCTGGCAGCTCGTGGCTGTCAGCGGGCTCGAGAACCAACGCCGGCAAAATTGAGCGTCGGCTGTCAAACCCGCTGACAGCCACCGCTCCTGTCAAAAAGGAAGCGCTAGGGACACTAGCGTGTCCCTAGCGCCTCCTTTTCCCCGTTTTTACTGCGTCACCTAATTTAAATACAGAATCGCGTGCACCGGCGAAGGCCCAGTGCACGTGCCAGGAGAGCGGGCGTTCGTCCACTCTCCCGCGGACTTTACTGTATCGGCCCGTTTGTTTGGCCAATTTGTATGTGTGGAGTTGAGGCAGGGGAAGGAGGGGAGGGTGCAGAAGGCTATTAAGGCCCATATTTATTTATTTATTTATTTATTTATTTTTATATGCCGATATTCGATCTGAGATGTTGATTTCTAACTATTTTGAGGGCTCGGCTAGATGGGTCAATATTTGTTTCAACAGAGTGGGAGGTGGGTTCGAGCCAGCAGGCCCATCCAGTTTTTATTTCTTAAACCAGGAGTCACTATTTTAATCAGCTATATTCTGTAAGGTTAACTTTCAAACTAATCTACGCAGTGGTGTATATGCATATACAGGGATGTGTGTAGATCTATGATAGTATTTTATAACTTGAATGTATTATAATTATCACATATCTACTCCGTAATATGTGTGTGCATTTTTCCTATCTGTTTTAAAGATATACATACATATATTTTACTCACAAAAATAAAGCAGGCCTTTCTCTTGTAAAATCTGATTTATTCATGCAAGTCAGCATATTTTAAAACACGCGTGTATAATTGAAATTACCAGTTTACCACTTAGTCCATCAGTTTTCCCAGTCCTTCCCCAGGTCATCAAGGCTCTCCTGATTCATCAGCCTGAACTCCCCCCAGTTCACCCAGTCAATAATATCTAACCTATGAAAAGTTTAATAAAATGATTAATTAAAAAAAAAATAGTAATTTGTGTGCATACCTGTTAGGCCAGCCCCGGAACACCCCTATACTGCCCCTTTTTCTGTATGTATATATGCGTGCGAAACGTAAAGTACGTGCATACTCTTGACTTTTATAAAGTGATCATGCGAGCACATATGTTAATGTTTGCAAGTGTACATCTTTGAAAATTCACCCCTGTAAATATAGCTGGTTAAGGTTAAAATTCTAACTTTAACTGCTGTTTGCCACATCTTAAGTTAGCCAAAAAACTTATTTGGCTCCTTAACACCCCCAAAATGCTTCTTACTTATCCAGATACATTTTTAAAACTTGGCATTTATCCGGATAACTCAAGATATTTCAATAAATACCTTTGAATATTTGACCTCTGAAATATTTGTACGGCAGAACAGAAAAGGTTGCATGTCTTTTCAAGAAACTGTAACACTTTATGAAGAAACACAGCATAATGATTAATTTTACTATAGTTCTTAAATTATTTGGAAAGGAATGGCGAATAAACACACAATATCATTATGTTTCTGCATCGATCCATGGTGTGAACACACCTTGAGAATTGTGTCTAGTTCTGGTCACCTCATCTCACAAAAGATATAGCAGAACTGAAAAAAGTGCAGAGAAAGGCAAGCAAAATGATAAAAGTGCATGGGACAGCTCCCCTATGAGTTTAGGCTAGCCCAGCTAGGACTCTTCAGCTTGGAGAAGAGAGAACCGAGAGGGGATATAGTAGAAGGTAATAAGTAGAGAATGGTTATTTGCCCTTTCATTTAGTTCTAAGACTAGGCAACACTCCATGAAACTAACAGGTAGCAGATTTAAAATAAATTGTAAATGGTATTTTTTTCACTCAACATGTTAGCGAGAGGGAGGTATTTATAAATTGAAGAAAAGGGTTATGGGTACTATACCTTGCAGTTAATAAATTGTGAATGCAACACTCTATGACAGCCACTAGATGGAGGCAGAAGATTAAAAATGTACTTCTCTCACTTCTATAGTGTTCTGGAAAATTTTATTTATGAAAGAAAATTACAAGGTAATTTAATTTGACATAATTTCAGTTTTATAAAAGAAAAGAACATATTGCTACTTTAAACACTTGCAATCTCTATTTCTTTTGGCATGTTCAGGGAAGAATATGCATCAGAGAATTGTTTTATACCAAATTATGGGCTTATTCACTAACAAGTCAATTTTAAAAGGCCTGCACGCGCAAATACTGGGGGTTACACATGTGGTCGGGCCCTGCACGCGCCAAGCACATATTAGAAAGGGCCCGGCCATCCGTGTAACTCCTGATATGCCAGAAGTGCCGGGCCTGAAGAAAGGGGCAGGCTGGGGGGCGGGGAAGGGGTGGGGTGGGCCAGGATAGCGCCATTAGACGCTGTCCCAGGGAAGCGCACGCTGGCAGCCGGCCAGCATGTGGAGTTTACTTCTGCTCCGGAGGAGCAGTAAGTATAAAAACAAAAAAGATTGCGGATAGCTAGGGTAGGTTTAGGGGTCGGGGAAGAGGGAGGAAGGATAGCTTTATTTAGGGAACTGGACAAAGGCCCGATTGCGTCGCCATGCGATTCTTTTCAAACCCCCCCCCCCCCTCACATGGGGAGGAGGCCACCCACCCACACATGCGTGCATGGATATTAAAATCCGGCGCACATGTGCACGCGGGAATCGCACTTTATAACATGTGCGCATATTATAAAATAGCCACGTCAATGTGCACGCACCAGGAACTTTGCGCACATGGACAAGCGCATAGGTCTTTTAAAATATACCCCTAAGCCTGTAATTTTAAAACGAGTGCATGTGCACCCATACACACGCATATCTGCCTATGAACAGAGATGCACTACAATTTTCAATCATGCACGCACTTGCTCACGTATGTTTTAAAATACCCCTCACACATAAGTATGCACCTAATCTTAAGAGATTGCTCGAGAAAACATACTTTGCGTATCTTTCCTAGGACTTTGCCAGCTTTTACACGCATATTTATGTCGATTTTAAACATGCTCGTGCGAGGGACAACCCAGTTTTTCCAATTAGTTGCCCAGTTGATATTAACTTCAAGACCCCTCTGGTTCTTCGTCCTGCACACCCCCCAGCTGACCCAGACTCCTCATCCTGTCCTGTAAACCCTAAAACTCGAGATCTACAGACTTGCTCCTCATCTGAAGCAGCAATAAATTTACGCAGATAGCAAGCCAATGTGAACCGCGACCTCAGAGTTTAAAATACGGAGTTACATGCATCACTGTTGGCCCCATCCTGGAACATCCATGCTCTGCCCATGCCCTGGCCCGAATCTGTCCTCTTATTTTTGAAATGCGCAAAGGTACATACGCACGTACTTTGCAGCTTTTTAAAATCTGCGTTGCTCTCATGGCCCACGTACGCATGTATGTGGACATTTTTTCGCGAGCAACACTTATAAAATTAGCCTCTAAGCATTTTTTTTCATAGACACAAAATGGGAGAAAACCTTTAGGGGTAGGTTTTAAAAGGCGTGCATGCGCATCCATGTGTGCATGGCGTGCGCACATGGAGGCATGGATTTTATAAGATGATTGCACCAGCGAGCGCATGTTATAAAATCCGTGGGCTGCATGCACATGCGCACTGGATTTTATAATCCATGTGTACATGTGCGGGCGGCGCGCACAAGGGGGGAATTTTAGTAAGTTAAGCGTGGCGATGCAATCGGGCTTTCCCCTGTTCCCTCCCAGTCCGCTCCTACCTCCCTACCTAAATTACCTCCCTCTTCCCATCTCCTCCCCAACCCCTAAACCCTTCCTATCGACTTACAGTTTTTTTGTTTTACTACTTACTGCTCCCCTGGAGGAGAAGTAGTTTATACGCGCCGGCCAACTGCCAGCGCACGCTTCCCCTGGACAGCGGCTAATGGCCGCTGTTCCGGCCAGCCTGCGGTCCACCCCACCCCTCCCCACCCAGACTATGCTCCCTGGGCCACCCCTTTTTCAGGGCCCGGCAATTGTGCACGTATTGGTGCTTACGCACGGGGTTGTCCCTCTTGAAAATGCGCTTGGCGCGCGCACGGTCTGGCCATGCACGTAACTGCCGATATTTGCACGCATAGCCCTTTTAAAATCCACCCTTTAATAAATAGGCCCCTAAATATCTAGATCTGATCGTAAATGGACTTAGGGGTTTCAGAGATTGAGTTGGCCATGCTCAACAGTGAGGATTCTTCAGATCAATACTGTTGCAGAACGACTTCCTTGTCTGTGAGCAGGCTTTCTCTAGAGGCTCTTGAACATGTTTCTTTGGTTTATTATTTTATTTATTTATTTTTAATTTTTATAGACCGAAGTTCTTGTAGGAACTACAAATCAATCCGGTTTACATACAACTTTTAAATGCCCAAAAAGAGTAGGGGGCTTTACATAGAACAATTGAACAATAAAACAGGTAACAATAGAACAATAACAATAATGATGGAACAAATAGAATAGATAACCAATTAAACATAGTAATATAGTAATATGGAATGGATGTTTCTCTCTGTATCATGTTGTCTTCTTAAGATGGTTCTGTTCGCTTCTTCAATTTTACACTTTTTCTATTGGGGAATTGTTGCAATAGGATTTTGAAATGTGGCTTTTTTCTTATTTTAGCTTCTGTATACTTCGGGTTTCCTAATCATTCTCTACAGAATAAGCTAGTTGGTTGCCAGGTGCTCATAAGTTGATTGGTCAGAATTTGACTTTTGTTATAAGGTAGTTGGCTTACAGTTTTATTTTTTCTGCTGTCCTTAGAGATCAGCCCTGTTTTTAGCAGCCATTGTGGGGTAGGTCACAAGGACACAGGTCCTATACCAGTGTTTACTACATTGCCCTTAGAGACAAGTTCTGCATTTATTCAATTGACAAGTTTTTTTTTATTTTGCATCTGACTTCAACTGACATTTTTATCTTCAGTCATCTGTCATATTAATGTCTTTAGTCATCTATATATTAATGTTTCCAGTGCAGAGCATAATTTAATACAGCACATCATCTTAAAAAACGTACAATCAATCTGCGGACTTTGTTGCCAGAGGATATGGTTAAGGCGTCTAGCATACCTGGATTTAAAAGGGATTTGAACAAGTTCCTGGAGGAATCGTCCTGAAACAATTATTAGGCAGGGTGCCATGTTTTGAGAGTGTCCTCTGCCTCAGGGTAATGCCTTGGTTTACATGCATCCTCAACAATAGCCTTCCCGAAACATGGCACCCTGTCGGACATGCAACTTGGCAGGCTACTTATCACTTTCTGAATCATTCTACGTTTGTCAAAACTGGTGATTTATCACAGATAACTTTGTCATGCTTTATTACTTTATTAAATGTGTAAACATGACTTGAATGTATTCGTGCCTAGGATTATATGTGTGCTGTTCTAAGTTCAAAGCTCTTCTTATGTCTTCAGTCACCAGTCTGAAGACACTTTTTTTTGCACAAGAAGCTGTGTTATAGCGTTATTTGTTTTCTAGATACATAGGTTGGGATGGTTTGTTTATTTCATTTTGATTTATCATTGCCTGACTCAGCATGGCACATCTTATGTTTTTTTTTTTATTCTAACTCTGTCATGGAAAGGTTACATATAAAAACATAAGAAAAGACCTTTAACTGTCTATTCCATTTTCCTGCTTCTTCATTGAATGACAACTGTCTTTCCCATTGAAGTACAATACTGGCACCTCATATGGCCAATGACACCTTTGTCTTTCATAACCCCCAAGGGCGGAACAGGAAAGGGAGAGCTTTAGAAATGTAACAAGGCCAAAGCAAGAAAACCTCTGGCCCTCGCTTTTCCTTCATAAAAGAGCACCTCTTCTCTGCATTGTGATTACTACAAGTATTTTCCCCAGGGGTAGGGGAGAAAAGTAAGTGCCATAACATTTGGATATGTAGAAAAAAATAATGAAATCCTGAAATGCAATGCGCTGATTCACAGCAATAAATACTTTGACTCAAATGCTCAAATTCAATAACATTTATTTTTAAAAAGAGCAAGAATTTAGCAAGAATTATTTAGGAAACAAGTACAATTTCTTTAAATACTTTCCAGGAACACCTTTAACAACTTCAAGTGAAATGTTCAATCGGTAACTATATTTCCTGTAACTGCATATCATTATTAACTACTTTCTTTTGTCTTATATCTTGCAGGTGCAAGGATTCACTTCAAAGAACAAAATCAGATGAGTTTCAGTTCAAAAGATCAACACCAACTTGTAGTGTGGATTTCTTAAAGCAAGAATATGATTCTTTTCACAAAATATTTTCACTTTTTGTTTCTTCCTCAGAAAATCACCAAGTAAAAACAGATTACCTTCAATACTCATGAGGTGAGATCAGAAAATTTGTGTCTTTCTTTGTGCCTCACCATTTGCACCACTTTCTCAGGCTGATGCGATAAGATGTGCACAAAAAATGGGTACTCATAGAAGTAGATTTTAAAAGCCCTGCGCGGCCTCAGATGGAACTTTCCTTTCACTCCCCCCCACCTTCCCCTCCCTTCCCCTATCTAACCCACCCCCAGCCTTACCTAAATTCCCCCCACCTTTGTTAGAACAGGTAGGCGTAACTTACGTGCACTGGCCGGTTGTCGGCACGCCGTCCCCCGGCACGGCAACTGTGCCGGAGGACTTGGGAACGCCCCCAGACCGCCTCCCCTTCCTGCCCCTGGCCCCGCCCCTTCCCGCCCTTTTTTCAAAGCCCCGGGACATACGCGCGTCCTGGGGTACGCACAGGGGCAGGTTTTCAGGGTTACACGCGTAAGTTACGTGTGTAACCCTTTGAAAATCTACCCCAAAATGCGCACCCAGCCATGAGTAAAACCTTGCACTAGGCTGCGCATACCTTATTGCATTGGCCTGTGAGTGTTTCCTTCGGGTCTTCCCTGTTTCTGGTCAGAAATGAACTGTCTTTGTAATAGGTGTGCAAGAAATGGCTCACAGTTAGTTCTACAATCCTTGCTGGAGTGGAGATTTCTTCTTGAAATCTTTGATCATCTGGTATTCAGATCCTCTAGTCCATGTCTGGCCACACAACCTACTATCCTGAGCATAGGTTCTCTTTTTCTAGTAGAGATGTACCACTGGGTTAAAGTGCAAACCACATTTCCCAAAGTTAAGGATTGTCCTTAGCCAAACAATTTATTTTGCTCTCTGACCAAAAAAGCTACTTTTCTTTCTCACTAGTTGCAGCTGCATAGGAATACTTCTGGGTTTCTCCAAATCTCTCTGTAGTCTGGTTCCAAATTGTTCCTTTTCCATATGCAGAAACAATAAGCATAAGCACTGCTCAGCTCAATTGGTTGTTTACTTTTCTTTCCTATCCAAGTGCTTTTTATGTTTACCTTTCCTTTCTGTAGAAGGCTCTACAGGTCAGCAATTAATTAAAAAACATAGGATCTCTCAGAGCTAATGCAATTTTGCTTCTTTCTATCCTAGGACCATTCTTCAGGGGCCCACAGAAATAAATTATTATATATTTTTTAACTCTTGTTACAGTACACTAGTTAATCACTGCTCATCCTCTCCACATGTGATAAAAGAACTAAGCATAGCACAAAAGATGGGTCGCACAATGACTCCATCTCTGCCCTACCTACCCTGTAGGACTCTTACCAGCGTGTTCCCAGCAATCATATGATTACACAAGGATATCTTCCTTTACTTATGCCACAGCTGGCTGATCCACCACATCTATCACAAGCATTGGGAAAGGAACTGTCTATAGAAACCCCTCCTTACCTCCTGCTTCTTCTACTCTATTCACTGATACTGCATACATTAGACACAGAGGCAACTAAGGCATGCAGAAAGGATAACACATCTGGAGCTAGAAGAGTGACTGCTGCCATTCACTCTTCTTGACCCTTTCATGAAAGCAACTCTTTATTGGGAAAACATATAGTAGTGCAAACTTAGCTACAGTATATGAGAAATAGGCCCTATAAATATTTGTAGCACCATCCTTATGGAGGTAGTACACACTGTAAAAATGCAAGTCACATATTGCTACTCATTGCCTGACTAATGGAGATTATGGCAAATAGCTACCCTGGTATATTTCACCAAGCATGAAGGAGGATGGAGAGGGTGGAGAAAGAATCTGCAATTAACCTGAGACTCTCCCCTATGAGGAAAGACTAAAGAGGTTAGGACTTTTCAGCTTGGAGAAGAGACGGCTGAGGGGGGATATGATAGAGGTGTTTAAAATCATGAGAGGGCTAGAACGAGTAGATGTGAATCGGTTATTTACTCTTTCGGATAGTAGAAAGACCAGGGGGCACTCCATGAAGTTAGCATGTGGCACATTTAAAACTAATCGGAGAAAGTTCTTTTTTACTCAACGCACAATTAAACTCTGGAATTTGTTGCCAGAGGATGTGGTTAGTGCAGTTAGTATAGCTGTGTTTAAAAAAGGATTGGATAAGTTCTTGGAGGAGAAGTCCATTACCTGCTATTAAGTTCACTTAGGGGCGGATTTTAAAAGGCAGATTTTAAAAGGCGCGTATCTTATAAAATCCAGCGTACTTTTGTTCGCGCCTGGTGCGCGAACAAAAGTACGCGATTGCGCAAGTATTTTAAATCTGCCCCTTAGAGAATAGCCACTGCCATTAGCAACGGTAAAATGGAATAGACTTAGTTTTTGGGTACTTGCCAGGTTCTTATGGCCTGGATTGGCCACTGTTGGAAACAGGATGCTGGGCTTGATGGACCCTTGGTCTGACCCAGTATGGCATTTTCTTATGTTCTTATGTTCTCTCCCAGCTAGGGGTCAAGGGAGCAGCTGTAATCTCGAGCTAATGAAGAGTGGAGGAGAGGAGCGGTATACAGTTAGGTAAACACCATAGCAAAGGGTATAGCACTATAAAGGTTCATGTTGTCATCCACATTTATATGTATGTCTCATGTCATCAATTAGTTGTACTGTTGGTGTCTTTGATATTTCTATTGTTCCTGATTAGAGCATTGTTTTAATTATTTCCTTCTAGCTTCACCATTGGGCTATGTCCCTCCCGATGCAGCCCTTGTGGCGAAACACGGTCCGTGTCAGGGGACCTAAAGACCTCTCTGCAAAAGTATTACTTAATAAATGAAGAATGTGTTGACTTCAAGTCTGTTTATTGAATTTTTTGAAATTGGATCCATGAACCTTTATAGCGTTATACCCTTTGCTAAGATGCTGTAATCTGCCATAGAAGCCCACATATGAAGGCAGGTCCCACTGAGTCATTAGAGAAAAATATGCTACAGCATTTTGATGACGTTGTCTCTGCTTCAAAAGACATTCAGGATAGTCTAACTGCTCATGAAGTGGGGGAGTAATCTAGTAGTTATTGCAGCAGGTTGAGAACCAGCAAAACCATGGTTCAAATCTTGCTTTCCTTTCTGACACTCTTTGTGATCTTGGGCAAGTCTTCATCCTCCATCTTCCAAGTACAAACTTAGGGCCTCATTTACTTAGCATTTTTCCCATAGAAATAAAATGGGAGAAAACCATTAGTAAATAGGCTCCTTAATTTGTCAGCCCTCTAGGGCAGGGACCTAGCAGCTGTACTTCAATTTGATTTGCCTTGAACTTGAATTTGGAAAGGCAATTAATCAAATCCAAATTACAGTCACGGGTGAAAAATTTGAAGCTATGGAATTCCAGATGTCTGGAATGCAAACTGTTCAATCTGCCATAACTAAGGAAACTTTGGCCTTGAAAGTTAAGATGGAAAATCTGGGGGAAAAAAAGCAGTCACAGTCTCAGTTTGCAGCTGCAAAGTTTCCCCTAGCCGCCAACTATCTCCCCCGTGAAAATGTTGAAGAAATCTTTGGTGGACGTGCTTGGATTTTCTAATGAGACTTTACTGCCGTCTCCCGCACATATCATTTACCCTGTATGAACATCATGAGGGAAGGAGAGGGGAAGTCACAAGATGTCCAGTTGATTTTGGGCAGTCTTGATGTGAGCCAGCTTTTGAAAATAGTCACTGATATTGAGATGACTACTGTTACCTCACGGGTTTCTTTTATTTTAGAACCTATCATGATTGGTTATTTCCGTCACGAGGAACAATTCTTTTTTAGAAAATGATGTGGATATCTCTACATCTGTAGCAGATGTGGATATCTCTACATCTGTAGCAGACGCATTTTCTGATGTGTCAATCAATGGCACTCTCTTTGGTTGCCTAATTTTATCTTTGTTACTCCTGTAAATATCTGCTCAAGTTTCAGGAGAAAGGATTTTTTTTTTATTCATACCATTTAAAGATTTTCCATTAAAAGTAAATCTGGGCTTGTGTCTGGGGATGCTCCTCCTGTTGATTAATATTTTTTGTAGAAGGTGGGGCAATATGGTTACTCCCAGCCCCCGCCTCCCCGAGCAGATGGATTGGCTCCCTTGTGTCGTTTTTGTCTGTTCTTTGGAATAGGTATACGTTCATATGCCTTTTTCTCTTTTTTTTGTTTCTTGGAACCCAAATTTTTTGAGGGCCAATAGATATGACAGCCACTTGGTTATGGGAGTTTTTGCTTATTTTCGATTTCCATAGTCTTATGTATCTCTTCATATACTATTTTAATTTTATGTATACTGGAAATTTTTAATAACAAGAAAGTTTGAAGGAAAAGAAATCGAGTTATAGACAAAAAAAGATAACAAAAAAAATGTAATTTGAAAAATGAAAACAAATAATTGAAAAGTTTGTGTTATAAAAAATTGGTTTTGTGACAGTGCTAGTACCAGCTTTTTCTGCACCCAGGGCAGATAGTCAGAATTATGCCTGCCACCCCAACATAGGGCACAGTCCTCTGATAGTGAATCACAGTAGTCCTTCTGGTGGCAGCACCTCTCTCTTCTCTCTTGCCTAGCAGCCCTCTTTTTCTCTCCCCCCCACCCATTGCCCAGCACCCCCCTTTGTCCCCCACTCTACTCCTTGCCCTGCATCCTCCTCTTTCTTCCCTCCACTCCTTGTCCAGCAACAAAGCCCTCTTTACCATCCATTTCTTTCCTAGCAGCTTCTCCCCTCTCTTCTCCTCACCACCTACCTTCCGTCTGCCCGGCAGCCTCTTTCTCTTTCCCAACTATTCCCCCATAATCCTCTGCTCAGCAGCAACAGCAGCCCCCTCTCTCCCACCAGCCCCTTGCCCAGAATTATTATCCCCCCATCTCTTTCTCTCTCTGCCCCCTAAACCTGCACAGCAGCTGTCCCTTCTCTAGCACTTCCCTTCAGCCTCTGCCCAACAGCAAGCCCCTCTCCCCTTTCTCCCTTTCTTTCTCTCTCCACCCTACTATGCTCCTTGGGCCAAATGCTGAAGATCTCTGTGCGGCAGCAATAGCTGTAGAAACGTAAAATAAAATCAGCCAGCACATGCTCACAGGCCCTGAGGCAGCCCTAATCCTACTCCCACTCAAAGTTACTCATTGCAGATATCCTGAAAAACCTGACACCCCCCCCCCCCCCCCACTTCTCATTATTCCTCCATCTCAAAAGGCAAGGTCTTCTCAAATAAATCGACAAATCATGGTGAGGTTGAGGCTATTGAGTAGCTGGCATAACGGGAGTAGATATATATTGAACAGGGTAGGGGAAAGTGAAGAACCCTGTGGTACTCCTTGTTTTGAAGGTATGGGGTGGGATTCTTTGTCATTTATTTTAACTTTGTAGTGCCTGTTGTTCAAAAAGGATTTGAACCAGAGCAGTGCAGAGCCAGAGATGCCTATTTCCATTAAACGGTTGATGAGATAGAATGGTTTACCGTGTCGAACGCCGTGGAAATATCGAGTAGGGCTAGAAGGTAGGATTGTCCCTTGTCAAGGCCCATCAGGATGTTGTCCGTTAAAGAAAGAAGGAGGGATTCAGTGTTTAGGCGTTTCCTGAATCCGAATTGAGAAGGGTAGAGAATATTGTGAGAGTCAAGGTAGTCTGTGAGTCGGATGTTGACAAGCTTTTCCATTAGCTTGGCTATAAAAGGTAAGTTTGCAATGGAGTGGAAATTTACAGGGTTGGCTGGGTCCAGGTTGGGTTTTTTTAGTAAGGGTTTCAGCGAAGCAATTTTTAAAGAGTCAGGGACAGATCCTTGATTGAGGGAGCAATTTATGATGTCAGCCAGAGGTTTAGCAATGGTGTTAGGAATGGTGAAAAGGAGTTTGGTCGGTATTTGGTCCAATGGGTGTGAAGAAGATTTCATTTTCTTGATTATCGATTCTATTTCCAGGGATGATGTAAGTTCAAGAGATTCTAGCATCTGTTTGTGGATGGTTGGTGAGGAATTTTGGCTTGGTGGTTGTGAGTGATTTGATGAAGTGTTGGAAGTTGCCAGAGGGGCAAGTAGATTTTTGATTTTGTTGTCAAAGAAGATTGCCAACTCTGTAGATTTGTTTTGGGCTTCTTCTTCTGGGAAGGTAGGGGAAATAGGGGTGGTAAGGGCTGCAATATATGAGAACAGAGTTTTTGGGTCGTATAGAAAGCCGTGTATTTTTTTGGCATAGAAATTTCGTTTGGTACAGGTAATGGATGTCCTATAGTAGTTCATTGCTGTTTTGTAAGAAGCCAGTGAGGTAGGGGAGGGATCTTTCCGCCAGCGTTGTTCTTTGTGTTGTAGGTCTTGTTTGAGTTTTCTTAATTCAGTTGAGAACCAGGGTTTTTTGTTCGTGCGGGCCGGGTTGATAACTTTTGAGGATAAGGGGCAGATTATGTTTGCTACTGAGTGTGTGATAGTTTGCCAGGAGTTAATAGCGGTATCAGCATCAGAGAAGTCCAGTTTAGTTAGGTCTTTGGCAAGGCTGTTGTTGAGAGTGTCCATGGAACAAGGTTTCCTGAACTGGATAGAGGATTTAGTAGCAATGGGGGTCTGTTTTTGTTTTATAGATAATTCTGTAACTATCAGCGAATGATCTGACCAGGGGATGGGGGTGCAAGAAGGTGGGGAGATGGGCGAGATGGTATCATTCGTGAATATCAGGTCAAGCGTGTGGCCTGCCTTGTGTGTGGGATTGTTTATATTTGTTTGAATCCCATAGCCTGGAGGGAGGAGAGAAGGGCTTCGCAATTGGATGATGGGGAGGGGGAGTCAACATGGATGTTGAAGTCTCCTAAAATGATAGCAGGTGAGTTAGTGTTGATGTGTTTGGCTATGATTTCGATGAGGGGAGAGAGGTCGGCTTCTAGGAGCCCCGGGGGGGGGGGGCGTAGATAAGGCAGATTTGAAGCTGGGAGGATTTGAATAGTCCGATTTCTAGTTTGGTCGACGATTTGAAGGCTTGCTGGGATAGTCTCAGTTCTTTTTTTTGCAATAAGCATTATTCCCCCACCCCTCTTTTTTTAGGTCTGGGGATAGAGAAGATGTTGTATTGGTAGTTGGTTAATTATGGCAGTATCTGTGTTTTTCAGCCATGTTTCGGTAATGGCACAGATGTCAGGTTGGGAGTCCAGGAGGTGGTCGTTGAGCATGTGGGATTTTTTTGAGAGCGACTGCGAGTTGAGAAGGGTTAAGGTGATTAAAGATAAGCCTAGGAATTGTGTTAGTGGGGAGATCATGATTGGAATCAGGGATCTCTTTGAGCGTAGATTGAGCAAGGGTGGATTAGCTCTGTTGGGGAGTGAGCGAGGGATAATCGGTATGGGGAAGGTTTGTAGCATGTTGTCTTTTTGGAAGAAAGTGGATGATGGTTGGGATTGTGGAGGGAAATATCGCTGCTAGAAGAAATGAGTGATGTGAGAATGCAGGGTGCAGGAGACGTTGGGTGCTGGAGTGATTGCTGGCGGAGATGATCGATGGATGAATGTTGGATGCTGGAGTGGCTGGATGAGTGCTGGAAGCTGGAGTGGCTGGAGGATTGCTGGAGTGGCTGGAGGATTGCTGGAGTGGCTGGAGGAGTGGCTGGAGGATTGCTGGAGTGGCTGGAGGATTGCTGGGTGTTGGAGTGGCTGGACGATTGCTGGATGCTGGTGTGGCTGGACGATTGCTAAATCTTTTTTGAGATGCGGTGAACAGAATTGTACACAGTATTCAAGGTATGGTCTCACCATGGAGCGATATAGAGGCATTATTACATTTTCCGTTTTATTAACCATTCCCTTCCTAATAATTCCTAACATTCTGTTTGCTTTTTTGACTGTTGCAGCACACTGAGCCGACAATTTTAAAGTATTATCCACTATGATGCCTAGATCTTTTTCCTGGGTGGTAGCTCCTAATATGGAATCTAACATTGTGTAACTACAGCAAGGGTTATTTTTCCCTATATGCAACACCTTGCACTTGTCCACATTAAATTTCATCTTCCATTTGGATGCCCAATCTTCCAGTCTTGCAAGGTCCTCCTGTAATGTATCACAGTCTGCTTGTGATTTAACTACTCTGAATAATTTTGTATCATCCGTAAATTTGATAACCTCACTCGTCGTATTCCTTTCCAGATCATTTATATATATATATATATATTGAAAAGCACCGGTCCAAGTACAGATCCCTGAGGCACTCCACTGTTTACCCTTTTCCACTGAGAAAATTGACCATCTAATCCTACTCTCTGTTTCCTGTCTTTTAACCAGTTTGTAGTCCACAAAAGGACATTGCCTCCTATCCCATGACTTTTTAGTTTTTGTAGAAGCCTCTCATGAGGGACTTTGTGAAACGCCTTCTGAAAATCCAAATACACTACGTCTACCAGTTCACCTTTATCCACATGTTTATTAACCCCTTCAAAAAAATGAAGCAGATTTGTTAGGCAAGACTTCCCTTGGGTAAATCCGTGTTGATTGTGTTCCATTAAATCATGTCTTTCTATATGATCTACGATTTTGATCTTGAAAATAGTTTCCACTATTTTTCCCGGCACTGAAGTTAAGCTCACTGGTCTATAGTTACCCGGATCACCCCTGGAGCCTTTTTTAAATATTGGGGTTACATTGGTCACCCTCCAGTCTTCAGGTACAATGGATGATTTTAATGATAGGTTACAAATTTTAACTAATAGATCAGAAATTTCATTTTTTAGTTCCTTCAGTACCCTAGGATGCATACCATCCGGTCCAGGTGATTTGCTACTCTTTAGATTGTCAATCTGGCCTACTACATCTTCCAGGTTCACAGTGATTTTGTTCAGTTCGTCTGACTCATCACCCCTGAAAACCATCTCCGGAACTGGTATCTCCCCAACATCTTCATTAGTAAACACGGAAGCAAAGAATTAATTTAGTCTTTCTGCAATGGCCTTATCTTCCCTAAGAGCCCCTTTAACCCCTCGGTCATCTAATGGTCCAACCGACTCCCTCACAGGATTCTAGCTTTGGATATATTTTAAAATGTTTTTATTATGAGTTTTTGCCTCTATGGCCAACTTCATTTCAAATTCTCTCTTCGCCTGTCTTATCAATGTTTTACACTTAACTTGACAATGCTTATGTTTTATCCTATTTTCTTCAGATGGATCCTTCTTCCAATTTTTGAAGGATTTTTTTTGGCTAAAATAGCCTCTTTCACCTCACCTTTTAACCATGACTGTAATCGTTTTGCCTTCCTTCCACCTTTCTTAATGCGTGGAATACATATGGACTGCGCCTCTAGGATTGTATTTTTAAACAATGTCCAAGCCTCTTGAACACTTTTAACCTTTGCAGATGCACCTTTCAGTTTTTTTCTAACTATTTTCCTCATTTTATCAAAGTTTCCCTTTTGAAAGTTTAGTGTTAGAGCTGCAGATTTACTTATTGTCCCCCTTCCAGTTATTAGTTTAAATTTGATCATGTTATGATCACTGTTGCCAAGTGGCCCCACCACCTTTTACCTCTCTCACCAAATCCTGCGTTCCACTAAGAATTAAATCTAAAATAGCTCCCTCTCTTGTTGGTTCCTGAACCAATTGCTTCATGAAGCAATCAGTTATTACATACAGGAACTTTATGTCTCTAGCAAGTCCTGATGTTATATTTACCCACTTAATATTGGGGTAATTGAAATCTCCCATTATTATTGCACTGCCAAATTGGCAGTCTGCTTCTTTTCTAGTTCCCTAGGCTCTGCTCTGCCTACCCACTCCTGGGGAGGGGGGACCAGAAGTGATCCCTACTGCCTGCTTCCTCCAGAGTTTAAGAAAAAGAAAATGAAGCCATGGCCAAGACTATATACATCACCGCTGCAGCTGAGGCTAGGGAGAGTCTACCCATGATAACACAGCTGTAGATGGACTTCTGCTTTCCCACATGGAGCCAGAGCAGCCAGGGCTGCTGCAAGGGTATTAGGCATTCTAGGCAAACCTTACAGCCTAGGTTGCAACCTTCAGTCCGTCCCCCCCCCCCCCCCCCCCCCACACACACACACACAATTAAAAATTATGCATTTGTAATAGGATTTTGCATCAAAAAAGGACATTCAAAGTACAGTCTTATGAAGTAAATATATCACAACATGTATACTATCTTTGCATGCACTGCGATAGTACCAACCAGAAAACAGAAAAAGTTTTTAAAAAATTGTAACTCATATGGTATTATTGCTATTGTAATATGCATAGGGTAACAACCTTAGGGCCTCATTTTCCAACGCTAGCGCATGCTTGCATCATCAGCGCAAGCTTGCATTAGCGATATGGGGGCAGAGTCGGCCCTGGAAGAGGAGGAGTCGGGGCATCACCGGGCCGACTCTGGAAAGAAGGCATGGACGGCGAAAAGGTAAGGAGCCTTTTCGCGTCCTATTTCGCGCCCAATAGCACCACCTTTCACGGTGGCACTATTGGGTGTGAAACTGGCAGCGATCGCACCGCCGCGGTGCGATCGCTGCCGGCTAGCACAGGACCGCCTCCCCCCCTGTTTCAACCCCCCACCCCCGATAGCGCGATTTTCTAAAGTATCGCAGGCCTGCGATACTTTAGAAAATGAGGCCCTTAGTCATTAAAAGGCAACACTGTAAATATTGCACAAAGCCTTAAAACATCAATACACTCTTATAAGGAACTGCTTTCTAAATATCCCTAAGCAGAAACTATACCCTAATAGAATACCTTACCTCAGTTTGACATAGGCAGAACACAAATACAGAATAAATGGACCATAAAAGTTTAAATAGAAATATATACACAAAACTGAAGTGGAAACCACAAAAGCCAGATATGCGAAAAACAAAAACAACTATTTGCTTTCTCTGTAAACCGATATGATGTACCCACGAATACCGGTATAGAAAAGTTTATAAATAAATAAATGATTCATCATAAAACAAATAAAACCAAGAAATATAAAACATAATAGTAAAAACCTACTAAACAAAAGAACAAATCTTTAAAAATAACAAATGAATAGAATATCCAATAAGTAAAAATTCATATTTGTTTTTTAATTTATTGTTCTGAAAAATGTTTTTGGTGTTTGGGAGACATCAAAAAACACTAAATAATGAAACCTAGAAATTTTTTTAAAAAGTCACCTGCTTTCCATACCTGGGAATGTTTGATTTCCAGTCATCCTACGATTGTCGTGAATTAGTTGGCGAGATGGAGTGAACAGATTTTCTCCTTCATGCCGTTCTCACTCACACACACACACACACACACACACACACACACAACACATAAGTAGGCTGCTTCATACATACATGCATACACATGCACACATACCAACACACACACAAGCAGGCTGCTTCACACACAAGCAGGCTGCCTCACACACAACATACAAAGCAGTCTGCCTCAAACACACACACACACACACACACACACACACAGAAAGATACACACACAAATTGTGCCTTGTCAGCAAACCAGGGTCGACGAGGCCACTCTGAAGCCACCAGGATCACGGGCCCCCGGTGACCCTCTATTCGCCGGAGCACCCTTCCCACCAGGGCCCAGGGTGGGAACACGTAAAGCAGGACGTTCATTGGCCACGGGAGGACTAGGGCATAAACGCCTTCCGCACCATGTTCTCTTCTGCGGCTGAAGAAGCGCGGACCCTTCGCGTTCCTCTGCGTGGCCATCAGATCCAGATGTGGAGGGCCCCATCGCGTGAAGAGTATTGACGCTGTCTCCAGGACAGCTCCCATTCTCCAGGATCTAAACGCTGACAACTTAGGAAATCCGCTTGAACATTGTCCACTCTTACAATGTGAGACGCCGCCAAACGAGACAGGTAAAGTTGCGCCCACAGCATCAGCCAGTCGGCCTCTCGAGCAACATGGAGACTCCTTGTCCCTCCTTGACGGTTGATGTTTGCGACCATCATTGCGTTGTCAGAGAGGATTCGGACTGCCCAACCTTGGACTAGGGACAGGAAGCGCTGCAGCGCAAGACAGACCGCTATGGTCTCCAGACGGTTGATGGGCCATGACACCTGTTCCGGTGTCCATTGCCCCTGCATCGATTGATGGCTGCACACTGCTCCCCAGTCGGCGAGGCTGGCGTCTGTCATCACGATTACCCCTTGTGGAACCTCCAGCTCCACTCCTCGGAGCAAATGATCCAAGTCTAGCCACCAGGTCAGGCTGTCCAGGGCAAGGGGTGGTAGCGGCAGGGGAGCCTGAAACTCTCATGACACCGGTTTTTACCGGGATAGTAATGCTCTCTGCAGTGGACGCATGTGGCAAAGGCCCAAGGCATGACATCTATCGTGGAGGCCATAGAACCTAGCATCTGGTGATAGTCCTAAGCCGTGGGAGGCTGGAGGTCCCAAAAACACTGAACCTGAAGGAGGAGTGATTGGGCCCGGTCCGGACGAAGAGAGACCGTGCCCTCCTTGGTGTCAAAATGAACTCCCGGAAAGTCGAGACACTGGGATGGAGTAAGGCTGTTCTTGGTAAAATTGATGACCCAACTGAGCGATTGGAGGAGGAGTAACACTTGTTCCACCAAGCGCTGGTACAAGTCCCTGGACTTTGCCCGGATGAGCCAGTCATCCAAGTAGGGATGGACCAGAATCCCTTCATTCCACAGGGCCGCTGCCACCACTCCCATCACCTTGGTAAAGGTGCGAGGAGCGGTTGCCAGGCCGAATGGCAGGGCCTGGAACTGGAAGTGCTGAAACAAAATCTTGAAGCGGAGAAAGCGCTGGTATTCCTGCCGGATGGGGATATGCAGATAGGCCTCCATCAGATCCAAGGATGCTAGGAACTCTCCCTTGTGCACCACCGCAATAACGGAACGTAGGGTTTCCAACCTGAAGTGAGGAACCTTGAGAGCCCTGTTGAACAGCTTGAGATCCAGGATCAGCCGTAAGGAGCCCTCCTTCTTGGGGACTGTGAAGTAGACGGAATAATGGCTGAGCCCTTGTTCCATCACTGGCGAAGAATGGCTCCCAACTCCCGCAATGGGAGAAGACAAACCAACCTCTGAGAGGTCGAGCAAACTCTAAAATGTAACTGTGCTTTAGAATATCCAGGACCCACTGGTCTGAGGTAATTGTGGTCCAGTCCTCGTAGAATAGCGAAAGGCGGCCTCCTATCTGGGGAATTGAAGAGCGGGCTGGCAATACTTCATTGCGGAGATTTAGCAGGTCCCTTGGGCGAGGGCGTCTCGGGCTGATCTTCAACCCCGAAAGGAATGAGACCAGGATTGCGATTGTGACGAGGCAGGCCTGTGGGGTACTGGCCACCCCTGGCGAAAACACCGTTGTCCTCTGAAACGGTTCCGCGGAGAGCTGTAAGTCCTGGAGCTCCGAGGATGATCTTCCGGTAACTTATGCACCTCATTCTCCACGAGCGATTTGATGAGTTGATCCAACTCCTCCCCAAACAGCAATTTACCTTTGAAAGGGAGGGAGCCAAGTTGAGACTTGGAAGGGGAATCCGTGGCCCAGTTTCTGAGCCAGAGGAGGCGTCTGGCTGAGACTACGGACCACAAAGCACAGTGAGCCGACAATTTCAATGTAATATCAACTATGACGCCCAGATCTTTTTCCTGACTAGTAACTCCTACTATGGAATCTAACATCATATAACTACATCATGGGTTATTTTTCCCTATATACAGCACATTGCACTTGTCCACATTATATTTTATCTGCTATATGGACACCCAATTTCCAATCTAGCAAGGTCCTCCTGCAATTTATCACAATCCACTTTGAATAATTTTATGTCATCTGCAAATTTGATCACCTCACTCATCGTATTCCTTTCCAGATCATTTCTAAATATATTAAAAAAGCACCGGTCCAAGTACAGATCCCTGAGGCACTCCACTGTTTACCTTTTTCCACTGAAAAAACAGACCATTTAATCCTACTGTTTCCTGTCTTTTATCCAGTTTTTAATCCTGAAAAGGACATCATCTCCTATCCCAGGACATTGACAAAGACTCCTATCTCATGAGGGTCTTTGTCAAATGCCTTCTTAAAATACAAATGCACCACATCTACCAGTTCACCTTTATCCACATCTTTATCCACCCCTTCAAAATATGTAGATTTGTGAGGCAAGACTTCCCTTGGGTATGGCCACACATGAGTTTACTACTGTATTTTATAACTTCCATATAAATTATATGCACAAATTATAAAATACAAATACAAATGTGATCCGCGCAGCTTCAGACATATCGGGAAAAGTAGCAGCATTTATCCGGATAAGTTCCGATTTATGGAGCTAAGTAGCAGAACTCACCGGGTCATTCATCAAAATGCGTTATGGTTTTGAAGCATGCAATAACGTGTTAACACATGCGTTAATGCCATAACACATGCGAAAAACACTGTAGTGCATGGCGCAAATGCAAATTTTTTGGGGGTGGAATCAGGGAGGAGTTTGGGCAGGATTTAGGTAAATGAGGGGCAATATTACACTGTGCGATAGCATAACGCAAGCTATCGCACGGTTTTAACACTGGAAATAACTGCACCTTTTTTCCTGGCTTTAGACTGTGCGATATGCCTGAAATGGCCGTAATGCAATTTGCGATAAATTTTTGGAATTGCGTTTTGGTCATTTCTGGGCTTGGGGGGAGGAGAGAGAGAGAGGGGTAAAGGGGCAGGGTGGAGGAAAGAGAGAAGGAAAGAAGGGGAGAGGAGAGGGGAGGGGAGTGGAGTAGAGAGAAGAGACAGAGCTAGCCGCTGGGGAGGGTGAGATAACATATTAGAAATTTCATCTTTTTAAGACTTTCCTCACTCCAAATGACGTCAAATCTTCACCAAGGTGTGTACTGTGCTGTTCGTACATCTCACTCTACATGCGAAACTGGCCCTTAAACCCTAAATCACCACCAACATCTTACCTCAACCTATTAGATGGCCCTCCTATAGAGATATAAATACTTAACTACTACGAGGGCCTTGTAGATAGCCAGTCTCTCGCTCTCTCACTCTCTCTCTCTCCCTCCCCCACCCCCTTAGTGCAGGATGTGAAAAATATTTGCTAACACATGCATTATTAACTTTTTTTTTGATGAATCTAGGTGTTAAGCTGGATAACTCTGAAAAGTGCTACTTCGCTGTCTAATTAGCACTTTTCTGTCTTATCTGAGTTAATATGATAGCTGGATAAGTCTAAAGCAAAAGTGCTGTTTATTCGGATAAGTTCAAATCTGGCTGTCTAAGTAGCAGCAAAAGAACTACTTATCCAGATAAGTTGGAATTTAGCTGGATAAGCATGCACAAATGATATACCCACATATTTGCACTTTGAATTTTAAAGGGATATGCAAATAGATTTTACTTGCATTACTTAGATGCATTCACCCTCCATAAATTGCCTTTTACATGTGTAAGTCAGGGGATTTTATAATATTCGTGCGGCAATGAAATTACCAGTGTTACCAATTAGTCTCCCAGTTCACCCAGTCCATCTGCAGCTTGTGAAGACCCATCTGGCTCTTCAGCCTGAAGTCCCTTCATTTTACCCAGAACCCCCTTCCTGTCATTTTTTCACTTTTTGAGATGTTTATGAACACTTACACCAGATATTGATATATGCAAGTAACAGACTGATGCACGTCGCTTGGCAGGTTGTAAAATAGCTGCTTATGCGTGTTCCTGTTGGCTCCATCCCGGAATGCCCCTGACCCACCTCTCTCTCACACATGGATGTTTTCTCACGATCCCTGATATACATGCACGTGCTGCAGTTTTTAAAATAGCACATACTTGCACATATGCTGGTTTAAGCATTCAAGTATTGTTTTTCACTCGCACATCTTTTGAAAATTCACCTCTGCATTCAGTAATTTTGTTTTATGTTACATTATATTATTTATTTAAAATAACTCCCCCCCCCCCCCCAAGGTTTGGGGCAGGCCACATAGCATATATATACATTTAAAGGTGAATTTTTAAAGCTCAGCATACACCAAAACTGGGCGATATGTGCCCAAGTCGAGCCGGCGCATGCTGCGTGGATTTTAAATGATGGCCGCATAAGTGCGTATCTCCCGCTTCGTGCACAAATACATGTTTCCAGAAAAGGGGTGGGGCATGGACATGGTCTGGGCGGGGAATAGGCGTTCCTGGATTTATCGGTGAAACCAGTGTGTAAATACTTACATGCCTAGGCGTGTTCCGGGGGTCTCCTACCAGATAACTTTACTTTTGCTATGGATGACGGGTCAGTCGTAAAACAAAAAAAGGTAAAGAGGTGAGCAGAGTTTTAAAGATCAGGGTTATCAGAGTAAAAGGGAGGCTATTTAACCAGGAGGTTTAGGAAGTCCAATCCCTTTCCTGGACGAAGCAGGAACAAACTGGGAAAACTGGTAATTGCGCCGGTGCGCGTCTCTTAAAATCCCCCCCACTTACGCAGTAGAGGCGGCATTTGCGCACTTAGGGGCAGATTTTCAAAGGGGTACGCGCGTAAGATACTTGCGTACCACCCGAAACCTGCCCCAACCTCCCCCTGCGCGCGCCGAGCCTATGTTGAATAGGCTCGGCGGCGCGAGCAAGCCCCGGGATGCGCGTAAGTCATGAGGCTTTGCTAGGGGTGGCATGTCGGGGGGCATGTCGTGGCGGCGCGTCATTCGGGGGCGGGGCCACGGGTGTGGTTCCGGCATGAGGGTGTTTCGGGAGCGTGGCCGAGGCCTCCGACAATGCTCCCGGGCCGGGGAATTGCGTGCCAGCCAGCTGGCCGGCGTGCGTGAGTTACGCCTGCCTCAGGTAGGCGTAACTTTTCTAACAAAGGTAGGGGGTTTAGATAGGGCTGAGGGGGTGGGTTAGGTAGGGGAAGGGAGAGGAAGGTGCAGGGGGGTGGAAGGAAAGTTCCCTCCGAGGCCGCTCCGATTTTGGAGCGGCCTCGGAGGGAATGGAGGCAGGCTGCGCGGCTTGGTGCGCGCAGACTGCTGATTTTGGGCAGCCTTGCGCGCGCCGACCCTGGATTTTAAAGGATACGCGCGGCTACGGGCGTATTTATTAAAATGTGGCGTACTTTTGTTTGCGCCTGGTACGCGAACAAAAGTACACACTGGCGTACTTTTATAAAAATCTACCCCATAGGTATGAGCCCACTTAAAATAGCACACACATGCACACAGTCAGCCTATTTTATGTGTGCATATATGCGTGTATGTTATAAAATGGCCACATCCCTGCGCGCAAGCCGGCATACAGGCGCCCATGAATCAAACAAAAAGTTAAACCACTGCAATCCATGTTCAACATGGATATTATTATTATAGGTATGTCAAAGTACTATAGTATAGGCTGTGTATAGGATTCAACCTTCGGACAAGACATTTAATTCTGCTTACGCTTTAAAACACTGCAAAAACTTAAAGTCAGGAAGTATGGAGTTAGAAGTAGCCATTCATGAATGCTCTCCATTTCAACTGCAGGAATAATTACTGGATATACATCATAGGCTTTTATTTTTCACTTTCTTTGAAAACAAAGCCTTTTCTTTTTTTTTTTTTTTTTTAACTGACTGAAAACTCTCACCAGAGTTTTTCTTCTCAGTACTCCACTTGCATTTGCATCCGGTCAATGGAGTTCTATTACAAGACTATAAACATCTTATGCAATTAGGATCTATTGCTTTAAAGTATATTCGTCATTCTTCTGAAGTCTTGATCTGATCACTTGTATTTTCCAAATTAACCCAATTACTTTTAGTGGAAGAGCAAGGCAAATAGAATTGGAGGACTTTAGAATGAAGTGTTCAAAATGTATTTGTATCAGAAGTATCTATTATTCTGTGAAACCTCTCATTGCATTACCATATGCAATTATTACACAAATATTCTTTTCACTTTCTAATGTTCTTTTATTAACATAGGAAAAGGACCTCTGAGCTACCCAGTCTGCCCGGTTGAGATTCTTCCTCTTTGGTTAGATAAGCATAGAGCACCCATACAAAACTGAACACCAGTTCTCTCCCTTGCTCTCAACCCCCCCCCTCCCCTCCCCCCATGTGGTTTAATAACAGAAGAGGTAAGTGCTTAAGCTATCTTGGTTTAGGAGATTTCCTGTTATATTTTAAAACATTTTATCATGTTTAATTCTAATTAAACTAAATGTGGCAAGCAGATTTGCCTTACAAAATATTAATGTTGCAGAGAGAGATGCATCTAACCACCTTTTAATGAGTATCTGGCAAAAAGTCCCTGTATTTTCTCTGTCTCCCTCTGCTCTTCTTGCTTTTCTTTGTTCTCTCTCTCTCTCTCTTACCCTTTCCTCCCCCTTTCATCTATCTGAGTCTCTCTCTCTCTCTCAAAACTGCTGTTGCATTGATGTATCTGGCTTTATTGCCAGAAACTCCATAAACCACCTATTTAGGGCTCAACTTCCTCTGAGTGCCAATCAGACGTGATGCTGCAGAAGTTCTGTGTGCAGCGGACAGAAGGAGAGGCTGCATATTCAGCAGGGAAAGCCCTCACCCCAACCCTTCCCCACTCTTCTGGATTTTCAGAGAGGGACCCCCCCCCCTCACCTACAGGCATAAGAGCTGTCATCCCTGCTCTGTGCTTAATACTGAATGCCAACATTAAAAAACATTGATAATATGCTTGATGATACAGTGGACCTCTCGTTTGGTGAACTTCTGCACACAGAGACTATTTCCTTGAAGCCCTGGTTTTATCCTGTGTAAAAATAGGTATAATACACAGTGAATAAAACACCATCTACAGTGCATAGTCTCCAGGTAGCAGATGTAACCTTTAATGAAAACCTAAAATTCAGTATTACCCTACATTCCAAAGTGCTAGTCATACATAGACTTCTGCATAATGATTCGTATCCCTGGATTAATGCAATCTTTCGAGTATACAAGCCATCATGCTTCCTCAGGTTGGCTAAAAAAACAGACTGCATGCACCCCCTTCAATGGGGCTGTCTCCTTGCTTGGATACAGCGGGTGACCAGAACACCCTGTGATTTCCTCCTGGTGTTGAAGGGTCTTGCTTGGTTGCAGCGGGCTCAGGGCCAGAGGTGATGTGCTGTCTGCACGGTGAACGACCCTCGGATAGCTTACCTATGTTATGGCTCAGGTACGAAACTTGTAACACCATTTATTGTAATAAAGCTGCGGCCAATTTTATCCCACATCTGACTTACTGAGTTTTGTATTTGTAGTTGTAAGGTGGTTACCGCGTCCTCCTCTCCCTTCTACCTGCCCGGTAATTGGCAGTCGTAGCTGCACCGGTTATGCAATCCTTCAAGTATACAAGCTATCGCGCTCCCTCAGGTTGGCTAATAGAAATCTACTGGAGATTACCTCTCCTAAATTAGCCCACTTGGATATCACCAGAGAGAGGGAGCCTTTTCTGTGGCCAGGCCTCAATATTAGAACTCTCTCCTGGAACATCTATGCTCCATCACTTGCTTGAAGTACTTTAAAATTTAAGGCTGTCAGGATTGTTGCATTGGGTTAATTGGGGTTGTGTTAAGCCAGGGTTACACATGTTTGCAAGACTTATTTTATATTTTATTACATCTGTTGGTAGTTTATATGTGTGTTTTTTGATTATATTTTATTATGAGTGTAATTTTTTTATCCAGTGAGATTTGTGGATCGGCGGAATAAAAATGATATAAATAAATAAATAAGAAGGCCTTAAAAACGTATTTAATTTCTCAGGTTTTTTTGTATGGAAGTTCCCTGCTGAATTGCTGATATATTCTCTAACTACAGGACAAGTTTTTGTTTGTTTTATGGTTGTTATGATTTGAGTTATTATTTTTTTTTTACTTTTGCATTTTGTTTTGTTTTCTTGCTATTTTTAGATTGTGCATGGTCTCTTTGTACTCAGCCTCGAACATTAAATGTATGACTGAGGAAAAGAGAGGTTTTAAAATAAAATAAATAGCCCACAGGCACAAAAGAGGAAAAAAACTTTTGCAGTTCAGCATGTCTTTCCTCTCACTGTTCCCTTTTACCTAGAGTCAGAATTGAAACACCCACAGGAAATCTCAAAATGCTGTGTGGCTAACTCTGTCCCACACGGCACTCCCAATGGCAGTGGGAGAGAAAAAGGAACATGGGACGTCTTTCTTTATTTAAAAAAAAAATGGAAACAACCCCCCAATTCTAGTTTCCCTTTTTCATCCACTCTTCCTGGAAAAGTGGATGCAATCAGAGATATTTATCATTCAGTAATAAAGGAGTAATATCAACTGCCATGACATCAAAACAGAACATTTGTTTTGGGCACTTTTGCACCATTCTGTGCTTTTCTAATGGTTCTGGTTCTCACATACATTATTGCTCACTGTTGATATAGGCTGACATTCTGCAAAATTTCTTAGCCCCTAAATGACCTAAAGCTGCAGAAATTTGCCCATTGCATATTTCCTTATGCTGCTTAAAAAAAACCCACATAATTTTGGGCTGGCCCGTGAGATGGTCAACTCCCTTCCAAGGAGATGTGCTCCTTCTGTACATTTTCCATGTCTTCACAGTTTGTCAAGCAGAGTTCCTGGTGATTACATTTAATGAGAAATGAGCTTGCTGTAAGTGAAACCGAAACCTGGTCTGTACTTCCAATCTGATACGACAATTTGTTTTGATAAAAGGCCAAAGCCCTTGCAATATCTAACTCCCAACCTCAATTACTTTAGTGATAAATGTTGGTTAAAAATATGATCCTTATGAGAAGAAGGTTTGTTTTGGCTAAATAACTGCATTCTTTAGAATAAATCATGTCATTGCTTGCTTTTATACATTTTTCTGAAGTCCTACCATACACTGCCAGCAAAGAGGTTAAGAAAACTTGCAGTGACATCCTTACAAACACTGCTACTAGTTAGATCCACTGAGGAGCCAAAGAAACAGCTGTTTTACCAAGGAAAGCCTTCACTGGATGAAAGACATTAGCACCATCACCGCAGACTGGTTGCCATTATTTGTTTTTCAAGAGTGGTTATAAATGGAGCCAACTATAAAAAAAAAAAAAAATAGGTTGAGCTCCTAAGTTAGGTGCTTATTTTTAGCCAAACTTAGGATCCTATTTTCAGCTGAACATTAACATAAATTTAGGGTTAAAATTTGGATACTATAATTTAGGTCCTAAATTTAGACCTGTTCTTCATTTGCCTAGATTTAGGATCCTAAATTAGGTGCTTAGTTCTGAAAATCAGTGCTAAACTCTTAACTTGTCATTCTAACTACCCACTTTTCAAATACTTAAATTGAAAATCCTAATGAAACTGATGCTTCCAATAGGGAAACTAGGTGGTCAGATTTGGGGGAATGGCAAAATCCTGTGAGAGAGAGAGAGAGAGAGACTCATTTTAGGGCTCAGTTTGATACTCTATATATGGACCATTGTAAGGGGGCATTTTCATTCAAAGTGAGTTTTCAATAGGTGGGTGGGGGTTAGGGGGATTCTATTACAGACACATTCAGAGGCATCCATTGTAAAATTCACATTATTAAAGATTTTTTGACCTTATAAGTGATGGAAAGGAGTTGATTTGTACAATACAACTAGCAGAGTCTGCGGTGTACAATTCAACTCCTTTTTTAAGAACTGTCATCACTTATAAGGTCAAAAATTCTTTAATAATGTCCATTTTATAATGGATACCTCTGAATGTGTCTGTAACCACAACCCACCTCCCAAAAACTCATCCCAAATAAAAGTGCCCCCTTACAATGGTCCATATATAGAGTATCAGACTGACCCCATATAAAGGGTCTCTCTCTCTCTCTCTCTCTCCCCCTCCCCCCCGAACAGTTTTCACTAGACTCCTGTGCCTAACAGGGAGCTGTAGCAAAGTGCCACATGTAACATACATACCAGCTAAGGAAAATTTGGAGTTACGTGCATCAGAACTAGTCCCACAAAGCTTTTAAAATCTTCCTTTAAGTTGGGAGAGGGAGGTGAATGACCAAAGAATTGCCTAGGGTGCCAAAAATGCTTGAATTGGCCCTACTTATACTCTAAAATATCCAATACTGTAGTCAACAGAATTCAAACCAGCACAGGGTGAATCTCAATGGATTTCTACTCAATTGCCTTATCCACTTGGCAATAACTTGTTTTATTAAATGTATAATCATATAATAAAACAAGAAATATGAATTATAGCCCAATGCTCCAAAATAGCTCAGAAGGTAAAGATAATCCAGTAATTATAAGTGAAGATATCAATACCCAGGCATAGGAAAATAAGATAAAAAAAATGTAGTTAGCAAAAATTAAACATCTATACACCAATGTACTGGATCTATACAATAAAAAGTTAATTTTAAAAGCACGACACATGCCAAACTTAGGGGATGTGCGAATATGTTGGGCTTGCGCGCATCGAATGGATTTTTAAAAGCCACCTAGATACATGCATAAATGCTGCTGCGTGCACAACTCAGAACTTTTCAAAAGGGGCGGGGTGTGGGTGTGGTCTGGGCAGGGCTTGGGTGGTACATGGGTGTTTAAGGACTTTAATCAGAAATTTACATGTAAATACTACCGTGATCTGGCGTGTGCTGAGGCACCCTGCTGTGTAACTTTACTTCTGCTATGGATGGCGTGTAAGTACAAAAATAATAATAATAATAATGAGCCATTTCAGAGGGGTTTAAAGGGTCTGGGGTAACTGGGGGTGTACACGCTATCAAACCAGAGGGGCTTGGAGGACCTATCTGTTAACTGGATGAACTGGGAATGAACTGGTAAAACTAGCAAATGCATTGGCGTGTGTCCTTTCTAAAATCCCTCCACTTACGCAGTAGAAGTGGGATTTGTGTGCACAGGTACGTGCCCACTTAAAATTCAGTGTACAAGTGCACACGGCCAGGCTATTTTATAACCCGTGCACATATGCACATATGTTATAAAATAGCATCCCTGGGTGTGGGCTGATGATGAATGCATGCACATGTGCGCCCACACTGTTTTAAAAGTTACTCTCCCTATGTGTGATAAAACGCATTATTTAGTTAGTTAGTTAGTTAATTATCAAATTTATTTACCACCATCCTGGTTTCCCAAGAAATGCAAAGTATACATCATCGCTATGTTTTAAAAAATTAGCACTCACTTCCCCTTCATAAACAATACATCTAGTTTTTGCGTGAGCTGGAAGCTTCATTCTCCACTCTACTACTCCTAAAACATCACAGCTTAACATCTGTAAATCAAACAATACAGAAAACATTATCAATGATAGCTAGCAGTTTGGATATTGTGTTGTCATTTGGCTAGCACAGCATAGGCATCCTCAGGCTCACATCACATTGAGCTGTTTTACAAAGTAAATTGTCATCTATTGATTTTTCTGCATATTAAAGTTATCATTCCAATAACTAGGGAATATAGGGTAACCATGGAACTGAAAAAGAAATAGACACACATGGACATAGAACAATGATTAATGCCAGTATGTCTCTTTTCACCCTCTTGTTTGGTGGCACTAGCCATTTACTCCATCAAATTAAGCTCTTTAAGATGTTTTTGGCAAAGAAAACTGTTGCCAGTGATTCTATGCTTCCTGTGAAACAAAAGAATCACTCACACACAGGACCATGAAACATAAAACTATCCTAAACAGAGCAAATGTATACAAAGCCATATCACATCTCTTCTCTATTCTCTCAGCCTGACAAAGTACCAGTGGTGTAAACGTACATCTTTATATTTTCTTTCTTTTGAACATAACTGTATAAATGTTGTTATATTTCTAGAATGTGGTGTCAGTTCCTGAAAGAACTATTTTGTGCTGTGATGTGTATGCACTTGGATATCGGAGTGTGGATTTATAACTGCAATTATTGTGCATGAGGTATGTGAGAGGGCTATGTTTGACTTATGTGTTCAGTAGGTTGTCTGCTAGATATATAACTGTACGCAGTAACGCCACATGGTATAATGAATAGTCATTATGGGTGAGTCATACTTGCTAATGTGGCTAAGCAGTGTGTCAGTACAATATGTGTGGTTTCCTATCCCTACAGTCGTGGGAATACATATCCACATAAATATGTGCTGTTTGTTTGGGGAACTAAGGGCTCGTCATGGCCTGCTGCACTGGAAATGAAGACTATGTATTGTGTCTAGGCCGGGGTATTGCTTGAAGAGGCTGGGTAGTGCAGAGCCACTGTCTTCTGCCTGAAGCAGCTGCCATTCTCTGCAGGTTGATTCCTTGCATGCAGGCGGTTGCCCGGGCTTCCAGGTGGAAAAGGAGCCAGGAAGGACCGAAGATCAGGACCAGAGCAGGAAGTAGGAGAGTTAGCTGGAAGACCAAGGCCAAAGCAGGAATCAGGAAGTGCAGGAACACAGGCAGCAGGATACCACAGAGTAAATTCTATAGGGACTGTTGGACCAGCAGGCTCGAGCTCCTTATATTCAGCCCTCTACTTGGGACCCACCTAATGCTGGTCCAACACAGATCCTCCGGAGGTGGATCTCCCTAACTTTGCTTTGCACGAGTCTTTTTCTGCAGGGTTCTTGCTGATTCAGAATCCCTATTGTTCCACTGCAGGATCACCTGGCTTTAAACTCCTGGGGCTGCAGGTTCAATCCCTGCAGCTCCTGATAGGACTTTAGATATGTAAAAGGGTTTGCATGCAAACAGAAAGTTTGTATAATGTAAGTGCTAGCATGTGACTGAATGCATTTGAGAAAGCATAAAGGGAGAAAGCATTGAATGTATTGAAAACTAAGTTTAAATTTGAGAAAAGAAATACAAGCAAGTTGTGTGAGATTCTATTTATTGAATATGCTTAAAGCTTTTTTTTGAGAAATTTTCAGTAGGCCGAGTATGTGCAAGGTACACAGGTACTTTTGTACCCTCATAATTTTCAGTTAATTTTCAAAAAAGAAAACCTAACTGGGTAGTTTCTCTTTGAAAATTTGCTTAACAAATTTACATGGGTACAAAAGAGACCCTTGCACTTTGCTCCTGCTATTTGTGTGAGTGGAGGAATGGCACAAAATTAGGCAGGTGCATTTTAAAATGCAATTTTACATGTGGTTTACCCCTGACTTAAGGTATCGCCAGGCTCACTTTTTAGTATAGCCCGGCGTTGTGAAAAGAATCTTCATGGAGACTTCCCGTCCCGTTGTGAACAGACTCTTATTTTGACATCTGTTGACTCCTGATGAAGCAGCCGAGTGGCTGCGAAACACGGCCGCTGTTGAGTCATGTACATTGAAATCATCAAAGTCACTTCTACATGTTCATAAGATTCATCGAAAGGGCACATATAGATACTGAGATCGATATAAAATTCTTTTGAATTTTGCTGTTTGAAGAACACCGGATGATGCATTGTTTTGATATAACCATTGATACGGGCTGCAAATGATTGAAAAGACCGGACGGCTTGGTGAGGTTACTGAGCACGTCGTCAAAGGCTTGCTGATGCAGTCCCGTTTTTCACTTGAAATTTTTTCACTTGAAATTTATGGTATATGATTGTTTTGGCAAACGGTGAAAAATATACTAAAAAGTGAGCCTGGCGATACCTTTTGTGATTTTTTGCATTTAGAGCGGACAGGTTCGCAGTTACTGCTCTTTGTGATCTTTGTACCCCTGACTTAAACATGCCCCCAGGGATGCAACTTTGAATCCATCTGAAAGTATGTTCATTGTGAAAGCAGGACCCGATGGGCCTTTTATAATCTACTATACATTCTGTTACAATCTAGATGACAACATACAATCTGTATGTAACCCCTGTTCCACCAGGGATCACCTTCACAGCCTTGGGAGCCCAGGAATCACTCTCCCGAGGTGGGGGATCAAGCTTCAGGGGCCAAAAGCTGGGGGCAGGATAAGCTGCAGGGCCAGTACTGGACCAAGGTCACGCCATAAAGAAACAAACAATGTTCAATCAAAAGGTGAGCTCCAAAACAAAAATGGTTTACTATAGATTCTTCAGAATTAAACACATTGACAAACACCAAATGGTAAAGGTAATCAACCAAAAATGTATAGTTCTTGATCAGCTTTTCACTCCTCAGACAATCAGAATGTATTCTTACTTAACACTTTTCTTCCTTTAATAACATTACTTCTTCTGTTGCTACAATATATCCTCTTACTGTAGCTTTTGCTAGTTACTCAGTCTCCACCCAGACCTATCCTGGCTCTCTTTTCCTTTCCTTTATTACAATTGTAACTCACAGCGTCCTGTTCAGCTCAAGGAAGAAGTCCCACTGCAGCCGCAGCACCAGGATCCTCCCAACCCCAAGGCAATTTCCCTCTGGCAGAGTTGGTCTTCATGGGCCAGATAAGTTCTTACCCCAGTTAAGCACGAATTGATTCAGATCTTCAAACAGTATTATAACCCTTCAGTCCTTTCCTTCAGGCTTCCACTCCTGCTACTTCCTTCTGTAAACCTGGGCGAGGATCGCAGCTCCAACCTGTCTCTCTCCTTCCAAACCTTGAGCAGCCTCAGACTCAGTAGAGTCAGGGCTTATATCACTTTCCCTATTGACTGAGCTCCTAGGGCAGAGCTTTCCAAACTTTTCATGTTGGTGACACACTTTTTAGACATAATTTCACGACACAGTAATTCAGTCTGCTAGCAAACCAAAGGTTAAAGGTTAAACGAACAAAACGTATTTCGACAATTTATCTATGTTTCCTTAAATATATACATCAATAAAATGTTTCTTGACACAACCTATCTCATGAAAACCTTTCATTTATATTAAAAATATGTAATATTGCAAGCACTATTTTCCAAAAAAACAAGCCCAAGCACATGTCTGTCCCCCACACACTCATCTCTCTCCCCCCAGCACATGTCTGGCCCCCACACACTCATCTCTCTCCCCCCAGCACATGTCTGTCCCCCACACACTCATCTCTCTCCCCCCAGCACATGTCTGGCCCCCACACACTCATCTCTCTCCCCCCCAGCACATGTCTGGCCCCCACACACTCATCTCTCTCCCCCCAGCACATGTCTGTCCCCCACACACTCATCTATCTCCCCCCAGCACATGTCTGGCCCCCACACTCATGTACCTCTTCTTTTTGATTGTTGCCAGTTAAGTGCTTCACTCCCTTCAGGGTTCAAGCCTGCCATGGTGCATAACACCTTCCATGATCACCAGACACTGCTGCTTGCAGTCAGTACTCCTCGTGGCCAGGCCTCATCGGCAGCAGCAGCCAATGACAGGGACAGCTGGGCTCAAGTCCCACCCACCAAGCCCAAAAAACCCATGATTGACAGCAAAAATTGCCCAATAATAAGCAACCCACGAACTGAAAAAAAAAAAAAGTGAATCGCTAGAAAAAAAACCCCAGACTCACGTTGGAGTTGACGGCTCGACGTGTGACACACCTGCACACTGCAGGCGACACACTAACGTGTTGCGACGCACAGTTTGGAAAGCTTTGCCCTAGGGGCTGTACTCCTCTGTCAGTCAAGGAGTGCATGCATGTAGCACTCCCTGACCAAGATCAAGAGATGACCTGCAAGCACTGGAACATTCTCACTAATTCCAATGCAAACTTTTGCCCCTTAAATTTCCTTTGCTGTCTTTACAGCTTTTTTCAGACCTTTCAGATTTCCCTCAAGGAAAACATTTCTACTTTACCATACACCCTTTTAGTAGTATAAAATCCTATACACTTTGTGGCTTAGGGGCCACATGTAGGTATGTTGTGACTTCGTGTTAATGTTATTGATTTGATGGATTGCAATCTGGATTGTAATTTTGATTATAATCTGCCTTGAGACTAATTTAGGAAAAGATGGAATATCAAATACTTAGTTTCACCCCAGTTTCACCCCAGTGGATCTAGCCAGCTAACTTGGTAGCTATCCAGCTAGGTCCCTTTGAAAACTAATCTTAATAAACTGCATTATACATTGTTGCCCAAATGTAAAATTGTGAAAAACACTTCCACGGGAAATAACATAGTGGGATGATGGCAGATAAAGACAACTGGCCCATCTATTTCTGCCCAGTTATTGTAGAGCATACCACTAAGGATATATCCCAGTTAAGTCATTGTTAGGAAATTGTTCCTTTTCCAGGCCGGCATTTGTTGTCTTCCTCATTGGTTCTCTACTGTCTTGGGTGAATAAATATACAAGTTATTACCCTTAATCTAACAACTATCTCCCCATCCAATGTCTTACCACCAAACCTCATAATAATCTCAACAGTACCAAGACTAGTGAAGTTAGCCTAGCTGCCTAGGTCCCCTTGGAGGCTGGTTATTTTGGTTCATGCACCCCTGTTTAAGAGTGCTCAGGGGGATGGAGGAAAAGAATAAGATTTTAAACTGTGTTTATATATTTTATTTTTTAAAATACTTTTATTGTAATTTTAATTGCTTTGTTTTGATGTTATATTGTTCACCACTCCAGACTGGTTACGTATCTGAGTTGGGCAGTACATAAGAAATACTAAATAAATAAATAAATAGCTTGGCAGGACCATACCCTATAGTCTGGAGTTTCACTTGATTGTGCTTCTTATATCTATCCTTTGTATTCTCTTTCTCACCTTGCTGGATGTCACCCAGCCAACCTCCAACAGCCTAACAGCATCACTGTGCATGGATTCTGGGGAGTTGTAGCCTGCTGACTTCAACCCAAGTATCCTGTGGTTTTTAGTATTACCGGTTAGATCAAAAGACTAACAACCCAGCCTGGAAACTGGAAGAGAAATTATAAACTAGGTTAGCAGTTGGTTGAGAATGTGACTTAGAGTGGTATTTGATTGGGATAGAACTGGAGAAGTACTGGGAGCTGTGCATCTATGTCAGTGCTCCTGCCCTAATTTTTACCCAGTGTGGCTAAATATATTTAAGTCTAAGAAGTCTGTGATGAAAATAAAAGCCAATTACATATTTGAGTAAATCGATATGTTTAGATACAGATGACAAGGATCATGTTTGCTTATGCCTCGTCTTGCTTGCCTCAGAAATCTTTTTTGTTCCAAATATCTGATGAATAACTACTTTTATAACAGTTGCTGTTAAGCAAAACATGCATATGTATCCATATTTGAACTCTAGAGGCCTAAATGAATTTGAGTTAATCAATCTCGGAATAAATTATTAGGTAGCATTTTATAGACATGTATTTCTTTTTAGAATTTCAGCATTCCTCTGGAATGGTCATGCCATGGGGCATTAGAACCATTTCAAGCCAATCAGATATGACTGATGTCAGCTTCTGTCATAGAAATGCAAATTATTTCTTATATCTGTGCTATGTTGATATTCCTGGTGCTGTTTCAGATACTCACATCCTACACTTCAATAGCAAATCACAGGAGATCAGTGGCATCACAGAAATACTAACAATTACAGTTAAATTAAAACAGTCACATTGGCAGTTAATTTTAAATTTCTTTTAACAAAATAAAATTCATACAGACTGAATGTCAATTAAATGTAGTGTTTTCTCACTCAAAAGGGGCTTCTACAACTAATTCCTCACTTTGCCATGCATGAATTAGTGAAAGTAAATCCTTCATCTCATGGGTCACTTTTTTATATTTTCTTTCATATTCTGCAATCCTGTGAGCACTGTTCTGGAGCTGTACTACAGAGATATGAGTGTTCATCTCTGGCTACTCATCTGAGTCGCTATCTAAGCCATAAAGAAAATAGTTTGAGAAATCGGCTTTCGTAACACTCAAAAACCCCACAAAGGCAGGCTGTCAGCTAGATTAGTGGTGCTCAAACCAGTCCTTGGACCTCCCCCCTCAGCCAGTCAGGTTTTCAGGATATTTCTAATGAATATGCATGAGATGTATTTGCATGCACCACCTCCTTCTTATTTGCATGCACTACGTCCAGTGTATGCAAATATTTCTTATGCATATTCATTTGGGATATCCTGAAAATCCGACTGGCTGGGGAGCGGGGAGGGGCCCAAGGAACAGTTTGAGCACTCCTGAGCTAGACCCAAACCGAGATCCTGAAGTAGGCCCATCTGCAGTTAATTTCATTTGAAATGCCATTTGTGTAAGGTAAACAGAATCTATGCTTACTGTCTAATACACATGGTTTAGCCTTGCAGCTCATTCGTGAGGGGAGGATTTTTCAAAACATGCACTTCACCACTCTTAAGTTACGATAATATGATTATGATAAGCTTTCACTGAAACTGTGAATGGTGAGATGGTCTTATGCTCCTCCGATTAGGGAGAATAAAACTTTTCTCAGATGGACAAAAATGCTGTAGCCTCCCTCTGTATATGGATCAGTATGAGAACTAAGGGAAAGGTCTTTACGATTTGTTATTCATTATTTATTTATTTATTTATTTATTTGTTGGTTTATATACAATAATTCAGTATTCTATCACAACAGTTAACAAAGCATAAAACATTAAAATTAAATTATAAAACCAACACATAATACAAAAAAGATAAAATTATAACTACCAAAAACTTAAAATCAAATACAATGACATAATCAAATAAAATTACTAATATAACTTAAGATAATTAAAAAGATAAAACAGAAATAAAAGGAAACAGGGAAATAAAATTAATCAAAATAAAATCTCACTGGTGTTAAAACTTTCCATGCCAATGCTTGCTTTCTAGTTTTTAAATCATCTGTGTCATTGATGTTATTTCATTCCTGCTCTTGCTCCTGGTATGCCTTCGTAAATAACCATGTCTTTATTTCTTTTTTAAAGGTTTCTCAATTACTTTGTAATTGTAGTTCAGTTGGTAATGAGTTCCATATTTTAGGGCTCGCAATCGATATTGCTCTGGATCTCACATCGCTCAAGTGTGCAGTACGTATTGAAGGGACCGTTAGTAATCCTTTGTTTGTCGATCTAAGATTACGTTGGGGCATATGTAAATGAATTGCCGCATTCAACCATTCTGTTTGCTCCCTGAATATTGCTTTGTATATCAGGCATAGTACTTTATAGGTGATCCGATATTTAACAGGTAACCAATGTAGTGAAATTGGAGTGGTATGGTCAAATTTTTCTGCCCCTGTTAGTATCCTCGCGACCACGTTTTGGAGTATTTGTAACGATCGTAGTGTATTATTTGGTAGTCCAAGTAATAATGAATTGCCGTAGTCAATATTAGACAATATTAAAAGCTGCAGCACTGTACGAAAATCATTTTGATTTAAAAGTGGTTTTAGTCGCCTTAGAGTAAGCAATTTAAAATATCCTTCTCTTAATTTTGTATTAACATGTTTTTTTAGATTCAGCTCGCTGTCAATAATGATTCCTAAGTCTCTTGCATCGGTAGTCAGTTTAATGTTTATATTTGGATCGACTGATTTTAAAATAGGGAGGTTATTATCAATATTTTTCCTGTTTATTAAAATGATTTCTGTTTTACCAGAATTAAAAACCAATTTGTGTTAAACGTTGTTTGATAATTGACATATACATAGCTACCTCTTTTAGGGTGCCTTCAATTGTGTTCTTGACAGGTATTAATAGTTGAATGTCATCTGCATAGATATAATGTGTAATACTCAAACCAGCTAAGAGATGGCAAAGGGGCAGCACATATATATTAAATAGCATTGCTGATAGGGAAAGGTTCCTGGGTAGAGTACCAAGGAGCCTGGAAGGAGGACGAGTAGCTGAAGATGAGGAGGACATCAGGACCAGGAGTGGAAAACTGACATCCAGGACATCTGGAACACGGAACATTTGGGACATCTGGAACACAGAACATTGGAACTTGGAAGAAGAACATCAGGACTCCTGGATGAGGAACATCAGGGCTTGGAAGAAGAATATCAGGGCTCCTGGACGAGAGACATCAGGACTCCAGGACGAGGGACATCAGGGCTCCTGGACAAGAGGCATTAGAAGTGGGATGAGGAATATCAGGGCTTCTGGAGCATGCAACCAAGGAACTCCAATGAGGGACGAGACCAGGAACAAGATCAGGAATAAGAAGATCATGGAACACGAAGCCAACTGGACAGGAGCAGACCACGGAAGACCTTGACCGGAGAAGAGGAGACATGGCCAACCATGGAATCCGATTTGAAGGCCCTGAGGAACTGAAGCAGGGCCTTTTTATAGGGTTGGACCAGGAAACGCTGTGATGACATCATCCGGTGGGGCCGCGGGCTGTTTCCTGCCACTGGCCCTTTAAATAAGAAGAGGAGGCACACACATGCGCCTAGAGGAAGTCAGAGTCAGCAGAGGTCCATCGCAGCATCGTGCCGCATGGGGAAGCCAGGCTGGAGGCAGTTTCCACACCATGAAGATGAGCGGTCAGCGGCTGCAGCACCACACCGCTAGAGGGAATCCCAGCGGGGACTTCCCTGCTGTGGAGGTGGAGTCAGCGGCACGGCTTCCAGCCGCAAAGAAAGAGACAGCAGCAGCGGTGGCGGCACAGGGCCGCGAGGGAGGTCCCGGCAGCAGCTAGGCTGCGAGGATGGAGGAATGGCGGCGGTGGCTTCAGAGCTGCGCAGAAGGAAGACTGCGATGGTGACACTCATCTGCCGTGAGAGCAGCGTTGGGCCACGGCAGTAGCAGCAGTCCGGGTCAGCCGCATCGATGGAGGTAGGTGGAGGGCCTGCTTGCGGGATGGGGTCCATGAGCAGGAGCATAATATAACCCTAGGACATTATTCACAATAGTACAAAATCTAACCGATGATAAAATTGATCAGAAATTATCAGTTGCAGACTCACGATGTGATTAAATAGCAACATACTTTGAAGAAAAAATTCAAAACCTCATAAAAAATATCCCAGATGCAAATGGTAACAAGATTACACTTAAGGACAGCGATCCCAATAACTGGTCTAGTTTTGAGTATACTTCCTCATCTGAAATTGAGTCGTTAATAAAAAAAATGAACCCTGCAATACACCCAATTGACAACATTCCCACAATCACTCTAAAATCAGTAGCTCACATAATACCTATCCCTATAACAGAAAGAAGGAATTGTCCCAGACTCATTAAAAATTGCAGTAGTCAAACCAGTGTTGGATTCGTGGACCCTTGGGCCGATCGGAGCCTTAGGAAGAGGTGCTGTAGGTGGTAGAAGCAGCGACCCCGACCGGGAGGCGGCAGGGACAGACTGATGGCCGGTCGTAGACGGGACTCTGGAGGCCCTATGCGACCAAGGGCTCCGGCGAGGATGGAGGTGATGGTGGCGCTGGCTCGGTGAGGAGGAAACCTTCGCCCTGGAAGCCGATCCTCCCCCGAGAGGAACTCGTAGGAGTTCAGCCGCTGGGACTTAGGAGATTCACCCTGGAAGGCGGAGTCCCCCCAGGAGGAGCCCGTAGGAACCCGGCCGCTGGGACTTAGGAGGACCCGCAGGGGCCTGGTCAGCTGTAGTCCAAGGTCGAGAGCCGAAGGGTCGTTGCTCGCCGAACCAGAGTCAGGAACCAATGGATCGCCGTCAGCCAGTCCGAGGTCAGAAGCCAGAGGGTCAACGTAAGCCGGTCCGAGGTCAGAAGCCAGAAGGTCAACGTAAGCCGGTCCAAGGTCAGAAGCCAGAGGGTCAACGTAAGCCGGTCCGAGGTCAGAAGCCAGAAGATACCAATGCCAGTCCGGGGTCCGAAACCAAGGAGAGACGTCAGCCGATCCGAGTCAGGAGCCAAGGAAGAACACCAAGCAGAACGCAGCAACTGGAGACAGGAACAACCCTGGGAACCTCGTTGCAAGGCACTGGAGGAGCGCAGCTGCAGGGCTTAAGTAGCCCTGCAGCGTCTGACGTCACCGGAGGGAGAGGCAAGTTTCCCGCGCCTGGCCCTTTAAATCTCGGGCCGAGACGCGCGCGTGCCCCTAGGGGGCGGAGCCAGCCGCGGCGAGACGCCGGCTGCTCCGGCGGTGCAGAGGCAGCGTGGCAGAAGCAGGGGCAGGCCCGGGCGCCGCGCGGGAAGGCCGGGAGCGCGGCGGCAAGAGCCCCCGGAGGCCCGGGGAGGGCCGAGGAGACCCGGAAGCCCGCGGAGGTAGGCAGAGCGGCCGGGGCCGACCCGGAGCCGCAACAACCAGTGCTAAAAGAAACAAAAGACAGATATAAATATTAATAATTATAGACTGGCGTCTAATCTCTCATTTATTGCAAAAATATTAGAAAAAGTTGTTCAAATCCAATTGACTGAACAATTAGAAAATAACAATATACTCTTTCCCTCACAATTTGGGTTTAGAAAACACCATAGTACAGAATCCCTGCTTTTGGCTTTATCAGACCCAATTTTAAGAGGATTTGATAGTGGCCAATCATACCTATTGGTCCTACTTGATTTGTCCGCAGCCTTCGACACTATAAATCATGATATTTTAATTGGTAGACTTAAGGAAATTGGATTATCAGGAACTACATTATAATGGTTCACATCATATCTGAATAATCGCCCTTTTCAAGTAAATATTAACTCTAAACTATCAGGAAAAAAAAGATTTGATTCTGGTGTGCCTGGGTCTTGTATCCTGTCCCGGTCTTGCCTACCTCTGTCCATGCCCAAGACTCTGCCAGAACCTGCTCCGCTCCAGCATGGTCCATGACCAGCCATGGTGACTGTGTAGGGCATGCTTCATTGCAGCTCTCACCCAGTACTTTCCTGAATCCTCGTTTGAGTCCTCCCAGCACCCTGGGTCTTCAAAGTCCTCGTCTGAGGCTTCCCAATCCTCAGAGTCTTCCTAGCACCCTGAGTCTTCCAAGTCCTTGTCCGAGTCTTCCTAGTGCCCTGAGTGTTCCAAGGTCTTGTCTGAGTCTTCCAAACTCCCTGCATCTTCCAAGTCCTCATCTGAGTCTTCCTAGCACCCAGCATCTTCCAAGTCCTTGTCTGAGTTTTCCTAGCACCCAGAGACTTCCAAGTCCTTGTCTGAGTCTTCCAAGTCCTCGTCTGAGTCTTCCAAGAACCCAGAGTCTTCCAAGTCTTCGTCTGAGTCCTCAGTCTGAATCCTCCCAGTATACTAACTCCTGTTCGTGTCTTCCAAGTCTGAGTCTGAGCCTTCCAAGCACCCAGAGTCTTCCAAGTTTTCGTCTGAGTCCTCAGTCCGAATCCTCCAAGTATACTGACTCTTGGCTGTGTCTTCCAAGTATCCTGAGTTTCCTGTTCCTGCCCTCTGCCTCCATCTGACCTCATGCACTCGTCGCTCCCTAACGGCGGGTCCGGAAGGGCTACTGAATGGCCAGAGGGCTACTCCTGAGACCAGCATTGCGTTGCTGAGTCTCACTGGTGCGTTTGGTCCAGTGGAAGGCTGACTCTGCCTTGTTCCAGTTCCTGTTGTTCCTTGCCTGGTCCCATCCAGCCTCGTTCCTGCTCTGCCCATGCCTGTACTCGCTCACCTCCCTCGGGGTGTATCTTGGGGCTCCTCCCTGAGTCGCCCCATGGTTTCTCCCAGGAGCAGGTGCCTCCGTGTCCCTCCTCAGGACCTGTAGGGTGCATTCACAACAGGTTAAAGCTGAAATTATGAATTTTTAGAATTCATTTTTTGAATTATTGATCAGTGTTCTGTATACAATTAAATATGATCAGTAGGCTCCTAAAAATTGTGGGGTGGGGTTTTTCTGCCAGTTTCTTTCTTTCTTTTGCAAAGTACGTTTGGTGTCCCTGAATTGTACCAGGGATTGTGATTCCTTGACTTAGTAATGATTTTAGTGATAATGGGGCTCAATTTGTCAGCAATGGATTTTGTCAAGCTGTGCCATGAATCAATGGCCTTATTGTTATCTTTCAGATCAATGTTTTCTGACATGAGTTCCAATTCTGGAATTAAGTCATCCTCTTTAATACGATGGCAATAAGAGAAAGTAGTCTTCTTATTATTTGAGTTAATTGGATTCAGATCTAGAATGCCACAGGCATGAATCAAATTGTGGTCAGATCAAGGTATGTTTAAATTGTTGATAGAAGATATGTTAAATTTGTTTTTGTCTATAAAGATCAGATCCAGTGTATGTCCAGTTTTATGTGTCGGTTCACTTATGATTTGTTCGAGGCCTAGTGTGGAAAGCGTATTAATCAGAGTTTCACTGATTGTGGAATGTGATTGTGAATTCACATGGAGATTGAAATCTCCTAAAATGAATGCCAGCTTATGTAATTTTAAATTACTAGTCAATGCTTCAATGATCCATGAAGTACTGTGATCTAGTAATCCAGGGGGGGGGGGGCAGTATATCAAATAGATCTGAAGCCAATTAGACTCAAACATTCCTATAACGTAGGGGGAGGCAATAGAAAGGGGTATCATTTTCAGATCTAGGTCTTTCTTAGCTATCAATAGTAGACCACCACCTTTCCGTTTAATTCTAGGAATAAAGAATACATCATAATTATGTCCAGCAATTTGATTAACCAGTACTGTATCATGAGGTTTTAACCACGTTTCTGTAATGGCAAAGATATTAGGATTCATATCATTTAAAATATCATTAATAATCGGCACTTTCTTAGATATTGACTGTGCATTAATTAGTAGAAGTGAAAATAGTATACAGTTTGAGATCACAGATGTGTTATTACTTGATATATTGACTAACGTTCTGAATACAGGGGTCTTTCTTTTGGAGCTAGATGCCATGTTGGATCTCACCTTTAGTTCTGGAGTTTGATATTTTCTGTTGTATAAACTGATTTCAATCTGATGTTCAGTCATGATTGCCATTCTCGAGGTGGACCTGGAAAGGAATAAGCAGGTAGAAAAATAGAAATGAAAATAATGTAATGTTAATGAGCTGTATTGATGCAATTGGGCTGCATGAAGGGGCGCACAAAGGGGCAGGATTCTTTGTCGTGCTCCTTTGGCGCACGATGCCCTGCGTGCAGCACCTCTGGGCATAGCGCACGTGCTTATGGTCCCCCTGGTGTCCTGGCTGATGTCACATGTGGGCAGAGTTTTCTCCGAGAGGGGAAGCGGTGTGTCGGCTGGTCCCGTGGTGGAGGAGACAGTAGCAGGCAACAGGAAAAGCTGGTGAGAGCCTCGGGTGACAGCAGAGGCAAAGCAGAGATGTGGTATGGCTGATTACAAGATTTTGATCTTTTTTTTGCAAATTAAAAAAGAACTCCAAATGCTCTGTTTTGAGTTTTTCTGTTTCTTAAATCTAGCAGTCTGTAGTATGGGAAAAAGGAAAGGAAGGACTTTCACTTATCGTTTGCTCTCTATTCTAATACAGCAGAATATAGGTCTGATGGACACTTTGAAATCATTAATCTAGTATGGCTTAAAAACATATAGTAAAGTTCCCCTGCTCCAGGGGAGGCACCCCTCAGTCCTATGTATCCCTTGCCACCCCTTTTCAGTGACTGGGGAGTCTCCAAATCTGCTACCTCTGATGTCGGTATCTGCAGTGTTGGAATGAGGGAGGAAATCCATTTGCTCTGGGGAACACTGGGCAATGCTGGACTTCTATCTGTATCTCTATTGGTAGCTTGGGTCAAGAGGGTCACTGACCCCCAAGTATGTTTGAGACACTAACAGGGATAAGAATCACTGGACCTCTGGGCCTTCTGTGGGCAGGGCAGAGTGGGGCAGCACTGGCCACCAAACCATGGGCAGCAGCAAATTTATTGTACACTGACCAGGTTGCTCCTTCATTTTCTACAGCTGGTAGCATTGCATTGACCGAGGTGTGCGCCACAGTTATGACACTTGAAACAGCCGTATCTCAACTCCTTTCCCCATACAAAAGGGGTCTTCAAAAATTGCCCCCCCTCCAATATGCAGGGGAAATTCTAATTTTTCTGGAGGCATTCTCAGGGCAGATTGAGGACAGGGGAGGCAACAACATGGATAGTTTTGCTTTAGTGTGTTTTGAACAGAAAATACACCCACAAAAGAGTAAGGAGAAATTACTGTGGATAGGTTTCCCTTGAACAATTTTGAAAGGGAAAGTGCGCTCCATGAATGGGCTCTATGAAGCCCATTCATGGACCACTCCAAATCTGAGGGGGGGAAGGGGGGGGGGTGTAGGAGAAGGAGCACAATCTGCTGGTAAAGGTAACTGCAGACTGTGTGCCTGCCAGAACAGTTTATAAAATTGCCCCCTTAATGTCAGCCTTGGAACTTCTGGATACAAACTTTGCCACTCAACGTAAGAATGTTTGGGGCTGTGGTAAGAGTCCAAAAGCTAGATCAGGTGATAGTGTTAAAGGCAAGAGATCTCCCTCATTAAAGTAAGATCACAAACTGCAGATCAGAGTCTATGGAAAATGTTTAGAATTTGTGCTTTATCAGTTTTCCAGTGGTGTAAAATGTCATAACTGTTGATTTATTTAAAAGATACTTGACAAAAGCACTGCAGTTTCCTAGGAAGGGTCTCGTCCAACAACTGCAGTAAACGATTCTTCTCAACCAAAAGCAGTGATTTTTAACCTTTTTGGGGGTCACATATCCCTTTGAGAATCCAATGAAAGCTATGGACTCCCTCAGAAAATGGCACATAAACACATACACACAAACATTTTATACTTGGTTCATGGGCTCTATGAAGCCCATTCATGGACCACATCCAGTTTAAGAACTCCAAATTGGGGGGGGGGGGGGGGGTGCTGTAGGGAGAAGAAGTTGGCAGCATGAAGTAGTCACAGTCTCACTGTGCTCTGGATGTTTCCTGTGTTTTTGTTTTCCATCTGAATTATGCCCTCCTAAAGGAAAGGGAAGGTCAAGCATTTTCCCTCTGAGCCCCACCTCAGGCCAGCATTCCATTGCCAAGTTCATGACTCCTGCAACTGAAATGGAGGATTTTGGTCCAGGTGCCAAAATCAGTGGAGGAGTGCCGGTATCAGCTGGGGTAGAAGCATCTGTTAGCCCCCTAGATGATCGTCTCCCACCAGCAGAGCATGCCCCCCCCCCCCCCCCGAGTAACAGTGTCACAGACTGATGAGGTCACTGGAGGAACCATGTCGAAGGGAGCCCTGGATGATGATGGTGCAGACATTGCCTTTCCATTGGTGTGGGGGCTCTCCAGAGCAGCAGTGGAGGGTATGTTCAATGAACCAGGGACGCAGAGGTGAGTCCCAGCCCTTGGGTCATCTCCTGCTGGAGAGGGTTTATTGCTCAAGAAGCCGTCAGTGGTAACATCGGACTCTTTCTGGAACTTATGAAGAAACATGAGGCATTTTTTTCCCCAGAGTTTCTGTGAAAGTTAATTTGATCGCCAATATACTTGAAACCTTAGTATCAGACCAGGCTATGCAACATCAAGAAATATCTGGAAGGATTACAGTCTTGAAGAAAGATGTTAAGCCTTTATAATCTACTAATGCTTTGCTTATTCAAGAATATAGGATCCTTCTGCATGAGTGAATCATCCCCCTGCAGAGTTTAGAGCTAACAGCATTTTTGGAATCTTCGTCATGAAATTTTACATAGAGCAATGCTGTTGGTGCCTTTTAAGTAGGCATATGATTTATATTTCACAATGAAGAGTTACTTCAAGAATATGAATGCTCAGTTTATGGACCAGTGCATCAGGCTGGATTTCTGGATTTGTCAAGAGAGGAGGAAGGGTTTCCTGGCCTTATGTTAGAAAACTCTTGGTTTGGGAGCTTCATTTTTCTTTTAAGGGATTCGTGCAATTGTTGTAAAATTTAATAATGATTGCTACTTATTTTTTTTCTCCAGAGCAATTTAAATTTTTCATAGATTCCAAGAAGATGACTTAGCCATCTTATTCCCATAATTTGTCTCCAGGCTAAATGCTCTTGTTTGCTGTAAGCAGGATTTTTCATGCTATTGCATTTTCTATTGTGTATTTCTTATATAGGAAGTCATGATTTCTCTCTCCCCCCACCCCCTTGCTTTGGAACAGGATTTTTGTAATTTTAGATATATTTTTACTTTTGTTTGCTTTGATGTATTCCCATCATGTTCCCAAGCAAAAGTGATGCGTTTTAAAATATTATGTTAAAACTTAATAAATATGAAGATACAAAAATAAACTCCAAACCTGGAGGGAAAGTGAAATCTGAAAGGAACCGATTCTTCTATTAATTTGACCCAAGAGTTTGAGTAGATGGAGGAAATAGGTTTAGGAAAGATTGTGCTGCTTGTGACTTTTACCTTTTAAGTCCACTAGTCCCACTAGGCAATTCTTTTTTTAAAGGTTGTTGAGTTTTATGAAACTAAAACTTTCATTTTTCTCAGATATGCCTCATCCTATTCAGGTGAGAAGGCAGAAACTTTTGGATTTCTTCCCAGCTATGCTTCAAGTTGGAGCTTAATTATCTTTCCATATCTGTGCAGGTATATAGTTATAAATCAAGAAAAATTCTTACTTTTTTTTTTAACCATTACAATTGGTGGTTTTGGGGTTGTTGTTTTTTTAAAGAATAAGACTCAAAAAATGGGATCTCTTTATTCTTGCTTGCTTAATCTTGGAAGATATGTAGAGAAATTGTTTAAAAGGATTATTTAGAGGATATTCTCTTTAGTTTTGTTCTATCTGTTGGGGTGTTTTGTTTTTTTTAACTTTGTTCCATTACACTTTAAAATTTTCTCTTTTTTTGGAATTTCCACTAATTTTGTGGACTTACATGTTAGCTTAGTGACTATTTTTGAACTTTAGTTACATATTCTTTTTTTTATGGTGTGTTTATTCATCTTGGAGTTCTCTATGTTGTGTCATTTTGAGATCTTTATCTTGAATATATTGTAGAACTTATAAATATATTTTGAAAAAATAAACATATATTTTGGCAATATTGTCTAAGATCCTGTTACTTTTTCATGGCAGCATGTTTCAGGCAAATCTATAACATGTTATTGCTGATTAGTGACAGATACATTCCCAAATTTAGAAAAGAGCATTGATTCCACCCTATGATTTTCTGAAGAATGTTCTGAATATCTGCCAGATATTTTCGGGCTTTTACTTGCTTCACTTTCTGCACAAATATATATATACACTAAGTTCTGCAACAGGATTTATACTCCAAACAAAGGAATTAAGAAAACTGAAGGTGAGATCAAGATTGTGGCAGATAAAATTTAATAGAAGTGTTATTTGGGGCATAACAAGCAAGGGAAGCAGTATATGAAAGGGGTCAGAGGTACTAATGACCACCAAACAGAAGCAGAAGCGGATCTGGGTGTGATCATAACCTGATAACCCCAAGGTTGCCAAATAATGTGATAATGCAGTTCAAGAATCAGTTGAAACGACGTAACGTTGACGCATACTTTTTATCAAGCCGATCTTCCACTACAACCTGTTTGTGTTTGAATGGGAGGTTGGTTTGTTCAGGCCGAAGAACGTGACCGATTGAAAATGTATTCGTCAGGGTTCAAATAATTAGCAAGCGGGCAGCATTTGACTATAGAAAGCACCTTTTGATCTAAGAATCACCATCTGAGGGTTGGCGAGATTCAAGAGTAAGAAAGGAAATATTCAGTCACAGATAAGGTGCTCGATGCATGGACCAGCTTTTCAGTGACATGTTGGTATGAAAAAAATAACGTGAGAAGAAAAAAAAATCCTTGGAATAAGATCCACGGCAATGAAGATAAAGATCATGTAAAGGTCTACTACAGAAGGAAGGAAAAATAGATTAAATGAACCTTGGGACTAATTTGCTATCAATGTCTTTATTTTGTCTTTTTAAAAGAGCAGGAATTACAAAAGGAGAAACTTTAAAACAATTACTGTTCAGCTGATATCTGGAGCAATTTCTGGCAAGCTGAATTGCACATTTAATTCATGTTTTGATTATTATTATTTTACATTCAACCTGTGTATACGGAAACCGATTTCTTTTCGCGAGCGTGTTGATAAGGGGGCGTAGCAGATGAACCCGCCGACCAGGCAGGATATCTGCCCGGCGCCCAGGGGGGTGCGGTAGCCCGCAGTGCTTCACCTGCACCGGAGGTGCTCTGAAACGCTAGCCCGCCCGTGTGACAGGTGCCAGCCCTCAGATCGGTGCTTCGCCAACAGATTTCTTTTTTAATTTTTTTTTTCCAAACACCCCCCCCCCCCCCCCTCGCTCTTCCCCCGTCCCGGTAAAGCCCAGCAGTTTGTGGGAGCCGCATCTCGAGAAAAGGTGAACGCTTCGTGCGCTTTGCTGCCAGGGCGGAGGGCTGCCAGGGGGCGCTCTACCCCGGCTGTCCCCCTAAGGTCTCGCACGCGCACCATTAACACAATCTTTAAAAAAAAAAAAAAAAAAAAGCAACGGTGGGGGGGCTGGGGGGGGGGGGAGTTCCCAAAGCCACCAAACCCCCTCCAACTTTCTCATTCCCGAGCAGAGAGCCCGGATAAAATGGATGGGCGGCAGGCTGCGGCTCTCTGTGTCTGGGGGCTGAGCGTCTGCCTGTGGCTGGGGGAGAGGCCGGAGGCGGCGGCGGCAGCGGCGGTGCTGGGATCCCGGCAGCCCGCCGGGGCGCAGGGCAGGGCGCAGCGGGCTCCCCCGCCGCCGGGCAGGAGGGACGCGTCCCGGAGGAGCGCCGCCGCCGCCGCCGTGGTGCCCCACGAGTACATGCTCTCCCTGTACAAGAGCCTGGCCAAGCTGGAGCAGAGGGGGCTCAACGGCAGCCTGGTGCGCGGCAGGAAGCGGGCCAACGCCGTCACCAGCTTCGTGGACCAAGGGAAAGGTGAGTGGCACTGGCAGCGGCTCGGGGCACCTGCGGGTCCCGTCCCCCCCTGGCTGTGCAGTGGGAGGGTGGGATTCCGACCATGCAGGCGATTTATAACAAAAAAAAGATCGATGTGCAGCTGTATCTGTGTCCTTCCATCCATCCATCCACACACACACACAGTCACGCGTTGTAACACATCGGATCGTGGTCTCCCTTCTGCCAAAGGATCGGACTTCCTGCTTTCCGTCTTAGCTTGGCAGTGCCAGGATTCCCTGACTGGAAAACTTGGCGGATGAGCCCACGGGCCACCTTGAGGGCAAGGGAGCGGGGGTGGACTCCTGTAGGGGGGAATCACAGACCCCCCCTGGGTCCAACAGACGTCCTGGGCTCCTTAGGGCAAGATGTCTCCCAAAGGCTGCGGGGAAGGGCAGCAGCAGCAGCCTTGCCTTGCCTGCCAGGAGGTGCAGCCTGAGGGGAGGAGTAATGTTTTGTAAACCGTTATCAGGCAATTTTCCCTGCCCTTCTACTTCACCTACTGCGCGTAGTTCGTTTTGACGGCCAGCAACACAGGATTTTGAAAATGTCACTAGCTCCGGGCGCAGTTTCAAGAGCAGCCTGTAAAAGGATCTTTGCCAGCTACAGGTGGCACTGAGCCCCGAGGAGAGTCCCATGTGTGTTGTTTCTTAACGAGAGAGCCCCCTCACGGGTTCCAGGCAAGTTCCTGCTCTCCATCCCCAGCAGATCCGCCGAGAAGGCCCCCGAGGGCCACAGCTCGAATCGCCCAGCTCTGCCCATAGCCCCACGCAGAAAGGAGGAGGGGGGGGGGGGTTGAGAAACGTCCCCTCCCAGGTCTCTCATCCCCGGGAAGGAAGAGCTGAAGCAAGCTCTCGGTGCCTCCAAAAGCGCCATCTCGGAGCCGGGCGAGCACAGAAAGGAGGCATCGCGGGCTCCGTCTCTTCAGGCGCACCTCGTTCGCTCCATCCCTGCCGCTGGGCTGCAGCTCTTCAAAGAAACATTAATAATAATAATAATAATAATAATAATAAAGAATCGAAAGGACCCCTCTTCCCCTCCCCCCCCCCCAAAAAAAAATAATAGATACCACCCGCTGGCAGATCCAAAACCGAGAAAAACGGTGCGAGTTCCCGGAACGTTTCCCCCAGGAGGGACACTGGCAATACCCGAGTCTCGGTGATCACCCTCTGTCCCCAGGCTTCTCAGCAGAGGCCCCCAATATTCGCATTTTAAGCATGGATTCCCCCTTCCCCCCCCCCCATTATTGATCATATATCTAGTGAAATGATAAGTGAATTAATGCGGGCATGCCCTCCACCCCGATGAATTAATAATATTTCTATCGCATTTTTTATTTAAAAAAAAAATTCGATCTGGTTAGGTGAGAATATTACAAGCTCTTCTCAGCGATCCCGGGCACTGCTGCCAGCAGCCCGCACCGTCCCGGCCTTTCCCCCTCCCGAGCACCAGGAAGAGTGCCGAGCCGCTTAAATGATGTCTTTTAAAATGCCCATTAAAGCTGCCGAAAAGTAATTTTCTGACCCTGCCGTGCGGCCCTGTGCGAGCGCTGACCCTGATTCTGCTGTCAGATTGCTAAAATTTGTGTGACCTCTTTCAAAGCCTACGGTTGTTTTGCTCGTTGCCTTTTCCATCTGGATTTTATTAATCTTTATTAAAGTCATTACAACAGTCAGATCGAGAAAGAAAATCAGCTCATTGCAGCGAAGGGGGGGAAAGGCAAGCCCCGGGAACGTGAAGTCCCTCTCTGCCAGCCCAAGAGCGGAAGGGCGAGGGAGCCTGGCACGGCCTCGCTGGGATCCTGCTGCAGACGCATTGCCACTTTTTCAGTGATCGAAGAAAACCGGGGGGAATAAAAAAAAAAAACCCTTCATAAAAGAGGCATTTTCTGCTTTTGAACCAATAGCCAAGCCAGCCCAGGCGTCACCCGTTTTGCTGCCCGTTATTTCCCATTGCAGAGCGGGCACTGCAATGGCCCGGGCAGAGCGCCCCCAGCAGCCCCCCCCGTCTGAGGCCCTTCTCTGTGCCCCTCTCCCAGGAAGCAGCCCTGTTTCCATTACGGCTCGCCTGCTCGTACAGGGATTTTCATGTAAGCCACAGCGAAGATACCATCGCACATCTGTACAGTGTGTGTGTGTGCGCGTTGCGGAAAGAACTTCCAGCTGTTGCACTGCATCCTGCCCCGAGGGAAGCCAGCGGCACAGCTTAAGGATTTCCAGTTCTTGCAGGACCGCCAGGGAGCCGGAGAGACCCGGGGGGGCCAGGGGCCCACAACCCCCATTTAGCAACGTGGCGACAAGCCACTCGGGATTATTAATATTGCAAGTGTTACGTTTGGCAGAATAATATTCGGCTCTCATAAAAATTCCTGGAGGGTGTCGATGAAGACGGATTGCCCCTCGATCCTCTTGCACGGGGCAAGCGAATTATAATTTACCCGAGGAAGGCCACGAACAAAAAAAAAAAAAAATCATTTTGTAGATGAATGAAAGAAAAGCCATATTTAAACAAAAAGAGAACATGGATTTGCCCAGCTTAAAAATAATTCTAGGAAGTACATTGCAAGCTACAGCTAATTGTAGTGTACTTTAGACTTTTAGTTTAGGGCTAAAAAAAAATTATTCTGTTTCTTTTGTTTTGGGAAGGGGGTTCTTTTGTTGAGGTTCGATGCTCGAACGTCGGTTTTCATAGAAACCGAACCGAACCGAGCCTCTAGCTCTTGAGTTTGCAGCAGTGGCGTGCACAGCTACATTAAGAGACCCCGGCATACCTTGAAAGACGTTATTTTATCAGACACGAGGTAAATTATTATCAGTTGGAGTAATTGCACTATTGCCTTGCTAAGCCGGCCCAGTCATTCGAAGTCTGAAGGTAAAATGAAACCAGATGACCTCTTCAAAGGGAGCTCCTTATCTTGGTCCTGCAGGAATTTCAGTTCGCTTCAGACTCATAGACTACTGAAGAAAATATCGACAATTTAACAAGCTCTGCTACCTGGTTTCAGTTTGCAGCTCCCCTTTCCAGAGCCACGCGAAGTAACACAGCATCTTTTCTGCCCTTCGCGTCCTCCAATTAAATTCACATTGTTTTGTTTTTATTCCCCCATCAGCGATAGTCCCCGTTAATTCTGTTTCTCCCAGTTGCTCTTAAACCTAGAAACACAGAATATGGGAGCAGAAAGAGACCACCCGGTCCATGAGACTTTCCGATTGCCTCAAGCAGACTGATTTGCTCTACTTCCATTTCCTCCCAACTAAAAGCTCCTCTTCTTACGAATGGGACATGAAAGCGCTGTAATAATACTTCGCAGGCGTTCATAAGTGGTTTACTAGTACACTTTCTAAAGCTGGAATCTAAGCTTGAGTGAAGAACAAGCAACCTGCAGCCTTTCCCGTCTCTAGGAATGAGCAACTCAGCCATCCTTCTTCCCTCCTGCCAAATTCTTTTGCAAATATAATTAACGCGGTGCAATTATTTCAATAACGTTCCTTAATTGATCATAACAAACATCCTTGATTGGTTAAGATATATTTATTAGCCTCCCCTCTTCATGCAAATGTATTTATTATTATTATAATTTTTTTTGTTACAAGCAGCATTTCCGTTTCTCAGAAAAATGCAGTTGGTCTTATTTTGACAATTTTTGGTAAAACCACTAACTAGTGAATCTAAACTAATAAGCTGCATCTCGCCAGCATACTGAGGTTTAACCCTTGAGAGGCAGAGGGCACCAAATAAGAGGATCCCTCTAAAAACGATTATTTATAAACAATCGGAAGAAATGTGCGTCAGTGAAATCCACTGTCTGAGGGGTACGCACTCTTTCCTCATGGTTTGAAATACTTGACATTGGTATGGCTCTTAAGTGGGGTTGTTGCTATTGAATTGAAACAGTACTGTGCGCCTCGAGTCACTGCAGACGTGCAGGTGGCAGTGAGCTAACCCCTCAGAAAAGACAAAATCCGAATTGCAAAGCAGGACCGCGCTGCCAATTCTGTAAAACCTAAAAAAAAAAAAAAAAGTTGACAGAAAGAAACCTTTGGGGGGCGGGGGAGTGCAAAGTTACAATTTGGCATTTGCTGTTTCAGTTTGCATGGACTGTTGTAGCTGGAAAGTGAAATGTGAAGAGAATGCACTTAAGAAGCCCTTCCACTGCATGCTTCCCCTTCAGCCCTCGCTCCCCACCGCTGTAAGCATTGCCGTCACTGTGTGTTTTCCTGGTCACCTTCCTAAAAGAGCATTCCCACCCTAAAGCCGATGTTACGGCCAAGCAAGCGCTCCCCTGCGTGGCGTTATTTCCATAAAGACGATCTGCCCGCCTTTACTGCTGCTGCTGCTAAGAAAGAGCCGGGGACCGCAGCCTTGTCACTCGGCTTTGATTTATCTCTTCCAGATGAGTCGCTGGCGGAGAGCGCCGGGCAGAGGTACTTGTTTGACATCTCCAGCCTGCTCGAGATGGACGAGGTCGTGGGCGCCGAGCTCCGGATCCTACGGAAGCACGCGGAGAACATCAGCCTCCTGCTGTCCCAGGAGGGGACCCTGCACCGGCTGCTCCTCTACACGTGCCCCAGCGAAGGCGAGCAGGCCCGGCTGCTGGACGCCAGGCCGGCGGACGTTTTGGACGGCGAGCTCTCCGAGTGGGAAGTCTTCGACGTCCGGGAGTTCGTGCGGAAGCAGAAGGAGAAAGCGAACGCCGAGAAGCTGCTCTGCTTCCGCCTGCGGGTCGTGTCCGGGGCCTCCGAGAGGCCCCTGCAGCCGGCGCACGTGGGCTTCGGCCGCCACCAGCGGCAGCCGCAGGAGAAAGCGCTGCTGGTGGCCTCCACCCACTCCCGGCGGAAGGAGAACCTGTTCAAGGAGATCCGGGCCAAGATCAAGTCGCTGGGCCGCCGCCGGTTCCCGGATCCCCCGGACTCGGCCCAGGAGCCCCACGCCCAGCGCCGGAGGAGGAGGAGGCGGCGGAGGAGGACCCCCATGGCGGCCAGGGCAGGCGGCAGGGGGCAGGGCAAAAAGGCCAGGACCCGCTGCAGCCGCAAGACTCTGCACGTCAACTTCAAGGAGCTGGGCTGGGACGACTGGATCATCGCCCCCCTGGACTACGAGGCGCACCACTGCGAGGGCCTCTGCGACTTCCCCCTGCGCTCGCACCTGGAGCCCACCAACCACGCCATCATCCAGACCCTGATGAACTCCATGGACCCCGAGTCCACCCCCCCGAGCTGCTGCGTGCCCTCCAAGCTCAGCCCCATCAGCATCCTGTACATAGACGCGGGCAACAACGTGGTGTACAAGCAGTACGAGGACATGGTGGTGGAGACCTGCGGCTGCAGGTAGCAGGCCCGCCGCCACCGCCACCCTCCTTGCTACTGACTTTCCCCCAGTCTTCTGTATATTTGGATACCTGCATCGCATTTGCTTCGTCGGCTCTCCAGAGACCTAAAAAACAAACAAACAAAAAAAACCACAGGACCAAGCACTTTGTAAAACAAAAGTCAAACAAAAAAAGAAAAAAGAAAAAACAACCACCCATAATGTATTGTATTGCTTGCCCTGGGATTATGTCTTTTAAAACTTTAAAGCTGTTGATGTCACCTCCCCACTTTAACAGAGCGACAGAAACAAAGGTCAGCGCTGGTAATGTACATGGATTTTTTTTTTTGTTTTTGTTTGTTGGTTTTATGTTTTTAAGTGTCTGCTTTGTATCTGTTCTGAAATGCCCCTTTAGTTTGGGAGCAATTTTACACACACACGAAATTGTGGGACGACCCCCCCCCCCCCCCCACGAAAGCAGAAAGCTGCATGGGCACACGTTTGGCAAATGGCAGATAATCATGGAGAAAATATGCACTGGCAATGGTCACTAGTCGAATTACAGATGCTCTTAAGGAGGAGGTCAAACGATTAATAGAATCACTAGGGTTCCAGAAATTAATCTATCTTTTAGGTAATTCCTTACAATCCAAATGGAAACGACAATTGACGATAATACAGCATGGCACCGTGTGGGCAGTGTTAACACTAAATAATTTGAGAAGCCAGGAGGTTCTCCACAAACCCACCAAAAAAAAAAAAAAAAGGAACCCAGGAGATGCCTCTTCAAAGTCATACATTTTTGGAATTTTCTTAATTTGGGGTTTTCATAATTTGTTTCATCTTCTGGTACTCCTAGAAAGCAAGCAAGCATCGCCAACCCAAGTGTGTTCTGCAGCAAGAGCTGGAGCCTGTAAAGGGCGAAAGCTCATTGTGGGCTTGCATTTCCTGATATTCTTAAAATTAAAATCTAAAACAGACTATGAGATCAGCGGCGGCCAAAATGTCCTCTTGCAGTAGGCTCATTTGTTCTGGAAACATCTTGTACTTGTAGGAATTGCTTAAATAATAATTTAAAAAATCAAACCCAAAAACTCAGCTACCAGATGCATTTATGCAAGCACCCTGTTTAATGCTTTTACCAACCTCTGTATTACAGGACTTTTCTTTCTCCTGTAAGATGTACCATCTAATGTAAAAAAACAAAACAAAAACTACTAGCCGCTATATCAAAATCCTTCCAATACAGGAATTTGGAAGGCAGTAGAAAGGATGCTTAGGAGAATTAATGTTCAAATCTTTGATTAAAGCTTACAGTCTTTATAACGCGATGAAGGTGTGGGAGATACACAAGTAAATAAGTAATATTTTTGCTCCAGCTACCTCGTGCCTGAGCTAAATTTCAGGGCACTGATTAGCCTTACAAATAGTAGAACATGGTTTAAAAATGTAAACCAAATATAAATGAATTAGCTATACAGTGTCTTTAATTTGCAGTTTGGGTCCTTTGTCTAAAAAGGATTTTCTATCGAAGAGAGTTTTCACGAAAATCATATGTATTTACTGCCAGAAGGTTTATAGGTTATAGTTTAAATTAAAATCAGAGTTCTTTGAAAATAAAATCATATTTACAAATTGTATTCATCTCCTATAATCTTGCTAAACTGCACATTTATGCTTTGAAATAAAGTATATGTAACAATCATATATGTGTTTCATAAACCATAGTGAAGAAGACACTTTTGATATGAAGGACAACATATGGAGGTTTGTCCAGCTGAGTTTGTGATTTAAAAATGCTGCATGCTGACCATTTCTAATTTATCCAGATACATTTTTAGCCAGATAAAAACAGCTTGATAAATTGGTAGTGTTCTGGGGGCATTCTTAGCCAGATAACTTACTCAGATAATTCTGACCAGAGTTATCCATGTAAGTTATTCAGATACATTTGGACAATCTGGAGAGCAGTCCTAAAATTATCTGGATAAAGTTATCCAAATAACTTGGACTTTATCCAGGTATACTTAATGGAACATATAAGAGGGTGCATTCTGCTGAAGTTATGCAGATAACGTTACCTGGATAACTTAGTCGCTCCCCATCTTGCTGAATATTGACCTACTGATTTCTGCACCAATGTACACAGAATTTTGAGAACAGCAACCCCTCCCCCCCCCCTCATGTGTATTGTTTGCTGTGTTTCTGGATGTACAATAGCACCTCCACCAATGTCAGTCCCTGTGACCTAAAAGCCATGCTATTTCCCCTTGCGTCAGGTACCCCCGTTAGACTGTAAGCTCTTTGGGGCAGGATCTTAGTGTACCTGAATACTAATAATACTATAAGCTGCCTTTTATCATTATTTGGAAAGAAGGGCTAAAAATCCAAAAATTGGCACTATAATAATAATGGTAATAGTTAGAATGATTATTATAGTAGGGCTAAGGAAGGCTATTTTAAATGCGGTGCTCTCTGCAACAGTGCTAGTTCAATGTTGTTGCTGTTCAGATTTTGCGGATGAAGTGGACCTCAGACAGAGGCTGATGGCAATACAAAGGAAAACCAAACAGAAAATAAAATACCAAATAATAACACCCACAATATTTAAAAATCAAATGCAGTTTGTTGTAAATTACGGTCTGCTGAATGGAAGCGGCACTTTCAGAGCGTTTCCTAGCCTTGATTCTGGTGGAATGATTCGAACCTCCACAAGAGTGACCTTCTGTACACCTGCGCAATATCTGAGCTTCAAGGATGGGTTTAGTTGGAACAGATGGTTTCTCTTTTTCTGTGCTTTCCTTTTTTTTTTCCTTTTAATGGAGAAGGATGCTCTGGACTTCAGTGCCTTTCATTTCTCTAACTGCATGGATGTGTCAGGGTGAGCCAGTCTTTCTCCCCCGGTTCCCTCAGAAGTTTAGAGAGCGGGATAGCGCTCAGGAGAATATTTGGCACTTAACTTTCAGCTTTAGAGTAGTTACTTACAGAATTTACCACTGTTACCACGTCATACTCACTCAGCGTATGGATCCAGCTTTTACAACTAGGGATACAAAATACCATCACTTTAGCACGTTGCAAGCAGAGCACTGAACTCAGATGGCCACGTCATAAGAAGGGAACTATTTTATTTTGGCAGATTGTAAAAGCACCTACAACCTTCAATGTCCATTAGTAAACGGGGTGCTATAAGCTGAAGAACATTTAGTCTTATCTGCAAAATCCACTTTATGCTAAGCTCCAGATTTTATTGTGTTTAAAAAAATGGAGACTCGGCTTGAAAGTGCTAATACAACTATGACTAATAAACCTGTAATCACTGTATCTTGGCAGGTTTTAGTTTTAACGCCATAGTGCTTTTTTTTTTTTTAAAGCACAAATTGTCCCAAATTCAGGAACCAATCCATAGCTGCAGCAATGGCTCTCTGCTACCAATTCATTCTAAACTGAAATGTAATATTTTTGAAAGAATACGTGCGATGCGTAGAAGTCTGTAGTCCTAATGAGACCTTTACAAACTTTCCAGATCCTTTGCGCTCAAGGAAACATAAACCTATACAATCATTAGGGGGGGGGGGGAGGGTTGCCAGAAAATAAATAATTTCTATTATAGATGCCACTCGATGGAATAAAATCTAAGCCTTAATTAAGTTATAAATCCCTGCCTGCACTCTTAAGCATTCGGGAAGATCCTACAGGGATCTTTAGGGGGATGCAGCAACTTTTAGCAGGCCAGCAAAGGGCTTTGTGCCTGCTTCACTAAAGCTTTTGTTCCCATAGAGACAGAATAGGAAAACAAGGCTTAGTAAATCAAGTCCGCTGCAGCCCAATGCACCTGCATAAAGGTGTAGGCGACAGGTATCAACTATTCAACCCATTCTGCTGCACGTCAGGGCCAGTGCTACTCAGCACCAGAAATGCCATTGCTTGCTCGGAATTCTTTTGACACTGTATTCTGTATAAAGAAGCACGGCAAGCACTGCAGAAACAAAAAAAACCAGACATTTTAAGTGGGAAAAAAAAAGTTCAAACGGGAGACCCAAATATTATCATCATCTTCATTATTTGTATAGCACATAACAGATGTACACAGCGCTGTCCTGAAACACGTAATCAATAAGGGGCTCATTTATGAAGGTGTCAGACTCTACAAGAATAATTTAGCACTGGATGAATTTTGGTGTTGGCAAAGAGCAATTATCAAGCTTGGTCTGCACAGAGAGCACCGTAGAAATGCTAAATTTAAAAACAAGTTTAAAGCGTCAATGTTCTGACCCTTATAAAATGGAAAAAAAAACTGGATTAGTACATAAAAGACACTTTTTATTTAAAGTAGTTTATTAATGACAGAGTTGATGTTTAGAATCACTGAACTCATTTGGCACAAACCTTCTTTCCAAGAATATTACAATATTGCATAACCTCAATAGTCTATTCCCAAATAATGCTCTCATAGGGTCCCTATTTACTGAGCAGTTTCCCCATGGACACAAGTGACAGAAAAACCTGTAGTATATCTGCCCCTGTAAAGCACTAAAACATTGAGCTCAGGGGCTGGCCTGGCACTCCATTGGCAAGTGGCTGGGCTTGATTTTGGCAAATGACTGGCCCAGGTAGGGAGACTGCTGAGACTCTCAGCCACCACTCACTCCATGGCAAACTAGCAAGCCTACTTAAGGTACATGCTTGCCATGTTTGCAGCTTCTCGCAGAGGGCTGTCGCTGTGTGAGGGATTGTAAAATATAAGAGTGATATGCCCAGGTAGTTGCGAATCATGGCTCCAGGTGATGTAGCCCAATAAAGTTTGAAATGAGCTGGAAGCTCAAAGAACAACTAAAACTGTGTGGTTAAACCCCATGCCCCAAACATGTAGCACCCAGTGCAGCACTGTGGAGTGTCAGCACCAGGCTGTATCAGATTGATATATGAACTCCTGTGTGCCTTCTCCATGTCTCCAAGTTTCAGATCTGCTCACTAACTTTTCACACACTCGGTCACTGCAGAGTGAAAATAGAGCAGGAAGCCCTGGCTATGTTCTTTGTAAAGCAAGCCTCATAAAACAGTTAGTTGACACCCATAGTTCCTCTATTGCTTGATGACATCAACTGCATAAAAATATCACTTTCATGTTCACTCTGTGCTATATGTTTGTGTGAAAAGTGATTTTAAATTAGATCTGTCCTGAAAGCTACAACACTCAACTAGGAATGCAGCTTACAGATATTTTTTGTTGTTGTTTGTGGTGGGGCACATTGGTCTCTCCTTTCAGCTCACTTGGAACCAGTGCTGGGATTCTGGCATCACGAGTCTTCATTCCCCACTGCCTGGCTATATTGCCCTTTTTTAATTGACCTCCCATCCTCCTGGCCCCTGTTCCTAGTCTGGTCATTGCACCATGGTCCCAAGGCTGGAAGCTAGGCAATAAGTTTCCTTCTGGGCATCAGGTGTTGCCCTTAACAATGATGTAACCTCAGCACATCCCAAACCAGGATAAGGGAGACCCGATCCAGGAAACAAACAGGGTACCCTTGGCCTGGCAATATACAGCACCACCGTTAAGCAATCGGACCCGACCCAAAAGATTCCATTTTTAAATATCCAAGTGTTATCACCAGCAGCACATTTCAAATGGTGGTTATTGATCTAAAGACATTTGGAGCCTGGCTGTCTAAGAAATCCAACATTTTTCTTTTTAATGAAGAAGGCCCTTAAAAGATTTCCTTTAAACATATTGAAAACATATTAATTTAAGAACTTCCTTTTTCAGAGAGACCAGACTGCAAGCAGGTCAGATACCAAGAATTTCTCGAAATCAGAAATTCTGACCATGAATGAAACGAGTTGGGTTTCAGCAAGAAACCCTGACTAAAATACTAAAATATCATGATAGTACGCCTCTTATGATTCATATTTTGATACTGTTATCTTTTGCTCATTCTGTTCTGAGGTGAGAAAAAGAGTCTTTTACCTCTCAAAAGCTAGTCCAGAAAAGTATTCACTTTTAAGTCTAATAAAAAGGTATTGCTTTATATATATTTTTTGGGTTTTGTTAACTTTTATTTTTCCCTGAAGGAAAGATGTTTGTAAAACCAATTTCCCAAGCTTTTTGTAAAATCTGAACACAGTAAAAACAAAACAAGGAGAAAAAGAAAGTAACCCCACCCACCATTTACTCCTGGTAGAAAAAGAGAATGTGAAGTGATCATTAACAAATTAAGGGGACTGGTCACTGAAGTGTGTTAGCTAAGCAAGGTGTTTAATGGACATCAAAGTGTTCAGTGCTATGTTGAGTGATGTGTGAAAAATTTAAAAAAGCAAAAAATGCTAAAATATGCAAATAATCTCTTAAATGTAGCACATTTTGCACTCATCTGCATTAACGCCACAGAGAAAATAAAACCTTAACTGTAACTTTAGAGATGTGGTTGCGAATTTGCGTAGCAGAGATGTGTTAGTTAAGGCAAGGTAATGCTTTTAATGCACAGTTCACTAGTAGCTTCATGCCCATTAGTAAATCATGTATTAGAAGCAGTGCTAATGTGCACAGTTTATAAACAAATGGCTAAGAGGTCTCTAGATATATATATAAAAGTAAAAATGCCACATGGGTAAGTTATCCAGATAAGTTCCTCTAAATATCAGCATAAATTTATCTGGAAAAGCGCTCTGCGGAATATCTGGGTAAAAGTTACTTGGGTAACGTTAGGCCTATTTCTGCAGAGTTCTCTGCACAAATCTAGCCAGATAGTGCTCATGGAACCACCTTGCTAAATGCTAGCCCATCTTTGCCGTGCCTCCAGTCCTGTTCCTTATGGGCCAGGTAATTTTGCACATAAATTTAGTGTAACGTTACCCAGACAAAGGGAAGACATTTTTAAATGGGAATATTTATGCAGGTAAAGCTGATTTTACAATATCCAGAATATAAATATTCTGGATATTGACCTCCAAGTATTTTTTGTGAGATTAGATTATTAAAAAAGTTAGTGAAGTCATCTAAGAATGATTATATGGATCCACATAGATTGATAAACAGAAAGAAGGCAATACTTTCAGGACTCACTTACACATAAAGACCTTTTTAAAAGGGTTTTTTTTTTTTTTTGGACATCTATCCAGCACTAAACATCCAACTGCTTACAAAGATTCAGAGATGCTTAAAGAACTAATCCAGTCTATCAGAGAGTCCAATTTAGGTCTTAAGTCCTCTTAAGCCTACTTGAAACAGTCAGTTATCTATTGCCAGAAAGGCCAGACAGTGATTTCAGAAAGGCTTCACGTAGGAATGGTAAAGCCTCTTGCAGTGAGCAGTTTTGACCCTCTTATGTGAAGTTGTATTCTTTCATTTTATGCATAGGACGGGGGCAGAGGCTTTATGACACAGAAGAGACTGCATGAAACAAGAATGCATGTTTGTTTAAAATATATCCATTCTTTGAAAAATACACGAGTTTATGTATTAAAGAGACTTCCTAGCTCTCTATGTATGTGCCATGTGTGTCACATATCAGGTGAGGTTCCCTACCAATGACAATTTGTTGTAGCCCTGTCTTACCCTACTTTCTAAATGGAAGAAAGCTTATAGACAGTTATTTGTGTGCATGTGTGTCTCCTCCTAATAACCTATGCATTTAGAGCAGGGGTGGGCAGTTCCGGTCCTCAAGGGCCACAAACCAGTCTGGTTTTCAGGATATCCCTAATGAATATGCATGAGAGAGATTTGCATGCACTCTGCCTCAGTTGTATGCAAATCTATGTCATGCATATTCATTAGGATATCCTAAAACCTCGACAGGTTTGTGGCCCTCGAGGACTGGAATTGCCCACCCCTGATTTAGAGGTTAATGTTTAAAGGCATTGCCATGGCTAAAACAGTGCTTTAGCTGCAGAAATGCCTTGTGATAAAATCGCCCACCCAATATGCAGGGAAACTTATGTGTATGCATTTACCCGGACCAAGTGGGTATCAATGTTTATCCTGGGGGGCGGGGAATTTGTACTTATGTGCATTTATTTTTTTTTTACGTTTTCCAAAATATGTATGTAAAATTTCCCAGAAAACTTCCCCGCACATAATAGCGGGTGCAATTGTGTGCAGGAAAGTTTTGGTGGAACAATTTTCAAAGTGAAGTTACCATGTGTAAGCTCCCTTTAAAAACTGGTGTAACGTGCACATATACTTGCTGTATAATTTCTGCAGGCTGCTACAAAATGACCCCCTTGGTCTGTGTCACACCAGATTTTCAGTACATGTCATGGGGTCCAAGGAGAGTATTTTTTTTTCTTCTTTTTTTCGATCCATCCATATATGTGTCTGTATTCCAGAAAGTAAGCGCTGTGTGGAACGTTTTCTTCTTCTTAACAGCATGAAATGTAGCCGGATAGGCAGATCTCTAAACGATGTTGTAAATGAATTGTTTGTATGTATTCTAATGTTTAAAAAATGTGTACATACTGAGTTGTAAATGTTCTGTAAACAGCAATCTATATTTTCTTGAATATATTATATAGCCGTATATATTTGTTAAGCAAACATGCTTGTGTACTCCTCATTAATCTTTTAATTATTTTGTACAGATAAGTTTATTAAATATTTTATTGATATAAGAAGCTGTAAAGATGATTTCTTACTACACTGAACTGTGTAATATCTATCACCATCACAGTTCATTAGCTCTTAAGTATATACAGGAAATACTTTGTTCTTTTGCTTATATGTGATGAAGGTCAATATATAATGCAGGCTAAAACTTGGCTTGGTGTTATAATTTGTTTTTTATCTTAAGATCTCTCCTCTATAGTGCATACGACCAACCTACATTCAAGACCCTGCAGCTTCAGAACACACAATCAGCATAACAGGTTAGCTGTCAGGAGAGAACAATATTGTTGTTCTCTTTTGTTTTCTAGAGCTTTTAAGTTCTGCAGTTTTTGAAAATACAGTGTCAAGGCTGCATCAGAACAAAAGAAGCTGGCACGGTGGCTTAGTGACAGTGATGTGAACCCTCATACGGAAGGTCCCTGGTTTGATCTCCAAGTTGGGTCTTCCAGTGGGTAGGGGGATACTGCAAAGGCAGTGTTCACAGCCCCTGGGGGACAGGAATCATTGCAATGAACAGTCTTGGTATGTTGGGTTGGGCTGTCCGAGCAATGCTGGATGTGCATGGAGCATTACAACTCCACCAGGCAGTCTGGCCTTGAGAGTTTGGGGATTCTGGGGGAGGGGGAAATGGTTGGCGTTGTTGGTTTGTCAGGAGGGTGGGATGGGGAATGAAGAGGCTTGGAGACTGTTTGGAATTTAAATATCTCAAGGTGGGGGGTAGCCTAGGTTGCTGTGGCCCAGTCCATGTTTTTTTTTTTTTTTTTTTTTTTTTAGGGGGGGGGGGGGTTACATTGGGAAGTTGGTGTGTTGGGAAGGGAATCAGGCTTTATCCCTGACATTTATTTTGGGGGTGGAAGGTTGCTTGCTTTTTTGAAAAATTATTATTATTTTTACTTAACTGGTTATAAGCTAAATATAGCTGGTTACGGTCCAGGTTACCTGGATAATTCTAGGACTGCTCTGAGAGTTAACTGGATAATTTAGCTGAAAAATGCTGAATACCCAAGTTATCTGGCTAATTTATCTGAACAAGTTTGGCCAATCCAGAAAGCCTCTAACTTATCTGGCTAATCATGTAGCCGGATAGCTTGGGGGCGATCAGACCAGCAGGAAATGTAAAATCCTTTTGAATATTGACCTCTACATGTTTAACAGCTGAAATACTTAGAATAGGTATGAGGCCAGGACATGAGTAACTTCCTTCTATCAGCTCAATGGCTACAGAAGTGGCATGTTTTTTCCATGCCCAAGTGAAGTGAATGAGGATTTCATAATAAAGGAACACAGAACTGAACATAGTGGAGCGATATAACCGCAGGATGGCATTCACAGTTAAGGAATTAACTCTACTAAAATCCTTTACTGTTCAAGGCGTAAGTAAAGTGATGATGCAGCTATAATTTGTAGGAAAATATGTACACACAGTATCAGTTCCAGCCAAATATATGAATATTAGCTCCTTATGCATATTAATGTCATCACTCTACAATGTCTCATTGGCAAAAGGTTTTGCAATCCGATGCGGCTGTTGTAGTTTTTTAAGGGGTAAGTCATTCATTTATAATGTATTTTTCATGTTAGTTATGGTTACATTTGTACTTCCACTTAGTTTTCCTCATCCTATTAAGCTATTAAGTTTGAAGGGTCTAGCTCTGATGTAAATTACTGGAAGTGCCCTGTTTGAATGGCCCTATGGGCATCAATTAAAAGGCATATTTTCCTTTCTTGGCAATATATGCTGGAAAAAAATACAACAGGATATCCTGTCTAATGGAATGACAAATCAAATGTTTTATATGCATGAAATTGTAAAAAGGCCAGTTACATCTTTCTTCTATTTACATGTGGATAAAACCTAGTTTCTTCAAAATTTTTTTTTTACAGATTCCATTGGCGGGTAATGAACTTCATTTTAAGTACGTGCATTTTATGGACCTACAAGAGTGGGGCATTTTCTAACCACAGGGTCATTTTATGGGGGGGGGGGGGTGGCAAACAGGGTAATTACCCAGAACACTAGCAACCTGTGGCCAAGCTGAGTGATGTCACTGAGGCAAAGCTTTATGGGACCTGCCACTGCCTGGTCCCGCTCCTTAGTTTCTGCCCTGGGCACCAGGGTACCTAACACCAGCCCTGACTGAGAAACTGGCTTTGACCTCCTTTTATAAAAGAAGTTCTGAAAGGGTCTGAGGTTTCAAAAGTTTGAAATCAAAACTATTTTTTCAACTAGAAAGAGAAAAATAAACGAGAGGCAAGCAGCTTTGAGGAAGCTGAATTGTACAGCTGGGTATATACGGCACTTACGAACATTCCTGAAATTCTGTCCCCATTTATTGGGAGGTCATGGGACTCATTTACATTTTATAAATAGCCCCATATCTGTGGCATTAACAGTGTTGGCGCCAGGTTCTAAATGCTATTTAATGATTTGCACTGGCATTATCCATTTAATGCCAATGCAAAATCAAGTGTAAATGAATTTCTATGGGGTTCATATTCAGCCACTGCGCGGCTGTACTAGTTAGCCGGTTATAGATAACCAGCTTACTAGTAGTGTACATTCAATGGTGCACTTGTGCCACTGAATATACCTGGCTAACTTTAGGACAGCCCTACGGTTCAACCAGAGTTAGCCGGATAAGTTAACTAAAGAATATTGGAGTTAGCTGGTTAACTTATCCACCCGCCCCTCCAACTTACCCAGTTATATTCTAGCTGGGTAACTAGTTACATGGCTAAAACATAGCTGCATAGCCATTTAGATGAATAATTATTGTGTTATCTGTCTAAATGGCACTTGAATATGGACTTCTATATATTTGTTTTTGGTTTTCTTACGGTGTTATAGCTCAGTGCATCCTACCAAAACTACTTTAAGTGCATTAATATTGTTTCTCAGCATACATAGTAAACTTAATGCATTATAAGCCATGTGTTAGATAAGTTGTGAGGCATGAAGTACAGTAAGAGCTTTCAGCTACCCAGGATTTAAGGTATAAACTTCTACTAGTGTAAATTTCTGAAGAATAAATGTCTCCCTAATATAAAAACTCAGCAACAAAACTAAAATGTTAATAATGCAAATGATGTGTATTTCAAATTTCACCCAGGGTTATTACTATTAAGAGCTCTGAGGATGCTATAAAACATTATAAAATACCATAGAATCTGGAGTGTTTCATTATACTTACAAAATGTTATAGTAATTGCAATCCCTGTTTTACTCTCTCCTCATACATAAGGGCAGATCTGGGAGCTAAGGGACCATCTTACGCTTTATAAGGCTCCTGGCTTCTGCAACAGGAGGGAAGGCATTCTTCAATGTCCCTAAGCACTCTGGACCTCTTGATTACTTCCAATATTTAAACAACACAGCAATAACAAGTTGGGATTATTCCAAAAATAAAAGCTTATAGAGGTGCTTGTGGAATGATGATGATTTGACAAAATGTCCATCTTCTTCGGGTAACATCCACAGCAGAAACTAAAAAAAATCCAACAGTCACGTGCACAGCTCATCAGTCAGCACCAGGGGGCTTCCTCCGATTCCCAGATCGCTGTATTAGAAACCCTTCCACTTTGGGACTTCTTCTTTGGTACCTGAATCGAGCAGATTCCTGTTCACAGCCTCTCATGGTTGCTTCAAGCACCCCACGCTATCTCTGAGCCCAGGAGCTCCCGTCTTGAGCCCTAGATTCCTCCAGAAGAGATAGCCAGAAGGAAAAGAACAAGAAACCTTCTGTGCTTCTCCATTAATCTCCAAAACTATGGATACCTCTCTCTGCAGAATGTCTAGAAATCACTGCCCCTCCTACCTGACATCACTGCTGTGTGTCTGTGAAGACACATGCATCACTAGTAAGGGATATTTCAAAGAACCCTCTTACAAATATAAATAAAAGATAATAAGTCATGAAGGCTTGTGTTAATGGTTTTGTTAACAGAAATTTTTTCTTGTTATTTCTTAAATTCACTTTAAATGGATAAAATCAATCACGTTCCTATGGCAGCACTGGAGCAATCCATAGTATAAGAACTTACTTTTCATCAGCCCTACAGGTGGTCCACATATGAAGTACTCAATAACTATTTCCAGTCTCAGAGAAAGTACACTATCTACAAGGACTGCTTAATTTTCCGGTTGCTATTTCGCTATGAAGATCTGAATTTCTGCATTAAGTGGGGAACACATTTCAACTGGGTGACACAAACTGTTTTATGTTCTTGATAGCTTTCTGTATCATGGCCACTTAACCCCAACATGTCAGGAGAAGCTGCTGGTTTCAAACATGAACGTGTTTACGTGTGGAATACTACCAACAGCTGGTTGTGGGATGGTTCTTGCCACCATGTTCTGTCTTCACATAGCACACTCCTGATCAGTCCATTCATCTGAGAAATACACTGTATAGATAACTACTTCTGAATAAAGACATTTTCAAGAGTTTACTTGTTGACAAAATAAAACAAGGCTGAAAGAACTAGATGAAAAGTAGTCAAGAACTTTTTAAAACTTCTTTTATATATTACATTTTTAGCTGATCTCTAGTTGTACTGTTAGAATGATACAGGAATACTGTGCTTTTTGTCTTTTTACCATGAGTTCTTGAACTGATACTTTTATCATAAATCACAATAAAAGTCAACAAACAAGCTGCAGGTGTTATCCTTTTCTTAGATTAATAAATGCATTTGTGACTAGATTTCAAGAGTTATACGCCATCAGGTCAGCATAAAATGCTGTAAAGATAATGCTGTCTGAATACACATGTAAATTGATGGTTGGTTGATGTTGTACTTCAGCCAACAATGTACTTGCATATTCAGGCATCATTATCTTCAGCTCAGATTTCAGTGTGCCGAGGAAGGCAGTAAAGCTAGTCACTAATATATTAGACTAATAAAAAAGAATTACCTGCATCTTATTTGATGATTTTTTTTCTACCTGATTAAGGGGACTAATATGGCAAACATTACTTTCTTTACTCAACTTTTCATACAGCTTGTGTAACTTCCCCTTTATGGCTAAAGATACTGATGTAATAAAATGTGCTACCCATTACACACATTTTTGTGAGAGACTCTGGACCTGAAATCCACCCACCCACCCACTAACTCCCCTATTCTAGCCTCCCATTTAACTACCTATTCATTCACCTACTAACCCACTCCCACTGAAGGAACCCACTCACCTATCCCACGCCCCTCTGATGCCCCCCCATATGCCCAACTAGCTATCAACTACCCCCCCCCACCACCACCAAAGCACTCCATTATGTCTCCTCCCACCCTTCAAATGAAGGCCCCCTATATTGAATGACCCCCATAGATTACCCCAACACAATACTTAGCCATCTGAAGAGCAGAGCTTAAGTCCTTTTCATTTGCTGACATCTTTAAAAATGGCTGCTGATCAGATGACCTCACTATCATTAGGTTAGCTCATCTAATGGTGAGCTCTTTTTAAGTGAAGGGAGGATAAGCTTCAGTGATGGATAGATAATGGGTGGTGAGGCTGAGTTTTTATGAGGTGGATACATTTGGGGGACTGGAACTTGAAGGATGGGTGGGCTGAGGAGGGATTGCTTTGGGGGGGGGGGGGTTGGGACAGAGAGTCTTGGAGCAAATGATCTATAGCTCAGGGGTCCTGGGTCAGAGAGTCTCTGTCCAGAGGGTCTCACATCAGGGGCTCTCTGGCCCAGGAGTTTCAGATGAGGTGGTTTCTGGCCTGGAGTCTCGGTGCATTTGTGCTGGACCAGGAGGCCCAGATCAGAGAGTCTCTGCTTAAGAGGTCTTGAGTCAGAGGCTCTTGGGGCTCAGAGGCCACTGATTTTTAAGTCTGTGCCACAGAAGGTGCTGAGATGCTCAATACCAACAGCTCCACCTCTTTAAGGTGGAGTGTGCTGGGACGTGTTGTCCTGGGAAATGTGCTGTCCTCTGGGTGCCAAAATCTAACCATTGTAGAGAGACCATCTAAAATCCTCAAGCTTATTGGATTCTGTCTGATGCTGCTTATCTATTTTGGCATGAATGATACTGCTAGATACCACACACAGAATATCAAAAGTGACTTTATGATTCTGGAAGAGGGTAAGCACATAGGTACACAGGTGGTATTCTCCTCCACCCTCCTAGACAAGGATAATGGCCCAGGGGAGGTCACATTCTGGAGATTAAAGAATGGCTGTATATATGGTGTCAATGACAGCATTTTGGCTTCCTGGACCATGGGATGTTATTTCAATAACTGAAACAGAGATGAGGTCCACCTGTTGAAGAAGGATTGTATCGCCTTCCAGAACAAACTGGAAAACCTATTGAGGATAACTTTAAACTCGGAATGTGAGGAATGGGTGAAAAAAGCTCTAAGATAAGTAAAAGTACTCATGTAAGTAAATCTTTAAACACTTATAAAGAAAAGGGAATATGCTCACTAACTGTTATAGTGTGGAAAATAAAGTCCTGGATCTAGACCCAGTCATGGAAGAGGTTGACTTAGATGCTGTGGCTGTCACGGAAATGTGGTACATGGAAACCATGAGTGGGATATAGTTATAGTAGGCTATAATCTAGTCAGAAAGAGTAGGAAGAAAGGGAGGAGGTGTTGTACTATGTATAAAAAATAAAAATAAAGCAACAGAACTATAGAATTTATTGGGTAAGGAGGAAGCCCTGTGGGTTAATCTGGAAAATGGGAAAGGAACATCTGTTTATATTGGTGTATTATACAGACTTCCATCACAGGCAGAAGAAATGGATAGACATTTGATGGAGGATATTCATAAAAGTGCTATGAAAGGGGAGGTTCTATTAGTAGATGATTTCAAAGGGAAGGATGGAGTAGGAGAGGGGACAGAGGAGGCAAGATCTGGGAGAAGTAGTTCAAAAAGCAAATAGAATGTTAGGAATTATTAGGAAGGGAATAGTGAATAAAATGGAAAATGTCATAATGCCTCTGAATCACTCCTTGGTGAGAACGCACCTTGAATACTGTGTACAATCCTGGGCGTCACATCTCAAAAAGATATAGATGCACTGGAGAATGTGCAGAGAAGGGCAACTAAAATGATAAGGGGCAGGGAATGGCTCACCTATGAGGAAAGGCTAAAAAAGTTAGAGCTGTTCAGCTTGGAGAAGAGACTGAGGAGGGATATTATAGAGGTCTACAAAATCATAAAAGGAATTGAACAGGTTAATGTAAATTGGTTATTTACTCTCTCAGAGAATAGAAGGACGAGTGGGAATTCCATGAAGTTAGCAAGTAGCTCATTTAAAACAAATCGAAGAAAATTATTTTTCACCCAGCGCATAGTTACGTTCTGGAATTCACTGCCAGTATCTTCTTGGTGTTTGGGTACTTGCCAGGTTCTTGTGGCCTGGTTTGGCCTCTGTTGGAAACAGGATGCTGGGCTTGAGGGACCCTTGTTCTGACCCAGCATGGCAATTTCTTATGTTCAGGATGTTGATTGGGACATTCTGGCTGGTCTGACAACTGGTAACAGAATCAACATGGGGGGGTGGGGGGGGGGGGGTGGTATGATACTGGCCTGATGCTTTCAAAGGGAAGAGTGTTTCTGATGTCCTAGTAGATGATCCAGTGATCTTCAGATGGTGTAGTTAAGAATTAGAATGCAGGCAGTGAAGGTGCATTCAAAGGCAAGGGTTTTAGACTTCAGGAAAACTAACTTTGTTAAAATGGGGCAGTACTTCCAGGAGTTGCTGGATGGAAAAATCTGTGAGGAGCAGAGTGCAAAACTAAAAGGAGACATTGTAAGAACAACTAGCCTTTTAGATAGGAAAGTAAATAAAGGTAAGAGGAAAAAGAGGCTGCTATGGTTTTCTTAAGAAGTAGCTGAAAAGGTAAGGAGAAAAGGTAGCTGATTATTAACTAAATGAGATTGTCAAAAGAGGAAAACAGATGACAATAAATTGAAAAGCTAAAATAAGCCGGAAATGTAATCAGGAGAGTGAAGATGCAAGTGGAAGAAAAAATAGCAAATACTGTAAAACACAGAAACAACACTTTATTTTAGATATGTTAGTGATAGGAGGAATTGCAAGGGGTATTATGAGGCTCAGAGGTGAAGGGGAGGAAAATGTAGAGGTTGATGAGGAAAATGTAGAATTGCTTAACCCATATTTCTGTTTGGTGTTCCCTGAGACAGGTTCAGCAGTACATAAGAACATAACACCATAATATATGCCATACTAGGTCAGACCAAGGGTCCATCAAGCCCAGTATTCTGTTTCCAACAGTGGCCAATCCAAGTCACAAGGTACCTGGCAAGTACCCAAACATTAAATAAATCTCAAGCTACTATTGCATATTAATTAATAGCAGTTTATGGATTTTTCCTCTATGAACTTATCCAAACTTTTTTTAAACCCAGTTAAACCCATAACCACATCCTCTGGCAATGAATTCCAGAGCTTAACTATGCACCGAGTGAAAAAGAATTTTCTTTAATTTTTTTTTTTTTTACTTTTTATTTATCAGTTTTCACAAAAATTATTTCAAGAATATCTTGAAAAACAATGCATATAACCAAGAAAATCACAAAAGATAGGAAAATAAAAAATTAAATCATTGATATTAATTATTGTATATGCTTAAGTCCATGAATTATGGGGGTCCAATAACAATCTTCAGTGGAATAACAAATACAATTCTTACTACCAGGAAAAACTAGCACATGGGGTAGCTCATAAATTATAATATATGTCCTCAACATGTTGAAACAGGTGAGGAACAAGGCTGCATTCCTAATTTATTAGATAGAAAAGTTGACAATTGAGAGGGTTGATAGAAAATATTTGAAGCCCCTGACATTTTAACCATACATTTGCATGAGATTTTAAGTAAAAAAAAAAAAAGCTCCCAGTTCCAGGACTTTAGGTTTCATCAGAAGAAATTGACGCCTTCTCGTCTGCATAGACCTGTCCAAATCAGGAAAAATTTGAACTCTCCTGATACTTTCTAAAAAATAGAAAGGGCTCCATACGATGTTTAAAATATTTCTAAAGAACCCATTCTCTGTCCGACTCGACAGAAAAGAAACAATTAATGTGGCTGGTGTAACCAAATTTTCTTCAGATGTTTCCAATATTGTTGTAATATCCAGTTTAGGAGTTTCTATTGGAAAGAGAACTTGCATCTCATCCTTATCAGGAGAGCTTTTCTTGAAAGGTGGAATATAATATACCCTTGAGATTAAGGGAAGAGTCTGCTCAGAAACCTTAAGTATTTCCATTAAATACCTTTTCTACATGTCTTTAGGAAGAACATGTGGTAATTTGGGAAAATTAATACACCGAAGATTTCTTCCCTTTATTTTATTTTTCCATATTTTCTAATTTAAATTGAAGATCCTGATTTTCCTTACTCAATGCTTGTTGTAAAGCTAAAGAGCTTTCAGATCTTATTTTAAAAGATTCCAATAGTTTCTTGTTCTCCCTCGATTCTTTCTCCACATTATTTAATCGATAGTCCAAATTTTTAACACTCTCAAAGAGAGGGGTTATTTGAGCAATAATATTTGAATTCAAGTTTTGAATTGCTTCCAAATTACCTCCAAGCTGAACATAGCTGGTCTTACCAGCTCCACAGGCTGAAAGTTTTGAATCTCAGTCTAGCCTCCTCGAACCTGTTGCAAAGGCAGCACTATCAGAAACTTCCCTGCTTCCTCGAAGATCCTCTGCAACTCTGAGGCGTCCTCCTGCAGTCCCATAGGCTCATGACTCAATTGATCACTCCCCACATCCTCTGTCAGCTCCCGGTCTCGTTGTGGGACTGCACACGCGCCTCTGCTGGGTTAGCAGGGGCAGTCCACTCCTCTAGGGACAGAGATGTCGATAGCTCAGGGAGGGGTTTGGGCTCAACTCCCCCCCACCTGACTCTCCTCCAGTCAGCTGACTCCCAGAGCTAAGGCTCCCCTTCGAATGTGAGCATCCACTGGGCCGATAAGAGGAATTGAAGAGAGAGCACTTGAGACAACTTGCTCTCTCGCCCTCCATTTTCGGGCAGAATGCAGCATCCAGAAGGAAAAGAAAGCACCGAAGGTAACAGAGATGCTCACTGCCAGAACGCTAGTATGCCATCTTGGATCCCCTTCTTCTTCAATTTGTTTTAAATTAGTTATTTTCTCACTTCATGGAATGTCCCCTAGTCCTTCAATTATCTGAGAGAGTAAATAACCAATTTACATTAACTTTTTAATGTCCTTTCATGATTTTGAAGACCTCTATCATATCCCCTCTCAGTCATCTCTTCTCCAAACTGAACAGCCCTAACTCCCTTAGCCTTATCTCATAGGGCAGCCGTTCCATGTCTGTTATCATTTTGGTTGCCCTTCTCTGCAACTATATATTTTTTGAGATGCGGCGACCAGAACTGCACACAGTATTCAAAATGAGGTCTCACCATGGAATGATACAGAGGCATTATGACATCCATTGTTTTATTTTCCATTCCCTTCTTAATAATTCCTAATATTGAGGTAGATCTTTAAAACGTACGCCGGATTTTATAAGATACGCGCATAGCCACGCGTATCTTATAAAATCCGGGGTCAGCGCGTGCAAGGCTGCGCAAAATCGGCAGCCTGCACGCGCTGAGCCGCGCAGCCTGCCTCCGTTCCCTCCGAGGCCGCTCCGAAATCAGAGCGGCCCTCAGAGGGAACTTTCCTTCCGCATCCCCCCACCTTCCCGTCTCGTCCCTTCCCCTACCTAACCCACTCCCCAGCCCTACCTAAATCCCCCCCCTATCTTTGTTGGGCAAGTTACGCCTGCTTGAAGCAGGCGTAACTTGCGCATGCCGCCTTGCATCCCCTGGCACAGGCCGCAGTGCCGGGGGACTCGGGACCACTCTGCTGGCCCGCCCCCAAACCGTTGCCACGCCCCCGGACCGCCCCTGACCCCGGACACGCCCCTGGATACGCCCCTCCCGCCCCTTTTACGAAGCCCCGGGACTTACGCATGTCCCGGGGCTTTGCGTACGCCGGCAGCTTATGCAAAGTAGGCGCGCCAGCGCGTGAGTGCCCTGCGCGCATAAATCCGGGAGGATTTACGCGCGCAGGGCTTTTAAAATCTAGCCCGTTCTGTTTGCTTTTTTGATCACCACAGCACACTGAGTCGACAATTTCAATGACGCCTCCATCTCTTTTCTGGGTGGTAACTCCTAAGATAGAACCTAACATTCTGTAACTACAGCAAGGGTTATTTTTCCTTATATGCATCACTTTGCACTTGTCCATGTTAACTTCCATCTGCCATTTGGAAGCCAAATCTTCCAGTTTCACAAGGTCATTCCTGCAATTTATCACAATCCGTTTGAGATTTAACTACTCTGCATAATTTTGTGTCAACTGCAAATTTGATCATCTCATTTGTCATACCTCTTTCCAGATCATTTATAAATACATTAAAAAGTACTGGTCCAAGTACAGATCCTTGAGGCACTCCACTATTTACTTTTTTACACTGTGAAAACAGACCATTAATCCAACTCTTTGTTTCCTGTCTTTTAACTAGCTTGCAATCCACAAAAGGTCTTCGCCTCCTATCCCATGACTTTTTAGTTTTCTTAGAAGTCTCTTATGCGGGACTTTGTCGAATGCCTTCTGAAAATCCAAATACACCATATCTATTGGTTCACCTTTGTCCACGTTTATTCGCCCCTTCAAAAAATTTTGGAGATTTGTGAAGCAAGACTTCCCTTGGGTAAATCCATGCTGTGTCCCATTAAACCATTTCTATCTAAATGTTTTGTGATTTTATTCTGTATAACAGTTTCCACACTTTTATAGACCAGTGAGCCACAACTGAAGTCAGGCTCACTGGTCTATAGTTTCCTGGATCACCCTGGAGCCCTTTCTAAATATCAGGGTTACATTGGCCATCTTCCAATCTTCAGGTATAACGGATGATTTTAATGATAGATTACAAATTAATTGAAATAAGTCTGAAATTTCATTTATTAGTTCTTTCAGAACCCTGGGGTGTATACTATCCAGTCTAGGTGAATTACTACTCTTCAGTTTGTCAATCTGGCCTACCAAATCTTCTAGGTTCACCGTGATTTGGTTCAGTTCACCTGAATCAACACCCTTGAAAACAGTCTCTGGAATGGGTATCTCCTCAACATCCTCTTCAGTAAACACCAAAACAAAGAATGAATTTAATCTTTCCGCGATGGCCTTTTCTTCCCTAAGTCCCCCTTTAACCCCTCAAACATCTAACAGTCCAACTGACTCCCTCGCAGGCTATCTGTTTCGGATATATTTTTAAAAGTTTTTATTATGAGTTTTTGCCTCTAAGGACAACTTATTTTCAAATTCTTTCTTAGCCTGTCTTATCAATGTCTTACATTTAACTTGCCAATGCTTATGCTTTATCTTATTTTCTTCTGATGGATTCTTCTTCTAATTTTTGAATGAAGATCTTCTGAGTATAACAGCCTCTTTCACCTCACTATTTTTAGCCATGCTGGCAATCGGATGACCTTCCTTCCACCTTTCTTACAAGTCAATTTTTAAAGGCCCACACATGCAAATACCAGGGGTTATGTGTGCGGCTGGGTCCTGTGCATGCCAAGTGCATTTTAGAAAGGGCCCAGTTAAGTGCGTAACTCCTGATATGCGCCAAAGTGCCAGGCCTGAGGTGGGGGAGGGGAGATAGGCTGGAACAGTGCCATTAGACACTGTCCCGGGGAAGTGCATGCCGCCAGTCAGCCAACACATGGAATTTACTTCTACTCTGCAGGAGCAACAACTATAAAAACAAAAAAATTGGGGATAGCTAGGGTAGGTTTAGGGGTTGGGGAGAAAAGGGAAAGAGGGAAGAAGGATAGAGTTATGGTTAGGAAAGTTCCCTCCCAGTTGGCTCCTTTATTGCTGCAGACTGTGAGGGAATGGGGCAAAGGCCCGATTGCATCGTTGCACGATTCTTTTAAAATTCCCCCCCACCCCACCACGTGTGGAGGCCACCCACCCGCACATGAGCGCGCGGACATTAAAATCCGGCACGCATGTGCATGCTGGAATCGTACTTTATAATGTGCGCATGTTATAAAATAGCCTTGTCCATGTGCACGTGCCGGGAACCGCACGCACATGGATGCACGTTCGGGCCTTTTAAAATCTACCCCATAATGCTTGGAATAAGTCTAGACTGCGCCTTTAAGATGGTATTTTTTAACAATGTCCATGCCTGTTGCACACTTTTTACCTTTGTAGCTGCATCTTTCATTTGTTATTTATTTATTTTTAAACAATTTTTCTCATTTTTATCAAAGTTTCCCTTTTGAAAATTTAGTGCTAGAGCAGTGGAGTTTCTCACTGTCCCCCTTCTAGTTATTAATTCAAATTTGTTCATATTATGATCACCATTGCCAGATGGCCCCACCACTGTTACCTCTCTCACCAAATCCTGTGCTCCACTGAGAATTAGATCTAAACTTGCTCCCTTCTCCCGTCTGTTCCTGAACCAATTGCTCCATAAAACTGTCATTTATTCCTTCCAGGAACTTTATCTCTCTAGCATTTCCTGATGTTTCATTTAGAACCATCGAAAATGGCCAGAAATAGGACTGGAAGTGAGGCAAACCTCAAACAATTTTCAGAAGACTATATGTGTGAGGAGCTAGCTAAATTTAAAGTAGATAGTGATGGGGCTGCATGGAATACACCCAACAGTATTAGGGGAATTTAGAGAAGTTTTGCAGCTCCACTGGCTGAACTATTCAATGCTTCTTTAGAGACTATTCAATGGCTGAACTATTCAATGCTTCTTTAGAGACAGATGGAAGTAGTTTCTTTTCACAAAAGTAGAAATATGGAGAAGGCTGGGAACTAGAACTCTGTGGTGAGTAAATTAATGGAATTTCTGCTAAATGTACGGTTTCTGGAATCCAATGTACTATAGGGTCTGATGTAATTTTTTTTTTTTTTTTACTGGTGGTATGCCTTGTTAGATGAAGCTGATCAATTTCTTAGACTGAATAACCAAAGAGTTGGATTGGGGAGAATACTACGTGCTGTGAACTTGGATTTCAGTAGGGCCCTTGACACAAGTGATTTCTAAACAGTTGTGCCCTAGGTATGAGTCCTAAAGTGTCTGATTGAGTTAGAAACTGATTGAGTGGGAGGTGACAAAAGGTAGTGGTAAATGGAGTTCACTTCAAGAAGTGGTGTGCTGCAGGGATTGGTCCTTTGACCATTTCTTTTTAACATTTTCATAAGTGATATTGCAAAAGGACTATCAGGAAAGGTTTGTCATTTTGTGGACGATACCAACATCTGCAACAAGTAGACACCCAGGAAGGTATAGAAAGCATGAGGAGTATCTAGCAAAGTATGAGGAATGTTCTAGAGTCTAGTAGCTAAGAGTTAATGCTAAAAATACAGAATCATGTATTTGGACTGCAAAAAGCCAAGGAGGTAATTTTCAAAGCATTTACACATGTAAATTTAACATACTATCGTAGCAATTTTCAAAAGTCATTTACTTGAGTAAAGTGCACTTATGTGCGTGATCTTATGGACAATAGGATATATTTATTTTCAAAAGCCCACTTAATTGAGTAAAGTGCATTGACATGTGTAAAACCCAATTTTAAACTTGTAATGCTTTTTAAAAACAGGCCCCAAAGGAGCACAGTATAGGAAGTGGAATTCTTCTAAGTGTGATTCTGATGATCTTAAGTTGGCCAAACAGGTGAATAAGGTGATGGCAAAAGCCAGATAATCCCTGTATATGTTCCTGGTGAAACCTCATTTGGAATACTGTGTACAATTCTGGAGATGGCACCTTCAACAGGATATAAACCAGATAGTTAGTCCAGAGGGTGGCTTCTGAAATGGTCAGTAATCTTTGTTATAAAGCATCTGGAGACAGATTTAAAGATCTAAACATATATATATCATAGAGCAAAGGCAGGATAGAGGAGATATGAAAGAGATATTTACATACCTCCAAGGTATTAATGCACATGAGGTGGGCCTCTTTCAATGGAAAGGAGGCTCTGGAACAAGGCCTCCTCTCTTGAATATTGCAGGGATCAGAACTAGAGAAGTTTCAGTAAGAGAAAGAAGGACCCCTTGAGTGGCCAAAGGGGAAATACCAGTGGGTGTAATTTGAATCCCTGGAGACAGTTGTGGCTAAGCCTTGACTTGGGAGGATCAACTCACTTCCAGACAAAGTCTCTTGGGGGGGGGGCAAACAACAAGTGCCATATTTTCCCTGCTCTTAGACCCATGCATTGGATCTCAAAGGAGAATAGTGCAATGTCGTGACCTTCACTCTATGCTCCCCACCCACTCTCTTCAGATTCAACGCCGAGCATTCCTTTTCAAGAGTCAAATGGGAAAGTCCTCTCCTCCAGGGCCTATGCTTTGGCCTCACCTCTCAACGCTGAAAGCTAGCCAGTCATTGATTCAGCTCCTGGGTCCTTTGGAACCAGTGTCTTTGGAATTGGTGATGTTGTACTGGTCCTCCTCCTTTGCAAAGAAGAGGTCAAACAACTTCAATTTCTGAACCTTGATTGTTCTGAGTGACAAAGACATCATGCTCATGTCTGAAGCAGCACAAGCAAACCCTGCAATGGTTCATGATGGACATCATATGGTTGCAGCAGCAGCAGCAGCACTTAAAACTACTTGACTTCTCAGCCATGATGAGGAAAATTTTTGATATAAAATCAAAACAAAGATTTTGTGCGAAGTTAATTTGGTGAACAATGCATCAGAAAATAAAACATTGTACATGGCAGACCTGAAATGACGGATAAGGAATTTTTTAAACTGGTGAGAGAGCAGTTTTCAAAACCATTGACTGAAGTAAACAGTGAAAAGGGTGAACTGGCCTGTTGAAAATTATCCTCCTTTGCATGGCCAAAGTACACATACTCATAGCTAGACTAAATGTATTTTATTTCTTGATTGATTGCATCAGAGTGATGTACAATAAATAATGTAAAATTTACTAAAACTTCTAGTAGACTCATATTAACCAATTAAATATTAACATAAAATATCTTAAAAAATGAATAAGAAAAAAGATAAACAAAAATAACAAATTAACAATGAAATACAACAAATGGACAATAAAACAGATAAAACATTAAAATCATAAATATTGTAGATTCAATTAATCAAGTGAATGTATACAGAAGGCAATAACTCAATAAAACAGAAAAACAACTCCTGTAAAAATAATGTTCAACGAAATAGTGTAATACCTTAACAAATCCCTGTTTGGGATACCGGTTGTATGCTGATGACATACAATTTTACATTTAGATGGAATCTTCATGGGAGGAATCATCTGTACTAGTTTCTTTTTGTGTTTTGGCAGATTGTCAATGGTTGACTTACAATAAATTGGCTTTAAAATCTCTAAGACTATTTTAGTCTTGCAGTGTAACATAGTAACTCAACCCTATTAGTCTATTCACATTGAAAATTTTACTGAACCAGTTTCTCCAGTGATTTCAAGTCTAGGCATTTTAATTGATTCTAGTCTTTCTTTTAAAAATCAATTTTTGCCTGTTGTCCATTCCAGATTTTTTTTAAACTACAGGTGTTACACAACATTAAGCCTCTATTGTTTTCGGATGATTTTAGGACCGTTACTCAGGCTCTAATATTGCCTTTGCTAGACTACTGCAATGCATTATACACTGGCTTACCAGCATCATTTTTTAAAATCCTACAAATGTTACAAAATACTAGCACAAGATTAAAAACAGGACTTTCAGTAAGGGAACATATATCTTTTGTGCTTCAAGAGTTACATTGGCTTCAAATACAATCATTGTCAAGCATAAGGTTTTACTATTGGTTCACAACCTCTTGGCCTTAGATTATTTTCCCTGGATAAATGCCCCTTTATGGGTATATAACCCTTCTAGAACCCTTTAGAGTCTGTGGAGAAAGGACTGAAGGGTTCTAGAATGTACCCACGGTTTGACAGGTTTGACTAGCAGACACTAGGGAGTGGGCTTTTTCAATTGCTGCCCCTGTCTTCTGAAGTTCTGTCCCTATAACCTTGCATCTTATAAATTGCGCTAAGACATTTAAGGGAATCCTTAAATCTTACCTTTTTCAGCATGCTTTGAACTCGGTTTTTCAATAGTGACTTGCAGTAGTAAACTGAGTTTATGTGCAACAGTATTATTTGTTTTTAAGTGAAATCTTTTTATTTGATTTTATGTTTGCTTTTATTTTCTTAGAAGCAGTATGTCATTTATGTAGCAATCTTAATTTTTACTAATTGCATGCTTTTAGTTTTGTATGGTCTTATGTGCTTTGATATATGATTATGTATGTCCCTCTTCTGTAAACCTCCTTGGGCTTTCACATTTGGTGGTATATAAGTATTTTATATATAATCTTATAATGTTTTATTTTGCTCTTATTTTACACCATTTGCTTTAAATATGATATGTTATTCTGTTCATTGTATTTCCTCCTTTTCAGTTCAATGTAAGCCGGCATGATGTGCCTTATGAATGTCGGCAAAGAAAAGTCTATAAATAAATAAATAAATAAATACATTTTAATAAAGAAAAAGATAAAGAATTAGAAAAGAAAAAAAAATATAAAGATTTTAAAAGGCAGTATTACTATGGAAACATCAAATAAAAGCTTAATAAAATACTGTAGGTATCAAAAAACTGTTAGCTACTTGGAAAGGCTTTGGAAAACAAAAAAATCTTTAAGGCTCCCTGAATTTCTTATAGTCCTTCTCTAGGTGTAAAGCAAATGGAAGCAAGTTCCAAAAACTTGGAGCGAGATAGGAAAAACGTATTTCCCTAGTACTTTCCAGTCTAATATCTTTGGAAGGAAGCACAAACAATTCTCTTGCTTAGAGGAGCAAAGCAGTTACTCTGATAAATAAGGAGTGATCAGACAAGAAAGATATGGTGGAACACCAAAATCACAAGGCCTTAAAGGTGAAACATTCAACTTTAAATTGGATTTGTAAGGAGACTGGGAGTCAATGCAGATGTTGAAGAACATGATCATACGTAGTCTTACCAAAAATAATCTTAATTGCTGTGTTTTGGACAGTTTGAATACATCTTAGCTGAGTAGAAGAAAGACTATGGAATAAGACATTGCAGTCATAATTGGGGAAGACAGCAGAAGAGAGGAATATTTCCTGGTAAACCACATAACCTCTGATTTATCCAGATTGACTTTCAATTTGAATAATTTTAGCCAATCAGCAATCTTAATTAAGCAACTATTGAAATTGAAGAGCAGATCAGATGATCTTATCCATAAAAATAACTAGTGAATCCTAAGGTTTGAATTAGAGTAGCGAGTGGGGATAAATATACATTAAATGGAATCAGAGATAATATAGAACCCTGATGAACTCCACAATATAGGGGGCAGTATGAAGAGAGAGTGGAATTCTAGGAGACACACGATAAGTTCTGTTTTCCAAAAACATTTGAACTAGATTAAAGGCTGATAATGAACTCCAATATCAAACTTCTTGAGAAAGCAGTGTTATCCGAACTTGTAAATCACCTGGAAGATCACAATATTCTCTACCCAAACCAATTTGAATTCAGAAAACATCACTCAACTGAGATTTTTTCCTCTCCTTAAAGGATTTAGTTTTGTGAGAGCTTGACGCAGACAAATCTGTTTTGTGCTGACTTAACAGCAGTCTTTGATACTGTGGATCATACCCTATTATTCCATCAGATGAGAAACGTAGGGATCAACGGAACGGTTCTCAGTTTGTTTACTTAATTTTTATCTAATAGAACATTCCAAGTCAAATTTGGTAACCATATAGCAGACACTTTCCAGTGTGATACAGGTGTCCCTCAAGAATCAGCCCTTTCAGCAACACTATTCAATATTTACATGCTCCCACTGTGTAAATTACTGACGAATCTAGGAATAACTTTCTTCTTGTATGCTGACGACTTACAATTTTACATCCCACTTGCCAGATCATTTGAAAACACAGCATCAATAATCTCTACATATATGAAAACAATACAACAAGAACTATCACAACTTAAATTGACATTAACCCCCTCAAAAAACTGAAATCATTTGGCTGAGTAGAAACCCATCAAAATTTAAACCACGTGCCTTATGCCTGAGAAATTTTCAAATTTTCAAATCAAGTACAGGATTTAGGGGTACAGTTAGATGAGAACCTCACAATGAAAATGCATACCAGTAAACTAATTAAGACAGGTTACACCAAGCTGCGAATACTAAGATGATTGAAACCATCATCAACTCTTCCAGATTTCCGCACTGTATTATAAACTATAATCTTCTCAAACTTTGACTACTGCAATTCCTTACTACTAGGTCTTCCAGTAAGTCATTTAAAACCACTACAACTACTACAAAACGCTGCAGCAAGACTATTATTAGGATCAAGGAAATATGATCATATTACACCCACACTGATATCACTGCACTGGCTACCTGTACAATCCAGAATATACTTTAAAGAATTAACAATAAAATTCAACATCATTCACTCCAATAACACCGGCTTATTAGGAGTGACGCTACAACCGTACAATCCTCAGAGAACTCTAAGATCCCAAAATAAAGGTCTACTGTCTATTCCCATAATAAGGTGCACATGTCTGATGCAAACAAGATATTGAGTGTTCTCAATTGCAGGGCTAAAGCTCTGGAACTCTCTGCCTGAGGCGATATGTATTTTACCAGACAGAAAGAAATTTAAAAGTGAATTTAAAACATGGCTATTCAAAAACGCTTCTAATTTAACATAAAACATCAGAATAGACAGAACTACAAAACAAGAACGACAAACGATAATAATCAAATTATGAAGAGTACATCAAACAAGAGAATGGAAGTCTCTCAAAATAACTCACTAAGACATGAAAATTATCATTTAATGTCAATTACCCAATTCCTTAGGCTTATGCACTAAATCAATTAAAATACGCTAGGAAATTTCCCTTGATAATGCCTGACAATAAATACCACCTCTGTAACCAATCATTGTTTGTTTAAGTTATGACTATGAATGTCACTTTGTAAACTGCTGTGATCTATATATAGAACGACAGTATATAAAATGTCTAAATAAATAATCAGTTTAATAATAGCTATTGTTATACAATGTCTATCATATCTCCCCTATCTTGCCTTTCCTCTACAGCAGACCTGGGCAAGGGGCGGCCCGCGGGCTGAATCCGGCCCGCCTACGGTCTGTGACCGGCCCGCCCACTGCTGAGAGCAGACGGAGAATGAGGCACGCTGCCTTCCCTCTGCAAGGGAAGGCAGCATGCCTCATTCTCCGCTCCCTCGCTCCCCAATTGGCCGGCCAATCGGGGAGCGAGGGAGCGGAGAATGAACTGTTTTTTTTACAGCGTTCGGAGGGGGGAGGGAGTGACTCGAGCGAAGACACGCTGCCCGATTGGCCGGTGCTGGGCAAGCCTTGCCCAGCACCGGCCAATCGGGCAGCGTGTCTTCGCTCGAGTTTCTTTCCTACCTACCTACCAGTTCCGCCTTTCGTGGTCTTTTTCAGGGGTCCCCAACCACCGGTCCGCGGGAGTTTTTTGCCGGTCCGCGGCGCGCGCTCCCGGTCTCTCCCGCTGCCGTTGCCGCTGGGCTGTCAGCACGTTCAAGCCCAGTGGGAACGGCAGCAGTGTTAGAAGCTGTGGTACCCGCGGCTGGCCTTTTCTTCTTCCCGCGCCTGCACCCCCCCTCCCGTGACCCGGAACAGGAAGTGATACACGGAGCGGTGCACGGGAAGGAGAAAGAGCCGTGCCGCGTCGGCTGCAGCGTCGGTCCCCGAGCAATCGAAGCAGCCGGTAATCGAGAAAGGAGTCAGCAGCATGAGCCTCCCGCGGCCGATGGGATTCTTCTTTCTTGGCCTTCGGGGGCTGCTGCAGCTCCCATTTGTGCTCCGGTGGGGGGGAGAGGAAGTGAGAAAGAGAGAGAGAAGCAGCCAGCCAGCCTGTGTGTGTGATTGACTGGTCAGAGAGCTGATGTGTGTGTGTATGTGAGAGACAATGAAAGTGATTGCTCAGGGAGATGACTGATATGTATGTGAGAGTGTGAGACATTAGTCAGGGAGGTGACTGATATGTGTGTGTGTGAGAGAGAAAAAGCATGGAAGTGAGAAGTCTGGGTATGTGGGAAAGCATGAGCGTAAGAAGCCTGGTGTTGTGGGAGTGAGAAACCTGGGTGAGTGTGCATGCATGAGAGAGAGAGACTGCTTGGTAAGGTGACGGTGTGTGTGAGAGAAAAAGACTGGTGTGTGTGAATGTGAGAGAATGTGATTCAGGGAATGAGACGCCTGTGCACCTGGAGAGTGAGCATGGAAATGAGAGAGACTGGTGTGTGTGTAACAGAGAGAAAGTGATTATGGGAATGAGAAGCCTGTGCATGTGAAGAGAGTGAGCATGAGAGTGAGAAACCTGGGTGTGTGTGAGACAGCATGGGAGTGGGAAGCCTGTGTGTGTGTGTGTGCATGCATGAGAGCGAGAGACTGGTTGGTAAGGTGACTGTGTGTGTGAGAGAAAGAGACTGGTGTGTGTGAATGTGAGAGAAAGAATGTGATTCAGAGAATGAGAAGCCTGTGCAGTGGAGAGCGAGCATGGAAATGAGAGAGAGACTGGTGTGTATGTAACAGAGAGAAAGTGATTATGGGAATGAGAAGCCTGTGCATGTGAAGAGAGTGAGCATGAGAGTGAGAAACCTGGGTGTGTGTGAGACAGCATGGGAGGGAGAAGCCTGTATATCTGAAAGAGAACTTGGGAGTGGGAAGCCTGTGTGTGTGTGTATGCATGAGTGAGATCAGGTGACTGGTGTGTGTGTGTGTGAGAGAGAGAGAGAGAGAGAGAAATTAAGTGATTATGGGAATGAGAAGCCTGTGCATGTGAAGAGTGAGCATGGGAGTGAGAAACCTGGGTGTGTGTGAGACACATCATGGGAGGGAGAAGCCTGTATATCTGAAAGAGAACATGGGAGTGAGAGACTGGTGAGTGTGTGTGTGTGTGTGTGTGTGTGTGAGAGAGAGAAAGAAAGAAAGTGATTATGGGAATGAGAAGCCTGTGCGTGTGGAGAGAACAAGCATGGGAGTGAGAGACTGGTGAGTGTGTGTGTGGGTGTGTGTGAGAGAGAGAGAGACAGAGAAAGTGATTATGAGAGTGAGAAGCCCATATATGTAAGAAGAACACGGGAGTGGGAAGCCTGTGTGTGTGTGTGTATGGCATGAGAGAAACTGTTCAGGAAGGTGACTGGTGTGTGTGCCAAAGACTGTTTGGGAGATGATTGGTGTGTGAGAGACAGAAACTGGTCATGGGGGCATGACTGGTATGGTGTGTGTGTGAGAGACATGGGCACTAAGGAAGAGGACCATAAGTATAGAGCTTAGCTTCTACTGCTGCTTCTGGTGTGTGCCACGGCCTGCAGGGAAGGGGAGTAGGAGAGCTGCTGGAGGGGGTAAGTAAAGATGGCTTTAAGTTTATTTTTCTTGACTGCCATTTTAAATGTGTGGTCTGCTTTTTTGAAATATTTTATTGGTGTTTGGAGAATGTTTAATAGTTTTTATGAGTTTTTAATTGTTGGATGTTATTCTGTTCATAGCTGTTTTGAAACATTTATTCTGCTTATTAGTATAGTTTTACAATTATTTCTGTGTGGGGATCTATAGTGCTTGCTATTCTGTTTTCCTAATAAGAGGTGTATTGGTTTTTAGGACCTGATTTAATATTTGTGGTGTTGCCTTTTCATAGATAGGGTTGCTCCTGTTTTGTATTCCATAATACAGGTGTAACTGTGTGTGGATTAGTTTATGTGCATTACTACAGATCCTGGGAGTATGTTAGGTCGGTTCTGTGTCTGTTACCGAGATGAGATATTTTGCTAGCATGTAAGCGTTTGTATCGGTCTTATTTGTTGTGTTTTCTCAGAGGACATGCATTGGTGGTAAACTGCTGTCTTTTCATAAGTAGGGCTATTGAGAACTGAGTTAATTATATTAGTCCGGCCCTCTAAAACCATCCCAATTTCTCATGCGGCCCCATGGGAAAATTAATTGCCCACCCCTGCTCTACAGTATCCAAATTTCCCGGGTCATTCATCAAAATGTGTTAATGCACGTGATAATGTGTTAACGCCAGAATGCATGCGTTACTGTTCATAAAGCATGGCGCAAATGCAAATTTTTTGGAGGGGTGGGATCAGGGAGGAGTTTGGGTGGGATTTAGTTAAATGAAGGGTATTATCGCTGGAAATAACTACACCTTTTATTCTGGCGTTAGGCTGTGCGATATGCCCGAAATGGTCATAATGCAATTCGTGATAAATCTTTGGAATTGCATTTTGGCCATTTCTGGGGCGAGTGAGAGAGAGAGAGAGAGAACCTCTGGGGAGGGCCTCACTGTGTGCACCTATTTATGTCTCTATAGGAGGGCCATCTAATAGGTTGAGGTGAGGTGGTGGTGGTTTAGGGGCCAATTTCGCATGTAGAGGGAGACATATGAACAGCACAGTACACCTTGGTGAAGATTTGACATCATTTGGAATGAGGAAAGTCTCACAAAGATGAAATTTTGTACTATGTTATCTCACTTTAGCTACCTGTTTGGCCACCTTAAAATTACCAGATACGATCACCACCAGATCCCGCTCTTTTTATATTTAGAACAATTTCTATTTCTCCCTTTTTTTTGCAGCCTAAATGCATAACTGCATTTTTTAGCATTAAATCTTAGTTATCAGAACATAGACCAGGAGTTGGCCAACTCCAGGACTTGAAAGCAACAAACAGGCCAGATTTTCAGGATATCCTCGATGAATATGTATGAGGAAGATTTCCATATAGTGGAGGTAGTACATGTAAATCTATTTCATGAATATCACTGTGGAAATCCTGAAAACCAGGCCTGTTTGTAGTTCTCCAGGGCTGGAGTTGGCCACCTCTGCCCTAGATCATTCTGCGAGCTTTGCCAGATCCCGCCTCATGTTTTCCACACCTTTCTGTTTGTCTACCCAATTGCAGATTTTAGTATCGTTGGCAAAAAGACAATCCTTTCCCAACAATCCTTTTGCAATGTTGCTCACAAAAATGTAAAAAAGAACCGGTCCAAGGACCAATTCCTGTGAGGCACCATTAGAAGTGTCTCCCTCCTTGAGTGAAATCCATTTATCACAAACCTTTGATGCCTCCCACTCAACTAGTTTCTAAACCAGTCAGTCATTTTAGGGTTGTTTCTCTTTGAAAAGTAGGATGGCTGGCTGTGATTCATGTGTGTGTGTGGAGATGATTAGGTAAGTTGAAATTCTGAGCCAGCAACAGTGGGGAAAAGGTGTTACCATGCTGAAAGTTTTTAGGAGCTCCAGTAGAGAAGAATTGAAAGCAATGAGTTTACAGTGACTGTCATTAGAGGGCTGCCTCTCTGTAATGTTAAGAATGAACTCAACTTTTTTTTTTTCTTTCAATCATAGCCCTTAAGGAAGGACGATCATTTCGATGTGAGTTCTAAATGTATGGCTGCATAGGAAGTGTGAGTTGCAGTCCTGAGCAGAGATGGAATGTCTAGCTGGTTGGTAATGGCTATGTAAGGCAGCATTCTTTTATAGGGCTGCAGACCAGCAACTCCCTGGGAGGAGTTTGGCAGGCCCACACCTAGCTGGCCCTATAACTACGGAAAAGTGCTGCGGGCCGGCCCCTAGGAAAGGGCGTGGCTAAAACCAGGAAGTCCATGCAAACACAAGCAGCCTCAGGCAGGCCCCACGGACATCGAGGTCTCCCAGGCCCTGGAGCAAATCCTGGACAGTTCGCAGGTGAGGCCCTGGCTTGGAGCGGCCTCCAGGAAGAGGTAAGGAGCCTCCCGTAGCCCATCTACAGGAGGGTTCATAACAGTACCCCCCCTCAAAGGGGTCCCCCTCTCCTTTTAGGAGGGCCAGGAACAAAGCAGCACAGAGCATAGAAGATAGCAAGAACCACAACAACAGCACAAAACAAAAATACACAGCACAAACAAATGGAAAACAGCACAAACAATAAAACATAGAGCACAAACGAGCGCAGCAACATACAGCACAAATGAGCGCACAACCAACCAACACACAACCAACTGAACAACCAACCAATATCACACAGCACAAACGAGCACAACCAAACAGCAGAAACAAGCGCACAGCACAAACGAGCGCAACCAAACACAAAGAAGCGCAACCAACTACAAACGAGCGCAACCACAAACACCACAAATGAGTGCAACCACAAACACCACGAACGAGCGCACAACCAACCAACACACAGCACAATCAAGCGAACAGCGCACCAAAAAACAGCGCACAACAGCACAAACAAGCGAACAGCGCAACAACACAAATGAGCAACAACAAAACACAGCACAAACGAGCAAACAACCAACACACACAGCACAAACGAACAAAACACAAAAAACATACAGCACAAACGAGCAAACAATCAACCAACACACAGCACAAACAAAACACAAAAAACATACAGCACAAACGAGCAAACAACCAACCAACACACAGCACAAACGAGCTACCAACCAACACACAGTACAAACAAAACACAAAAAACATACAGCACAAACAAGCGCAACCAACACACAGCACAAACAAGACAAGAACAACAAGAAACACCAAGAAGACCTGGGGGAGGGAACCCAGGGCGGGCAAAGAAAACCAGCTAACCAAGTGGGATGCTGGCGCCTCCTGCAGGTTGTAACAACCCCAAGCTGGCGAACATGACAAAAATGTCTGGATGCAGGCGCCTCCTGCAGGTCGTATTATCCAGACAGCTTGTACCTCCAGCAGGTTGTATACAAAAAACCTGAAAAAAAAATTTTCCGGTCCCATAAACAGTATAGGAACAAACAAGACTCAAAACAAGGCGGATCCATCGGCGGGGCACCACCGTCGGGCACATGGTCCTACATTCTGTTGAGAACGGGGGTGTTTAGTGTGCCCTTGGGCCTCAGCCCGGGCCCAGACCTTCAGGGCCGAGCCGAGGGTTGACGGTGGCTCCGCATGGCTGAACAGTCTTACCCTCTGCCAGGCCTGCAAGCTCCCAAGGCCAACATCCAAGGATGTTGGAAGTTGAATGGTCCTCCGACCATTCCGAGCCCTTTCGGACCTTCTGCGAACAGCATGGAGCAGCAGGCCTGGCCTGAGGTTGAGGGCAGATGGAGGCCTTGACACGAAGCCAGGACTATGGTCGATGCGGCGGCATCGCAGACAAGACACTTGACAACAGCTGGGTTGATGCAACGGCATCACGGACGAGGAAGTTGACAACAGCAGGGTTGATGCAACGGCATCACGGACGAGGAAGTTGACAACAGCAGGGTTGATGCAATGGCATCACGGACGAGGAAGTTGACAACAGCAGGGTTGATGCATCGGCATCACGGACGAGGAACTTGACAACAGCAGGGTTGATGCATCGGCATCACAGATGAGGAACTTGACAACAGCAGGGTTGATGCATCGGCATCACGGACGAGGAACTTGACATCCAAACAAGCACACATAAGGCATGGACATTGGCACTGTCTCTCAGGGCACCCTACTCAGGCCACCCGTGGGACTGAGTCGCGGACCACCCTGTCCCACTGCGAGCCCTACACAGCCCTTGTAGGCTGGTCATGGACCACGAGGAGAGCGGAACAGCGCAGGGAAGATCCAGGCAAGAAGGAACTCCAATGACGGAGCCGGTGTCATCTGAAGCTTCCCCCAAGGCTGGCAGGAACGGAGGCTCAGGAGCACAGGGACACTTCCCACCTGCAAGCCACCTCATTCTCGGGCATACACCATCCGAGAGCACCGGCTTACAGGAACAGAAGGCTCGAGAGCACCAGACGAAGACGCAGGGAAGAACATCCTGGCAGGCAGACACATCGGGATAAGGAGGATCATGGCGGAACATCAGGACATGGTCAGGGACCTCAGGCAAAACATCAAGACACGAAGACGTAGTATAAAAGCAGCAAGACGAGGAGCTCCACAGAGAACAAAAGACTTTACAAGGCTCTGGCAGGCAGGAGCCTCCAGAGGGAAGTCACCACGATGCAAGGCAAAGACAGACTGAAGCTAAAGTCCTTTTATAGGGCTGCAGACCGGCGACTCCCTGGGAGGAGTTTGGCAGGCCCACACCTAGCTGGCCCTAAAACTACGGAAAAATGCTGCGGGCCGGCCCCTAGGGAAGGGCGTGGCTCAAACCAGGAAGTCCATGCAAACACAAGCAGCCTCAGGCAGGCCCCTCGGACATCGAGGTCTCCCAGGCCCTGGAGCAAATCCTGGACAGTTCGCAGGCAAGGCCCTGGCTTGGAGCGGCCTCCAGGAAGAGGTAAGGAGCCTCCCGTAGCCCAGCTACAGGAGGGTTCATAACATTCACAAGATTCTCTGCAACAGTTGCTTTGATATAACAATCTGTCCGTGAATAATTTTATTATATGAATATGATTTTATAAGATACGCGCGTAGCCGCGCGTATCTTATAAAATCCGGGTGCAAGGGGGTGCACATTGGTGCAACCTGCGCTCGCTGCCTGTTCCCTCCGAGGCCGCTCTGATTTCGGAGCGGCCTCGGAGGGAACTTTCCTTCGCCCTCCCCCCACCTTCCCCTCCCTTCCCCTACCTAACCCCCCCCCCCCCCCCCCGGCCCTATCTAAACCCCCCCCCTTACCTTTGTTGGCAGATTTACACCTGCTGAAAGCAGACGTAAATCTGCGCGCGCCATCACCCGACCTGGGGGCTGGTCCGGAGGCCTCGACCATGCCCCGGGCCGGCACCACGCCCCCAGGCCCGCCCCCGAAACGCCGTGCCATGCCCCTGAAACGCCGCGTCATTTACGGAACGCCCCCGACACGCCCCTTTTACGAAGCTCCGGGATTTACGCGTGTCCCGGGGCTCTGCGTGTGCCACGGCCTATGCAAAATAGGCGCGCCGGCTTGCGAGGGCCCTGCGCGCGTAAATCCAGCCGGATTTACACGCACAGGGCATTTAAAATCCGGCCCATTATATTTCTATATATAAATGTAATTGAAAGCAAAAACAAGGAACAAAAATTACAACATACATAAAAACAATACTGTACACAAATATCTTTTATTCACAAATATCTGTTTGTTATAATACACCAATAGTAATAAGAAAATAGTATACAAAAGTAAATACAAAACCAGAAAATCCTTCTAACAAAAATGTCAATGCTGGGCTTACTCCAGTCAATACAATTCAAGCAAGATTCCTTGAAAAATCCAAAGTAGTCCATGCCAAATGATTCAAAAGTGTGATATAATCGCTGTAGTACAGTATATGGCAATATTAAGGTAAAGAGATATATGAAATGTAAAAACATTACTTACATATACAGTATGGCAATCGTCACACATAAAGGGGCGGATTTTCAGAGCCCTGCTCACGTAAATCCGCCCAAAACCGGGCGGATTTACGCGAGCAGGGCCCTGCGCGCCGGTGAGCCTATTTTACATAGGCTCACCGGCGCGCGCAGAACCCCGGGACTCGCGTAAGTCCCGGGGTTTTCGGAGTGGGCGTGTCGGGAGGCGTGTCGGGGGGCGGGGCCGGAGCGCGCGGCGTTGCGGGGGCGTGTCGGCAGCGTTTTGGGGGCGGGTACGGGGGCGTGGCTACGGCCCGGGGGCGTGGTCGCGCCCTCCGTACCCACCCCCAGGTCGCGGCCCGGCGCGCAGGAGGCCCGCTGGCGCGAGGGAGGCGTAAATCCCCCGACAAAGGTAGGATGGGGGTTTAGACAGGGCCGGGCGGGTGGGTTAGGTAGGGGAAGGGAGGGGAAGGTGAGGGGAGGGCAAAGGAAAGTTCCCTTCTAGGCCGCTCCGATTTCGGAGCGGCCTAGGAGGGAACGGGGGTAGGCTGTGCGGCTCGGCGCGCGCAGGCTATACGAAATCGATAGCCTTGCGCGCGCCGATCCAGGATTTTAGCCGATACGCGCGACTACGCGCGTATCTACTAAAATCCAGCGTACTTTTGTTTGCGCCTGGAGCGCAAACAAAAGTAGGCTGTTCGCGCTCGTCTGAAAATCTACCCCAAAGGACATAGCAGATCATAATCTAGCTTGCATTTATTTATTTATTAGTTTTATATACCGTCATTCAGGGTGAACCATCACAACGGTTACAAATAAAATCAAAATCGAGCAATAGGACACATGAGGAAAATATGTTACAATAAATTACAAACACATAATATCAAAAAAATAAAAAAATTAAAACAAGTCATCGTTGCAAGTCAATTTAAATAATATATCTAACAAAATACAAAAATAGAGTGAGTTTTAAACCATATAGTGCAATATAAAATGAATAAATATAAGATGGAATATAACCTAAAGAGACAATTTCGTAAAGAGCTTACCTCTGCCAGTCCCGTTCCCCCAAAAGTGGCAGGAACATAAAAATGGAGGCGAAACTCTGCCACTGTGCAGAAGGGTTTAAATTCTGATGGCCAAGTCCAAAGCGCCATAAAAATGGAGTTTCAAGCATCAATGACAGTGGGATGCCGCCATTACTCAATAAAATCTGAATGCAAACCTCCAAATACAAAATTATAGAAAATTTGGAGTCACACGCCTCGTTGTCAGCACTGCAGAAACAAATATCTTTGCCCAACAAAATTGTATACAAATATCATGAAAATAAAAAAAAAAATATCCCAAACTATAAATTTAAAATAAAACATTTGATAAAAAGCATCCCATTCAATACAGTGTTGAGCCTTATATGCCACTTATAAATTAATTCTTGTTCTTGCTGGCGTAAAGTCTATGAGATATCCCCTCTGCGGGGTAAAAAAAATATGTCGCAGAACAAAAAACCGCAGATCTTCAACTGTATGATTCTGTGACAACCAATGTTTCACTAATGGAAATTCCAAATGATTAGTGTAAATACAGGATTTGTGGTGAATGATTCGGGTCTTAATAGCAAGTTTAGTAAGGAACAAGGACATAAAATTGCATAAATAACTTGTGTGGTTTCACAATCATAATGAGCTTTTAATATATATTTAATGTTTGAGACCAAATGGTGGAAAACCTGAATTTGAAGAACATTTTTACAAACGGTGCAGTGTCCACATGTGAACTGTCCAGGAGTATTAGAATTATCCAGCTTTCAGAAATATGGCACTATCAGCATTATGGAGTAATAAACAGCAACAGATTAGTGATCTGCCAAAGAAATGCATGGAATAATTGTTTCCACCATCTGTTATTCTTGGTACAGGTACTTCTGATGAAAGTCATGAGATTATTTCCTTCACATCTTGTGCTGCTGCCCTTTATGGATTTGGGGAGGGAGCGGGTGGGAGGAGGGTGTGTGTGTGTGTGCTAGATTCAGGGTGGTCAGAAGCTATGAAAACCCTACAGAGTAAAGTGAGGATATAGAACTTAACTAAATACGAGTGCTGCAAAATTTGCGATGCAAAACAAGTTAACTTAAGGATGGAGAGTGTGTGTTTGGATTTGGAAGACAAAAAACAAAAGAGTGGATGAAATAAACTTTTAATATTGAAGCTCCGTCCAAACTTCAATACATGGAATTTTTCTGTTTATAAAAAGAATTCTATTTATGAAATCTCAGTTATAACATGATTACCATACAGTCTGGGAGACTGCTAAGCTTATCTTGGATGTTTTAAGATAATGGAGGACACTTTTAAACACGCATAATAGCCAGATCCACCAGATCCAGAGAAAAGTTCAGATGAATTTAAACAAGAGATGTATTCACTCAGGTAACTAACTTTTAACCAAGAGTTATATTTAACATCTTCCTTTATAATCCCTTAAAAGCAACATACAAATTCTACAGACAGGGTATATGTCAGATACTCACCTTGATGAACATTTCACTCTCATTTTTGTTCTAATCATAGTTTGAATTATTTATGGCTGTGAAAAACACTGGTTTGGACTGACAAGTTTTACAGGCCTATCTTCAGGGCCGATGTACAGTAATAAGCCGTGGTAAACCATATGCGGGTTTTTCCGTGCTGATCTTACTTGTTTATGTAATAATGCATTCAGCACAGACAAAATGCATGTATGAACCCACTCAAAAACTCATGGCAGGTTTTGCATGAGTGCATGCAAATGTAATGTAAATGAGGTAATTATCTATTAACGAGTAATGTAGGGAACTGCGCTAGCAGGGAGAATGGTTAGTGTGGGTAATGGCGGGAGTTAACTTAAAGCACCTGACTGCCATGACAATTAAGACTGATTCTGCTGCATATTTGAGTGCATATACAACACCTATATCGGATTTCAGTGTTGGATATGTATTCTTAATCAGAAACCAGGTGTTTAGCCATGCAAAAGAGCACGCATTGCTGTAATATATTAATTGCACTTGTATCAGAACAAGTGTAATTAATATATTACAGCAATGCGTGCTCTTTTGCATGGGTAAATGCCTGGTTTCTGATATAGGTGCCCTAATAAATTTTATCTTTTGAGTTCACACTAGATTTGGCTTCTTGAAATTCACAAGAAAACCAAACTTTTACAGTAGCTGAATAGAGTTCTACAGGGAGACCAACGCTTTCTGTTCTGAGTTGGCTGTTACTAGCCAGTTGTCGAGGTACGAGAAGACCTGAATACCTCAATGAGGTAGGTGTGCTGCTACAACCAGGCATTTAGTGAAAACTAGGAGCAGCTGACAGGCTGAAGGGGAGTATTCTTTATTGATAATGGGAAGAATCCACCTGGAAGTGAAGATAATGCCAGTGAATGGAATGGATGAGTCTATGTGCATATGCATCCTTAAGATCAAAAGCACACATCCACTCTCTTTTCTGGATGAACAGAAGGATCATATTGAGGGAGTTCATTTTGAATTTCTCCCTGAGCAGGTGCTTGTTCAGGAGCCTCAAATCCAGAATGAGTCTCAATCCTCCTGATCTTTTGAGGATGAGAAAATACCGCAAGTAGAACCACTGTCCATGCTGCACCAGAGGGACTGGCTCAATCACTCATTGCTGAAGAAGTGATTCTACTTCTAGACGTAATTGTGTCAAGCGAGACAGATCTAGATTGAGGGTTGAGTATTGTGGAAGAGATGGGAGCCAGGAGAAATGGAAATGGTATCCAGATTCCATGATCTTGAGGACCCATTGGTCCTTGATTTTGTGGTGCCACTTTTCCAGGAAGGCTTGGATTCTCCCCCTTACTGGAGAGATCGTCTGATGAGCATTGATAAGAGTCAAAAACTGGGCCCAGGCTTAGGTTGGGACTGTTGCAGTGCCTTAGCTGACAATGCTTTCATTGTCGAGTATGATCTGGAAGCTGTTGCTGCTGCTGAGCTGACTGAGACAGGAGCCAATACCTTTGAAAAGATTGGAATGAGCATCTTTGGTAGTACAGCGTCTTTTACGAGAAGGAGCGTCTTGAAGAGAATGGCTTTTCAGGTACCATTGAGAGAGAGTGGACCACTACATTTTGTTCTCTCATTTGTGCAACCATTTCTGTTATCTTGCCTCTGAAGAGGTGCTTCCCTAGACAAGGTATATATGCCAACATTTTGTGGACGTCATTTTGAATACTGCTGGCTTTTAACAAGGCCATACGTCGAGTTTCAATTGAAGATGTGAGACAGCATCAAATGATTCACAGACTGAGCGAAGGAGATGTTGTATACACAGCAGTGGCTGGGGATAATAATTTCCAAATCAGGTGATTTATGCACCTTATCCTTTAGATCTAATTTTCTTTCCATAGGAAAACACAAAATAGGGTTTTCCCCACATTCTCATCTGCAGTTGATTGAGGATATTGTGAATTGGCAGAGCTGCTGGATTCATTAGAGGTTCCAGAATTTGAAGGAGTCCAAAGACCTCTGCCTAGGGATCTTTATACTTTCATACATCTATTACTTTCATATTGCATTGTATGAAGATGTTTCTTCTTTTGCTTTAATATTTTTTTGTGAATGTACTTGGAAGCCGCCTAGAACATAAGATAGTGTGTACTATACATTTTTTAAATAAATAAATAAAAATAAACAACAAATCTGAGAGTTTTCTTCAATATTTCTAAAAACGTAGGTGAATTTTCAAACAATGCACGCATAAAAAAGTAGCATGTGTGTGAGAACACGTTATTTTAAAAGCAGCTACATAAACGCATAAAACAGGGACCGCACATACATTGGCAAATGTAAAAAAAAAAAAAAAAAGTGGCAGGCCAGAGTATGCTTTGGGGAGGGGCCAACATGTAAATACATAAGTTGCTATTTTAAAAGTTGCCAAAGTCATGTGCATCCGTCTTTTACTTCTACACGATATCTGGTGTAATGATATCATAGAATTACAAAAGTAACAGGGTGAGGGGTCTGGGTAACATAAGGGCACATCAGGCTGTACACACTTAATTGAGTGATCTTTTGGTGTCTTCCTGTTTACAGACCTTCCATTATTTTACTTCTGCCTCCTTCTTTCTTGCAGGAAACTCTTCTTGCATATATAAGCACCGCTAGATTAGTCTGGCTGACCCTCTGTCTCTAGCCTTAGCAACAGGCTATTTTTTCTTTGTCAAATGTATTTTATAGTACGCATTTGCACTACTCTTAAATTTACATGTTTAATGTAACCTCTTTGAGAAGCTAGCATACAAATACAATTAAGGATGTCGTGTTCACCTCCGTGGCTGTATAAGCCACTGTTCTGTTATTCTAATGCTTGTAAATTTTGTTTCTCCTGTAGATTTTCGTTGCCCCACCGGCGAAACATGGTTGTATCGGGGGACTGTATTGCGTTAAATTTTCAGTAATAAATCTGCTCAGCCAGACTTTAAGAACTGTTACTGTGTTATATAAGTGGATTACCTCATACTGAACAGTTTTAGTTTACTTCAATCATCCCTGCCTACAGTTGAGACTTCACAAGGCCCAACATACTCAACATGTCCCAAGCAGAGGTCTGCTCACTCTCCCCCTTATTCCCTTTCCTGCAGACATCAAGGTGATGATCCTTTCTGTGAAGAGAAATGTTTTCACTTGACTTGTGTCTTGTAAAACTCATATCAATTCCAATTGAGCTTCTGGGCTCAGATGGGATATGCGGTATTTTAAAATGAACCCAAGCAAATCTAGCATTTGGATTCATCTGCCCCTTCCAGAGATGTGATATTCACCAGCCAATCATTCAAATATGGAACACACTGTTACAGCCTGCTCTTCTGAGGACAGAGAAAAGGTACCACAGCGGGGTAGGGGCATACCTTAGTAATGACAGGCAGAACAGAGCCAATGTCTTCTGCCTGAAGCATCTGCCATTCCCCATGAGTTGGGCCCTTGGGTGCAGGTGATCTCCAGGACTTACCAGGCAGTGGCTGGAAATCAGAAACGGAGCAGGACCCAGAAGAAGAGCTGAATAGCAGGAAAGGAGCCAAGGAATAACAAAGGAGCAGGAGACTGGATGCAGCAAGAACCAGGAACATGCAGGATCACAGAGCAAACTCTATGAGGATGAGCAAAAATGTGTCAGCCAGGGCTATTTATATCCAGTCCTTAATTTGGGACACACCTGATATGCTGGTCCAATAGGGAGCCTCTGGAGGGAGGATCTCCCAAGCATTATTTTAGTTTCGTAGTTTCTACAGGATTCTTGCTCAGCCAGAGTCCCTGTGGCTCCATTGCAAGGCAGTTGGCCTTGAACACCTGGGGTTGCAAGCTGAATTGCTGCTATCTTTGACCCCCATTCAGTGAAGATGTACCGCTACCATGGTTAGACATTTAGTAAAAACATGAGGTGCTGGCTGATACAAGACCAAATGGCAGTATGTGGTACTGAAGATGGTATTTCCCCATGAGAAATCTGAGTTTAATTTATTTAACTCTCTTAATATGCTGCCTCTCTGTTTTAATCAAGGAAGTTTACACACTAAATACATTAAAAACAGTTTACCATACGTAAAGTACAAAAAATTAATCCAATAAAACTCTTAATATAAAATCACCATATTTACAAGAGCGACTAGGATGTATCTCTACGGGGATGTAAGCAGCTTTGAGATCCTTAGAATACAGCCAGTCCCCTTTTGAAAGAAATGGGATGAAGGTGCGCAGAAGAATTATTTCAAACTTTTCTCTCATAAAATATTTGTTCAAAACCCCTAGGTCTAGGATCAAACAGTGTTATTCTGTCTCTATGGGTGGATGAGAAAATATTTAGCAAGGAATGGCCATTTGGCTAGGTTCCCTCTTTGATGTCGAATCAGGTCTTTGGCTCCCCGGTTTAACTGATACTGGGAATGCTGAGAAGGCAGCGTTCACAGTCCATGGAGGGGTGTGGAAGGGTGTCATGGTAATTGCTAATGGGTGACATCTGGTGGCCAGATTCAAGGCTCATTACTGCAGGGCTTTGGAAGAAGCCCTGATGAATGGTCTACGGCTAGGGACTGTTACTGCAATGGCCAGATTCACATTGCTTCACCATTTTCAGATCACTAGACACTATTACCCCAAGGTCACTCTCTTGCCCTCACTAATATATAGTGCCACTCTTCTACCAATTTGACCCATCCTATCATTTTGATATAATTTGTACCCTGGCTTCACAGTGTCCCATTGGTTGTCATCCTTCCACCAGGTCTCTTTATCTAGTGCTATGCACTCTAACTCTCCAATTCTATTTTTTTTTTAGACTTGTAGCATTTGTATACAGACATTTCAAAGTATATTTTTTGTTTGTATTAGCCATCCTTCTAGCATTTGTATACATACATTTTAAAGTATGTTTTTTCTTTGAATTAACAACCTGCTCTCAGTTGGGTAATTTGGAATCTTTCTGCTCTGTCTGCTCTTTTCTTACAGGTATCTGGGCTACTTTAGTATTTATTGCAACCTTTCTACTGGGATACCCCAATTTCTCTGTTCTCTTCGTATACTTCAAAGATACATCATTCTGAGCCATGCATTTCTGAATGATTGTCGGCTTTCCCCCATCATCTAGTTTAAAAGCTCCTCTATCTCCTTTTTAAAGGTTAGTGACAGCAGCCTGTTTCCACTCTGGAGCCCAACCTACCAGAAAAGATCCCTTCTGCCCCAAAATGATGCCCATTTCCTAACAAACCTAAAACCCTCTTCCCTGTGTTACGATGCTGCTCACGGAGCCCATCCTGTGAGCAGCCTCTCACCTCTGAGCTGGCCGGTGCCGCCGCAGGACGGCTTCTTCTTGCGGCCTAGGCCACCCTGAACTACTGCTGCTGCTTCCGTGCTGCCCGACCCAGTTTTCTACCTTCCTAATAATCAAATAACCAACTACAACAGCTGTCCTAACCCTTCCCTCCTGGGCACTTGCCCCTAGAGACATATCCTCAGTGCGAGAGAATACTACATTCACCTTGAGGGCAGATCCTAGCTATAGGATTGCTTCCTGCCTCACAAGGTGATGCTCTCCTTCCAGGTGGGCTTTCTCCTGCAAGAAAGCACTGGGGCTGCCAGATTGGAGGTGGGACTGTTCTACTATGTCCCTGCAGGTCTCCTCTCTATACCTCTCTGCCTCCTTTAGCTCCTTCTTCCACATCTGAGCTTCTAGATCAGTCTAAACTTTCCACAGCTTTTCTCACTGCCATTATGATGGGAATGAGTCTGATGTAGAGGCACAATGGGCTTTCATTCATGGCCTGTCCACATTATCCTGACCCTTCTGACTCGAAAAATCTTCTCTCTCTAACTGTGGGCAATCTCTTCCCCAATAAAATGTGGTATTGTGGGCACCCTTGAAGATAGAATTCTCAACAGTTCCCCAAAATGCAACACAGCTAAGATCATTGTCTGGCAGAGCGTTAACTCTCTACCTCCACCCCAGCAGAAGAAACATGAAAATTACTGAAAGCTGGTACTACTTTAGCAATGTTATAGGGGTAAGACAATACAGATTGTAATCTGAAAACCCTAGAAAAATATGATAGAAAAACCACTAGCATAGTATCAACACAGCTATCATTTGCCTGATTTTAAGCTTTGCTAGTTAAATGTGTGTCTAGGGAAAGATCCTTTCCTTAATCACTGGCCTGGGAAAAAGAAAGGGGAGACAGAACTTGGGATAGGATATCCCTAACATTCTCTGCAATGCAAAATTGTATTCTGGTGCATGTTTTGGTTCTATCCTGGAATGCAGATGCTTACAAATCCATTGCTAATGTAAAGAATGACTATGACCCAAGGAAAATGGATCTTGCTAAAATGTTCTTTTTGGGTATTGTTCCTTTCGGGCAGACTGTAGGATAGAAGAGAAACCTGCATTAGTATTTAATACTGAAATCTCAGGACAGATATTGATGTTTGCGGCTTTCGACATTATTTTGGGAAGGGTTATTCTTATGTAAAAGGTAAACCCTTGTGCTATCTGGTTATTGGAAATTACAGTTGTATTCATGCATATAATTGATATGCTCTGCTTTTATTTATTTATGTCAACATCTATAACACAACCTACATTAGGGCACTTTACAACAAAATACATACATGTTTCTAACCCAAAGAGCTTACAATCTAAGTGGGTACCAGAGGCAACATGAAATAAAATGACTTGCTCAAGATCACAAAGAAGTGTCAGTCACAGACATAAGACCTGAGCCTTGCTGTCCTGGTTCCTAGTCCATTACTCTATACACTAGTTCACTTCCTCAGCTGTTTATGATTAAACTAATTTAAAGACTATTACTGGATTGTTCTGTATCTTGAAACAACAGATAGTCATATCTTCCATTCTCTGGAATACTTCTAGTTATTCAGCAACAGACATTAATTGATAATTTGCACCGCTCAAGAGGCTGTGTAAAGATGGTCTTGTAACACTGCTAAGGACAAATGAAGTACTAGTTAATTGGTATAGATAGTTCTGATGAGATCACACAATACCAATATTATAAGACATTTAATGGGTCAATATAGGCTAATTTTTGTACTATTTTGATAATGGTAAGATAATCACAATAAAATATTGTATATATACTATAGAAGCTTCATGTGAAATCACAACAGGATACATTCAGGATAGTTTTCTGCATTTTGCTCTTTGAAATGTTTCTTAAATTTTCCTATTTTCAATTCATTTTAGGATGAATATTTGAGAAGGGTCAATTTTGGTACGACAGGGAGAACCCAGCCTGATTTTGCTCAGCTGCATGCATAGGCTTATAGTTCTGATTCCCATAATAAAAGCAGAACTAGAAGTTGATGTATGCCTTGGGATATAGCCAGGACTACTCAAGTTGCCTGGGAAAAAAATAGAGCCTTTGGTAGCCCTATTTCTGTATTGCTCTGGATTTGCATAATGCCCCAGTAACTACCAAACACCATATACAGCATGTCCTCAAAAGCAATTCCATTATGTTTACATAGCAATTCATTTATTATACAATTTAAGGAGGAGCTCTCCCCTAATGCAATGCAAATATGATAAAGGAATTTTATTTGCTTATCCAATTTTTACCTGGACTTCTTCAGAGCTCTAGGTGAGGTACATTACTAAATTACTGCAAAGTGAACACCTTGACATTCAATAAGTGACATTTTTCTGTCTCTAAAGCAAAACACTTTAGTAAGAGGTGTCCAATCTTGTCAGGACTAGCCACTACAGATGTGCTGCTGTTTGAAATGAAATAGGAAATGTCAAGAACATATCCTAATTCATTTTGTTTCATTTTCAAAATGAAATGAAAGAAAAAAACAAACAATTTTGTCTACTTTTCATTTAATTTTGGAGTCACTTAAAAAAAAAATACCCTGGCCAAACCCCTCCTCTTGCCCACCAAACCCACAAAAAAACAAAATAGCCCTTCCGGCCTCCCAACGTTCTCTGACCTCCTTACCCCCCCTCCCTTCCAGAAGCAGGAGCAATCCCCAGTTACTCCCATACCACAGCTCTAGGTCTTCAAACTGGCTGCCAGTCAACCTGAAACTGGCACTATTAGGTTGTCGGGCAGAATCTGGGATCTCTCCACCCTCGTATAGCTCTCTAATAGGCTAAGATGGAGTTTGTAGAGTAGGGGGAGGTTGGAGGGTTCCAGGAGGCTGGAGGGAGCTTTTTCGTTTTGAAGGACTGGTGGGCAGGAGGAGAGGACACTTTTTGTTTTGTTTTTTATTGTTTTATTTCATTTTCAGCAATTGAAACAAAAAATTGAAAAAAAACTTTTTTTCCAGTGCGCATTGCTACTGGCTGCACCAGCAGCCTGACTGCTTGTGAAGCTGATACAGATTTGGAGACTTTGCATTGACTATGCGGACAGAACCATAAGCCATGTCCCTGACTGGCCCTGGGGACTATAAAAGGGGCTTCTGGGAATACTTCCTTGTTCCCACCAACCTGAGGCTGAAGCACTGTGCATCTTGAAATCTGTGACTTGTGATAATTGACCTGTTATGAGTACTTAGATACGTTTTTTTTTTAAAAACTTTTTATTTATAGATTTTCAAAAATAAACAAGATATTACATCTTGAAAGAAGAAAATAGGAAATTGAAATTAGAAACAAATACACAAGAAAGAATCAGTACTCAGCCTTTTCAATTACCAGTCAAAGTCCTCAAAAAGGGGAGATCCAAATCACAACTCAAAGTATATTAGTACATTACAGGTAAAAGAAAAAAATCAATATTTAAGCAGGCCAGCACCGTATCAGAGAACTGGCTAGTTAGATTCAGGACTGGGGGCTTCCGAAGGAACTGGCAATTGGTATTTTATCACTCAGGAATTGGGCCAATTGCGAAGGGTCAAAGAAAATCTAAGAATTATTTTGATACTTAATCAAATATTTACAGGGGAACTTAAGGAAAAAAAACATCCTCCACTTGTTGAACCATGGAATGCATAAGAAGAAATTGTTTGCATTTTTTCTGAGTGTTTAGAGATGTCAGGAAACACCTTCACTTTAAGTTGTGGGAAAGTTTCAGATCTATGTTGAAAGAATAATTTTAATAGCCTTTCTTTATTGGATTCAAGGACAAAGGTAACTATAAATGTAGCTGGGACAGCCAATTCTGTGTCCGAAGTTTCAAGCAAAGCAGATATATCCAATATAGCACCATCAGAAGATTCCAAAGGCACATGTGCATCTCCTTGTACTTCATCTGAACTCCTCTTGAAAGATGGCAAATAGAATATCTTGGAAACTGGCGGAATAGAATACTCGAGAACATGAAGAATCTCTATAAGGTATCTCCTAAACATGTTTCTAGGAGACACCGAAGACAATTTGGGAAAATTTCTAAACCTGAGATTTTATTTCTAACAATTTTTCAAAATTTTCCATTTTCAAGGCAAGATTTATATTTTCTTTAATAATAGCCTCTTGATTATGTTAACAGCATTCATATCTGATTGAACCGACACAAGTTGCTGACCCAAATCCATTGTAGTATTTGTTAGAGCCTTTATACGCCTTTCCAAACCAGTACAATTCTGAACTAGAGGAGACAATTGCTGAGAGACAGAATTTCCAAGGCCCACAATGGCATCACAAATTGCTTCCAAAAGAAAGAAGATGGTCTCCTTACCAAGAAAGATGGCTGAGGAATCAATTGGAACTCACAAAGTTCACTGCCGTCAGAAACTCCATCTCTCCCCAGTCTGCCAACTCCAACCATTTCTTCATCCGATAATCCTGAAATACTCACAGGACTCGCCACAGCAGGGCCTTCCACTCCATTACCCTCAGGTGTTGACATCTGTCTGACTGCTTCATCTGCCGACACACCCATTGGCACTCAGGAGATTCTGAGAGTGGCAGGACTGCTGGGCGGCGTTCTGTGTACCGGGCTCAATGGTGATAAAGAGCCTGGAAGAGAAGGGAGCTCAAATTCCCCTCTCTTACTCTCCAACGGCTGAATCCCTGGTGTAGATCGAATGCTGACAATGTGGGCATCCATCGGGCCATTAGAGGAGGTTTTGGGTGGGCTGAAGGGAGAAGTCCTGACTTTGGCTTCCTCTTATGACCCATAACAGGTGAAAGAAAGTTAAAAGCCAGAAAATTAAGGTAACTGGCCCAAGGGAGATCTGACACTGCACTCTACTGATTGGCCATCTTGGATCTCCATCTTTCCGAGTACATAGATATATTAATGTGAATAACTAAGATCTAACCTGAGGAACTCAGGTATGTGTCTACCTGAACCCAATATAGTGGGAAATGTTAAGGCCAAATTAGATAAACGGTGGAGAAATTATCAATCCCAGAATCATTCCTTATTTTTGACTTTTAGGGAAGTCACTTTAGATGAAAAAACAATTTATGCCAAGCATTATATTCAACTACTTCATTTTCTGATCCCTGTCCATATTATTTTATGTGGGGCCTGCATTTGCTCCCTGTGAATGAATGATGCAAATTTAAAATCTGCTATTGGCATTTAAGATATTGCGGGGCTTATGTCCCCCACATTTAAAAGAAAGATTAAAGTGGTATGAAGTGGATAGGAGTTTGTGTTCTGCAAAGAAACATCTTCTACAGAACCCTATGGTCAAGGCCTTTTGTCATCTCAGGCTGCAAAATAGGTCCTTTCCTTTCATTATTCCTAGTCTGTGGAATAGTTTATCATAGGCATTGAGGGAAGAGGAGGACCTATTGAGGTATCAAAACAGCTAAAAAATGTGGTTAATGTCAATAGGCCTGGATTGTTAATTCTGTGATATATGTTAGAGATAAAAGGGCATTTGTGATGAGTTTGTTTTTCATTTATTGCATTTCTTTTAGTTTGTGAAATGATTGTTGATTTTTTTAATGTTGTACATCACTTAGAGAGATTTTCTCAATAAAGCGATTAACAAATGATTTTAAATATTATACAGAGCTGTTTAGCATCCCTACAAATTATTAATACATCCTTAAGCCAGGAAACATGAAACGTTTAAAAACCGCTGTAATATAAATATTGTAAAGGAAAAAAAAAATACATGAATATCATGAAAATATTCCCTTCTTGGGCAAAATAGTAGAAAAAGCTTTGGCTATTGAGCTATAGAATTTCTTAAATCAGACTGCCATATTAGAACCTTAGCAAGCTGGGTTTAGGTAATAGCATAGGATGGAGACAGTACTGGCTGTAAAACTGGATGATTAGAGATTAAAATTAGATAAGGGAATGGATTTGGTCAGGGTATTCCTAGACTTAAATGCAGCATCTAGCTCTTGTGACTTTGAAATTTTATTGGAGTAGTTCTTAGATAGTAGGCACAGTCCTTAAGTAGTTTTGTTCTTTTTTTTTTTTTTTTTTGGGGGGGGGAGAGCTCAAATGTCTAAGGAGAAATAACCACTTACCTGATAATTTCCTTTTCTTTAATGAGGACAGATTAATCCACACCAGTGCGTTATGCACCTCTACCAGCAGATGGAGATGGAGCAAAGCTGATATCACAGTATATATATACCCCTGCACTGGCATCAGCCTGCCGGTATTCTCTGCAAAAGCCAACTGTGGACAACCAAAGAATACATGATCATGACCATTAAGCCAACCATTCAAACAGTCAATTAATAGGAAAACACTGAGGGCAGACAATGAGTGTAATATCACTAATCTAGTGACTGGATCTGACACTTACTGGTAATCCCCGGAAACGCAGCCACTCAGGAGGACAATAGCACCACCATCCGGCAACCAAAGGCCGGAACATGGATTAACCTGTCCTCATTAAAGAAAAGGAAATTATCAGGTAAGAAGTAATTTTCCTTTCTTAGCATTCAGACAGGTTAATCTACATCAGTGGGATGTACCAAAACTACTCCCAAACAGGGCAGGAAGCTGCCCACGGTCCGATCAACACCGCACATGCGAAGGCTGCATCTTCCCGGGCTTGCACCTCCAGGCGATAATTCCTAGAAGTTGTTTAAGAAAAAACACGTCGCAGCTCAGCAAATCTCAATTGGAGACAACCATCTAATCTCCGCCCATGACCCTGCCTGAGTTCTAGTGGAATGAGCGCTTACCTGACTAGGAAAAGCCTGCTCAGCTTCTACATATGCGGCCGTGATAACCTTTTTAATCCAGCGGGCTATCGTAACCTGTGACATTGGATCACCCTGTTTACTCCCACTGTGGAGTATAAACAGCCGGTCTATCTTCCCGAGAGGTTTAGAAACCTCTCATACCTCAAGATATTCCGCTTGACAGCCAAGGTCTGTAACAGGCGATATTCCTCCACCTCTCTCTCTCTGCCCAGAGTTAGCAGGGATTGATTGATTCTAGTGAAAATCTGAGACTGCTTTTGGCGAAAAAGACGGAACAGTTTGCATCTAAAACCATTCCCAGAAACACTTGCTGAGACGGTTCCCAGCAATACAGAATCCACAGTTTGGAAACTCTACATGCAGAACAACGTCCTCTAGAAGTAACCTCAGAAAGAGGATATGCAGTGGTCAAAAGGTGGGACTCACCAGAATTCCAAAACCAGATTAAGACTCTACATGGGTACTGGCAACTGCAAGGGGCATGAAGATATTTCATCCCTTTCAAGGCCATGCTACAACTGAATGGGCTGACAAGGGTTCACCATTCATGTGACCTCGGAACCAGGCCAGAGCCGCCACCTGTACTTTCAAGGAATTAAGGGCCAAGTCCTTAACAACTCATCCTGCAAAAAACCAAACTGAGTGAGATTTTAACTGAATGAAGATGAATCCCTTGTTTCTCACACCAAGCCAATAACATTCGCCAAACGTGAACATGGGCTAAGGAAGTGAATAACATTTGCGCTCGAAGGTGGAAAACTCCGCAGTGGACTACCCACGCTTCTGCAACTGATCCTTCTCAAGGGTCAAATTACAAGGCAAAAATCAAGTTGGATCTTCGTAAAGAATAGGACCCTGCAGTGCGTTGGCCAGGAAGCGAACCCGGATTAACTGCTTGGAAGGCAGCAGATCTCTATGGGTCGGTAATCGGAGAGGATATTCCGCCATAAGCCTTTGCAGATCTGCAAACCATAGCCTCCTGGTTCAATCTGGTGCCACCAGAAGTACCAACCCTGTGTTTGTCTTGAATCTCGGAATAATACTGCCCAACATGGGCCAAGGGGAAAAGGCATATAGAAGCTTGTCTTCCGGCCACTCCTGCACAAGGACATCAATGCCTGAAAACTTCAGATCTCTTCTGGGACTGAAGAAGCAAGGAACCTTCACATTGTGTGATGTCAGCAAGCCTAGAAATGGGAGGTCTCAGCGGCTCACTATATGGTAGAATGCTTTTCTGGACCATTCCCTTTCTCCCAGATCCAGGCACTGTCTGCTGAGAAAGTCAACTCTTACATTGTCTTCTCCTGCAATGTGCAAGGCTGAGATCTCCTGAAGATGTACTTCTACCCATTCCATGAGTTGGGATATTTTCTGTAACACCTGCTTGCTCTTGGTTCCTCCCTGTCGATTGTTGTAAGCCATTGTCATTGCAGTGTCTGATATTATTCGGACTGCTCAATCTTGGGAGTGACTGATGAATCACAAATATGACAATCAAATGGCATGGATTCAAGCAGACTGATGCTCCAGAGATACTCCTCTGTACTCCAGCACCCCTGCACTTTTAACTCCTGATAGTAAGCCTCCCAACCTTGGAGGCTCGTATCTGTTGTGCATAGTAGCCAGTCCGGTGTTCGTAAGGGAATGCCCCTCATTAGATGGTGCACCTGCAACCACCACTTCAGTTGGATGTAGATCACCACGGTAACTAAAATCATATCAAGGAGTTCTGAGACTGTGGATTCCAATGCATAAGCAGTGTGTGCTGAAGAGGATGCAATGCACCCTTGCTCATGGAACCACCCCTTGGATGGCTGCCATCAACTCGCACACCAGGCATATCATTTCTGTCAATAGTCGCACCTGCGCCATCATTTCTGAATGCGGACCCCTGACAAGGACACCCGTCTTGCTTTGTGATGAAAGCGAACACCTAGATATTCAAGTGTCTGGGATGGATGCAGATTACTCTTGGTCAAGTTCACCATCCAACCTAGTTCCTGCAGCTAGGAGATCACCTTGCATGGGGCCTGAAAATTCTCTTTCATAGCTCTTGATCCGAATTAGCCAATCGAAGTACAGGTGGATCAGGATGACATCCTCTCTCAACACTACTGCTACCAGCACCATGATGCTAGAGAAGGTTCTGGGTGAGGTGTCCAATCCAAAGGGTAGCGCACAAAAAGTGACAATGTTGTCCAAACCAGCGAAACACAGAAAACCACTGATGCTCCAGCTGGATGGAATATGCAGATACTCCTCTGACAACCCAGACACTTAATAAACTCCTCCGACTGTACTGCTCTTATCAGCGAGCGCAAGGTTTCCATGCAGGAATGAGTCACTTGCAAAACCGGTTGACTCCCCTGAGATCCAGGATGGGGTGAAGGAATATCAGCCCGAATTTTCTTGAGACATGGGCCCCGGTATCACAGTCCACAGACTGAGGAGTCCTGACAACTTACACTCCACTGTCTGTCTCTTCTGCGGAGAGCTGCAGGGAGACACCACGAAAACACTTCGAGGCATGCTGAGAAATTCCAGAACATAGCCACCTCTTATCACCTCCAGACCCCACTGGTCTGATGTGATCTTGATCCACCTCTGTTAAAAAGGAGAGACAGGCAACCCCTACATCCTGAACCTGGGAGTCAACATACCCTCATTGAGGGGTTCGGGGGGGGGGAGGGGAGGGCACTGCTACTTGAGCCCATACCCTGTCTGGGCTGCCTAGGACGAAGGACTGAACCTACCCAAAGGTCAACTCGCTTCTCTGTTGGGTCGAAAACGTTTGAAAACCACCAGCACAATGTACCGTACTGAACAAGTGTAGTGCCTGCTTTTAGTCCTCTGGAAACCGAGGAACCTGGGACTCACCCAACTTATTGGCCATTATTTTTTCTTTCACTTCCAAATCAGCGGGATCCTTAAAAGGCCATGTCTTAAAAGTAGGCTTGGATTACGTTGGCACCCATTCGTCAGCCATAGCTGATGCTCAACCCTGCTTAGCTTCTGAGATCAGATGAGATCAGGCTCATGCAGGGTGGAGAGTCCGTAGGGCACTATCCTGAATTCAAACCAGACTTATCGACATCCTGAGAGAGAGCAATGAAGAGTGATCCACCAGAGCAGCAAGAGGCCATCTGTAATTCATTGCCACTGCACCGAGACCTGATTAAGGTTAGCCTCAATTTTCCTATCCTGTGCCTTCTTCAAGCTGCTCCACCTTCCACAGGGATAGTCGCCCGCTTGGTGATGGCACACACCAGCGCATCTGCTTTCAAAAAGAACAACTGCTCTCCCTCTGCCAGAGATCCAGGGGCTACTGCGCTGCCAAGGCTCGAACCCCTGTAAAAATAGCATCTGAGGCGCCCCATTCAAGATCAATCAATTCTTGAATATCATCCATAATGCTTCATGTAAATAATCTAAATGGGATTCTTGTTTGGCTTCAGCATCCGGGATTCCCAGAATCCAGCCAGCAACCCATCTCTATGAAGAAGCGCACCCTTGTGCTATATTTCCAACCCCGAAGGAATTTTTCATTCTCCAAGGAGTAAGAGACGCTTTCACCAACCGTGCCACCTGTGTCTCTATCAGCGTGATCCGCAGCAGGAATAGATACACACCGATGCTTATTTGTGGCATCAGGCATGTGGGGATCTGCAAACTGTGATCCTGAACTCTTAGGCCTACCACATTGGTGCGTGAGCAAAAACCTGTGAGCGGGGCCTAACAAATGGCTGCTCAACTTGCCAAACTGTTTTGTGGCAGACCTGCGCGTAGAAAAGCACACAATTACCGCCGTGGGCCATACCAAAACCAGGGGCCCTGGTCCTGTGCCCCCTGAGAAACCTTCTCCCACTGATGGTCCATTTAGGGTAACCCCAAAACCAGGCGACACCTCTGACAAGTCCCCCTCCGGACCTATTCCAGAATCATGCTGGGAAAGATGGGCTCAGCAAAAACAGCCGGAGAAAACTCTCCCTGAGCTTCCAAGAAGCGCTAATACAAGTTACTGTGTGTGTGTGTGGGGGGGGGAGGAGTGCCAAGCTGGGATGCCTGAATATAGCAAACAGCACAAAAGTAAATGCCCACTAGCAACATGCTCCCAATGCGTCTGACCATTTTGTGCCCAGCTGTGTGCCCACACAAATGACCATGGACAAGGTGGTCAAAAACAAGGCCTATCCAATAAGCGTTCAAAAATTATAGGTGCCAACCTGAGCACCCCTTCGAGTGCCCACCTGAGCTTCCACACCTAGATGCACACCCGAACATGCAAGCGCAAGCCAACAGACAATGTTTTCCAGTAGAAAATTGCGTGAACACTGCCGTTTCCTACCATGTAGCATTTAAGCAAAGTCTGAGAACGGGGCCTAGCCAAAAAGGCTGCTCAACTCGCCAAGCTACCACAATTCCCTGTGCTCCCTCGGATGTGGGAATGGACGTCAGATCGGTGTGTCGAGGCTCAGAGACTAGAAGAATGGAAACCCTCATGCCTTCTTCCATTTTTATTTTTTATACTCCTTACCTGAACTCAGCCCATCCTGACTGAGTATAGAGTCACTCTCTGGCTGTGGAGGGAGAGGGCAAAGACCTTCACCATTGTGCTCGGATTCCTGCACCCACTAGCCTCTCAGCTGGTTTTCTTTTTTTTTTACAGCTAAATCCATGCCAGAAAACCAGCTACTGGACCGAGGCACTTATCTGAGGGAGGGATCTGCAGAACTCGACTGAGGGAGGGACCGTAAGGTATCACTACAGGAGAGCGAGGCGAATCAATTTCCTCCTTCTTTTTTCCTTCATTTTATATTATCTATCTATCTATCTATATATGTATATATATTTTTTAAGTAATCCCCAGTAGGGAGATGCACGTCCACCATCTGCTAGAGATGGAGAATGGCGGGATGATGCCAAAACAGGGGTATATATATATACCTACCATGTCATCAGTTTTGCTCCATCTCCATCTGCTGGTAGATGTGCATAACCCACTGGTGTGGATTAACCTGTCTGACTGCAATAAAGTGCGCTCAGCCTAGCGCACAATTTAACCTGTGATTGGATGCTCATTTTGAACACGGAAGACTAACACCCGATGCAATAAAGGGATTAGCATGTTCAAAATGCGTGACCAAACAAATGCGTAGTTAATAGTGCTCATCACATGTAAATGCGGCTATTAGCTATTACCCCCGATGAAAAAGAATCGTGAGCACGATGCGCACTTTTTAACCCAGCAAATTTAATGCTAGCCTGGGAGCTGGTATAAAGTCTTGCCATGCTTCAAAGGCTCAACTAAAAAACAAACAATACTGCTTTTCTTTCATTCCTCCTACTTAGTATTGTCACTATTCTAAGGTCTACTCCTTTATAGTGATGACTAAAAATTATTAAAGAAATAAAAGGCTTGATGAAAAAAAAAATGTTTGGGTGCATAATATGCATGCTCCAGGCTAAGTTTATTGTGTGTGTATATTGTGTCGGTAAATTATCTGCAGCGGTATAAATTGGATGAACGAATTGAGCGTTCTTTACCTAACCCGTGTACAGCCACATCTCCTGGGCGCCTGATGCTTTTGAGCACTAGGGTCGCACAATTTATCCTTAGTGGTCCTTTTTAGCTCGGCAGCTCATTAAGAATATTGCATTGTGCACCCAGGAGCGGTGGATGTGCATGCATTGAAAAAAACAGGCGCCCAGTTTGGAAGCACATTTTTACGTGTGAGATATTGCATCGGCCCCTTAATGTGGGACTTCATAGGGTTCTCTACTGTCCCATATGCTATTCAATTTGTATGTTCAACTCTTGGGGAAAATGATTAAGGAATATGAGGTCGCCTATCACTTCCTTTGCGGACATCCAACATTTTTGTTCCTTTGGGTGTCAGTCATACAATTTCATTTGATTTATTCATTTATATTCCATGCACATCCAAAACCAAGTTTGGTTTGAACAGGACTGTACATATTTCAGGATAGACTATAAAAAAATCAATCCATGTTGAATCAAGCTTTAATCTGCAGTACAGAACTGGATGCAGACCAAAAAAATTGAACTTGAATCTCTTAAAAAGAGAGATTTCATGGGTATAAAATGATAAAGCCTGGAACTAAGTCCTTCGTTAAATTGGATGAAGCTGTTTTAGCAGTGAAAGATCAGATGTGTAGCTAGGAGTAACAGTTGACTGGGGTCTAACTTTGGATAGATACATCTCAAGGATGGCAAGGAAGTGTTTCTGCCAAATGAAACAGCTATGGTGAGCCTACTTTCTAGTTGAGAAAAATAAATTTGTAACTATTGCCATGATGCAGTTCCAGTGTAGTTAGACTACTGTAATGTGTTGCTACTAGGGCTGCTGAAGATAAAAATCACAGGACTTCAGATAGTACAGAATACAGCTGCTCAGAACTTGAATGGGTGCAGGTTTGGGCAGCTTATTTCACCTGTGCTAAGAAATTTATATTGGCTGCTTACTACGTCTCGTAGTAAATTTAAACTGTTAACATTAATATTCAAAATCATGCAGAGTTTAGGCCCATGCTAAGTTCTAAATTAATAAAATATATATCAGGTTGCTGCCTTCGCTAGCAGAGTGAAGGTCTTTTGTGTGTATCTTCCTTGTACGAGATAAGATTGGACAAGACATGAGCCCAGTAATTTACAGCTGAAGCTCCCTGGTTATGGAATCAACTGTTGTGGGAATATGGCTGGCAAATAATCTGACATCTGAGCCCCAGAAACTCTGGAACTTAAGTAAAATTGGTGAAACATGAAATAAAATGTTGATTATCTTAGTGATTCCATTGTTACTGATCACTGTGATTACTGATTTTAAACAGTAAAGGAAAATGGTGACATTATTGATTTTAATTCCTGACCTTAATGTTTTAGTGCTCAATTAAGGAATTAATTTTACATGAAATCTGTAGGTAGAGATTGCACTAAGATAAAGAAAATAGTTATAATATTTTTTATACTAATCAATGTTTTAATTATTGTGTTGTTATGTTTTTGTAAGATTATGCAAGTTTTGCTTTAAGTGATGCTGATGCTTTTAGGGATTGTATTTCTCATATTAAATTATAACCCATATTGAGCATGCAAGAAAAATGGGTAAGAAGTATGAATAAATAATACTTTGAACTGAACTGCCTTGAATTACCATTGGACTTGCATATAGCGGAACCATGGTGGGCGAGCTTGCATTTTGTTTCTGGACTTATTGTATCTGCTCAAGGAGCACCTGTACTTTATTCTTGAACCTGTTGTATGTAAGAAGCATGTTTCCGTAACTTGTTAAATTGTTTAAATAAACTAAACTTGGAACCTGACAGTTTGCCAGGAAGAAGGAAGTAACTTAAAATCTCCTCCTCTAGTCACTGGGGTCAATCTGGTTGTTCAGGAGCATGGCTTCTGCCAGTGTAAGATCTCCATTGTTGTATCAGCCTATTTTCAAAATTCAGGTACTGTAGGTATTTCCTAGTCCCCAGAAGACTTACAATTTACATTTGTTTCTGATGTACAATGAAAGACAAAGTGAATTGCCCAAGGTGGGATCTGCCCAATGGGATCTGAACCCTGGTTTGTAGCCTGCTTCTCTAACCACTAGGCTACTCCTGCCGTATAGTGGCCCAGAATGTTATGGGTGCTGCCCATGGCAGACCCGAGGCGCGGCCCTATCACCTTCTCACACGGACTCCAGCTCCTGGTTCCTCTTCACTGGCGGCAGTGGGCTGGCTGCCAGCTCCGACCTCGGGTCGCTTCCGGTGCCTCCGGCTCTGCCATGGTTCCCAGTGTTGCCAGCCAAGATGTCCTTGCTCGTCAGCCGCCATTGGCACTACGCCCCTCCCTAGGCGTGTGCATCGCTAGTTCTTTTAAAGAGCCCGCGGCGGGAACCTGGCCACAGCCCCGGATGCTGACGTCAGACTCTTCAGCGTATATAAGCTCAGGCCTCGCTCCATAGTGTTGCCTTTGCAACAGGTCTCCGAGTACTCCGAGTACTCATTGCTGATAGAGAATCCTCTCTACTTCGTGTTCCTGATTCCTCTGGTTCCATGTTCCTGTCTTCCTCGTTCTTGCCTCGTCTATGTGTTGGACTGACTATTTGGATTTCAACTCTGCTTTGTTTGACTACGCTTCAGCCTATCTCCAGCCCCGGACCTCTGCTACGCCCGACTACTCTTCAGCCCCGGACCTTTGCTATGCCTGACTACTCTTCAGCCTGTCTCCAGCCCCGGACCTCTGCTACGCCTGACTATTCTTCAGCCTATCTACAGTCCCGGACCTCAGCCACGCTTGACTACGCCTGCCTTCTTCGTGCCCTGACCACTGCTATGATTGACTATGCCTGCCTTCTCTGTGCCCTGACCATTGCCTTGATTGACTACGCTACACCTATCCCCTGGACGTGGACATAAGGCTCCAGCCTTTCTTTGCTTGAGCTCCTCCAGTTACCTACCGTTCCTTTGGTGCCTGAGTTTCTGTACTGAACCCAGTCCAGGGTAGGACACCACCCTGTCTCTGGGCTGAACCACTTCTCTTTACTAACTAACCTCGAGACCCACCTAAGTCCTGCTGGCCCCGGCACCCAAAGGCTCAACCCGAGGGGAATGAGGGCTGGTATAGGTGAAGCTCCAGCGGCCTCTAACCTCAGCCCACTCAACCTGCGACGGTGGAGTCCCGTAGGTCCCTACCTACAGGTTGTGTCAACCCCACCTCAGCCCAAGGGTCCACCTCCGATGCAACACAAAGTACAGTACTGACCTCTCAGTAAGTCAAGCCCCTTGTTCAATGCCCAATGGTGTCCAGTCCTGACAAAATTGTGTCTCCTACATATCAATATCATTGTAATCCTTTTTTACATTGGAAAATGTATTTATATATAATTTCTAGACCCTAACCAGAGTGAATCTTAAATTTCTGTGAACTCTGTGGAATGTCTTATAACAAACATTCTTACACCACTGTAATTCTATCATTATTCAGAAACTAATTCTATTCTAATTAATTATACAAATCATCCAGTAACCAGTCTGTAATCATGGAAGCCATTTGCTTGCTGGAATCCAGGACAAAGGCGTGCCGGATTCCTTTCTCACACAGCCTGATGTCCCCATCTGGAAAGGTGTTCTTCATCTCTTCATAATACTGAACAGGACACCAGTTGTCTACAGCACCGTAGTAGAAAATCAGCTAAAGAATATTAAAGAAATTATTATTATTATTCTGGGAAATAATTTGTCAGATATTATGTTAATTGGTTAACTATAAATTGTGAGATCTCTGCAGAACTTTTGCATATACAATATTAGAAGTCAAGTTCCACTGTTTGTTAATATATACATGAGTTTTCAAACCTTTGTTATATATCTGAACTTATTTTATTCTTAATTTGTTTTGTTTTTTTTCTCTGCTTTCAATTACTTTTCATTCATTACCTTCCATCTTCTCACTATAATATTTCTCTTCTCCTCTCAATGGTAGCTCTTATTTTCTGATCTGACTCAGCTCCTTATATCTATCCTCTTCTCCCTTTCCTTACAGATTTTTCTTTCCTTTCTCCCTCTTCATCTCCTGTTTCTCAACTACAACCCTTCCATCTCATTTCCTTTTTCCGCCTCTCTTCTTTAATCTTTCCATTCTTCTCATCTCTCCTTTTGCACCAGTCTTTTCTCCAATCTAGGTTCTCTCTCTTCATTCTGTTCTGCCTCTTTCCTCCAATCTTATCCTCTCTTAATTAGTCCCCATCCCTCTATGCCTATTTCCCTCTTACCTTGCCTCCTCCTCTACCCCTTCAGCCCACCACTGCTATCACCTCAGCTGCATCCTCCATGTTGCTCCAGGTGGCTGTGTTTACTTTGAGTTACAGAAGGTGAGAGGCAGGAAGAGCTCTGGAAGAACCAGGCAGGTAGAGGTGGGACTAGGGCCATGGTAGAGCTATTAAAGGAAGCAGTGGCTCCAGGACAGTGGGACAGCCAGAAAGACAGTGGTGGCTCCAGGGCCAAGAGGGAGCCAGTGAAGTAGTAGTGGCCCTGAAGTTGCAGAAGAGACAGAAGGGCAACAGTGGCCCTCGAGCCATGAAAACAGAAAAACAGGGGCATATCTGAGGCTGCAGACAGACAGAAATTTAGCAGAACCCACAGGGCTATTATAAGAGAAGGAACAGTGGCCTTGCAGTTGCAAGACAGCATAAGGCAATGGCAAGAACTTGAGGAAAGTAGTTTGCCTTAATTCCATTGCAAGAGCAAATTCTACACATAGAGCTATTGCCGTGGAATTGCTTATAAACACTAAAGTCCATATTCAGTAATCCAGCAAACAGAAAAGTTATCATGGGGAAACTGTGACAGTATCAAGGCTAGCCTTGGGGGAGAAGCTCAACTCAGTGATGGGCCAAATTACTAGCCTTGTAGCTACTGTGACAGAGAACTCGGCCCGCCTGGATGTCTTTCAAGAGTGAGTCAAAGAAGTGTAAATGGCAACTATGAACATGAGCTGTCGTCTGGACAAACTTGAGAAGCTTCCAAAACAGCTTGCTGAGAAGCAAGATGAGGCGGAGAACAGAAGTCGTCTGTGGTCTCCCTGAAGGAACAAAGGGTTCTGACAAGGTGAGTTTTTTTTGCAACATGGCTATCTCAAATGTTAAACCTTAAGACCTCTCACTTGTCTTCTAAAATTGATCAGGTGCACCATACCTTGGAGTCAAAGCCACCCGAATCGGGGAGACTGAGAGCAGTACTTGTTAGAGATGTGCAATCATTATCACGAATTAAAGAAATTGCCTAATTCGTCCTGGTTCGGGGGCCCCGAAACCCGAAAAGGATTTTCACCGAACTTCGGGGAAAATCCATTTTTCGGGTTTGTATGGGGAGAGAGGCACTTTTTTTTTTTTTAATTAAAAACCACCCCAAACATTAACATTAACTATAATAACACCCCCCCCATCCCGATCCCTCCCCAAGACTTACCAACGTCCCTGGTGGTCCAGCGGGGTCCCGGGTGCCATTTGTCCCTCCGTGGCGTGCCCAGTGTGCTAGTGCTAGCCACGCTCAAAATGGTGCCGAATAGCCTCTGAACTACTATGTCACAGGGGCTACCGGCGCCATTGGTCAGCCCCTGTCACATGGTAGGAGAACCGACCAATGGCGCCGAAAGCCCCAGTGACATAGTATGGGCAAAGGCTATCGGCGCCATTTTGATTATTGGCAGCAGATGACGACATCGCTCCCGGACCCCCGCTGGACCCCCAGGGATTATTGGCAAGCTTTTTGGCCAGCTTGGGGGGGCCTCCTGACCCCCCCAAGGCTTGCCAATAATCCCTGGGGGTCCAGCGGGGGTCCTGGAGCGATGTCGTCGTGGGCTGCCAATAATCAAAATGGCGCCGATAGCCTTTGCCCATACTATGTCACTGGGGCTTTCGGCGCCATTGGTCGGTTCTCCTACCATGTGACAGGGGCTGACCAATGGTGCCGGTAGCCCCTGTGACATAGTAGTTCAGAGGCTATTCGGCACCATTTTGAGTGTGGCTAGCACTAGCACACTGGGCACGCCACGGAGGGACAAATGGCACCCGGGACCCCGCTGGACCACCAGGGACGTTAGTAAGTCTTGGGGAGGGATCGGGATTGGGGGGGGGGTGTATGTAATGCATTAAAATTAATTTAAATGCGTGGGGTGGGGTTTTTTTTAGCTTTGTTTTCCCGCGTCGTTTTTTGGCCCGGTTTCGGTTTTCCCCGTTTAGTTTTTTTTTTTTTCAAAAAAACTAAACGATAAAAACCGAACTTTACCATGAAGTATCCGAGTCAAAAAACGACCCGGTAGCAAAACACGAAGCACATCTCTAGTACTTGTCCCACTGCACAGTTATTCTGGAGCACCAAGGACTGCCAGCACTGTGTGGAACAGTGGAGGTGCAGTAGTGATGTTGCTCGGCCTGGGCATTCTCCAGCACCAAGTAGGATAGCACTGGTGTTGGATGGCATTGGTGGTGGACGGTCACCATGCCGGTGACAATGAGTGCCACGGTGCTCGGCCCGGTCCTTCCCCAGCGCCAAGGTGGATGCCCTCGCTGTCTTGGATGGTGAATGATGACGGACTGTCAGCATGCCTGCACTGGTCCTGGCACTATGTAGTGTCGTAGGCTAATATGGGGCTTTAGTAAAGAACCCAAAGCATGGAGCACTGTGTTTAGGTGAGGGCATTGTGTGTAGGTGCTATGTCAGTACTGACAGTATCGATGGCGGCATGGAGCGGTCTTGAGGGTATTGTCAAAAATATATATGAAAAAATGTCAATGGTCTGGGCAGAGCAATGATAAAAATGATGGAGGCACCGATGGCATCGGTATAGGTCTTGATGGAAATGATGTGGCATCGAAGGATTGAATAGAGATCGATGGCATCAGGAAATGGATACCGGCATCGACGGAATCGATGGCCGCATCAATAGGAACGACGAGGACACACTGATGGAGAGAACGTGGGCATCGACGGCATCGACGGATGGAGATGGGCGCCGACGGCATCGGTGGCATGGCTACGGGCATAGACGGCATGGCCACGTGCATCGATGGAGTCGATGGCATCGACATGGGAATCGATGGCACCGACCTGGGCATCGACATCGCGGCATCGTCATGGGCATTGATGGAACTGACCTGGCCATCGATGGCATCAACGATGGCATTGATGGAACCGACCTGGGCATCGATGGAACTGTCCTGGGTATCGATGGAATCGACCCAGGCATCGATGGCACCGATGACACCAAGTTGAGCATTGATGGCATCTGCCGGGGCATCTGACAGCGATGGAAAAATCAGCGCTATGGATGAAAACATTGAGGGCACCGAAAGAATCGATGCGGGGATCGATGGCATCGACGGACCACGGGGGAGGGTTGTCGATGGTGTCGAAAAAGGCAGGACGGCCTAGTAGGGGGTACCGATGGTAGTGATGGGGGCATCGACTGCACGAAGGTACTGAGGTATGAATTCGACAGAGGCCCTGGCAGCAACGGTAACCGTGGAAGTCCCTATCCCACTAGTGCTAATAATCAAGCAGAGGGTCATGGGAGGAAACTCGCAGGCTATGTGGGGCTAACTGTGAAAACATAGGGAGCGGGTAGGTAGGCCGGTGGAACCGTAGTGAGGTGATAGGAACCGACCGAAAAACAGGGCATAGTACTCACCGAGCGTCGATTAAAAGTACGTGAAGGGAGACCCGCACAGGGAAAAAGTGTTTGTGAAGTAAAAGTTTAAGTGTTTCCGTTGGGAAAAATTGTGAGAATTTCTCACAGAGCTCTTAACCGCTATGCTTACTGCAGAGCGGAAAAAAGAAGACTGAGGGGAGACACTTGTGGTCACAGGGATAATTAAGGCTAAGCATGCTCAGTGCACTCAGTGTGCCAGCGTCAGTCAAAGCTTTATAGAAACTTTGACAGAAAAGTTTTCTGTAGCAGGGCTCCGTCCACTGACGTCACCCATATGTGAGGACTACCATTCTGCTTGTCCTGTGAGAAACATGAAATGCTAACATAAAAATTAATCATAGATTAAAACTATTAAATATATAAAAAAAGACTCTGCTTTAAGGCTTGAATATCAATGTAGGAATCTGAGTGGTATGCTAGTGAACATTATGAGTAGGCTTGCTGGAACAGCCAGGTCTTTAAGTTTTTTTTTTAAAGTACGTGAGTTAGGCTGGAGTCTGAATTCTTGTGGTATGGCATTCCATATGTGAAGACCTGCTCGAGATAGTGCTCGATCTCGAACGGAAGTGAGGTGTGCTAATTTAGGTGAAAGTATTGGTAAGGTCCCATTGCTGGTAGAACAGGTGATTTTTTTGTGGGTTCTGGAAATGAAAATAGGCATTGAGTCATTCTATATTTTGATTATATGGGGCAGATTTTCAAAGGCTACGCGCGTAACCTGAGAAAATATGCCCCTGTGGGCAAAATAGACTCGACGGCACGCGCAAGCCCCGGGACGCGCGTAAGTCCCGGGGCTTTCAAAAGTGGGTGGTCGGGGGGCGGGTCCAGGGGGTATGATGGGGGTCCGGGGGCATGTCCGGGGTCGGTCCGGAGGCAGGTCTGGGGGCGTGAAAGCGGTGTGTCCCGAGCCCTCCTCCGTTCTGGCCGTGTTGGGGGTTCGCCTGCTGGCAGGCGTAAAAAATAAAATAAAGTAGGGGGGGGGATTTAGGTAGGGTTGGGGGGTGGGTTAGATAGGGGAAGGGAGGGGAAGGTGAGGGGGGGCCGGAAAAAAGGTTTCCTCCAAGGCTGCTCCGAAATCAGAGCGTCCTTGGAGAGAACGGGGACAGCCATCGGGCTCGGCGCTTGCAAAGTGCACGTGTGCACCCCCTTGTGTGCGCCGAGCCTGGATTTTATAACATGTGCGCGCATGTTATAAAATCGGGCATAGATTTGTTCATACAGGGTTGCACGAACAAATCTATGCCCGCTCATAAGTTTTAAAATCTGCCCCATAATGTTTTGTGGATCAGTGTTAAACTCTTAAAGAGTATTCTGTGCGATATTGGGAGCCAGTGAAGATCTTTCAATATTGGGGTAATGTGGTCATTTCTTTGAGTATTGGTAAGCAATCTGGCAGTAGCATTCAGTAAGAGTTGAAGAGGTCTAATTGTAGACGCTGGAAGTCCTAATAGTATAGAGTTACAATAATCAACTTTTGAAAAGATTAATGCTTGAAGAAGAGTTCTAAAACCAGTCAGATGAAGGAGAGGTCTTAATTTTTTAGTACATGTAATTTATAGTAGCAATCTTTTATGGTTGTACTTACGCATTTTTTTAGATTTAGTTCACTGTCAAGTATGACACCCTAGGTCCCTCACCTCCTGCAGAATAGGGTATTTAATTTGATTACAATTGATATCAGATAAGGGAGAAAAATTGTCCTGGCTAATATATATGGACCAAATAAAGGTCAGAATTTCTTTTATCATGACCCGACAGCCCAGCTTGCTGCTTTTTCAAATATTGACATCGTGGCGGGGGGAGGGGGGGTTGGAATATCTGCTTTGTCCCTCATGTAGATAGATTAAATGCTGAGCTCAGTCACCTGGACTAAAGGGAGGGGCTTCAATTTTTAATGAACACCTTAGAGATATATTTGGAGACAGCAGTACCTGTCCGGATGAAATTATACCTACTTCTCACCAGATTTATAGTCATATAGATTTTTTTCTGTGTTCTACTAAACTAGGCTTTATTTTGGGGGAGACAACATCCTGTCAGCTACCTTGTAGGATAATAGTCCCATTTGTCTCCCGCTGAAGGTGGACACAGCTGGGTGCCGGGGCAGTACATGGAAACTTAATTTGTAACTATTGGATAGGGAAGATTTAAAGGAGTTGATAGTTAACTATCATGGAATTGTTTGAAGTTCATTCATTTCAGGACTATAACCCAATGCTGATATGGGAAACACTCAAAGTGGTGTTGTCAGGGGTGATTACAGGGTTTGGTAGTCATCTCAAGAGGCAGAGGTTATAATGTGAAGCTTCCTTCTCTAGAAGGATAGCAAGTCTGGAATGCCAACATAAAGTAAATTGTTCTAGGCATGTACGCAAAGAGTTGCAAATGTGTAGGGCTGAACTTGATGGAATCCAGATAGGTAAGGTGGAAATGTCCTTTCGGTATTTGAAGCAAATAATCTATGAACATGGGAATAAACCCAGTTCTTATATGGTAAGTTTGTTGTGAAAAAGGAGGGCAAGTAGGGTAATAGCTGGGATTCGTACAGCCTCAGGAGTTTTCACTTATTAGATGGTGGGTATTAATCACTCCTTTGCTAAGTTCTATGCCCATCTATATCAAGGAGGATGGTTTGTCTTCGGCAGATATGAACCAATATTTAAGTTTGCTCTATCCTCCTCAGGTCACAGAGATGCAGAATTGCAAATTAGCTGTGCTAATAACACTGGAAGAGATATAATTTGCTTCCCAAAGGGAAGTGTGTGGGTCCAGGTGGCTACCACTTGGATTTTTATAAAGATTTTTTTCCTCAGATGGGTCCCACATTGCGTAAGGTTTTTCAATACTTGCAGGTGAACCCTGTTTGTCCACTCAGGCTGACGGATGCTACTATAGTGGTGATTCACAAGAAAGGGAGAGACTTTACGGATCCAGGATCATACCATCCTATTTATTTGCTAAATGTTGTTGTTAATATTTTAGTTAAGGTTTTGCAGTCGTGGCTGGAGTCTGTGCTGCTGGACTTAGTGCATTCTAATCAGATGGGTTTTGTGAAGGGCCAGCACTCGGAGGGTATTTAATATTACGACTATATCGAGGAAATGTGCTAAGAATGGGGCTATAGCTGCCCTTGATGATGAAAAGGTCTTCGATCGATTGCATTGGCCTTTATTATTTGCCATGTTAGATAAGTTTGGAATAGATATGGCCTATACGAATTGGGTGAAGGCTCTATATGATCACCCGGTAGCATGGGTTTCAATTAACGGAGACCTTTTTGATCGGTTTTCTGTCCAGCGTGGAATTCAGCAGGAATGCCATCTGTTCCCTCTTCTTTTTGATTTAGCTATAGAGGCTCTGGCGCATCAAATCAGGAGGGATCCTGATTTGCTGGCATCTAGTTTGCGGGTAGAACACACAAAATATTGCTAAATGTGGATGACATTTTGTTATATTTAACAGATTTAAAGAGAACTATCCCCAGATTGCTAGAGGTGTTATATGATTATGGGAAAGTATCTGAAATTTTTGTCTTTCATCCCAAAGCAGTGGGAGTAGGCTTGTTGGCCTCCATGACTTTTCAGCGAGTTCAGCATGGGTTTCGATACTTGGGTATTTGCATTCTATGTTGTTGGAAGGATATGTACAAATTCAATTATGCACCGGTGGTCAGTAAGATACAGGCTGACCTTAACAGTTGGCAGGAATTGCTTCTTTCTTGGGCTGGTACAATAGGGGTTTTGAAAATGAATGTTCTCCCACAGTTGCTTTATCGCTTCAAACAGGTCCCGTGCTCACTTCCCAATAGTTTTTTCTCCATACTGAATGGCTGCCTTATTAGATTTATTTGGAAAGGGAAGCCCTCTTGGATTAAATTGACTGTCTTTTGTCATCCTAAAGATAAGGGAGGCATGGGCTTACCAGACCTTCAGGAGTACTACTGGGTGGCAAGACTCAGCTGACTTCCAGACTGGCTGAGTTGTGACTTTTCTATTGCTTGGAGGTTCATGGAGGCTGGAGCAGTGGATAATATCGATTTGGGTAATCTGATCTTCCTTCCTTGTACCTCTTCTAGAGTCTGCACGGTGTTGCTTGCTAACCCTCTAATAGAACACACCCTGAGGGTGTGGTGGAAGGTATGTAAGAGTCTGCAGCTGCCAGGGGGTGTGCATTAGCCTGCATCTTTACTTTGAAACAATCCTGGTCTTTCAGTTCATAATTTTAGCCCAGATATGGGAGATTGGTAGAATTTGGGCCTGAGGCATTTGGGGCAATTATGGGACAAGGATGGCTGGGTCTTTCTGAAGACTTTCAGTAGGATTATGATATTAGTTCTACCTTCAGAGTAATGTATGATAGGATACTGACTGTTCTTCAGCAGCTGGAGGACGCTGGCTGGGCTAGAAGATTATCAACTAAATTGGAAAAAGCCCTCATGGATGAAGGCCTGAAACAAAAGGTAGTTAAGATTCTTTATAGGGCCATACAGGGTACTAAGGGCACTTCAGTCTCTTTGATAACTAAGTGGAACATAAATCTGGGATTAGACCTAAATTTGACAGATTGGAAATATATTTGGAAAAGAGCATTCAAGATTGCATTATGTAATAGAAGGGTAGAACTGATGTTTAAGTTCCTTCACAGAACATATAGATGTCCTGAGATTTTTGCTTGTTTCTCATCTTTTGCTTCAAGGTCTTGTTGGAAAGGGTGTGGCAAGACAGCACATACTTACATATGTGGCGGTCTTGTTCTTATGTATCTATTGTTTTGGAAGGAAGTACAAGGGGAAATCTCTAAATGTTTGGCCATGCCGTTCCAGCTTACACCACGTAGGTGTCTGTTGGGGGATGCAGGGGAGCTCAATCTCAATAGGTTCCAAAGGCAACTGTCTGCCCAGATGATACTGGCTGCTCGTTTCACAATAGCAACTTTTTGGAAGACTATTCACCTACTGTCATAAACAGCTTAAAGATATAGCGATAACTGAAAAGCTTACTTAATCATTGTGACATAAATCTTCTATTTATGACAGAGTGTGGGAACCGTATTGGGCTATATATGTAGATGTGGGACATAGTGGAGTAGGTTAACCAGGAAAGGAAGGAGATACCTGTTATTTCAATACCTTTTTGCTGTACTCTTTGTGTGCCAAGTGATATCTGTTTACTGCTTTCTATCTTTTGGGTTCCAGTTTTAAATAAATAGTTAAAAAAAAAGAGACAGGAAAAGAAAAGAGGCACAGGGATGAAGATTGGGAAACAGAAGAAAGGCAGAGGTCACAGGGAACAGAGAAGGACAAAGGCAAAGGGAAAGAGGGAGGCAAAAAAGAACAGATATGAACACAGAGAGAGAGAGAGACAGGTAAAAGAAGCAGCAAAGTCAAAGGCACTGAGGGGAGAAGATCAAAGAGGAACAAGGAAGAAGTAGAGAGAGGAGAGGCTGAAGGGGAAAGCAGTACTGATAAGGCAAGAGGAGAGGGGAAGGTTCAACTACACAGCAAATGAGAAATATCATTGAGAAGGCAAGGGGGAAGATAACATTGATGGGGACAGGGGTAGTGGTACCACTGATGTGGTAAGAGGGGGAAAGGTACCATTGATGGGGGTGATTAGTCTTTTGTATTCTATGACTATAAACAGGTCAGAAAGCCAAATCTTTGACAAAAACTATTTACATTCTTAAGCTTGTTTTTACTCATGGACAGCTTCATGAAGCTTTTTCCAGAGTGAGGTGTTTTGATTCTATTTAAATCTTTACTGAAAAAATCTTTAGCGAAAAAAAACCAACCTAGAAATCTAAAGATACTAATTTGACTGCAAATGTTTTGCAGGTTTCCGCTAGTTTATTTTATAAAAGTCTTTAATATTATTCTACTTATGACCACCAGGAAGAAAGCATTTCTGTATTTCTGTTAATTTTTAAGTTTCAAAAATCCAAAATCCAAAACTCAAAAATCTAGGCAAGTTAAGACATAAAAATAATGGAAGCAGAAAAGATAATCAAACTTGTAACCAGTGGATGTGTTATACAATTGTGCTAAACGTTCGCTGCTAAATTTATAGCAGCACTTATGCACAGGAATACAATCATCTACTAAAAACAATTATTTTATTTAATGTCCACAAATTGTAAAAAAAAAAAATCTATGGCGTGAATTTTCAAAGGAGTTATGTGCATAAAGGGCCAGATTTTAGTAGCTACGCATGGGCGTAGATTTGTGTGCGCAACCCGGCGCGCACAAATCTACGCCCAATTTTATAATATGCACACGCATGTTATAAAATCCAGGGTCGGCACACACAAGGGGGTGCACACTAGTGCATCTTGCTTGCGCCAAGCCCTAGGGAAGCCCGGATGGCTTTCCCCATTCCCTCCGGCCCTCCCCCACCTTCCCCTATCTAACCCGCCCCCCCAGCCCTACCTAAATACCCCCCCACCTTTATTTTATTAGTTGTGCCTGCCTCTGGGCAGGCGTAGGTTGCGCGCGCCGGCCAATGGCCGGCCCGCGATCCCAGGCACAGCAACAAATGGCCGCTGTGCCTGGAGGCTCCGGCCCTACCCCTGGACCGCCCCACCCAATGCCTCGCCCCTTTTTTCGAGCCCTGGGACATACGTGCGTCCTGGGGCTTCACGTGCGCCGCCGGGTCTTTTGAAAATAGGTCTGGCGCGCGTAGGCTTTGAAAATCTGCCCCAAAAGTATCAATTTTCAAAAGCTCATTTGTGTGTGTAAATGGACTTTATGCATGTAAAACTCAGTTTTACATGTGTTAATTGTTTTGAAAAATTCCTTCTATATGTCCATGTCTAAATTATTGTCCAAAAGATTGTTTATTCAAACCCTGTTGCTTAATGTCCAAAATTACGTTTAGAAATTTACAAAGAAGAATCTTAATATCTGCACATGAGCAGCATCCAAAGAGAGGGGGGATATGCTAGAGGTTTATAAAATCATGACGGGACTAGAATGGGTAAATGTGAATTAGTTATTTACTCTTTCAGATAGTACAAGGACCAGGGGGCTCTATATGAAGTTAGCAAGTAGCATATTTAAAACAAATCAGAGAAAATGCTTTTTCACTGAACACACAATTAAGCTCTGGAATCACTGCCAGAGGATAAGCTTAAGGCAGTTAGAGTACTTGAGTTTAAAAAAGGCTTGAACAAGTTCCTGGAGGAGAAGTCCATAAACTGCTATTAATCCAACTGATTTTGGGAAAAGCCACTGCTTATTACTGGCATTAGTAGCATGGGATTATTTACTGTTTGAGTATTTGCCAGGAACTTGTATCCTGGATTGATCACTGTTGGAAACAGGATGCTGAGCTTGATGGACCCTCGGTCTGACCCAGTATGGCAACTTCTTATGTTGTTATGAGTCACACCAAACAATACTGTCCAAGTTGTATCCGGTGTTTGCAGTGCGCATGATATTGCTCTGGAAAATACAATCCCGATGCCGGTGTTTCAGCAACAATCTGACAATTTTTTTAAATTTCGAAGTTTTTTTTGTTGTTGTAAATGTCTATGCATAATTGGCAAAGTTTTTGTTTTCCATTTTGATTGGTTCTGAACATTTGTTTTCCATTCTATAATATACCTGTCTGTCAAGGGATAACCCAATGATTTAGTGCGATTAGAAGACAGGGAGGATAACTTTAAAACATGTGCATGTGCGCCCTTATGTGTGAGTATAGGGGCTTGCATGCTCATAGGAATGTTGTTATATTGGGTGCTTAAATATGCGTCCACGATGTACAATACAAGTAAATCTACTCTACAACATGCTTGCGTATCTAAAAGACATACAACATATATTTTCAACATAGCCGGATAAACCACAACTTAGACAAATCTCAAAATATGCTACTTCTCTGGCTAAGTAGCACTAGTTAAGAATTGACCAGCTAAGTAACAGGGTCATTTATCAAATCGCGTTAGGGCCTTATCACCAATGAAAACGTATAGTTATTTTTGGTGTTAAAACTATGCGATATGGTTTTGCAAAGTGTGAAGCCAGCCCACTATTCAAAAAATCCCACCCCCAACTCCTCCCCTTTTAAAAAGGGGCATCACACCATGCGTTATGGTGATTTTTCGCATGCGTTAAGGCATTTTTTGCATGAGAAAACACCTTAATGCATGCGAAAATGCCATAACGCGACTTGGAAAATAACTCCCTTAGCCGGATAAGTTGCACTTTTTAAGGCTTATTCGGCTAAGTAAGATAGCAGATAAGTAAAAGAAAAATGCTATTTAACCGGATAAGTAAGACAGACAGATAATTAGCTTTTGAAGACTTATCCAGCTCTCTTATTTAGCCAGATAAGTTGTGCTTTTTAAGGCTTACCCGGCTAAATGCCACCACTTATCTGGAAAAGACAACACTTATCCGGATAAGTGGAACGCATCTCCTATTCACGTGTATTTGTGTTCCTAATTTTAAACATTCACGTGTGTAGATTTCACACGCATATTTTCCTTAGCAATTGTCGGCTATTACACACGCAGGTTAGCAAATTTTAAAACATGTACACGTGAAGGGAAATTATCAGTTTTATCAATTCGGCACCAGTTTGCCCAGTCCATCTCTAGGTTATTGATACCTTGCTGGTTCTTCAGTCGGAACTCCCCCCAGTTTACTCACACCCCTCATCCAGCATGTATTTGGCAATAAGCACTTTTATTCTCACTTACACCAATAAGAGACTCCAAAAAAAATTTAAGAGCAAGTTGAAAACTTGACTATTCAAAAATGCCTACTTTCTGAGTGAAACCTACAGTTCGCCATGAGTCAGATATACTAATAGGTTCTGAACTATGCCCCCCCTTCCCTTAACCCCCCTACAACCCAGTTATGCTTTCCTTAATGTATCAATCCTTGAAATGCACCCTTTGTCTATAAATGTTTACCTAGTTTACTACGTGCATGTCTGCCTACCTCTATTTTTCATTTATTTATGAGTGTTAAACCTGTACACATTTATGAACTAGTGATTCTCACATGGAATGATGGTATATAAAACATAAATAATTAGCAGATGTAAATATTTGCAAGTAACAGATTTATGCAAACCACTTTGGCAGTTTCTAAAAGAGCAACATATATGCACAAATGTTTGCCCCGCCTAGGAATGTCCCTGGACTGCCTTTTTATTTATTTTTACGTGCGCTCGCACATATGGACACATTTGAGAGTCCTTTATAAAATACTTGGTATTCGTGCATAGTCTACATACATGCATTTGTGGCCCTTTTTGCACGAATATCTCTTTTAAAATACACCTTTAATTTTCCATGTTTTTGAATAATGTATTCTGGTTGGATGTTTTAAAGAGCCAATCATTATGGGGCGGATTTTAAGAGCCCTGCTCGCCTAAATCCGCCCAAATCCGGGCGGATTTAGGCGAGCAGGGCCCTGCGCGCCGGTAAGCCTATTTTACATAGGCCTACCGGCGCGCGCAGAGCCCTGGGACTCGCGTAAGTCCCGGGGTTTTCGGAGGGGGCGTGTCGGGGGGGGCGTGTTGGGGGGCGGGCCCGAACCGCGTGGCGTTTTCGGGGCGTGTCGGGAGCGTTCCGGGGGCGGGCCCGGGGGCGTGGCTACGGCCCGGGGCGGTCCGGGGCGTGGCCACGCCCTCCGTACCCGCCCCCAGGTCGCGGCCCGGCACGCAAGAGGCCCGCTGGTGTGCGGGGATTTACGTCTCCCTCTGGGAGGCGTAAATCCCCCAACAAAGGTAAGGGGGGGGGTTTAGACAGGGCCGGGCGGGTGGGTTAGGTAGAGGAAGGGAGGGGAAGGTGAGGGGAGGGCGTTAGAGGATTCCCTCCGAGGCCGCTCCGATTTCGGAGCGGCCTCGGAGGGAACGGGGGTAGGCTGCGCGGCTTGCCGCGCGCCGGCTATACAAAATCAATAGCCTTGCGCGTGCCGATCCAGGTTTTTTAGCAGATACGCACGGCTCCGCGCGTATCTACTAAAATCCAGCTTACTTTTGCTGGCGCCTGATGCGCCAGCAAAAGTAAGCCAATTCGCGCTATTTGAAAATCTACCCCTATATGATTAACTTGGTTCCTACCGTTAAATTTAAAAAGTGGTGTTATTTTGGCTTGCTTTTCTCAGAGTGAATCATGATCAGAAGATAGTTTCGGCCTGGTATGAAGTGCTGTATGAAGGAAAAGTTCTGTGAGTTTGATGAAGCCTTTCCCCAAGGCAGGTAATAGATTGTTGCTGAAACACTGGTGTCGGGATTATATTTTATGGGGCAGCATTTTTACTCTCACTAGACACATCAGATACCCCTTGGACAGTATTGTTTGGAGGGACTCTGTGGATGTCAAATTTGCACAGATGTTAAAATAAATTTCTTTGTGACCTTCTAAACATATTTTGGATATTAACCACCTGGGTTTAATGAATAATCTTTTGAACATGGACAGACATTTTAAAATAATTTTTAGACATTAAATAAACAAATAATTTTTGAGGTGCATGATTATATAAAATCCACAGAGAAAATTTAGCACAACTGTGTAACATCTTCTCTGATTATAATTTTGATTATTTATTCCACTGTTACTATCTTAATTATTTATTTTATCTGTTGAATTCTATAGAGTAGGGGCTGTCTAAGCATAATTAGATGAAGTAGTACAGAAACTACAGTATGAGAAAGCATTTTGGGATTTTGACCTAAGCTTGAACTGATATCATCGTGGGATCATGCAGCATGTGTTTCCTCCACCCAATTCCAGATGTTGGTGACATCAGAAGATTAACTCTGCATATTCAAAACTGGATAATGAGGGCCATTCATATTCTTAGTAGAGGTAGTCCTAAAACCTCATATAAAGGGGGTGGGGGGTAATTTGCTTTTCTCGAGATACCCAAGATCTCTAAATTTTGTTTTAACTAATAAAAATTTCTGGTAGAAAATTCTTGTCAGCATTGATGAAAAAAATTATCACATTCTAAGGCACAAATTTGGGTGAATTGAGCTCTAAGTTGCTATTTCTTATATCCAACCTAACTCAGCCTTTTAAAGATATTCATACAAAATAGTAATTAAAAGGGCCATAGTTATAATGAACATCTTTGAAACATCTCTAAAAGCAAAAGTCAGAAAAAACATAACTCATGCGTTTTTTAGATGTTTAGATATATAATTTCATACAACATAATGGGCCAGATTTTATAACATGCGCGCGGGTGTAGATTTGTTTGCGCAACCCGGCGTAACATTTTCTCTGACTATAATTTTGATTATAATCAGTGGGATTCATTATCAATAGTTCTAAAATTCAGCTTTCAGTTCAGTTGGTAATCACTTCTGGGCTTGCGTGTGCCGCCGAGCCTATGCAAGATAGGCTCGGCGTGCGCAGGGGGAGGCAGGGGTAGGTTTTCGGGGGTTGCGTGCATATCTTACGCACGCAATTCTTTGAAAATCTACCCCAATAGTTTTATCATGATTTTGACTGAGCGTTTTTTGAATAGCTCCTGCAGGTAAGTCAGAAGGGACTGTCTAGTACAGTAGTATTCACTTCCAGTCCTCAAGGGCAGCAAATATCCCTAATGAATATGCAGGCGGTGTGCGGGCAAATCTACGCCCGATTTTATAACATGTGCGTGCAGCGGTGCGCATGTTATAAAATCCATGGCCGGCGCGCGCAAGGGGGTGCCAGATTGTGCAACTTGCGCGTGCCGAGCAGCCTTCCTCTGTTCCTTCCGAGGCCGCTCCAAAATCAGAGCGGCCTTGGAGGGAACTTTCCTTCCGCCCCCCACACCTTCCCCTCTCTAACCCGCCCCCCAGCCCTAACTAAACCCCCCCCCCCGACCTTTGTTGAAGAAGTTATAGCGCACGCCGGCTCTCCATCCCCCGGCCCGGTGGCTATTATTTATTTATTTATAGATTTTTCTATACCGGGGTACGTAAATAACATCACCTCGGTTTACATTCAAACAGTAATTCAGCATTGCGCTTTACAATATAACAAGGAAACTAAACGAAAAACAATACAGTATATAACTTTATAGTAATAGAATATCAGCAATATATGAGAGATTGTGGCAGTTAGGAAGAGTAGTTGAGGATTCAGATCATTGATAGTAGGCTTTTTTAAATAGCCAGGTTTTAAGGTTTTGTTTAAATTTTTTGTGACAGAGTTCCTGGCGTAATTCAGAGGGCATGGTGTTCCATATTGTTGATCCAGCAATGATGAAAGATCGATCTTTTGTGCTAGAGAGTTTAGTCAGATTGGGTGCTGGGATATTTAGTTTGGCTAAATTCTGGAATCTCGTTGGGCGGGAAGACATTTTGAATTGTAGTTCATCTGTAAACCAGAGCATTTCTCTGTTTTGAATGGCTTTGTGTATCAGCGACATAGATTTATAAATTATCCTGTAAGCCACAGGTAGCCAGTGCAAAGACTGAAGAGCTGGAGTGATGTGATCATGGCGGCTTGTGTCGGTGATAATGCGGGCAGCTGCATTTTGCAGCATTTGCAAAGGTTGAATGGTGGCTTTGGGTAGACCCAGTAACAGAGCATTGCAGTAATCAATCTTTGATAAAATAGTTGCTTGTAAAACTGTGCGGAAATCATATTGGTATAATAGAGATTTAATCCGTTTAAGCGTAAATAGCTTAAAGAAACCATTTTTTACCGTATCCGCGATGAATTTTTTAAATGTGAGATTGCTGTCAATGATGATACCAAGGCTGCGTACTTGTTGTGAAATAGTGGAGTTGTTTTGAGCAATATTCCGGAGGCATCGGTCCCGTCCCCCATTGGAGACTAATGTATGCAAATCTATCTTTTGAATATTCATTATGATAATCTTGAAAGCCCAGCTGGAAAGGTGTGCCTAGAGGAGACGGTTGGAAACCCTTTCCTTTTGTTCCCCTTCTGTCCTTACAAAGCTGCCAAGCAGTATAACTGGACTGATGTAGCTGTAATGTCCACCCTAGAGCTAGCTGTTTGCATGTTTTGGAATAGTGTTGATTATGAAGTCTATTAGGATCCTCTTGCAATTATTATTATACAATAGAGTATATTTAGGACACAAATATAAAAACAACTTTTCTGGATCAGATGTCATTTATTACCAGGAAATCATGGTAAGGGTGGATTATCATAAAAAATATGGAGCCTTTACAGAGCAAAAGTATTTTTATATGAAATATAGCATGAATATCTTTTAACAGTCTTCAAAACGTTATTTCTTATTTCATTTTCCCAGCAAACACAAAATAGTTTTCAGTTCAAAAACATTTGTGTCGCACAGTGTGGATGTATTTATAAAAAAAAAAACACTGCTTAAGAGCAAGTATTAGAAATATTTAGATTGCTTAACATGCTGCTTTTGTAGTTCAGTGGAATTAATCATACTGTTCATTTTGCTGTTTCTGTTTTATCCTTGAAGTATTAAGGCACACTTAAGCCACAAATGTACTGTGTCTTCCAGCAAAGGCATTTATCCAACACATTTTCAAACAAGTATTTTGTATGAAGTGACTAAACATTTTATAGACTTCTCAACATGGTAGGGTGAGCTTTCAAAACATATATGTACATAAGTAGCTTGAACTCAGGAAACTATTTTAAAAACAAAAGTACGTGTGTATTTTTGGTAACTCGTGTGCTTTTACGCATGCAAAAAATGGGCGGTCTAGGGGCGGGATCAAGAAATATGAGGTGAATTTTAAAAGCCCGACGCACGCATTAATTAGGAAATGCGCAAAGAAGTCAGGTTTGCATGCACTGAGTGGATTTTAACACGCGTATCTCTCACAGCGCGTATATCTCAAAAGTTTTCAAAAAGGAGCGGGGCGTGGCCTGGACTGGGCATGGGCATTTTGGGGCGTAAATTTTGACGTGATGCAGCGGAAGCCAAGGTCCTCTACCATGTAATTTTTTATGGACGACATGTAAGTTAAAAAGAGATAAGACAACTTGGCATATTTGGGGGGTTTTAAGGGTCAGGCTAACTGGAGGGAGTGAAGGCTACTAAACTAGGGGGGGTTTGGAGGATCCTTCTCTTAACTGGGCGAACTGGGGACAAAATAGTAAAACTGGGAATAGTGTCGGTGCGTGCCCTTTTTGAAATCCCCTGATTTGCACGGTAGAAGTGGCATTTGCATGCGTCCACTTAAAATTTGGTGCACATATGCACGTGGCCAGGCTCTTTTATAACAATTGCACGTATGTTACAAAATGGCTGTGTCCCTGGGCGCTGGCCGATGTATGCGTGCTAATGTGCGCATTCATGCTGATTTGAAAGTTATCATCCCAGAGCGCAAGCTGCTATTTTACAGGAGACTTACGTATGTTCATTTGGCAATTTATTTGTGTAATTTTATACCTACTAATTATCTTGCACAATTGATATCAGACTTGTCTATTGTCTACTATTGGTTGGGTAGGAGTCTGTGTGAACTGGGGGGAATTCAGGATGAAGAACTAGAAGGATCTTGATGATCGATCTGGAGAAGGACTGGGTGAACTGGTGGAGATTTCAGCAAACTGGTGATTTCAATTACGTGTACATGTTTTAAAATATACCAACTTCTGAGCATAAAACAGATGGTTAATTTTTTTCTCGCATAAAATATATGCACATATATTTTTAAAATGACTAGGAAAAGTATGCCTTTTCAATGCATTGCAGTTATTCATGCATGGCGTACCATTATGTATATTTTAAAATTTGTGCATACTTGATATATGCACGGACCACTAAATGCAACATTGTATAACAGCTGTCTGGTTCTTGTGGAGATGTGCATGCTTGTCAAAACTTATAAAGTCATTAATAAATTGACTTTCTGAGAATGGCTTTATGGACTTCAATATGCCACTTTTCGTTATGGACTGTGAACTGTTGCCCAGTGAGGCTACAAATTCTGAGAAACCAACCATGTCAATGCTGATAGGTTACTAGAGGCTGAGTTCTGCTCAGCAAGGCCCGGGGAGGCCTTGCTGTTCTGGCAACAGCCTTATGTCTGTAACTGATTGGATTGTTGCAGGGCTGGGTAGTAAGGGAGGGACTGGGTAGTAAGGGAGGGACTGGGTGTTGGTTTAAGTGTAGTCCTATCTTCCCAGGTCAGTAGAGACCCAAAGAGGAAGATAACCAAAATCTGACTTGATTAAGAGTGACATGCTACAAGTGCTCATGGTTGGGATATTGGGATATTTCCTTGTAGTGTGGACAGGAATGACTGGGAAGCTTTGATGGGTCATTTGGTCTTTTTCTGCTGTTACATATCTTATGTTGTTTGTTTCCATAGATGGACTGTGTAAACAGGGAAAATATCAACAGAATTAGAGGTTCTTTCTGTAACTAAAAATGTAATACAAAAATTTAAACATTTTCAAACTATCCGCACTGGGAGAAAGTCTTTAGGTTGTTTTTATTTATTTAGATTTTTATATTCTGCTTTTCACATTTTTTTCAGCACTCCAAAGCGGATTACATTCAGGTACTTTAGATATTTCCCTAACCTCAGAGGTCTTACAATCTAAGGGTAGATTTTAAAAGGTTGCGCGTGGGCATTCATATGTGTACGTTGCCGGGCCTTTTTAAAATAGGCCCGCCGCTTGTAGCCTTTTTAAAATCCGGCCCTAAGATTGTACCTGAGGCAATGGAGGGTAAAGTGACTTGCCCAAGGTCACAAGGAGCGACAGTGGGACATGAAGCCTGGTATCCTGGTTCATAGCACGCTGCTCTAACCACTAGGCTACTCCACTCCTTTCCACTGATTTTTAAACAGAAATTATGGGGGTGATTTTCAAAAGGATTTACGCATGTAAAAGCACCACATGTATCAATTTTCAAAAGTCTATTTGCAGGCTTAAAAGTACATTTTCAAAAGCTGTGCATTTAAAAATTAGCAGTTAAGAGTGTAAAATAGCATATACTCTTGTATATGCCATTTTAGAAACCTCAAAATGCATGTGCAAATTAGGGTCCGTAAGTAAATTTGTATGGATAAAAAAAGGGTGGGCCAGGGACATTCTGGGATGGGGGCCAACATTTATGCAAGTAAGTTGCTCTTTTATAAGCAATTTATGCATGTAAATTTGGTGGCTTACTCATGTATATTTACTCCTGCTCAATATCTGGACTAAGTGATTGCAAAAGTCTTAAAAGTGAAATAGTGACTGGGGGGGAGGGTGAGTAGGGGATCTGGGTGATATGGGGGGCCTTCAGGCTGAAAAGCCAAGAGGGTCTCAATGACCTGCAGATAAAATGGGCAAACTGGTAGACTTCTAGGTAATACTGGCTATTTCATTCCTGCATGTATGTTAGAAAATCTCCTGTCTTACGTGTGTAAAAGCTAACATGGGGATAAATGTCTAGGATGCACGTCTTAAATCTATTTGCATACTACTTTAAAATTAGACGTAAAAATACACAAGTATCCAAGTTGTGCAGCCTTGTCCAGCTAAATTCTGACTTGTCCGGCTACACAATGGCGTTGCTGTACATAGCTGGAGAAGTTCTGAGTTTTACTTATCTGGACAAGTCTTGATTTATTTGGCTAAATAGCAGCAAAGCTGGAAAAGTCTTAAAATACTACTTCTCCAGCTATCTGATTTAGCCAGATAATAGCACTTTTTAGATTTATCTGGCTATCTGATTTAGGCAGATAAGCAATGCTTTTTAGATTTATCCAGCTGATTTAGCCGGATAAGGAACGTTTTAAGACGCATCCAGTTAAGTAGCGGCAAAGGCGCTAATTAGCCATATAACTCAGAATTTATCCAGATAAGAGCAAAAATGTATTTGCGTGGTTTTTTTTTTTTTTACATGCATATGCATGTTCCTGGGTACATTTATGTGTATTTTATGTTTATGTTACACTTACATTTTCCTTTGAAAATTATTCTGTTAAAGTGCATTTACGAGTGTAAAACCCAGTTAAAGCGTGTAAATCGTTTTGAAAATTTGCCCCCGAATGCCTATTTTTACTTTGAAAATATCCACAGAGTTTTGCACCTCTTCTTTGTGCAGGTATTTCCATGGAAAATTGTTAGTTTTGTGGCCCCTGCAGCATTCTCCCACAGGTATTGTCTCTCATTGCTTGCTTTATTTAATAACAGTGACAAAACACTTCCTGACATATGCACTATAGGTAAACTTAACAGGTAACTCACAGTTTGGGTAAGGCTTACTTCCAGTTCAGGTATCTAGCCTAGGTCTTTTCACATTTGATTCTCTTTATAGACAGCACAGAAACACAACTGGAGACAAGACTTCTACTTTTAGGCATAGCACAAGAGCTCCAGATTTAACACCACAGTCTAATGTTAATATACATTAGGAGAAGCGCATGTTTGATTTCTGGTATAAACATCATGCTTATATTACACCCACTGTTATACAGTTACATTGGCTACCTTTGACCCAACATCTTGACTACAAAATTGGATTAACTATTCAAGCTGACCCATATGGGCTCTAGGAGGGAAAATAATTGAGTTTTTCAATTCAAAGAGACTGGATGATAGACAGAGAGACAGAAACTCCGATATGTAGCAAGGCACCAAAGGCAGGGCCATAATATGAGCACAAGGGAAGAAGCCCACTAAAATGCACAAAAACGAACACAGTCAAGAGCTTCCTTACAGTGAACTCTGACTAGCACCAGTAGGCTTAGGATCCAGAGGGTACAGGCAAAGGCACACATTTCCAAGTCAAGACAAAAAAATACTTAAATCAAGACTGCAAAGTTTTTATTTTTTGTCACACGACAATTGAAAATCATCTGGAACCAGACAGCCCAGCAGAAAGAAAACTGTGATTTATCATCAACTGAGTAACAAGACGGAATAGGCACACAGATCGACAGCCATAGAGGGGCGGATTTTCAGAGCCCTGCTCGCGTAAATCCGCCCAAAACCGGGCGGATTTACGCGAGCAGGGCCCTGCGCGCCGGGAAGCCTATTTTACATAGGCCTCCCGGCGCGCGCAGAGCCCCGGGACTCGCGTAAGTCCCGGGGTTCTCGGAGGGGGGCGTGTCGGGGGGCGGGCCCGGTCGTCGCGGCGTTCCGGGGGCGTGTCGGCAGCGTTTTGGGGGCGGGTATGGGGGCGTGGCTACGGCCCGGGGGCGTGGCCGCACCCTCCGTACCCGCCCCCAGGTCGCGGCCCGGCGCGCAGCAGGCCCGCTGGCGCGCGGGGATTTACGTCTCCCTCCGGGAGGCGTAAATCCCCCGACAAAGGTAAGGGGGGGGTGTAGACAGGGCCGGGTGGGTGGGTTAGGTAGGGGAAGGGAGGGTAAGGTGAGGGGAGGGCAAAGAAAAGTTCCCTCCGAGGCCGCTCCGATTTCGGAGCGGCCTTGGAGGGAACGGGGGGAGGCAGCGCGGCTCGGCGCGCGCAGGCTATACAAAATCGATAGCCTTGCGCGCGCCGATCCAGGATTTTAGTGGATACGCGCGGCTCCGCGCGTATCTACTAAAATCCAGCGTACTTTTGCTTGAGTCTGATGCGCAAGCAAAAGTAGGCTGATCGCGCTTCTTTTAAAATCTACCCCAGTATGTCCAAAGGAACAGCGAGCATGGAATCCACATGTCCACCCAGAGAAATAGTGGCAAGAAGTATCCGGGTCTGCAGGAGACCTCACCCGCTGAGCTACTACAGGTTCAAGATATGACCTCCAAGGTCAAATGGGATAAAAAAAACCCTGAGTGCCAAAGCATGAAGGGTTACTCCTCACCTATGCCAAGATGCTGAGCAGGGCAGTGAGCCACTGCCAAAACTCAGCTGAATGATATACTTCACCATTAAGGGAAGCCAGGTGAAAGAGAAGCATGTCAGCCAGTGAACTGGTCAAAGCAGGGAAAGGATCGCATACCCTTCCATGACGGTAAATATGACTAGCACTCCCATGAGCCTTCTGGCTTCCTCCTGCACTGTGTGACAAAGTTAGAAAAGGTGAACACCATAAGGAGGAAGACCTTTAGTCTGCTGGACAAAGAAGATAGCTTCTAGTTTGTAGAAAATACAGATGGGGAGCTTCCCAACCATACAAATCTCCTGCCAATCTGAGCAGGGAGTTGCCACTGAGGCAGGTACAGCCCTCAGGGCCCATCTCCCCTCAGTAAAGATGCTTTGAACTTCAAGGAGACAGCACAACTACAGATTCTTGGGAAGAGCTAAGGAACAAAAAAAGTTTAATTTATCCTTATTTGAGAGGGCTTCTTGCTTATATTTTTCTGTGTTTTGTGTAGTGCTAGCCTTATTTTCTATATTGTCCTAGATATTTATATTGCTGCATTAAATTGCTGTGTGTTTGTTTAAGCAAAAAACATAAGGGAGTGGGTTCTTCAGCTTTGGGCGGGTGAGTCATAGTGCATTGCAGGGGGCAATCAAGTCTTCAGTCTGCTTTGAACTTCAAGGAGACAGCCATAACTAAGGATTCTAGGGGAGAGCTAAGGAAAAAGCTTAAGGTAGCTAGCCAATCTTGGGGAGGGTCTGTTAAAAATCAACAGCAGATATAGTGTCCAGTAAACAGCCCTGGCCAAGTGTTAACTGTTTAATTCCCTTCCACCCTCCCCAGGGTTTGTTTTTCTGATATAGGCTGCCTGAATACATAATTGGTAACAAGATAATTTGGAAATTTGGTCATTCCTCAGGTGTTACCCATCAAATAAATTTACCAAAATGAGGACTATCCAATGTAACTTTTCTGGAGCCTTTATTTTGAGGGAAATCATCTGGAAACTTAGGGCTTGCCCCATTTGTTCAGAACTCTCTTCCTTGAAAAAGGAGCTCTCTGAAGTTAACGCTGAATTAGCTGCAATAAAGAAAGTTTCACCCACTTTACAGTATTTAGGAATTAATTCCCCATTACCACAGAAAAACCAAAAGTCAAGGAAAAAGGGGTTTACAGTGGGCTAAGGTAGGATAAAACCTATGACCCACAGACACACATTCTTCACAACTGTGCAACCCACATGTCTACAACCCCCCCCCCCCCCACACACACACACACACACTTACACAGGGCATTAAGGAACCCAAAAAACAACTGGATTACAGCAGGCTCTGGTAGAGAAAGACCTGTGATGCGGAGACACATGCTCTTTCAAGTGACACAAGTACAAAATGCCTTCTCTGTATTAGATAATGAAGTTCTTGCGAAAGAGATTGAAGAGGTATCTGAAAAGAAAGAAGAAACCCAATGCATACAGAAATTCCATAATACAATCAATAACCAAAGGAAAAAGCTCATTGTGCTAGGTGACTGTCATCAGAGGCACTAATTTGGGAACACTTTTCAAGGGAAACACTACAGTTAAAAGCCTTCCAGGATCATCGGCCATCAGAAATGCTATTCAGATAGTCAAAGTGATCAAAGAAGGAAGCAAAGACTCTAAAGTTGATATTATCATCCGTCTGGGAACCAACAACCTTGCTAGAAACAGCATCCAAGTGGTACAGAGAGATTCCCAGTCTCCAGCGAAGCAGATTAGTCACATGGCGATAACCATTGCCTTTTCAGAAGTGTTACCTGTTCATGGAAAGGGGAAGGAGAGGCTGAGCCATATTGATAACTTCAATGTATGGTTCAAATCCTGGTGTAAGGAACACAGTTTTGGATATATTGGGGGCTGGGGCTGTGTATGGAATAGTAAAAAGCTCTTTGTTAAAGATGGCTTACTATGTCAGGAAAAAGGATCCTAAGAGATAAATTCAAATCCTATGTCATAAGGCATTTAAACTAGATGCTGGGGTGGCAGAAGGAATTTAGAATGTCAACTCCCAAATACAAATGCAATGGAAAAGGGTGAAGTGGATAACAAAAGTCAGCTAAATAAGTCACAAAAGGAGTCCAAGAAAAGCAGTATCCTGAACGAGAAAAGCTGGAAAGCTATGAGCACAAATGCTCGTAGTTTGGGCAATAAAATCCCAGATCTGCAAACCCTAATGGTGGAAGTGGACTTGGACATTGTTGCTGTCACGGAGATGTGGTTCACGGAATCTCATGATTGGGATACAACCATACTGGGCTATATCTTGTTAAGGAAGGACAGAGAGGACAGAAAAGGGGGAGGAGTGGCTCTTTATGTCAAAAATAATATCCAAGCATCTGAGCTGCAAGGAAGATGGGGCAAAGAAGAAGCACTATGGGCCGTCCTAAAAAAAAGATGATGGGGCATCCATTTTTATTTGAGTGGTTTACAGGTCTCCAAATCAAATGGAAGAACTTGACAGAGATCTGGTTGAAGACATCCAAAAGATGGGAAAGAAGGGAGAAGTGGTGATCGTTGGAGATTTTAATATGCCGGATGTAGACTGGAGAATCCCTTCTGCAGAATCTAACAGTAGTAGAGAGATAGTGGATGCCATGCAAGGGGCTCTGTTCAAACAAATGGTAATGGAACCCACAAGGGAGGGACCTCTACTCGATGTAGTGTTCACTAACAGAGATAAAGTCTCTAATGTCCGGGTGGGAGCCCACCTCAGCACCAGTGATCATCAAACAGTATGGATTTATACCACACATAGGATACGGAGAAGTCGTACGAAAGGAGGAGATACCCTGGTATCCACACCAAAATGAAGTGAATAGGAACGTATTCTCAGCCAAGACCTCCCAGAGCACTGGCAACTGCAGTCATACCACTATGGGATGTCTTCTGGCATCAGAAGAACGCATGCACACATGTCAGTGGGCACCTAGGTAAGTTGATGCCCTTCGCTGAATCTGCATCTTGCAACAGCAGTGCTATGCATCTGCGCTGCAGTACACCGTCAAGCTGACAGTGACATGTGTGCATGGAAAGACGCAGTATCCATGGACCTAGCAGTTCATGCCATGGCCAGGACGGGCACAAAAACAGCGAGGGTGGACCATGTATAAGTTGTCACAGTTGGTGTCCAATAGCACCCCCGGGTGCCAGACACATGAAGGCACTAAAAAGTGCCTCTGGCTCGCCACCTTCCAATGGCTCCTGATAGTGATTAAGACCACTGCCATGACACACCTGGCAAAGGTAGTCCAGCATGGAAGTATATCTTGGTACGTGCAGTGATGGTGCACGATCCCTTAGATGTACTGTGTGGTACCTATCACTTGCAATAGGCATCACCTACAACAGGTATGTCAGTGACCATAGCCACGGTGATGTGGTAGTGTCATCACTCAGGGCACCCCGGCACTCCACAGTATCTACAGTGATGGTAGCACTCCGGCAGTGCGCCACTGATGCACCTGGCATGTGATAGCAAACATGACGCTCGTAAGTGTCTACAGCATGTGACAACAACCTGGCACTTGATGGCACCCAGGTGCTTGTGGTAAACATGGCATTGTATGTGCATGATAGGCAAATAGCAGCGCCATTGACAGCCACAGCAGCTGATGGAATCCAAGCTGCCCACACCGCTTGATGTCATTCATAGCACATAATGGTGTCCACAGTGCACCATTATGAAGCATCTGAGGGCAACCCAGGCATGTGATAGAAGCCCTGCTGCTCGATGGCAGCAAGGGCAACCTCATTGCCCAACGGTGTTGAGAGCTTCCATGTTGCTTACTAGCGTCCATGAGGTTTGAAGACACGTCACTCAGTGGCATTCATGGTGCGCCATTGTGTCAAAGGCGACAATGACACCGGTGACCGCATGCTTTTTGATGGCACCCTTCTGAACCACACCCAAAGTGCTTGTTTGCACCTCTGATGGCACTGGACGATACCTGCGGCACTCGCCAGCCCCCATGGTACTCGATCTGAAAGCATTGACAGTGCTCAGTGCTTTATAGTATTGCTGATGCTCAATTGCCCCTGCGGTGCTCAACTGCATCCTTGGCTTTGATGGTTTGATGGCCGCCATGCCACGGTACTTGACAGCACCAGTACCGCCCAATGGCATCAATGGCATCTGTGGCACCTGAAGGCACCCATAACACTCAACGGCACCAATGGTGCACGTGGTGGTCGACAGCCACCATGCCACAGCTGGCACGCATGTACGTGGGCAACCAATTCTAGGTATGGCATAGACGGTGCATAAGCAAAGCTAATCATCCAGGCTCATGTTCACCCTCTCTCCGAAGTAGATGATTGCCAGATCAATTTGCCATGCTGGAGGGGAGGCCATGTCATCCAGGGCACCAGCCAAGGAGATTAGTTTCCTAGAGTGTGGGGAGGATGAGCTCTCCTTCCCACGGGAACATCTGGTCATGAATTTCTCCATGGTCTAAGCCTCCGTCGATGTCCAGCGGTTGAAGAGAATTACAAGTACGAATAAACGTGTATAGAAGAAGCAGATCACTTATCCAGATAAATTCTGACTTATTCGGCTGTCTTACTTATCCAGCTAAGTAGCACTTATATATTTTTTTTTAACTTATCCAGCTATTTTACTTGGCTGGTAAGTGTTAAAAAGCACTGGATAAGTATTGCTTTTTGAGATTTATCCAGCTAAGTGGCGGCCAAACATATATGGTTATGTTGAAAATACATTACGCACATCTCTTAAATACGTGTGAATGTTGTAGGGTGGATGTACGCATATTTTACATCATATACGTACATGTGCGCATGATAGAAAATACCTGAGCATGTGTATAAAGTCGCGCGTCCGCATGTTTTAAAGTTATCCTCAGACTGCAGAATATTTTGGGCAAGCTGTACATTTGGAGTATCGGCTGCTTCCAGAAGATAATTTTCCTTGATGTGCGACATATAATTTTCCTTGATGTGTGACATATAATAAGGGGCTCCAGTGTTTAAAATCATCCTTTCCACAGTAGCAGTAGCTCATGTTAACTTCTAAGCCCTAAGTGAGCACTCCTGGCCTAAGGTGCATGCTCTCTGTTTCTTTGGAGTACACGATAGCCTCAAGAGAGTTGAAACTGCTCACAAAAGTGCCTTTTTTTTTTTTAAATAGCTGTTTCTAACTTCAAGAGCTGCTAAAGTTCAGTACTGCAGGAAGTGGCTTTTAAAATTGAAAAGAGCTAATGCCTTCTGGCAGCAGCTTGCTGGAAACTAAAAGTTGTTTTTTTTTCCATGTCCGAAATTGTAAGAGGGAGCAAGGCATGGACAGTCTCACCACCATGGAGACCAAAGCAAAACTGGGTGAAATTCCTGATTAGTCTGACTTCACTGACCAGCAGTTTGAGTCAACAGGTGAAAAAAAAAAAGTCTCCAGTCCTGATGAGGGGGTGGAGCCTTGATCTCATGTTACTGTGACCTGTGCATAGCCTGGGGTGCAGACTGAGAAAATCAAATAGATTGCTAGATTTTTGGAAAAAAAAAAAGAATTCTTTTAAATAATAAAGGAAAATATGAACTAGAAAAAGTACGGTAGTCCCTATGGAATGGCACGTAAAGGAACTCACATATGCTTACATTTAAGAAGCAGAATATTTCCAGTGATTGTACCAAACCCAAAGATCTCCATGCTTAGCTCTTGTTTTTGATAGTGTTTAATATAATTTTTGCCAGCTGTCATTTCTGGGCTACAAATTTAAATACAACTTAAAAATAAAGGACCATACTTCAGATCTGAACTGACTCTTGAGATATGCAAATGTGAATAAAATGATTATATCAGTGTTTGGAAAGCTCATATAACGCGCAGAGTAAAACTGTTTTCATGCAGGAAGTAGCTGTAGCGCTAAGTAGCTTTTCCTTACTGACTTTTTTTTCCATCTCCATAAATGCCAGTAAAATCAGAGTTATATTTTTATATTTACGCTATAAAAGCAACATGGACTTGGAACATTAATTTTGGCATTTATATAGTGATCGACACCTAGGAACTTTACCACAAATTACATATAGGCACAATCTGGTAAAATTATTATGCAATTAACAGCTCAAATGTAAAGACATTTCAGGTCCTGTAACTTAAACATGCTTAAAAGTTTTCAAATTGATGAAAGTCCAGAAGTGGAGCCAGAGAGAAATTCAAGATGGATAGGTATGTGTTCTAAATAGTTTTGGCCTCAATTCATGAAAATTCCTAATCTACATAAATGGCTGACTATCTAGAGGCTGTTTTTCCTTATGCTTCAAAAATGGTGTTTGGGTGAGCTTGGGGGAATATTTGGCTGTGTACCATAGAGTAGAGCCTCCCAAACTTTTAGCCAATGTGACCCATATTAGCACTTGAAAATTCACATGACCCCAGATGATGACCAAAACAAACAAAAGCTGCCATAGGACTTCAGAGAAACCTCAGATCAGCGATTAAGGGCCTTTTTGACTGTCCCCATCTGTAAGCTCGGCAAGGTTAACCCAAGTCCGCGAGAGAGCCATTTCATTAGCAACTGTGGAACGAGCTACCCTTTGAAGTAAGAATGCAATCCGATTTTAAGGTTTTTAAAAGACATCTGAAAACCTGGTTGTTCAACAGAGCTTACAATGGAACTGGCTGAGTCATGTTTCTAAACCAATTATTCCTTTTATCTTGTTTTACTTCTATTTTAATTATTTAGTATTTTAGTATAACTTTGATTCCTAACTATTTTACGTGATAATGTATTTAAAAGTTTAGTTTTAGTTTTACTTATTTATATTTTATACTGTAAAGATGTATTTATTTCTTAATTATGTTAACCGTTGTGATGGTATTACTAAATGACAGTCTAGAAAACCTGCTAAATAAAATAAACAAATAAATAAATAAAATTATCAGGGCTGCGGTCCCCCCCCTCTAGCAATTACTCCACTCTCACCTTCACTGCACTCCAGCTGATCCTCTTGCTCAACCTCTACCCTCTCTAAAGGACCTCTTCTTCTCCTCCAGGGAAACCCCTTTTACATTCTTCCCACCCCACCCCCTCTCAGCCCTTTTCCTATCTTTCCACTGATCCTCTCTCACCTCCAGCCCCTTCTTAAAATACCCAATTAATTTTCTATCATCCTCCCTCTGACATTCCCTCCTTCTTCTCATCTCCATCCCTCCTCTATCACCTCCATCTCTCCAACCTTTCTCTCACATTCCCCCAGCTGATCCCCCAACCTCCCAGCTCTTCTCTTACATCCAATCTTCTTTCATTTCCCCTTTCTCACCCTCCACAGCCAATCCCTCTCCAAACGATGCAACTTGCAAACCGTTCCTGCAACTGAACCCCCCTTCCCTAAACCTCTCCCCTGGGCCCAGAGCAGTGGCAACATTTTCCTTTGGGCATTGGGCCAAAGATGGATGTCAACTAGTGAGACGAGAGAGCAGGCTGATGAAGGAGCAACATTTTTCTCTTGGGCAGATTCAGTAGTACGTGATGATAGAGAAGTCAAGGCAATCTTTAATGGCTTGCTCACTCAGTCCTCCCCTTCCCCACTTCATTCCCAAGCCCGACAGCGAGCAGCAGCAATAGCATTAGAAATGAAAATCTGTAGCAGCCCCAATCCCTGCTTCCAGAAATTCATGCAAAGGCAGGCTACTGCAGGGCTCGTGAATGCATACTGGCTCGCAGGCCTCATGTTGCCTTCCACTATTAAAGCTGCTGCTTCCGCTACCTGAAGGGTGCTGCCATTTGAGGCACTTGTGACCCCAATTGAAAGTTTGGGGTTCTGACCCACAGTTTGGGAAGTCCTGCCATAGCGATTTACCCCTTTTCATAGCTGTTTGCATACCTGAGTTTCACAGAACTGAAGCTTTTGTTTTTGTGATGTAGAAATACTGGCAAAGTGAAGAGATCAAATCTAGGAAATTATGATTTTTAAATATATGATCACCTGATGCCTGTGGCCCAATAAAGCTATGCATATTTTATTTACAAATTTATTTACAAATTTATAAACAAATTTATGTTATTAATATTCTAAAAATGTTAAATATTTAAATACTTCAAATTTTGGATTACTTTATACCAGTGGTCTCTTGTCTATAACTCCATGAAGTTAGCATGGGGCACATTTAAAACTAATCGGAGAAAGTTCTTTTTTACTCAACGCACAATTAAACTCTGGAATTTGTTGCCAGAGAATGTGGTTCGTGCAGTAAGTATAGCTGTGTTTAAAAAAGGATTGGATAAGTTCTTGGAGGAGAAGTCCATTACCTGCTATTAAGTTCACTTAGAGAATAGCCACTGCCATTAGCAATGGTAACATGGAATAGACTTAGTTTTTTGGTACTTGCCAGGTTCTTATGGCCTGGATTGGCCACTGTTGGAAACAGGATGCTGGGCTTGATGGACCCTTGGTCTGACCCAGTATGGCATTTTCTTATGTTCTTATGTTCTTTATACCTTGAAGAACTAAATGTAAAAAAATGTGGGCAACAAAGTTATTGTAGGCCAAAAAAGATATTAATATGGGCGAAAAGGACCTGCCTAAAGGCTCAGCATTGAGCACTGCTATTTAGAGGATGATTCGCAAGTCAGGTCTTCTGCTTGCCAGGCCAGCCAAAGATATTACAGAGGCAGAATTCATAGCTGTGGTTAGAGGGATTCCTAGTCATTGCATAACAGCAACACAGGAAAGGTAATTTTCAAAAGTATGCAAATATAAGCACATAAATGCATAAGTAGATTTTTTTTAAATTTATGTAGGCCGCACTTTCTGTGTGGTAATATTGTGCTGTCACCCTTTTAAGCTTAAATTGAAGTAAAAGGTTGGAAAGGGTAGACAATGACTTTATGATTTCTTTGCTTCGGTGTTTACTGAAGAGGATGTTGGGGAGTACCCTTAATGGAGAAGGTTTTCATGGGTAATGATTCAGATGGACTGAATCAAATCACGGTGAACCTAGAAGATGTGGTAGGCCTGATTGACAAACTGAAGAGTAGTAAATCACCTGGACCAGATGGTATACACCCCAGAGTTCTGAAGGAACTAAAAAATGAAATTTCAGACCTATTAGTAAAAATTTGTAACCTCTGGTTATACATAGTCAACATACTGGTCCTAGTATTCAAAATTCAACAACATTATTCACACCCACTGCTTTCCTCTTTCTTAACCCTTCTTCTCCACAGTCTCTTTCCACAATTTCTACTTAGAGGCAGGCTTTATCACTTTTTCCACCCCAGAGTCTCTTTCCAAGGTCTCTCCTCTGGCTTGTCACTCTCTCACAACACCTGATGGGCCCCAGGGAATTCACCTCCTTCGGTAGGCAGATGCAGCTCCTGGCTCACACAGGAACTCCTAGCAGACATTGCTTCCCCTTAGGTTCTGCAGGCTCCACACACACACCGCTTCTCCAATTCAGCCTCTGACACCTTGGACAACTTCCATCTTTATTGCTCTGTCATTCTAGCTTTCCACCTCAAAACTCTCCCCAGGGGCTTTGGGAAGCACCCCATATTCCATGCTCCAGATTCTCTCAATTCACAGCATCTGTAGCACCTCTGGGTGAAGCACACGCTGTTTCTCCAAACACTGCAGCTGGCATGGACCCTCCAAAGCCTCCTGTCTAACTCCTTCCTCAGACAATCAGCCTCTTGCCAATATGCAACACTACTTTTTATACCAAACAATCTCACTCTCCCATTGGCTCACAGTCACTCTGCCACTCATATTTCTGGCACACACCTACTTGGACTTCCCCTTGAACCATCATTCTGGAATTTTCCCAATGGTAAAGAATAAGATAACCTTTTGACCTCCCCATAAGACACTCTCCCAGGAAGCATGGGCTACCAACTCACTCCTCCCTTAATAACCACACCTTTTCAACAGTGTTTCCCAACCATTTTTGTGTCATGGCACACCTTACACAAGATTTGTTTCATTGTAGCATACCATCACCTTCACTATCATCATCTTCTCTTCCCTGCCATCCCACCTCTGGCATCATCACCCTTCCTCTCCCTCTACCCCTTGCTATCATCACCTTCCCTTTCCTTTTCCCCCACCCCTGGCATCATCACCTTCTCTTCCTTCAACCACCTAGCATCATCATCACTTTATCCTCCCTTCCTCTTTCCCACCCACCCTGGACTCATCACCTTCTTTTCCTTGATATCATCACTTTCTCTTACTTTCTCTCTCTCCCATACCCTGGCATCATCACCATCCCTCTCCCTTGATCCTTCTAGCATCATCACCACCTTCCCTCTCCCTCCACCCATCACCATCACCTCCTCTTTTCTCCCTTCACCCTTCTGGCAGCATCACCACCTTCTCTTCCCTTTCTTCTGACATCAACTTGTTTCTTTCCCTCTCCCCCAACCCCTCTTCCTCCACCTACTGGCATTATCACCACTTTTTCTTCTTTCTTCTCCACCCCCTGACATCATCACATTAATTGTTTTCCCCCTGGCATCAGCTCTACCTTCTCTTCCCTTTCTCTCCATCCTTTTGTCATCATCAACTTCTCTTCCATCTCCCCTGGCATCATTACTACCTTTCTTCTCCCCAACCCCAACCCCTCTCCCTCCTTCCATCCTCTGGCATCATCACCATCTGAGAGAGAGACATAAAAGTACTTAAATATTATGCATTTTAGATTACTTTATATTATTTATTATGAATGCATTTTATTGTGTTTTATTTGGTTTAATTTAATCTATTTTAAAGGCGTGATCTCATATTATCCGGTTATTTTTATTTGTGTTTTACATAATAATTTAGTGGTTGTGTATTATGTAAATTTAACGGTTCTTTTATTTGCATTTTATGTTTGGAAACCGTTGTGTTGGCCAGTCTCAATGATGGTATATAAGAATTTTATAAATAAATAAATAAAATCTTCTCCCTTCACCCACCTGATGTCAACACCACTTTCTGTCTCCTCTCTCTCCACTCTTCTGGCACCATCATCATCTTATTCTTCCCTCTCCCCTAACATTATCGCCTTCTTCTTTTCCCTCTCCTTCTACCCTCTGGTATATCAACACCTTCCTTCTCCAGCCACCCAGCCCAAGTCTAGCCCTTATCATCATGTTTCCTCTTTCCCACCCCCTGCTATCATTACCTTCCCTCCCCAGCATCATCTTCCCTCTCACCCACATCTTATGGCACACATTCATCTTTCCTTCTCCCACACATTTAGCTGTTCCTCCCCACCTCGAACCAGCAGAAGTCTGAGTAGCACTTACTTGCTGCTTCCTCCTCTGTCGGCTTGCCTCTGCAATAGTAACAGAATGGGGCCAGCCAGTCTTGCAAGGCAGAGTGAGCAGAGAGGGAAGCAGTAGCAGCAGATAGGCACTGTTCTCCAATGCCCTCTACTGGCAGCAAGACATCCTACAGTCTAGGAAGAAAGAAAAACACAAGACTGCTGGTGCCTCCTTTCATACCCAGCTCTTCTTGTAGCACACACCTGCAGGTCAGTCATGGCACACTAGTTGGGAAAGACCTGCACTATTAGGCCGATACAATATCAGCGCAGGAAAAATGGGTGCAAACGATTGAAAATCTGCTTTCCTAACACGCACCCATTCACCTCTCCCTGGCGCGCAATGTAGTAGGCTAATGAGCCACTGCTTTAAAATGGAGGCACTAGGGGAAATTGTACATCCCTAGCACTTCTTCAGCATTACAATCCCAGGAGAAGTGGCTATGCGTGGGTTAGGAAAATGGACGCTCAATTTTACAAGTGTCGGTTTTCCTAACCTGTGCTTAGCCACAGGTTAGGAAAATGGACCCTCATAAATTGAGCATCCGTTTTCCTAACCTCACCGCCAACAAGACTTTAAAAAAAATGTTTCTTTTCATGTTGCTGCTTTTCTTTTCAACTTTTGGTGCTTCTCAAGACTTAACACTGCTCTGGGGCTGGCATTAATATTTGAGGGTTAAAATGTGTGCGTGGGGCACACGGCTCTTTATTTATTTTACAGCGAGGTACTAGCTAATAGCCTCATCAACATGGCATTAACATGTGATGAACGCTATTAACCATGTGCATTTTGGATGCACTGATCCTCTTATTGCATCGGGGGTTATGGACATGCATCCAAAACGCGCTTCTAACCACAGGTTAACCTGTGCGCTAGCCTGAGCACATGGTATTGCAGCGGCCCGTATGACCCAGGCACAGTAACAACTAAGCCTTACAAGCATATAGCTAATGTGCTATCTAGTGACAGCTTAGGGTTACACAAAAATGGTAGTGTTACAGTAGTAAAAAAGAAAGAACAGTAGCACAGCAATGAGAGCATTTTCAGAATAACAAAATTATTTTTAATTTTTTAAAAAAGTTAAAAATATCTGTACTGTAGATAAAAGAGGTCCTGTAACAATCATTCCCAGCATTTTGAAAATCCACTAGCCCTTTCATGGGAACAGGAAGGGTGGTGCCTTGGGCTCTGATCACAGTATCATAAGTAGATGATGGTAGAAAAAGTCCAGCAATTCCTTTCAGTCTGCTAAGTGTCAAGGATATATTTCAGCTGCCTGCCATGAACAGAGACTGCCTGTATGATACCACTTCTTATCAAAGTTAGTTTTAGTCATCTGGAAGCAGATAGCAGGGGTGGAGAGGAGGAGAAGGAGGGTCCCTTCATCTCCAACTGAGGTCTGAAATGTAGCAACAGGGTGGTAGGAAGAGAGATGGCTGTAGCAAGCCTGGGGGGGGGGGGGGGGGGGGAGAGAGAGAGATTGATGGGGGAAGGGAAAGGAGAGTGAGAGACTAGACAAGACAGATATTTGGGTGGGGTAAGGGGAGTGAAGAATAACAGTGAGGGAGAGGAAGGGAGAATAAGTGGGCTAAGGGGGGAAGGGAGACTAGTGGAAGAAAGAGGGCTGCCTCGGATGGGGTGGACTGGAGAAGAAGTAAGGATGTGCTGGAGTGGGATGAGGGTGTGCACTCACCAGGGAAGACTTACCATGTACACCTGCTGCTCCTCTCCTCAAAACAAATTACTGGAGGAGGAGAGAGGAATACATGGCAAGTGCATTTTGATCCTGGCATGTCAGTCCTGAAGGAATTTTCAAATCCCTGATCATACATGTTATTACTATAATTTAAATCAGACAAACTCAGAAATTCAAATTACATGCTTTGTGCTGCACTTAATTTTGAATGCGGTATTAGTGTTATGGGAATGTGATGGAATAAAAATCAAAACAACAAAAAATGGAGCCAAGGATATGCACTCCAAATATCAAATTTCACACACCAAATATCAAATTTCCGCTCTCCTTGCCTTGTCAACTGTTAAAATGTTACTCTGTTTACAAGGTATGTTTTGTTGGCATCATTTTGAAACTATGTACCAGCCTTTTGTTTGGTCCTGGGACGATTAATATTCACACTTGTGCCTCCTTTATGTTTCAGTTTCAAAAATGTAACTGTCCCTCCCGATGCAGCCTTCGGGCGAAACACGGGGTCCCGTGTCGGGGGACCCTATTGAGAATGCTATGTTTGACAGATGACCAATGGAGTTGCTGCTTTGAATTAAAGAAAATTTGTTTTCTATATACAAGTATTTAAGTTTGGACCTTCTCATTTCTTTTGCATCTCCTTTGGTGTTTGAAAAATGAAATAAAAATCATACATTAAGGGGGGGGGGGGTCTATGTACTAAAATGCGCTAGCATCATAACCCACATAAACACAGTGGGGCGGATTTTCAGAGCCCTGCTCGCGTAAATCCGCCCAAAACCGGGCGGATTTACGCGAGCAGGGCCCTGCGCGCCGGGAAGCCTATTTTACATAGGCCTCCCGGCGCGCGCAGAGCCCCGGGACTCGCGTAAGTCCCGGGGTTCTCGGAGGGGGGCGTGTCGGGGGCGGGCCCGGTCGTCGCGGCGTTTCGGGGGCGTGCCGGCAGCGTTTTGGGGGCGGGTACGGGGGCGTGGCTACGGCCAGGGGGCGTGGCCGCACCCTCCGTACCCGCCCCCAGGTCGCGGCCCGGCGCGCAGGAGGCCCGCTGGCGCGCGGGGATTTACGCCTCCCTCCGGGAGGCGTAAATCCCCCGACAAAGGTAAGGGGGGGGTTTAGACAGGGCCGGGCGGGTGGGTTAGGTAGGGGAAGGGAGGGTAAGGTGAGGGGAGGGCAAAGGAAAGTTCCCTCCGAGGCCGCTCCGATTTCGGAGCGGCCTTGGAGGGAACGGGGGGAGGCAGCGCGGCTCGGCGCGCGCAGGCTATACAAAATCGATAGCCTTGCGCGCGCCGATCCAGGATTTTAGTGGATACGCGCGGCTCCGCGCGTATCTACTAAAATCCAGCGTACTTTTGTTTGCGCCTGGAGCGCAAACAAAAGTAGGCTATTCGCGCTCGTCTGAAAATCTACCCCAGTATTTATTGTGCATATAAACAGCCAATGTTAATGAGATGCAAATGAAGGTACCATAACCAGTAAAGCATGTGCACATTTGAGAATGATAATGTAAAAACTTAACTACACCTTTTGGAGCTATAGTTAAGTTTTCTAGCCTTAATGTAAGTGCAATGCATTTTGTGCAGTTTGATGTATAGACCTGTTTGCTATGTTAATAGGTAATGAGGTATTTTGCACACGTTTGCATCCCATTAGCATAGATTTCACATTAACACAATACAAGCTATACAATAAATAACTTGCAACAGTGTTAATGTGCTATATTATGTTGGCCCCTAAATAATTTCAAAATTAAACACAGCAATAAACATGGATTTTTATCTAACATAAGTCATCCAGAACATCTTCCAGTGGCTATCTAAAACAATAGAAAAAGCTTTGTATCTGGCAACCTACAACCTCAATGTGCTATGGAAAAACTGCACTGGAAGCAGTTCAAAGAAAACTAAAAATCACAAAATGTTTATTGTAAAATCTGAATATTTACCATTACCTTTTTTAAATTCTGCTTGATAGTAGAACTATCTCGATCAACCACCTTCATCATTTCTTGACTTCCCATATACATGGCATTTGCTGTGAAATAGATGAAGCACATATGAGTCAACAAACTGCAATTATACTATTTTAATTCTGTATGCTTAACATTGCTATATACTTTTGTCACTTGTCAGAGGAAATATTCTTCATACATAATCTATAAAATACAGTGTTGAGATTACTTACCTGATAATCTCCTTTTCCTTAGTGTATGCAGATGGACTCAAAACAAGTGGGTATAGTGTGCTTGTGCTAGCAGTTGGAGACGGATCTGACGTCAGCACGGGTACATATACCCCCACAGGAAGTGTAGCAAATCAGTAATCTTCCTTGCAAAAGCTTTTATGGATATATGTGTGACTGACCAATCGATTAAATGAACAGGATTACCCTGACCAATTGATGGTAGCTGGAGACAACCAGTGTACTCAGCTGGAAGGCGTCGACTCGACACCCGGCAGGGTGGATGCCCTATATAAGAAAACATGGCTTACCATGAGTCGGCGAATCCCCATGTATACCGGCAGCCGGGCGGGATGCTGAGTCCATCTGCATACACTAAGGAAAAGGAGATTATCAGGTAAGTAATCTCAACATTTCCTAGCGTGTAGCAGATGGACTCAAAACAAGTGGGATGTACAAAAGCTACTCCCGGACTGGACGGGAGGCTGCCCGAGGTCTGTTTAGGATTGCCCTCGCAAATGCCGTGTCCTCCCTGGCCTGAACGTCCAGACGGTAGAATCTGGAGAAGGTATGGAGGGAGGACCACATCGCCGCTTTACATATCTCTGCAGGCGACAGCATCCTTGCTTTGGAGATGGAAATTACTGATTTGCTACACTTTCTGTGGGGGTATATGTACCCATGCTGACGTCAGATCCGTCTCCAACTGCTAGCACGAGCACACTATACCCACTTGTTTTGAGTACATCTGCTACACGCTAGGAAATAGTTATTTATTAAATTTGATATACCGCATATAGAAGGTGGTCAAGGTTTAGGAAAGGTTATAGGGCAGAGTTGTTCAATCAAATATTTAGCTAAGGAGTTTGGTAGGGTGACAACCATGAAATAGGGATGCTTTCAAGAAACATACTATGTTTCTTGAATCCTCTGCAATAGAAATTATTGAATGTGCTACATTGATTGTTACACTAATTGCAGAACAGGATGTTGGCAAAATTATGTCTAAGTATTTTCACCATTTAAACACCCCCTTTCATGGTATAATTGTACGCATGTTCCCAGACATCTCAAAGATCACTCAAGACTGGCGTAAAGCCTTTTTAAGTATGAGGCAAGAGACAGTTTCTTTAGGCGCAACTTTTATGTTGTGCTACCCCTGCAAATGTATTGTAAGGAAGGGGAGTGATTGTTACATTTTCTTTGCACCTGAGCATTTAAGAAATTTTATTGATTCTTTTTCTGCCAATGGTGCCTCATAGAGAATCGTTAAGGAAAATTAACTGCTCTTGTTCAGGGCTATACCATTTTTTCCTTTAATTTGTTGTTATTATTCCTCAAATTTAAACCCCCCAACGAGAGAAGTTTGAGATTATAGTTTAGCCAATATGGAATAACTTTATGGTTTATATGCTTTGTAAGAATGTTATCTTTAATGACTAATCAAGTTTCTATTCTATTGTAAATAAATACTTTATTTGTATTGAAAATTCAGAAATAAAAAATTAAAAAAAAGAAAAAAAAGAAATAGGGATCCTGAAAAGGCATGGGTTATGGAGGGGCAGGGTAATAGGTTACCCCAGTCTTAGAAGCCCAATGCACTCATACCATTACTTTCAGGTCATGACTACCGCTCCATACCATTGCCTTCAGCTTGTAACCCACCATGCCATCGAGCTTACTCCATTTTTAGATGTCTAATACATTCATAGCACTTAATACTGTTTGGGTCTTAACCACCATTCCATGCAAATTAACCCAACTGGCTACCCCCATGGCCTGTGGATCCACTAGTTCATGCTTCTGCTGTCCCTTCACTTTTTGAAAGTAAGGATCATCTGTGTTTATCCCATGCCTTTTTGAAGTCCATCACTGTTTTAGAATTAGAAATATAGAAACATGATGGCAGAAAAAGACCATTACAGCCTATCTAGTCTACCCATCCACCACAACTATTCAGCTTTACAAACTCTACCACTCCATCAAGTGGGAGACCTAGGTTCAGTTCTCCTCAGGCTAATAGGATGATACTCAGACAGCATTCATAGCCTTAGATAGGAGAGACACCCAATTATTGTATGACAAAATAGGTTAGATAGTGGAGCACTCAAGAACTGAACCTAGGTCTCCCATTTGCTTCTGTTGTATTGAGCAGCAGTAGCAATATTGGATAAACATAGAGGATCAATAAGGGAGTGGCAGGGATTTGTTAAATATTTCTAATGCTAAACGGTGATGAACTTCAAAAAAGCATGGGATAAAGAAGAGTTGCTTACTTGTAACAGGTGTTCTCCTAGGACAGCACATGGGTGACATCATCGGATGGAGCCCAGCATAGAAAGCTTTTGTCCAAGTTTCTAGAACTTTGACTGTATATACTGATCATGTCCAGTATGCCCTATACCACATGTCCATGTGGAGTCCATCTTCAGTCTCGTAACATAGCTTTACGATAAAAATAAAATAATAAACCATAGGAGAAACCCAATTCTGTAGGGCGGCTGGAGGGTTTCCTGAAAAACCAACATCCTGCTGTCCTAGGAGAACACATGTTACGGGTAAGCAACTCTGCTTTCTCCTAGGACAAGCAGGATGGTAGTTCTCACACATGGGTAAATCACTAGCTACAGGCTGCTCCCCGACACAAAAGCGGGAGACAGCCTAAACCCAAACAATGGGCACAAGGCAGGGAGAGTTGGGTCCTACACCTCAAAGAGTTTCCAGAGGACAGACTGACTGAACCTACTGTCATGTTGGCCACTAGGGATGTGAATCGTTTTTGATGATTTAAAAAATTGTCCGATATATTTTAAATCGTCAAAAATCGTTAGAGGCGCGATACAATAGGAATTCCCTCAATTTATCGTCAAAAATCGTAAATCGGGGGAAGGGGGAGGGGAAGGGGGAGGGCGGGAAAACCGGCACACTGAAACAACCCTAAAACCCACCCCGACCCTTTAAAATAAATCTCCCACCCTCCCGAACCCCCCCAAAATGTTTTAAATTACCTGGGGTCCAGTGGGGGGGTCCTGGTGTGATCTTCCACTCTCGGGCCACGGCTGTGTTAATAGAAATGGCAGTGGCGCTACCTTTGCCCTGTCATGACAGGGCAAAGGTAGCGCCGGCGCCATTTTGGTTCCTGTCCCCCGACGTCACGAGTGCAGGAGATCGCTCCTGGACCCCCGCTGGACTTTTGGCAAGTCTTGTGGGGGTCAGGAGGCCCCCCCAAGCTGGCCAAAAGTCCCTGGGGGTCCAGCGGGGGTCCGGGAGCGATCTCCTGCGCTCGTGACGTCGGGGGTCAGGAACCAAAATGGCGCCGGCGCTACCTTTGCCCTGTCATATGACAGGGCAAAGGTAGCGCCGGCACCATTTCTATTAACGCAGCCGTGGCCCGAGAGTGGAAGATCACACCGGGACCCCCCCATTGGACCCCAGGTAATTTAAAACATTTTGGGGGGGGGGGTCGGGATGGTGGGGGATTTATTTTAAAGGGTCGGGGTGGGTTTTAGGGTTGTTTTAGTGTGCCTGTTTTCCCGCCCTCCCCCGATTTACACGATTTAAAAAACAAAACAAAACCGCGACGATCCGATTCCCTCCCCCCCCAGCCAAAATCGATCGTTAAGACGATCGATCACACGATTCACATCTCTATTGGCGATCCCAATCCAGACAGTAGTGTGATGCAAATGTGTGGAGAGAACTCCACGTTGCAACCTTGCAGATTTCCTACAAGATGCGCTTACAGACCGTGGGTTTTCCTGCTCAACTGGATGCAAAGGAGGCGATTAGCTAATCATAGGTAATGCAGGGAGTTGTGCTAATGCTAGTGCGGGTTTTTTAATGCAGGTATTTTGCCGCCACGATTAGTGGCACGAGTTAAGGGTCAGCGCCGACTCGGGGTGACCTATGTCAGCGTCCATGCATTCTGAAAGCCACCTAGCTGAGCGCCTATCTTGGTGTCCGAATGGCCAGGCATTTTTCTGGGCGACCAAACAGACAGCATTGCTAGATGCTTTTCTTGGTGTCGGAGAGGCCAGCTTAGGTAGGTGTTTCCTTAGGCGCTTTTCTCGACTTCTGAGCGGCCAGATTTGCAACAAGCTGAGTGCCTATGTTGGCACCCGAGTATCCAGATTGGGGCCCAGCTGAGCATCTATCTCGCTGCTATGCCAGTGTGAATTAGCATCCATGAAAATATTTGCCATGTTTTCTGCAGCACGTTTATTTGAAATATTAAAAATACTTTCCAGGGTCATACTTTCACTTAATAGGGAGACCCATTCGCTCATTCACTTTTAAGTGTGAATTATCAGTGCAGGTTTTGAGTGCGGATGCGGCTGATTACATATGCTCTTACCGTGCTTAGGTACATGCATTGCTCCGTATGTGCGTGGATTTCTGCGCACAAATCATTTGCATTTTGCATTCTGCACTCATAACTAGCTCCTGATTTGCCGCGGGTCTTATTACATCAGCCCCTCTGTGTCTCTACATGTGTCTGTCTTCTCTCTGGAGGTGCTGTCAGTCTGTGTTTTTCTGTCTAGGTGCGGTATTTTATTTATTTATTTATTTAACACTTTTTTATACCGACCTTCATAGTAATAACCATATCGGATCGGTTTACATTTAACAAGGGTATACATTTAACAAGGGTATGTCTCTGTGTCTGTCTGGATGGATTTCTGTCTCTCTGCGGGGTGTCTATGTGTGTGTGTGTATGGGGGGAGGTTCTGTCTCTCTGTGTCTGGGTATGGAGTAACTGTGTTTTTCTGTGTGTGGGATCTCTGTCTGTTTGGGTATCTGTTTTGCTGTCTGTATAGGTACGAGGTATCTGTTTTCTCTCTGTGTCTGTCTGGATACAGAGTTGTCTGTTTTTCTGTGCCCATGTGTGTGTGTAGGTGTGAGATTATTCCTTTCACCAGCTTGAAGAGAAACAAAATGGGAGCTTTGAGACACTGGTTGGCAGTGTGGCTGCCTGGTGAATAACTTTCATATATATATGAGGCATATGTGTGTATACATACACACACACACATATATATTTTTATATATATGTAATCTTGGGAGCTCCCAATGAATTGCATAAATGGAAGGGGATCCGCTGCTCAAAACGTTCACTCACCGCTTGCCTAGATAATTTTAAAACTGAAAATGGAAGTATTTTATCAATAGATTGGCTTTATTACAGTATCTGCTCACTGTATTTGAAGTGGATTTTGTAACAGAGCAGCTATAATTGAACTCAGATCAGATGAAAAAGAAGAATGTTCCTTCTATACCCAGACAATCCAGCCCGTCTCCTCACAGCATTATACTTTTGACAGTGCTTCAAGTGAAAATGTAAGTTTGGTAAGCCTTTGTCACACTCAGTTTACACAATATATATTTCAAAGGACTCTACAGTGTGCAACAAAAGACCTCACATTGTCATGTTTCTTACAGAGATTCTTGTTTTATGAGCAGGTGGCAATGATTCATTTCAGCATCAAAAGGTGTCTTTGACCGAGCCAAATGGAATCTTTGTATTTAGGCTAATGAACAAGTGAGCAGCAGTAGAAGTGATAATATGAAATATATATCTTGCAAAACGGATATGTCCATTAGCAGAAACTACTACTAGTATTTTGGAGAAAACTTTTCCCATGAAGCAAGCAGTTAAATCGTGGGACAATTCTGCACCAATTGTAGCTGTCAAATGAATTCTTGACAAACAACATTTGTGAACTAGCACCAAAAATTCTCCAAAATCCTATAAGTGTTTCTACATGCAATTATACACACAACCCTTTGCAAGAGCTTTTTAAAGGAACATCATACATGGAAAAACTGTTGGATAAATTCCCAGAGAAAACCACACCATCTTGTAATCATAGTCCCATTATTTTGCAAAGTTCTGTATATATGCCACATTGTTTAAAACTTTAATTTAAAGTGCTTGCAAATTACCATCCAAAAATGAAAGTCCAAGCTGCAAAAGTGAAAATGAAAATTCAAACTGCTTAATACTAACTCAACGGTTATACTTTTACAAAAAACGTTCTTGATCATAAGCCCAAAACTTCATTAAAAACATCCATAAGTCAGAAAAACATTATACTTTCCTTACTTAATCAAAATGCCAGTCTTGAAACCATATTTTTAATTCTGTTCACTGTTTATGGCAACAATGAGGAAGGGCAGTCTATACATTATTATTATTGAAATATAAAGAGGAATGGCCCAGTAAGGAGAAATTACTACTTATGTGATAATGTCCTTTTCTTTACAGGTTAATCCACGACCAGTGGGTTATGCACCTCTACCAGCAGATGGAGACAGAGCAAAGCTGACATCATAGTATATATATCCCTGCACTGACATCAGCCAGCTAGTATTCTCTGCAAAAGCCAACTGTGGACAACTAAACAATACATGACCACAATTATTAACAGACAACCATTCAAGCACTCAGTTAATAGGAAAACAGTGAGCTCAGACAAGAAGTGTAATATCACTAATCTAGGGAATGGATCTGACACAATAATCCCCAAAAAGGCAGCCACTCAGAAAGACAATAGCATCACCAATGGACAGCCAAGGGTAGGAAGGAGGATTAACGTCTTCATTAAAGAAAAGGAAATTATCAAGTAAGCAGTAATTTCTCCATTCTTAGTATTTAGACAGGTTAATCCATGACCAGTGGGATGTATCAAAGCTACTCCCAAACAGGGCAGTAGGCTGCCCACGGTCCGATCAGCACCGTACATGTGAAGGCTGCATCCTCCTGAACCTGCACATCCAGTTGGTAATTCCTGGAAAAAAGTTGTAAGGAGGACCACATCGCAGCTTGGCAAATCCCAGTGGAAGACAAAAATCTAATCTCTGCCCATGACACTGCTTGAGCCCTAGTGGAATGAGGCCTAACCTGACTAAGTAGGCAACAGCTGCACAGCATACACATAACAGCCGTGATAACCTCCTTAATCCAGTGGGCTACTGTAGCCCAAAACCCTGGCTCACCCTGTTTACCTCCACCGTGCAGTATAAACAACCGGTACGTCTTCCTGAAAGGTTTAGAAATCTCCAAATTCCTCATGATATGCCACTTGACATCCAAGGTCAGTAACAGGGAAATTTTATCTACATCTCTGTCCCTGTCCAGTATCAGCAAAAGAACAAAAGAAATTGCCATACTGGATCAGTCCAAGGGTCCATCACGCCAAACATCCTGTTTCCAATAGTGGCCAATCCAGGCTACAAGTATCTGGCAAGTACCAAACACTAAGTAGATTCCATATTACTGATGCCAGTAATAGCAGTGGCTATTTCCTAAGTCAACTTGATTAATAGCAGTTAATGGACTCCTACTCCAAGAACTTATTCAAATCTTTTTTAAACCCATCTACACTAACTGCACTAACCACATCCTCTGGCAGCAAATTCCAGAGCTTAATTGTATGTTGAGTGAAAAAGAATTTTCTCTGATTAGTTTTAAATGTGCTACTTGCTAACTTCATGGAGTTACTCCTAGTCCTTTTATTATCTGAAAGAGTAAATAACTGTTTCACATTTACCCGTTCTAGGCATCTCATTATTTTAAACACCTCTATTATATCCCCCCCTCAGTTGTCTCTTCTCCAAGCTGAACTGCCCTCATAGGGGAGCTGCTCCATCCCCTTTATCATTTTGGTTACCCTTCTCTGTACCTTCTCCTCTGCAACTATATCTTTTTTGTGATGCGGCAGGCAGAATTGAACACAGTACTCAAGGTGCGGTCTCAACACTAATCGATATAAAGGCATTATGACATTTTCTGTTTTATTCACCATTCCCTTATTAATAATTCCTAAAATTCTGTTAGCATTTTTGACTACCACAGCACACTTAGCTGACAATTTCAATGTATTATCCACTATGACGCCTAGATCTTTTTCCTGGGTGGTAGCTCCTAATATGGAATCTAACATCGTGTAACTACAGCATGGGTTATTTTTCTCTATATGTGACACCTTGCACTTGTCCACGTTAAATTTCATCTGCCATTTGAATGCCCGATCTTCCAGACTCACAAGGTCCTCCTGCAATTTATCACAATCCGCTTCTGATTTAACTACTCTGAATAATTTTGTATCATCTGCAAATCTGATTACCTCACTTGTCATATTCCTTTCTAGATCATTTATAAATATATTGAAAAGCACTGGTCCAAGTACAGATCCCTGAGGCATTCCACTGTTTATCCATTTCCACTGAAAAAATTGACCATTTAATCCTTCTCTATGTTTCCTGACTTTTACCTGGTCTGTAATCCACAAAAGGACATCGTCTCCTATCCCACGACTTTCTATTTCTTTATTTCTTTATTTCTTTACGGTTTTTCTAGACCAACATTTGTTGGGAACATCATATCAGTTTACATAAAACAGTAAATGCAGCATAAAAGCTTTACAAGGAATGTTATAACTTAAAAAACATAAGAGAGGGGGATGCAATGGGAGATGAGGTGGGGTGAAGTAGATAAAAAGTGCAAGTTAACTTCGATACATAACATTTTAACTTTGATGCATGAACAATTTAACTTCAACTAACAGAGTGGGATGATAAAATAAAATACTGAAATAAGGGTCATAAGGGGATGTGGAGAGGAACAGAGCGAGGTGTGGAGGTATATTCATAAAAAGTTGCTTAAGGAATAGTGGGGGTCAGAAGGGGGAAGGGGAAGGGAAAAAAAGAGAGGGTGAGGAGGTTAATCAAGTAATAACTTGCTTAAGTAATAAATAAAGTACGATTCAAGGGTTTACCAAAGGTAAGATTGTAAAGCGGGTCTAAAAGGTAATGCATAATGAGGGGAGGAGGACGGATACAAGGGCTTGTAGTCGGGGCAAGGAGTTTAGAGGGCAGAAGGAGGGAGAGTAGAGGGAGATGCAGAGTTTATTTAAAGTTATTTATTTATTTTACTTTAAGTTATTTATTTTAGTTTTCTTAGAAGCTTCTCATGAGGGACTTTGTCAAACGCCTTCTGAAAATCCAAATATACTATATCTACTGCTTCACCTTTATCCACATGTTTACTAACCACTTCAAAAAAAACAAAAAGAAGCAGATTTGTGAGACAAGTCTTCCCTTGGGTAAATCCATGCTGACTGTATGCCGCCACGATTAGGGCACAAGTTAAGGGTCAGCGCCGACTCGGGGCGACCTATGTCAGTGTCCATGCATTCTGAAAGCCACCTAGCTGAGCACCTATCTTGGTGTCCGAATGGCCAGGCGCTTTTCTGGGCAACAAAAAAGCCAGCATCGCTAGATGCTTTTCTCGGCATCGGAGCGGCCAGCTTAGGTAGGTGTTTCTTAGGTGCTTTTCTCGACTTCTGAGTGGCCAGATTTGCAACAAGCTGAGTGCCTATGTTGGCACCCGAGCATCCAGATTGGGGCCCAACTGAGCATCTATCTCGCTGCTATGCCAGTGTGAATTACCATCCATGAAAATATTTGCCATGTTTTCTACAGCACATTTATTTGAAATATTAAAAATACTATATCTACTGGTTCACCTTTATCCACATGTTGGACAGTTAGATGATCGAGGGGTTAAAGGGGCACTTAGAGAAGATAAGGCCATCGCGGAAAGATTAAATGATTTCTTTGCTTCGGTGTTTACTGAAGAGGATTTTGGGGAGGTACCCTAAATGGAGAAGGTTTACATGGGTAATGATTCAGATGGACTGAATCAAATCACGGTGAACCAAGAAGATGTGGTAGGCCTGATTGACAAACTAAAGAGTAGTAAATCACCCGGACTGGATGGTATACTCTCCAGAGTTCTGAAGGAACTAAAAAATGAAATTTCAGACCTATTAGTAAAAATTTGTAACCTATCATTAAAATCATCCATTGTACCTGAAGACTGGAGGATAGCAAATGTAACCCCCAATATTTAAAAAGGACTCCAGGGGTGATCTGGGAAACTATAGACCGGTTAGCCTGACTTCAATGCCAGGAAAAATAGTGGAAAGTGTTCTAAACATCAAAATCACAGAACATATAGAAAGACATGGTTTAATGGAACAAAGTCAGCATGGCTTTACCCAAGGCAAGTCTTGCCTCACAAATCTGCTTCACTTTTTTGAAGGAGTTAATAAACATGTGGATAAAGGTGAACCGGTAGATGTAGTATACTTGGATTTTCAGAAGGCGTTTGACAAAGTTCCTCATGAGAGGCTTCTAGGAAAAGTAAAAAGTCATGGGATAGGTGGTGATGTCCTTTCGTGGATTGCAAACTGGCTAAAAGACAGGAAACAGAGAGTAGGATTAAATGGACAATTTTCTCAGTGGAAGGGAGTGGACAGTGGAGTGCCTCAAGGATCTGTATTGGGACCCTTACTTTTCAATATATTTATAAATGATCTGGAAAGAAATACGACGAGTGAGATAATCAAATTTGCAGATGACACAAAATTGTTTAGAGTAGTTAAATCACAAGCAGATTGTGATAAATTGCAGGAAGACTTTGTGAGACTGGAAAATTGGGCATCCAAATGGCAGATGAAATTTAATGTGGATAAGTGCAAGGTGATGCATATAGGGAAAAATAACCCATGCTATAATTACACAATGTTGGGTTCCATATTAGGTGCTACAACCCAAGAAAGAGATCTAGGCGTCATAGTGGATAACACATTGAAATCGTCGGTTCAGTGTGCTGCGGCAGTCAAAAAAGAAAAAACAGAATGCTGGGAATTATTAGAAAGGGAATGGTGAATAAAACGGAAAATGTCATAATGCCTCTGTATCGCTCCATGGTGAGACCGCACCTTGAATACTGTGTACAATTCTGGTCGCCGCATCTCAAAAAAGATATAATTGCGATGGAGAAGGTACAGAGAAGGGCTACCAAAATGATAAGGGGAATGGAACAGCTCCCCTATGAGGAAAGACTAAGGAGGTTAGGACTTTTCAGCTTGGAGAAGAGACGGCTGAGGGGGGATATGATAGAGATGTTTAAACGGGTAGATGTGAATCGGTTATTTACTCTTTCGGATAATAGAAAGACTATGGGGCACTCCATGAAGTTAGCATGGGGGACATTTAAAACTAATCGGAGAAAGTTCTTTTTTACTCAACGCACAATTAAACTCTGGAATTTGTTGCCAGAGGATGTGGTTAGTGCAGTTAGTATAGCTGTGTTTAAAAAAGGATTGGATAAGTTCTTGGAGGAGAAGTCCATTACTGCTCTTAAGTTCACATAGGGGTAGATTTTAAAAATTTGCGCGATCGCGTACTTTTGTTTGCGCACCAGGCACGAACAAAAGTACGCTGGATTTTATAAGATACGCGCGTAGCCGCGCGTATCTTATAAAATCCAGGGTCGGCGCGCGCAAGGGGGTGCACATTTGTGCAACCTGCGCACGCCGAGCCCAGCGCGCGCTGCCTGTTTCCTCCGAGGCCGCTCCGATTTCGGAGCGGCCTCAGAGGGAACTTTCCTTCGCCCTCCCCCCACCTTCCCCTCCCTAACCCACCCCCCTGGCCCTATCTACCCCCCCCACCTTTGTCGGCAAAGTTACGCCTGCTGAAAGCAGGCGTAACTTTGCGCACGCCGGCCGGCAGCCCCGCTCCGTGTTCCGGTCCCGGGGGCTGGTCTGGAGACCGCGGCCATGCCCCTGGAACACCCCCAGGCCGAAACCACGCCCGCATCGCTGCCCCCGAAACGCCGCGTCCTGTGCGTCGCCGCCCCCAAAACGCCGCATCACTCCGGTCACGCCCGACACGCCCCTTTAGAAAGCCCCGGGACTTACGCGCATCCCGGGGCTTTACGCTCGCCGGCGCGCGAGTGCCCTGTGCGCGTAAATCCAGAAGGATTTACACGCGCAGGGCTTTTAAAATCCGCTAGAGATGTGAATCGTGTCCTCGATCGTCTTAACGATTGATTTCGGCTGGGAGGGGGAGGGAATCGTATTGTTGCCATTTGGGTGTGTAAAGTATCGTGAAAATCGTTAAAATCATGAGCCGGCACACTAAAACCCCCTATAACCCACCCCCGACCCTTTAAATTAAATCCCCCACCCTCCCGAACCCCCCCCCCCAAATGCCTTAAATTACCTGGGGGTGCAGCGGCACACTAAAAGACGGCACACTAAAACCCTCTAAAACCCACCCCGACCCTTTAAATTAAATCCCCCACCCTCCCGAACCCCCCCCCCCAATGCCTTAAATTACCTGGGGGTCCGTAGTGGCGGTCCGTAGCTTAAATTACCTCCGTAGCCTTAAATTACCTCCGCAGCGGCGGTCCGTAGCTAAATCGGGGGAAGGGGGAGAGCAGGAAAACCGGCACACTAAATCGTGTAGTCTTCAGCCGGCGCCATTTTGCAAAATGGCCGCCGCAAAATGGCGGCGGCCATAGACCAAAACGATTCGACGCAGGAGGTCGTTCCGGACCCCCGCTGGACTTTTGGCAAGTCTTGTGGGGGTCAGGAGGCCCCCCCAAGCTGGCCAAAAGTTCCTGGGGGTCCAGCGGGGGTCCGGGAGCGATCTCCTGCCGCGAATCGTTTTCCGTACGGAAAATGGCGCCGGCAGGAGATCGACTGCAGGAAGTCGTTCAGCGAGGGAACCCTCGCTAAACGACCTCCTGCAGTCGATGGACCCACAGGTAATTTAAGGCATTTGGGGGGGGGGGGTTCGGGAGGGTGGGGGATTTAATTTAAAGGGTCGGGGGTGGGTTTTAGGGTGTTTTAGTGTGCCAGTTTTCCTGCCCTCCCCCTTCCCCCGATTTATGATTTTTTGACGATAAATCGGGGGAATTGGTATTGTATCGTGGCCCTAACGATTTTTGACGATTTAAAATATATCGGACGATATTTTAAATCGTCAAAAAACGATTCACATCCCTAAAATCCGCCCCTTAGAGAATAGCCACTGCCATTAGCAATGGTAACATGGAATAGACAGTTTTTTGGTACTTGCCAGGTTCTTATGGCCTGGATTGGCCACTGTTGGAAACAGGATGCTGGGCTTGATGGACCCTTGGTCTGACCAAGTATGGCATTTTCTTATGTTCTTATGTTCATATTAACCACTTAAAAAAAAAAAAAAAGGCAGATTTGTGAGGCAAGACTTCCCTTGGGTAAATCCATGCTGATTGTATTTCATTAAACCATATCTTTCTATATGTTCTGTGATTTTGATCTTTAGAATAGTTTCCACAATTTTTCCGGCACTGAATTCAGGCTCACTGATCTTTGGTTTCCCGGATTGCTCTTGGAGCACTTTTTAAATATTGGGGGTACATTGGCCACCCTTTAGTCTTCAGGTACAATGGATGATTTTAATGACAGGTTACTAATAGATCTGACATTTCTTTTTTGATTTCCTTCAGAACCCTGGGGTGAATATCACCTGGTCCAGCTGATTTGCTACTCTTTAGTTTGTCAATCTGGCCTACTACATTTTCCAGGTTCAAAGTGATTTGGTTCAGTTCATCTGACTCCTCACCCTTGAAAACCATCTCTGGAACCCATATCTCCCCAACATCCTCATTACTAAACACAGAAGCAAATAATTTATTTAGTCTTTTTGCAATGGCTTTATCTTCCCTAAAAGCCCCTTTAACCTCTCAGTCATCTAACAGTCCAACTGATTCCCTCACAGGTTTCTTGCTTTTAGGATATATTTTTAAAAGTTATGAGTTTTTGCCTCTATGGACAACTTCATTTCAAATTCTCTCTTAGCCTGCCTTATCAATGTTTTACACTTAACTTGACAATGCTTATGCTTTTTCTTTTTTCTTCGGATGAATCCTTCTTCCAATTTTTGAAGGACTTTTTTTTGGCTAAAATAGCTTCTTTCACATCACCTTTTAACCATGCCAGTAACTGTTTTGCCTTCTTTCCACCTTTCTTAATGCGTGGAATACGTCTGGACTGTGCTTCTAAGATTGTATTTTTAAACAATGTCCACACTTGTTGTACACTTTTAACCCTTGCAGCTGACCTTTCAGGTTTTGTTTTTTTTTTTTTTTTTACTATTTTCCTCATTTTATCAAAGTTTCCCTATTGCCAAGTGGCCCTATCACCATTACCTCTCTCACCAAATCCTGCATTCTACTAAGAATTAAATCTAAAATAGCTCCCTCTCTCGTTGGTTCCTTAACCAATTGCTCCATGAAGCAGTCGTTTATTTCATCCAGGAACTTTATGTCTCTGGCATGTCCTGATGTTACATTTACCCAGCCAATATTGGGGTAGTTGAAATCTGCAGTGTTACACAACCTAATCATGGAAAAGTCAAAAGTTACCCAAAAATAAGATCACCAAACAAAAAGGGAACTATATAAACATAAAAACCAAAAAACAACAAGGCCTAAATGAAGGTGTCACCAAGCCAGACATTGCGTCTGCAAAGCAAAAGCAACCAGTCTTCTCAATCATTCATCTTCATTTTTTATTTTTTTGATTTGTCAAGTCTCATTTTTTGAAAATGTTGTTTCTTTATATTACAGTATATCAGTAAAGTCCACAAAAAAATACTGACAACAGTCATTGAAAATTGTATTTCAAAACAGCCCAACATGGCCGATGTTTCGCAGACAATATGCTTTATCGGGGGCAGTATAAACCTCTAATCCAAAATGACTGGACTGGACTCGGCATATCAACCGTCATCACAGGTGACAGTTTATACTGCCCCTGACGAAGCATATTGGGGCTCCAGGTAGGTAGGGGTGGGGGGGCCAGGAGTGACTCGAAGCCAGGCCAGGATGGGATTGGGAGTAGGAAGGAGGAACTTGGACTGCTATGACTTGCAATTTTTTAATATTTTATTTTGGAGGGTTAGGGGATAATGGGATTTGGGTGCTATGGGTCCGATATGCAGCACCTCTTAGCTAGATAAGTTCGGACCTATCCAGCTTATTTGCACTGATTTAATATCCAGCTATGCTCAGAGGCTCCCACTAGCCAGAAAACTATTTATCCAGCTAAATAGCTATCTGACAAACGGGCCGATTCAGTAAAAACGCGGGAGAGCGGACGAACGCCTGCTCTCCCGGTGCGCGCACCGGCCACTTGCCGGTGCGCACAATTCAGTATGTAAATGAGGTGGTACGGTAGAAACAGGCAAAAGGAGGCGCTAGGGACACTAGCGCGTCCCTAGCGCCTCCTTTTGACCTGGAGCGGCGGCTGTCAGCAGGTTTGACAGCCGATGCTCAATTTTGCCAGCGTCGGGTTCTCGAGCCCGCTGACAGCCATGGGTTCGGAAACCGGACGCTGGCAAAATTGAGCATCTGGTTTTCGGCCCGACAGCCGCCGGCCCAATTTAAATTTGTTTTTTTTTTTTTTTTTTTTTTTTTACTTTTTACACCCTTTGGGACCTCCGACCTAATATCGCTATGATATTAAGTCGGAGGGTGCACAGAAAAGCAGTTTTTACTGCTTTTCTGTGCACTTTCCCGGTGCTGGCAGAAACTAGCGCCTACCTTTGGGTAGGCGCTAAATTGTTAGAGTAAAATGTGCGGCTTGGCTGCACATTTTACTTACTGTATCCCGCGCGCATACCTAATAGGGCCATCAACATGCATTTGCATGTTGAGGGTACTATTAGGTGCCGTAGGTTGGACGTGCGTTTTCCGCCCCTTACTGAATAAGGGGTAAGGGAAAACGCGCATCCAAGAGCAGGCTGTCAGAGCGCACTGTACTGTATCGGCCTGTAAGTGATGGGTGGTATGGGGCGTTCCGGGGAGGAGCTACTTATCTGACTGACACTGAGTCAACTGGGTATATTCTGCAGTGTGGCTGCGTGACTGAACATCCTGGACAAGTTAACCGGATATGTTTATCTGGCTAATTTATTTAGCCAGATCACAGCTGAGTATTGACCTCTACTTTCTTATATTTTTAAAATTATTTTGGATGGTGGGGGGGATCAGCCCAGCTCTCCTGGCAGGTTTTTTTTTTTTTTAATATTTTGTTTTACATAACTGGCTGTATGCTGAATATAGCTGGTTACATTTATTTATTTTTTATATTTACAATTTTTATTTTATCAAATACTGTAAAACTATAGAGCAAAAAATACAATTGAAACATGTATTATAACATCAAGTTTCAGATAACGTCTAGAATTTCGCTAATATAAAGAATTACTGGCAATGAGTGTATCAGGATCTGAAACCCACCTCCCCTAATGCTCTGGCTTCCCCCATGTTATATTGTCCCCCGCCATCCTTCCCAAACCCTCTCCCCCCTAGCCTAGCACTTTATCCCACTGAGCACCTTTCGATAATGAAGGTGACGATATATAATAACTATACCTTATCAGAACCATGTATGATTGGCTTCATTAAAGACCAGATTCTATAAAACTTTGGTATGGAGCTGGTTACATTTAAAGTTACATGGGTAAACTTACTTGAGTATTCAGAAGTACGGCTAGAGCTATCCGGGTAACTTTACCTGGATAACTTTGCTATTTGTTGGTTTCTGAATATGGACCTCTTAATGACTAAATACCTTACTGAGATATAGGTTTGTGACAGAACAAGTACTCTCTCCCAAGTAACTAAGCTGGAAGTGGCTTCCTTGGAAAACATAACAAGGTTCTTTTAGGGAAGCCTAACAAGCAGGGAGAAAAGGGACTGGTAAATCTTGCTGAGTCATGCAACTACAACCTGCTCCCTCACATAATCTCCTTTTGTAAACACAGATGGAGAGGCAAGGAGGAGAGTCCGGGTCCAGGACTATAGGCGCCAGCTGGCTGTGGATGCTATTGTCTCCTGCACGCCTGCATATTGGAAACTGAGAGCTTCAAGCTGCCCAACTATCTGGGAGGGCAGTAAGGAAGTGCTTCTGTCTCTTTGCTACTGCTTCTGCCTCCCCCTGCAGCCTATTGATTGGCTATGGAATGTCTGACCAATGGGTTTCAGGGGAAGGCAGGCAAGAAGTGCCTGTGTCTGCTATAATACTACTCCCACCTCTCCCTGCAGCCTATTTGTGGGGAGTGGAATGCTTGAACTAATGGGCTACAGGGGGAGAGCAGGCATTACACTTTGGTCTCCGACCTACAGCACCCACCTTCCCCTGCAGCCTATTGGTTGGTTAGCTGTGGAATGTCTAAGCAATAGCAGAGAGCATGAGCAGTGTAGAACAGACAGGCTTCCTGAGGAGTAAATGAGGTGAGAATGGCTGCTGAAAGGAAATAAAGGGCTGAGAGAACTGCTGGGAGATGGAGTGAGGAGGAGAGGAAATGCAGACTGGGAAGATTGATTGTAAAAGAGAATACTGGCAGGGAGAGAGAATTCTGCTATCAGGATATGGGAGAGGAACTGAAATAAACTCTGGCTGGGAGAGGAAGAGGTGAGGAACTATGAGAGGAAGAAGGACTGGAAGAGAAGTGTTGAAGAGGGAGGGGAGTAGACACAAGCTGTAAGAGCCAGAAGGGCTGGGAGAGTAGCAGAGAGGGGGGGGGGGGGGATATGGCTGTGAGAAGGGGAAAGCAGCACAGAGAAGGGAAAAGGGGATACAAGCTGGGAGACAAAACATGGGCTGTAAGAAGAGGAGCTAGGGTGAAGGGTTAGGAAAAGGGACCTTAAGAGGAAGAGAGAAGTGAAGAAGACTGGTAAAGGAACTGTTGGAGAGAGGGGTCTAAAAGGAGCAGTAAACCAAGAGAAGGGCTGTAAGAAGAGAAGAGAACATGGAGGAGGGAAGAGGCAAAAAGGAGTTAAGAGAGAGATGGAAGTGGCAGGAGGGAGAGAGAATAGGAGGAGGAGGGAGATGATAGTGAGCTGTGGAAAGACGGCCGGTGGATAGAAAAAGCTATGCAAATGAAAGCAAAATAAGAAATGATAAAGAAATGAGAGGAAGACCAAAAAAAAAAAAAGCTTTAAAAGAAAAAGGAATGAAGCAGCAGAGAGGAAACAGAAAAAGCCAAGTATAAGCAGGGAAGAGGATAGATTCAAAGGTTGGAAAATTGTTTATTCAAAGCTTGGTGAAGATTTATTTGCTTGCTGGGCAGGTCAAGGGGGCAGGGATCCATGGTTTTCTTCTAGTCCTGCAGTCATCATGGTAAATAAGATATTTTACTGGAAGACTAGGGAAAGGGGGAGGAGGTTGTGGTGGCTCAAAATCTCTCTCTCTTAAAAACTGATAGCACCAATATCGAGAAGGGCTGCAGTCTGGACTTGAACCGAGGGAGAATTCAGGTGAACATTGTTCCTCTTGTTCACAAAAATAAATAAAACATTCTCCTGTTATATCCCATAAGACAATAGTTATCTCTAGGGTTTCCAAATTGAGAACATGAAGCATCACATGCTGGGGATATATTGACTGCTGATCTGTTAAGGCTCAGGGCATGCAGGTGGTAGAGTGTCTTATGTGGACTCCACAGGAATGGGACTGGCTGTGGCCTGGAACCTGTGAATGCTGGGAGAAGTGCTACAGGGGCTGGGGAGGAGGGAGCAGCTCCAGAAAAGAAAAGTGCCAGAGCTCAGGGAGTGCAGAGCAGGGAAGTGATCCAAGCCTATGGAGGAAGGGGAATCACAAATTGAAAGGTGAGCTTAGCCTGTCCATGAAAGGAAGCCTTTCTGATGATGAAAAGTGGTACAGTACCTGAATGTAATCCGCTTTGAAGTGCTGGAAAAAACAAGTGTGAAAAGCGGAATATAAATCTAAATAAATAAATAATCAATCAGTGAAGGGATGGGTGAATCAAGCCTGCAGAGGAGGGCAGCTGGCTAAGGAGGGGTGAGGAGGACCCTGCTAGGAGTGTGGAAGGATGGGAAGAGGGACTGGGAAGGGAGTAGAGGACAGGTGAGAGGGAAATGGGGTACAGGCTAAGAGATGTAGGGAAGGGAGCAGGGTATTAAACCCCCCTCTCCCAAATATAACATTCAAAATATATCCATGCAGGAAGGGGAGAATTGAGTGCAGAGGGAGTAAGGAGGATTGGGAAGGGGGAAAGAGGGATAGAGAAGATTAGGAGAGTGAGAGAAAAAAAGGGGGGGGGGGAGGCTGAGAAAGAGAGAGAGAGTGGTTGTGACATATGAGGGTGAGGGAAGTGGATGGACTGTTGGGGGTGGGAATGGAGCAGGAAGAGGAAACCGGGGTGGAGGAGCTGGGTTTGGATAGAAGAATTACTAGTGTCCTTAGTTGTCCCACATGAGTCTTCCCCATGGCTAAATTACCTTCTCCTCTGGACATTTAAATACAAGCTGGTCAGTTACACTCATGACTCTCTGTGATCTGTTTTTTTTTTGCTGGGGGCCCTGTAATTTATTTTGAGTTCAGCATCCCCAATCATTTTTAAAAGCTGGCTCCTATTTCTAGGATACCTGCCAAGCTGCTGCTGAAACCCCCCCCCCCCAAAAAAAAAACAAACAAAAAAACCCTGGTAAAGACAGAGTTTATTTTACAAAAGGAAGGGATTTTTCCTTGGTTTAAAATACCTTTTCATTGTCATTCTTTTTTAGATGAAACCCAGCTGGGCACTTTCATTCTGGGGCAGCATAAAACTTTTCAGGACTCCTGAAGTGTGTTTTAATAAAAGAAGACACCTGCACTATTTTGGTAACAGCCTAGTCCTAGTGAAAAGGCTGTGCTGAGTTTAAATAGTTCTATAATACTGTTGTTTATATGGGTGTGTTTAAACTCCTAGACACCTTTTCTGTGCTTTTTCTGAAACCAGCCCAACACTGTCACTTTAGAGGACTGTGCTGGAGATATGTAATTCTTTAAGTTCTGAGAGTCTTGTAGATAGATATAAAACCCTGGATGTATTCGAAATCCAAAACCGTTGGTGTGCTTACACTTTGAGAGATGGTACCAGTCTCAGGCCCAAGCTGCCAGAGGCTGTGGAAAACCCAGATTATTTATTTTTATTTTAATAATAAGGCGCTTATCTTCACGGCCTGGGCCGCCGTTGCTCCCTCGTGGCCCGGAGGCCGCCCTGAAACTTTGTTTCCATGGCCTGGAGGCTGCAGAAGCCGGAGCCTTTCTATGGCGTGGAGCCGTTGCCGTTCCACAGCCCGAAGGCCGCAGAAGCCCCAGCCTTGCCTGCACCACGGACCTGCTCCTCTTCACGGCTGGAGCCGCCCTCGGTCCTCCATGCACGGCCCTGAGGCCGCCTCCCACTTCGGGGCCTGCCCTGAGGCCCAACTTCCTCCACTCCGGCTCAGCGTCACAGCGGCAGCATGGCCGCTATCCAGGGTCCTGCCACTTCCTTCCTAAGGGGCGGGCCCATGGCTTCTTTGGGATTTAAAGGGCCAGTGGCTGTTCCGCCCTGGGGCCCCACCTGCAAGCTCCTCCCAGGGAGTTGCCTTCTTCTGCCTATAAATAGGCTGCCTGGTCATTTAGTCCTCGCTTTGGCAAGGGGTTAAGTCTTCCCAAGGACTCCTCGTCTCCAGCTCCTACCCAGGCATCTCTGATCTTCATCCATGGATCTTCATGTATTTTCCTGGTCTCTGTTCTGATGTTCCATGATGTTCCTGATGTTCCCCAGCCTTATGTATCTGGTCCTAATGCTCCAGGTCCTGTAGGACCCTTGCCTCTGGAGATTCCTTGCTTTTAATCCAAGCTTCCAAGTTCCAAGTTTTATCTTTGTCTTTCCAAGTCCCAACTCCGGATAATCCGAGGGGTTACTGCAATCCTGCGCTATGAGACTTCCTGAGCCTGTCCCGCTCCCTTTGTGGTCCGCGACCAGCCGCCCGGCTGTGTTTGGCGCTTAGGGGACAGTGTGGTCCACGGCCAGCCCCACATGCTGTGTAGAGTGCCTGAGGGTCTTACTCATCCCTCTCTGTTTCCTGTCTTCATCTCAAGCTATGTCTGAGTCTTCGTTCCAAGCTCCAGTGCCTTCGGCCTTTTCCCACTGTGACCTCTGCCCAGCCTGCCAACTCTGCTGCACCCTGTGGCAGGTCCGAAAGGGCTTGGAGTAATCGGAGGACTACTCAGAGACCATCATTGTGTTGGTGGCCTCATGGGCGTGCAGGTCAGTAGAGGATTCGAGGCTCCTGACTCCCAGACTTGGACTGTTCTCACTGCAAGGGCACACACTCTCCTTGTCCCACGCTGGAGAGCTCCCAGTTGTGCTCTGTTCCATCGTCAGCGCAACAATTTTTAAACTTTTAGGTCTATGATATTTAACTAACCCTTTTTTTGTAATTCTGGGTCTGTTTATTTTTATATGGATAGTTGTATTTTTTTCTGTTGTACCTTGCTTTGTGCATTTTGTTTGGAAAAGCAGGTTATACATTTTTTTTTAAATAAAATAAAACTAGCTAACTTCTCTAGATTCAATCAAAAATCTGACTCTAGTTTTGACTGGGTGGCCGAATGGGACTTCGAGCTCCTATGATCATGATGGTGAACCCTGTGTCTTGTTATCTAGGGCAAGTGAGGCCTGGGAAGTGTTTCTTCTGAGGAAAAAAAATCTGGACCACTGTGAAATCTCTGTTGAGGACAGTTTGGAGTTGGCAGCAGATAAGATCTGAAATATACTATAGAGGTCTTTCATGAGTTCCACTAGTTCACTGATCCATCTTATCTCCAAAGACATTTCCACCATTGGAAGGCATGCCAGTGAGTCTTTTCTGCATATCCACTCGGCTCACAGCCATCAGCGTTTGTGGGCATCAATGACCAGAAGTTTTCTCACTCCTTATCAGTCTCCAATAGTGTGACAGAATTCAGTTTCTCTTTAGGGACAAGTTGAATGAAATCCTGAGCCCCTTCCAGGATCATGTACAAGCACTGCATCATGTAGATCTAGTACAGGGGTTGCCAACTCCAGAATCATAAAAAGGCCTGGTTTTCAGGATATCCATAATGAATATCCATAAGATAGATCTGTATACTATGAAGGCAGTGCATACATATGCATATTCATTGTGGGTATGCTGAAAACTAGGCCTGTTTGTGGTTTTTAAGTACTGGAGTTCACTACCTTTGATCTAGTAGAATGCTATGAGGGGCTGGATCATTGCGTTCTGATAATGCATCCTCCGAAAAAGGTCCAACATCTGAAAAACTGCATACAGGGGACACTGGAGCATGAGTTCCTAACTTTTTGACCCTTTTCAGGGTATATTTTATTACCATACTATGGTGTGATAAATTAGGTCTTTCAGAACTCTCAGCTGTCTGGATATACTGTGTATCCATCTTCTGGCCAATAGAGTATGGAATATGGAGTCTCCATAACCTCTTCTGTACATCCTGAAAGAGAGAGTGGACATATACTGCCACCATCTCTTTTAGGGTAACCAATTACTTGAGAGGCCAAGAAAACATTCTGTGGTTTCATCCTCAACTGGCAACTCAAAAGAACTCTCTTAGCCATCTTCTAGACAAAATCAGGGAAGAAATTTGGGGAGATGAGTTCCCAGCCTGTGGCAGAGGGGGATCTCACAGGAAGTCAGTAGAGTATTCCTCTTCGGAACAGAACGACTCTGACAGGTATTCTAGGCCTAAGGACTCCTTAGACTCAGACTCAGAAAAGAGAGTCAAGTGGATGATTGGGAATTTACCGACCCTTGTGTCAAAGACCTATGTGGCCTGAAAGAGGATACTTTGGGACTGAGTAGCATTAACGTAGCAAATACTTCTCACTCTGAACCTGTTTTTGACTTCATCTCTACAGATGGCACTAAAACAGGCTTTGGAGGCCAAACTTGTGTTGTTGTACCTGGCACCAAAGGGAAAGTACCAAAATGAATGTCATTTGATGCACCAATAATAGTCAGAAACCTCAACACATTTTGTATGATCAGCGAGGGCTTATTAATTCTCTTGTTCAATTTCACCTTGAAGAATGCCAAAGAAAACACCAGGATTGGCTTCACATCCTTTGGAGGTCATATGCCAGAAGACTGGACAGGATTTCTGAAGGCTGGTACAGCTTCTTTTGAAAATAGACTGAGAGCCAAAAATATCTCAGCTGCTGAAGATCACCAATATAAAGAGATACTACAAACCAATGGGATATCTGCACGAAACGTGCCACCAAAAAATGGATATATATCAAGGGATGTCAGCAAGCCAGGAACAAATATTTATAGTCTTGCTCTTATCAAAATGCACCTGCCTGAGAAAATAAGAGTAGACAACCCGGTCCTCTCAATCATTCATTCCACATACTAGATAGTGAAATATAAACAATTTTTTCTGAAAAAGATTTTTGAATGCACTTAAAATCAGGTGTCACACATTTAATGCACAATCATCTCAGGCAAATATAGATATACTTGTTTATATTTCACTATCTAGTGTGTGTGGGATGAATGATTGAGAGGGCTGGGGTGTCTACTCTTATTTTCTCTATCAGGCATGAATTGATAAGAGTGAGACTAAAGATCTGTTCCCGGCTTGCTGACATCCCTTGATATATACCCATTTTCTGGTGGTACTTTTCGTGCAGACATCACATTGGTTTATAGTATCTCTTTATATTGGTGATCATTGACAGCTTCTTCTGAGCCTGGGAAGCAGAGAACACCTCCAGAAGTGGCTGTTTTAGATATGCAGGACCTCCTTGCTCTTTGGAGCCTCTGCTAAACTCTCAGCATAGACTCTTTACGGCTCCATGCTCGAGTGCTAACAGCCATTGTCTCAGTTCGAGTAGGAAGAGTGAGATTTCTCTTGACGCCTGCTCATGAACTCTTACTGACAAGTTAAAGACAGTAAAGGCCTCTTTGGCATGGCTTGACCAGCAGTAGTCAGTGCAGCTCCATGGTCCTTCCTTTGAGCTTCTGGCACCAGCTTCGAGGAGTTGAACTTCTGTTTAATAACAAGGTAGACAAGGAGTCTGACCTTCTGGGTTTGAAGCACTCTGGGTGACAATCTTCTAGCTATAGCATCTAGACACGGATTTTTCCAGACTGCACTTCGTGATGGCTGATGATGGAAATCTTATGTTTGCATTTGGGAAAGAACTTGAAGCTTCTTGGACAAAGTGAGGAAAACTGATGAGGTGATATCAACAAGGAAATTTTCTTTTCTGAATATGGCCGAGGAGTCAAAAATTTAGCCAGACAGATTGCTGGCAAGACTGTGTCAAAAAGAAAAAACAATTGAGGACTGGCAGAGGATGAAAAAAAAAAGAAAACTTATCTGAAGTGCCAAGAATCCTAACTAGAAAGAGCTAAGGGGAATTTTAGGAAAAGCCTGAAAACAAGTAGTTTTTAGGAAAGCGGGACTAATGAAACAAACCATGGCTGTTGTCAGCAGACAAAAAGGAACTGAAAGGAGCTGCAGGGGCCATAGCTGTGCAGAGCTGCTGCACATGAGTGGTAAAAGACAATTATGCTTTTCATAAATGTCAGGAAGAATCTACCCTTTTTGCACAGAGTACAGTCATGCAACCCACTCCTGTAACTTCATGAACCTCATCTACAGAGCAATCAAGTACACATGAATCAAGTGAAGCTGTAAGCAAGCTTTAGTGCATTCTGTCAACAAAATGATCCTTCAGCCATCTGTCAGGATCAGCAGGTCTCAAACTATGGGGGCAGCAGTCTGGAACCCTACCATACCAACTGCAGAGAACTAGGAGAGCAGTATTAGTGCTACCCTTCAGGTATTAAGGGCTTGGACACACCTAGTCAAGTCCTTATTGGTCCAAAGGGAGACCCACTGCTGGTAGAACAGCCTGTTTAAACCCTGAGCCAGGACAGAATCCTTGCTGGCACAACAAATCCATGAATCCCTGGGCTGGGTCAGTAAGTGTTGTTTTGAATCCCTGTTGAGTTGTTGTGGATCTAAAACCTTGTTTGCCTAGTAAGGAAGTGATCCTGTAATCTTTGTTTCTCCTGTATAGTGTAAACCCACTAAACATTTTCGGAGGAGGGGGAATATGAAAACATGTAAATAAATAAAATATGCATCCTGGTAAGAACCATCCAATGTAAGTTTAATATGTCAGTGACACAAACACTGGAAATAAACTTGTTCTAAACATTTTCCTGCACCTTGCTAATGATGTGTATTTAACAGCTTTGTAGTTTATCAGATACTGTACCTTACAGTATACATCACACTGATATGACTAGCAAGGAACAGTGTGTAAGATAGCTTTCAGACATGTTTTCCTGAGGGATTACACAATTATCTGGTCAAACTTTTGTTGGTAATTTGAAAATCTTTTTATAAGTTTCTTTTGGGTTGTAACACTAATGTCTGTTTCAGATTATTATTTGCTTCCTCAGATGCAATCTTTGTCATTCCTCAGAACAATTTAGAATTTGCTGAAAATAAATATCATCTCTAAAAAGCAGTGTAATTTCCCAAGGGGAAAACATATTTCTATTGTTAATGCCAATAGTAATCTTGAAAATATTATACTCTATAAAATTAGCATTTAAGGCATGAAACAGAAGGAACTACTTAACTACAGGATTAGGGATGGTGTTTCATGCGTTCGTATGAGATAGGTAAGCTAGATTTATTGTCACTCCCCCCCCCACCCCGAATTCTATCATTTTACATGAGGATTATCTATTTTATTTATTTATTTTTAATTTTTATATACCGAAATTCCTGTATGAGATACAAATCAATCTGGTTTACAAAGAACGGTAGCTCGCCCGGGGCTATCTGACCAGGGCTTTTTACATAAAACAGTAAAACAAGGCAATTAACATAAGCAAATTAAGAGAAACATGAACATGAAACAGTAAGCCATGAGTCGCCAAAACTATACAAATAACGATTAAACAGTGGGTTTCAAAATAAAACAATAATAATGATTGCATTGATAATAATTAATAATTAGGCCGAAGATTGCCTAGGGTTGTAGGTGCATGCTTAAGTACATTTTTTTTTTTAATTGAAAAGTAGCTCGCCAGAGGTTTAACTTGAGGGCAATTGAACAAAGGGGTGAGGGGGGGAGAGAAGGGAGGTAATGGATGAAAGTGGGAATGGGAAGCCTGGTAGATGGGAGGGGGAGGAAGAAGAGAGGAGTAGGAGGAGGGCAAGGGGGGAGGGGGAGGTACCACCTGTCAATGGAGTTAGCATTAGAGGACTTGAAAGATAATGTATCGAATTTAGACAACCTGGTTACATTATGTGTCTGGGAACGCTTGGTTGAAGAGCCAGGTTTTTAGTTTTTTTTTAAACTCCGGTAGGCTAGGTTCAAGGCGTAGGTCTGGTGGAAGTGCGTTCCATTGGTGAGGACCTGCAGTTGATAGTGCTCTCTTTCTTAATAGTGACTTTGCTGGAGGTGCATACAGTGAGCCTTTGTAAGCGCTTCTGATGGGTCTAGAAGATGTGTGCGCTCGAAGTTGTGTCTTTAATGTGATGGGCGCGATGTTGTGTATAGCTTTGTGAATGATGGTGAGGGTTTTGAAAAGGATCCTGTATTTGATGGGTAGCCAGTGTAGATTGCGGAGTATAGGGGTGATATGATCTCTTTTATTGGTGTTTGTGAGAATTCTGGCAGCGGCGTTCTGAACCATCTGTAGGGGTTTGATACTATTAGAGGGGAGTCCGAGTAGGTTGGAGTTGCAGTGGTCGAGTTTTGTTAAGATGATGGATTGTAGAACTAGGCGAAAGTCGTTGAAGTGAAGGAGAGGTTTTAGCTTTTTAAGGACTTGTAGTTTATAAAAGCAGTCTTTAGTGGTGTTGTTTATAAATATTTTTAGGTTTAGTTGGTTGTCCATCCAAATTCCTAGGTCTCTGACATCTGGGGCGAAATCCATGTTTGAGGTGGAGGATAGCGCAGGAATTGCTGTGTTGATCCGAGAGTCATGGGAAATAAGTAGTATCTCCGTTTTGTTGGCATTCAGGACTAAGTTGAAGCTGGAGAGTAGGTGCTTGATTGATTGTAGGCAGTCCTTCCAGTGGATGATGGTTCTTTGAAGTGATTCGGTGATTGGGATGAGAATCTGTATGTCATCCGCAAAGAGGTAGTAAGTGAGCTTGAGGTTAGAGAGTAGTTGGCAGAGAGGGAGCAGGTAGATATTGAACAGCGTTGGTGAGAGTGAGGAGCCTTGAGGTACATCTTGGTCTGAAAGGACTGGCTGAGATTACTTGTTATTTATCCTGACTTTGTAGAACCTGTTGCACAAGAAGGACTTAAACCAGCTGAGTGCTGTACCTTTGATACCTATGTTTGCTAGTTGGTCTATAAGTATTGTGTGATTTACAGTATCGAAAGCTGAGGATAAGTCTAAAAGTATCAGTAGGTATGATTGTTTTTTCTCTAGGTTTAATAGGATGGTGTCTGTGAGAGAAAGCAGAAGTGACTCGGTGTTTAGAGATTTCCGAAAGCCATACTGAGCCAGAGAGAGAATATTGTGTTCTTCGAGGTATTCTGACAATTGCTTGTTGACCGCTTTTTCCATCAGTTTGGCTATCAGGGGTAGGTTTGCGATGGGCTGGAAGTTAGCTGGGTCCGTCGGTGAGGCGTTAGGTTTTTTCAGTAGGGGTTTGAGAATTGCTAGTTTTAACTGATTGGGAACTATGCCTAGAGTTAGAGAGGTATTAATGATTTTCGCAATAGGTTGTGCGATGGTGTTCGGGTTGGCGGTGAGCAGGTTTGTAGGTATTGGGTCTGATGGGTGGGAGGAGGGTTTTATTTTCTTGAGAGTGTTTTCAATCTCCAGGGCGGAGGTGGGTTCGAAGCATTCTAGGCTGAAATTCTGTTGAGGCTGAGATTTGCTGAGAGGGTTAGGTGTGCAGCTGTGGGTTGTAATGGAGCGGGTTAGGTTGGTGATTTTTGTCTTGAAGTAGTTGGCAAGTTCGTTGGCTTTGTTGAGAGCTTGGTGATCTGGAATGGACAGAGGAGGTGGTTTGGTAAGTGATGAGACATAGGAGAAAAGTGCCTTTGAGTCAAAGATGAAGTTGTGGATTCTTTTTGCATAGAAATCTTTCTTGGCTTTATGGATGGCGTTTCTATAGGTATTAAGAGTGGTTTTGTAGGCGGCGTGTAATGCAGCGGAGGGTTTTTTTTCTCCAGCTTTGTTCTTTATTTCGTAGTTTTTGTTTTAGAGATTTAAGTTCCGGGGTAAACCAAGGTTTTCTGTTGTCCAGGGCAGGTTGTATAATTTTAGTGGTGTTTGGGCAGATTTGGTCCGCAATTTTTTTGGTAACTTTGATCCATGAAGTGGTGGCTGTGGTGGCGTCAGAGAGGTCTAAGCTGGTTTAATTCTTTGGAACAGAGTTCATTGAGGAGGTCCAGTGAGCATGGTTTCCTAAAATGAATTGTGGTTTTGGTGGAGGATTGGGGTGGGAGGTTTTTTTTCTTGAGGGTCGTGAAGATGACTCTGTGGTCTGACCAAGGGACTGGTGAGCAGGAAGGATTGGTGTGGATGGAAAAGCTGTCGTTGATGAAGATGAGGTCCAGCGTGTGTCCACCCTTGTGTGTAGGACCATTGACTATTTGTGTAAAACCTAAGGGACTGAGCGATGAAAGAACTGTTTCACAGTTTGTGGATTGAGGGTATGAGTCAACGTGCAAGTTGAAGTCTCCCAGGATTATGGTTGGTTTGTCTGCATTAATGTATTTGGCTATCAGCTCTATTAGAGGAGATGGGTCCGAATCTAGCGATCCTGGTGGGGGGTTGATGAGGCATATTTGTAGATGTTCCGATTTAAAGAGGGAGAATTCGAGTTTCGTGGTGGAGTTTGTTTGTTGAAGAGTTAGACCTAATTGTTTTTTGGCAGCCAGCAGGAGGCCTCCTCCTTTTTTTTTGGGTCTGGGGACTGAAATGAGGTCATAGGCTTGTGTAGGCAGCTGGTTTGTTAGTACTATGTCCGAAGGTTTTAACCATGTTTCCGTGATTGCACATAGGTCTGGGTTGACTTCTATAAGATAATCATTGAGAATGTGCATTTTTTTGGAAAGCGACTGTGCGTTGAATAGGGTTAACATGAAAAGTGAGAGACCTAAGAGTTGAGTGATTGGAGATGTCATTATTGAGATTATCCTTTGTTGTCTGGCAGCGTATTGGGTAGTAGGTATTGTGTTTGTTCTTAGTTTGTTCCTGATTGTGGGAATAGGAAATAGGTGCATCTTTGAAGTAGTGTCTTGAGGAATTAAATAGTGAGGTGGTGTCGTTGCTGCTGTGAAGAGGGCGGATGGCTAGTTCTCAAAGATCTTGGGGTGATACAGCTTAGACCTCGGGAGAATTCTAACACTATGTCTAGGTCTCTATTACTAAGAAGAGGTCTCTTGCTAGTGGCACTTGGGGCTGCACGAAGGGGCGCACAAAGGGGCTGGCCCCTTTGTCGCGCTCCTTCGGCACGCGATGCCCGGCGTGCGGCGCCTGGGAACCGCTGTTTGATTTAAATGGCCTTGCAGTCGCGGTAGTTTGAGGTCACTGGGGCGACTTTTTCACGATTGGCTGCTGCGGTTGGGGGCGTTGGGTTGGGCTTCAGGGCGGCGGCAGCGTTCAGCGGCAGCGGTCACGTGGTCGGCGCGGGTCCCTCGGAGGTAGGGGCAAGTTTGCTAGGGCCTTACCCCGATAGGATGCTGCGCCGGCTGCACGGCCTTCACTCCCAGCTCCCTATCGTTGTCCTCCTCGTGGCTTCCGACGGCCAATGGAGCAGGTAAGAGGGCGCCTGGGAACTGCTGTTTGATTTAAATGGCCTTGCAATCGCGGTAGTTTGAGGTCACTGGGGCGAAGTTTTCGCGATTGGCTGCTGCGGTTGGGGGTGTCAGGTTGGGCCTCAGGGCGGCGAACGGCGGAGGCAGCGTTCAGCGGCAGCGGTCACGTGGTCGGCGCAGGTCCCTCGGAGGTAGGGGCGAGTTTGCTAGGGCCTTACCCCGATGAGATGCTGCGCCGGCTGCGCGGCCCTCACTCCCAGCTCCCTATCGTTGTCCTCCTCGTGGCTTCCGACGGCCGATGGAGCAGGTAAGAGGGCACCTGGGAACCGCTGTTTGATTTAAATGGCCTTGCAGTCGCGGTAGTTTGAGGTCACTGGGGCGACTTTTTCGCGATTGGCTGCTGCAGTTGGGGGCGTCGGGTTGGGCCTCAGGGCGGCGAACGGTGGCGGCAGCGTTCAGCGGCAGCGGTCATGTGGTCGGCGCGGGTCCCTTGGAGGTAGGGGCGAGTTTGCTAGGGCCTTACCCCGATGGGATGCTGCGCCGGCTGCACGGCCCTCACTCCCAGCTCCCTATCGTTGTCCTCCTCGTGGCTTCCGATGGCCGATGGAGCAGGATTACATGAAGTAGTATCCAGGGATCCAAGTATATTGGAACCCTTCCAGTATCGTACTGACCTCGGCACCTAGAAAGTCTGGATGGTACAATGGGCTTTTACCTGCCACCATTTACTATGTTACTATAATCAAAATTTGTATTTACATAGTGGCTGCCATTCATATGAGATTGCTTAAGATTTATTATTATCAGATCTATTTAGAATTGGATAATATATGCACAGAAACAGAATGCTCACAGTAACCAAGTCACCTAATTCCTGAAGAGATTTTAGCTCAATCCTGGTTCTGAGAAACTCCATCCTCATTCACTCTGGTATCTGCATGGCTGATTTTAAATGTTAGAACCAGAGCCTACAGTGAAGGATTATACAGGAAAAAACCCCCAGACACCTCAAAGGACTGGTTATAGAGATGTGACCTGGTCTACCTTAAGCCTAAGACAGCAGGGAATCCTGGTCCAAGTGGCCTAGGGGAGAGAAGGAAGCCTAGAGAAAGAGACTACTGTTGAAGTGTGATACTACATACATTTGTATTGTTGATCTGCAAAGAATAGCAGAGCTGTTATTGTTTTCTTGTCACTAATAAAGAAGTTTATGCAAAATTATTGACAGAATCCAGTCTAAATCTGTCCTCTGGATACCCTAAGACTGTGCACGGTGCCACATATGGTGTCAGTTCAGGGATTTTGATGCTAAAGCCTCGCACACAGGGAAACCACACCAAAAAAGGAAGGTTTTTTTTCCTTCCATTAATTTTCTTCTTTAGTGGATCTTGTTGTAGTGGCAGCCAAAAGTTTTTCAAGAAGGATCTGAAAACATGGTTATTCTACAAAGTCTACATCGACAATCAAATAACACAACAACCAAACACTAATCAGCACTACCAACCAAACCCACGCAAGAACAAAACAACAACAACCAGCAACCATCTTCATACAACAATGAACTTAAGATGAACGCTACAAAGGAACTGTTTCTAAGATTAACAAATCACACCGTCTGTATTACCCTCCAAACACAAAACTGTCAATTTAACCCCCATGTTATCCCTCCCTTCCTTCTTTTCTCCCCGAACCCTCCCATTGTTTCATCGATTAGCAAATGTTAAACTACCATTAATCTGTTTGAATCTTGTAAACCTTTGTGATGGCTACACCGAACGACGGTATATAAAACTCAATAAATAATAAATAATTTGCAAACAGGCTAAGAAGGATAACTTTGTCTGGAGTCAGGGCTTACATCTATAGTGAGTCAGAGCTAAATTGGCAGGCAGATTTGTTTTAATTTTTTTCTGCAAGGAGAAAGGAAGTTGTTTGAGTGTTCCAGAACAGGCAGAGCCTTTCAGCAAACCTTTGTGAGGCCAGAGCCAATGGACTGGCATGGAGCGAGCCATGCAGGCTCTCGCCAAGGAGTAGCAGAAACCCTGGGGGGGCTGTCCACACCCTGACTTGAACAAGTGGCCCACCAGCTGGCATTGGTGAGCAACCAGCAAACAGTATTGACCCAATTGGCATAAGCAATGCAAACCACAATGACACAGGCATGGCCTCCACCTCCAGTTCTATTAAAGATGAAGGCAGGGAGAGACCCGGAAGTGTTCTTGAAGAATTTTGAAAGAACTGCCTGCCTGATGGGTTGGCCAGAAGCCAGCTGGACCACACACCTAGCAAATCTACTCGCTGATAAGAGTCAAGTGGTCTTTCAAGTGGCCAGTTCCGATGGGAGAGCTTTATTTATTTCTCAATTCTTATATCCTGCACATCAGATTTCAGATTCGGCCAGAGCGTTTTACAATTAATGCACAATAAAATACATTTGAAACAAAAAAAAAAATTAAAACATTAAAAACTCCCAAATCTGTCTATACCACTCACAACATAAAATCTGCCCACGCTATGATGGAAAAAGCCATGCCTTTACCTTTTTCCTGAAGCTGAGATAGTTATGTTCCACACTCACCTCCAAAGGTGCCGAATTCCACAACTCAGGACCGCTGAGAACATCCTTTTCCTATTAGACACTAACTATTCTGTACTCAAAACCACCATCCTGGAAAGAGCGAGTTATACAACAGAGACCTACCAGCAGCAGTTCCGAAGGAGTACCTTACAGGCTGGGGAAACCCCACATAGCCTCTTTAATCAGCTAAAAAATGCCAGATGGAAATGGCTATGGCTAGAAGCAAAGAGAGGCCCTCCTTCTGGAGCAGTTCTGGGACAGACTGGACAAACCTTTGTGGAATTGGGGATTCTGACATCCAGGGCTTTCCCTGGAGAAAATGTTGGAAGTAGCAGATGCCTTCCATCAGGCTCAGCTGAGGCCAGAAGTAGTGCAAAGGTTGGAAAGACAACCTGCATAGGCTTCCTATTGTGGCAGAGAGCATAAAAGACTCCAACAACAGTCCCTTGAGCAGCACAGATCTCCCTCCACACTTAGAGCACAGCCATTAGGCTCCTCTGCTTGTTTTGTCTGTAGTGACCCAACTGGCACCCAAGGTTAAAGTACCCAGTAGTAAAGGTAACTTTCCAAGGGAGGATGTCACTAGTTTGGAAGGTGTCTGCTCAAACAAGTAATGAAATTATGGATGATTTCCCCTACAGCTTGATTTGTGCAGGGCAGCATAAAGAGGAATATTACCTGTATGGTAAGGAAGAGATCGAGTAACCCTTTGTAAGAAGCATGGAAATAAAGGAGCATGCCTATAAGATAGAAGACCATGTTGACAAAGACTGCCTATGGCTTGATGACAAAGAATGAGAGCACAATCTAGAGGAGCAGCGCAACAGAGAACACTGTCAACTGAAGGAGGTGTACGACAAACCTTTTGTAGGAACTGTTGAACTCAAAGTAGAACAAGTCCAGCAGGCATGATTCCATTGTGGATTGGGGGAACACATTATCAAAGATTGTTGGCAAAGTGAAACTGAAGAGTGGGGGTGCGAATGGGCCTAGTCTTTTGCAAAGATGCAAAGCTGTAATTTGGTAGATAGCCATGTGGGGAATTTTCAGACTTTTTAATTTCAGTGGAGCTGAATGAGGTGCCCACCCAGGACCTAGTGGATTCAGGATGCTGAAAAATCCTCATAAGTAAAGACTTAGTCCAGAGAGGATGGATTAATTACAGGAGGAAGGCAACACTTGTCTGTGTACATGGGTACCAACTAGATGGGCTCTGCTGATGACTCTGGCGGGGCAAATTAATATGAATGAGGGAATACTTCCCGAGCTCCCATTTCCAGTGCTTTTAGGGTGCAATTGTCCCCAGTTTAAAAACCTGTGGGGTCACCTTATGGACAGTTTAACCAGGCCAGATGGCTTGTCACCAAAAACCCGATAGCACTGTTGCCAAAGGCAATTGGGGTAATGCAGATACCCGATATATATGAGAGACTGATCAACTGTTACAAAAAACATTTAGATGATGTTATTGCTGCTCTGGGAAGTGCCATCAGTGAATGAAGTGTTCACACAATTTTTCACACAAAGATACTTATTGTTCACGCTTTTTGTTGAATAAATAATCAAAATGTATCCTTTTTTGTCTGAGTCATTTATTTAATAGGGTTATCTTTCTCTCTTATTAGGATCTAATCACATTTTTCAGTTTAAATTGAGCTAAAAGACCATCCTAGGTGGCTTCACAAACTTTGTCTCAGCACTGTATATTCTGAGTATCAAGTATTTCATAGGGCAAACATTTAATATGGATGAAAAACAAGCACAATAAAAGTTAACCTACCATATACCACTAGAATATTTAGATAATTCAAATTATTAGAAAAAGAAAATGACAAGAGTACGTAAGAGACAAACATGGTAAGAAACAATTCTTATCTCAGTATGTACTACTAAAATCTGACCCCATCCAAAATGTTTACTCCCATCCTGAATTCCACTGTTTGCAATGTTACACAAAAATTTCAAATGCTGCTTTATCATTTTACATTTCTACTCGCTTTCCAAAGTTTCATAGAACATGCAAAAAAAGAAAAAAGAAAAAGAAAACCTTTCAATACATTAGCATAGTTTCACTGTTCTGCTAACAGGTTAGACAAACAAGGAGATTGCTTACAAGAAGTCACAGGTTCAAGATCACAAAAGATTACCACATATGGCCAGTTTGGAGGTTTGTCTTGTATTGTGCTCATCTGTATTTTCACTGTTATCCAGACACTGACCTCTGACCCATAAGCCTGCTTCTCCAAAATGACTCAAACCTACGCATTATGTAATGTCTGTGCTTTTGTGGAAATTTTACAGAAACAAATGGAGGAAGTTTGCTAGTCAGCCTTGTGGACAATAAATTTTGTCTTAAGCAAATATGGGTCATTTTGCTGACACTCTAGCTCTAGCAGATTTAACACAAAAATGCTTCATAATTCTGAACTATGCTGAACAGCAATGCAAAATATATGATCAGAATTGACTATTTTTAAGTATTTGTAAGAATCTGTTGATTATGTGCTTCATTAAGTATTTGTTTTTTCTTGGCCTGGTTCACCTTCCTCCACACCAATGGATCCACCCTAATCAAAACCTGCTCTAATCCCATTCATTACTATTTATAACGGGTGGAGGGCATTCAAAGTTTATGAACCATGGGACTTCATTTGCAACTGCTAAGGATTTTCCCTGATATTAGGTCATACTCTCATTTCTCTATAACATATATCATAGCAACAATCCTTGGTAGGGGATTTTAGACCTTGGTATGTGTACACCCTGCATTTCATCTATACCTGTCACTACTGCACATTGTCTGCAATTTGCAAGCCTGAGAATGATTTCTACCCAGTGTCCCCAATCCTGCTAGCTGTACAAAAGCTTGATTTGGGTGTAGTGGCAGCACTGAAAACTTAAGTATTCTTAATTGCTGCATACTAGTCAAATAATTGCAAAGCTAATATACAAGTACAAGTTAAATATTTTCTTTTTCCTAGTGGCCATAATAATACTTAATGCTGATGGGAATTGTCTAGCCTAATTATATTCTGGCATATTATTCTCAGTCAGATCTACTATTACATTTAAAATTCAAAGTATAATTACACTTATTAAATACATTGAAATTATTTACCTGTAATGTCCTTTCTCTGAAAATAGTAGCTGGATGGAGTCTCACCTAAGCTGTGTTGTGTGCATCAAAGGAATGTCTAGAAAACTTTCCAGAAGAAGCTTTTAAGCATGTGTGAGTACGGACCCAAATGACATCAAACCAAATGCCACTTGGCTTAATGATTAGAAAAAATGGAAAGTGATAAAAGGGAAGGCAGGTGGGTTATGTGACTCGAGTGAGCTGCTGTTGTTGGAGAACAAACATTACCAGTAAATAATTTAACTTTCCTTAATATCAAGTAGCCACAATGTTTGCATTTGTATGAGACTAGTTAACGACCTCTTCAAACAAAATGAGGCAGACAAGGACAGCAGCAGCTATGTTACAGAACAATGAAAAATACTAAGCGAAGATATCACAGAAACATATTTTACCATTTTTAATTTTGTTTTTTTTTGGTAATGAGAATGAAGCTCTACACATGGCATATTTGAAAGAAAGAAATATAGAAAAGGATCCTAGGAGGGTGGGTATTGGGCTTTATCCTCCCCCCCCCCCAAAAAAAAAAAAGGAAACCTTATAGCACCAATAAAGCAATCTTTGAATCCCAATAAAAAGACAATATCAGGACAATAAAGTTTGGTGAAAGTATGCACTGAACTCTATGTTCCAGTTTTGGAAATTTCTTCTAAGAAGGCTGACCTTAGATTGGCATCTGACATTACCATCACCCAAATATGAGTTCTGACATGATCTGCTAAAGCCAATCCACAAGGGAGCAACTAAGTTACATAATTAGATTATCATGCATTTTCCCAAATGGTGCATCAAAAGAAACTGAGCTGTGTTTAACGCATGCGATAGCACCATATTGTATGGTGCGATGCAAATTTGGAAAATAGGAGGAGTTAGGGGTGGGGCAGGGAGTGGGCTGGGTTTGCCTGTCCACGAAGAGCTATCGCACAGACTTAATGCCGATTTTAACGACACCATTTGGAATTGCGTTAAGCTGTGCGATAGCTGCCGTGACCGGGCAGTAAGGGTTTAGTGTCTCTCTCTCTCTCTCTCTCGTGGCTGCATGCAGATCTGGCACCTATCGGAAAGTCTGATAATGATATCGCAATTTGCACTAACTTAGCTCTTCGCATAGGTAATTAGCGCAAATTGCGATAAACTGAATATTTGCATAAACCACGCCCCTTTTGCTATCGCATGCGGTACTTACCGCATTTTGATAAATCTAGGCCTAAGGAAGGAGTCCAACACCACCTCAGATAGAGTAAGGATGAATTGCCTCGATGTTAAGACGAAATTTATGTATGGCAGGTAAGTCACAAGATTTGGACTTTAATTCTGTAGGCCAAAGTAACCATCAATGAAAAATATAACCTTCCAGGGCAGGTAATTGAATTGACAGAAGTCAAAAGACTCAGGCAGGGTTTAATTTCTGCTTGAATAGAACAGAACGGTATTCTGTCACTTATTTGAGCCCTCAGAGCAGAAGTTGTCATTAGAGCAGAAGTGACCTGCTTCTGGTCCCACTTTCAAGCGGGCAGAGCAGCAGCACTCTGTTTGAATCCCTGTATCGCTCAGGAGGCAGACAAGAGCAGTGTAGGCTTGGTTGGATTTCTGCATCCCTAAGAAACAGAGGAAGAACAGTAGCAGTGGTGGCATTAGATCCTACAGCTCCAGGAGCTAGTGAGATGCAGCCATGTGGTTGGCTCCCAGCAGCCCCCCTTCTTCTCCCTACCTCCAAAGAGCAGAAGAATATTAGCTCTCTGCAGCTCCTGGAGCTAGAGAGCCACAGCCACTTGATTGGCTCTCAGCAGCCTATTCTCCACCCCCATCCCTGGCTCTGTCTCAAGAGCTAGAAAGCAGCAGCACCCATTAGCCCTTCTCCACTCTCCCAGAGGGAGAAGGAGAGCAGCAGCATTGGGTCTGGCTGGCTCTTGGAGCTAAAGAGCAGAGTCCCTGTAGTTGGTTCCTGACAGACCCCGCTCCCACCCTGTACCTTTCCCTCTCCTCCACCAAGAGAGGAAGAGCAGAGGTGGCCTTGGATCACAGACCCATTTTGCCCTCCAGGGAGAGGATAAAGAGTTGCCAGAGGGGTAAGTACAAAAGCCAGAAAGACTGCTTACTACTTCTTTATTGTGGAATGGTGAGAGGGTATTGGTGACTAGCCTTGGACTTAAGGACCACTAGGCATTGGAGTGGTTCGAGACTTGAGAACCATAGGAGAATCATGAAATGAGGAGTTTGGGGCCTCAAGGACCATCTGCAGAGAGAGGAGGGTATTGAGAAAGGGAGGATTCTGAGGGTTGAGCACTAGTGGGCAGAGAGCAGCTGGAGGATGAGCTTTTGGTCTACTGATCCCCCACTTTAGGGGTTGGTGGACCAAAAGGCAGGACATGCATCAATGGGCCAAGGGATCAAGAAGTGGTGTCAACAGCTCATATGGGCAGAGGGAAAGAGGTGGCCATGGCATCAGTGGCCTGTGCAGGTCAAAGAGAAGGACACCAGCTTGGCCCTGGAGAAGAGTTGCTGCATATAAAATAGAAAAAGAGGACTTTGAGGGGAGGGACAGTAGAGACATGCTTGTTAGGGGTGTGCATTCGGATTGACCGCATTAGTAAAACGCAACTCATATTTTTTTTTTACTTAAAAAATTGATTCGACATAAACGATCGGATTTCCCACATATCGAACATAGATATGTTCGATATGTGGGAAATCGCGATTGTTGAGTCAAAATAAAAATTTAAACCCCCTCACCCTCCTTAATCCCCCCCCCAGACTTACCACAACTCCCTGGTGATGGAGCGAGGAGTGAGGACGTCATTTCTGCAATCCTTGGCGAGAAGCATGTGACGTCGGCGGCACGTCGAGTGACGCCGGCGTCACGTGATTCCCGGCTCGTTCGCGCCGGACGGCTCGTTCGGCCCAAAAAGAACTTTTGGCCAGCTTGGGGGGGTCAGGAGGCCAGCTTGGGGGGGCCTCCTGACCCCCCCAAGCTGGCCAAAAGTTCTTTTTGGGCCGAACGAGCCGTCCGGCGCGAACGAGCCGGGAATCACGTGACGCCGCGTCACTCGACGTGCCACCGACGTCACATGCTTCTCGCCAAGGATTGCAGAAATGACGTCCTCATTCCTCGCTCCATCACCAGGGAGTTGTGGTAAGTCTGGGGGGGGGATTAAGGAGGGTGAGGGGGTTTTAATTTTTTTTTTGCACATATGTACATATACCCAACTCATTGGATTTTTTTTATGTCCATATTGGCCGCAAGTGGGACCCCCTTTCGGACATAAAAAATATGAACATAAAATTTTGCTCTGCACATCCCTAATGCTTGTACCACTGAAGGACAGGAGTGTGAAAAGGAGTTTACCCTCCTCGACCCCTGACCCGGTAACTTCTTTTTATTTTTAGAAAATCATCTTTGGGGCTGGGAATAGAGTACCACTGGGGAGAGAGAAAAGGTAGTTTGGTAGGTTATAGATCATCGTTAAAATCTGCCAATATACCTAAAGAGGGCAGATGTGTTTGTCCTAGGGCGCCAAAATTTGGGAAGCAAAACTGGAAACTTACAGATGCTACCTCCATCATAAGAGCCGAGCCCTTCCCAGCCCTGAGCCAGGAGTTTCCTCTTTCTGGTTATCCTCCTCCTCTCTCTGCTGGTGGTCCTTGAACCTTCCAGCGTGGTCCTTGAGCCCCCAAGTCTTACCCCTCTCCCTAGTGTCAGCACCTTACTCTCACGTGAGACTCAGATTCCTTTCTGATCCCCCACCCACCCTCCTACCCAAGTGCCAGCATAGCTCTAGTGGCAGGACAGTAGAGCTGCCGCTGGCCTAGTGCTCCTCTAGCACAGCCATTTCTCCTGCCTATGTGGGTTCACAGCTTAAGCCGACATATGCAGGGATACTTCAGTTTACCCTGCAGTTAGGATAGGAATCAGCAGCAGGAGGAGCAGCACTTTGGAGGACCACCAGGCTGATTCTGTTCCCCTGCTACTGGGATAGGACAAAGGAGGAGGAACATTTTGACACTGTCCACTTTATTTTATTTTACTTTTTTTTCTTCTTTAAAGAAACATAGAAATATTACAGCAAAACAAGACAGAGAGCCCGATATTCAAAACAGTACTTAGCTGGATAAAGAGTTAGCTCATATTAAGAGTTAATCTGATAATTTATTCAGCTAACTCTGGTGGGATCACAGGGCTGTCCTAAAGTTAGTCGGATAAAAGTATCAGGCTAGCTTTAAGATAGCCAGGTATTTTCAGCAGCACTCAGCTAACTTGCCGAGCTGCACAGCAGATGAATATGAAACCCCATATGACCTATTTAGTCTATCTATCTCATCAATCCCTACCACTCATTTAATACCTGGAGCTTGTCCCATGCTAACTTGAATTGAGATATTTTCCTTGTTGCCACCACCTCCACTGGGAGGCTATTCCATGCATCCATCACCCTTTATGTAAGGAAATATTTCCTTAGCTAATTCCTGATTCTACCTCTTTCAATCTAATCCCACTACCTCTTGTTTTAGAGTGTGTGTGCATGTATGTTTGGGAGAGAGGTCATATTTGGCCCTGGCCCTGTCACTCAAGGTCATATTCGGCCTGCCCCAGCCATCACATGTTACAACCAGCCCCATCCCTGCCATACCCACAATTCCATTTCCTTTTCATCTACAAATTAAGCCCTGCTCAAAGGAAGCTTTCATTAGCTGAGTTAAAATCACACTATCCCAGAATACTACAAGGTCCTCACTGGAAGGCTTCAAATAAATAAAGTCCAGCATAAAGTTGACAGCTGAAGACTGATCAGAAATCTAGTTCCCTATTACAAATTAGTAATAAGTGTCAACTGCAGATAAATGGACTGTAATGGAGTTGAGCTTTAAACCATATTCTAACAGTTATAGAATGTATTAAAGTTATTTTTGCATAGTATAATAAAAGGGTCCATATAATTGTCCTCACATCAGCAGGCAGATCTCCTCCATTTAAAACCTTAAGCTTGCCAAATATTCCTAGAAATCAGAAGGACTAGAAATCACATTCCTAGAAATCAGAAGGACTCAAGACACTTCTTCAGACACACAGTGCTTACTTATCACTACACTTTTGGTATCCAGGTCATAAAAGCTAGGGATTGACTTGGAGAAGATCATAGCTTGATTGGTTCTACAGTTGACATTTCCCAGAGAAGAGAGAATCACATCTGTGTCAGCTAATATGGTGATCATAGATTAGACACTGACTCTTCTGAGTCTTGGCTACTAGGAGCAGGAAAGGATATGTATACAGGAGGTTTTTCCACAATGAAATTTGTAATTGGATTGTCTTCCAGTTTCTTCCTGAAGCAGAAAACTGATACCAACTTTAATCTTCTTGTTCAGGTCTGTCACAAACATATCCATGTAAGGTAGGACCCCCCCCCCAAAAAAAAAACCAAAACAAAACCCAACAACAAAGATCTTGTTTTCTATCCCCTAATAGGATAGAGACAGAATGGAGGCGTTTCATTGAAGGGCAACCAAAATTATGTCTGTATTGGAAGACCTATGAGGAGAAACTGAATGATCTTAATATGTATACCCTGGAAGAGAGGGGGTGCAGGGGAGATCTGATATGGACCTTCTGATACCTAAAAGGTTTAAATGATGCACAAACTTCAAACCTTTTCCATTGGAAAGAAAACAATAGAACTAGGGGTCATGAAATGAAATCCAGGGTGGACAACTCAGAACGGGAAATATTTTTTCATGGAGAGGGTGATCGATGCTTGGAATGCCCTTCTGGAGGAGTTGGTGAAGACAAAATCAAAGAATTCAAAGGGGCATGGGATAAACACTGTGGATCTCTAAAAGTCAGAAGATGAAACGAGAAAAATATGCAGGGAGGTAACTTGCTTTTGCGATGGTTACTACCCTTAACAGAAGACATGGAGATTACTAGCCTTAAACAATAAACCTTGAATGCTCTTCATGCAACTGCAGCATTAATCCCTACTTAGTTGGCAGGGAGGAAAAGAGGAATTGGATTCAGAAAACAACCAAGAGGGCCCCAAATTCTATAATCGAGGGTATTGATATGCAGACATAAGGGAAAAAGCACAGGACTGCTTCTACAGCTAAGTCCATAAGCAAAGCACATAAAGCAGAACTATCTGAATTTTCAAGAAAGCTCATCACCCAGTAAAAAATGTTGCTAGCAGAAATTTTAATGGGTTATCATAAGGCTTGGGGATAACTGCAAGGAGCAACAGTTACTTGTCTAAACATGGGAATAACCTGCTCAGAGTGGCAGTTACTACCTTACGAAGCTTGCTGGGCAAACTGGATCGACCATTTGGTCCTTTTCTGCTGTCATTTATATGTTTCTAATCCATGGGATAGTTGTGGGAATTTAGGATTCCTCAAAAGTATCCTCTGGATTAGAGTGTACCTGGACATTTTCCTTTCATGATACAAAGAATTGTCATTTCCACATTCAGCGGGAAGGGGAGGCTGCTTATTCAGATAGTATGTGACTATTGTCTATTTATATTAAAAAAAAGTTTGCTGATTACACAGTTTTTGGAGACTTTTAAAGAGTTCACAACAGCCTTTTTCTTCAGGCGGCAGATGTAAAGCAGAGTTGCTTACCTGTAACAGGTGTTCTCCCAGGACAGCAGGATGTTAGTCCTCAAAGATGGGTGACATCATCAGATGTAGCCCTGTCACGCAATACTTTTGTCAAAGTTTCTAGAACTTTGACTGGCACACTGAGCATGCCCAGCATGCCACTAACCCTGTGGCCACATGGGGTCCCACTTCAGTCTCGTTTTACAGCAAAAAGCAAGAGCGAAAAAATAAAATAAGAAAATGTAATCGAACCCAAGTCCACAGAGTGGCGGGTGGGTTTCGTGAGGACTAACATCTTGCTGTCCTGGGAGAACACCTGTTACAGGTAAGCAACTCTGCTTTCTCAATGAATAGCAAGTGACAGATTGCCTTGGAACATAGCGGGCCAAGCAGCACCCAACAGGTGCAACAACGGTGGTGCTGTTGGTAACGAAGGGCAGCCTGAAATTCACAGTGGGCCTTAAGTAGGAAGAGTTGGGTTCTTACACTGGAAACAAATTTCGTAAGACAGACTGGCCAAAGATGCTGTCCTGTCGACCAGCCTTGTCCAGACAGTAATGGGCTGCGAAAGTGTGGAAAGAGCTCCATGTCGCGGCCCTGCAGATGTCGGCAATAGGTACTGAACGGAAGTGTGCTACTGACGTTGCCAAGGCCCTGACTGAGTGCGCTCTCACTTGTCCTTCAAGCGGAAGGCCTGCTTGCTGGTAGCAGAAAGCTGTCCACAGGAAATCCTATGCGCGACCTTGGGGATTGTTACAGCCATTGCCAGTTCCTGAGGAACCCTGGATCCACCTGGCCACTGACTTTGTCATTGACCTACCCCTTTCTAATGGCTGCATCACCATCTGGGTAGTCGTGAACAACCCTCCAAGGCTTCCATCTGCACCAGAATTAGCTTGCCTCTTCATTCAACATATCTTTTGCCTACATGGGTCAGGAGGGGTGACGCCCCCAAGGCTTGCCAATAATCCCTGGGGGTCCAGCGGGGGTCCAGGAGTGATTTCATTGTCGGCTGCCAGTAATCAAAATGGCGCCGATAGCCTTTGCCCATACTATGTCACAGAGGCTTTCGGCGCCATTGGTCAGCTCCTGTCACATGATAGGAGCACAAGATGGCGCCGATGGCCATGTGACAGGGGCTGACCAATGGCGCCGGTAGCCCCTGTGACATGGTAGTTCAGGCTATTCGGTACCATTTTGAGCAAGCCTGGCAATGGCGCACATGGGCACGGAGGATCAAATGGCACCCGGGACCCCGCTGGACCACCAGGGATGTTCGTAAGTCTTGGGGAGGGATCGGGATGGGGGGGGGAGTTTGTATGTATGTATGAAAATGCTTTTAAATGCTTGGGGTGGGGTTTTTTTTAGCTTTGTTTCCCGCTTCGTTTTTTGGCCCGGTTTCGGGTTTCCTCGTTTCGTTTTTCAAAAAAACTAAACAAGAAAACCCAAATTTTACCAAGAAGTATCCGAGTCAAAAAACGACCCGGTAGAAAAAAACGAAGCACATCTCTAGTATTAATGGGTCCAGGTGGTGGAGGCAAGAGTCTCTGAGAAACTCCCTTTTGAGGCTATTGAAAGCCTGAATGGCTTAGTTGGTCCAGTGTTTTATGTCCACACCCTTTGTGGTAAGGGCGGTAAGGGGAGCCACCAAGAAGGAGTACCTAGGCACAAACAGGTGGTAGTAGTTTGCAAAGCCTAGAAACCATTGCAGAGCCTTAAGTCCCACGGGCCTTAACTTTCTCTGCATTAATTTGCAATCCATGCTGGGAGACAATGTATTCTAAGAATGGTAGTTCTTCTTGCTCGAATATACACCTTTCGAGTTTTGCATTTAAGTGGTGCTCCTGAAATCTTTGTAGCACCTGCTTCACTTATTCTCAGTGATGTGCCAGGGAACGTGAGAAGATAAAGATATCATCCAAGCTTACCACCACATGGGAATACAGTAGGTCCTGGAAGATCTCATTTACCATATACTGGAAAACGTCAGGGGCATTACAGAGGTCAAAGGGCATGACCAAGTACTCATAGTGGCCGTCTTGAGTGTCAAAGGCAGTCTTCCATTCATCGCCTTCCTGGAATTGAATTAAGTTATAGGCCCCTCTAAGATCCTGTTTTGTGAAGATTTGTGCCTCCCTCAGGCGTTCAAATAGCTCCATGATAACAGGTAAGCGATTGCAGTTCTTCCGAGTGATGGCATTGAGGTCCTGGCAGTCAATACATGATCTTAGTGATCCATCTTTTTTCACAACAAAGAAGAATTCTGCTCTGGCTGATGAGAATGATGGGTGGATAAAACTCTGTTCCAAGTTCTCACGGATATAAGATAACATGGCTTAAGTCTCAGGTATGGACAGTGGATAGGCTTAGCCCATGGGAGGTATCTTGCCTGGGAGTAAATGAATAGGACAATCATATGGCCAATGTGGGAGTAGTGTCTTGGCCTATATACTGAATACAACCGCAAAGGTTGCATAATGAGGAGAGAGACCCTGCAGGTCTGAATCAGTTGTCTGAGCCATGATAACCGGTGGACCCCCAGTGGCAGATGGACACCCAGTGGGCAATTTGAAAGGTTCCCAGTTTATCAAGGGATTGTGGAACATGAGCTAGGGCAGTCCCTGGGTAACACACAAAAGGACATATTTTCCCAGTGTAAGAGTCCAGTCTGAAGTGTGAGAGATGAAGTGACCACGGTTAGGTGGCTGAGAATATGGTGAATGCCTTGGGGTTTTGGAAATGGACCCTTGGATCGAGGTGAGGTTGGCAGTACTCACAGGAAGGAGCCCTGCAGGACCTCACCATCAGCAGATGGAGCTGGCTGAAACAGATGCCCAACAGTAACTTCACTCAAGACGTTCCCCTTAGGTTGAGCCCTCAGGTGCTGGGGCGGGCTGGACATAGGCATGGGCCTCTGTGCAGAGATGACTCCAACGCAGAAGAGACAATTGGCTAGTGGGAAGAGAACAAGGTCAGTCCAAGCAGATGTCGGGGCAGGCAGCAGAGACAAGAGCATGCCGTGATCAGGGCGGGCAGCAAGCAGAGGTCACAAGGCAGGCAGAAATCCAACGTGGTCAAGAAGAGGTCCAAAGTCAAGCCAGGAATCCAAGTGAAGATGAAGCCAGAGGTCCAAGCCGAGATGTCAATTCGAGAGAAGGAAGGCAAGGCAGAATGTTACGACTGTTGCTGCCCATCTCCACTTCACCCTCCTTACCTCTTTGGCGACTCCTCCCACAGTTGATGGACGTCTGGCTGCCGCGGCACCTGCCTGCCGTCCTCTCCGGCATCCCCGGTCCGGCTTGGGCACTGCATCCCGCCATGTTGTTCAGCTGCCATAGGGCGCATGCACCGCACGGCCCTGCTTCTTATTCCTTCTTTAGCGCGAACCCCAGGGGCGTCCCCCTGTGATGATGTCACACATCCCAGATACAAAAGCCTACTCTGTTAGCTAGCTCAACGAGTTAGCAAGGGACTCCTTATGGATGGGATTCGCTCTCCGTACCTAGCTACTCAGCTTCTCCTTATTGGACTTACTCTATCGGTGTACCCGCTCCTCGGGGGCCTCTCTCTTTTCTTTCAGGCCGCTGTCTGGAACCGGTACTCGCGCCTCGAGGGCCCATGTTCCCAGAATCGCTGCCTGAGCTCACTTCTGCTTGGAAGACACTACTGCCTATACCATCAGTGAGTTACCATCTAGACTCTCTCAGAGCTGTTCCCTGGAACCAGGTACTTGCTCCTCGAGGGCCTGCCTCTATTCCAGCTTCTGTGTTACCTTCTGGGAGAAACCGCTGTGTGAGTATTCAACCAACGAGCCTCCATACCGGAACCCTGTGTATGCTCCACTGTACTCACTATCTCAGTTTCTCTCCACTACAGCACAGCTATTGAGGGATCGCTGTTCCAGTGTCCTGAGGGACTACAAGCCCAGCTGGGCTTCATCTCTACTCACTACTGCCACCTCTGGTGGCTTCTCAACTGTTTAATAAAAGATAATTCTTTTATTATCTTTTATTAAGATAATAAAAGTAATTAAATAAATAAAAATAATTAAAGGTCTCTCCCTCAGGGTCAGATTCACGATGATGCGAGATGTCCGACGCCGTAACCATTTAATCTTATAATTTAATCTCATTATTTCCCCGCATGCTGTATGTTATAATGCATTCATGCTTTTCAAGTCTGCTGTAAATCCAAGTTTGCTGAATGTTTGTTTATTTATATTTTGTATATTTATACTTATATTTATAATAATTTTATTTTATTTTAAGTCGTTCGCTGCTTTATCTATAAGTTCATACGAAGTTAGCCCTGTGATCTGTACCCTCTTGTTTGATGTAATTTCCAACTTTGGTTCTATGTAAACCGACGTGATATCTACTAGTACAGGAACATCGGTATATAAAAGCCTTAAATAAATAAATTCTAAAGCTGAGCCTGACCTGTGGCCCCTCATGGGACTTCCCCCTGTGGGCGTGGTCATCTGCCACAGTGTCCAAGGATCCACCCAAAACATTACAAACAATAACACAGAACAAAAGGAATATACCAAAGACAGGTGAGGGACCACCAGACATGAACACAGGAACTCCGAAGAAACTGGAAGGGACAAGGAACACAAAGACAAGGCACTGGAACAGAAGCAGGATTAGGAACAAGGAAGGACATGGCTAACACCTACTCCAAGCAGTTCTACCTATTGCCGAATCGGTCAATAACTACCCAAATAGTGCTGCAGCTATTAGAGAGAGAAAGATCCACCAAAAAGTTGATGGACAATTGGGTCCAGATTTCCCTGGTGGTCGGCAATGTCTGTAATAGCCCCCAAGTTTGTCCCACCAATGTTTTTTGCTGTGCACAGGTAGGACAAGAGTCCACATAGGTCCTGACATCTCTCTGCATATGAGGCCACCAATAATACTGCTGGAATAGCATGAGAGTTTGGGTCCACCCAGGGTGACCTGTGACATAGAAGTCGTGGGACAATTCCAATATCTTCTGTCTGAGCCAGTATGGAAGAAAGAACAGGGACCATTGGGCTTGGGTTGCATTCAGACATTGTGCATGGTGAAGATATTTCAAGTTTCTGTGGCTGGAATATATCATAATCCGATGTGCACCCCCCTCCAACCACTGTTACCACTCCTCGAACAACATCTTGATGATAGCTAGCAATTCCCGGTCTCAATCCCATAATTCCACTTGGTGGAAGAGAACTATAATGAGAAGGAGGAGCAGGGGTGGAGAACCCCTGTACTGGAGTGTTGACTCAACACAGCCCTTACACCCAAGGAGGAGGAGTCAACTTCTAAGATGAATGGACGTGTGGGGTCCGGATGATTGAGGCATGGTTCCGGGAGAAAGGCCTTCTTCAACTCTAGGAATTATGTGACCACATTAGAAGCCCAAGCCTTGGTATTGGCTCCCTTTCTGGTGAGCGTCATGAGTGGGACCACGATCCTGGAATAATTGGGGATGAAGTGCCAGTAGTAGTTCGCGAAGCCCAAAATCCTCTGCAATGTGCAGAGACCAGAAGGTTGTGACCAACACTGGATACACTTGACCTTCTCTGGATCCATACGCAAAATCTATACAGCAGTAACACCAAGGACTCAAACAACAAGACCCCTACCTATGAAAAAGCACAAGTAAATATTTCACTGAATCCCAGAATACCAATACACCACCCTCTGGGGAAACAAAAAGCAGAGCTGCTTACCTGTACCAGATGTTCTCCTAGGACATGGTGCCAGACACCAGTGGATGGAGTCTGGCACAGAAAACGTATGTCAAAGTTTCTGGAACTTTGACTAAGCACACTGAGCATGCCCAGCATGCCCTATACCATGCGTCCACACGGGGTCCATCTTCAGTCTCGTAAAATAGAATTACTACTAAAATAAAAAACAGGAGAAACCCAATTCTGCGGGGTGGCGGGCGGGTTTCATGAGGACTAACATCCTGCTGTCCTAGAAGAACACCTGTTACAGGTAGGCAACTCTGCTTTACCCTAGGACAAGCAGGATGGCAGCCCTCACACATGGGTGAATCCCTAGCTACAGGCTGTTTCCCAACACAAAAGGGAAGCAGCAAGCAGCAACCAGGTACCAACGAGCACAACAACCACAGTGTTATTAGTAACAGAGCTGGAGACAGCCTGAACCCAAACAATGGGCCCTAGGGAGGGAGAGTTGGGTTCTATACCTCAAAGAGTTTCTGAAGGACAAACTGGCCAAATCTGCCATCACGTCAGCCATCCCTATTCAGACAGTAGTGAGATGCAAATGTGTGGAGAGAACTCCATGTCGCAGCCTTGCAGATCTCCTCCATGGGAACTGCTCGCAAGTGGGCCACCAACGTTGCCATGGCTGTGACAGAATGAGCCTTGACATGATCCCCAAGATGCAGTTCCACCTGGGCATAACAGAAGGTGATAGAATCTGCAAGCCAATTGGATAGTGTCTGTTTCGTAAAGGCATCTTCCAACCTATTCCAATCAAAAGAAATAAAAAGTTGGGTGGACTGTCTATGGACTTCTGCCCGCTCCAGATAGAAGGCTAAGGCTCTCTTGAAATCCAAACTGTGCAGTGCTTGTTCGCCTTGGTGCGAATGGGGATGGGAAAGAATGTTGGCAGGTCAATTGACTGGTTAAGATGGAAATCCATCACCACATTAGGTAGGAATTTAGGGTGCATACCCAAGGCCACCCTGTCATGATAAAACTTGGTATAAGGTGGATAAGTCACTAAGGCCTGGAGCTCGCTGACCCTGCGTGCTGAAGTGACCGCCACCAAACATGTGACCTTCCAAGTCAGGGTCTTCAAATCACATGAGTGCAGTGGCTCAAAGGGAGCTTTCATCAGCTGAGCCAGCACTACGTTGAGGTCCCAAGACACAACGGGAGGCCTTAGGGGAGGCTTCAACTGAAGCAGGCCCCGCATAAAGTATACAACTATATGCTGTACAGAGATGGGCATACCATCTACACCTTGGTGGTATGTGCTGAATTGTACATAGATGGAACTCTAACGGATTTGATTTTCAAGCCAGTCTCTGATAGGTGTAGAAGGTAATCAAGCAGTTTTTGTGTGGAGCAGGAGAACCAATCTAGGGCCTTCTGCTCACACACATGGAAAACTTCCTGTACTTCAGCCCATAGGACCTTCTAGTGGAAGTCTTTCTAGAAGCCACTATGACCCAAGACACATCTTCTGAAAGATCAAGCGGCTGAAGAATCAGCCTCTCAACATCTAGGCTGTAAGCGACAGGGTCTGGAGGTTGGGATGCCACAGCCTGTCCTGATCTTGTGTGATGAGAGCTAGAGAAGTCCCCAGACTGATTGGTCTCCGGAATGACAACTCCCGAAGGAGTTGAAACTTGATCTGCCTTGGCCAATGAGGGGCTATGAGACTCATAGACCCTCTGTCTTCTTGAAGCTTCATGAGGGTCCGTAATGGACATGGTCCTTGGACACTGTGGGCATCGATGGAAACCGGAGAAGGCCATGATGATCAAAAGGAAAAATAATGAGAATGGTGATGGTGGGAGGTCGAAGCTGGTGGGCACTGAGGCAACCGCCGCCACAGGGGAAACTGAAAACAAAAACTTACTGAAAATCATGCCTGGGGAGCCTAAGGGAAGACTGAGAGGGACCCGACATTGATGAAAATGCGACAAACCTGAAAAATAGGTTTGAAAGTTTTCCAAGGCAATTTTCTGTTTCTCCCATTTCATTTCATTTATTGAACTTTAAATACCACTTGTCAAGCAAGTTACCCAGGTGGTTTACAAAATAAAGCATACCTAATAGTCAAATACAAAAAACATTGGCAGACTTAAAATGGTAAGCATAAAATTAAAACAAAACATTAATAAGCATCTGCACACATATAAAATACTAAAATACAGAAAGTACATTACTGACTAGTTAGCAGTAGTGTTAAAGCTAACTCTATATTCTTCAAGGTCCGTCTGCAGGTATTAATAGTCTCTCTTACTCTCTGGCTCAGATTGCAGCTCTCTCTTTTTCCTCCCCTGCTCCATCTCTTTCTTTTTCTTCCCTGCTCCCTTCAGAGGACCAGGGATGGGGAGAGGATCAGGGATGGGGAGAGGAGACAGGATGAAAGAACTGGCGATGGTAAAAGGACTAGGAATGAGAGAGAGGATCGGGAATTATGAGAGACAGAGGGCAACAGCCTCTAGCAAGCCTGCCTCCTACCTCCAACACCCCCCTCCAAGCAAGCCTACCTCCTACATTCAACCCCCTATCCGCCTCTCCTGCTCATCAGTTTTTCTGCTGGCCCCCAAACATCTGACACTGGCACAGTGCAGGTCTTGAGGCTGAGACGCTCGGAAGCCTCTACTCTTGTGCTGATTTTGCAATCTTAAGTCTTGCAAGATCAGCGCAAGAGTAGAAACACCCACTAGCATGAGCTGTTCTGGGACAGCTGAGAAAAATTAAAGATCCCCAGCGGAAGGTAAAGTTATTCGGCCAGGGCCCGGTTGGCCCACCCATTCTGACACCTATGAAAACAGACCAGTATTCCACAAGTATTATCTGCTTTAACATTTAGTAAAAATGTGAAAATTAAAAAATCTTCACTGAGGAACATCACATGCCAAAAAAAAAAAAAAAGGACAAAGAAATGCTGTAAACTCCAGTTACTTGTGTCTGATGCAATAATTAAAAACTTGAGATGGACTAGTTTCTATTACAAGATTACAGAGCGGTCACTCTTCAATGCTAAAACATAACCTTCTACACATCTACCTAAAAATTAACATTTAACTCCTTAACTGAAATTACTATTATGACTTTCTTTCTGAAATTCACAATTTAACATACATGTTTAGGTCTTTTCATAGTCTCAACATAACACAAACAAAAAACTTTTCTGTAATAACCATAGGAAGAAAAATATGCTTACCTATGCAACTCACACTAAAGAGATTCAGTGAAGCAGTCACTGAAGCTTCATCAACTGATTTCAGTCCTCGCAGTACAAACCTTACCAGACAAGCTTTGATGCTATCTGGTAAGAAGGATAACAGGTAGGCAGGAATGTACACAGCATAACGAAGTCTGCAGAGAACAGGTGTAAAAAATTTGCCTTGTGGTGACTGAGCCATGCGCTCGATTGTTGGAAACAGCAACACTGATCGGAGAACCTGCAAAGTCATGATAAAATAAAACAGTGAGGCACAGTCCTTTGGCATTGTAACAGATTTTGAAAGACATGAAGTGTTCTTTGTCAGATGGATTACTAAGTCTAAAGGTAATTACATGCTGCTTGGAATGCTAACCATCTGGGTAGTTTGTTACCACCTCTGGAGCAAGCACAAAATCTTACAAAACATTTGCAGGTTGACCGATAAAGTACGTATTGAAAAGGTGATACCACAAGAGGGCAGCACACAGAAATAACCATTACATGTCAAATCAAGTTATTTCTAAAGCAACAATTTCTTTCTTTTAGAAATTATTTTATTCACTCTGCTTATCAATCCAAATATCTCTTTTATTGTGTAGTACATCTCTTGCATGTTAAAGATTATAACCAGTTCAGTACAGCAAGGTTAAAGTTATATATTCTTTGCCACTGCTACTATGCTGTGCAACTTTGCTCAGGATTTTGTGTTACAGTATACATTTTTCAGATTGTATGAGACACATACAATAGATAAAAACTTCAACTATTGTTTGAGAACATTGGACCTATAAAATGTTTCATAACTTGCAAAGAATCCAGAGGCTTCCAGATCCAGCACAGCTACTAGAGCCCTTTTCCTAAAACAATTACACATATACTGCATGTGTTAAGCTACTTATCCGACAAGTATATACTTATTTCCAGTTTTTGTTACACAGAGAATACTATTAACAAAGAAAGTGCATTACTGATGACATAGTGTCACCTACTACATTTCCTCCACAGACTGAAGCAAATAAGCAATATTAACATTGCCATTTCAGTCGCTACCCAGTCTCCCAAGAGATTCTTCTCTTAATTACTCTGTGTTATATAATTTAGTACAGTACTTAAAACAGTTGAGAGATTTATGTTTGTTTGTTCACCAGTTGCTAAAGAGTGGCTAGGACCATTTAAAAAGTTCGCTGCGTGCCTCAGCTAACACTATCCTTCCCCCTGGATAAAGAGAAATATATTCGCCATGAAAATCAATCCGGGGCCTCAATTTTTCATTAAAGCCTACCAGCAGTTGAAGTACAGGAATGTAAGCCTCCTACTAAATTATGTGGTACTTTTGCTATATTTCAACCAGAAGCTGAACTGAAACTCTTGTGATCTAAAGCAGATTTGACCTAGGTTCCCAGGCATGCATTAATCCTAAAATATACAGTTTATACATACAGGATTATCTGTCTAGAGTGCTGCACCAATCATTAGGAGAACATTATAAATCTATTTAGGAGACAAATATAACTTGAATCAATTATCAAATTCCTACACCTACACACTTGGGTATTGTCTCATAATCTGAACTGCAACGGTGGGGGGGGGGGGGGTGGAGTTTGATCTGGCAATAACTTGCTATTTTCTCCACAACACAGTACTCACAAAATGTTTTAAGGTTCAATCTTTTTATTGAAAATGTATCAGTACAACAACAAGAAAAAACAACAGAAAACAAAAATGCTGGAAATTACAAATAATCATCATCTATTACACTTTTTGGACAAGGAGGTTTCAAAATTCTTCCTAGGAGTTTAGATAATCTGACAAGAGCTTCCAGATGATGTAAACTTGTTTCTTTGGATTCAGTTTCATAGCTACCACATTTACATATTTATGCACCAAACATATAGTATTCTACAAATAAGTGTACTCAAGAGGTCACTATTTTTCCAATTGCTCAGTATCATTTGCAAGGCATGTGCTAGGAGAATGTCCAATAACTTCCTCTGGTTGACAGTAAATGTCCCATTAATAGCATGAGACCATAAAATGATTACTTTATATGTTATAGGTATAGATAGTGGCAAAATTTCATTTATGTGTTACCATACTTGAGTCCAAAAAAGGTCAGATCTTAATGCAATCATATAGCATACGCTGTAAGGTGCCCCCTGTTTGTTCACAGTGCCAGCAATTACCAGAGTTCCGTATGGATGATCTATACAATTTCATCTATACAATTTCATAAGTATAGAGACTGTGGCAGACTGGCCAAGCGTGAAATTATCGTAATTTGCACTTAATATCTTTCCCAGTTAAAATTTGCCCTCTCTAGTGACAGTTCCTTCTCCCAAACTGCCTCTAGTCCTGAACATTGGGAAGCAGAGAAATTATGGAGAATCTTACAGAACTTGGATTCTACATGGTCACCAAAGTTGAATTTTGGATATAGAGAATAAAGCTCCGTATTTTCGGGTAATGTATCTTTTGTTTTAAGACTGTTCTATACAGTGCCTTTATTGTATCCATTTATATACCTGAGACTGAGGCAATTGAAATCTTTGGGTAAGCTCTTCAAAAGGCCATATGATTCCACAATGTTATATCTTTTGAAGTGACCAAATTCCCTTAGCCTTCCATTTACCCCAGTTGATTAACTTTCCATTAATAAGAGTGAATTGTACCATATTGCAGAATGTTGGTTTGGCTTCCATTTAATCTTTAATAAACTATCTATGGCACATAGGACTAAGGATGTAGCATTTAAAGTTGGAACATTCTTAACTGAGTAGGGAATTTTCATCCCAGGCACTAAGCCCAATGGTAATGGTGTGACCATACTCTTTTCAAGAGTATGCCAATTTGGTATGTGGGGGACCTTTGGTCTCTCACTAATTGGCCCTAGATCCCTGCTGGTAGGTAACAGCTAGAAGGGGCAGACCATTCTTTGTAGCACTTTCCCCTCAGGATGCCTGTGATGGTTCAGAAAGGGGTGGGGGGTGTGGAGACTTAGAGGTAGATTTTAAAAGGTGCGCGCGGGAGTAGATTTGTTCGCGCAAACCAGCGCGAACAAATCTACTCCCGATTTTATAACATGCGCGTGCTGCCGCGTGCATGTTATAAAATACAGGGTCGGCGCGTGCAAGGCTACGCAAAATTGGCAGCCTGCGTGCGCCGCGCAGCCATCCTCTGTTCTCTCCTAGGCCGCTCCGATTTCGGAGCGGCCTAGGAGCTGCAAGGAAGATGGGGCAAAGAAGCTCTATGGGCTGACCTAAAAAAAGATGATGGGGCTTCCGTTTCTATTGGAGTGATTTACAGGCCTCCAAATCAAATAGAAAAGCTTGACAAAGCTCTAGTTGAAGACATACAAAAGATGGGAAAAAAGGGAGAAGTGATGATTGTTGGAGATTTTAATATGCCAGATGTAGACTGGAGAATCCCTTCTGCAGAATTTAACAGTAGTAGAGAGATAGTGGATGCCCTGCAAGGGGCTCTGTTCAAACAAATGGTAATGGAACCCACGAGGGAGGGAGCTATACTCAACTTAGTTCTCACTAATGGAGATAACGTCTCTAATGTCCAGGTGGGTGCCCACCTCAGCACCAGTGATTATCATACAGTATGGTTTCATATCACAAATAGGATACGGAGAAGTAGCACAGACTCAAGTTTTGCAGTTCAAAAACACGGACTTTGATGAAATGGGGAAGTATCTGGAGGAAGAACTAGAAGACTGGGAGAAAGAGAGAGATGTGGAACAACAGTGGACCAAACTAAAAGGAGCAATCACCAAGGCAACTAATATATATGTTAGAAAAGTAAAGAAAAGCAAGAGAAAAATGAGACCTATCTGGTTCTCAAAGGAGGTGGCTGACAAAATAAAAGCCAAAAGAACAGCGTTCAAGAAATATAAAGAATCCCAAAGAGAAGAACACAAGGAAGAATATCTAGTGGAACAGAGGGAGACAAAGAAAGCAATCAAGAAAGCGAAAATTCAAGCGGAAGAAAGGATCGCCAAAGAGGTAAAGCAAGGTGACAAAACATTTTTCAGATACATCAGTGAAAGGAGAAAAGTCCAAAGTGGAATACTGAAATTGAAAGGTGAAAAGGATCAATGGGTGGAGACAGATAAAGAAATGGCAGAATTATTAAACAAATACTTCAGTTCAGTGTTCACTAAAGAAGACCCTGGAGAAGGACCGTCGCTAGTTAACAAGAAAATAGAGGGGAATGGAGTAGATGTAACTCCATGGGGCCTGATGAGGTTTATCCCAGGATACTGAGGGAGCTCAGAGATGTGCTGGCGGGTCCGCTGTGTGACCTATTCAATAGATCCCTAGAAACGGGAGTGGTGCCAAGTGATTGGAGAAGAGCGGTGGTGATCCCGCTTCACAAGAGTGGAAACAGAGAGGAGGCTGAAAACTACAGACCCGTTAGCCTCACCTCGGTGGTGGGAAAAGTAATGGAGTCGCTGTTAAAAGAAGGAATAGTGAACTATCTACAGTCGGAAGAATTGCTGGACCAGAGGCAGCATGGATTCACCAGGGGAAGATCCTGTCAGACAAATCTGATTGACTTTTTTGACTGGGTAACCAAAGAAATGGATCAAGGAAGATCACTCGATGTCATCTACTTGGACTTCAGCAAGGCTTTTGATACGGTCCCACACAGGAGACTGGTGAATAAAATAAGAACCTTAGGAGTGAGTGCCAAGGTGGTGGCCTGGATTGCAAACTGGTTGACGGACAAAAGACAATGTGTGATGGTAAATGGAACTTACTCTGAAGAGAGAGCGTTGTTGAGCGGAGTGCCGCAGGGGTCGGTTTTGGGACCAGTCCTGTTCAATATCTTTGTAAGCGACATTGCGGAAGGGATAGAAGGTAAGGTTTGTCTTTTTGCGGATGACACTAAAATCTGCAATAGAGCGGATACGCCGGAAGGAGTGGAGAGAATGAGACGGGATTTAAGGAAGCTAGAAGAGTGGTCAAAGATATGGCAGCTGAGATTCAATGCCAAGAAGTGCAGAGTCATGCATATGGGGTATAGAAATCTGAATGAACTGTATTCGATGGGGGGAGAAGGGCTGATGTGCACGGAGCAGGAGAGAGACCTTGGGATGATAGTGTCTAATGATCTGAAGTCGGCGAAACAATGTGACAAGGCGATAGCTAAAGCCAGAAGAATGCTGGGCTGCATAGAGAGAGGAATATCGAGTAAGGAGAGGGAAGTGATAATCCCCTTGTACAGGGCCTTGGTGAGGCCTCAACTGGAATACTGTGTTCAGTTCTGGAGACCGTATCTCTGAAGGGACAGAGACAGGATAGAGGCAGTCCAGAGAAGGGCGACCAAAAAGGTGGAGGGTCTTCATCGAATGACTTATGAGGAGAGATTGAAGAATCTAAATACGTACACCCTGGAGGAAGGGAGGAGCAGAGGTGATATGATATGATCCAAAGACAACGACAAACCTTTTCCGTTGGAAAAAAATCAGCAGAACCAGGGGTCACGATTTGAAGCTCCAGGGAGGAAGACTCAGAACTAATGTCAGGAAGTATTTCTTCACGGAGAGGGTGGTGGATGCCTGGAATGCCCTTCCAGAGGAAGTGGTGTAGACCAGAACTGTGAAGGACTTCAAAGGGGCGTGGGATAAACACTGTGGATCCATAAAGTCTAGAGGACATGAATGAAAAGCGGGTGGCTCGCGGGAATGATGGCTACTACCTGGAGATAATACCCTTATTCAATAAACATACACACGATTAATGCGACTCCAAATTGCTCCAAGCTTCAACGGCAAGAGGAAATGTGGAAAAAGATTTGCATTCACAAAAAGCGGGGAGTAGCTTGCTTGTTATGGCGGTTACTACCCCAAACCAAATAAGCTTTATACTTCACTTTCAATGCATAACCAGCATAGCTCTCTGCTTCTACGACAGGGGAGGAAGTCTGATACTATGTGCATATCCAGCATAGCTCTCTGCTTCTACGGCAGGGGAGAAAGTCTGATACTACGTGCATATCCAGCATAGCTCTCTGCTTCTACGGCAGGGGAGAAAGTCTGATACTACGTGCATATCCAGCAAAGCTCTCTGCTTCTACGGCAGGGGAGAAAGTCTGATACTACGTGCATATCCAGCAAAGCTCTCTGCTTCAACAGCAGGGGAGAAAGTCTGATACTACGTGCAAATCCAGCATAGCTCTCTGCTTCAACGGCTGGGGGAATGAAGAAAAGTGGATCTATATACAGACAACAACCAACAGGGACTGAGTTGCATAGTCTGGATAGACAAATGGGCATGGGAGTAGCTTGCTTATTGCAGCGGTTACTACCCCTAACTAATTAAGCTAGATATTACACTTAGATGCAGCTCCAACACTGCTCTGGTGGGGGTGGAAGGGAAATAGAACCAAAGGGTTACTAAGAGCCAAGAGTTACAGATAAGTATGAGAAAAAAAATAAAAGTGCAAAGCTTGCTGGTCAGACTGGATGGGCCGTTTGGTCTTCCTCTGCCGTCAATTCTATGTTTCTATGTTTCCTTCTGGCCCCCCCCCCCACCTTCCCCTCCCTTCCCCTATCTAACCCACCCCCCAGCCCTAACTAATTCCCCACCCTACCTTTATTTTACAAGTTACGCCTGCCTGTGGTTGCTTTCTTCACAAAAACAATATTAATATTTTACCTATCTTACCACAGAATGTTTTACGAAAAGAGAGGGGAAGATATCAAGGATGTAATTTATCTGTACAGCCAAAATCATTTTGATGGCCTCAAGTCTCCCCCACCAAGATAAATATAATGGAGACCATCTTTGAGTTGTCCATTCCAGAATCTTTGTGATTGCATCATCAAAGCTTCTATGTCTGGCTTAATCATCCCTAAATACTCAAAACCATTAGAGGACCATTTAATATTTAAATCAGGAAGAGAGGATTGGACACACAAAGTATTAAATGGCATAAGTTCAGTTTTTTCCCCGGTTCACTTTATAACTGGAGAATGTCGAAAAATGTTGCATTAGATTTAGCAATTAAGGCTGACTTTAGGGTGAGATAGAAATAATTGCATGTCATCTGCATAGGCAGTGGCCATATACCCTTGATCACCTCAATGAGACACCGACAATTCTCTCATTTTGTCGGGTAGTGAGCAGGAGGGGTTCAAGAGTTGTACTGACTAATAGTGGTGATAAAGGTCATCCCTGCCTTGTTCCTCTACCTAAGGTAAAACTGTTAGAGTGAATGCCACTGGCTAAAATTCTTGATTGCAGAGTACTGTACAGTACACATATATTTAGTAAAATATTCTCCAAAACCAAACCATTTAAGTTCTCTAAACATGTAGTCCAATTCAACATGGTTGAATGTTTTTTCAGCATCAGACATTGCCATTATTGGAGTCTTTTGCGATGTCTTTTGAAATGTTTCAAATATTTTCCAGTCTTTTCCAAGTAATGTGCTCTTTTAGTTGTCTTCGGCTTGTCCTTTAGCATGAGATCAGCTTACCCTGGGAATCCTTTCTATATTTTTAATCTGAACTTAATTTATAGATATCTTCACAAGTATTTCAATAATTGTTCAAGATTTTTCAGTACAATACACAGGTAAACCACACCTTTTACATAAGAACATAAGAAATTGCCATGCTGGGTCAGACTAAAGGTCCACCAAGCCCAGCATCCTGTTTCCAACAGAGGCCAAACCAGGCCACAAGAACCTGGCAATTCCCCAAACACTAAGAATATCCCATGCTACTGATGCAATTAATAGCAGTGGCTATTCCCTAAGTAAACTTCATTAATAGCAGTTAATGGACTTCTCTTCCAAGAACTTATCCAAACCTTTTTTGAACCCAGCTACACTAACTGGATACCTAAATCCTAAATTATTTATATTCCTATTTTATATACCAACTCTACTCATTTTAGCTGAGACATCACAGCAACAGCCTATGACCCTACAATACTGGGCCCTTAATCCAGCCACCGGACATCATCGCTGTGCAATGACTGGAGGTATGGATACTGCCTCTACAGCATCCTCAGGCCTGGCTGGCTTCGGGAGCAGAAGACCTGATGTGGGAATTGAACCTACATCTCCCCATAAATCATTTTAATCATCTTATAAAAAGGCAATATTTATTTTCCTAGCCATATGTTCTCAATTAGAATACCCACAAAATACACCTAAGAGATGGAGTCAACCATTGAAAAGTGGTCAAAAATGTCTTAAATTAAATTAAACTGAATGGCTGGTTATTAGATTATGATTCAGTGCTCCATTGTAAAGCAATGAGTTTTTTTTTTATTTTTTCACTATTACTTATTAACTCCAACCCTACCTCATTCAGAAGGAACCCAGAACATCCTCACCAGCCCCAAGGGCTATAGGGATATCTTCTCTGAGACAATTCCTCAGTGCCTTTCTACTGCTGATAGGGGCTGCTACAATAGTGGCAACTATCTTGCCTCCCTCTTCAGGCTCAAATGTGTCATATCTCTAGCACTCTGAAGTCCAGCTGGGCCTGGACAGCAGAGGTGAAAATAAAATGGGCTGGCACAAAATGCCTAGGTTTTGTATAGCAAATTAATGCAAAGTTCAAATAATTGTTTTAGATCAGATCATTAATGAGACACAACCTGCCATTAATTTGACATTAATTCATTTTCTATACAAAATGATTGGTATCAATCAAGGATCCTGTAACAATTCTGAAATCTGCTTACACTCAGACTGTGGCAGTAGCTAAATGTGCCACAATTGAAATATGCATTGTTTTACTATGAAAAAATAAATAAAAAGCAAATTAGACAGGCAGAAAACAAATGAGTAAAAGCACAGACTGTTATTCAAGATATCAAAAATCAGTGCAGTATTCTGTAGTTCATTAATGACTGTACTGATTAGTAATTACTCCCCTTAAGCTGCTTTCTGACTAAATTCATTTTTTATTTTTACTAGTCTACAAAGCTCTGTAATTTATAAAAGCTTCTCAGTGACTTACTTGGTAGAAAAGCTTATGATTTACCAGCCCTGCAGTTTACCTTATTGAGAATGCAGTTGGGACGAACTGCAGATCTACAGTAAATGGAAATCCCAAACATTTACCAATGATACTGACAACACATGCCCAACACATGAATATCCATGTGATTTTGCAAAGCTCATTGTTATGATCACAGCTGGTCATGCTCAGCTCCATAAGATAAGGCAGCATTGTTACGAGCGCGCGCGGGCGCGGTCGTCGTAAGCGGGTGGTGAGCCCTTGGGCCACGGCAGGACTCAAGGAGGAGCCCCAAGCCACACCGTGGGAGGTGAGCTGAGCAGGCATGGTGAGCCAGGCAGGCAGGAACAGAAGCAGGGAGTCCGACCCTCAGCCGGACCTGCATGCCCATGGTAGCCAACACGGGGAAGTTGACTAATGAACGGTCCTCCGACTGTTCCCGGCCCTTTCGGACCTGCCGCTGGGAACGGCAATGGGCAGCAGGCCAGACAGAGGCGAGGGCAGACAGAGTCCTTACACTGAGGACGTGAGACGAGGGCTGAAGCAGACATCCAAGAGAGGCTGAAGCAAGACGTTGGAGACATCAGGGCAAGGGCTGAAGCGAGACATAGGAAAGATCCAGGCGAGCAGGAACTCCGATGCTGGGATACTGACATCCGAAGCCCCTCGGCTGGCAGAAGCTCAAGAGCCCGTGGGACGAATTCCTCCTGTTGGCCACTCCAGGGCCCAACAGGACAGAAGGCTCAGGAACCAGACGAGGACGTAGGTCAAGGCAGAGACACGAAGACATCAGGGCAAGGGCTGAAGCAAGACAATCGTAGACAAGGCAGGTGCAGACATTGCAGACAAGGCTGGACGGAAACATGGCACTGTCCAACAGGGCGCCCTACTCAGCCAGCACAGCTAGACTGGTCACGGACCACCCCGTCCCAGACACGCCCTACACAGCCCAGGAAGGCTGGTCGCGGACCACGCTGAGGAAAGGAGGGTGCAGGGAAACTCCAGGCGAACAGGAACTCCGATGCTGGGATACTGACATCCGAAGCCCTTACGGCTGGCAGGAACAGGAACAGACATCTAGGCACGGTCAGAAACAGACATCAAGACAAGGTACCATCTAGACACGGCAGACCACGGAGGACCTAGATCGGGAGAGGCCACAGACAACTGTGTAACCCAATCCGAAGGCAAACAGGAACTAACAAGCAAGTCCTTATATACTGGAGGTTGTAGGCAACTCCCTGGGAGGAGTTAGACAGGACCGCCCCTTGCTGGCCCTATAAACTGGGGAAGAGAGCTGCGGGCCAGCCCCTAGAGAAACGGGCGTGGCTGGAAGCAGGAAGTCCAAACACAGGCACGACGCCACAGGAACAGCTAGGCCTCTCAGGCCCTGGAGCAAGTCCCGGATGAAACACAGGCGAGGCCCTGGCTTCAAAGCGGCCTCTGGAGGAAGGTAAGAGACCTCCTGTAGCGCAGCAACAGGGGGGATCGCAACAAGCATAGTTATTTTTTATATAAATCTGAATAATTTGCACAGCAAATAAAATTCTCCGAGCCTGGAGCGGCTATATTTGAGCATGACATCTTTCTCTGATGAAGTATCAGAGGTAGTAGTCTCACTACAGACTGCACTGGTTGTAGAAAGTGTGTCTATGTGCTATGTGTTATTTTGTTAAGCAATGGAAAAACAATTTTATTCATAAGAAAACCCTCTTCAAACAACAAAAGAGGCTTGCCAACAGAGGCTACCTAAATAGGCTCACTGCCCAGTTCTCCAGAACAAAATATCTCAGAATTACTGTGTTGAAACTGGCATGATACTCTGTCCTCATTATTGCCGACAATTAGTTTCTGCCTCAGATAAGGAAATCTGTTGGCATTCTGCTGACCTTGGACATGAAAATATCTGCCTACAGAGCTGAAAAAAAGCTTGCGAGCTAATGGGCAGACGTCAGTAATTTACTAGCAAAATCTTTATTTTGGTATGGGCAACAAACTACAATAAGTAAATGATCAAAAGCACAAGATGATTCAGGGAGGCTTCACTGTAACTGAGGGCCACACTAACTTACCGTCCACATGATTTATGGACAGAAACGTCATTGCTATAATGTATGGAGGCTATGCTGGGGAGCTATTAAATTAGTCCTTGCCTGAACTGGACCTTATGAATTTTGCCTCAGGCACAAGACATACCCTTAGTAATCAGCTCAAGTATATAAAAGATGATATACGAGGGTAAGTCAGTAAGTAAGTCACAAATCTCTCTACTAAGGTAATAAAACATATATCTGTAATGTTGTCATATTCCATAGATGGCAGCACCTTAGAAGTGCTTATGTACATAAATAGTTATTTAAACTGTGCACACGCAGGGGCTGTGTACACAAGGAAATTGGCTGCCGTGTTGACAGATTGTACGGTCGAAGAACAACGTGCTGTTGTCCGATTTTTATGGGCTAAGGGCTTAGGGGTAGATCTTCAAAAGATACGCGAGCGCGTGCTTTTGTTCGCGCAGCAGACGCGAACAAAAGTACGCTGGATTTTATAAGATACGCGCATAGCCGCGCGTAACTTATAAAATCCGGGGTCGGCGCGCGCAAGGGGGTGCACATTTGTGCAACCTGCGCGCGCCGAGCCCAGCGCGCGCTGCCTGTTCCTTCCGAGGCCGCTCCGATTTCGGAGCGGCCTCGGAGGGAACTTTTCTTCGCACTCCCCCCACCTTCCCCCTCCCTTCCCCTACATAACACCCCCCCGGCCCTATCTAAACCCCCCCCTTACCTTTGCGCGCGTCGCCGGCAGCCCCGCTCCATCCTCCGGTCCCGGGGGCTGGTCTGGAGGCCTCGACCAAGCCCCGGGCCGGCGCCACGCCCCCTGGCCCGCTCCCGAAACACCACGGCACGCCCCCGGACACGCCCCCTCCCACCCCTTTTCGAAAGCCCCGGGACTTACGCGCATTCCGGGGCTTTACGCGCGCCGGCGTGAGGGCCCTGCGCGCGTAAATCCAGAAGGATTTACGCGCGCGGCCCTTTTAAAATCCACCCCTTAATGGCAAAAGACATTCATAAAGAAATGTATCCATTATATGGAGAGAAATGTCTCTCGTGTAAAGCAATTTATAACTGGACCGATAAATTTGCACAAGGACGTGCCAACGTGAAAGACGAAACCAGACCTTGTCGACCTGTAGAGATTGCGACAGAGGCAACTGTGAAGCAGGTTGAAGAGATGGTTTGCGATAACAATTGATGAAGTTGCCAAAGAAATTGGGTGTTCTCACAGATTAGCATATTCCTTAGTGCACGATGCATTGAACTTTCGCAAAGTCTGTGCAAGATGGGTTCCCAAACAGCTGACCGAAGACAATAAGAACAACCGGATGGGTTTCTGTTTGGAAAATCTCTGCCTTTATGCAAACGAAGGTGAATCAATGATGGCACGTATTGTTACTGGTGACGAGTCGTGGGTGCACCACTATCAACCAGAAGCGAAACGCGATTCCATGCAGTGGAAGCATCCACTATCACCGACACCGAGAAAGTTCAAGCTTGTGTCTTCTGCAGGAAAGGTGATGTTGACTGTGTTTTGGGACCAAGATGGGATACTCTTAACCAGTTTTCAGAAGCATGGTTAATCTGTTAATTCGGCTTCCTACTGTGCTACTCTATTAAAGCTTAAAGGAGCTATTCCTAGAAAACGCCCAGATCTGGAAAAAAGAGGAGTGCTGATTCTTCACGATAATGCCAGACCACACACTTCGAATGAGACTTGTCAGACAATTGCGAACCTGCACTGGGAAGTTCTTGAACATCCACCATAATGTCCGGATTTGGCACCCAGCAATTTTCACTTGTTTGGCAAATTGAAAAGCCATCTCTGTGGTAAACATTTCACCAGCGATGAAGAAGTGGAACAAGAGGTGAAGCGCTGGTTACGATGCCAGCCAAAAGACTTTTACGCAGAAGGTTTTGATGGACTTTTCAAATGCTGGGACAAATGTATAAATGTTTACGGCGATTACGTTGAAAAGTAGTTGGTTTTTCCAGAAAAACTGTTTGTGAATATATTCTGTATATTTCACAGTAAATAATTCATCTTTTGCATTTAAATACATTTCATGAATATTAATCCCATGTATGTTTGTGACTTACTTACTGACTTACCCTCGTACATAAATGTATGCAGGATGCAGATGGCAAATAAAATAAAGTTTAAAATCCTCCTTTTTCATTCTGGCGACCCCCCCCCCCAAAAAAAAACATTTTACAGGTACCTGGATTCTGTAAGGTTTGCAACCTTACAGAATCCAGGCCTAATTTTCTTAATTTTACATTGCAAATACATTTTTCTTTTATGATAATGCCATGTGCTTCTATTTCCTATAGAGTATAAGAATTCAAATGCTAATAAATTTTTATTTTACTATAATGGAAAAAAGCATAACATTGGCTAATCTGACAAACAATCAACAAGAAAATGGTAACTGTATATACATTTTTTAAACTACTAATCAAAACATATAACAATCTTTACAAAATAAACAATCTTCAAAAATTAATTAAATCTAATTTCAACATATCCATAAACACATAAAACATTATATATAAAATACATAAAAGATGATAAAAACATCTCAAACATGTACAAAAAATATACAAAGAAAAATTGTGATTTTACCCCAACCTTCCAACTCAGCCGAAGACATTAAACATTGAGAAATATACCATCTTAAAAATAATACCCCACAACAATCCGTGATATTAGAGATTACTAATCCCCCAATCATTATAAAAACACATATCCCAACAGGTTTGGCCACTGAGGACTGTTGGTAGTCTTTATTTTGTTTTGTTGCTGTATGATTGGTTAAATTGAATCTTTTGAATATTATAAAGTCATTTGACTGGTTAGTTTGTTTCATTGTTTGAATGAACATTTGCAGTGGAGCAGTGGTACTTTGGATTTTGAGAGCAATAACTTGTTGGTGAGACTCTTGTATAATTATTATTATTATTTTGAGAAACAGTGGGGTAGATTTTCAAAGGGGTACACACGTAAGATATGTGCATAACCCCCGAAAACCTACCCCAACCCCTCCCCCTGCGTGCGCCGAGCCTATTTTGCATAGGCTCGGCGGTGCGCGCAAGCCCCGGGAAGCACGTAAGTCCCGGGGCATTGCAAAGGGGGCATGTCGGGGGTGTGTCGGGTGGGCGGCACACATTTCGGGGCGGGGCGGGAGGCGTGTCAGGGGCGTGACGCCGGCCCGGGGGCATGGTCAAGGCCTTCGGACCAGCCCCCGGGTCGGTTGATGGCGCGCCAGCAGCCCGCTGGTGCGCGCAGATTTACACCTGCTTTCGGTAGGCGTAAATCTGCCAACAAAGGTGGGGGGGTTTAGATAGGGTCGGGGGGGGGGCATTAGGTAGGGGAAGGTGAGGGGAGGTGGAAGGAAAGTTCCCTCCGAGGCCGCTCCGATTTCGGAGCGGCCTCGGAGGGAACAGGCAGCGCGCACAGGTTGCACAAATGTGCACCCCCTTGCGCGCGCCGACCCCAGATTTTATAAAATACGCGCGTATCTTATAAAATCCAGCGTACTTTTGTTTGCGCCTGGTGCACGAACAAAAGTACGTGCGCGCGTAAATTTATAAAATCTACCCCAGTATATTTATGTTTTTGTGGTTAGAGTTGCTTTAACAGGGTTATATTTGTTTAATTTGAGTTGTTATTTTTGCATAAGTAACTTTTAAGTTCTGGTATTTGTATATATTCGGTCTTTTGGTGCCGATTTGTGTTTTGTTTGTTTAAGTTCCCCTGAAGCAGCCTCTTACAAGGCAAAACACTGGCCTGTGTCGGGACATTGAAACACATATTTTATACATCACTGCTCGGAACAACAGTAGCATATAGGAGTTGTGATGCCATTGAAGGACTAGCTTCAGCGTGTGGTGTTTCTATAGAGCATTGGAGAAGCTTTTGTAACATTGGGATGTGTGTTTGTAAATTTTTTGGAGGATGGGGGGGGGGGGAAGCTATCACAGTTTGTTGTGGGGTATTTTTTTTAAAGTGGAATACTTCTCAAGATGTTTTAGCATCTTGGGATGGGTTGGAAAGGTGGAGGTAAATAGTTAAAATTTTTCTTTGTGTATTTTTTGTACATCTTTGAATTGTATCTTTATTGTGTGTTTTGTATATATAGCTTTTTTATATGTTTATGGATTTGTTGAAATTATATTAAAGATATAATTTATTAATTTTTTTAAGATCATGTTTATTTTGCAAAGATTGTTATATGTTTTGAGTTGTAGTTTTGAAACTGTATATACAATTACACTTTTTTTGATGATCTTTTACTATGCCATGTGCTTCTCTTTCCTATAAAGTAAAAGAATTCAGATGCATATACTGATTTTGTTACAGTACCTGCAATAGTAATACATTATAAGTAAAACTTTCAGATACACACGGCAGTATATATGTCCGCCAGCAGATCAACGCAAGCATTTTACAGCATGCATGTATAATATACATGTATCTCTGCGCCACAACATATGTGCATATGTAGGCTTACATGTGAATACATGCAATGCAATTAAACCATATCAATGTGAATACTTCCTACCTATTTAAAAAAAATATATGAGTGCATATGTTAAGCACAAAAATAAAATAGGACTTACTTGCATAAGTCCCATTTTACATTTATAAGTTGGCCAATTTTAAAACATGCATGCATAAATTAAATTCAGTTTATTAATTAGTCCACCAGTTTGTCAAGTTCTTTTCCAGGTCATTGAGACCATTGTGGTTCTTCAGCTTGAACTCATCCCAGTTCACCCAGGCCTCTCATCCAGTTAATATTACACAATAGACACATTAAATACCATTTATTCCAGATAATTAGCAAGTGTAAAATTATGCAAGTAAGTTGGCAAATGTATACACACATACATTTTAAAAAGGCAACATATGCACGTTGGCCCCTCCCTGGAATGTCCTTAGACTACCCCTTTTTTATTTGCGTATATATGCATGCATAAGTGAAAGAACACGTGTATTTTTGAGTTTTATAAAATACAGATTACACAAGTAGATGCTACTTACACATGTATATGCTCATTTTTAAAATGTGTAGCGTTTTGAAAATTCACCACTGTGTGTCTATTTTAATTTTCTGCTCCAGCTTCTCATCCCCACCACTGGGAGAACCTTTAGATGGGTGGACCTGTGCTCATTCTTTTTTTTTTTTAATTTTTTATTTATGCAATTTAAACAGAAAATAGACAGCAATTTCAGCTTATCAATGAATGGGTCATAAGTTTACAGTCAAATAGATGAAACAATTGGTTTTAAACGTTAAATATTGAAGTACAAGTTTTTTGAGGAGGAAAAAACAACCAACCAATACATACCATTTCAAGAAATACACCCGTTATAAAGTAATAAGGAGATCCAGATATATAATGCAGCTAGAATAAGGAAAAACTATTTATGAAGTATACGAAGGATACTTTTACTTTCACTTTTACTTATTTACTGACCAAATTGGGGTCATGAGATAAGTATGAGAATATGCATCAAGAAATTACTAATTCGGGTGGATCAAAAAATACATATCTTTCGTTGTTATGTTTAACTGCACATTTGCTGGGGTAATATATTACTATCTGAGAGCCAAGGTCTTTTACCTCTTGTTTCATCTGAAGACAATTTTTTCTACATAACTGTGTAGATCTAGTGATGTCTGGGAATATCCAGATTTTTTTGTCCAAGATAAGGCTTATCTCTATTTCGAAGGCATAGACAAATCTTATATATAGTGTCCCACGATATTCCACTTGGTCTTCCATTGTTTGTTCCAAAAACTCTGTAAGGTTACTCACACTTTGTATTTGAGAAGCTTTATTTTGCAGATCACTGCCTTTTTTCTTTCCAGATAACACATGGAAGATCCTAACTATAGCTGGAATAGCTTCTAGAGATAATTGTAAATTTTCCAACAGATACCTTTTGAACTGTTCCATAGGAGATATAAGCTTGACTGATGGAAAATTCAAGACTCTCAAATTTCTATATCTTTTTTCATTTTCCATGTTCTCTATCTTTCTCATGTTTAACATTTCATACTGGATTAGCCCAGCTTGAACTGTTTGCAACTGAGTGACCTGATTTTCTAGGCCTTCCAGCTTCTGTGAATGATGAAGTAATAGCGGATCTATTTGAACTATGCGGTTCTGTGTTTCAAATAAGGTTGCATTTAAACTCACTATTGATTATTTCAATTCCAATAGTACTGACCAGACATTTTCCAAAGTTATTTTTGGTGTTTCAACTCCACTCGAGTTAGCAATGGTGCTTACCCCATCTTGTAGACGGCGTTCCTGCTTCAAAATTGAAGCCACAATCGCTCCTTTCTGTCCCTCAGATGTTGAAGTCAGCGGAATTAAGCTCAAGTTGTTTTCTCAGCTGCTACTCCTTCCTCGTTCCAGCGGGGTTACAACGTAGCCTTTTTCCCCAATGACTTCCACTCTCGCTCCTCTTTCCCCAGTAATCCCCCCGAAGTGCACTGGGACTTCAGGCTTCTCGCTTCAAAGAACCTCACCCGAATCCTGGGGCAGAGCGAGATGAGGCGGCACAGGCATCACGGGCGCCCCGGGGCTTAGAGATGTATGTGGGTCCAACGCCGTCAGTATTTGCTCCTTCCCGACGATGATAGCGGACACATCTCCCGGGTTACCAACGCTCCGTGGTGAGAAGAAACCCTAGATTACAGCTTGGGATAGGGTAGGAATCAGGGTAGTCGGGGTCTCAGCCCTTATTCTGCCCTTTCTCTTGATATGAGGCATAATTTTGAGGTAAATCAATTCAATCTCAAGAGCTCACTCCTCCCCCGACCTTCTATCTGGTGGCCATCTTGGATCTCCTGGGAAAACACACATGCTCATTCTAATCACATACTTGAGAGGTGGAGTTATTTATGTGGTTCTCTCTTAGGGGGTTTACTTATGTGTTACTGCTTCTAATGTGTATTTTCATTTGAACCCTCTTCTGTTTCTCCTGACAACACAGAACCTGCTGCAGCTTCCCCATAAAGGCCTGGATTCTCCAAGCACGCTTTCCCTGGAGATTAATTTGGAATGAAAGAGTTGTTCCTTTTTGAAGATGAAGCTGTATATGCTACCTCCCTTCTTGCTTTGGTTCATGGTCAGGAAAGCTGAAATCCAGGATTACCCCCACAGAAGTGGCACAGGACTGCAAAGCAGAACTAGGGCTGGTCTTCTGCCTAGCCAGTCCCGTCCCCTGAAGGTTGAGCCCTTGGGTTCTGGGGGCCGGTAGGACTTTCCTCCTGGAGAACATCATGGCGATGCAGGCAAATGCAGGGAGCTGGATGCAGGCACAGGCTGAGGGCTGGATACAGGCACAAGCTAGGAGCTGGAACTAGGTACAGACTGGGAATTGGAACTAGGTTCTGACAGGGCTGGAGACAAGGCTAGAATCAAGGGTAGGCTTGGACCAGAGGCAAGTGCAAGGCCTAGGAAAGCATACAAGGGACTGGACTGGGCAAGACAAGAATAGGAGTAGCCAAAGACTGGATAAAAGTCAGGACTAGACAGACAACAGGAAACAAGAAAGCCCATACAGGGCAAAAGCTGGCTAGGTGAAGCTAGGATGCCCATTTTCATGGTTTTTTTTCTTTCATTCCCATCAAAACACTCTCATCCTCTGAAGGGAGGATAGTCCAGAACAAGCTGAGATATAACCTAGCGCCCACCCTGCTGCACATAAAAAAAGATGGGAAGAACTCCTCAGTAGTGGAAGAGGAAGCCCACTCCCCCTACAAATGGGCTCCAAAACAATGAATATTATTTACCTAAATTTCTTTGAATCACTAAAAATATTTCATACTTAGTTAAATGTTGTTGCCCTTTGTTTTCACTGATTGGGAAGGACACATCACATATGGTTATTGAGATTCTTAGGAATAATGGTATTTGGTAGGTTTTGGCATGGTGCTTTTCAAAAAATGAGTGCTACAATCTCCAGTGAAGTAAGCAGTACTTATTTTTTTTTTATGTAACAACAAACAGCTCCAGAAAGGGATTTTTGGTAATTTCTGTCCAGACGCTTTTTCATATTTTATATGAATTGAATATGACAGAGTAAAAGAAAAGAAAATCCCAGGATTTTCCCTGGGATGCAAGAAAAACAGAATTAACACATTAGGTTCACTTTCCCTTTAAGAAAATACCCCAGAAATTGTTCTTGCAGAAAATCATGTGTCACATCAACGTGAGAGCATAAACACTGTTCAAAAAGAATGTACAACTCAGATTCCATACTCATTATGTAACTCACTGTTCACACTGAGCTTTAAACTCTGATTCAATCAGCTGGCAGCAACAGGAAGCAATGCATTACCTTCCTTAACTGATCCAATGACCCAGGGACATAAAACCGTGCGCAAGAAACATTTTAAAACGCACGCACAGATTAACAAAGATAAAAATTATTCATTCAAACCCAGGACATTAAAAGAGTATTAATGCTGAATAGCAACTGGAAGGAAACTGTGAGGAAGTTTCACAAGTATCTTTACTATATCACACACCAACTCCCCTTAAAAATGCATGGAAATCAAAGACTGCAACTGTCAAAAGTAACACTTATTTTGATCTATTTAACTTCATCCCATGCATTAGTTTATTTTTCATCCGTTGCCCTGGCAGAGGGAAAGCTATTATCTGTCAGGTGAAACCTGCTGCATTTTTCAAAGATAACATAATGATGCACTTAATGGTAATCTACATCCCAAATTTGACAAAGTGTCACATTAATCAAAATTTCTTTTACTCAGCAAGCAGAAACCTGCAGGCAAAAATCACTAGGGTCAAGGAAATATCCCCTGCTTTATTAACACAGCTGTGCAGAAAACGTATCCAACTTAATGCACATGACAAAACAGACACAATTTTCGTAGGCTACTCTTTCATCAAAGCAAGGCTCTCTAGACTAACTCATTCCCTTTGCTCTCAGGCACAATTTTAACACATTCCACATTCTCATTTGAAAGTGAGACACACTAACTTCCAATAATGAGAATCTACAGTTTCCACTGAAAATAAACAGATTTGTCTTTTAAACGTAAAGTGCTATCACTAAGGATTTTTGCCAAAGGCACAGAACCTCTTTACTGGATACTGTGAGGCCCTAAATTAACTTGTACCTAGGACTACATTTTCAAAAGGTGTGACATGACATATCCAACTCTCTAGCTATGCATCTAATGTTAGAGATTAGATGAAGCTAGATTACACAAAAAGAAGTGGAGTGTGATTTTTAAAAAGGTCACTAGACATCCAATCTTGGTGCTGAAAATTCACTTTAGGAGCATAAGATTTTACAAACTTAACTAGTTTCCAAAGGATGTTTATGTTATATGCATCCATTTGAATAAAACTGTGCATCCATTCTTTTTAATTTAATTTTATGCTATACAGAAGTACTTCCAAAAATGTAAGTGTGTATATATATATTTATAATTTTTTTAGGAACCTTAGAATGCAAAGATTGGCATGAGACTTTGGAGTTGCAGTGTAGCTAACGCAGCCTCTTGGCGAACCTATGAGGCTTATGTCGGCAACTAGCGAACGCACCTTGTAGCAGGGCAGGCTGGAGCTTCACCTATAACAGCCGCCTCCCCCACAAGTCGAGCCCTTGTGTTCTGGTGGCTGGTAGGTCTCAGATGGGTCCCTAGGGCAGAGGCAAGAGCAAGACTCCAACAGAATACCTGCGCCAGGACAGGCAGTGGACAGATGGGAGTCAAAAATGGGCTAAGTTTGGGGGAGGATGTGAACAGATGTGATCAGGTCCAGGCGTCAGACAAAACGTGGTCAGATTCAGGCAGAAGATCAAGATCCGAAGAGTTAGGCCAAGGGAGAACAAAAACACACTGATGACACTGGACAAGGTGGGATGAACGAAGGAAGCTAGAGAAAATAAGGAAGGCAGGACAAGGTAAGGCAAGGCAGGGGAAGAGAAGCTGAAGACACAGGAAATTGGAAACGCTGGCAACATGCACTGCAAAGCAGGAGACCTGTTGTTGAGGCAATGTTGAGCTGTCCATGTATCCTTTATATAGGAAGGGCTGTCTGATGCCATCTGGTGACTTTCTTACTGCGGGTCCTTTAAGGCTGGATCTATGGGGAAGCCAGGTCACAGCATCATGGCAGTAAGGCATGCTGGGTCCAGTGACATTCCTGCTATGCTTAGACCAGGCCACGTCTGGTCTGAGAGGAAACACAAAGCAGCGTGGGAAGCGGACTCTGGCACTTTCCAGCTGCGCTGAGACTGACCGGCAACAGGGGTGAGTGCTGCAGTTTGCGGGGGCTACCCACGGGTCCCGAATTTTAACATTCAAAAGGCAAGCCAATAAAAATGCACTTGTATCTGAAGCTGAGATTTAAAAGAAATCTAAAGATTCAACCACCACCAATATTTGCTAGCATATAAAATATTACAAATTATGGGCTTAATTCACTAAGCTGCAGTATTTTTCCATAAGGGATACTGTGGAATTCACCATGCCATGGAAGATGACCCTGTGACTTGGAGAATCACCCTGTTTAGTGACTCCATGGTATTTTTCCCCATGGGAAAATATTGTGGCTGCAAAACCCCCCCACAATTATCGAAGATGGCGGCCTGGCATTGCGGTGCCATCATTGATTAAAGGAGCCACCCAGGTCCATGAATGCCCCCCACCCCACCCCCAAGCCTAGTAAAAACTTCTGGGGGTCTGCTTAGACTCTCTTGACAACTCCCCCCCAACCCCCAGATTGCCCTTGAAGGTAGCTAGTTTTTTTTACAAATAAATTAAACTTTTTTTAAACCCACAGTGATCCTCCACACCCCCCTGCCCCAACCTCACTCCTCTACAGTTAAACCTGGCCCCGTAAGCTGGGACCCTGATTCCCAATCCTTCCCCAGAGGCCTCCAACTAAAAATGATCACTGGTGGTCTAGTGGACCCACCCCATCTTCTCCTAGGCCCCCCCCCCCCCGAAACCCTTTACCTCAAATGAATCATTGGTGGCACAGTGGAGGCCTAGAGCGCACCCTAGACTTCAGGACCCCAGTAGCCTACTGCCAAAGGACTGTGACCATATAAAACCTCTCCAAAGACCCAACAGAATATCTAACGCAAGGTACTGCAAAGTTCTCTGACTGCGTCCAGAGGAAAAACTCAGGGAAGGCAAAGACTGAAAAGGAGGCTGGAAGCACTGCTAATCTAACCTCTAATAGCACAATTAGCTTTCATACCCACATTGCTCTTGTCTTCCTGGGGGATCTGGACTAGTCTGACAGGACTTAAAGAAAGAAAATTATCAGGTAAGCATTACTTATCCTTCTATACTAGTCATTACTTATGGGGAATTCCAAAATCTTCCCCTTGCTGGAGGAGAAGGAAGACAGAGCTATCCTCAAGATCCCTGTTCCAAAGGCCGAGTCTGCTTTGGCCTGCACATCCAGTCCATAATACCTCCTAAAGGTAAGCAATGAAGACTATGTGGTGATCTTAGAGATCTCCTCTGGCGAGAGTGAGGAGGCCTTGGCACAAGATGCTGCCTATGTACTCGTTAAGTGGGCTTTAAGGCCTACCAGGTCCTGTTTGCTTGCTAGCACATATGCTAAGGCTATCACTTTCTTGATCTCCTAAACACCACAAATAGCCTGTCTGTTCTCCTAAAGGAGTTCATCTCCCTTAGGTACTTCAACATCACTCGGAAAACGTCCAGTCAGTGAAGTCATTCATCTTTCCCTTCCCGGGCACAGAAGGCTGATAGGGACACAGGCTGGTTAATATGAAAGGCTAACCACTTTCAGAAGAAAGGACGGTACTGGTTGAAGGGTTACTGCATCCGGGGAAAGACTAAATAAGGGTCTCTGCATTTATTTATTTATTTATTTAAGGTTTTTTTCTATCTACCGACATTCTTAGGTACATCATGCCGGTTTACAAGTAACAAGGTTAACCAGAAATGTTACAAGTAACAAGGTTAACCAGAAAGGTTACAAAAAACTGGAACTGTGGTAACAATAAAAGGAGGTTAAGGATTTCACAGGAAAGAGTAAATACAGAAAATTAACAGTATGAGATAGTGTAATACAGTAAATTAACAGTAGGAGGACATGGCTATAACAAAAACATTGGGGAGTAAATTAACAGAATGAGAATAAGGCTATAAACAATGGGGAGAAGGGAAAACCAGATCCATGATGAGGCCTGCAGTTCTGAGATGCACCTTGCTGAGCATATTGCTACTAGAAACATTTTTGAGGACAGGTCCTTCACAGTGACTTGTTTTAATGGTTCATACAGTGACTTAGCCAATGCCCTTAAGACCAAATTAAGGCTCATTGGGGAACTAGGGGCCTGAATAGAGGGGAAGCTTGCTTCACCTTTCAGGTACCATACTACATCTAGGTAAGCTGTCACCTGAACATTTCTATCTCTGTCCCATAGCAAGCAAATTATGTCAGTTGTACCCTCAGGGAGATAGCAGACAGTCCTTTGGTTAGGCTCGCCTGAAGAAAATCCAAGATATATTGGATGCAAAACTTCTCAAACAACTGTCAGACTAATGTTGGCTCTCAATGTTGAGGTCTTTCTTGCTTTCAACATTGTTGCGATGATTGCAGAGGAATAGCCTCTGCTGTATAATGAGGCCCTCTGAAGGGCCATGCCATGAGCGAGAATGGTCCTGGATTCTCCATTAAAATTGGATCTTGCCAGAGCAGCCCCTGGCCTCTCAATATGAGTAGCAGACCACCCATTAGCAACCTCACAAGGTCTACATACCAGGGCATCCTTGGCCAATCTGGAACCACCAGAATCACTGTGGATGTATGGCCCTTTAGCCTCTTTATTGTCCTGCTCACCAGAGAACAAGGTAGGAAGACATAGCAGGTCACTCTGAGGCCATAGACATAGAAGAGCATCTAAGCCACTGGAGCCTGGCTCTGCCTTTCAACTGAAGAACATCTTGACCTTGGTGATCGCCCTGTTAGCAATTAGGTCTGCTGTCGGAAGCTCCCAGCAATCCACTATCAGCTGGAAGGACTCAGGTTTCAACTCCCAGTCCATCAAGTCTAGCTTCTTCCTTCTTAGGAAGTCAGCTTGATAATTGTCCTTCCTTGCTATGTGAGTTGCTGAGAGTAGTTGTAGGCTGTCTTCTGCCCATTTGAACAGCTGGACTGCCTCCTATGCTAGATGTCAGGTACCTGGCTGTGGGTACCTGACATCACCCTGACCACTCTTCCCTTCAACAATAGAATGAACCATTATAGTTTTTGCCAGATAGCCCTTGTCTCTGTGAGGGAAATCTGATGTGCTGATGAACATGGATGTGCAAGGCTAGGAGCACCTGGTGCAAAGACCTAGAAAAGCTTGTTTATGACATGCCCTCTACAACATTGACAGTTGTTTGGAAGAAGCCAGAAGCCAGGAAATGCAATGAGCTCAACAAGTTTTACTAGGCCTGGAATGGCATGGGACCCAGCTGTGACAAGATCCAGTTCTTCTTTTATCTTCTCATATAATGCCATAATGGCCTGTGAGCTCATTTGATACCTCCTGATCACATCCTCCTCAGGAAGAGCAAGCAATGTAGTATGGACACTAAATATTTTCTCCCGGCTGATCTGGTATCACCTCCTACATTGTACGAGACCCCCAGCCCACTGTGGGCTCACCTGCCCTAATGGCCATTCAACCTCCAGGTGTGGCTGTGGCATTTCAGCCTCCCTGGCCTCTTGCTGGTGCTGATTCACTTCCCTCTGATGCAAGATAGTTAAAAGCAGACAATAGTAGCCAAACATTTTGAAAGTAAGTAACTAGGCCAGCAAGGAAGCTCAGTAAGTGGGTCGGAAGGGTGTGGACAAAACAAATCAAGTTTAAAGCAATTTTCGCGTGATATTTGTGTCTTGACACAAATAACTCCTGTGTTGTGGTTATTTTTACTTGTAATCTGCGATATTTCTTGCTTTAACATAATATTATACCACACAAAGCAATAACCCTCTTTCATCAGCATATTTGCATCTGTTTTGCATATTTACATAAATAAAAATTAGCCAAAAACGTTTTTAACATGTGATGCACTATTTTTTCTTGCAAAGCAAATATATTTCTTGTAAAATTAGATTTTTGATGTATGATAAGGATATTTTTTGCATGTTAATGCCTGTCACGGATTGTGAGTCCATGGGCTGTTGTGAAGGAGCAAGGCAAGGCAGGAACCATTTACCCCGCACGTAGGAATAGGCTGGGTCCACATTGACCACAGGCAGACACACTACTGGCTGGGACTGAGAGAGAGACTTCACCTAAACCAGCTTCTTCTTCCGCAGGTTGAGCCATTGGGTTCTGAGGCTGGCAGGATTTAGGTGAATGTCCACAGCAGGAAGAGCAGTCCATGGCTCAGGGCAGTCAGCAGTCAGATGGCGTCAATTTCCGGGCAAGGGTTCAGGCAGGCAGTGATGAGCAGAGTCAGTATCCAGGGCAAAGGTTGAGACAGGCTGAGATCAGGCAGAGTCATATGCAGGCAAGGGTCAGGCAACAACTGGACTGGCTGTCATGGGGGACAAGGAGGATAGAGGATGAGAACAAAGAAGAACCAGAGCAAGGCAGGGAATAGAAATAGCAGGAAGAGACAAGGACTGGAACAAGGCAAGGCAGGACTGGAATAAGCAAGATGGAAGCAAGACAGGAATAGGAATCAGGCAGTATGGCAGTCAGTAACAAGGCGGGAACATGGCAGGATTAGGAACAAGGCAGAATGAGGCAGGGAACTGGACCAAGGCGAGGAGCAAGGCAAGGCAGGAACCATTTAGTAATGAACCCCAGCTTTTGTATGAGGACCTGTTGCTGAGGTGAAGAATCAAGGCTCTGGCAGGCCTTTAAATACCCCAGCGTGATGACATCATCTAGTGTGCCTTTAAACAGGTGACAAGCAGGCACACCAGTCATTGGAGCAGCATCTTTGGTCCTAGATATGCTGTAGTAAAGTGCACCAGCCATGGGATGGGCACCCCAGTCAGCACAACATTACAGTACCCCCTCCACAAGACCCTTGGCTTGAGCTTGTGGGGAAAGAGGCGATGGAATTCCCTGGCGAGTTGGGAATCTCAAACATTTTTGGCAGGTTCCTATGTTCTCTTTTCTGGTCCATCATCCTTCCAAAAAAATAAATAATGGTATATTCCCATATCTTTTTGGTGTCCAGGATTTTCTGTACTTCGTATTCTTTATCTAGGTCTATAAGTATAATGGTCGGAGTAGGTATCTGCCATGATTCCCACAAGAGAAAAGAGGCATCAGTAGGAACACATGGAAAGAATTGTGTGTCTATAAAGTTGGGGGGGGCTGAAGCTAATATGTGATGGGACTCAGTTGACAGAGTATTGGGAAGTGTCCAATGAAGCGCTGTGCGAAATTCACCGATGCAGTCTTTAAACGGAGATTCTGGGTGCTCAACAAAACCTTGTCTTCTAGTTTGAACTGGGCTGCAGGGTGGATATTTTGTCATCTCCTCTTTTGTATTGCTCTGTTACCTGGAAGAGGAGCTGGTGGGTTGTTTTCCAGGGCTCCTCAAGATTATGGGCAGTGTTTTCTGCCATTGAACAAGAGGCCATCATTGGTATCAGAACTGGGATTTTAGTATGTTGTCCAAATACAATGGAGAAAGCTGAAGATTCAGCTGCCTCTCCCACATGGTTGTTGTGGCAAAACTCAGCCCAAGGTAATAAAAGCTCAATCAGCTTGCCTGTCATTGACATAGGCCCTTATGAAAGCCTTCAGGATTTGATTAATACATTCAGTCTGCCCACTGGATTGGGGTTGATAAGCAGAGGAAATTTTAAGAGTGATGTTGAACTTCCAGCACAGGGTTTTCCAGAATTTGGAAGTGAATTGGGTCCCTCGATCATTGACGATGTGCTGTGGCAATCCATATAGGTAGCTCATATTGTTTGCAATAGCAGGCCCTATGCTGTGGAACTCTCTTCTAGAACCATTACATCAGATTACAGAAAGAACTACAAGCATGAACTAAAAACATGGCTCTTTAGAAAGGAATACGATCTAAAGTAATGTAATCTTCTATAAACCTGATAATTGCATTGACTGTTCTTGAGATAACGCTGTTCGAACATACATTATAAAATAAATGACAGATAGGTATTACTAGTAGGATTAGAATCTGTTTTCACTGTTATGTAGACCTAGAATTAATCAATAGGAACTAAATTAGATAGGAACCACTATGGTATCCTTGAAAATGCATAACTTTGAACTAAAATTTGTAAACACTGTAATGTTGAATTAGAAGGCTGAACGCTAAACCAAAGCACATGATCGTTAACAATGAATATGAATGCTAATACTGTAAACCATTGCAATCTTCTTTTGGAATGACGGTATATAAAATGCCCAAATAAATAAATAAATAATGGCAGAACACATGTTGGAAGAAATGCTGCATCAATTTGGGAGCCATAGGTAGGCCTGTAAAAGGCAAACATGTGCTACCTTTGAAAAATGGTGACACAGATTACTGTACATCCCTTGGAGGGTGGTAGATCCATTATAAAGTCCATGGACATGTGGGTCCATGGTTTTTCCAAGTCTGGTATTGGTTGAAGGAGACCCCATGGACGGATATGGGAAGACATCTTGGTGATGTAAGTTGGGCAGGATTTGACATACTGCCAGACATTCTTAGAGAGTTGAGGCCATGAATAATGCTGGGAAATAAACTCCAATGTCTTGTAGATGCCTGGATGTGTGGCAAGCCTGAAGCCGTGGGTCCAATGGAGGACCTTCTCTCTTAGGCGCTTAGACACATAGGAACAATTTTATCAGGTGGTACCATGATGAAAGTGATAGTGAGGATCAACAATGTGCTGTGGTGTCTCTTTAGTATCCACTGGCTCATAAAAGCATGAGAGGATATCTTTTTCTGCTGGACAGTAGGTCAGATGAAAATCAAAGTGGTTGAAAAATAGAGACCACCTCACTGCTAAGGGTTTAGCCTGCTGAAGGTATGAGAGATTTTTGTGGTTTGTGATTACGGTGAAGGGATGAATAGCTCCTTCCAGAAAGTTTCTCCATTCTTCTAAGGTGAGCTCCTAGTCTCCAATAATATAGTTCCTCTCAGAGGGCATGAATTTCTTTGAAAAGAAGAAACATGGGGTCACCTCCCTTTGGTATTCAGTTGTGAAAGCATAGCACCAACCCCAATGGATGAGGTGTCTATCTTCATGAAGAAGGGTTTCTGGGGATCAGGATGCTATAACCAGGAGGCAGTAAGCAAGATTGACCAGCTGATTAATGATTTGGACTGTAGCTTTGGGCCAGTTTCGGTATCAGAACCCTTTCAGGTTAGGGCAGTGAGTTGTGCTGCTAGAAAGGGGTAATTGTAGATGAACTGATGATAATAATTAGCAAACTTTAAAAACCATTGGAGGGCCTTGAGACCCACTGGTTTAGGCCAGTCTGAATAGGGACCAGCTTTTCAGGATCCACCCTGAGACCTTGGATAAAGACAACATAACCCAGAAAGAGTAATTCAGTTTGCTCAAAGAAGCACTTTCCTAGTTTGGTGTACAGCCAGTTCTCCCTCAGTCAATGCAGGACGTGTTGACATATTCTCTATGTTGAGCAAGAGAGCAGGAACAAATAAGGATGTCATCAAGATATAGTAGGATGCATAACTGTAGGAGATCCCTGAAGATTTTATTTACCATGTGCTGAAACACTGCAGGGGCACTGCAGAGACCAAACAGCATGACTAAGTATTCACAGTGGCCATCCTGGGTGTTGAAAACTGTCTTACACTTGTCACCCTCACAGATTCTGATAAGGTTGTATGCCCTCAGAGATTCAATTTCATGAAGATAATGGCATCCTTGAGTATGCCAAATAGTTCTGAAATGAGGGGTAGTGGGTACCATTTTTTTTTTTAACTAATAGCATTGAGACTATGATAATCAATGCAAGGCTGTCCTTTTTTCCCATGAAGAAAAATCCAGCCCCTGCTGGGGAAGTGGAGGGTCAAATGAATCCATGTTCGAGGTTCTTCCTTATATAGTTGGACAGGGCTTGATTTACGAGACAGAGAGAAGGTAAACCCTGCCGCGAGGTGGGGCCTTACCAGAAAGGATTTCAATGGCACAATCGTAAGACCTGTGTTGTGGTAGTGTCTCTGTCTCTTACTGAAGATGTCCGTATAGGTCGCATAAGCTTGTGCAAGTCCGGGTGCTACTCGGAGTATAGCCAGGGCGACAGTCAGTGGTGGTAGCACTGTTTGCAAGCACTTCTGGAAGCATGTGAGTCCCCATTGTGAGATCTTGCTCAATGCCCAGTTGATGTTCGGGTTATGCTCCTAGAGCCAAGGCAACCCCAAAATAATAGGGTTCACAGACTTAGGCAGAATGAAGAAGGAAATATGCTTTGAATGCAAGGTCAGAGGAGCAGTGGCCATATGCAGTTTCCCTTCTAGTGGACCCCGTATATTGAGGAAATAATGACCGGCGTGATCCATTGGACAATTGGATAATTATACTCCCATACTAGGTCTTCCTCAATAAAGTTCTTGGCCACTCCAGAATCCAAGAACGCCTCAGAGTGGATGTCTAATGGGCCAGTTTTCAGTGCCATGGGAACCAGCATTTACAAGGAAAGAGGAGAGCAAGAATAACCTAGACCTGTCTCTCCAACCAGTGCTAGGTCTAGGAGTATTCTAACTTCTCTGGACATTGAGTGGCAGGGTGGCCCAACCAGTGCAGTATAGACAGAGATTGAGGCTCCTTTGTCTCTGCTTTTCCTCTTTGAGCTGCATAGGTTCCTCCAAGGCTGGAGGCGGTGTAGATTCCCTGGTAGGTGTCATAAGCATTCTTCAAATCAAGTTGCCAGTCTCGGTTGTCTACAATAGGAATCCTTCTCTGGACTTGTTCCTGGAATCTCACACCAATTTTGATGCAGAGGGCAATGAGGTTGTCTAAGCCAGTAGATACTTCCATCCTGGCCAACTCATCTTTAATGTGGTCAGTGAGACCCTGCCAAAAGATAGCAGCCATGCTTGATTACACCGAAGCTCAAATGCGAGGGTCCTGAACCGTATAGCATAATTGCTTAATGTCTTATTGTCCTGTTGAATGCGAAGGAGGTCAGCGGCCATGGAGGCAGAAAGTCCAGATTCATCAAATACCTTGAAGAACTGAGTTAAGAAATCCTCAAAGTTCCCCACTAGGGGCTCATTCCTTTCCCATTGGGGGAAGCCCAGTCCAGGGCTGGTTGGGAGAGTAGTGAAAGGATTAAGGTCATTTTGGTATGAACATTAGGGAAGCAGGCTGCTTTTAGCTTGAAATGTATCAAGCTCTGGTTAAAACTATGGCATGCCTTGGGATCACCACTGTACCTGGGCGGGGGTGCCAGATGCAGAATGGAGGCAGGTGGGCATACTAGTACTAGAGGAAGTTGTACCAATGGTGCCACCAGTGGTACCTGGGCCTGCAGGGTGTCCATGTGCATGGTCATACTTTGCAGCAACCTTGCTATCTGTGTCAGTTGATCTTGCTGCTGCAGCACCATGAGAGCCAGACTAGGTGCTGCCTGAGGTGAAGGAGTGTCGGCCGAACTCATGGCCTCAGCAATCTGTCACGAGTGAGAGTCCTTGGGTTGTGGCATGGTTGTTACTACCCTGCATGTGGAAATGGGCTAGGTCCACACTGACAGCAGGCAGACATGCCCGGCTGGGACTGAGGGGAAGCTTCACCTTAACCAGGCTCTTCCTCTGCATGTTGAGCCCTTGGGTTCTGAGGCCAGCAGGACTTAGGTGAATGTGCAACTCCCTTACTATCAAAATGACATTGGTTGTCCATTAGGGAAAGGATAATGTTTAAGGTTACGACACTGATGTACCAGATTACTTTCTCTAAGGGTGTCAGCGGCCTCTCTGCAAGAACAGAGAAACGTGCCAAAACGAAACTTACGTTCCGCAGAGGGTCCACTGTATGTGGTACCGAATGTGAAGGAGGTAAAAAGGGAGGGTACTGAATGAAGAAATGTTTAGTGTACAGGTTGAAAATCTGAAATTCGTCACCTTTAAACATTAGGTTGGAGACAAATTATGTGGCATCTAGAAAAAAAGTGAAGGCATGGCTGTTTCAAGTTAACAATTAGTACTGGCAAGTGTTTTTTATGGAGAGATGTTTTATTGTTTTAAATTATGTGTATTGTTTTATTTACATTTATTCTATATGTTGTAAACCGCCTTGATCAGTTTGCTATATGTGCAGTATAGAAAAACTGAGAAATAAATAAAATGTCTACAGCAGGAAGAGCAATCCATGAGTCATGGCAAGCAGCAGTCAGAGTCGATATCCAATCAAGGGTCGAGCAAGCGGTGACCAGGCAGAGATCATAACCAGGCAAGGGTCGAGACAGACAGAAATCAGGCAGAGTCTGTATCCAGGCAAGGGTTGAGGCAGGCAGAGATCAGGCAGAATCAGTAAGCAGGCAAGGGTCAGGCAACAAAAGACTAGTCAGGGGGCAAAGAGAACAGAGGACGAGGACAAGGAAGAACCGGTGCAAGGCAGGGAAGTAGGAAGAAACAAGGACTGGAACAAGGCAAGGCAGAACTGGATAGGTGAGGTGGGAGAAAGGCAGCAATAGGAACAAGGCAGGAGTAAGGCAGAGTCAGTAAGAAGGCAGGATCAGGAACAAAGCAGGACACTGGAACAAGGCAGGACAAGGTAGGTAACTAGATCAAAGCAAGGAGCAAGGCAAAGCAGGAACCAGGTAGCAAGGAATACCAGCTGTTGAATGAGCACCTCTCCTGGGGGCTCGATGCAATATTTAAATTAGGGCTCGCGCTGTTGAGGAGGCGCTAGGGGCGATTACACGCCCCTAGTGCCTCCTTGACAGTGTGCGCCGGAGAGAGGTCCACTGTCAGTGGCTGTCCGCCGGTTAAGAAAACGGACACTGAATTTATCAGCGTCCCGTTTTCCTAACCAGCGCACATGCAGGGGTTAGGAAAATGGATGCTGATAAATTCAGTGTCCACTCTCCCAACCTGACTACCGGCACCAAAAGGAGTGTATAAGTCAATAATAAAGTGTCGGGCACTTAATATTAATTTATTCACGCCTTCACTTATTGCCGATTGGTCCCTTTACTGTCACATGTCAGTGAAAGGACCAATCACCTTTTAGAAAGCTGTCCTGAAAGGGGATTGGTCCTTTCACTGATAAATGTCAGTGAAAAGGACCCAATGGGCAATGATATTAAGTAGGAAGAAGTACAGACAAGCAGTTTTTTCTGCTTTTCTGTACTAGTTTTAGTAGCGCTCAGCAATTAACGCCTGCTCTGGTGTCCTAGATGCACATTTTTCAGTGAATAGCTAATAGCCTCATTCACATGTATTTGCATGTGATGAGTGCTATTAGTTTCATTCCGCGTTGAACGTGCATTGTAGAGGCGCTAATCCCCTTATTGCATAAGGGGATTGGTTAGCGCCTATACAACCCACGTCCAATTGCAGATTATACAGTGCGCTCGGCTGAGTGCACTGTATTGCATTGGCCCCTATGTTGGTATATAAGCTTCCCGCCTATTGTTCCACCAGTAGCAAGCCATTCTGGGACCAGACTGTAATTCCTTCAATAACTGGCAGAATTCCAAAGCAATTGCCCCCCCTTTCCTAACACCAGCCCGGAGTGTAGGTGGGTTCTATTTTCCTATACAAGGCAAATATCTTCTTTTAGGTTGCTCTAAATATCTTTTTGAAAGTTTTGAAACACACCAAACAGACAAAACAAATTTATACTGGAGATATTAAAAAATAACTGATTTTCAGATATTTTCCTACTTGAGCTCATAACTGCCCTGGGGGAGAGAGTGGGCCGAAGGGACTAATTGACCCCGTAGAGTGTGGATGCATTTATGTGCCTTTTGGATTTTGAATGTTTATCTGCCTGAGATGATAGGGTACAAAGGAGGAAGATAAGAAAAACTGTCTGGTGTAAGAAGTGATACCTTAGAAGTGGTCATGTTCTTTGGTTAGCAGCTGGGACATATCCTTAGCAGTGTGCAGGAATATCTGGGCAAACTGGTTGGTCTTTTTCATGACTTCATCCTTCATGTTATGTGGGACAGTAACAAAACCTTTATTGAAATCCAAGTACACTACATTCAGCACATGACCCTGATCAGAATTTCTAGTCACCCAATAAAGAAACTGATCAAATATTTTTTACACGCTCACACTCCAGTAAAACCTCCTTGGATCCTGTAACTTGCAGGATTCAAGATACCTTAGTGTCCTTTCCTTTAGCAAAGTCTCCATTAATATTCCCACTGAGTAGGGATGTGAATCGTTTTTTGACGATTTAAAATATCGTCCGATATATTTTAAATCGTCAAAAATCGTTAGAGGCGATATTTAATAGGAATTCCCCCGATTTATCGTCAAAAATCGTAAATCGGGGGAAGGGGGAGGGGAGGGGGAGGGCGGGAAAACCGGCACACTAAAACATCCCTAAAACCCACCCCGACCCTTTAAAATAAATCCCCCACCCTCCCGAACCCCCCCAAAATGTCTTAAATTACCTGGGGTCCAGTGGGGGGGTCCCGTTGTGATCTTCCACTCTCGGGCCACGAGTGCGTTGATAGAAAATGGCGCCGGCGCTACCTTTGCCCTGTCATATGACAGGGCAAAGGTAGCGCCGGCGCCATTTTGGTTCCTGTCCCCGACGTCATGAGCATAGAAGATCGCTCCCGGACCCCCGCTGGACCCCCAGGGACTTTTGGCCAGCTTGGGGGGCCTCCTGACCCCCACAAGACTTGCCAAAAGTCCAGCGGGGGTCCGGGAATGACCTCCTGCACTCGAATTGTGTTGCTGTAATGAAAAATGGCGCCGGCCGTATGGCCGGCGCCATTTTGCCGTATGGCAATATGGCCGTATGGCAATATGGCCATATGGCCGGCGCCATTTTGCAAAATATGGCCATACGGCCAGCGCCATTTTGCCGTACGGCAATATGGCCATATGGCCGGCGCCATTTTGCAAAATATGGCCATATTGATGTACGGCAAAATGGCGCCGGCCATATGGCCGGCGCCATTTTTCATTACAGCAACACAATTCGAGTGCAGGAGGTCGTTCTCGGACCCCCGCTGGACTTTTGGCAAGTCTTGTGGGGGTCAGGAGGCCCCCCCAAGCTGGCCAAAAGTCCCTGGGGGTCCAGCGGGGGTCCGGGAGCGATCTTCTACGCTCATGTCGTCGGAGACAGGAACCAAAATGGCGCCGGCGCTACCTTTGCCCTGTCATATGACAGGGCAAAGGTAGCGCCGGCGCCATTTTCTATCAACGCACTCGTGGCCTGAGAGTGGAAGATCACAACGGGACACCCCCACTGGACCCCAGGTAATTTAAGACATTTTGGGGGGGTTCGGGAGGGTGGGGGATTTATTTTAAAGGGTCGGGGTGGGTTTTAGGGATGTTTTAGTGTGCCGGTTTTCCCGCCCTCCCCCGATTTACGATTTACATGATATTTTAAAAAACAAAACCGCGACGATCCGATTCCCTCCCCCCCCCCAGCCGAAACCGATCGTTAAGACGATCGATCACACGATACACATCTCTACCACTGAGTACAGTCTAACCAAACTACAATTTACAACCTCCTTCTATTACCACTTTTATGAAATGAGATGATATCTGCAGCTTTCCAGTCTTTCACAACTCCCCCCATCTCCAAAAAGTATTGAACAGAATATTTGGCAAACTCACCAGAATTTCTCAAGCTCCCTTAATCTAGGATGCATTTCATCTGGCCCCAGATTTTCATTCACCTTTGCTTGTTCCATAAAGGCTTTTCATTTGTAAATGATGCTGCATCTACCCCACAACAATAAATACCCCTTCTGACTATCTGTGACCCCTTTCTAATCCTTTCTTCAGTGAATACTTATCAAAAGTATCTGCTTTTTCCTAATCAACCTCCACACATATAATCCCATCTCTATTATTTCTGCTCTCACTGATATATCCAAAAAAAGATTTTGTCACCTTGCTCTGTGGCCTTAGCTATCTTTTCTTCTGCTCATGCTTTGGCCATCCTGACTACATTATCTTCTTTACACAGCAACATAGAATCTGACAGTAGATAAGAACAGTAAAGGTCATCTAGCCTGCCTACTTTTACCTGGTACAATGCTTTAATGTCTGATTTACTAAAGTTTTTCTCCAAGAAAAAAAGCTTAGTAATGCTTAGACCCAACAACTAGGGATCATCTGTGCTTAAATCATGGTTTTTGTTTTTTTTTTTTTAAACTCAGTTGTTCATGCTTCCAGAAACTCCCCTGGGAGGCTATTCCATGCAAACACCACACTTTTTGTCAAGTTATTTGCTGATTGTTATTTCTGAGTCTACCCTAACTGCTTCCTGTAACATCTTATTCTAGAACTTCCTCTTCACTAAAAACAGAGTCATTAAATTTATTTAAAACTTTGGGGTATCTGAATGTCTCTATCATACCCTCCTGATCCTTTCTCCAGGGAATACATAGTTAGGTCCTTAACTTTTATGTAACAGAGTTTTTGATACAGACCCTATATCATTTTAGAAGCTTTTCTCTGAACCATTTTCACTCTTATCTATACCTTTTTTGGAGGTATGGTCTCCAGAGCTGGATATAATATTCCAGGTGAGGTCTTTGTAGTATTATCACCTCTACTGGTTTTGTCCATTTATGCACTCTAGCATTCCTCAAGTGGACTATAGCTACATCTTTTCTCATTCCTTCTATACCAGCAATGCTGAGAAAGTGGTCTGTTACCTGGTTAGCCAAGGATCCCAGAAGGCATATGATTCTGTTTACTAATTCCAATCCTGCCCCAAGTGAATTCTTCTGCTGAGTCACACACCAGAAGCAGTTTCTTCCTGTTTTGAGATCTTTTGATACAGCATTTGGGTTTTCTGTTATCTTTTCTGTTAAGTATAGCTAAGCCATCCTGCTGCCTATGGTAGGTGATCTGCTAATATCTCTCCCCCCAACCCCTCTCCCTTTTTTTTTTTTTACACTTGAAAGCATACAAAACCCTAATGCTGCATTGCTTTGCTATCCCTCCGAGAGAGCTTAACAAAATCATGCTGCTGTTCTTGGCAGTTGACTTTGTCATGTCCCCATTTTGGCCCTCCACCATTCTTGATAAGTAGATGGGGTGGGTGGGTGTTACCATACATAATCCAAGAAAACAGTCCGCCCATTTTTATATTACCTTTCCCCCCCCACCACCTTGCCCTTACCACCACTCTCTGTATCTGTCTAAGCATGCTTCCATTCCATCACAGTTTTATTTCCTGCTGCCTTGATTGGTAGGCTATCCTAGGTATTGACCATTCTCTAAATAAAGATGTATTGCATGAACTAAATCCAATTTAATTTCAGTCTATTGACTTTGCATAGAAGAAAGAATCTACATACACTGGAATAGCCTATAGGAATGTACACCTCTAACTGGATGGAAAAAGAATACTTTGGCAGGTGGAGTCTGCAGAATAAACCTCAAATTATTTGCCTAAAAGGCTGGAACTAAATGCCATGTAAGAGTCTATAACTTATTACAGAGATATCAAACATGCAATTTGAAATGTTTTTCACTCAATGAACAGCCAGCTAAGTTATGGTACAGTATATCTCCACAACATATCACAGACCCCAATTATAATCCTTGCCAACTCTAGTTCGTAAACAGGGATTAGTTTTAAAAATTCATGTAGTGTTTCTGATCATGTAGTGTTTCTGATCATGTATATACATATGTATATATATATATATCTCATACAATACAATAAAGTAGCCTTGTCCTAAAAATGAACTGCTTGCTTAAAGAATGCTATCCCACTCATAAGAGAAAAGGAAAATAATATCTGGACTTATATAACATCTTCCTATAAATCCCAAATCAATTTATAACTACTGAAAGTAAGGCAAACAATAAATAGTATAGCCATGTTAAGAGAGAAATCAAGACTACAACTGCTATATGCACCTGCAGGCAACAAAATCAGGGAAGGAGAACAAGAGAGGGAGAGATGAGCTTTTAAAGAAAAGTGATTTATTTAAAGGTCATACAGTAAAGAATGTGGTGGAGGTGATGTTCAAACCTGTGTCTCCGGGTTTTGCAGCCATAAGCTCTAACTACTCTGCTGCCAAGAAAAATTACTGCATAATCTACATGCAACTGGTATTCGTCAACATGGATTACACTGTACACAATAGAATACTCAACAGATATTCACTTGGGAGTTGGGGGAGGAGGTGAGGAGGTTGCAATACAAAAGAGGACCACAAATAAGACTAACAGAGAGAATCCGGTCCAAAGAATGATGATTCATAAAAGCAAAATGTGAAACATTTGTTTTAAAGCTGGGTTTGCAAATTAAGGCTATGTGCATTGGTAAATTTTATATAAGTCAAAGGGACTATTTCAAAGTCAGGTGCTGGGAAGAAAAATGTCTTGCAATACAAGCTGCCAGGATTTTATGCATCAGCTCAAACTGTGCCTATTTAAACCTTTAATTCTGAGTGAGAACTGTCTTGGGCTCAATTAGATACACCAGGGGCAAGTTTATAACTCGGTAGGAGCAAAGTACCCATGGACTTGTAAGCTAATTTTCAAAGGAACATTCTCCATGGCCTCCCCCTTTAAAAATTCAGGGACAGTGGAAACACTCTTAGTCTTTAAATCTGCTTTAGAGTAGGCACAAAGTAAGCATGGTAAAGTATGCATAGGGATTTCATAATGAAATCCTCACATGTATTTTACCTCTTTCTTTGCCCTTTTATCTCATGGCCAAAAGTAGGCATACTAGGATATGTACTTTTGGCTGCTGAGGGGAGAGCAATTTTTATCTACTAGGTAACTGCTTTGTCACAAAGACAAATCTCTTTGAAAATTGTCCTCAAACATTTTTGTTTATGCAAATAAGTAACTGTACTTAATTTGCACAACACTGTGGCTTACACAGGACTATAGGGTAGAGCCGCCCTAAAGTGATTCCAATGGCTATTGGTTGAGAGTGGCCAACTGCTATAATATAGACTTGGGTACTTCGATAGGCCTTCAAGTCTTCATATGTACACACCTGATGGTTCCTCATGCATTCGTGATTTGGGGGCAGGACCTCTAGGAACCGTTCTAAAACCACATCTTCTGTGTGTCCAGTAGGTGGCAACCAATGCCAAAAGAAGTCTTTCAAGAACTGAGTGCAAATTTTAGACTGCATACCTGGTCTGAGTTGTAAGGTATGAAACCACCAGTGATGCACCTCCAGAGTGTTTCCTTATCTGTCCAAGATGGTCTCTTTCAAGGCCAAGTAACTTTGGACTTATCTTTCTGAAAAAGTCCAGAGTAGGCAGCATGTAATTCCCCTGTGTGGCAGTGTGCCAGACAGATAGCCTAAGTCCATCCCGCTGTCTCAGCCAGCCTCTCAAAATTACCAAAAACATCTTGGGGGCCATCATCTAGTTCTAGTTTGCACAGCAGTCTCTCAATACGGGTTGAGTGGACATTTCCTCATGGATTTTCCCTAGGAAATCTATGGGGTTGGCCTGTTTCTGAAGCTGAATTATTTTTCTGCTGGTTTTCTAGCTGTTGTTGCTGCAAGAATTGTTATACCACTTGTTGCTGGAGGTGTTGCTGTTTTAGTCATCCTCTTAAGCAGGGCTTCTAGATTCATTCTGGTGTTCTCTGTAGCAGTAAAACAAAGTAAGAAAAAACACACACCACCTGATTGCAGGAAAAACAAAGGATTTACCAAGTGGTTACGAGAAAAGCGAACCCCCCCCCCCCCCCCCGCTCTTTATACAGTTTTTTAAAAAAGGGAAAAGACCTTAGAGGCTCTTAACCTCATTAACCAGGTCAATGGATGCTCCAACCCAGACTCCTGCTTAAGCAGTCCATTCATCTTCACCTTCTGAGATTCCACAACATCCCACTTCTGCCACCATATATGAACAGTAGTCTTCCAACTACTCTTTTTGTCTTCACAGGTAGATAGTCCAGACGACTTCCTGAGAATTCTCACTTTTGGACTAGGGTTGACTCTGACCCGAGTTCGGGAGGCCTGTAATTTGGATCTTACTCCCAGCATCCCCAGCCTTGGCTAACCTGGGGAGAAGAAGATCTAAGCGTGCCATAAAACCTGGGTTCCTCCTTATGCCACTGCACAGCATTGCCATGAAGCCAGCAATTAGAAGTTTTAAAATTATGATACTTAAGTATGCAAGTCTTTCACAAGTATGTAAATAGATACATTGGGAACATTTTTCTTTTAGATTGATGTGTGTTTTTTTTTTATTTTGATGTTAGCAAGCTCTTGGTGTTAACACATGCCTTTCAACATGCATGCTTTGAGAAGTAACAGGCAATGGAAACACAGCCATAGCAGATATCCTAATGAAAAGCTTTATAGACAAATAATTTGGTTTGTGAATTTATCTAAATGTTATGTTTAGCAGTCTGTGGGCTCCTCCCACAAACTGCTGCACTCATCCCCGGGTCCAGACCATTTCCTCCACATACTGCAGTCTTCCTTGCTCATCTGCACGGCAGGACACTGTGCTCTGATGAAGCAAGACACCGCTACTGCTCTTCACAGTGGGATGCTGCCGCCTTCCTGCCAGGATGTCCCTAGGCGCGCTTGCCCGACGTCATATTATTTAAAGGGCCTGTGGTGGGAAATCTCCCCATGGTGCCCATCGATGAACTCACAGGCTTAGGCCTATATAAAGCCCTCCTGCTCAATCCTTGCCTCAGCAACAGGTCTCTCTACTATTAGAAGTGCGAGTTGCTTCAGTATCTTCCATTCTTGTGGGCCTTGTCTTCATTTCTTCAGCTCCTGTAGTCATTGTCGTTAGTTCATCTACATCTCTTCGTTTGCCCGTCAGTCCTGCTCCTTGCTCTCCTGCTCTGCCTATCCATCCTGCCTTTCCCTTCAGGCAAATACTCGGTAATGGCCTCAGCTTGCCTCCTGGACATTCTTGAATGCCACCTGCCACCTGGACATTCTTGAACGCCATCTGCCACTGACCCCAGCCAGCTTCTGGACTCGCCTGTACCTCATTACTGTGACCTCGATGGATCTCCCGACTATCAGCAGAGGTCCCCATTTACGACTTCCCGGCCCTGAAACCCAAAGGCTCAATCCGAGGGGAGTATGGGTTAGTAAAGGCGAAGCTCCAGTTGGGCCTCTGCTTCTTCCGAATCTGCTTGCCGATGGTGGGGACCTGCAGGGCTCCTCCCTACAGGTTGCATCAACTTCACCTCGGCCTAAGGGTCCACAAATTCAACACTAATAAGCAAGTTATCATTAGTTATGCATTTATATAACATGCAACACCAATTCACACACATATACAGGTTCCTGCCACAAATGAGGATTTAGATAATCTGGTACAGAGAAGCCATACATTGTCTACGGGGTTAAAATTCACTAAAAATGTAGTTTCTTCAGTTATAGGTACATTCCAGAGTAGTATTGGTGACACCAAAGGGATAAAGTCGTAACCTCACTGTATTAAAGTTTCTTGATTGTATTCTCAGGAGATCTAAACAGTTTATTTTCTTAGAAAAAGACAGCATCTACAGAAAACACAGATATTTTATTATAGCTAATTTCCCCTCAGTTTTGTGGATGACATTTATCACTCTCAGGCAAACATCTGAAAGAAGATATATGGCTTTTAGGTAGGAAATGATTTGTAAAGTTGCAATTTTTTTTCCCCGAGTAAAACCACGTGAAATAAATAAATCATTTTTCACTCATACGTGATTGTATCTATACCATAAAACACTGACAAAATATTTCAATTTTACATTTGCTTCATTAGTTAAACATTATAATGAAGCTCATCAGCTCACCAGATCAGTCACTGTATGAACTTTTGACATCTTAAACAAGATTTAGATATCTAGATACAGCTAAGTGATGCATTACTTTATAATCCTTACAGTTTTGTATTTGATTTCTCATGAGTTGCATTTTGTGTGGCTTGTTGGTCTATGGGTATGATTCTTGCTTCTTGGGTGCGAGAGATCTTCGGCTCTACTCCCAGATAAGCCCTTTGATTTGGGCACATACGAGGATCCTGGGTGGCAAAGAATGAAATCTCCTCTGGCTGACAGGCGTAAATCCTGTACTAGTTGGGCTTAGGAGTGAAGTAGTAGCCTAATGGTTAGAGCTCTTAACCAGGGAAGCCAGAGTTCAGTTCCCACTCAGGGACTGCTAAAGGCAAATTACTTCTCCCGCTAGAACAAATAAATTCAGGAATAGCTGTTTCCAAAAGCAAAGCACATCAAGCAGCATTGTCTGAATTTTTAAGAAGGCTCCTCACACAGTAAAAATGTTGCTAGCAGTAATTTTTTTTATCGGTTTAACAGTTGCTTGTTCTTGATTGTAAACATTACTACAGTTATCATAAGGCTGCGAGATAATAGCACAAAGTGGCAGTTAACTAGCCTTAAGAAAAATATGGGGGTAACCTGCACGGTGCAGCAGATACTACCTTAAGAAGCTTGCTGGGCAGATTAGATGGACCATTTGGTCCTTTTCTGCTGTCATTAATATGCTATTATGTTACTATGAATAATATAGCCACAGGATGTCGTCTTTATGTGTAAATTTACCTGGTTTAAACAAAGGTGTTTTGGGGGGAGGAGTTGGAGAGGAATATCCTGGGAGGGGATCATGATCAAAGACTTCTAAGATTGCAACAATGGAGTCATAGATTAAAAACTGTGCCCCATTCAGATTGAAAAAAGAAATTGACTGGGTAGTATTTTATTAAATAATTGTTATGGACTTTTGGTGGTTTCATAAAATGGTGGTATACTTTCCAGGTGTGTCTAAAGTTCCAATCAACATCCATTTTGTTTTCTAAATACCTGCCTACTCATTTGTGATTGGACATTTGGAATGATAACCTGTCTTATAAAACAGTTGATCCCTGAGCTATCGCCACTATGCTCTGAAATGGCGACTGAATTTGATATCATTGAGTATAAAGCTGATTGTTGTGGATTAAAAGTATAGTGAAGATGGATTCTGGAGGAGGCAAGATGGCAACGTGAAGATGGCATGTAAGCAGCTCCCCATTTTCTTTAGCTTGTTTCCTTCAAACATGCTGTCAAAGCAAAAGGGGAAGGTTCAAGTCTTCCCCCTGTTATTCCCCTCCCCGGGCAGCAGCTAATTCTGTCATACATGCCCTGCATGTCAGCAAATATTGGGACTGGATGCTCCATTGTGATTTTGGGAAAAGGAGCACCCGTCTCACCTGGAGAGGTCACGCTCAGTCCCAGGGATCATTGGCTGCCACTGGCTGAGAGAGCTACTACCCCGCAGCACGTAGAGATGGGGATTGATGTCGTGCTGTTGGCGCCTCTCTTGGAGTGGATCTGTGGAAGTTTGGCATTTGAGCAGCCTTTGCCAATATCGCTGCTTGAGGGATCCGGGGGAACAAGTTTTGCTGCCTGTTTGTCTTCTTTGCTGGTAGTTGACTGGGTAGAGTTGGTTCAGTCTACGGGGTCATCATTAATGGATGATTATGAGATCGGACCATCAAGACACCCCTTCGGTGAGATCCCTTTTCCAAATTTTAAGCCAGCATTTGTGACGCTGGATGCCATTTGGGATCTACTGGTGGGCTTTAGTAGCTCACTGAAAGATTGCAACAAGAAAAAGACCTTCTCTCTAGCAAATTTGAACTTATGAAGACAAACTGTAACTCCCAAATTACAGATATCCAAGAATTGGTTATTAAGGACATGTAAGTTTTTAATGTGTTTGTGAGTGAAGATTCAAACATCTTGTCTCATCAAATGGAGTTCTTGGAATACCATATTAGACATCTAAACCTTCGATTTATGAACTTTCCTAAAGTGAAGGAAGAGATGCCATTTTTTACTTGTAAAAAATAATTTTTGGAAGTTCTTCAGTTTCAACTTGAGAAATCAATTTCAATTTCCAGATGCACTGAGATTGTTGTGGATTGGGGTATGGGGAGCTGTACAAACTTTATCCTCTCTCTCTCACTCACACACCACACTCATACATCCACACAGCCTCTCAACCATACGTACACAGGATCTTATCCACAAACATGCGCATAGGCTCTCACTCACCCACCCACCCAAGTAATTATCCACATATACACACACACACACACACACAGGCTCTCACCTCCCCCCCCCCCCCACATAGGCAGTCACCTACCCATAGTCACACACAGGCATCATACCATATACCCCCCCACACACTCAAAATCTCTCACCCACCTACACCCCCACACATTTTCTGTCACACAGCTTCTCACCCACACATGCACAGGATCTCACCCACCCACACACAGTCAGGCTCTCACCCACTCACCCAGTTAGTCAGCCATATACACACACAAAGTCACACATATACCCCCCCCCACACACACACAAATTCTCACCCAGCAACACACCCTCACACACAGCATCTCACTTGCTTACCCACTCAGTCTTCTCAACCCCCCCAACACACCCTCTCAGTTTCTCACGAACATACCCAAGTAGTCATTCACACACAGAAGCTCTCATCCCCCACATAAGAAATCACCCATACAGAAATGCTCTCACCCCTCACACACATAGCCTGTCACCCACACATACACAGGATCTCACCCACCCACGTAGTCATCTACACAGACAGGCAGTCACATATAAAGCTTAACCACAATCCCAGACCTCAAAGTCTAGCCTCAGCTTCCTCACAGACCTCACAGTCCCTGGCCCTCTTGCTGCCCAGTACTCTCCCTTATCACACCCAGCAGTCTTGCACACTCCCCTCCCTCTGTGTAAGGATGGTCAGAGTCTGAAAGAGTACAGGAGGCCTCCCATGCTCTCTGACTCTCAATGACCTTAGTACTCAAACACTGCCGCTGGTACTGTTATCTTCAAATTGTCCCTGGCTGATTTTTTGCTGTGCAATTACTCGTACAATGGAGTAATTGCATATTGGAAGCTAGTCAGTGGAGTCCAGCCACATATATTCTACTCCTGACTAACTCTCCTTATCCTACTGTTGCGTCCGTCACTGCTCGATGCCCTCACTCCACCCTCTTTACCTCTGTGGCGACTCCCTCCGGGTTTGATGGATGGTTAGCTGCCGCAGCATCTTCTTGCCGTCTCCCTCCAGCGTCCCCAGACCGGCACGACGCTGCGATCCACCATGTTGCCTGATGACGTAGGGCGCGCGCTCCGATTGAAGTACCAGCAAGGGCGCAAACCTCAGGGGCGTCCCCCTGGGATGACGTCATCCACCAATATAAAAGGTCTCAGTATTCGCTAACGAATCGAGTTAGCAAGGGGATTGCTTCGGCTTTTCTCCCAAGCTACTCTGCTTCCTCGGACTTACCAGGGGTACCCACTCCTCGGGGGCTTCGCTCTCTTTTCTTTATTTCAGATTGCAGATAGGAACCGGTACTCGCTCCTCGAGGGCCCATGTTCCTGAACACTCTGAAGATTCTCTACTGCCTGGAAGCTATCGCAGATACAGACATTTGTGAGTTACCATCGCTTTTTCAGAGCTTTCCCTGGAACCAGGTACTCGCTCCTCAAGGGCCTAACTCTTTCCAGCTACTGAGCTTCCTTAAGACCTTATGTAAGTTTTGTCATCCAGTTCTGGTTATGAACACAGCATATCCTGTCTACTCACTAGCTATAGTTTTTCTACAGCTCAGCACCCCTGGGATTGTTGTTCCAGTACCTGAGGGACTTCAGCCCTGCCGGGCATATCAGCTCACTACTGCCACTTCTGGTGGTTCTACTAACTTGTCTAATAAAAGAATTATCTGCGTGGAGACATACCCAAGCCTAGTCGGTGGTCCCTCTCAGGATATCCTCCTGGGGGCGCAGTCATCTGCCATCAGCCCAAAGATCCACCTATCTACATTCCTCTACAGCTGAGTGCCCTCTCCAAGTACTCCGCTGGTAACAGATTGCTACTCCTTCCCCAGCAGGAGTCTTCAGCAAGAGATTCATAACAGATTGCAACTCCGCAGTCTATACCTTACCAGATTGTTAACTACTCCCTCTACAGGAGCTGAGCATATCAGATTGCTAACTCCTCCTTCCACAGGAGCCGATTCGTAACAGATTGCTAACTCCTCCCTCTACAGGAGCCGATTTGTAACACCTACCTGGCTACCTCCAAGTCCTCCACCTGACCAGTTCTCCAATTGCACGTACAACTGGGTACACTGACTGGAGTCTTTAAAGATGAAAATCATCATTCCCCTGACGAAGAAATTGAGTTTTCTAATCATGGCTGTGTCGGGAGTTTCTTCAAGCCAAATAGGTACTCTTTAAGCTAAGTACAAAACTAATGGAAAACTTGTCAAGTTACATACAGCAATATCCAAGTTAAGTAAAACACTCGAGTTTGGAACTGTTAACCGTTTGGTGACGTAGGTTGAACAGGACATGGGGTTTCATTAGTTTGAATGGTATTTGACTTTCACAAGCATTTTTGAAAAATGTTTTAAGAAAAAAATATTTTGGAATTAGTGGGGTTTCTGGCACATTATATGGTGGAAGGTGGTAAGTTGATGATTGCACAACTTATTGAGACCAGACAGCAACCATAAGGGTGCTCTATTAAATGGCCAAAATATGAAACTACCACTTTTCTACTTCACAAATTTTTTTAGTTGATTAAGAGTGTTTTTGAACAGAAACATTATACCCCTTTTTTTTGTTAGAAGTGGGGGTTATTATCAACATTTTTTTGGTGATAACCAGAAAGATTCAAACCAGTCAACAAAATCCAGCTATTATCAACACTAAGCGCAGAGATCACATCACGCCTATACTAAAAGACCTACATTGGCTTCCAGTTAATTTTAGGATTATTCACAAATCCCTCACCATCATCCATAAAAACATCCACCACCAGACTCCCCTAGACCTACTACACCCTCTCAAATTACACTCTTCAGCTAGACCTTTGAGAGATGCCTATAAGGGATCCCTTCATGTTCCCTCAATCAAAATGGTACAAAGATTAACAATCAGGGACCGGGCTTTTTCAACAGCAGGCCCCACCATTTGGAATACACTACCCCCAGACCTCCGACAGGAAACCTGCCTCATAAATTTTAAAAAGAAACTGAAGACTTGGCTTTTCGGTAGAGCCTTTCCTGTCTCCTAGACTATATTCTACTAAGATATTATCCAATCAGCTGTGCTTCAATAACTAGCAGAATGTCATATAATCATGTTATAATGCTAGAGTTATTCTCCTGAGGTTGGCTCCAAGCCCCTTCTCTCTGTTATATCTCTCTTCATTTCCAATTCCAAGTTACTCACCCTTGTTATAATGTAACTTTTTACCTTCTGCTCCCAATCTGTCTCCTCTTTTGAGGTTTGACTAGTTATTGTTAATGTACTATCGTTCTATGTAAACCGAGTTGATTTGATCTGTATCAAGAAAATCGGTATATAAAAACCCTAAATAAATAAATAAATGTAAATTGTGAAAAAAAAGTGACAAAAAAAATCCCAAAGAAATTCTGTGTGAACTGGGTGCTAGGATATTTTACATCAGGACCAGTGCAAGGGACTTAAGTGCCCTAGTTGAACCTTACAGCCTTGTACCACCACCCCCTCCCCTGCCACACACAATTAAAATTATGCTTTTATAACAGATTTGTAATGAAAAGGGTAAAACACACACTTGGTAGGCATATGGTATTAGGCCTATTGTGACACATGTGTGTGCTTGGTTCTCAGAAAGCCAAGAATAAACTGAATTACAATTACAATATAGTAAACTTTCCATACTAAAACAGCACTAGTTGCTAGCACTCAACAGTACTTTCATTTACAATATTTATATACTGCAACCTCCTTAGTTCTGAGAAGCTAAAATTCAACAAACATCAAGTTACATAATAATTAGCACTTGCGCGCATAAAATAGAACATGCATGAATATATACTATTTTCAAAACTACAGCTTATATGCATAAATCGGTGTCCGCGAGTAACTTTGCACATGTAACAAAAAGGCTTGCTGGGCTGCAGAACATTTACGCAAATAAATTGTGATAGGCCTGATTGACAAACTGAAGGTTCTCACCTCACCTGGACCGGATGGTATACACCCCAGAGTTCTGAAGGAACCCAAAAATGAAATTTCAGATCTATTAGTACAAATTTGTAACCTATTATTAAAATCATCCATTGTGCCTGAAGACTAGAGGGTAGCAAATGTAACCCCAATATTTAAAAAAGGCTCCAGTGGCGATCCGGGAAACTACAAACCAGTTAAGTCTGACTTCAGTGCCAGGGAAAATAGTGGAAAGTGTTCTAAATATCAAATTCACAGAACATATAGAAAGACATGGTTTAATGGAACAAAGTCAGCATGGCTGATTTCTAAGTTATTTGGGTAAGTAGTCCCTTTGCCGCTACTTGGACAAATTTGAACATTTTCAGATAATTAGCTATATTTTGTTTTATCTAGCTAAGTAGCAGTAAGCCTACATAGTTGGATAAGTCTGAAAAAAATCTACTTGTCCATCAAAGTAGCACTTTTAGGACTTATCTGGCTATGTTTCGCTATGTAGCTGGATAAATTCACATTTATCCAGATAAGGGCAAACTTGCGCAGGTAATGGTTTTACATACACAAGCATTTGCGTGCACATATGTACTTGATTTTTATAACCTTTCCACGCTGGTTACAAATTACAGTAGTAACTTTGATTCAGCATCATCACTGGAAATCCAAAATATCATTAAAAAAATGAATCCAGCTAAGCACCCTATTGATAGCATACCCATCCAGACGATCAAAGCCATTGAGCCATCAATGCCATCAATAGCATACTCATACAGACTATCAAAGCCATCGAGCAATAACTAAAACATTAACCGACATCGTGAACCTATTCCTCACAGAAGGAAACTACCCCGAGTGCCTAAAATCAGCAATTATCAAACCCATACTGAAAAAGAATAACCTGGATCCAGAAAACCCACTAAACTACCTACCAATCATTGCCAAAATCATTGAAAAAAATCATCCACTCCCAACTAAGTGACCACCTGGAAAGGAACAATACCCTACTTCCCACGCAATTCGGCTTCAGGAAACATCTAAACACCGAATCACTACTCCTATCATTAAACGAAACCATGCTCAAAGGATTTGACAAAGGCCACAGCTACCTTCTAGTCCTACTAGACCTATCAGCAGCCTTCGACACTGTAAACCATTCAATCTTGATTGAGCGTCTATCTGAAATCGGTGTAAAAGAAAAAACCCTACAATAGTTCACATCCTATCTATCACAAAGGACCTACCAGGTGTCAATCAACGACACCCTCTCAAAGAAAATAAACCTTGAAACTGGAGTTCCCCAAGGCTCTGCACTATCGGCGACACTCTTCAACATTTATCTTCTCCTGATATGCCACTTCCTCTCAAAACTTAAACTGATTCACTTCATATATGCTGATGACATCCAAATACTTATCCCAATACACAACTCTCTGGAAGACACCTACAAAAAAACAGCCAACTACCTCACCAAAATAAAGCAAGTACTAACCAACATGAGACTTATCCTAAACATTGATAAGACAGAAATAATCATGCTGGATAGAAAGAATAACCCTACGCACATACCACCACTCAACATAATGAATCAAAAGTCAGCAATCTCCCCTGTTGCCCATGCCTGCAACTTAGGAGTAATAATTGACAAGGAACTATCACTCAAGAATCACATCTCCGCAAAAATCAAAGACAGATATCACAAACTCCTAACCCTTCAACACCTAAAACCTTTCCTTTCCCCCAACTTCAAAACAGTCCTCCAACTACTCATCTTCTCCAACCTGGATTATTGCAACTCCCTGCTTTTCAACTTACCTCTCACCACCATTCGACCGCTCCAAATCCTTCAAAATACAGCTGCCAGAATACTCACAGGAACGAAAAAATACGATCACATTACTCCAATTCATATATCACTACACTGGTTCCCAATAAAATACAGGATAGACTATAAAATACTATCCATAATACACAAAATAATATATGAAAAACAAACAAATTGGCTAAGTGCATCCATAAAACTCCACTCACCAAACCAAAATCTCCGTTCAGCTAACAAAGGTCTATTAAAAATTCCATCTGCTCGTCATAAACTTACCTCAGCTCAGAAGAGAGCCATATTCCTAGGAATCCCCGAACTATGGAACTCTCTCCCAACCGAACTGAGAACACAACAAAATTTAAAAACCTTCAAAAAAGAACTAAAAACTTGGATTTTCACCAAAGCCTACCAAAACACCCTATGACTCTATGATACATCTTCCCTCCCTACCAACCTATAAACATGCAGACCCAATCCAAAACAAGTAATTTAACCTGTACAATTTACAACCAAGCTATGTTTATAACGAATAAGATAACTATGTTAACAAGCGTATGAATTTTTGAACACTCTGTTAAACTTCGAAACTTTGTAAACCATTGTGATGGAGAAACTGAACGACGGTATATAAAACTCAACAAATAAATAAATAAAAATAACTTTGTGCCCATTTACAAACATAAATGGGCGGATGTGAGCAGTTTTGAAAGTTATCTTCAAGGTCTCCTTTTTCTTTTAAGATTTCATGCGTGGCTCCTGCCCTGAGCTGCTCAAGGAGAGAATTCCACATGGCTGTACCTGCCATGGAAAACAATTTATCCTGACACTCAGTAAGTCTGATTATTTTCACAAAAAGAATGACCAAAAGGTATTTACCAGCAGACCACAGAGATTCAGTTGGTCTATAAAAACACTACCTATGTAAATGCAACACTGCATATGCTACACCAGGCCCTAAATTCCAATATACCACCTATTAGGAAAACAGAACAAGCCAGATGTTACGCTTGGGCTCCGGTCAGGAGTCGTGAACACCACCCAGCAGGGTGGCTCCAGGTGGAGAGAGACAGGAAGCTAGAAACAGTGTCAGGTTCCAGGCTGGGTCAGGGCAGGCAGCAAGTATCAGAGTCTGGGTTCAGGCTGGGTCAGGGCAGGCGGCAAGTAGCAGTGTCTAAGTACAGGCTGGGTCAGGGCAGGCAGCAGTAGCAGTGTCTAAGTATAGGCTGGGTCAGGGCAGGCGGCAGTCAGCAGTGTCTGGGTCCAGGCTGGGTCAGGGCACAGTAAGCAGGGCAAGGCAGGTCAGAAGGCCAGTAGGCCACACACACACACACAGAAGGCCCGTAGGCCACACACCAATAGCGGAGCAAGGCAGGTCAGAAGGCCCGTAGGCCACACACACACACAGAAGGCCCGTAGGCCACACACCATAAGCGGGGCAAGGCAGGTCAGAAGGCCCGTAGGCCACACACATACACACAGAAGGCCTGTAGGCCACACACCATAAGCGGGACAAGGCAGGTCAGAAGGCCCGTAGGCCACACACATACACACAGAAGGCCCGTAGGCCACACACCGTAAGCAGAGCAGGCAGGTCAGAAGGCCCGTAGGCCACACATACACAGAAGGCCCGTAGGCCACACACCGTAGTCAGGGCAAGCAGGTCAGAAGGCCCGTAGGCCACACATACACAGAAGGCCCGTAGGCCACACACCGTAAGCAGAGCAGGCAGGTCAGAAGGCCCGTAGGCCAGGTAAGAAAAGCGAGGAAGAAGGCCCGAAGGCCGCGCAAGGCAAGGAAAGGCCCGAAGGCCGCGCAGGGCTAGAGCAGGGAGCCCAGGTGAGCTCGATGCCGAAGCCCCGAGGGAACTGTCAGGCAGGGTTGTAAGGGCCAACCCAGAACATAGAGTGGACAGGGGAGATGGCCTGGGCCTGTCAGGGGAGCCAGCACTAGAGGGACCCCTGGTGGTGAGGCGGTTGCACTGCAGCCAAAACTGTAACAGTACCCCCTCCGCAAGGCCTCCCCCTCCTCCTGGGTCCCATCTTAGCAGGGGGTACTCAAAAATGAAATCAGACCCCTCCGAGGGCAGCAACAGCTGGAGCAATTCAACAGGCTCAGATGGCTGAGTCAGAAAGTCTGTTAGTGGTACCGGTTTGAGCCCCTCCGGGGGTGGCAGCAGGACCGGTTTAGCAGGCTCGTCTCGGGGTAGTGCAGCAGGCTCGGGCCCCTCTCGGGATGAAACAGCAGGCTGGAACACCTCTCCGGGCATTGTAGCAGGTTCGGACCCCTCTCGGGGCGATGAAGCAGGCTCAGACCCTTCTCGGGGCGATGAAGCAGGCTTGGACCCCTCTCGGGGCGATGAAGCAGGCTCGGACCCCTCTTGGGGTGATGTAGCAGGCTCGGCCCCCTCTTGGGGTGATGCAGCAGGCTTGGCCCCCTCTTGGGGTGATGTAGCAAGCTCGGCCCCCTCTTGGGGTGATGTAGCAGGCTCGGCCCCCTCTTGGGGTGATGAAGCAGGCTCGGACCCCTCTCGGGGCGATGAAGCAGGTTCGGACCCCTCTCGGGGCGATGAAGCAGGCTCGAACACCTCTCCGGGCGTTGTAGCAGGCTCGAACACCTCTCCGGGCGTTGTAGCAGGTTCGGACCCCTCTCGGGGCGATGAAGCAGGCTCGGACCCTTCTCGGGGCGTTGTAGCAGGTTCGGACCCCTCTCGGGGCGTTGTAGCAGGTTCGGACCCCTCTCGGGGCGATGAAGCAGGCTCGAACACCTCTCGGGGTGTTGTAGCAGGCTCGAACACCTCTCGGGGCGTTGTAGCAGGTTTGGACCCCTCTCGGGGCGATGCAGCAGGCTCGGACCCCTCTTGGGGCGATGCAGCAGGCTCGGACCCCTCTTGGGGCGATGCAGCAGGCTCGGTCCCCTCTTGGGGTGATGCAGCAGGCGTGGATCCTCCTCGGGGCGATGCAGCAGGCGTGGATCCTCCTCGGGGCGATGCAGCAGGCTTTCCCCCCTCTTGGGGTGATGCAGCAGGCTCGGCCCCCTCTTGGGGTGATGTAGCAGGCTCGGATCCCTCTTGGGGCGATGCAGCAGGCTCGGCCCCCTCTTGGGGCGATGCAGCAGGCTCGGCCCCCTCTTGGGGCGATGCAGCAGGCTCGGATCCCTCTTGGGGCGATGCAGCAGGCTTGGCCCCCTCTTGGGGTGATGTAGCAGGCTCGGCCCCCTCTTGGGGTGATGTAGCAGGCTCGGCCCCCTCTTGGGGTGATGCAGCAGGCTTGGATCCCTCTTGGGGCGATGCAGCAGGCTCGGCCCCCTCTTGGGGCGATGCAGCAGGCTTGGATCCTCCCCGGGGCAATGCAGCAGGCTTGGCCCCCTCTTGGGGTGATACAGCAGGCTCGGCCCCCTCTTGGGGTGATGTAGCAGGCTTGGATCCCTCTTGGGGCGATGCAGCAGGCTCGGATCCCTCTTGGGGCAATGCAGCAGGCTCGGCCCCCTCTTGGGGTGATGCAGCAGGCTCGGATCCCTCTTGGGGCGATGCAGCAGGCTCGGACCCCTCTTGGGGTGATGTAGCAGGCTTGGATCCCTCTTGGGGCGATGCAGCAGGCTCGGCCCCCTCTTGGGGCGATGCAGCAGGCTCGGCCCCCTCTTGGGGCGATGCAGCAGGCTCGGCCCCCTCTTGGGGCGATGCAGCAGGCTTGGCCCCCTCTTGGGGTGATGCAGCAGGCTTGGCCCCCTCTTGGGGCAACGCAGCAGGCTTGGCCCCCTCTTGGGGCGACGCAGCAGGCTCAGATGGCAGAGCAGCAAGGTTAGAAGCAGTGCACATAGAAGACACAGATTGCACTGCTGTGGGCTTGATACCCCGAGCCAAACTCTGAGGCTCCTTATTTTGTTTCTGGAGGAGCAGTTTAGAGAAGGCACAGGCAGTTCTAGGACATCTAGGGAATGTGCTCGTTAGTGTCTCAACAGCAGCTGTGGGAAGCAGAGCCCTGCTAGAGTTAATCAACTCTCTCCGTTTGAGAGAAACCTGTTCCTGAGGCTCTAGCACTGGTGTCACAGAAACCTTCTTGGCCAGGTAAGTCCTGGGTTTTTCTATCCACAAACTGCCAGCTAAAATGTCTGTTTTAGTGGAGCCAGAAGCAGAATACCGGTTAGGAGAGCTGATTGTTATTTCTAATGGAACAGCTGATCCTAAAGCAGAACAACGGGGGCAGGGTTTGCCTGGAGGTAACAGACACGGAAGACAGGAGCATTTCCACCACCCTGGTTTAGGATTTAAACAATTTAAACATTCCTGATAGACTGAGACGTTCCTCTTATGACAACCACTGCATACCCAGTGTTCTTGGTCTGAGAGTTGACATGCAAGACAGTTCTTGTAACTGAGATAGTTCAAAGACTGGCAACAAGCACAGACATAAAAACTTGGAGGCTGAGGCATAATGTGAGTAGAGGTAAAAGAAAAATTGGCTCACCGGTAGTACCAAGACCTATCTCTTCCCCTGGAAAATTGATGGCTTCGGCATACTGTTACGCTTGGGCTCCGGTCAGGAGTCGTGAACACCACCCAGCAGGGTGGCTCCAGGTGGAGAGAGACAGGAAGCTAGAAACAGTGTCAGGTTCCAGGCTGGGTCAGGGCAGGCAGCAGTAGCAGTGTCTAAGTACAGGCTGGGTCAGGGCAGGCGGCAGTCAGCAGTGTCTGGGTCCAGGCTGGGTCAGGGCACAGTAAGCAGGGCAAGGCAGGTCAGAAGGCCCGTAGGCCACACACAAACACACAGAAGGCCCGTAGGCCACACACCAATAGCGGGGCAAGGCAGGTCAGAAGGCCCGTAGGCCACACACACACAGAAGGCCCGTAGGCCACACACCATAAGCGGGGCAAGGCAGGTCAGAAGGCCCGTAGGCCACACACATACACACAGAAGGCCCGTAGGCCACACACCGTAAGCAGAGCAGGCAGGTCAGAAGGCCCGTAGGCCACACATACACAGAAGGCCCGTAGGCCACACACCGTAGTCAGGGCAAGCAGGTCAGAAGGCCCGTAGGCCACACATACACAGAAGGCCCGTAGGCCACACACCGTAAGCAGAGCAGGCAGGTCAGAAGGCCCGTAGGCCAGGTAAGAAAAGCGAGGAAGAAGGCCCGAAGGCCGCGCAAGGCAAGGAAAGGCCCGAAGGCCGTGCAGGGCTAGAGCAGGGAGCCCAGGTGAGCTCGATGCCGAAGCCCCGAGGGAACTGTCAGGCAGGGTTATAAGGGCCAACCCAGAACAAAGAGTGGACAGGGGAGATGGCCTGGGCCTGTCAGGGGAGCCAGCACTAGAGGGACCTCTGGTGGTGAGGCGGTTGCACTGCAGCCAAAACTGTAACACCAGATTGCTATAGATGCCTACACAGAAACTACAAGATAGCAGAATACCTTATCTCGGACACACAGTTTACAGTTTATTAAAATTTATTAATCGCCAAGTTGTACAAGACTCTAGACGATTTACAATAAAACATACACAATTACTATAGTAAAAGGACAAAATAAATTAAATAAAACCACTTTAAAGGAAACAGCTAATCATATCAGCTTTAAATTAATCATTAAAACAGTGTGATCATGCATAGGTCAAACTAAACGAATAGGTCTTAAGCCCAGCTCTGAAGGTCGTAGTACTCATCTCGATCCTCAGTTCTGCCGGTAAGGAGCTCCAGAACTGTAGAACTGCAATGGAGAAAGTTCAGTCTTTTTTCTTGAGAAACTACGCCAATTTGTGTGATGGTACCTCAAGCAGCTCTCTATTCTATGACCTCAAATTACGGGTGGGAGTCTAGAACTTCAACAGGAAATTAGCCCATGGAAAGAATTCAGTTGAAGCAGGTCATGAACCATTACAGAGATTTTATACTTTATTCTCCACTGGATTGAAAGCCAGTGCAAGTTAAAGAGAACTGAGGAAATATATTCACTTAAGTGCATACCTGAGATCAGCCTTGAAGCTGCATTTTGCAGAAGCTGAAGTGCTTTCAAGGCCACATGCAGAACACAAACAGACCCTCACCAAATAGAGAATAAAGAGCCTATAAAGTATAAATAGAAGGGTGCAGGCAAAAAGTGAACTGGAAACCGCAACAAGCCAGACCTTGTATGCAGCGCAACAATGGAAAAAACAGAAATATCTCCTTTCCTCATAAAACATCAAATAATAAAATCAAGAAATATAAATCATCATTATACTAAAGCCATACTAATGAAAAGAATAAATATTTCAAAACAGCCGCTGAATAGAATAACATCCAATAATTAATAACTCATAAAAAACTGTTTAAAAATGTCCACATCATCAATACAATATTTTAAACTAGCATACATATCAAACACCACCCAATAATTAAAACTAATAAGAATTTTAAAAAATCCCCATTTCTATATCTGGGAACATTTGATTTCCAGTCCTCCTGAGATTGTCCTAGATTAATGGAAGGTAAAAGTGGGGGACTTTGTCCTCTTCTCTCATATTCACATGCTCTATCACACACACGTTCATTCTCTTTTTCTCACACACACACATACATGCAGCCATACTCTCACACACACACATGCTCTTTCATGCAAACATGCTCTCACATACATGCTCTCTCATATAGTCTCTCTCACACACACACACATACACACACACACACACACACACACACCTATATACCCATGGTCTCTCCCTCTACTTCATTCATACATGTTGTCAATAAGGCTCAGTTTCCCCCTTTCATTTTTGGATGTGAGCAGGATGAGCTTCACAGGCAGCTGGGACCTTTCATTTTATTTGCCCGTCAGTGGACTAGGATCTGCTAGTGGACAGGGATCTGCCAGTGGACAGTGAGACCTCTCCTTATCTTCAGCCATCAGTATGTTGGGGCTTGCTGCTGGCCAGAAAGTTCTCTCTCATCTTCAGCCACCAGCAGGTTGGGTTCCAACAGTGGCTGCTGTGCATCTTCACTTCTTCCGCTGCCAGTGAGTTGGGCTCTGCCAGCGGCTGCTGGGCATCTCCATTTCTGCTGCTGGCAGGTTAGGCTTTACTGGTGGCCACTGGACTTCTTTTCTGGCTGTTGGCAGATTGAGCTCCACTTCATCCCCTGCCAGTGACTACTGGGCCTCTCCTTCTTCGGCCACTAGTGGGTTGGGCTCCACTGGTGGCCACTGGGCCTTTCTCCTGTGGCCATAGGGAGCCAGTGGGTTCTTTTCTTATTCTTGCATTTCTGTGGGACAGGCTGCTGCCCCTTCTGAGTCTCTGCCCTGTGTAAGTACACAGCTTGCATAGTGGGGTCTGCCAGACCTGTTTTGCCTTCATTCTTTCATTGGCTCATTATTACTATTCTCATTCTAACTGCCTCATTTAAAAGAGGCATAGTTTGATCTGTGAAGGATTCATTAAAGCAGAGTTGCTTAACTGTAACAGGTGTTCTCCGAGGACATCAGGATTGTTAGTCCTCACACATGGGTAATATCATCGGATGGAGTCCAGTCTGGAACTTTGATCTCAAAGATTTTAAAATTTTCAAATATGCCCTACTGAGCATGTGTACCTAAAGTTATCACATGCCCCCTAGGCAGAGTTCCTCAGTCCATGATATGGCTCATACATGGAAAAACCAACTCCCATGGGAGGCGGGTGGGTTTCATGAGGACTAACATCCCTGCTGTCTTTGGAGAACACCTGTTACAGGTAAGCAACTCTACTGTCTCCAGGGTCAAGCAGAATGGTAGTCCTCACACATGGGTGATTTCCAAGCTATAGGCTGTCCAAGCAGGACAAAGCGGGAAACTGCACAGTGCTAAAAGCACCACCTCTCTCCCTCTCTTTTGCCTGTGAGGCAGCCGACCCACAAAGGGATCTAGGCAGGAAAAGAGTTTGAGGTCTACCAAGAGAAAACCATAGAAAAGACTGAGATACAAAACCCCAGTGCTTAACAGAGGCACCTAAGTTAGGGAAGTGATGCGAATGCCAGCAAGAAACATACTCCGCATCACAGAAAACATTACAAGCAGGGATTTGGATCAGTAAACTCTGACAATGGCAGTAGGTCTACAACCTTCTGAATACAAGAAAATGTCTAGAGATGCAAACAAGAGAAGAACTCTTGGACATAGACCACATATTTTCCTTTGGTGTTACAAGATAACTGAACCACCAACTGGGGCCCAAGAGCTTCCCAGAAAGAAACTGCGTCCATTGGCATCTGAAGGACAGAATGCATCTGCAGAAATGTGCCCCATGTTTGGCAATGCGTGGAAGAATAATCAGCAACAATGACAGGGTCTGTAATAGACCCTACGTGCCAAAGAACCAGACATAGCTGAATATGCAGGATAGCATCAAGATGGGGATGAAAGGCAATCCCTGAATGGGATTGCTAGCCCAAACCCCTGAAGCTCATCCACAGTACACCCTGTCAAGGTAAGGGCTACCCATCCCGTCTACAGGATAGTTCAGGTGAGTAGGAAGACACTTTGGACAACCCAATGAAGTGAAAAACGCTTAAGGCAGCACTGGCCATAACTTGGGGAAAATGGGGAAAATGTGGTGTATCGTTCCCTGCAGGTATACACTAAGATATATCACGAATGTCCCTAGCTTTCTCTTCCCTTCCCCTTGACATTCCAGCTGGAAGTCAGAAGGAGCAAAGAACACAAGGAGGCAGTCCGCTGGACTGCAGGGGTAAGAACAAGTCTCTAGGTTGTATATGTCAATCCCAAGCAAATAGCTAACTGCTGATTCCAGTAAGGAGTTACCTCCCCAAGATAGAGCCCTCAGCCTGCTTGGAACAGATGAAACTGAGAGCGAATCCCTCAGGGAAGAAATCCAGAAACACTCTACCAAGAGACAGAAAGCAGTGGTGCCACAAGTGCAAACCCCTGTAGAAGAGGATTTCTTCACCGGCCTGGAAACCCTAAGGGCTGGATTTTCAAAAGGACCGGCAGCGCGCATAAGTCCTGGGGCTTGCAAAAAGGGGAGGGGGCAGTCCAGGGGCGGGGTCAGCGGCTGTGTCAAAGATCGTGTGCCGGCAATCACCTGGTGCGTGCAACTTGTGCCTGCCCAGAGGCAGGCGCAAAAGGTAAAATGAAAATTTTGGGGGGGATAGAGTAGGGCTGGGAAAGGGGGGGGGGGGGGGAATGTCAGGTTAGGGGGAAAGGAAGTTCCTTCCAAGGCCGCTCCGCGCAAGTTATAAAATCGGGTGTACAGGTGCTCGCGCCGGGTAGCGCGCGCAGCCTTTTAAAATCTACCCCTAAGGGTACCAGGGTAGGGCAGTGTAATTTCGGAACAGACTGTCCACCAATCTGGCTTAGGTATGTAATCATGGCTGAGGTATTAATATACTTCCCCCAAGGAAGCACACAGTCCAGTAAATGGAACAATCTTTGCATGAGCCAGGATTCCCCTGTCCGCAGACAGGGTTATCCTGAAACTGAGGAAGTATAGCTTGCAAGCCACCATAACCAAAGAGAAGCAGGGGGTCCTGCGTCCAAGTGCACTGGCAAGGGTGAGCACAAGCAACAGTTACTGGGCATGACACCGAAGGTGTAGCAGCAATGCCGTTTGCCTAGGCTCCTGCTCACCCTCTCTCACAAGGAGACTGCATTGCCATCACAGGCAAGCAGGAGAGGCGGCTACGTCTTTCAGGGCTCCTGCCCATGGAGACTAGTTCCTTTGAATGTGAGGAAGATGAGCTCTCCCCCCACAGGAATGGTGTGGTCCTCGAACTCTTCACTGTCTGATCGTCTATAGATTCCGATCAATCATTGAAATGACATGGAATTCCTGCCCAAGTAGAACTCAGGCAAGTCCTCTGGCTCAGCAGCCTACACGGATACCCATGGATTGCAGTCTGTCAGTCCTGCCAGCACCTGACAAAGGTACAAAAACAGACAGAGCAAGGAGAGGACACAATTACTAAACTGCAAGTGCAGTATTTATTTAATAAGGGAATGTACAAGACTCTGCCAGGCTGCATAGTGACTAAGGTCAGCCATGTGGGTGTCAGAGGAAAGAAGAGGAAAAAAAAAATAAAACTAGCATAAACTTAGGGAAAGAAAAAGAGCTGCAATATTAGAAAAAATCAATTACAAAAACTGTGAGGAGAGAGCAAAGTTGAATACTGTTACACAGGCTCCCGTGACCACACAGCTCCGCAGAAAAAAAAAAGAGACTGAAGGACTCTGCCTAGGGGGCAGGGTGATAACTACAGCTGCACATGCTCAGTAGGCATGTTTGAAAGTTCTAGAATATTTGAGATCAAAGTTCTGGATCGGGCTCTATCCGATGATGTCACCCATGTGTGAGGATTACAATCCTGCTTGTCCTCTGATAATAATTTAATTTTGAACACCGATTTTGTCATCTGTGGGTCAAACTATGCACCCTATTCCTGCTGAATGGATTAACTTGTGCTACCTTGAGCATTTGTGTTTTACAAATTTTTCTCAGTGTTTTGTTCTGCCTTATTCCAGAATGCATTAATTTTAAAATATCTATTTGTTACAATGTAGCCAATATTCAAAACCCCCCTACCATGGGTAACTTATCTAGCTAAAGTTAGCCAGATAGGTTTTCCAGGATATTCAGCAGGATAAATAGCCTGCTGAATATCCATGATTACAAATTATCTGGATAACATTTAAACTTAATCAGCTATGTTTGAATATAGCGATTTAGATTAAAAGTTATCCGGCTGTGTGTGGCTGGGTAAGCTTAACCAGCTATATTGAAAAGAATATAGCTGATTATGTGGTCATATAATAAAAAAATAAAAAAAAGGTCTATGTGGGTTTGTAGCCTGATTCCCTAACCCGCTGTCAAAATGTTAAAAATCTGCCCTGCTGGGCCATGTCTCACCCCACCCCTCAAATCTAAGTATAATTTTAAAATAAAAATCTGACGGGTCAGCGTCAGCTTTCCCCTGATCCAAATTTAGGAAAAATGTTCAAAATGTAAAATTATTCACCCTTCCTCTCCATCCCATCCCATCCCACCTTAGGAAAGTCTGATCTAGCTCCAAGATTGCAGCATGTTCATATTGTAATTCCAGCATTGTTTTGACAGAAACACTGGTAGCATAAGCAGTCCTAAAGTTATCTGGTTTACTTATCTAGGTATAGCAGAAAATCAGCTAAACTACCCAGATAACTTTATGAGCGTTTAAACCAAGAATCCTTAGGAAATAGTTTCATATTTTTGGACTTCAAAGAATAATGCTTATGTTTATGTCTGAAAAGTTTGGCTTTCTTTTTACATATTTTTGGATACAACCATGTTGATGACAGAAAAAAGCCCTAAGCTACAGCTATTTAAATGTGTAGCTGGTTTATAAGTGTTATTTGGAAACAGAGTTTAGGGTAATTATTTAATGAGATGTTGACATCTTTCAGCTTTAGTTGATAAACGTTCAATACTTTGAAAGTTTGACAGCTTTTCCCCTTTAGTTGGATTAGAATTACATATTGATGTAATAAATACATACTAACTTTAACTATAGTTATACAAGCATTATTTAGGGAAAGTCTGAAAATGATTTAAATACTTACACTTAAAAATTGCCAGTTTATGAATCTATTTGTTATTATTTATATGATGTGGGTACTGTATGCTATTCAACAATCTTTGTTATAAAACATAAAATGGTTTAAAACCTTCTTAAATATTTCGTTAAAAAGCAATTTAATATACAACTTTGAACCAACATTATTTACAGCATAAGTTACTTAACATAAATGTAGAACTGGAGGAGGTATCTGTTTTGTAGATTGGGATACCTTATATTGAAGTAACATAAATCAAAAGATGTTCAAAATATAACCTTCAAAGGCTACAAAATCCCAGTCTTCTAATGTTAACCAAATGTTAGCAATTTTGGTACACATTGTTGGTGTATAGTTATATACTGTATATTACAATATATCAATATGTTTGTATTAGTTAAATTGCATCATGCATATATTACTGTATTAGGTTATGTACAATAGTTTAATCAGGGTAATTTTCAGACAGGCACCATAATGCATAGAGCAGACCGGTTGTCCACGAGAGGGAGAATGCATCTCTGGGCTGAGAGCGCTCGCTCCGAATGAGGGAGCAGTAATTGTCCACTTTGTGGTTCTGAGGGGACGCAAAGAGGTCTGTCTGGGGGTATCCCCATTGGCGAAAGATGGAGGTTGCTACCGAGGGGTTGAGAGACCACTCGTGTGGCTGGAAGACGCGACTCAGTTTGTCTGCCAAGACATTGTCCACTCCCGGCAAGTAAGTGGCCCTGAGGTACATCGAATGGGAAAGTGCTTCCACCCAAATCTGCACAGTTTCCTGACACAGGAGGAAGGAGCCTGTGCCTCCCTGCTTGTTGATGTACCACATGGCCACCTGGTTGTCCGTCTGAATCAGGATAACGTGATTTGATAGGCGTTCCTGAAAAGCCCTGAGAGCATATCGCATTGCTCGAAGTTCTAGGAAGTTTATTTGATGTTTGGCTTCCTGTGGAGACCAAGATCCTTGTGTCTGTAGATTGTCCACGTGGGCTCCCCACCCGAGGTTGGAAGCGTCGGTGGTGAGAATGAGTTGAGGATCTGGCACTTGAAAAGGCAGTCTCTGGAGGAGATTGATCTGATCTTTCCACCAGGCGAGAGACAGACAGAGTGAGTTGGTGATGTGGACAATGGTCGACAGAGGCTGAACAGCTTGAATCCATTGTGACCTCAGAGTCCAATGCATGAGTCTCATGGCCAGGCGGGCCATTGGAGTAACATGGACAGAGGACGCCATGTGCCCTAGCAGGACGAGGAATTGGCGAGCTGTTGCTGTATGTTTAGACTGCAACTGGTGAGGGAGGGCCACGAGTGTTAGCGCTCGTTGTCGAGGTAGAAAGGCATTATGACATTTTCCGTTTTATTCACCATTCCTTTTCTAATAATTCCCTACATTCTGTTTGCTTTTTTGACTGCCGCAGCACAGTGCACCGACGATTTCAATGTGTTATCCACTATGACACCTAGATCTCTTTCTTGGGTTGTAGCACCTAATATGGAGAAGAAGGGAAACCTCCTGTTCCAGAAGGACAGAATAGTCGGATACTCTCCATGCCTGCAGAGGTGATGAGTCCGGTGGAGTCCCGTGGAAGAGTAAGAAAGTTTAGGTGGTAACCCTGAGCAATGATTGCTAGCACCCATTGGTTGGTTATGATTGATTGCCACATGTTGTGAAAGTGGCACAATCGACCTCCCACTGGTATGCTTGGCAGAGGAATCAGACTGCTGCTCTCCAAGTGAAATTCAAAAACCGGAAGCAGGCCCCGGCTGGGGAGGGAGCTGCTTGTGGCTTTTGCTTTCGGGCCTGGCGAGGCTGAGGCTTTTGATAAGGTCTCGTAGTTCGAGACCTTGCTGGTGGAGGACAGTACTTCCTTGGACGGAAGAATGACTTCTTAGAGTCCTTCCTGAAGGGCTGTCTTAAGGGGAAGTCGGAAGGAATCGATGAGAGCTGTTTAAGGGTCTCATGATGGTCCTTTAATTCAGCCACTATTTGCTGGATCTGCTCACCGAACAGCTTGCCTCCTACACATGGTAGGTCAGATAGCCTGTCTTGTACTTCTGGGCGAAGGTCAGAAGATTTGAGCCAGGCCCATCGTCTTGCCAAAATAGCATCTGCAGACACTCTAGTAGAGGTGTCGAAGATATCGTAAGCTGTTCTTATCTCCTGCTTTCCTGCTTCAAACCCCTTGTTGATAAGGATTTGAAGTTGGTCTTGGAATTGTTCAGGCAGGGTTTCAGAGAAGTCCTGTATCTGTTTGAAGATGACCCTATTGTATTGGGTCATATACAGCTGGTAAGCAGCAATTCTGGAGATGAGCATGGCCCCTTGGAACACTTGTCGACCAATATTGTCTAGGAACTTGTGTTCCTTAACAGGAGGGGTAGATGAGTGAGGCTTCGTCCTTTTTGCTTTCTTTTGAGCCAATTCTACCACAACTGAGTGGTGGTCGAGCTGAGATTTTTGAAAGCTGGCGCTGACTGCACTAAATAGGTAGTGTCAGCTTTTCTATGGACTGGGGCAATGGATCCAGGGTTTTCCCAGTTTTTTTTGAGGAGGTCAAGAAGAACTTTATGAATGGGAATGGAAGTGATCACTTTAGGGGCATCCAGGAACTGGAGCAACTCCATCATCTGGTGCCTATCATCCTGCTCAGTCTGAAGCTGAAAAAGGGACCAACTCAGAAATTTCCTTCACAAAATTAATGACAGAAAAGTCCTCTGGAGGAGAACGCTTTCTACTTTCAGTAGGAGAGGGAGGTGAAGGTAAGTCATTGGTATCTGAAGAAGTATCATCACCCCAGGTGTCATAAGGATCAGCAGACTGACCTGTAGGACGAGAAGGGGGTTGGATACCCGAAGGCCCCGGCCGAGGCTCCGAGAAAATCGAAGGAATCGCCGGGGGCACCGAGGATGGCCTGGAGGGCATCGGTGCCGGTATCGAAGGCATTGATGGCGCCGACGTACGTATCGCCCCCGATGAATGGATCGTGGTGAGGGACGAATTGGCATCGATGGCTGTGACAAAACTCCCGGAGGGATGCGGAACGGTGTTTCTCCTCCAGATGAAGCTGTCAACGAGGAGCACACCGGAGCCATCGGAGACCCGGGAATCACCGGTGGAAGGGCAGTTATGAGTGCCTCCATCCGCGATAGCAGTGGTACCAGCACTGCTGGAATCGGGTCGATGACCGGTTCCACAATCAGTGCCGGTGTCGGTGCCGGTGCCAAAGGGACCTGGAGTCGTTGCATTGCCTTGACAATGGCCTCCTGGACCAGCCGGTCCAGTTCTTCTCGGAGACCTGGAGCAAGCATCCCCGGCTCCGGAACAGAAGAGGGAGGCAGAGGCATAGCCGGAGGGACCACCTTTACAGGCGGAATCGCGGCTCCCAAACCCCGATCGGGTGAGGGTGGCCTCGATGACCAGATCGCAGGAATGGTCGATGCCTTTCCTGGACAGGGCTTCTTCGACGGTGGCTTGGACGGTGGTGAGGTTGATGATTTCGCTCCCTCGACGGTCCGAGTCTTACGATGCCGATGGCAATGTTTCTCCCTTCGATCCCCTCGATCCTGAGGGGGAGTAATAGGCGCCGATGGCTGTGAAGACGTCGATGGCGGACGATCACCGGACAGTGGTCGATGCTGGTGCAACGTCGACGGTGCCGGTTTCGATGACGTCGATGCGATGGATGGCATCGGGATGTGAGCATGGAAGAGGAGTCCCATCTTCTCCATCCTTGCCTTGTGACCTTTTGGTGTCATGAGGGCACATTTGGTGCAAGTCAGGACATCGTGCTCCCGGACTAAACACATTGCACAGATGCCATGAGGGTCTGTGATAGACATGGTGCGAGTACAGTTCGGGCACCGGCAGAACCCAGACGCCATGGCCATAGAAAAAATCGAGCCGCGGAATGGACGACGGCCAGTAGGCCGCAAGGGCCAAACTCGACGGTAATCGACAGAAAACTGTCAAAAAACTTACCGGAGTACCGCGGCTACAGAGAAGAGAGGAGGGACCCCTGTGGGGCAATTTAACGTTAGTTAATTCTGTGAGGAAAATTCCTGTCAGGAATCTCCACAGAGCTCCTAAACCGCGAGGCTACTGCAGCGTGGAAAAAAGAAGACTGAAGGGGGACCCCTGCTGGCTGCAGGGTTAGTGCCATGCTGGGCATGCTCAGTAGGGGCCAGTCAAAGTTCTGGAAACTTTGATAGAAGTTTTCCGTGATTGGGCTCCATCCTGATGATGTCACCCATATGTGAGGACTACCATCCTGCTTGTCCTGTGAGAAAGGCTTAGATGGGCCACAAGGCAGAGTAAGGCCTGAATAGGCAACAGAGCAAGGTATTAGGAGCAAGAAGGCTTACAGGTCACAAGGCATAGAACAAAGTAGAAGATTGGTCAGAGAGCAAAGAGTGACTCCATTAAATGGCATCTAGGTTCTGGTAAGGTAGGGTTAAATGGGGCTGGAGACTGGATGTGGTGCATGCAGCAAGGTGGAGCTTGGCAAGGCTGGAGACGAGGCTCGTTGAGGACCCCTGGTGGAGAGGAGGTGTACCGCATGCTGAGTCAGGTGGCCAGTGAGTAGATGGCTTGGGTAGCTTGGAACAGAACTCACTGGAGGCGTCTGCTGGTTGAGAGGTGACATAGCAGGCTGGATCAGGGTACGATGAGGCTGCTCAGCAGACAAAATCATAATAAAATCCAGCTATGCTAAATACCTTTACCTCATCCTTTGGCAACAAATTTCACAGCGTGATAGTGAACTGAGTGAAATATTACTTTATTTCATTTGTTTTAAATCTATCAGTTACTTTCATTGAGTGTCCCGAAGTCCTTGTATTACTTAAGAACATAAGAAATTGCCACGCTGGGTCAGACCAAGGGTCCATCAAGCCCAGCATCCTGTTTCCAACAGTGGCCAATCCAGGCCATAAGAACCTGGCAAGTACCCCAAAACAGTCTATCCCATGTTACTGTTGCTAGTAATAGCCGTGGCTATTTTCTAAGTCAACTTAATTAATAGCAGGTAATGGACTTCTCCTCCAAGAACTTATCCAATCCTTTTTTAAACCCAGCTACACTAACTGCACTAACCACATCCTCTGGCAACAAATTTCAGAGCTTTATTGTGTGTTGAGTAAAAAAGAAGTTTCTTCGATTAGTCTTAAATCTGCTACTTGCTAACTTCATGGAATGCCCCCTAGTCCTTCTATTATTCGAAAATGTAAATAACCGATTCACATCTACTCATTCAAGATCCCTCATGATCTTAAAGACCTCTATCATATCCCCCCTCAGCCATCTCTTCTCCAAGCTGAACAGCCCTTGAAATGGTAAATTTATTTATTTATTTATTTATTTATTTAAGTTTTTTATATACCAACATTCAAGACGGTAGTCCCATCATGCTGGTTCACAAGAAACAGGGGTGAAACTTTACCATTTAACAAAAGTGCAGAAAAGCAGTTACATAAAACAAGGGAAAACAATAACTTGGAATGAGAAGGGAAATGAAGATTAGATAGTAAAATATAAGTATAAATAACATTTTGAAAGGTGGCTATTAACGCTAATACTAGCGGAGCTTGTTGTGTGAAGGGAGATTAGATGGGGTTGGAGTTAGGAAAGGCCTGCATGAACAGCCACGTTTTGAGTCTTATCTTGAATGTTGAGATGTTGGGTTCCATTCTAAGATCCGGGGGAATGGAGTTCCATAATGTTGGACCGGCTGTGGAGAATGCCCGATCTCTAAGCGTGATGTGTCTGGTAGTCTTGGCTGGAGGTACTTGAAGTGATCCTTTGTAAGCATCTCTTGTCGGTCTTGTGGAATGGTGTAATCGGAGGGGAATATGGAGATCGATTGGGGCTAATTGATGGATGTTTTTGAAAATGGTGAGAATGGCCTTGTAGATTATTCTGAAGTGGATGGGCAGCCAATGGAGGTCCATCAAGATAGGTGTTATGTGTTCTCTTCTCCTGGTGTTGGTGAGTATACGGGCGGAGGCATTTTGTACCATTTGTAATGGTTTGGTGTGTGATGAAGGGAGACCAAGCATGATGGTGTTGCAATAGTCCAGCTTTGCGAAAATGATTGATTGTAGGATCGTTCTGAAGTCATGTGTGTGGAAGAGAGGTCGTATTCTTTTCAGCACTTGGAGCTTGTAAAAGCAGTCTCTGGTGGTTTTGTTGATGTTAGCTTTCAGATTTAGGTGATTGTCAATTTGAACTCCTAGATCTCTCACTTGGGTAGTGCTTGGTACGGTAGTATGAGTGTATGTGATGGAGCTGTTTTCTGGAGTGATGAGTAGAAGTTCCGTTTTTGATGAATAGCTGTTTATTTTACTATCTGTCCCTTTAAATGTTTAAAATGTATTTTTCCAATTTTTCCAAGTAAACCGATGTGCTAACGAACGTTGGTATAAAAAAAACTTCAAATAAATAAATAAATATAAATAAATATTCTACTCCACTCATCATTTTATAAACCGCTATCATATTCCCTCTCACTTGTCTCTTTTTCAAGCCTTTCTTTATAAGGGAGCTGTACCATCCCCTTTATAATTTTTTTTTTTTGCTCTTCCCTGTACTTTTTCTGGTTCCACTTTATCTTCTTTGAGATGGGTGACCAGAACTGCACACATCAAGAATAAAGAAGCATTATGATATTCTCAGTTTGTTTCTTTATTCCTTTCAGAACAATCACTAACATCCTATTAGCTTTTTTGACAGTTGCCACACTCTAGGCAGAGGATTTTAACGTATAAGATTGCTATGTGCCCTCATTACTCTAGACATGCAATGCATTCACTAACAGAAACTGAGAAGTCTTTTGCACAAATAAAGCTGGCATTATAACATGTTACAAGTGGTCTTGGGGAATTCGTTAAGGAGGGTAACTGTGAGAATTGATGGCAACCCCAGAAAGCAGAGGCTGGGGAGCAGTAAAGGAGCCATGGGAGATACAGTCAGGGAAAAGCCAGGAGGTATTTATCTTCTGGTTGCCAGGTAATTAGGCACGCCCTCGGAAGGTTTCATTGGTTCAGCACAGTGTGTGCCCTGATTGGTGAGAGTACATAAGGAGAGCAACTGAGATACACACTTGCTAGTAGAACAGACTCCTGGAATATATGCTCCGAAACCTCTGCTCGTCTGGCTATGTTCCTGCACTACCCCTACCAATGCAGTCCTGCTCCAGCGGTCCTGCTCCTGAGACTGTGCCAGTGTTACATCTGTCTGCCATGATGCCTCCCAAGCTAGGCCTGGCTTTACTGGCTCAGCCTTCATCCAGTCTCTTCAGATACGCCTCTTGCTAACATATCATTTGATAATGACAGGACATATTCTGACAGTAATTTTCAAAATTACTTCTGCAGGTAAAATAGTGCTTTACTCACAGAAATGGCCCTTTACAAAATTACAATATACACACTGTATGTGAATACTTTTAGGTGCACAGGGAAGAGGCATTCCATAGATTGGCGTCTGGACACATACTTTTTGATTTAAAAAAATATGCATTTAAATTCTCTCAGTAAAACTACACACACCAAGTAGCGTAAGTAATTATTTGCACAGTTTTGCTGGGATAATTTTAAAATGAGACTTATAGATGTACGTTCATTTTGAAAATTGGAGTAACTTAAGCACATATTTGCCAGCTAACTTATGTGCAATACTATGAAATTACTCTCTAAAAGGCACTAGGCTACTAGTCATTCATAGAGTGCTAAAACTAATTGGTATTCATAGTTGGCATCTCCTGAACAACGCTTCCTAAATCCAGCTTCAGACATGCTACAGACTGTGCGAGAAGAGATAGACCAGCTGTTTCAGTGCTGGCCTCTGTTATGGGATAAAATCTTACAATACCAGGGTCAGATTGAACAGCTGAATCTTGTTCTCATACAGATACCTTAGGGCATGATTTACTTTTCTCCCATTCTGTGTCAATGGAAAAAAATGCTTACTACATGAGGTCCTTAGTTTGCTCTGCCACTAGTATTCTAAACAATACTATAAACTAAAAAAAAAACCCAAGACTGGGGCAATGATACCTCCCCAGCCTGTGCAACTTAACATTCAGGAAGCCCTAAGGGACTAGACATATTAGAACAGGAGCAGAAATAAAAAGCTCAGAGAGAAAAGATGGCACAGAAGCTGAAAACATTCCCAGAAGTTAGGAATCCAGAAGTCCAGGTGACAATGAAGTAAGTCCAGAAGATAAGAGTTGTAGGGACATGACAATGAATGAGTATGAAAGCGGAAGTCAATGCAGAAATGATATTCCTACTAACCTGGGTGGGGGACCTCAAACTTCCTTCTACATGCCTGGTCACGCTCCAGCCATCTTGTTGTTTGAACCGCACAGAACTGACAGGTCCAGCAAATGGGGACACATGTGGAACAAATTGTGATAACTGAAGTGGTGCCAGGGAAATAGAAGGACATTGGAGGTCACCTGCTCAGATTAGCAGGAACAATGTGCATAAAATGAAGAGGAAGAAGATAAAGAATCAAAAGCAGAGGTAGTAGCATCTGTAGGAATGATGACATACCTATATTATTTTTACCTCACACCGGTCTAAGTACACCTATACATTTTATTGCTTATGAAAAATTTCAGACTGGCTATGCCACAACCACCTAAAATTAAACCCTCAAAAAGAAAGAGAGGTGCTTTGGATCAGAAAAAAAAAATCAACTAGAGACATATTAGCACTGAAGTGACTCTGGAAGAAACAAGACTTCCTTTCAGTCACCAAGTCCGGAGCTTAGGTTTCATACTAGATTTCCGCTCACCACCGAAACCCAAATACAATCAGTAACATAACTGACTTTCTTCAAACTATGTCAACTCCATCCCTTCTTTGATGGCCCCTCCTTTGCAAGAGTTATTCAAGCCTGTATAATCTCTTGCTTGGGCTACTGCAACTCCTTCGACATGAAGCTTCCAAAAAGGTTAACAGATGCCTGCAAATTGTACAAATTCACCACTGTGCAAACTATGCTGAACTACAAGAAAGTTTGAAATAATCACCCCAACATCAGATCCGTACATTGAATCCCAACCTTCTACCACAGCAGTTCTCAACTTATGTGTTTCTAAGGACAGGCAGGTGTGTCACCATCCTCCACTGGCAGGATACCATACTTCCCGAACTCCCGGCTGCTCTCACCCCCTCCTCCGCCCCAGTAAGACACTGAGAACTCCCCCTCCACCCAGGACTGAAAATGCTGATGGCCTGCACAGAACATGGCAGCAGAGCTGGTGGAAGCACTTGGGGTGGCAGCAATAGTGGCATGGCCTCTCCTTGCATGCATGGCCTGGAAGAGGAAGTCATGTGTGGTAGTCCTGTGCATATGCATGGGTAGGCGAGGCCATCCTGCCATCAGAAGTGGAAGCAGCATTGACAATTAATCAGCAGACCTGGAGAAAGAATAGGAACAACCAGTAGTAAGAAGCAGGAGGCAGATTAGCATCAGTCCCCATGGCTGATGGGAGTCTTCCTCTTTCATGGGCCATGGGAATTGGAGAAGGAAGTGACTGCTGCTGCCACTTGTGCTTCTGAAGGGGGAAAGAAAGGAAAGAGAGAGAGAGAGCATGTGTATGTGTGTGCATGCATGTGTGTGATTAAAAGTATATGAGTGCCTTGGATTGAGAGTGTGTGTTTAAGTAAAAGGAGGCATATGTATGTGTGTGTGTGAGATTGAGTATGTATGTGTGCGTGATTGAGAGCATATGTGTGTATGATTGAGAATGTGTGTATGTGAGATGTATGTTTGTATGTGAGATGAATGTGTGTGATTAAGAGTATGTGTGTTCAAAGTGAGAGAGCATATATATATATATATGTGATTGAGAGCATATGTGTACAAGGGAGAGAGAGTACATGTTTATAATTGAGAATGTGTGTGAGAGAGAGAATGTGTGTGTGTGTTTGTAATTAAAATGATGCGAGTATAAGTGAGAGAGAGCTTGTGTGACTGAGTGTGTGTATAAGTGAGAGAGCAGGTGTGTGTATGTGTGTGCACTAATTCAGCACAAACTTAGGGAATCAAAAGTTCCCACATATGGAAAGCAGAGGATTTTTTTGGCTTATTAGTTTTAACTACTGTGACTTTTTGAATATTTTATGGTGTCTGGAAATTTTTTAAATTATTTTTAAATTATTGGATTTTAAAGTCATCAGCTGTTTTGAAATATTTGTTCTTTTTTTTAGTATGACTTTACTACTATTGCTTTTCAATTTGCAACAGCGCTAGGAAAGTATTACAAACATGAGGAGGGATCTAGTAGAGCTCGAGGAATGGTGTAAGATCTGGCTGTTAGGAATTGTGGACCCTTGGCCCGAGGTGGGGTTAACGCTACCTGAAGGGTTGGGCCCCACAGGTCCCCACCGTCGGGAGGTGAGGCCGGGAACAGAGGCAAGCTGGGACTTCGCCAGTACCGGCCCTCGTTCCCCGCAGGTTGAGCCCTTGGGTGCCGGGGCCGGCTGGACTTAGGAGAACCTCTGTGTGGCTGGTCCCGGAGAGAGTAGACGACTGGATGCAGAGAGTGTCAGAGAGGTTTGGTACAGTCCAAGACAGGAGCACTCTCAGAGGGGGAAGGAGAGAGGGTCTCAAGGGGTGCAAGGCCAATGCAGCTCTGTAGAGAAGGACCACGTGGGAATGGCCTTGAGTTGAGAACGTGCAGATGCAGAGACTTGAACTATGGTATGCTGAATAAGGAATAAAGCGGGGAACCTGCTGTAGCAGGTGCCAGGAGAGTAGCAGCGCAGAGGTACTGCTCGAAACACGGCTATGCGGTGACAAGACCTTCTGTAGTAGAAGCGCTGGGGAGTGCCCCGAGGAGCAGGGACACCAAGACACAGTCCGGTAAAAAGTTTCAGCGCTGAGCTAGGTCTTGATGAGTAAAAGCACTGGAGCAAGATCCCCAATGTAGAAGTGATATGAGAGTCCCGAGGAGCAGAGGGCACTCTGGTAGGAGCTCAAATGTAGAGGCACTGAGCTAGGCCCTGAGGAGCGGGAAGTGCTGAGAAAGAATCCAGGTGAAGAAGCGCTGAGCCAGGCCCCAAGGAAAGGGAAGCACTGAGACAGGAACCCGGGTGGAGAAGCGCAGCGATCCGAAGAGCAGGAACAACAGGTCCATAGAAAAGGAACTGCCACCATTAGGAACCAAGGAACTCCTTGCCAAGTCGGTTGGTGGTGGCTGGAGGTAAAGCTTAAATATCCCGGGCCTGTGATGTCATCAGCCGAGGACGAGCCTGAAGTTCCCGCCATTGGCCCTTTAAACGGAGGACAGATGGCGCGCATGCGCGCCTAGGGAGGCCCAGGGTCAGAACGCTGGTCGGCGGCATCCCAGCCACCATGTGAAGAACAGGGAGCCAGGAGGAACACGGCGGCAGCGACTGGCAACTTCCGCGAGTGTACCGGAGGTAGTGAGCCAAGCATGACATGACATGAGTTGAGCCTGCCGCGGGTGGCCGCAACCAGCAGCCATAACACTGGCAGCTAAGATTTAATGCTAAAAAAATGCAGATTAGTACATTTAGGATGCATAAATCTCAGGGAGAGGTACAGTACTAGAGGTGAAATTCTTCTAAGCACGAAGGAAAAACAGGATCTGGGGCTAATTGTATCTGATAATCTTAAGGGGGCCAAGCAGGTATATAAGGCGATAGCAAAATCCAGAAAGATACTTGGCTGTATAGAGAGAGGAATGGTCAGCAGAAAAAGGGAGGTGATATTGCCCTTGTATAGGTCCCTGGTGAGACTTCATTTGGAATACTGTGTACAATTCTGGAAGATTGTACCTTCAAAAAGATATAAACAGGATGGAGTCGATCCAGAGGGTGGATATTAAAATGGTCAGTGGTTTCATTCTAAAGAATATGAGGAAAGATAAAGATCTAAACATGTACACCCTAGAGGAAAGGTGAGACAGAGGAGATATGATAGATATTTAAATATCTTAAAGGTTTCCATGCACAGAAGGCGAGCCTCTTGCAATGGAAAGAAGGCTCTCAAACAAGGGATCATGGGAGTAGGGTGAAAGGGGGTAGACTTAGGAGTAATCTTAGAAAATATTTCTTTACAGAGAGGTGATGGATGTATAGAACGGTCTCCCAATGGAGATGGTTAAGACAAAAACAGGTAATTGAATTTAAGAAAGCATGGTATAAATAATGGGGATCTCTAAGAGAGTAATGGAAATTATAAAGCTAAATTAATTGGGCAGATGGGCAGACTAGATGGGCTATATGGTCTTTTTCTGCTGTCTTCTTCCTATATTTCTATGTCTATATTTCTTGATTTATGAGTGATAGTAATGTTTCTGTTTTTGTACTACTGCACTGCATACAGAGTCATGCTTTTTTAGTTTCCAATTCAATTTTTGTCAGCACGATTTTATTTATACTTTATGGTCTCTATTCTGTCTTAGGTGAGACTGTCTGTATTCTGCAAGTGTGACCAAGGCTAAGCTTCCTGCTAATGTGTAAACTCTGTGTTGGAATCTATAGCAGCCTAGCTTGCTCTCTTTTTCTAATAGAAAATGTATAAATAAACAATGATGATGATGATTTATATATGTTTATAAACAATTTGTTATACTCTGTATCTAATCCCTATTATGTTCCATATAGCACTGTATTGCAACTGTATACTTTGTTTTTAAATTTATTCAAATTTATCTCTAAAATTATTGTAATAAAATAGTGAAATTTAATTTTTCCCTTCTATTTTTTGTTGTAACTCTTGCATGTTTTGAAGAGATTTTCCTTTGTTGCATTATCTAATGTATATTAAACAACTATTTATTATACACGGGAAGGGCAATTTTCAAAAGCCACCGACAAATAAAGGGATGTCTGAAAATGAAATACCCTACATGCGGGTAAAAGTACATGCAGTGATCAACAACATGCCTGCTTTTATACATGGGAAACGTAGGTGGAACCAGAAACAGGGTTAGTTCAGGGAGGCAACAACACACATAGTTCAGCATTTTCAAATCCATACATGTCATTTTTCAGGGGAAAAAAGTATCTGCAGAATAAGGATATGTATACTTTCCCTTTGAGAACTGTTGTGCAAGGGGAAAAGTACCTACAGACTTTGCCACCCATTCAGGCTCCTCTTGAATACACTCATCAGCGATGGGGTGAGTTTATAATCCTAACTCTGAAGTGACCATTGAGAAACAACACTTTCTGAAGGTGACCCACGTGAGCACTCACCTAAGGTCCCAAAACTATGGCTGCAGCCATGAAGCGCAGGACTTGCTGATAAATTTGCATTTGTGGCAACCTGGGAAGTTACCTTATCCTGCTCTTGACCTAAAGTTTGCAGATTCTCTTGATCACATGAAGGATCTGCGCACTCTCATATCAAACAAGCTCTCAGATATTCCAGGATCCGAGAAGGGAAAGGCTGGTCCTAGGAGTAATTCACAACCCTTACTCGATTCCAGTGCCTGCAATATCCACAAGTACACTTGCTGGCTCTCTTGCTTGGACTTGGCCATGACTAATTTCTCATTCTGCTACAGATAAACCAGGTACCTTCCCCTGTGAAGGAAACTTGCTCTTCCACAATGCTCTTCTAAAAGATTTGCTGCTTTAACCTGCCCGATCTGTATTATCCGGAACCCTGCCATTGTGAATTTCACGAAAGGAGACTCACAATGGCAGGAGATTCTTGGTCACTCCCAGATTTTCTACCAACTTCTGTGGCTCCACCTCCCACCAAAAACAGACTTAAAAAAAAATGGCCTTCTGCCCAGTCAGGCATTAGATGCAGAGCATGCCAACTAATGGCAAAGCCAAAATCGTGTCTGGTTATCACCACTGTGCTACCTGCTTAGAAGTGATTCAAATGGATTGTGTAGCATCTGAGCCAGAAAGGCAGCCCCAGACTTCTTCAGCGCCCTATCAATGAGAGAAATATGTGTCTTTCTCTCCCCAGACTAAGCCTAGGTCTGCTGACCTGGCTACATGGTCCCCACTTATTGCCACCTGTAAGGACAGGCTAGAAACCATTTCAGATTGTCTTAAATATAGTCCTTTTGTAATGAGAAACTTTCAAGGCTAATCTTCCTTCCTCTGAAATGGGGCAACAAAATAACTGCTCCATAGTTTTCCATATCTGAAGGAATATCTCCAGGGAGTCCCAGTCCATTCAATCATATCCTGATACAAAGGGGAAAGGTTTGGCAAGATTTGTAATCTCTATAATTATAGGGGTCCTCAGAGGAGATTCAATGCCTCTTCACCTAGGCAACCAACGAAAAAGAAGCATTCTTCCTTCTGAGGCAGTCTCACCACAGAGGGGTCCTCCCCTAAGAGAGGGAATCTCATTTTATCTCTTTCTGAATTCCCATGCTATCCTCCACTTTCCTTTGAGATGATTCCTGGTTGCCTTGGGGTCAAGCCCCTGTACCAAGGCAGGCCCCCCCCCAAAGGACTTCCGGAGGAGCCAGAGTGTCATTAGGGGGCAGGGCAGAACCTGAACCCTGGTTTCATCATTTTTTTTTCTTTTTGAAAAAGGAAGTACAAGGAGGCAGGAGCAATGGAGTAGACTTTTCAGACACGAGGCCTGGGCAAGACTGCTAAGGCAGTTTTGGTGCTGTCCTACTCACCTCCAGGCTTCCAAACTGTTGGGATCTTCCTTAAATTGAACACTTTGTGCTGAATAAGCGCAATTCAGTGGAAAAAGGCTTCTTTTTCTCCTTCTGGATTAATACCCCTTCAGCTCAGAGGATTTGCACGGAAGACAGGATGTGATTAAGAATGGTGAGCACGGTTTGGACCTTTAGCTGCTGCATCATAGACACCACATTGGACAACTGGGTCCTCATTCCTCTTTATGTATTTATTTATTTATTTATTTAAGTATGTTGTATATTCACAGCCCTAAGCTGCTTGCTGTTAAGACATACATTAAAAAATGCAATAAAAATAATAAAACAGACTAAAAACGCAAAATAGGTAATAAAACCAAGGAATAGCTCTAAAACAAGTCATGACAAATGCCTAAGTCAGGGCTCTAACTCACTCCCTGGAGCTTAACTGAGTGAGGCACACTCCTTTAATAACCATGACTCCTCTGACTTCATCGAGGCTAGGTTACCAAGGGAGTCAGCCACACCACTCCAGGGGACTGGTGTACAATGCCTATGCACATACCTGGACATAGTCCCACTGAAAAGGGCTGAGCTACCTCCATGGATCCTGAAGGTCCACACTGTAACCTGCAGTCTGTATTTTCACCTCTGATTCTTCTCTAGATTGTTTTTTTTACTATATAAAAATAAGTGACTCCAAGGAGGATGCCTGTTGTAGAGAAGGAAGGAAGAGTGGCCAACACCTGCCTATCATCCTGAAATCTAACCCTTGGCTCACAGAATGAGGAAATCAGCCCAAGACATTTGCCTCCCAGAACCCAGTTTCTTCATCTGTCACACCAGTTGAGACAGGTGCTACCACCTGCTGAGGCAGAGAGTATACTGACAAGTTCCTCTGCTGCACCAGGCTTAATAGTGAGTAAGATTGTCAGTGTGAAGCTTTTTCTCTGTCTCCATCTGCTGGTAGGGGAAACAAAAGCAATGTGTCTGGACTGGTATGGCAGGATGAAAAGGAATAGAACATCTATGTTGGTTCCTACTGCTGTGTGCTCCAAATATTGTTTTTTAATTCCACAAATATCTCCTGAATATCCCTTTTAATGACAGTTGCTACTCAGCTAAACACAAATAATATAAGTTATTTTCCATCTAGATCCAAATCACACAAGGGGTGAAATGATCCTAAAGAAAATACATAATCCTGCATCTGCTTCTAATGAGGTGAATAGTTCAACATGTCTCTAAAAGAGAAACTCTTTATTCCTAGTAAAATTTCTGCATATGTAGCTTATGAAGTGCACTTTTACTACAGTTTCAAAACAACTTCATCAATAGAAATTTTCTAATAAAAGTCCTTCCTTGCTAAAAGGGTTAACATTATAAGAAACAAAAATATAAAATTCTGCTATATTAGAAATAAATTCAATACAGTCTTTCTGAATGAATAAAAAGCATAATTTTGATTCAAATATTCATATAACTAAGACCATTGGAAAACTGATAAAGTGCCAAGAAGCAGAGACATCTCTGACACCAGACTAAGACAAACGGAAGACAGCATTCTAACAGGAAACAGGCCTTGTAACAAAGCCAACCTCAGCTTAGAATGCGGATGCAACATAATATGAAGGCAATAATGTTTCGTTAAAATATGTAATGGATTCCAACTTACTTACTTTGCAAATCTCTCGAGTAGAGACTGGCCGGCGTCTGTCTACCATGTCTGTCTCACTTATGCTCTAATTCGAACCTTTAGTGACAATACTGCCAAACAATATTCATGAAAAATTTAAAAAGATAACGATTTTAGCATTTTAAGGGGACAAGCTGAACCACCATGTTGGTATGAAGAAAAACAAAAAAGCTGGTTGCAATTTTCACAAACATCCACATTAATGCCAGAGAAACAATTTGTACTGCAAAATCTTAGCTGTGCTGTACATCAAAGATAGGAGAAAAATTAGCAAATCAATTAAGTCAAAGTCATACTATGACACTGCACTAATTTACAAATCATAGAAACAGATGACACTGCAGAAAAACAACCATTTGATCCACCTAGTCTGCCCAATTGTACCTACCAACTGTGCTGTTACAGTTCTTACTTGATCTGTGATTTTCCCTCTCCCTCAGCTACCAATGGCCTTTTCATTCTATATATTACATATGTTTGAATTATGTTACTGTTTTGCCTCCTAAGAAGTCTCTTCCAGGTGTCAACCACCCTCAGCAAAAAAATAATTTTCTCACATTCCTTTTGATTTTTCATTTTGTCTGCTTCATAGGACAACAACTTTTCATTTTACAGAAAATTATTCCTTAGAGTACCTAATTGAACCCTGCTAGATATTTTATTATTACTTTCATATCTATCCTTTCCCTTCTAGAGAATACGTCTTTAGCTCCTTCAGTTTCACTCTGCATGGCTTTTAGCATTATGTTCCAACCCTCTCCTGGAGGCACACCTATCCAGTCAGGTTTTCAGGATTGTCACAATGAATATGCATAAGATGGATTTGTATATAAACTGGATATCCAATGCACGCAAATCTACATCATAGATATTCATTACAGGTATTCTGAAAACCTGACTGGTTAAGTATGCTTTAAGGAGGGGTTAGGAAACACCTGCTTATAATGCAGTCAATGCACCATTTTCATGGTCCTCCTTTTAATTGACTTTACCTTGTCAATGTCCTCTTGCAGATGTCTCCAGAACAGTACACAGAAACCTGTAAAAGGGTAATATTACTTCTCTCTTTCAACTAATTATATCTGTCTTTATGCATCCAAACTACAATTAGCTTTCCCTTTTTTGCATTCCTATTTTGCCATACCTTTGACCATTTTCCAGTTTTTAAAAGCTTTCATCTTATTTACTTCCTTTGGCTTGTGTGCTATCTTGAAAATTTTTCTCTCTTAAAACAGGCAAGCATTCCTATTTAACTATTCACCAATGTCACTTACAAAGACAATGAAGAGGATTAGACTTGGCATTGATCCTTGTAGCACTCAGCTGGTCACTTTCACTTCCTCATGTGAACCACAGTGACCACCACTCTCTGAGTTATGTTGCTTAACCAATTTATTACACGATTTAAAATTTGTGTTCCAACTCTCAGACAAGCTGGCTTGCTCTCCATTCTGTGTGGAACAGCATCAAAGGCTTTGCAGAAATCCTGATAGCTGTCCTGAATTGTAATGTGCCTTGAGCACAGATTTGGAAAGCTGAGTAAATAGTAACATTAAATGACAGCAAGTAAAGGCCAAAATACCCATCCAGTTAGCCCAGCAAGGTGTTTAAGGATGTATTTGTGTCTCTGTACAGGTTATCTCCTCACCTACCTTTAGGGTTGTAACTGCTGCCCTGCACAGGCTACCCTCATGCAGAAAAGTTAGTTCATTTCCATCCCCTTGCCATTAGGGATTTTCTAAGTTTATCCCATACTTTTTTTTTTTTTTAATTCAGTCACTGTTTTTGTCTTCACAACCTCCTCTGGGTGGTGGTAAAGAATAAAACCCTTTCCATGAAAAAATGTTTTCCTGACATTCTTCCTGAGTCTACCCACCTGGAGCTTCATATCATGACCCCTAGTTCCACTGCTTTCTTTCTACTGGACAAGGGTTTTCTCCTGTGTATTTGTAATATATTTTAATTTAAAAGCCTGTATCATGTTCCCCTCATTTCTCCTTATCACTAGGGATTACATATTTAGTTCCTCAAGTCTTATCTTATTTATCTTTTGGTGCAGATATCACACTCTTGTGGTGGCCTTGTTCTGGACCTCTTCTCTCCTATCTCTAGTCTGTTTTGAGATATGACCTCGGAACTGAACACAGTACTCCAGATGAAGCCTTACCACTGACTGTACAGAGGCATCAACTTCTTTTTTCTGCTGGTTATGCCTTCCTCTGGCCCTAATCACTGACTTGTCATTCTGTTTTGCTACCTTTGAATCAGACATTATCATCCCAAGGTCTCTCTCTCAGTCCATGCACATGAGGTCTTTCACCCTCCATCACATAGACTCCTTTGGATTTTTGCACCTCAAATGCATGACTTACTTTTTGGCACTTCAAGCTTTGTTAGATCACCTCTAATTCTATCTACTTTGTCAGGGATGACCTCTCTGTTGGAGATCTTAGTGTCATTTGCAGGAATGGATTTAGGTTTTTGTCATTCCTAGGCACTGTTGATAGTGTCGCCCCTGTCCCTGCTAAGGTAGGATATAACTAATGAAATTAACATTGACCAACTCAAAACAGAAATAAAGTAATAAGACAATATACAACTCACTACTACAAATTAGATAATTTATTTATCCTACCGATAGCCCATGTGTAAAGTTACTTGTGCTATGCCATCTGCTCAGTGAAACTGTTAATGACATCATCAGACAATACAGATATGAGACTGAAGCCTGGAGTCCATGCTTACAGGGCCATTTTAACCACTCATGGGGCCCTGGGAAACCTTTTCTGTATGGTCCCCATTGTGTTTTTCCCACTTTGATCCCACCCCCATGTAAGGAACAGAGAAACTTTGGGGCAGATTTTAAAAGGGTTATGCGCGTAACCCTTTAAAACCTGCTCCTGCACGCGCCGAGCCTATTCTGCATAGGCCCGGCGATGCGCGCAAGCCCCGGGACGAGCGTATTCCCGGGGCTTGAAAAAAGGGGCGGGGAATGGGCAGGGCGGTTCTGGGGTGGGGGCGGGACCGAGGCCTCCGGCACGGCGGCCGTGCCGGGGGATCGCGCGCCGGAGGCAGGCGTAAATAAAAAAAATAAAGGTGGGGGGGATTTAGGTAGGGTTGGGGGGCAGAGGGAACGTGGGAAATCCATCGGGGCTCCCCTAGCGATCGGCACGCGCAAGGTGCACAAGTGTGCATCCCTTTGCGCGTGCCGACCCCAGATTTTATAACATGCGCACGGCTGCGCGTGCATTTTATAAAATCGGGTATAGATTTGTGCGTGCCGGGTTGTGTGCACAAATCTACGCCTGCGCGAGGTTACGAAAATCTGGCCCACTATCTGGCCCACTATGCATAACATAATTCTTACAAAATTATATAAGAGATCTAAAAATAGAACAGGAATATAGCTGTCTTTCTTATGCTTCTTCACTTCTCTTCACACCATGTCTAAAATATCAATATACCTCCTTGTAGGAAACATAATAAGTCACGCTGTTATAGATCCCTAGACAGAAATTACGGGGTAGATTTTCAAAGGGGTACGCACGTAGGATACACGCGTACCCCCGAAAACCTACCCCAAACCACCCCTGCGCGCGCCGAGCCTACGTCCCGGGGCTTGCATGGAGAGGCGTGCCGGGGGGGCGTGGCGGTCATGACGCGGCATTTCGGGGGCGTGGCGCGGGTGACGCGACGTTTCGGGGGCGGCGCCGTGGGTATGGTTTCGGCCCGGGGGCATTCCAGGGGCATGGCCGTGCCCTCCGGAACAGCCCCCGGGTCGGGTGATGGCGCGTCAGCAGCCCGCAGGCGTAAATCCGGCAATAAAGGTGGGGGGGGGGGATTTAGATAGGGCCGGGGGGGTGGGTTAGGTAGGGGAAGGCGAAAGAAAGTTCCCTCCGAGGCCGCTCCGATTTCGGAGCGGCCTCGGAGGGAACGGAGGCAGGCTGCGTGGCTCGGCGTGCGCAGGCTGCCCAAAATTGGCAGCCTTGCGCGCGCCGATCCCGGCTTTTAATGGCTACACGCGTATCTATTGAAATCCCGTGTACTCTTGTTCGCGCCTGGTACGCAAACAAAAATACGTGCTCGCACAAAATTATAAAATCTATCCCTACATGCTTAGGAGGACACCTCACCTTAGTCACACATGCAGAAAGCAGACAGACCTTTCCCAAATGCAGAATAAAGAGACCATAAAATAAATAGAAATGTGCAGACAAAAACTGAATTGGAAACAGCAACAAGCCAGACTCTATATGCAATGTAATAATTGGAAAACAAACATCACCATTCCTTATAAAACAATACAATCATGAAACATAAAATATCATGAAACATAAAATATCAATCATAATAGTAAAATCACATTAATAAAAAGAATAAATATTTCAAAACTGCTGATGAATAGAATAACATCTAATAATTAAAAACTCTTACAAAATTTTACAAATTTCCCAAATATCAGTATTAAATTTCAAAACAGCACACAGACAAAAAAAACCCAAACCACCCAATAATAATAGTAAGGTTAAAAAAACATCCTCTGCTCTCCATACCTGTCACCTGATGGGCTCTTACCAAAGACAGAATATGGGACCAACAAACAAAATCAAGAAAAATAAAATAATCATAATAGCAAAGCCATACTAATAATAACAATAAACATTTCAAAGCAACTGATGAACAGAACATCTAATAATTAAAACCTCTTAAAATATTTATAAATTTTCCAAAACATCGATATAATAAACAGCAGACACATCAAGCATCATCAATAAAGAAATTAAAATGATAAAAAAAATTCTCCTGCTCTCCATACCTGAGATTTTTGGATTTCCAGTGATCGTCATGGATTGGGAAAAAAAAAAGGGGGGGGGGGGAGGGGCGGGGGCACTGCACAAACTTTACCGTCCCTCTCATACCCACACCAGCTCTCACAAAAAAAACCCCTCACCCTACAAACACACACATTCTCACACACAAACATGAACTCTCACCATCACCCACACACATGAAGGCTCTTTCCCCTCTCCCCCATACAAGCTTTCAATCTCACTGGCTCTCCCCCTCACACACACACACACACACATATGCAGGCTATCATTCTCACATACTCTAATAGGCTCCCTTGCACATACACAGATTTCCTCACTCCCACAGGCTCCATCTCAGAAACCAGCTCTCATTCCCACAAGCTCTCTCTCTCATAAACCACAGGCTCAATCACACACACATGCACAGGCTCTCTCTGCCACAGGTTCACACACATACCTAGGTAGACTCCCATTCATTCTCACACAAACCCCCAACAGCAGGCTCCCATTCATTCTCAGTCCCCCTCCAGGTAGGCTCCCATTCATATTCTCCCCCCAGGCAGACTCCCATTTATTCACCCCCCAGGCAAGCTCCTATTCATTCTCTCACACACACACACACACACCCCAGCAGGCAGGCTCCCCTCTCTCTTTTGCAGGCAGGCATGATCACACTTTTGTCAGCAGCTTCAGAGCCCCTCTCACTCATTTGCTGCTGCTGTTGCTGCCACTGCATGCCTACTGAAGAGAAGCCAATCCATAGCTGCAGGAGCCTGTTCTGCTTTTCACCCTCTGTGCCAGTCCTGTGGTATTCAAAATTCATGAGGCTAGCACTTCCTCAATGTAAACTTGTGCACCACGAGATTAGCACAGAGGAAGTGCTAGCCCTACGAGTTTTAAATACCTCAAGGCTGGCAGAGAAGGAGCAGCAGCAGAATGAGCTCCCTCATCTTCTGCACCCAGGCAGGGCCTGGCCTTTTCCTATTTCACTGGCAGCTGGAAGGGCCTTTTCTTTTCTTCACCACCGATGAGCTGGGTCTACTGGAGGCCACATGGGCTTCCTTTCTTCATTGTCAGTGGGATGAGGTCCATCAGCAGCGGCATGGGCCTCTTCTTTTCATCACTGCTGGTGGCATGGTGTCCACTGGAGACTGCACAAGCCTCATCTTCATTGCTGGTGGGATAAGGTCCACTGGAAGTTGCACGGACTTCTAACTCTTTTTTTTGGCCACCAGTGGGTTGGGGTCCACTGGGGCTACATGGGGCTCCCTGTAGATACACCTATGTTGTCCATCAGCGCTCCCCTAAACAGGCCAGGCCAAGGGGCATTGGTCCCCTCTCTCAGTTAGCCTTTGAGCAGTTATTCTAGTCACAGCACAGAGTCTGACAGCAGAGAATATTACAGAGGCGGCTATAGTACAGACTTTTTTTCCACGGCATGAGGCATGAAACTTTTTTCTCTGCCTGTCACCCCCCAGATACCTGCAACCTTAGGCACAGGCCTAGTTTGCCTAGTGACAAATTCAGGCCTAGACATTCGCACAAAGACAAACTTTTCCTTCAATCTTCTCTGCAATATAGCTCACAAAGATATTGAACAGAACTGGCTCCAGACCCAGTCCCTGAAACATTCCACTAATCACTTCTCTCTCCTTCAAGTGAATTCCATGTACCTCTACCCTCTGTTATCTATTAGTCAACTAATTTCTAATCCTGTCCACCACCTTGGGATCCATTCCCACAGGCTGCTCATTTTATTCATGAGCCTCCTACGTGGAATAATATCAGTAGCTTTGCTGAAATTCAAGCAATCCATATCCAGTGCGTATCCTTGATCTAATTCTTTAGTGATGAATTGATAAAACTCACTACCAAGTTAAGGCTAATCAGCCTTTAGTTTCCAACTTCCTCTCTTTTGCCACTTTTGTGAACAGGAATCACAAGCTGCCTTTCTCCATTCTTGTGACACCATTCCCATTTCCAAAGATATATTGAACAGGTCTTTCAGTGAAACCTCTGAGCTGAGCTCACCGTCAGGACCTTCCCGGAGCTCTCCTTAGGCCCTTGCGAGGCCTTGCCGGTCCGCCCCATACAGCGCCATTCGTTCTGGCCTGCACCGACCCCAATGGACCGCGCCTACTGCATCAGACCGCGCCATCCCTACCGGATCGAGACGACCACCTCGATCGAGCCCCAAGCCTACCTGAGGCCCTGTGAGCGTCCTGCCTCCCTCTCTGAGTGATGGACGCTGCCACGGCCCTCCATCCACGCCTGCCTAGACCGCACTGCACCCGACCGCATCGAAGCTGCCTAGGACTCCTGCCACTGACGTCAGACCAATGCGACAGGGGACAGATCTTAAAAAGTGAGACTGTGAGCCTCCGGTGTTGCGCACCGGGCGTCACGCGCCAAAGAAGCGCAACAAAGGAGCCTGCCCCTTAGTGCGCCCCTTTGCGTTGCCACTGAAGTTGCTCACACTCGCTACTTTCAACGTGGGCCTACTCACATCGGATGTTCTAAACATTTACTTGAGGTACTTCTCTTCGAACCCCTTCGCCACTCCGCTCTGAGCCCTCCCCAGGCACCTCCAGCTGCAGCTCCTCCTGTTCACCGAGCAAGCTGCACATCTTCCACCAGAGTTAGTCCATCTTCTCTCACTGCAGGACAATACTGGGACACCGACTCTTAATTTTCATCTTAGTTTGTCACCCACTCGTTTACTCCATTAGTTTTTCAAGTCGCTCCCCTCTAGCTGCCTAGCTCTGCTTCAGTATCTTGTGTTTAACCTTTCCCTGCTTTCCACCATGATGATTTACTCCATCCCCCGCATCTATTACCCCACCTACCAATGCACCACACCCCACCTATCCAATCCCACCGTACACCGCAAATCACTGATAACTATCTTAATCTCCCCACTGACTCAGTTCCTTGGCCTCACTGCACTACCTATAGTACTCTTTAATGCCCAATCTATTTTTAAAAAAGCCCATATCCTCAATGATCTTCTCCTAGACTGCAAACCTGATATCTGTGCTATCACTGAATCCTGGCTCAAGCACATGGATTCCGTATTCTTAAACCAGCTCCCTACTCAAACCTGACATCTTCTCTATCCCTAGGCCTAATAAAAGAGGTGGGGGTCTCCTCCTGGCAGCCAAAAAACACCTTAAACTCAAACGCCTAAACATCAACTCCCCTCACAGACTCAAAACTGGCTTATTTAAATCTAATGAACTCCAAATATGCCTTATTTACTTGCCCCCCAGCCTACTTGAACAAAACTCCTCTCCCCTTATTGAATTCATCTCTGACAATCTTAACATTGACATTCCTGCCATCATGTTAGGAGATCTCAACCTCCATGTCGATTCCATTCCCCTCTCATCCTCTTGTGAGACATTCCTCGCAAGGGTGACCACATCACTCCCATCCTCAAAGACCTACACTGGCTCCCAATCCTCTCCCGCATCCACTACAAAACTCTGACCATTGTACACAAATCCCCCTATGTCCACAACTCCAACTGGCTCGACCTGCCATTTAACCGATACCAGTCCTCTAGACCCATCAGAACAGCCAACAAAGGCACCCTAATAGTACCCCCACTTAAAACAGCTCGCCTCTCTTCCACTCGTGACCGCACCTTCTCTATTGCCAGCCCGTCCTTATGGAATGCCCTTCCCCATCCTGCGCCTCGAATCATGCTCCATCAAATTTAAAAAGAAGTTAAAAACCTGGCTATTTAAACGTGCCTACCCTGAATAGTAGCTGGACTCCCTGCGCCTCCAGGTTCGGCCTTTCCAAGACACTGTACCCTTATTTTCTACAGAGTTACTTCTTGTTGTTTTAACCTTTCCTTCTATGCTGTTCTCTAGTTTTCCCCCCTCCCAGTTACTCCCCCTTGTCATCATATAATTTCAGTCCTGCTGTTCAATTGTGAACTGGTATGATGTCCATACTAATACGGGTATATAAAAGCTGTTAAATAAATAATAAATAAATTCCTAAACTCTCTTAATGCCATCGGCTTCAGGCAAATAATTTCCTCTCCCACACACAAAGAAGGACACACGCTCAATCTCTTATTTGTCAACTCCAGTATTCACTCTCCCAACGCACCCTCTTGTACCCATGTCTCCTGGTCAGACCACTCACTCATTAATGCACTCCTCTCTATAAAGCTTTCCACTACACACAACCCCACACACTGTAACACCATACACTTCAGAAAACCCTGTTCCATAAATAAATTAATCCCCGCCCTATCCAACATTCTAGACAAACTAGACCTAACTGATCCCGATGCCGCACTCTCTACCTGGTATAACATCACCAACAATATTGCTAATTAGGGATGTGAATCATTTTAGGACGATTAAAATTATCGTCCGATAATTTTAATATCGTCTTAAACCGTTATGGAACACAATACAATAGAGATTCTAACGATTTATCGTTATAAATCGTTAGAATCGTGAGCCGGCACACTAAAACCCCCTAAAACCCACCCCCGACCCTTTAAATTAAATCCCCCACCCTCCCGAACCCCCCCCCAAATGACTTAAATAACCTGCGGGTCCAGCGGCGGTCCGGAACGGCAGCGGTCCGGAACGGGCTCCTGCTACTGAATCTTGTTGTCTTCGGCCGGCGCCATTTTCCAAAATGGCGCCGAAAAATGGCGGCGGCCATAGACGAACACGATTGGACGGCAGGAGGTCCTTCCGGACCCCCGCTGGACTTTTGGCAAGTCTTGTGGGGGTCAGGAGGCCCGCCCCAAGCTGGCCAAAAGTTCCTGGAGGTCCAGCGGGGGTCAGGGAGCGATTTCCCGCCGCGAATCGTTTTCGTACGGAAAATGGCGCCGGCAGGAGATCGACTGCAGGAGGTCGTTCAGCGAGGGTTCCGGCGCCTCGCTGAACGACCTCCTGCAGTCGATCTCCTGCCGGCGCCATTTTCCGTACGAAAACGATTCGCGGCGGGAAATCGCTCCCTGACCCCCGCTGGACCTCCAGGAACTTTTGGCCAGCTTGGGGGGGCCTCCTGACCCCCACAAGACTTGCCAAAAGTCCAGCGGGGGTCCGGAAGGACCTCCTGCCGTCCAATCGTGTTCGTCTATGGCCGCCGCCATTTTTCGGCGCCATTTTGGAAAATGGCGCCGGCCGAAGACAACAAGATTCAGTAGCGGGAGCCCGTTCCGGACCGCTGCCGTTCCGGACCGCCGCTGGACCGGCAGGTTATTTAAGTCATTTGGGGGGGGGGTTCGGGAGGGTGGGGGATTTAATTTAAAGGGTCGGGGGTGGGTTTTAGGGGGTTTTAATGTGCCGGTTTTGCGATTTTACGTTTTTTCGATTTTTTACGATTTTTCACGATTTTTCACGATATTTTACCCCCCCAAATGGCAACAATACGATTCCCTCCCCCTCCCAGCCGAAATCGATCGTTAAGACGATCGAGGACACGATTCACATCTCTATTGCTAATGACCTATGCCCCATTATAAGTAGGGAAATACACCATTCACACAAATCCAAGAAACCTTGGTATACCTCTGAACTCGCAAAACTTAAACATGACCTCAGAACGAAAGAGAAAATATGGCGCAAAGATCCTTCCCCCAAACATTCAGCCATATATAAATCTGCCCTCCACACCTACAGAAACTTCGCTCTCCAGACTAAATGTGATTACTAAACAGACAAAATTCCCGACTACAAGTACAATGCTAAAGCCCTATTCTCCTATGTAGCAGACCTTACAAAAACAGCCCCCTCCCATCACTGATGAGGACTCCAAAAATAAATGTGAAGAACTTTCTCTTTTCTTCAATAAAAAAATATCAGATATTTGCTCCGCTTCCCTACTACCACCCCTCACACGATCCCCCGCCTTAAAAAACCCAACGCCAATCTAGACTCTCTCTACCTCACTTCAGCCTCTGAAGTCGAATCCTTTCTTAAGAAAACGAAGCCCACCACCCACCCCTCAGACACCATCCCCCCCAAATCCCTCCTATCCATCCCAAAAACTATAGCCAAGCCATTAGCTGAAATAATCAATTGCTCCCTCTCCCTTGGTAAAGTCCCAAACTCTCTCTAAAACAGGCTGTAGTCAAACCTCTCCTCAAAAAAAACCCAACCTCGACCCATCTGATCCAGCCAATTTTCATCCCATTTCAAACCTCCCTTTCCTAGCTAAAATCATGGAAAAGGTGGTTAACTCCCAACTATCAGACTATCTAGACACCCACAATATACTTTCTCATCCCAATACAGTTTCCGTAAGTTCTTCAATATGGAAACCCTGTTAATTTCACTTACAGACACCCTCCATAAAGGTCTAGACCAAGGGCAATCCTAAATTCTTGCCCTGCTTGATATCTCTTCAGCCTTTGATACCATAAGTCACAATATCCACCGTGTCTCTGAGATGCCAATTAAGTCTGTCATCATTAACTGCTATACATTCTAATTCTCCCATCTTAGTTCTTAGACTTCTGGCATTAGCATACAAACATTTCAAAGTTTGTTTTTTGTTTGTATTTAGATTCTGCTTTTTAATTCATAGGGATATGTTAGAATTTTTTAGCTCAGGTGAGTTTTTAGTTACAGGCACTTGGACAACTTTTCTTATTATTGGAACCTCACTGTCAGGATGCCCTAACTCTCATGCACCGTTAGTATTCTTTGAAGATACCTCCCTCCAATCCATGCGCTGCTGAGCAACTGTCAGCTTTCCCCTTTGTTCTAGTTTAAAAGCTGCTCTATCTCCTTTTTAAAGGTTAGCGCCAGCAGTCTGGTTCCACCCTGGTTAAGGTGGAAGGAGGACAACCAATGGGACAGTGCTATTCTGGGATACAAATTATATCGCAATGACAGAGCTTTATATCCGGGATGCCATAGAGTCCTACAGGATAAACATCCTGCATAAGACTGAAAGCACAAACGAATCTTTATGGGTAGAAATCCCTTGTGTGTTGGGGAAGACTATAGTGATAGGAGTATACTACCGTCCACCTGGTCAAGATGGTGAGACGGACAGTGAAATACTAAGAGAAATCAGGGAAGCTAACCAAATTGGTAGTGCAGTAATAAAGGGAGATTTCAATTACCCCAATATTGACTGGGTAAATGTATCATCGGGACATAGAAACATAGAAATGACAGCAGAAGAAGACCAAACGGCCCATCCAGTCTGCCCAGCAAGTTTCACACTTTTTTTTTCTCATACTTATCTGTTAATCTTGGCTCTTAGTAACCTTTTGGTTCTATTTCCCTTCTACCCCCACCATTAATGTAGAGAGCAGTGTTGGAACTGCATCTAAGTGAATAAAGTTCCCGGATTGAACAAATGACAGTTTTATGGAGCAATTAGTTCAGGAACAGACAAGAGAGGGAGCAATTTTAGATCTAATTCTCAGTGGAGCACAGGATTTGGTGAGAGAGGTAACGGTGGTGGGGCCGTTTGGCATTAGTATTCATAATGGGGCAGATTTAAAAAAGTTGCGCAAGCGCGTACTTTTGTTCGCGCAGCAGGCGCGAACAAAAGTACGCGTCAGCCGGCAGCCCCGCTCCGTCCTCTGGTCCCGGGGGCTGGTCCGGAGGCCTCGATCACGCCCCCGGTCCAGCGCCACAGCCCCGGGCCCGCCCCCGAAATGCCACGGCCCGCCCCCAAAACGCCACGTCAGTAGGCCCCGCCCCCGACACGCGCATCCCGGGGCTTTACGCGCGCCGGCGGCCTATGCAAAATAGGTGAGCCGGTGCGCGCGGGCCTTTGAAAATCCGCCCCTATATGATCAAATTTGAATAAATGACTAGAAGGGGAAAAGTAAGCAAATCCACAGCTCTCATGCTAAACATTCAAAAGGGAAACCTTGATAAAATGAGAAAACTAGTTAGAAAAATACTGAAAGGAGTAAAAACTGTGCAAGATGTATGGTCATTGTTAAAAAATACCATCCTAGAAGCACAGTCCAGATGTATTCCACACATTAAGAAAGGGGGAAAGAAGGCAAAACGATTACCGGCATCGTTAAAACGAGAGGTGAAAGAAGCTATTTTAGCCAAAAGATCTTCATTCAAAAATTGGAAGAAGGATCCAACATAAGAAAATTGGATAATACATAAGCGTTGGCAAGTTAAATGTAAGACATTGATAAGACAGGCTAAGAGAGAATTTGAAAAGAAGTTGGCCGTAGAGGCAAAAACTCACAGTAAAAACTTCTTAAAATATATCTGAAGCAGAAAGCCTGTGAGGGAGTCAGTGGGACTATTAGATGATCGAGGGGGTTAAAGGGGCACTTAGAGAAGATAAGGCCATCGCGGAAAGATTACATGATTTCTTTGCTTCGGTGTTTACTGAAGAGGATGTTCGGGAGGTATCCGTACCGGAGGAGGTTTTTATGGGTAATGATTCAGAAGGACTGAACCAAATCACGGTGAACCTAGAAGATATGGTAGGCCTGATTGACAAACTGAAGAGTAGTAAATCACCTGGACCGGATGGTATACACCCCAGGGTTCTGAAAGAACTAAAAAATAAAATTTCAGACCTATTAGTAAAAATTTGTAACCTATTATTAAAATCATCCATTGTACCTGAAGACTGGAGGGTGGCTAATGAAACCCCAATATTTAAAAAGGGTTCCAGGGGAGATCCGGGAAACTACAGACCAGTTAGCCTGACTTCAGTGCCAGGAAAAACAGTGGAAAGTGTTCTAAATATCAAAATCCCAGAACATATAGAAAGACATGGTTTAATGGAACAAAGTCAGCATGGCTTTACCCAAGGCAAGTCTTGCCTCACTAATCTGTTTCACTTTTTTGAAGGAGTTAATAAACATGTACATAAAAGTGAACCGGTTGACGTAGTATATTTGGATTTTCAGAAGGCTTTTCACAAAGTTCCTCATGAGAGGCTTCCAGAATAAGTAAAAAGTAATGGGATAGGTGGTGATGTCCTTTCGTGGATTACAAACTGGCTAAAATACAGGAAACAGAGTGTAGGATTAAATGGACAGTTTTCTCAGTGGAAGGGAGTGGGCAGTGGAGTGCCTCAGAGATCTGTATTGGGACCGTACTTGTCAATATATTTATAAATGATCTGGAAAGAAATACGACGAGTGAGATAATCAAATTTGCAGATGATACAAAATTGTTCAGAGTAGTTAAATCAGAAGCAGATTGTGATAAATTGCAGGAAGACCTTGTGAGACTGGAAAATTGAGCATCGAAATGGCAGATGAAATTTAATGTGGATAAGTGGAAGGTGATGCATATAGGGAAAAATAACCCATGCTATAGTTACACAATGTTAGGTTCCATATTAGGAGCTACCACCCAAGAAAGAGATCTAGGCATCATAGTGGATAACACATTGAAATAATCGGTTCAGTGTGCTGCGGCAGTCAAAAAAGCAAACAGAATGTTGGGAACTATTAGAAAGGGAATGGTGAATAAAACGGAAAATGTCATAATGCCTCTGTATTGCTCCATGGTAGGACCGCACCTTGAATACTGTGTACAATTCTGGTTGCCGCATCTCAAAAAAGATATAGTTGCAATGGAGAAGATACAGAGAAGGGCGACCAAAATGATAAAGGGAATGGAACAGCTCCCCTATGAGGAAAGACTAAAGAGGGTAGGACTTTTCACCTTGGGGAAGAGACGGCTGAGGGGAGATATGATAGAGGTGCTTAAAATCATGAGAGGTCTAGAACGGTAGATGTGAATTGTTTTTTTACTCTTTCGGATAATAGAAAGACTAGGGGGCACTCCATGAAGTTAGCATGGGGCACATTTAAAACTAATTGGAGAAAGTTCTTTTTCACTCAACACACAATTAAACTCTGGAATTTGTTGCCAGAGGATGTGGTTAGTGCAGTTAGTGTAGCTGTTTTGAAAAAAGGATTGGATAAGTTCTTGGAGGAGAAGTCCATTACCTGCTATTAGTTAAGTTGACTTAGAAAATAGCAAATGCTATTACTAGACTTAGTTTTTGGGTACTTGCCAGGTTCATATGGCCTGAATTGACCACTGTTGGAATCAGGATGCTGGGCTTGATGGACCCTTGGTCTGACCCAGTATGGCATGTTCTTATGTTCTTCATGCTTGGCTTGGAGACCCTCACTGCAGTCAAGGTCTAAGTAGGATATATTTGATGTTGTGTTCAATTAGATGCTTGTTAATGGCTAGGCCATTTAAACTTGTGATGCATGTACTAGTCATATCACAGATTAACTATTACAATGATCTCTTTGTGGGTCTCATAGCCAAATGTATATATAAGTTTCAGATGCTTCAAAACATTGCAATTAGAGTGGTGACTGGGAGACTGTATCATGTAAGTGCTAAGCTTATTGCTTCTACAACTACACTGGCTTCCATTTGTGGCAAGGGCTAAATTTAAGCTCTTGATTCTGGCTTTTCGTGCTCTACAGAGAAATGGTCCATCTTATTTAACAAACAGATTTGAGTGGTTGTGAACTCCGTTCCAGTCAGGGTGCTTTACTAAACATTCCTTCTCTGTGAAAGATGCACCTGGGCCTTCTCTGTAGCAGTGCCATCATTCTAGAACAGCATATGCCCCTACAGAGTGAATGGAAATAAATTATTTTGCCTTCAGAAAGAAGGTCAAAACATGGTTGTTTCTGGTTCTTTGAATATTCTTAGGTAACCATGGAGCAGGGTATGCAGGTGGGTAAAAAGGAATTAATGGATCCTGGGTTGACGACATTGTGTGACATTAGTTGTAAAGAATAGTTGTTTCTCGCTAGACTTAGGGTCTAATTTTAAAAAGCATTTACATGCTTAAAATTGGGTTTTACATGTGAAAATGCACCTTACCCATGTAATTTTGCATTTACATATACAAAATCCCATTTTGGATCACTTGCAATCTCTTGGTAGGATAACCATTAGGTTGAGGGTGATCCAAAATGCAGCAGCACCTTTGATTTTGAAATTGCATGGGTTGCCTATAGTACCGCACTACAAGTTTAAATGCCCATAATTGCCATTTTAAATTCTACATGGAATTGATCCACCTCAATTAAGAGGCCAAATTAAGTAGTATTAAAGTAAGTGGGAGTTAAGAGCTAATTTGATATCACAGCTTCAATTGCCTTCAGTAAAAACATTTAAACAAGTTTGTTTGCAGAATAGAGATATGCTAAAATTTTGGAAAGGGCTGAAAACCTGGCTCATGAGATCAGGGGTTTAAGGCAGGATTGTAGCAGGGGTGATAATAAGGATAGCAACAGGTATACCTATGTTGATTGAGTATATTGTTTAGTTTTATTTTTGTATTTTATTTGATGGTATTGTACATAATTGTTTTAATGTGAAGTTGATTTTATGCATACTGTTTATATTTGATGATTGCACTTTGCTTTGAGCGATTTCTAATCTGGAAGAGCAATTAAGAAATGTTTTAAAATAAATAAACAAACAATTGGGCTTTTGAAAATTACTACAATATATGTCATTGAATTGTCCATAGAATATTCATGTGCAAATGCACTTTACGCATGTAAATGCTTTTTAAAATAGCTATAATAGTATGTTACATTTACATGCGTAACTCCTTCTAAAATTACCTCTAGGGATAGCAACTTTAAAACAAGTGCATGTGCTTGTTTGCATATATATATATATATATATATATATATATATATATATATATATATATGCAAATTTGGGCGCAGACACACATGCACTGGAATTTTAAAATGTCCACGCAATGCATGCGTATTATATAAAATACACCTAGCGTGTATTATGTGTGCTCCTAATTTTAAGCAGTTACATGAGGAAACTTTATTCGCATATGTTTCTTAGGACTTGTCAGCTTTTATATGCACAAGTGAGCACATTTTAAAACATGTGCGAGTGAAGGAAATTACCATTTTGACCAAGTAATCTATCAGTTTGCCCAGTCTATCCAGAGGTTATCAAGACAGCTCTGGTTCTTTAGCTTGCATTCCCCCCAGTCTACCCAGACACCTCACCCAATCAGTTTTTGGCTATAAAGAGTTTTATTTTAACACCTGAAAAAGAGCAAAAGTAAATATGTGCAGATAGCAGCCCGATGTGTGCTGTGTTCGCCGGTTTTAAAACCAGGATTTATGTGTGCAAATATTGGCCACACTCCAGAAAGCTCTAGACCTGCCCCTTTTTTACATGCATTCGGTTGCTCATGCACATGCATATATGCATGAAATTTGCAACTTTTAAAATAAGAATTATATGCGCTCGGCCCATATACTTTTAAAATTCCCCTCTGAGTGAATAGAGGAAGCCTTCCAATTCTGACTTTGGATAAATAGGTCTTTACATCATATATGTTTTAGCAAATGTAGTGTAAGACACATATTTATGTATTATGTAGCAGGCAACTTAACTGCATGTCATTCACTTCTCTAAACAGTCATATGTCTGGGAAGGCAGTATAGTAAAGCTTTTAAATACATTTTCTGAGAAGGGGTGATGGTGATGATCGGTAATGTCTTTTATGGAGAGAAATGGAGGGGCAGAGAGGCATTGCTGCTGGGCAGGGGGTGAAAAGAGATTGCCATGCAAGATAGATGGGGAGCAACAGAGAAAGTGAATGTTATGATGGAGCTGCCACCACATTAGGAAAAGCAGTGCAGAGCTGCCTCTGTCACCAAAGAAGAAAGTGCTATGCCAGCCCCTGCTGGAAAGTTAGTGGCAGAAGGAGTAATTCTATCTGCTCTGGGTGAAAATAAAAATGGTTCCAACATCGACTTTCAACATATCTTCTCTTAAGAAATGTAGCACATGGTGGTTCAGTGAGCAGGTACAGGATAATTCTGGAGAAGCAATGTAGTTTTCCTCATAAAATTGGGTGCAAAAATCTTCAGCCAATTAGATTGGCTGGTACTACTACTACTTAATGTTACTACTCATTTCTCTATGAGGATTTTGTATTATTTTCTTAATAAATGCATAAAACTGTATTGCACCTGCAAGATGATCTGTCTATGAAGTATATATAAAGACTATGAAGCATATAAAATAAATATAAAATGTGTGAATAGAGCAATCCAAGAAATTAAGAAAGTCTTGTTCATGTTTGGATTTAAATTACTTGCCTTTCCAAACCTGCGCTCAAGGCAAGTTCTAATTTAGTTATGCTAGGTATTTTGGATATATGGAAGAGACAGACTCCTTCCTGACTCTTATTAGCATTTTAGGACACTTTTGCTATAACCTCTTCCAATCAACAAAATCACCAGAGAAGACTGACATATTGAAACTATGTCCGATGAACATTGGCATAGAAAAACAAACAAACAAACAAACAAATAAATAAATAAATAATAAAAAACAAATATCTTAACAAACATTGCAAACGTCTTTTTTTTTTAAACAGAAATTAGATTCCATAAGAAGGCCAATAGTTTAACAAAATATGTTATGCATCTCGCCATAGCCTTATTGTAGGACTGTGAACACAGTGTACATAGCTTGCGCCTTTTGCTTGCCTCTGCTATGCCTTGGACCTTGTCTAGCCGTCACATGTCGCATAAGTATGATGGAATTCCAGCAGGGACTAGGACATAGAGTCAAGTGCTCTATAATTCGGAGAAATCACAAGTAGCTCAGCTGTTTAAAGGCACAGCCTGAAGCTACAAGTTGACAGTTATAGTCTTCAAGCACAGACATGACATGTTACAGCCTGATTCTCTAGATGGTATCCGAGTGCATCTGAATATATCCACATATTCATCGGAAGCATAGTGATACAAGTACCTGAAAGACACAAGTATCAGCACTGCAGGTTTTAAGGCAGTGCTGACATCTGAGTGCTAACATAGCAGTCTTTTGGTTAGCACATGTCCAATATTGTGGCAATCCCAAACTTCTCACAAGTCATTGCAAGCTGCCATACCTCATAAGGGTTGCACATGACTATGCACAACTGGGCCCTGCTACATCCAGATAAGCAAACAGTCAACTCTCATGTACAGATGGGTGAGGGCCTTAGCCCTTGGGCTGTCATGTTGGTTCTGTAACTCCTCATAGAGGAATACAAGGATGCTGGTCTATCAGAAGGCTGGATAGGGAACAGGATGGTGTCATGCCATCATATGTTATGGAAAGTCACTTCTGAAATGTATAGGTCAGAGTTTATTTAGTGATGACTGTATTACCACCCACATGTAACCTAACAAAAGGAAAAACTGTATTAGAAGCTATTAACCTAGCCTAATATGTCACATGTAGCCATTGGCAAACATTGAGATGTCAGGTTGCAGCAAGGCTGTTTGCCTGCCCGGCTCTGGGCTAATCACATTGTCCAGCTTTATGTAGGTACATAGAAAGTCTTCAAAGTAGTTTGGTTGTTCCAATTGCTAGTAGCTGTTACAGTCCTTACCTTATCTGTGGCCACTCTTAAAGCACATAGGCTGAGGACTCTAGGTGAGATAAACTTGCAGAATGGTCATTTTCCAAGCAGACTTGGGACCTTTCAGATCTTATCAGGTTTGAGGCCCTTACCTGTCCGCATGGCTGCCATTACTTGTAGCTAACATAGCATAGCAGCTATCCTATAGAATGGGTATTCTGTGGTGTTTGTGCATTTTGCACTTAGTGGATACAGAGAGCAAGGCAGATGTGCAGACAAGACTCTCACTCATCAGCTCTGTGCATAACATTAAGGCTAGAGTAGGTGCTGTCAGCTGATGACCTCATGAGCCAACACCAAGCCTCTTTCTGAAGCCTGGCACTGTACATGTATAGGCCAACTGCTCCCAGAGGAATCATGTGTTAGGTATGATGTCTTATGCACTTTCAATATTGTAATATAGAAAGACAAGCATTTTGAGGCACCTGAGACCCAGAGGGGCCCATGTCTGTAACAAGGACAAATCAGTGAGCATATATGCTTCCAAAAGATGTCCGTCAGCCTCCCAGATGTACACAATCTTCTATGAAGAGTTACTCTGACTACCTTATTAGCAGGTAGGGACAAGCCTGGCACAGACATCATTGATAGTTAATGACAAAGAGGACAGCAATAGCAAACTAGGCTCTCGGTAGGTTACCAAAGTGCTGGAGGTATTCTCTAAGCCACACTGTCCTGAAAGATGGATGTATCTAGGTGAGTAACATCCTCCGTTAGCCTCTGTCTATATCTGTGTCTGGGGGTGATGTAGAGCTCGTAGTTATCTTCCTTACAGGGAGACCCCTGTGGACACAGGGATCGTGGCATGCTGGGCATGCTCAGTGCATGCAGTGTGCCAGTGTCAGACAAAGCTTTCTAGAAACTTTGACAGAAATGTTTTCTGTGATAGGGTTCCGTCAAGTGACGTCACCCACATGTGAGGACTACCATCCTGCTTGTCCTGGGAGAATGACTACAACGCTACCTTTATCAACAGGCTATGGCATCAACTGACCCGAGGTTGGTGGGGTACTCCAGGCCACCACTAGTTACCAGGAACTCTTCTTTTAGGTACAGGTAGGGCTCAGATGGTGGTAGGGGGATCCAGAGGCCCAACTAGACCATGAGGGTCTTTTTTTCCATGTAAGGGGGGATGGGAGGAGAGGGTGTCCCACTAGATACCAGGGATTATGGTGTATGCTGGGGATGGGGGCCGGGCGGGGGCTGCTATTGGGGGAGCAGAATAATTTTTGATATAGGGAGTCTTTGGTTGGGATGGGGTAATTTTTAAGAAAGGGGAGGGGGCAGGGGAATTGCTGCCTGAATAATTTTTCTTTTTTTTTAAACTTTTTTAGGCTGCGCCACATCTAGAGGTAGCAAGAGTCTTGGCTCAATGCGAGGGGGGAGGTGTCGTTTTTGGACCACATTCGACCTTTACTGCTTTATATTTTATAGTAGAGTTTTTCTCAGGGAGGAGTGAAATCTCATAGGGCCCCCACCATGGTATAATATCTTGATATAGTAAATCTCCCCCCCCTAAGTTTGCATCTGAGATACTTAAAGACAACCTGTCCCCACCAAGTGGCAAGTGAACTACTGGGTGAACAGGCTGCGCAGAACTGTTTGTCCAAGGTTACTGATTCTTCAGTCCATGAAAGCTTGAACAGACAACCAAGAAGCAGCTTGCAAATGCCCTCAACAGATGTGCCCTGTGATGAACCACTGAAGCTGCCATGGCTCTCAATTAATGTCTCTTCACAAAATCTGTAATCTGTAAACAGTGAGCACATAATAGTGCGCAATACACTCTGCTAGCAACTGGACAGAGTTCATTTGGCAACTGCCCTTCCCAATCTATTGGGATAAAAGAACACAAACAGTTGTGAAGCTTCATGGAGAGGAAAAGTCTTTTTTAGCTAATATTCCAGGACATTCTTACAGCCCAAGGAGTGAAGAGCCCATTCTCTTTTGTGTGCACATGGTGTTGGAAAGAATGGAGATAGCACAAGAGTTGATTAAGCCGAAATGCAATTACCACTATTGGAAGGAACTTGGGACAAGTTCATAGAACTACCCTATTATGAAAAACCTGAGAGTATAATGAATATGAAAGTAGAGCTTAAAGTTCCCTTACTCTTTGTGCCAAAATGAGGGCCACAAGAAACAACCCATTCCAGGTGAGAAACTTCAAGGCCCACCAACTTAACAGTTTGAAAAGGAGGTTTCATCATTTGATCTAAGACTACATTGAGATCCCAAGGCACTGGAGGTTTACTGAATGGAGGTTTGGAATGCCATAGCCATTTTATGAACTTTGATAACATATGGTGGAGAAAAATCAGAACCCCTTCCACTTACCGGTGATATACTGCAATCGTGCCGAGATTAACTTAGTCTCTCGGGTCAGATCAGAAGAGACCCAGCTAGCTGGTCTTACACCAAGTCAAGAACCTCATTCACTTGAAACCACAGGACCTTCTGTTTCAAAGAAGGCATAAGGAGGAGAACACTGAGCATTCAACATCCATGCCATGGCAGCCAAAGAAGAAAGGTTCAGATGGGAGAGCCTGCCTTCCTCCTGTGTGATGAGAGTCTGAGACATTTCCAATGGAACCAAAGACTGAACTGACAGATGGATGAGATATGGATACACTTGCCGTGGCCAAGCTAGTGCTAAGAGGATTAAATTATTTTGTCCTGAAGGGCCTTCAGGGCAGTCCCAGCAATCAGAGGAATTGCTGGGCATCCATAAAGTAGACCAATGCTCCAATCTAGCACAAAAGCAATGGGAACTCATCTGCAGCTGCGTGGATGCATGGAGTAGAATTTCTCAACCTTTCTGTTGCCTTCCGAGGTGAACAAGGATTCTTTTATTCAAGGACCACTTATGCAGTTATAACACATTTCAAAGGTGGTCTACGAATATATTCTGGATTCCCAGAAGATAGGTCAACTGGAGATGGGCATTGTGATGTCCTGCTAATGATAAGATTCAGAGGGCCTTCTGGCAAAGAGTGTAAGAGTCTATACCCCTCTACTTGCTTAAGTAGAACAGGGTCACTTGGTTGTCTGGATAAAGATTCTCTTTCCCAAAACAAAGTGAGAGAAAGCCCTTAGAGCATAGAGGAGGGCTTGCAGCTCCCGGTTGTTGATGTGTAGATGACTCTCCACTAAGACCACAATCCTTGGATCCAGGCCACACTGGTATGTTCCTCCCATCCCCACCCTTTGGTGCAGACTCCTTGCCGACAAAGCTGTGCTGTCACTACCACAAGACATTTTGTGAACACCCTCAGAGACGCCAAGAGACCAACAGAGAGCACCATGTACTGGTAGCACACATCCTTGCATTAATATTTGTAACATTTTGGTAAGACTATACCCCTATAACTTGTCTTCCTGAGGACTGGCTGTTCCCTAATTTATCTTGAGATTGAACAATCTGCTACTTAAGAATTTGTATTGTTGCATGAAAGTGGAAATTACTATTAGGGATTAATTAATACATAAAGACTGGAGAGCCTATTCTTCGGTTCTCTGTGATGCCTTTTAGGTGATAATCGGAGGCAAGCTGATTGTATTAGTTGCTACCATAAAAAAGTTAACCTTGACTTCAGGCAGCATTGTGAAGTGCTGAATTAACCTGCTAAAAGGATTACCACTGGATTCAGATACAGTGAATGAACCTTTCCCATTCTTTGGGCAGGATAGAAACTTGATCAGCATATTGCAAGTTTGCACTTGCACCTCTGCTGTGGCTATAGCTGCAGTCCTGAGTTGTAGAAAGACCTTGGCCCTAATTTGACTTTTGCCCCCTGACCCAGAAAACCACAGTCTAGATAGAGAAGAGAAAGTTCCTACCCTTCTCTTACCTGTCTCAAGAAGTCTCTTGCCCTACACCCAACTAAAGACTATGCTCATTCTCTGTGTTCAATACTGTTAGGGAGTATCTGGGCTTGGCAATCAGAGCTGCCCTAGAGGAAAGGTGCATGCTTGGAAAGATAAGGCCAGTGGAGTCCAGGGGCTGGAGAAGAACCAGGGTAGAAGTGTGAGGCAGGAACATTGGAACAGGATACAAACAGGACACAGAAGACTGAACTGTAAGACAGGAAGTTTTATCAAGGAGGAACACGATTACCGGGCAAGAATATAAAAACATGGTTATAAGAAATGAGGAGTCAACCAGATAGTACTTCCGCAGGATGGACTGAGAGATTTGCTGGACTTCCAAAGGTGTATCAGGCTATATCTCTTTATATGCAGCCCTTAATTTAGAACATATCAAATGCTGGTCCAATGGGAAGCATGCACAGGCATGGTCTATGGCCGCCGCCATTTTGCGCCGCCATTTTGCAAAATGGCGGCGCAGAATGGCGCCGGCTGAAGACAACACGATTCAATTGCAGGAGACCATTCCAGACCGCCGCTGGACCCCCAGGTAATTTAAGGCATTTGGGGGGGGTGTTAAGGAGGGTGGGGGATTTATTTTAAAGGGTCGGGGGTGGGTTTTAGGGTGTTTTAGTGTGCCAGTTTTCCTGCCCTCCCCCTTCCCCGATTTAGCTACGGACCGCCGCTGGACCCCCAGGTAATTTAAGGCATTTGGGGGGGGGGGGTTCGGGAGGGTGGGGGATTTAATTTAAAGGGTCGGGGGTGGGTTTTAGGGGGTTTTAGTGTGCCGGTTCACGATTTTAACAATTTTCACGATACTCTAAACACCCAAACGGCGACGATACGATTCCCTCCCCCTCCCAGCCAAAATCGATCGTTAAGACGATCGAGGACACGATTCACATCTCTAATGAATAATGCATGCAATGAAAGTCATTACTAGTCAGTTTTATGTAAATATTTTATCGCGGTCGAACAAGAAGGTGGTTAGCCACTATAAAATATCTACATCTATTTGAAAAGCGTTAGATATGCGGCAGGAGGCCTAGTGCCCTAACATGGGTTCTGAGGCTCCCACTGCACAATTAAAGCGGCAGAAAAAAAAATGGATGCAAATGCGGAGTTTGAGCGGGAGTCAGTGCTGACCCTCATCTCAACCCAGGGCCTTTAGTTGAGGTGGCCCCCGACTCCCCCAAAAAGTGAAAAATAGTTTAAAGTATGTGTGCGATGGTGGTATTCCCCCCCCCCTAACAAACAACAACTTTCAGGCCCCCTGCATCCCTTCCCATACCCACCCCCTCGAAGGTCCAACACTAAAACCCCTCAATACACCCAAAAAGGTTCAGGAGCCTTCATCACCTCCACCCCAACCCCTCTCTAGAAGTTCCCCTTCTGGATCCTGAATTAGAGCATCAACCTGACCTTGCTCCAGCCATGTGACTGGTTTGGGGGGATGTTTGTATGTTGGGCCTTCACAGGGGTAGGGGTTTTGTGTATTGGACCTTTGGGGGAGCAGGGGGTGGAGGTTTAAGTGTTGGACCTTCGGGGTGGGGTTTGTATGTGTTGCCTTCAGGGGGTGGGGGTTTTCGTATTGGGGGCTGGGGGCCACGTTATTGTGTGCTTTGGGGAGGGGGGAAGAGAGGGCCATTTTCTGGGTGTTGGGGTCGCCTCAATTAGCGGTCCTGGGTTGAGATGGGGGTCAGCACTGATCCCCTCTCATTCCTCCCCGTTTGGCATGAGGGTTTTTTTTTGGGCCAGTGGCCCTTTAAGGCGATGGCGGTCCTGTATGGTTGGGGCCACCATCGTGTTAAAGAGCTGTTCACTGTGTTCTTTTGTGTCTCAGGTGTTTGGCTGCGACACAAAAGAACACGCCACGCAGCTGTGATGCGTTTTCAGGGGAAGGGCCCTACTATCACGGCGATATACTCCCCACGATAGTGGGACCCCTCCTGTGAAAATACATCGTGGCTTGATGAATCTAGGGGTGACTTTCCTGCCAGCACTTTATTGCATGTTACAAACATTTTCTCAACACTTTATATTATATTTAAGCAATATACCACTATTTTACATACATAAACACAGATGTTTCTGAAAAGAGAATATATTTGAACAACCTGCACCATATGATACTGTTTCACTCTCACAGGACATACCAGGGCAAGTTTTTCAAACCTCCTTATTTGTAAGTACAGGCATCCTGCTGGTGAAAACGTGACTAAGCTCTTATCTATTGTATAGTGTGACTGCTAGGATGCCAGAAGAAGGTAATTTAAGTCATTACTATAATTAAAATAGTTACTAAGTTAAAGGACTTAATCTTTGTACAATATTAACAATAAATTGGTTTGAATTGTGCTCACTGGTATATTATGCATTTTTTAAGGTCTCTATGTTGTTCCATGGTGAGACCGCACCTGGAATACTGTGTACAGTTCTGGTCGCCGCATCTCAAAAAAGTTATAGTTGCGATGGAGAAGGTACAAAGAAGGGCAACCAAAATGATAAAGGGGATGGAACAGCTCCCCTATGAGGAAAAGCTGAAGAGGTTAGGGCTGTTCAGCTTGGAGAAGAGACGGCTGAGGGAGGATATGATAGAGGTCTTTAAGATCATGAGAGGTCTTGAACGAGTGGATGTGAATCAGTTATTTACACTTTCGAATAATAGAAGGACTAGGAGGCATTCCATGAAGTTAGCAAGTAGCACATTTAAGACTAATCCGAGAAAATTCTTTTTCACTCAGTGCAAAATAAAGCTTTGGAATTTGTTGCCAGAGGATGTGGTTAATGTAGTTAGTGTAGCTGGGTTCAAAAAAGGTTTGGATAAGTTCTTGGAGGAGAAGTCCATTAATGGCTATTAATCAATTATGCTTAGGGAATAGCCACTGCTATTAATTGCATCAGTGGCATGGGATCTTCTTAGTGTTTGGGTAATTGCCAGGTTCTTGTGGCATGGTATGGCCTCTGTTGGAAACAGGATGCTGGGCTTGATGGACCCTTGGTCTGACCCAGCATGGCAATTTCTTATGTTCTTATGAAATAAATGAAGGTACTTCAAGATGCTTAGAGATATAAACAGTGGAGCATAAAGAATATTTACAATATTTTCTATATATGACAACAATATCTAAGGCAGCATTTCATGTTTACTAACAAGTTTTAATAATAAATGTAATATTTACCATTTCTGCAGCTCAATCAGTTTACTCAGCAGTGTACAACATAACTCGCCTGGTTATCATTGTTTTCTGACATATATATATATATATATATATATCAGTTTGAGAACATACAGGTTAAGGGATATGTTCAAGGTCAGAACATAAGCAGTAGCTATAGGAACTGAACTGAGGTCTCTAGGTTCACATGTTTATTCTGCAAACATCATCAGCACAGTAGTGTATATTCCTTTCTCACTGCTTTCTAGCATCTTTGTGGGCTGCAATCAGACAGGTGCTTCGACGAAGAATAAAAGTGTAGCTAAGATGAACTGCTTCAAGTACAGGAATTTATATAGCCTCACTTATATATATGCCACAATATAACACAATTTTCCTTGTTTTCTGCAAACCTACATTTCTGTTTTTCTAAGCAGCAAACAATATACATAACCAAAAGGTTTACATCAGCAAATGACCATTAATGTAACAACGTGTAACAATGTCCATTTATCCTTAACAGATTTAGAACTGTACCTGCTAGGCTGAGAACATAAGACAAACAAGGAGAGGAAAGAAACAAAGAACAAAACAAAAAAAGTGATAAATGGAAGACTCTATAGGGAAAAGAAAGGAAAGAACCAGCTTAACAACCAGTCTGTCAACTGAGTGGATTCAATAAAGGGATATCAAGCTGAGTAGGATTTATTGCGTCAATTGTGAACAGGGTTAATTTTTTAAATTCCTGTTATGCCCCAGATAGTAGTGACAAAAAGAGTTTTTAAGGAGAGAGCAGGTCACCGTTTTGCCCAAATCAGCAGGCAATGTTTCAGCGACCTCTTCAGGATAGTAGCAGGATCCAAAGCACTGTGAGCAGGGGATGTCAGTAATGAAAGAAATCTCTACAACAATAAACTATGGTTCGACACTCCCTACAGAAACAGCCCTTAGCAAAATTCCTTGGAGGTTTGCAGGCACGAATGGTATGAAATCTTGTACTGGGTTTGTAATGGTGTCCCACAAATGACCAATCCTCTGCCATATAATTTTTGCTAAAGTGCACTTTCAACCTGTAACCGAACTAGAAATGTGCAACACTAATGTTGCACAATCTGAGCCCGCAGGAAGTTGCCGGGCATACAGCAGCTGCTCTTCCATCTCTTTCACATGAAAGAAACATCATCCACAAGACTGCCAATTCTTTTTCTCAGCCATATTTTATTTTCTGGCTACTTCATTCAGATCAGAGCACACCTTATACAGCTAAGTATTAATCTGCTCCACATAAAAGGTAAATGAGATATTCCCATCCCAGATATTAGCAAGGATGGTATTCTGGCTAATCGCTGACAAAGGCATCTCCCTTAGGTCAGGAATGGTAGTAGACGCCAGTGTAAGTAAGACCATGTTCCATCTTGAAGAGTGAGAAAGACTACCAAAGACTGATAAATGGATTTGTTTTTCAACTTTTACTACTGCAATCATAAGGGTTTGTTTTTTTTCTTTTTTTAGCCCTGCACTTATTCCTTTCTTCTTTTTCTTCCAGATCAGTATAAATATGTGCTGGGATCTGGGCACCATGAGACTTCATTCACATTTCTCCAGGGATTTTTCCATTATTTTAATAGACCAGCTCACTGTTCTTAGTCTGGATATTGAAGCAACGATACTGAGGTCAGAAGCTGTATAACAAGACTCCTTCTAGAACCCTGTATAATGGGGCTCTAAATCTAGACACCAGGCATTGCCTCTACTGATGACCATGACTCCCTTGCTCCCAGGTGCTATGAATACTGCCTCTGCAGCATCCATAACCCTGGCCAACCCAAGATGTGGAAAACCAGATTTGGGAATCAAACCAGGGACCTTCCACATGGACATGGATGTGGCACAGCACTTGCCACTGGGTTGGATAGTCATAGCTTTTCTTGATTTTTTTTTTTTTTTTTTGCAGTCAGGTTTGGTCACATGCCAAACACCTCATGGGTAAAAATGTGTAGTACACTTTCTCTCAACTATAGAATAAAGGACAAACAAATACTGGGAAAATGAAAACACAAGGAAAAATGAAAGATTGTCCAGAGCTGTCACTATCAAAGAAAATCTTTTACATAACACCAAGAGGGTAATCATATTTTGTGCATGCCAACTAATGCCTTCACACACATATTAGTGAAATCATACATCTTCTACATATGCCTCTCCATCAGGCGCCGGCCAGCGGGGAGGCCACCCTCCATCCTGGGCCCCCGCGAGAACTGAACACCAAACTGAATGGCAGGGGGAAAAAAGATACGGAACCAACAGCAGGAGGTGAGGGAAATGAATGACTGCGATGCGATGTGTGACCACGCCTCCCCCTGACGTCACTGGGAGCTCCGGCGACGGTTGAAGAGCGCCTCACCATCAGGCGCCGGCGAGCGGGGAGGCCACCCTCCATCCTGGGTCCCCGCAAGAACTGAACACCAAACTGAATGGCAGGGGGAAAAAAGATACGGAACCAACAGCAGGAGGTGAGGGAAATGAATGACTGCGATGCGATGTGTGACCACTCCCCCCCTGACGTCACTGGGAGCTCCGGCGACGGTTGAAGAGCGCCTCACCATCAGGCGCCGGCGAGCAGGGAGGCCACCCTCCATCCTGGGTCCCCGCAAGAACTGAACATATCCCCTTTGTGCACCCCTTCGTGCAACCCTTGTGCTTTTAAAAAAAATCTTTTATATTTTTCTGTTATTTAACCTTTATTCCAATTCTTTACCTTTTCTTTTCACTTGTTAACAATTTTAATTAGAAATGTTCATTGTATTAGACTATGGAAATTTATTTCCTGCTATTCTGTTTAATGTAAACCGGTATGATTTACATCGGATGTAAGAATGTCGGTATATAAAAATTAAAAATAAATAAATAAATACAAAAATGTGTCCACATCAAAAAATGACATATCTATAAGATACAAAAAAAAGTCCACTTGATGCTAATTAAGTTTTGGCATAACACCTTTGTCAAAAGCATATTTCAAGAGTTTAACTTATCCATCACTACTACCAGATATTGCAGCAAAGACTTTCTGTTGAAATACAATTCACATTGCATAGATTCCCCAAGAAAGAAAGATCTGTCCAGTCCACTTAAAGAAAATGCCTCCCTGAGAGAATCAAGCATTGGTGAGAGAGCTTTCAGAAAAAAGGCCACCAATGTAGTATACAGTCATGCAACAGGCCATATTCTTTACTGACACCAAAACATTTGGAAAAAAATTAGCAACTGGCAACACATAACATTTTATCCACAAAGATGTGCCATGCTGTTTTGCTAAAGCATGAAGCTTAACAAAAGAGCAATTGTTTATCATCTTGTCCCCCAAAAGAGTAAATTAGCATAATCATTCCTTCAACCAGTGTGGTGATCTCTAAATCTGAGACAGCCGGCAAAGCACACTAGCAAGACGGTGCAAGCAGTTTTGATGCCGAACCTTAAGAAACTCTGGAATTCTGACAAGAATGATACATGTGTGAAATGAATAAGAGAATTAGACCATGAATAGAATAACAAACACTAGAAATATAGTGCTTGCAAGAAATGGCAGTCATGTATAACTTAAGCATACCATAACAAAGGGAGCAGAGAACTGGGCTAAACAAGACCCATATAATAAAAAAAATGAATGGACAGTTGAGCAATCCTGGGTAGGTGTGGTGTGGAAATAAATTCAATGCTAGGCAGTCCAGTCCCTGGACTGCACAAAGTGGTAAGAGGATGCCATGTGAAAAAAAAAAAAAAAAAGAAAGAAGGTTCAAACATCAAACTTGCAAGAGCTGAAATGCAATCTATAAATAAGGCTGAGTGGCATTGTTGCTGAGGTAAAATAAAAACAAAAAGAAAACCATTAGCAAAAGCCCCCAAAAAGGGAAAGTTTTCACTGAAAAAGCAAATGTCCAAGACCATGAAAACCATTTGGGAAAAACCTGAGCCATAAGCAGACACATGGGTTTATGGTAAAGTACAAATATTCAGAAGAATCAACAGAGCATACTAGTGTGTCGACCAGCTCATATACAATGTGGCAGGCACCCAAAGGTCAGCAACACAAAAGAAAGGAAACTCCATCTCAGAGTGTTTACATTCAGGCTTCTTTAAGCACTAAAGTAATATATTTTTCTGCAAGCATCATGTTCAGGCTCCAGGGGAATCCCCTGTTTGTCAGAAACTGCTTCTCTGTGGGAATGGCAGGGAAAGTGGTGGGTTGGCTGGGATATACAGGGCCAGAAGCTTGCCAACTTCTTGAACGGAAGACACAACTAATCATTAGGCCCTCCACTCTACTCTGAGCTTTACAGCCTACATTATTGAAAAAGGAACACCATGGTTATGAAACCTGTATTTATTTAGCATTGCAAAACAGTTTAACTGTCAAGCTCACGACTCAAGATAATCTTGTAATTATTCCATATTGAGTCCTGCCTAGCAAGTCAGAAAATTAATTACTTTTGGTGGTAGTTTAAAATTGTTGCCACAATGCTATGTAGGCAACTCACTATCTTCCTTTTAGAAGATCATTTAGAGATCTGAAAGAAGTTAGCCTTCACCAGAAAGCATACTTAGAAAACAAACTTGACCCAGCCTTTGGAGAGGTTGACAATGCAAAGATGATGCCTCCTACATACATTTTCATCACCACTGAGTTTAGAGATGAAAATCTGCAGTAACAGACTTTGCTCATCTCTTTTCTCATTTCAGTTATTTCCATCCGAGGTGTTTGTTGTCTCTTCTACAATTAGTGAAGTCTTTCATTTTCCACTTAATGTAGACAATTTCTTCATATATCTGTCTGAGTTGAGCTTTCAGAAATTTATAGTTCAAATGTACCCAAATATGATGGTGAGGTGAATGGCTGGTGAAAAAGATCTTGATGGGGGCTCCTGGGGAGTCACAAGTAAATTAAGAGCAGTGGCTTTCAAACCTCAGGTTGCGATTCAGTACAGATCACAGCCGGTCTGTTGCCCACCGTGCCGAGCTGACTTTATAAGTGTGCCATTCAAACCCCGCTTCTCTGTGCACCAAGATGCCGGCGGCATTGCCAAGTTTGGGCAGAAACCACCTCCCTCATAAACCTTCGAGCTCTGCACCTCACTTCCCACCCTGGTCCTCCACTCCAGTGACACGAGCAAGGCTGAGGCTCCAATGAGTGTGGGTACTAAGCCGGCGCTCGCACATCCTGCAAGTGTAGACTTAGTCCTCAATCACTAAGACCTGAGCCTTGACTGTGTTGCTGAAGTGGAGAACTGGGGTGAGAAGTGCATTGCTGGAGCAGAGGGACCGAGGTGGAAAGTTCATGCAGGAGGCAATTCCTTCCCAAATCTGGCACTGCTGCCGGTATCTTGGAGGACATCAATGCTGAGGTCCAGAGAAAGGGAGCAGTGCTCTGTGAGTAGTGACGGTGAGGGCCCCATACTCTCTTGCTGAGGGGTGTGGGAGGATGGGCAGCGCACTGCTGTAAATCAGCCAGGCAGGAAAGGAGAACAAGGGTATTGAGAAATTAAATGCAACCCCTACTTGGGGCACATAAAATAAAGACTCCTGATGCTGGTACCAGCTCTCTGGGTTCACAAAAAAAAGGGTCAGGCAAGAGGCTCAGAAGGCAAAGAGGTACATATCTCTGCAGGACAGGGAAAAGTAAAACAGCCTTTTTCCCTAATCATTTGACTGCTTTTATCCCCAACAGTGGAACTTCAACTGTCCTTCAATGGCTTCCTCTTCCTCATACCCAAACCCTGGGATCCAACAAAGGGAGCCTCAGCTTCTATTTTATCTTCTGGGATTATCAGTAACATAAAGTAGCATTAATCACAAAACACTAGAGAGAGTCACAGGAATCAAATTGCAAAAGACTTAGACAGCTTTAAGTAGAAATTTCAACTCCTAGTAGCAGCACATCCATTACAACTTCAAACAGCTCTCTGAATCTGAATCCATCTTAACACCAGGCAGTACTCACTAATAGCCTTGAGTCCTTCAGCAAAAAGGATTCTTCTTGCAGGAAATTGCTCCGACAACAGCCTGTGTCCATAACCTCCTCAGGACTCTTGATAGAAGATTAGGCATTTGCACCTAGACATAGTTTTGTGATACACCAGCATCCACAGTACAAGGGACAGGCCCGACTGGACTGGCAAAATTAGAAGTTCTTAATAGATTTTCCCAGAACCCAGGACAGATCCTGTCCCTTTCAACTCCAAAATCCTTGAACAATAGAAGAGATATATTCCTTCTAGAGGTCAATCCTTCACACATTTACTTATATGAATAATCAAATACAAATTATACCGTACTGCAGAACCATCCACCCAATATGATAAATGGTAGAGGTCCAAGAGAAACGTGAAGTAGAGCTAAAAGAATACTGTTAGAGGCCAATATTCAAAGGCATTTAGCCAGAAAACTCACAAGTTAACCGGTTAAATACTGAGTCCTGGTACTAGACAAGCAAATATTGAGCTAAACATTATCCAAATAAGTAAAATGTATTACGTGGGTGTTTTGGGGTGGGGATGAGTTAGCCAATTAACTTATCCAGAGAACTCTGATATTAGGCATTAGCCAAATAAGTTAACTGGCTAACTCAAAATCTCCCTAAAGCAGGTTTAAGTTATCCAGGAATGTGTTCACGGAACCCTTTAGGCTTAACCAGCTATACTGAAATGAATATAGCCAGTTACGTGGCGATGCAGAGCTAAGAAAATTAAGTACCTCATGGGCCTAGTGGCCCAACTGACCCCTCGCTTGCCCCCCTCCTCCACCTTTCACTCAAGCTGTAAGTCATGGGGCACTATTAGACCAAGTCGCCCCATCCCAAAACCCCCAACATCATTTAGAAAATAATGGTGATAAGGGTCTGGGACCAACCTCTTCCCTTTCTCTGCTGCTTCTTGGTTCACATAATTTTCCACGAAAGAACCCTCCTCCATCTCCCCACTCCCACACCCCAACTCTAATCCCGCCAGTAACTATCAATTTTTATTTTCATGGCATGCTGTTTCTGCTATCCCAGCCGGTGATTATCAGCGATACTAGGTAAGAAACACTGAAAGCATAAGCTACCCCAGCCCATGGCTTACAGATTGGGCAGGGGGGGCTGTCAATCGGGTTGCTAGGCCTGCAAGGTACTTTGTTTTTAAACTGCATTGCCATTTAACCGGCTACATTCTTTTGAGTATAGCTGGTTAACGATAAAGTTATCCAGCCATATGAGGTCGGATAACTATTCAACTTAAAAGGCAACATTCAAAAGATAGCCGGTTAGGTTTAAAGTTATCCAGCTAGAGGATAACTTTAACCAGGGACGTTTATCCTGCTGAATATCCAGGATAAGTTATCCGTTTTACATTTTTTGGATATGGGCTGCACAGGCTCCAAATTTAAAACCAAAGTTACATAAAGCGAGCGAAGGGTGTCTTGGGATGGGAAAGAAGGGAGCTAAAATCTCCAAGTGATCCAGGAATGTGATTGGAGGAGGGGGAAGAGATTGAAAGATCAATGAGGCAAAACACCTTTACTCAGTTTTACTAATAATAGTTTGTGGAGGTGCAAGGATTGTCTTCTTTACAAAACAACTGGAGAAATGGATCTGTTTCTAATTTTAAAACAGTTCAGCAACAATTCAACCAATGATTGAATGTAATGATTAACCAAATTGTAAATTGAAAAATTATAAATAAAGGATTAAAAAAAAAAAACAAAAAAAAAAAACAGTTCAGCAATGCAGTCATCAATTCTACCTGAAAATGAAAATAGAAGTGCAAGTGCACTACCTACCTACTTCAACCTCTACATCAAGTTCTAGTAATGACAAGCAGCTTCTGCAATGCCAATCTCATGTGAGCCACCTATGAAGAAAACCAAATCTTGGCTGAGGAAGGACAGTGACACTTTTTTAAAATATGGTTTCATCAATTGTGCTAATTCAAACCAGGATCATAAGTCCCAGAGTGATATGCTCAGTTAGGGGCTTGCATAAGAGAGTTTAAAACCAAAGCATAGGGAATTTGTTCATAAGCCTCTTCGATATTTTCAAAGGAAGATACAGAAATAAAAGTTATCAGTGCAAATTCTTAGTTTAACTGAATTCAATAATAAGGCTCAGCTAGCATCATATCTGGATGCATACCATTTGGTAAAAGAGAAAACGGCCCCGAACCGTTACTGAAAAACATTGTTCCCGTATATCTGGATATAGTATGTACAATTTTCAGTGAGAAATCTGCAGAAAAATTGGAGGTATCCCTATCAATAATAGCACAACATTTTGCTGAATATGTGATTCTGCAGAGAATCTGGCAGCTCAGCTTGTTACTTGGTTCGAGGAAGCCCAGGGATTCTGCCATGCAGCTTGTGAGCTCACCGATATTTCAAACTGCAACAATAGTTTTATGGGAGATATGATTGGCAAAATGACTTTGTGGAAGATCTGCTGTATTGCCTGCCTCCACCAACAAATTTAACAGCAGCAACTGATATCTGAAGTACTGCATAACTCTATAGCTGTAAAATATAAACTAGACTGGGATAATTGTAAAATAATTAAAAGTGATGCCCCAGCAAATATAAGAAAAAAAAGGGCGGAGTTGTGATAAAAAACCAAAACTGAAGTAGTTGCTAATGATGTTTAGAATCATTGCTCTATTCATTATGAAGCTTTGGTGTCAGAGTGTATGCCCCCTGATCTTAAGGCTGTACTGAAGAAAGCTCACTGAAAAGGGTTTTTTGTTTTTTTTAGATGTTATGTTCAGAAATGGGAGCACAGCACACTCATTTGTTGTTTCATACTGATGTACCATGGCTGTCCCAAGGCAGAGAACTTACAAAGGTGAACAAACTCAGGAACAAGATTAACTTTGGTAAATAGTCCTGTAACTTGGTTTGAAGATAACAGTCAGTTAATTAAACTGTTATAGTTAGCTGTCATAGAGCCTCATTTATGAAGCATTTTTCCCATAGACACAGAATGGGAGAAAAACCTTAGTAAATCAGGCCCTAAGTTAGCTGAGGAACTGGGAGACTGGGGTCCTAGTTTGCAAGTTGAGTTAGGTTTGAATGAGTTTGAGGAAGTGAGCGGGTTGGAGTTAAAAAGGATTTTGTCTGAATGTAGAGCAACTTGGTGCTTGTTTGATCCATTTCCCTCATTTGTGATCAAAATGTTTGTGGATAGTTTTGTTTTCTTTTTGGTTGAAATTGTTAATGCCTCTTTGCAGGAAGGTGTTCTCCCTGCAGAGTTGAAATGTGCTGCTTTGACCCTGTTGTTAAAAAAAGCAGATGCCTGACCTGTCAGATTGTATGAACTAATGCCCGGTGGCAAATATTCCTTTTTTATCCAAGGTAATTGAGAAAGTGGTAGTTCAGCAACTTACAGAATACCTAGAGAAAATAAATTATTTGGACGAGTGTCAATCAGGCTTCAGACAAGGTTATAGTACTGAAACGGTTTTAGTAGCAGTGAATGAGGAAGTGTTACGTTTTCGGGATAAGGGGGAATCAGTTTTCTTAGATCTTTCAAGTGCCTTCAATTTAGTGGATCACACGATCTTGTTGGAATGCTGTAGACAGGTAGGTTTGAGGGGGAAGGTAGTGCAGTGGATTTTTTTCTTTTTTAAGTAAAAGCTCAACAGTTGTAACTGTTATAGGCGAGTTGTCTGAAGCTTTTGAAATGAAGCGTGGAGTACTGCAAGGATCCATACTGTCCCCCCTTGATTTTCAATTTGTTTTTTAGACCTTTGGAAGGGTTCATTTGTACCTCCCAAAGGTACAAATGAACCTTTAAAACCTTTAAAGGTTTTTTATATGCTGACGATAAAGTTGGTGGTCCCTAAGAGGAAAGATTGTGGAGAGACCTGTTCTAGAGTGGCTTGCAGAAGATCTCTAACTGGTTGTGGTTGATTATAAATCGGTTGTTGCTAAATGAATCTAAAACAGAATTGTTGATAAAAGGATCTGAGGACCCTTTGATTCCTTTGAAAATAAAAGTACATTTGAAGGAAGTAGGATTAGTGGATAAAGTTTGAGATTTGGGGGTAATTATAGATTCAGATTTTTCTTTGGAATTGCACATTTCGGAAATTTCACAAAGAGCATTTAGCATTTTTTAAACTACGTCAGCTATGCCCATTAACTCTTCTGAATAAAGGGTCTTTTTGCAAAGATTTTACAGGCTTATTTCACTCCATTGCTGGACTTCTACAATGCTATGTGAGTAGGGATGTCAGAAAGGTCTATTAATAGGTTGCAAATGGGTCAGAATATGGTGGCCAGGTTGATTTTTGGTTGTTTGAGGTAGGTAAGTGCAAACCCTCTGTTACACCAATTATATTGGCTCTCAGTGAGAGAGTGAATTAAGTTTAAGATCATGATGTTGGTTTTCAAAGCAGTGAAAGGTAGCAGAGCAGGTTTCTTGAGCCGGATGCTGAATAGGTATATTCCGCCCAGAAAGCTCAGGTTGGAAAATGAAAACTTGCTACAAGTGCCATCATTGGAGATAAGTAGGTAAGGTGAGGAATTGCAGGAGAATGTTCTCAGTGTTTGGGGCAGAATTATGGAATTCTGCTCCTAAGGAGGTTCGTCAAGAAAATGATTATTTGGTTTTCAGGAAGAAAGTGAAACCATGGTTTTTTTTAAGTAAGGAAGAAAAATCTGAAAAAGGAAGAGGTGGGAAGTGTAGGAAATAATGGGCTTCAGTATGTAGATGTCAGAATTGCAGTTTTTTTTTTCTTTATTGAATTTTTCAATTATAAACATAAAGAAAATTACAGGCAAACTTGTAGTATAGTTCAAACCTTAAAGGAAATAAGTAAACATATACAATTACTGTTTATAAGAACTCAATAATCACGGGGGATAATAAGGCAATTAAATCATAAGAAATAAAAAATCTTGGAGGGAGGAGAAAATATATTCCTTTGGTCCTAAATCTAGATAGTTACTGATGGACTCACATTTGCACTAGTTTTATCTAACAAAATGTTTCGAGATGCAACGGATCCGAAAATATAAGTTTTTTCCCCTGAAAAGTAATAAAGCATCTACATGGAAACTTCAAAAAGAAAGTTGCTCCAACACCTAATACTCTACTTTTCAAGGTCAGGAAATGCCTCCTTCGGACCTGTGTTGGTCTGGAGACATTAAAAAAAAAAAAAAGTTTTCTGACCACAAAACAATACATCTTTGTTTTGAAAAACTTTTCAAATACCAATTCCTTATCTCTTTCTAAAGAATAAGATACAAATAATGTAGTCCTCTTATTTATAATATCTATTGACTCTTCTAAAAAAGTAGAGATTCCTGGGCTATTTTCATTTCCTTCTCCCTGTGTTCTATTCACTTTACTAGATTGATTTAAAAAGCTAAATATTTCTGAGATACAGGGAGTATTACCATCTTCATATAACAATATTTCTTAAAGAAATTTTTTAAACATTTCATAAGGAGACACAGCAGTCTCGTAAATGGAAAATTCATAAAACGTAGATTTCTTAATCTCATCAAGTTTTCAATATTCTCAATCTCAGCATGCAATGCTAAACTATCTCTAATGTGCATGTTTTCTGCAGTTTGTGATCCCTGTTCTTTAGTTGACAAAACATTTACAGATGTTTCTAGCTCAGAAGTCTTTTTACTTTGCTCTTCAATAGATATCCTATTTGTGTTCACAAGGGGAGAGTTGTGAATTGACTTGAGTGACATTTGAGTCCAATTTCGCTATCATCCGCTACAAATCTTGCAGCATGACATTAGAAGGTTCTTTGGTATTTATTTGAGGACTTCCAATGTCAAGAGAGGACCCCCCCCACAAATAACCCCAAATGGCCGAGAAGAAGCTATTTGAGGAGTCACAGTTGGAGACTCACACTTATTACCATTGGGATTCGGTGGAAGAAAGCCAGGGGGAATCTCTTCAGATGAAATCCCTGGGGGTTGTGGAGGAATCAGGCCATTACCAGGACTCAAGGAGACAGTTGATATGTCCCCGACGCAGTCCTCTTTTGGCATTACAGTCAATCTGATAACATGGCCATCCATAGAGCCAGCAATACCTTGAATAGTAGGAGATGTAAAAATCTTAGCTTTTCTTTTCTTACCCATTATGCTGGAAGCTCCAGGAATTTGATGACAAAAATTCAGTCTCTCCAGTCAAGCAAACAAGGCCAGACAAAGCCACGTGGCCCTTTGGCGTGGCTTAGGCGACACACTGGCGGTGGCAGTGCGCTGCTCCGCCGCTCAATTTTAAGAGCCCACGGTCGCCCTGATGATGTAGGCAGCCACCCTTCACCAATGTAACAGGAAGGCAATCAGGTGGAATTTGACTGCCCGAACAGTCCCGCCAGCAATAGGAACCCTTCAGCATGGCAGGAGAACTCGCAGCACCTCCTCACTCCTCAATGGCATCCCCTAGGATTACAGTTCTATTTGAGGGGATGGTTGAATTAAAAATGGATTGTTAAGGGGAAGTTTTACATTTTAAATTGTTTTTGTGTGTTTTAAATGGTGTATTTTATTTGTTTTTGCTGTGAACCACCTTGTTCGGCTTTGTAAGCATGGTTTGTGTGGTATATAAATAATAAATGAAATGAAAATCTCAGTTTTAAATAAACTAAATTTAAAGCTACAAGGAAGAGGCAGTGATTTGTTTTGACACTGAGCAAATACAATTATGTGAGAAGTCCTTATTACTGTGACAAACACATTTGAACAGTAAGCAGCTGAGTTATTACATATTCCCAACACTGTTTCAGGAGAAAGCAAGTTATCTGCTTACCTATACACAGGATTCCCCATAGAGAACAGGGTGAATTGGCCATAAAGCATCTAATGGCAACGTCATCTGATGGCACAGACATGGACCCAGTATCTAATGGCAATGTCATCTGATGGCACAGACATGGACCCAGCTTTCAGAGCTCAGTAAAGACTTTACAGAACATGCACAGGAGTTATCATGCATGCATGCTGCCTCATGTATTCCATAATATCTTCCACAATTTAAGCTTTAGTGAGGTAGACAACTCTCCATGGAGGTGGGTGGTAATATAAGTATAGTTAATTCATCCTGCTGTCTACGGAAAACTGTTTATAGGTAAGCCAACTTGCTTTTTTTCCATCGAGAAGCAAGCATTAATTATCCATTTTGCATGGGAATCCCAAATTGAGGGTTGTACAGTGGAAGTCATTTCTTAAAGAAAACATGACCTTGCCAGATGGAGTGTGGACAGGCTGCACAGAACTGCTCTGTCAAAGTTAGTCTCCTGGGGACATGCTATCCAAACAGTAATAGGAAGGGAAAGTGTGAACAGACCAATTAGCAGTTTTGAAAATGTCTTCAACAGAAATGGCCCTGAGATGAACCACTGAAGTCAGCATAGTGCTCATGATATGGTGGTCTGACGGAGTCTTTAACCTGTAAGCCAGCACTATGTACTATACAGTCCTCTAGTTAATTGGACAAAGTGTGTTTGGCAACTGCCCTTCATAATCTATTGGGATCAAAGGATTATGGAGGTTGAGTCCTCTTTAGTTAATATGCCAAGGCTCAGGCTCTCTTACAGTTCATTCTCCTTTGGAAACTCCTGTTTCAATTCTTATACTGGACATAGTCCTTGCGGCAGATGCAGTTTCTGTTCACAGTCTTTTATAGGTACACAATGGATCGAACCAGTGTCTGGAAGAATTATACATCTCTGTAGTAATACTGATCATCTGACCACTCATGTTGTGTACTTCTTACAGTGTCCCTGTGAGAAGGTTTACATTGGCCGTACTAAACTAGTATTAGGATGCGCCTTACTGGACATAAAAGCTGTGTGAATACATGTAAGATTCAAGCTCCCATCGTAGTCCATTGCTTTGAACAAAAACATTGTTTTGAAGAGCTGAAATGGGGCATCTTAGAACATATCATTGATTCCTTCAGAAAGAGTGACCGGGTTCATTGCCTCAACTTAAGGGAACAGTTCTGGATCTATCGTTTGAATACAGGTATTTGGAGGGGATTAAATATCGAGATCGAATGGTATTCAATTATATAAAGAATCCTCTAAATTTCTCTACCGGAACCTTTTAGGTTGTAACTTCTGGTCTTTTGATTTTGGCGGCAAGAATAAACATTATGGGCCAGATTTTAAAAAGGGTATGCACGCCGGGTCTATTTTACAAAGGCCCAGCGATGTGCGTAAAGCCCTGGGACACATGTAAGACCCGGGGCTTGCACAAAGGGATGGTCTGGGGGCGGGGCATGGGCGGGGTTAGCGGCTCCTGGCACAGCGGCCATTTGCCACTCTGCCGGCACGCGCAAAAGGTAAAATAAATGTCGGGGGGTTAGAGTAGGGCTAGGGGGAAGGGATCGGGAAAGGCAGCACGGTTCAGCACACCCAAGGTGCACAATTGTACACCCCCTTGCGCGTGCCGACCCCAGATTTTATAACTTTCGTGTGCCTGCAAGTTATAAAATCGGGTGTACATGTGCGCGCGCGCAACCCTTTAAAATCTGCAATAAAAGGGAACGCTGTTGGTCCAATTCTACAAAGCACTTGACTTGTTTTGAGTAATGTTTGTACTTTGAATTATTCAGGGCAATTGGTACTTATCACCAGCATGTAAATGGACAATCTGTTTTTGTCCAGCCTTGCGATGTCAGATTTATGCAGTTTGCTTCAGCTAAATTCTCCCTTCAAGCCACCTGCATCATGGAATTTCAACATGTAAACCGTTGTGAGGGCGAAACCGAACGACGGTATATAAAACTTGATAAATAAATAAATAAATAAATAAATAAATCTATTGAGAAAGACAAAAGGTTTTGGGTATATCTGTGCCATTGTTTTGTAAAGAGTACTCTCATTTTTGCCTCAATGTATTCAGATATTAAAAAACTGTTGGTGTTCTATGTTACAGCATCCTGTTGATATTTGAATGGTCTTAGAAAAGGAAGAGGAGAGTGGCTGTTTCATGAACTTCCCCCTAATGCAGTGAATGAAACATGGACCCGTGTCGGGGAGTCTCGTTATAAGTTGTTTTATTTGCATACAAAAAATTAAGCTTAAAAAATTGAAAAGCGGTCACTAAGATTTGGCCGATGATTATATGTAAGGCAAATGAAGGTAATTGATACCCTAATTGCCTAGTATGATGGCCACTTAGATGGTTTGAGGTTTTTATTTTGGAAAGGTTTATTTATTTTCAGCTCCTTCCTTGTTTGCACCTTTATTATATCATTGTTCAAAAATACCATCTTGGAAGTCCAGATAAGATATATTGCATGCTTTAGAAAAGGCGGAAGGAAGGCCAAACAACTGCTGACATGGTTAAATGTTAAGGTGAAAGAGGCTATTTTAGCCAAAAGAACTTTTCTCAATTTTTGAAAGAAGGATCCAACTGAAGAAAATAGGAAAAAGAATAAGCATTGCAAAGTTAGATGTAAAACATTTATAAGGTAGGCAAAACAAGAATAAAAAGCTGGCCATAGAGGCAAAATTTCATAATAACATTTTTTAAAATTTATCAGCAGCAGAAACCCTGTAAGGGAGTTGGTTGGACTGTTAGATGATTTAGGGGTTAAAGGGGAAGACAAGGCCATAAGGGAAAGACTAAATTAATTTTCTGCTTTGTTGTTTACTGAAGAGAATGTTGAGAAGATACCTGTGCCAGAAATGCTATTTAATAGGGATGTGCACAATTTCTTTTTTGGTTTGTTTTCTTTTTCAGGGCGGGCCATTTCGGTCTACTCCCCGAACCCGGAAATTTTATTTGTTTCACTCGGAAATGAGCCGAAAAAAAACCAACCCACCCCAACCCTTCAAATTTACTTAATTACAATCCCCCCACCATCCTGATCCCCCCCCCAAGACTTACTAAAAGCCCTGGTAGTCCAGCAGGGTCCCGAGAGCAATCTCTCCCTCTCGGGCCATTGGCTGCCACTAATCAAAATGGCGCCAGTGGCGCTTTGCCCTTACCATGTGACAGGGGCTACCGGTGCCATTGGTCGGCCCCTGTCACATGGAAGGAGAAATTCTGGTTGCTGCATCTCAATAAAGATATAGTTGAACTAGAAAAGGTACAGGGAAGGGTGACCAAAATGATACAGGGGATGAACAGCTCCCCTATGAGAAAAGGTTAAAGAGGTTAGGGCTGTTCAGCTTGAAGAAGAGATGGCTAACAAGGGATAAAATCATGAGTGGAATAGAACATGTAAATGTGAATTCGCTAGATACACTTTCAAATAATACAAAAGCTAGAGGACACTCCATGAAGTTAGTAAGCAGCAATTTTAAAACAAATCAGAAAAAAATATTTTTTATTCAATGTGTAATTAAGCTCTGGAATTCATTGCCAGAGGATATGGTAAAGGAAGCTAGTGTACCTAGGTTTAAAAAAATGTTTGAACACATTCTTGGAAGAGATAGTCATAAACTGTTATTAATCAGATAGACTTGAGAAAAGCCAATACTTAACCCTGGGTATTAGCAGCATGTGATCTATATATTGTTGGGGATCCTGCCAGGTATTTGTGACCTGGATTTTCCACTGTTAGAAACAGGATACTGGGTTTGATGGACCCTCAGTTTAACCCAGTATGGTAGTTCTTATGTTTTTATGAATCAGAATGTGTATATAAATGTTTTTCAATGAAAGAATTGTTTGGAGGGAGTTCATCTTGAACCTCTTCCTACAGCTCCACAATTTGCTCAATCTCTTCAAATCCAGTAAAGGTCTTAATCCTCTGACTTCTTGGGCATCAGGAAAAGCATGAAATAAGATCCCTGGCCACATTCCAGAGGAGGGCATATTTGACTGCATTATACTGAAGGAGGACTACACTTCCAGTTGCAATTGGGTGGACTGCGAAGGGTTGAAGCCAAAGAGTGAAATCCACTGAATCAGGGGAGAGTAAGAGAAGTTTACGTGGTTGCAATAGTCCAAAATATTCAGGATCAACCTGCCTTTGGTGAAATGCAGTCATTTGGGGAGGAAGGACTGAAGCCTTTCCCAACAGAGAGGGCATGTCTCAAAATCATCAATATCTGGCCCCAAGCTTAGGCTGTGTTTACTATTGAGCCTCTGGCTGATGCCTTTCTCTTTGTCAAATGTGAGTGGGCAACTAACGTTGAAGAGTGGGAGGATGATGCTGAAAAGACTATAAGGAGCATCTTTGAAAGAAGTAGGGTAGTCTGTACATCCATGGAGGAACTCTGCACTGTGGTAGCTGTCTTTGCCATGGCAGTGGCTGGCTCCAATGTGCCCTGCATCAGAGACTCCTGGGCTTATGTTTTAAAGTGCTCTTATGCACTGTAACCGATAGCTCCCTGGCATGCTGTGCCGAGTGGGACAACAGTGATTTAGAATGTGAGCTCCATGCTGAGGACAAGTGTGGTGCCCTGTTTAGAACCAGGTTCAGATAAAACAAATGAATCAGTGCCAAGGGCATCTTCTGTGCCATGAAGGATGAAGGGACCTGCATCAACGAGGCTATCTCCCACCTCAGTGATGAAGAAGGTTCCACTCTGATGGAGAACTGCGCCGATGGCACAGACTTCTTCTTGGGCACCAAAGTGGATGGCCCCAAAGTGTATTTGTATCGCTTGGGCATCCTTCTCAGTGCCTCAGGCTTCCTGTACTACACTCATTCCCTTGCTGGAGTTGTATCTAGGAATTGGCACCATGCCGGGGGGGGGGGGGGGGGGGGGGGGGGGGGGGAGTCAACTTTTCCCATGGTTTTTGAATTGAGATGGGAAGGATTCCCACCTCAACTTCCTGCGTTGAGAGCTTGAGGACTTGCTCTTTGATGAGGAGCGGCTCCACTACCCAGCATCATACCTAGGTTTGTGGTTCTTACCCGCCGGCCTAGAAGGATCCATATTTCAGGGCCACTGTAACTGTGTCCTGGGAGATATTTGGCCATAGCTGTAGCGGAGAATTCATGGTCTGGGCCCAGAGAGCAATAGCAAACGATGATGAGACTTCCAATGTTCTTTGATGGTGTCCCCATAACTCCTTTTAAGGGTTCCATTCAAATCTAGGAGCTAGGCCTTAAGCCTAGAAGCAGAGTACAAAATTTACTCTGCCCATAAAAAAATGCGACTTCCTAGTTTTCTACACTAGGGAGCAAAAACACAAAGCAAGCAGGCTTTATTTGAGTAGATTTGTTTGAGAAATCATTCCCATCGTCGCTTGTTTTTCAAAGTCACTCTATACCTTATTGTGAGACAGGTAAGAAATTTAGGTGTCATTACTGAATCCAAACTATCGTTTAAGCTCATGTTAAAATGTTGATTCAAAAATCATTTTCAAAATTGCACATGTTGCACAAATTGAAGCCCTATCTTGATCCAGCTGACTTTTGCAGTATGTTACAAACATTGACAGTATCCAGTATTGATTACTGCAATTGTTTATATTTGGGCCTACTTTACTACACTCTAAAGATTCTTTAGATTATTCAAGACTCAGTTGCTAGGATTTTAACTGGGACTTTCAAGTTTGACCACATTACACCAATATTAAGCTTTCTTCATTGGTTACTAGTCAAGCAGCAAACTTAGTATAAATCTTGACCATGATACATAGTGATTTAAGTGAGGGCTTTCCGCTTTTATCAACTCGTTACTAAAATTTATTTTCTGACTAGAAATTTATCATCATAGAGTCAAGGTCTTCTTGAAATTACCAGTCATCGATCTATGAGATTATCGGAATCATGGGACAATATTTTTGCTGACACAGGACCAATTATATGTAATCTGCTTCCTGTTGCATTATGCAAGCAGAGTTTCAGCAAAACATTTAAAAAGCAGCTAAAAGCTTATTTAGAGAAGCTCATTATTTCATTGAATAAACTGATATTATTCAGACAACAGACAATAATAACAATCTGTTCATCTAGGCATGCTGAGAGTACATTAGAGGTTACAATTTATTGTCGACATGGAAGTAAGTGTCCTGTGTTTGTTTGTTTTCTGGAATGTGATATATTTTATGAAAGTTTTAATGTAAGCTGCTTTAGACTTTTGAATAAATACAGCACAAAAATCTTTAAAATGAAAGAAAATAAATAAAGAAAATAAAGCTGGCAAAAGACTCCTGGCCAAAACAATGAGCTGAAAACTGATACTGCAAACACTGCAAGTCTCACCTTTTCTACCCGTAGATGTCACGGACATCACCCAGACTTAAATGCTCAAATAACACATCTTATGAATTTATTGTAAGCCACATTGATGCTACAGTAGTATATCAAATATTATTAAAACTAAATATAAATGGTAAGCATTTCCATGATGGATATCCGGTACCCACAAATATGGGGCTTGAAAGTGCTGAGCACAGGGTTCTTGATCTTGGACTTCTCCATACTCACAAATTCTTTTCTTTTTTTACAAACAAAAAATTCTGTTAGTGGGGCTGCTATGGCAGTGGCAAAATAATAGAAAAGCAATGAGTCACAAGGTTAAAAGTTGATTTGAGTGCGCGAGACTAGGATACATACATTGGTAGCTCTGACGGAAAAAGACTGAGGAGCTCAGGAGGTAGTGTGCCCACGTGCGAACTTCCATGCATTCTTAGTAATGTCTTTACTGAGCTCTGAAAGCTGGGTCCATGTTGGCACCTTCAGGTGACATCACCCTCACGGTACGGCTAATTCACGCTTGCTTGTTGATGGAGAGCAGTATCAGTGAAGAAAAAATAAATGAAATTAAGTGTCCTATGGATGCATCTTGCTGTTCTCCCTGCAGAAGGCTTTGGAAATTTAAAGGAAAAGCGATGGATGAAGAATCCTTTTACTTTTGGAAATTCAGAAATAATAATGGAGCTAAATCTATAGAAGAAAATGAGCTGCTACCTCTGATATGGGATAGAACACTGAAAACATGTCAAAAGTCATTAAGTTTGTTAATATTTTGGATCAGTGCTTTCAAAGAATATCAACTGTTAAGATCAGTGTTCTGCTGTTGCTGCCATTCACAACAGCCTACATGTGTGACCTGGGATTTTTTTACTTTGACAGATTAAAAAACAATAGAAAGAAACAGGCTTTGGAGTGGACCTGATATATGAGTAGCACTTTCCTCTTCTATTCCAGATTGGAAAAAGATCATGAGCAACCAGCAGGCCCACTGATCACAGTGAAACTCAGGCTAACAATACTGGAGGAGGGGGGAGGACGAGTATTAAAAAGTGATCAACAGGGATTCAGAAAGAACTGCAAATGAGACAGAGTGGGAGAAAGTGATAGAAGAGCAGATCTGATACTGGGAGCAATACTTTCATTTTTCAGTACATACTGGAAAAAGATCAGGAACGGGGAGTCCTATCAGTCACATTAAAAGTAAGTGAAACAACATGCTCATGTATTTTTCTATATTTGATATTTATACTATGTTTAAAAGGGTTTATAAGTGATCTCAATATCTAATTTTAGTTATTACTTGACATGAAGTAGTTATAGTGAGCAAATATTGCATTTCATCTTTATGGGGAATAGTGTATTTCTTCCAATAAGGCTCAAAAATTTTTTTTGTTTTGAATTGGGTCCTGAGAAAAGAAGTTTGAAAAACACTGGTCAAGAGCATTAGTGCTCACTGCATATGGATATTAACATTTTGAGGCAAAAGAAATCCTGTGACCAATTGCTGCCATGTTATCAATCAATTATGGACCTATGGCAGTGATATTTCTGGTTTTTTTTTTGTTTTTTTTGGGGGGGGGGGTTCAGTTCCATTTTAGTGGGCATGGTTAGCATTAAGTACTGAGATAGCTTAGGCCCTGCCATGCACCAAATGGAAAGTTTATAAGTGTGTTTGCAAAACAGCATTGGAGCAAAGATGAAACGCATCATTGCCCAAACACTGCATCATTTGTCCCATCCTGCTACATATCACCTCATAGTTTTCTAACGCTCACTCTGCACAAGTCTCCACAGTCTTAACAATAAGCTAAGCTTAAACTCTAAAGGGAAGGTGGGAAGGATTGTGTGGTTGATTTATTTCACTGTCTGTGGAGAACACCTGTTACAGGTAAGCAACTAAGCTTTTTTTCTGTGGACAAGCAGGATGAGCTCAGCCACACAAGTGGGAACTCCCAAGCTGAGGGGTACCTACAATTAGTAGTTGTTTTTGCATGTCAGTCATAGATCACTGCAACCCATCTGTGTTGCACAAGGATGGAGGGAAGAGTTGAAGGAATTCGTTAAATAATCTTCTAATAACTTCCTGTCTAAAGCTGCCTATCCAAAGTAGTCTCTAGGCAATAATGAAAAGTGAAGTCTCACTCTCTCCTTACATTCAATTTTTTCATAACAGATTAGTTTTGAAAACTCATCTCATTTTTCTCCTAAAGCTGGTTTCTCCATTTCATTTAAAGCAGTCCATTGTGCTGCTAACATAATGGTGGCAGGCCGTGACAAGCATTTCAGCTTGGTCTTCCCCTCGCACCTTCCCCGCCCTGCGTAGGTGGTGAATTAAACACAAGAGTAGCTAATTGGAAATAAAAGGCTGCCGTTTTATTACTGCCATAAACAAGAACTATTAGCACCCTATACCGGAGCTGGAATTGTAATCAACAACAAGCAGGCAATGCCCCTTCTTGCCACCCACCAAGCAAGGCAGCCTCTTTTACCAAGCTCCTCCACCTTGGTTCAAAGCAAAGATCTCACTTCCAGGGATACACGATTGATCCCTCAATTGCCAGAAAGGTGCCCTCTTGTCAACCTCCTGGCCGACCAACTTTTGTAATAATACCTGCTACGATATTTCAATCTCCCCACTGGCTCAGGTAGGCGCCAACACCCCCCAAGCTGTGACATCCATTAAAACAGGTGTACATAAGCCAGATTCAAGAATATAACATAGCATACAGTCCACGGTTATAGAAAATAATCAAAAGAAAAAAATATATAACTAACTTTGTAAACTACTAGTACATTTATAAATGGATTCAAAGTTTACACATACAATATATCATGCACCCCCCATTAAACATGCCTGTATATATGTTTATTCTAACTCTCTTTTTTTTTTTTATTATCAGTCAGCTCAGGGGAACACAACATTTATTTATTTATTTATTTATTTATTTATTTAAAGGCTTTTATATACCGGAGTTCATGCACTTGTGCATACCACTTCGGTTTACACAGAACAAGGAACAGAAAATTACATCAAACAGATTGAACAATTAAACAAATATACAATTTGGGTGGGAATGTGGGAAAACACTGCAGCGAACAAAGAGGGGGAAGACCGCCCAGCCACATGTATTTCAAGGCCCAAAGATGTTATCTTGTGACAACTGTTCTGGCCATGCTATCCAACCCCCATCCCTGTTGTTCCCCTCTCTCTCTCTGATGTCACAAAGAGTTGGGGAAGGGGGAGCATGCACACGGAGGACCAGGCTCTCAGTGAGTAGGGGTGGAAGGGGGGAGTCCAGTGCATGGAGCCAGGTTATCTGTGGGCTCCGGGCACTAGGTACAGGCCCATGCTTTAATGCTGGCAGGCTGCAACAAGAGCTTCAGCTCGGTCTACCCTCCTTCCCATATAGGTGGCAAATTAATAAACACAAGAGTAGCTGACTAGATATAAAAGGCTGCAGCTTTATTACTGTCAAAAACAAGAACCATTATCACCCTATACTCAAGCTGGAACTGTAATCGACAACAACCAGGGGAATGCCCCTTCTTGCCTCCATCCATAGTCCCAAGTAAGGTAGCCTCTTTTACCCGGCCCCTAACCTTGGTTCGAAGCAAGTGGGCTTCACGTCCAGACATGTACGCTTGACCCCTCATTTGCCATAAAGGTGCCCTCTTTCTTGTCAGCCTCCTGGCCTAGTGTTTGCCTCCTAAGGGACACTGAGAAAAGAAATACGTTTGGACTGTTTAATTTTTGTGAGAAGATCAATTGGAGAATCTTTGTTACTAATTAGACTTGAATTATTTTTAGTTGCAGAAAATTTATTTTGGAACACCTAACAGAGTGGTCAGTATCTTCTTTAAGAACATCTCAAGTATGAGTGTATCTGGGTCCCAGAGGATAAATCCTCCTCCCTGCCGAACACAACCCTGGCACCCAGAGCAAGTGGACTGAGAAAAATGAGAAAAAGTAAGCGAGGGAACCTGCAGTGCCGGGACAACTGTGTACCCCTGTATTCAGGATGCCCACTGAAAAGAAGGTTACATTTGAATACAGCTAGCCAGGATCTGTTGGTGTCAAAAGAAATTAAAAAAAAAAAAAAGGGCTCTCTTTTACTCAAAGAAGAAGAAAATAGCTCTTTTGCAATCCAAATTGTGCAGGGCTTGTTAACTTCTATGATTGTGATGCCTGGAGCAAAATACTGGCACCTGTCAAAGTGGAAATCTGACATCACATTGGGCAGAAATTTGGAATGAATGTGCAGCACCAGCAAGTTATGAGGAAATTTAGTAGAAGGTGGATAAGTTACTAGGGCCTGAAGCTCAATGATTCTGCAGGCCAAAGTAACTGCTATCAGATCATGTACTTAAGACTGCACAAGTCCAAAGACTTAAAACGCGCTTTATCAACTGGTAAAGTATCATTTATTTATTTTATTTATTTATCGAGTTTTATATACCGTCATTCGGTTTCGCCATCACAATGGTTTACATGTTGAAATTCCATGATGCAGGTGGCTTGAAGGGAGAATTCAACTGAAGCAAACTCTGCATAAATCTGACATCGCAAGGCTGGACGAAAACAGATTGTCCATTTACATGCTGGTGATAAGTACCAATTGCCCTGAGATATACCCTAACAGAGTTGGGTTTTGAGGATAGACTGTGAAAGATATAAAAGGTATTCAAACAGTATTTTTATGGGGCAAGAGAAGGGATCTAGTACCTTGACCTTAAACCAGATGGTGGTTTCTTTTCTAAAAGTCAGAAAAACCTGAGTAACCTCAACAGAGAACTCAAAGACATGAATCTATTCCTTCTCAACACTTAGGTTGTGAAAGATAGAGACTGGATACTGGGATGCAATAATGTTGCTTTATTTTGTGTGATCAGAATTAATGAAGAGCCCAACCTGATTGGTTTCCATCAGGGAACCAAATTTATCTCAGCTAAGGAGGAGTTATGACAATCACAGCTTCTCAGTCTAAGTTTTATTATGGACTTCACAACCAAGGGTATAATTGGATAAGTTCCCCAAGGAAAGAAGACATTTGATGCTACTTTGCCTTTTGATTTTTTCCAGTACCAGAAAACCACAGACCTCCTGTTCAGCCAGCTCACAAACAGATGTTTCCAGTTCAGAAATATTTTGTTCATCTGAGAGGACATAAGAACATAACAAATTGACATAGTGGGTCAGACCAAGGGTTCATCAAGCCCAGCAAACTGTTTCCAATAGTGGGCAATACAGGCTACAAGTACCTGGCAAGTACCCAAACACTAAGTAGATCCCATGCTAATGATGCCAATAATGGCAGTGGCTATTCCCTAAGTCAACTTAATTAATAGCAGTTAATGGACTTCTCCAAGAACTTATCCAAAACTTTTTTAAACCCAGCTACACCAACTGCACTAACCACATCCTCTGGCAACAAATTCCAGAGCTTAATTGTACACTGAGGGAAAAATAATGTTCTCTGATTAGTTTTAAATGTGCTATTTGCCAACTTCATGGAGTGCCCCCTAGTCCTTCAATTATCCGAAAGAGTAAATAACCGATTCACATCTACCTGTTCTAGACCTCTCATGATTTTACAAACCTCTATCATATCCCCCCTCAGCCGTCTCTTCTCCAAGCTGAACAGCTCTAACCTTTTTAGCTTTTCCTCATAGGGGAGCTGTTCCATCCCCTTTATCATTTGGTTGCCCTTCTCTGTACCTTCTCCAGTACAACTATATCTTTTTTGAGATGTGCTGGCCAGAACTGTACACAGTACTCAAGGTGCAGTCTCAATGTGGAGCAATATGGAGGCATTATGACATTTTCTGTTTTATTCACCATTCCCTTCCTAATAATTCCTAACATTCTGTTTGCTTTTTTGACTCCTGCAGCACACTGAGCTGACGATTTCAAAGTATTATCCACTATGATGCTTAGATCTTTTTCCTGGGTGGTAGCTCCTATTATGGAACCTAACATCATGTAAATATAGCAAAGGTTATTTTTCCCTATATGTAACACTTTGCACTTGTCCACATTAAATTTCAACTGTCATTTGGAAGCCCAATCTTCCAGTCTCACAAAGACCTCCTGTAGTTTATCACAATTCACTTGTGATTTAACCACTGTGAATAATTTTGTATCATCTGCAAATTTGATTACCTCACTCATCGTATTCCTTTCCCGATCATTTATAAATATATTGAAAACCATGGTTCCAAGTACAGATCCATGAGGCACTCCACTATTTTCCCTTTTCCACTGAGAAAATTGATCATTTAATCCTACTCTCTGTTTCCTGTCTTTTAACCAGTTTGTAATGCACGAAAGGACATCGCCTCCTATCCCATGACTTTTTAGTTTTCTTAAAAGCCTCTCATGCGGGACTTTGTCAAGTGGCTTCTGAAAATCCAAATACACTGCATCAACATGTGGATAACTACCTTTATCCACATGTTTATTAACCTTTTCAAAAAAATGAAGCAGATTTGTGAGGCAAGACTTCACTTGGGTAAATCCATGCTGTGTTCCATTAAACCATGTCTTTCCATATGCTCTGTGATTTTGATCTTTAGAATATTTTCCACTATTTTTCCTGGCACTGACATCCGGTTCACTGGTCTATAGTTTCCCAGATCGCCCCTGGAGCCTTTTTTAAATATTGGGGTTATATTCGCCACCCTCCAGTCTTCAGGTACAATGGATGATTTTAATGATGGGTTACAAATTTTAACTAATAGATCTGAAATTTCATTTTTTAGTTCCTTCAGAGTCAGTTATATCCTAAATCACCACGAATAGTGATTTAGGATACAACTGAATCTTTTTATATAACTACTTGTTTATATAATGACAATTCTGTTGGCCTGTCGATCTCTGAAAGCCTTTAGAGCAGTGTTTCCCAACCCTCTCCTGGAGGCACATCTAACCCATCAGGTTTTCAAGATATCCACAATTAATATGTAGTAGATAGATTTGCATACATTGGAGAACCCATATATGCAAATCTACCTGAAGTTTAGTTGTATCAGACTTTGATTTGTAAAAGAAAATATCCTATAATCTGAGTCTTCCTTGGTGACTTATTCGATCAGATGGCACAACCAGGAACATTATGTTCTAGCTGTAGACAACACATGCAATTTTCATATGAACACTAAGAGATATCTTGAAATCTTAGTACGGGCAAAGCTTGAAGCTGCTGGTCTTCAGCCATTGTGAGGTAAATGGACAACACAAAATCAAAACTCAAAATTCTATTGGAGACGAGGAAGGTGCCCAAGGATGCCCAATGAAAAAGATTACCAAAACTTGGAGCCAAGAGACCACAGAAAAAAAAAAACCCACTGAAACTTAAGAAAATGCTGCTAAAAATGAAGGAATTTTACACAGTCCAGTAAAAAGTTTGAAGAAGCTCAAGGAGGAAGCAACAATGTGAAAAAGGGTAAATTTCTTACACTGAGAATAGCAAGTCAGCTATCATCACAGACAAAAAATAACTGAGGGGGCTCCATGAGCTGAGATAAGCATGTTTAATCATAGGTTTCTCAGAATTGTTTGAGAGATTGTCACAAACACTGTCAGATGATATCAGCCACTTGTGTGCCTGATTTATCTTGCTTGTGCTAGGATGACTACTATCATTAGTTATACTCTGTCTGTATAGATAATTTATCAAATAATATACTTACCCTATCCTATTATTTTGTTCCAACCAGAAATATTCAATTTTTAAAATTTAAAATTTCACCATCTCAAATGTCTCAAGGCAAGTAGCAATCAAAAACAATAGAGCAAACAAAAATAAAAAATAATATACTACATCAAATAAATACATCTCTAAATAAAATGTTTAGCAAGATGGAGGCATGAAGCAACTCCTAGCACTCTGAACATTTTTTTTCTTTTTCTTTTGGTTTCATTACATCGATAGTTAGAAAACATAAGGGAAAGGTTAAGGAAATTATCCTTGTACCTCAGAGTTCCCTGCCAAGTTGCCAGTAGCCCATCACTGGATTTGTGCAGCCTGTGGGTTAGAAAAGGCCTTCAGGGGTACTGAGGGTCGGAATTTTTGGCTCCCAGCTCTGGGCAGGACGTTTCTCTTAGCCCAGGCCTCAGGACCACCCTCTTGTAGCCAAAATAGAATGGCGAGTCCCCGAAGGTGGAAGCTCTCCATTTCCTATGATGACTTTCTCTACTGTGAGACTTTGGGGGGGGGGAGGGGGGCAAGCTGCTCAACACTGGTGAGTGAGAAGAGTCGCAGCAGTCCAGTTCTTCTGGAAGTGATTGATCGGAGCAGCGCAACAGTGATGGCTGAAGGTGAATCTGGGGTTTTTCCATCTGGAGCAGGGAGTCTGGAGGTCAGTCCAGCATTGAGGTCTGGCAGTTTGGAGGCCCCCCCATTCCCCTTTCACGGCACTATCTGTTCCTGTTCCTTTGGTGGAGAAGCCCTGGAGCCTATCTTCTCTCCGCTAGATTGTTTAACCATTTGGAGACTTTTTTTTAATCAAACACAGGAACAGTTTCAACTTCAGGAGTCTGCTATGCTGGCTCAGGTTCCAGAGAGGTGAACCAGTTGGCTACTGTTCAACGTAAATTACTATAGGGTAAAATGGTTAGTAAGAAACGAGAAGATTTTGATAACTATATGATGCACTTGCACTTAAGATTCATTAATTTTCCCAAGATGCATATGATCTCTCCTTTACATTATTCAAAACATATTTGATAGTGCTGCTTAAGATGCCTGAGAATTTGACACCCCCAGTGAGCAAAATTTATTATTTGCCTACAAGGAGAACAGGACAGCAAGGTGCTGATTTAACCATTGGTGATTTGTCAGTTGGTGCCTTAGATTTGACAGCAGTTTTGAAGAGATCTGCGGAGGTAGAAGTCTCATGGGTCTCGCTTATGTTTTCCTTTGAGTTTCATCAGTATAAGGACTCCATTCTCTGTTTATATTTTCATAATAAGGATGCTGTTTTCATGGGGGGCAAATTAGAGTTTACCCTGATTAATTTAAAGAATCTCAAAATAAACATAAGGAATTTTTTGAAATGCGTTAACAGGTGTTGTCACTTGGCATATTTTTTGTTCTTTTCCTTGTAAATATATTGTTAAATTTCAACAAGCTCCTTGTACTTTTTTTGAGCCCTCATAGCTTTGTTTTTTCCTATATTCTAACTGGAACTGGATAGCTGACTTAGGTGGGTTTATGTATAGACACAGGTTTTGGGAATAATGTTAATTTATGTTGTAATATTTCATAAGATTTACATACCTCATGGCTTATTTCTATCTTGGCCTTTCTCTTATTTTGGGTTAATTGGAGATGTATGTTACAGCTTTTTTTTCTGATTTCTTAATTGCCTTTGACATATATGCTTCTATTCCTGCATTCAAGTGTATGCTTGTAAAACTTGGAAATTATAAATAAAAGTTAAATAAATATTTTAAAATAAATATTTTAAAATACATCTTTTGGGATTAGTAATTGCTAAACCCATAAGGCTAGCACCACTGGAACAAAGGCATTAAAGTTAAATGCCTGTATATAACCATGTTAGAACTGTCTAATTCTTATTTTTGTAATCTGCTTTGAGACCAAACTTAGCAAAAAGTGCAATATTAAATGTTCCTATATAAATAAAATAAATAAATATGCCATGCCTTCAAGCCCTTTCTTAAAACACTATAACAAAATTGGCCTGTTTTGCATAAAAGCAGGATTTGGATGATAGGGCACGTGTTGGATGAGAAAGGCTTAATCTCATTTCTACCTTAAATAAGTATGACATACCCCCATCAAAATTTGTCTGTTGGCTTCAACTACAACACTGCTTGCACTATAGCAAGATTCCAATGGCCAATTTAATTAAAACTCCAAATCCCATTACGCTGTGTTTAAAATTTTGTTTAATGGGACATGAGGCCTCTTGCGTATACAACGAATTGAGAGCGCTATATTCCTCCAGATGTGTTGGGTTGGAGAAGGCATGGGAAAATGACCTCTCTCTATCTCCTTAAGTTCTCAAATGGCAAGAGTATTGGTTAGATATCATGAAACTTTCATTTTCTGTTGTTAGTTACTCAATCTCTATTCTTTTATACTGACACCACTTGGATACCATTGAAGCTGTTCAATTTCGACTTAACCTCCTCTAAATCCTGCTGGCATTGTTCCTCTCAAGACGGCATGCTAGAACATATGATATTCGCCTATATAAAACTTTTCCTTTCTGGTCTCAAATATGGGGTTATGTTAGTAAAATCTTTTTTCTATCTGGTGATATATTTTATTTGATTATTTATTTATTTATTTATTTATTTAGAAACTTTTATATACCGGTATTAGTGGGGACATCATACCGGTTCACATATCAACTGAAAGGCTTGGAAAGTACATATCAACAGGGAGAATATAACAGGGAGGGGGATAAACATAGGCAGAATGGAGTATAGATTAAATAACAAAACAAGATGTTGTAACAAGAGAAAACAATTTACAAAGTAATTATCTCCTTAATGTAAGGAAAAGGGCGGTCTCCTGGGGGGGAGCGGACTGAAGTGAGGATGGTGTGAGCTTATTCTGGGTAGTCATGGTTGAACAGAAAAGTTTTTAGTTTCTTTTTGAATTTGGTCGCACATGGTTCTTATTGATCTCTGCTCACAATATTTTACTGGAACTTTATCTAAATCTTCAAGAAAGCTTTTGGATATTCTTTTAGCAATAGCTATTCAGTCAGTTCTAAATATCTGGAATGATAATAGTTTTTTTAAAATATACTTTTGGTGGAACACTGATTAAAAATATACAGATATCAAAATTTTGCATGGGCAAACTTCAATGTAAAGCTAAAATTCAAGCTATCTGGAAACCTGTCTCTGAATTTTTGGCACTTTAATGCTTCTGGCAGTGGTCGTTGCTTCTCTATGTGGAAATGATTATGTAAACTACCTTCTCATGTTTTTGTGTTTCTCTTCTGTTTTTGTTGTCTTTATTTATCCAATAAATTAAAAGTTTGAACATAAAAAAAAACACGATAACATAGCTACTGGAGGAAAACAGTAGCACAATAATAATTACAGGTCAATCAACAATTTTAGAAAATAATAATAGAACTCTACTAAAGAAATGGAGTTTGTATAGTACAAAAAGTATTGCACAGAATGGATTATCTACAAATACTGTATGCTTATTGCAAAAAAAAAAAAAATTGTGCAAAGTTCACACTAAATAGAAGTACAACAGTTGTGAAAAAATCATCATGTTTTGTTTTTTTTTTGTTAATACTATTTTCAAAAATGTTTGTCCCATTTGGTACCAAAAGGAAAAATTTTCCAACAGACTTTCTGTCATTACCTCACTGCTTCACTGCAAACATATCACAGTATCCTGTAAAATAAGAACTGAAATAGCACTACATAATACAAAAGCTTAGATTCAACTATGAAGAATAGTTTACATAACTGAAAACTACAAACCACATACTCTCCAAGTACTTTTAGAATTGTATTCAGAAACATTGCAGGGGATATGTTGATTTTGGTAGAGAGTGAGATATAAGAGCTGGATTCGTGAGTACTGAAATGTTGAAGGTTCCAGAAAAATTTAGAAAAAAGGTCAGCAAACAAGTTGTAGGCAGTCCCTTTTTATTAAAATAACAACTAGCTTCCAAAAGCTATATTACTAAGATAGGTCAGTATAAAATGTTGAAAAATGAAAGATTAGAGAATCAGCCTGTTCAACTAAGTTTTGACCACTCTGTCAAGCCATATATTTCTAGTTTGATCATGTACTAGTGATTTTCTTCCATGTTATGTTTACATAGGAAAATCCTTAGTAAAGCCTTTAGTTATTATACCTCTACCATATAACGAGTTATTTAATACAGAGCTCCAACTGCCATCTCAAATTGAAAAATGGAAACACTTTTGTTTATATTAGATCAAGGTTCATATTTTCAACAGACTAAGTCCCATAGATAAGCGTGTGAAGTTTTTAACCTTCGATCCGTTTTCTCCTTGTCTACCACTTCTCACAGAAACATAGAATATGATAGATTATGACTACAAAACCCATCCAAGAGTGCTCATTTTCCCTTCCTATTGCAATACTGCAAACCCTAATTGATCTCTGACTTTATTCTTGCCTCTTCTATTCTTCTCCCCTGACTTCTTAAATTGTTACTATTTTCGTCTCCACCTCTTCCACAGAGAATCTGTTCTTCACATCCAGCATTGTTTTCTGAGTTTACCCTCTTTTACACTCATAGCATGACAATCAATTCTAGAAGTTTCTACTGAAAAAGCTTCCTTCTTCTGTATTGTTTATACCTCTTCAGATTTATCATGTAGATTCTGTACAAATTTGGTAGCACTCTTCTGGATTGCCTCTATTCCTTTTGGAGATACAGCCTCCCAATATGGACCCAATACTCCAGGATGAGGTCTCAATAATAACTGTAAGACTATGCAAATGGTAGTGTTGCATTGGCATACTATGGAATAGTGTGATTTTTTCCCCCCCAGAAGGAATTACCCAGTTTTCTACTATATTTCAAAATGACAACAAACATACCTGGAGTTCTGGTGCTCGCTTCATCAGTTCTAGTATAATGTAGCAACCAATGGAATGACCAATAAGTACAAGTTTCATATCTTTTGGCACATTCTTTTTAAGGAAATATAGTTTGTGCTCTATTTGTCCATTAAGTCCAAAGATGTCCTCTATTTCTTTTACATCTGTGTCTGAAAGAAAACAATGCATTCATTTTCAAAGTTAATTCAAAAGAATCATCTTTCATAGTCTTTCCAAAAATCCACAAAACTAATTACACATGTATTAACTTGTGCAAAAAAGATAAACAATCGCTTAAGTACGAGCAGAATAACCTCAAATGAAAAGCTTCCTGCAAATACCATTTTATTATTATGTAGAAATTCACACTCATACAAATCCTAAAACAAATTACCAGGCAGAATTAAAGCAACCAAACTGCTTGGCTGACTGACATGATTCTTGCATCTAATTCATAAATTATGTTAGTGCATATACAGGAATAGTACTCTGACCTATACATTGAAAGCCTTAGACAATATTTCCCATAGTATTGTTTGGTTTTCGGTGCCTTCTATAGCTTTTTCTCCCACAATCTCCACTATCCCTAACATGGATGGTACACTAGCCCCATGACTGCCTCCTTCAAGGTAACCATCATCATTGTTCCTTCGCTGGAAGAGGCTGCCACCTTCCTTTCTCTCCTGGCCTGAACACAGCACACCTCTGGCTCTATTGGATGGAGAATCAAAAGCTAGATTCCCCATCACTGTAAAATACTTGAGTCATAGAGCTGGTTCAACACAAAAAAAATTTTAAGTGGAAAAAAAGGCAAAGGAAAATGAAATTATGAGAAAGCAGCTACTAAGAAAACATTCATAAGTGGCGGGTGCTTTATATAACAGTAATATGTGCAGTTTACAGTGTCACCAATTACTTGAGAATTGATCACTATAGTAAAAGAACATAGTAAGACAACTCAGATAAAAAGAGATGCCATAACCACCTATATAATAAATGGCAAATCAGTCATGAAGTTGGGCTATATATTCAAACAATATGAACGGCTACTCAAGATTTACGTTCATTTTCACTGTGTCACTGATACTATTTTGTGGGCTTACAGCCATTTTCATAACTGCTTAGGGCAGTGATTCTTAGCACCTTTTGCCACTAGTGGTTCTCACAAGACTTGCAGGAAGTCCTCAGTTAAAATCACCTTGCAAAAAAGAAACTCAACAAGGAATACCAGAATTAAGAAGGTAGGAGTGGAATTATTTTCACACAGACACATGAATGGAGGAACAAGGACATTTTCCAAAAGAAGTTCTTTAGTACTGACCTATAGGAAAGAGAGATTCAGGCTCACCTAGGAAAAGATGGACTGATGATGGTCAATAATGAAACTGAAAAAGACACTAACCTGTGATAGATAATGATGATAGATACCACTTTGCAACATTAACAACATTAGACGAACCATAAGAGGGATTCACTTTTTAAAACTTGTGTTCTGAATGAAAAAACTTAGGAAGGAGAAACGGTCTTATCAATTTTCTTTCCACGAATCCTGCTACACTGGTCCAGTCAGTCCAAACAGGCTGATTATGTCCCCCTACCGATAGAAGGAGGCAGAACATACAAAATTTCTCCATGACATCACCATGCAGCACAGAGAAACTCCAGTATACCTAAGAGAAAGCACTTAAAATACAAAGTGCATTAAAAAAACCTAAACTAAACTAAAAAAAAAACTAAACTAAAAAAACTAAACTAAACTAAAAAAAAACCTAAAAAAAACTAAACTAAACTGAACCCCTTAAACATGCTGGGAGACAGCATCCCCAAAAATCTCCACCCCTGCGACAAAACACGGAGATGCGTAAGATAAGCGAGGAAACAGGGCAGATACAGAAAGGACATTTAACCTTGACTAAGAAACACAGGAAGAAGTGGAATCATCATGAGCAAACAGCAGTAGGAGTATAAGGCCCAACTTCCCAGGTGGATTCTGGACTGGTATAGCAGGATTCATAGAAAGAAAATTAACAGTTAAGAAAATGTATCCTTTCATTTCATCCTGCTACACCAGTCCAGTCAGTACACAAACAAGTGAGAAGAACCCAAATCCAGTTAATGAGGGAGGGAGGGAGAGAGGAAATAATAGCCATTTTGAGAATACCAGCAGCAAAGGTTGCATCCTTTTCAGCAAAATTATCCAGTCAACAATGCAAGGAGAGCCAAATAGCCACCCTACAAATGTCCTTTAGCACGACAGCAATGGTTGCTATTGCTGGTCCTACCTTCTGGAACTCACTACCCACGAACCTCCGTCTTGAGCCTTGCACCATCAAATTCAGAACTAAATTAAAGACTTGGCTCTTTAAACAGGCCTACCCTGAATAGACCCCTCGCACTCCTATTCCTTGCTGCATCAATACTTGACCGGAACCTATGTATAAAGTTAGGTTACATTGTTTACCTGTTTTTGCACTTGTTTTTGCATTTGTTTTTGCACTTGTTTGCTAGCTCCTTGCTATTGCTCTTGTTTCTTCTAGTCCCATACTCTGCACCTGTTTAATGTAATTTCAACCTGCAGTTATGATGTAAACCGGTATGATGTAACTACTAATACCGGTATAAAAAAGCTCTAAATAAATAAAGACAAGAACTGAGCTCTGGTAGAATGAGTGTGAATAAGCTCCGGGGCCTGGCAGACCCTCAATATATAGGCCGAAGAAATTGCATCTCTGATTCAATGTGCCGGTCCCTTAAGGTGGATTCATACTTGCATGGACCTCCAAACACCACAGAAAGTCTGTCCGATTTATAGAAAGAATTAGTGGCCTCAAATTATCTCATAAGAACCCAGCAAGAATCCAGGAGCCTCAATGTTTTGTTAGAACCCTGGCACTCCTCTCTAGAAAAAGCCGGCAAGGTGATAGGTTGGTTCACATGAAATGTCAAAACCATGTTCAGCAAGGAAGGAAAGAAGGAATGGGCTCCTAAAAGATACCGAAGTAGATAGAATTTTAGACAGTGCTGGGGAGAAGTCGGCTGTTGTGGTACATGTGGGCACTGACGACACAAGAAAATGTGGGAGAGAGGTTCTGGAAGCCAAATTTAGGATTTTAGGTAGAAAGCTGAAATTCAGAACCTCCAGGGAAGCATTCTCTGAAATGCTTCCTGTTCCATGTGCAAGACCCCAGAGACAGGCAGATCTCCGGAGTTTCAATGCGTGGATGAGATGATGGTGCAGGGAAGAGGGATTCAGTTTTATAAGAACTGGGGAAACGTTTGGAAAAGGGGGAGACATTTCCGAAAGGATGGGCTCCACCTTATCCAGAGTGGAACCAAGCTACTGGCACAAATTTTTGAAAAGGAGATAGAGCAGCTTTAAACTAGAACAAGGGGGAAAGCAGACAGTCACTCAGAAGTGCATAGTTCGGAGGGAGGTATCTTCGAAGGATACTAATGAAGCATTAGAGTTAGGGCATCCCAACAGAAAGGTTCCAATAAAAGCATAAGAACATAAGAACATGCAATACTGGGTCAGACCAAGGGTCCATCAAGCCCAGCATCCTGTTTCCAACAGTGGCCAATCCGGGCCATAAGAACCTGGCATGTACCCAAAAACTAAGTCTATTTCATGTTACCGTTGCTAGTAATAGCAGTAGCTATTTTCTAAGTCAACTTAATAGCAGGTAATGGACTTCTCCTCCAAGAACTTATCCAATCCTTTTTTAAACACAGCTATACTAACTGCACTAACCACATCCTCTGGCAACAAATTCCAGAGTTTAATTGTACATTGAGTGAAGAAGAACTTTCTCCGATTAGTTTTAAATGTTCCACATGCTAACTTCATGGAGTGCCCCCTAGTCTTTCTATTATCTGAAAGACTAAATAACCGATTCAAATCTACCCGTTCTAGAACTCTCATGATTTTAAACACCTCTATCATATCCCCCCTCAGCCTTCTCTTCTCCAAGCTGAAAAGTCCTAACCTCTTTAGACTTACCTCATAGGGGAGTTGTTCCATTCCCCTTATCATTTTGGTTGCCCTTCTCTGGACCTTCTCCATCGCAATTATATCTTTTTTGAGATGCGGCGACCAGAATTGTACACAGTATTCAAGGTGGGGTCTCATCTGAGCTAAATATTTCCAAATTATCCCTATCAACTGAAAAGCAAGTTGTTAATACAAACAAAAAACATACTTTGAAATGTCTGTATGCCAATGCCAGAAATCTAAGAAGATGGGAGAATTAGAGTATATAGCAGTAAATGATGAGATAATATAAACCTGGTAGAAGGAGGATAACCAATGGGACAGTGATATATCAGGGTACAAAATATATCACAATGATAGGTAGGATCAACTTGCTGGGGGTATGGCACTTTATATCCGGGATGGTATAGATTCCAACAGGATAAATATCATACAAGAGTCTAAATACTCAGTAGAATCTATATGGGTAGAAATCCTATATGTGTTGGGTAAGAGTATAGTGATCGGAGTATACTACTGTCCACCTGGAAAAAATGGTCAGACAGATGATGAAACGCTAAGAGAAATCAGGGAAGCTAATCAATTTGGCAGTTCAGTAATAATGGGAGATTTCAATTACCAAAGCCACAAGAAGCAATAAACCTGCACTTAAGCAAGTAACTGACAACACGATAGTGCAAGGAAACATCAAAGTTCCACATGAAGTTCATCAAAGAGTGTATATTTATTCACAAAGATTCATACGGCAACTCCACTTTCATATAGCAAACATCTTATAGAAGTCCCCTGACACAGACCCGTGTTTCGCCGTGGCTGCGTCGGGAGGGACCATGGACATCAAAAGGATCTAAAAAAGAATACATACAAAAAGAGGCTACTCAACTCATTATACACGCAAGTAGAAAAGCATACCTTTATCCATGCATTCCAAATGTCAACAGGGAGCGCGTACACCCTCATCAAAGATAGGCATTTAAACAGAAAAAGGCGCGAAAGAGTGATCCATCACGAGATTCACACGGTCCAATCACACCAGAGAAAGAAACTTTAAACCAATCACGATCACACAAACAAGTGCCATTCAATCTCTCTATTCAGTCCTGCTGGTTTGACAGTACCAAGTGTTCCCTTCGACCCAGGTGGTCCGTGAAGTCACCTCCCCTAGAGGGGCGTGTAACCACCTCCACCACAAAGAAGAAGAGATCAGAGATGGAATGGGATGCAGGAGACCAATGATCAACCAAGGGCTCATTTTCCTTGCACTATCGTGTTGTAGATTTCAATTACCCCAATATTGACTGGGTAAATGTAACATCAGGACATGCTAGAGACAAAGTTCGTGGATGTAATAAACAACTGCTTCATTGAGCAATTGGTTCAGGAACCATCGAGAGATGGAGTTATTTTAGATTTAATTCTTAGTGGAATGTAGGATTTGGTGAAAGAGGTAATGGTGGTGGGGTCACTTGGCAATAGTAATCATAACATGATCAAATTTAAACTAATAACTGGAAGGGGGACAATAAGAAAATCTTCAGCTCTAACACTAAATTTTCAAAAGGGAATCTTTGATAAAATGAGGAAAATAGTTAAAAAAACTTAAAGGTACAGCTGCAAAGGTTAAAAGTGCTCAACAGGCATAGATATTGTTTAAAAATACAATCCTAGACGCATAGTCCAGATGTATTCCCCGCATTAAGAAAGATGGAAGGAAGGCAAAACGATTGCTGGCATGATTAGCAGGTGAGGTGAAAGAGGCTATTTTAGCCAAAAAAACATCTTTCAAAAATTGGAAGAAGGATCCATATGTAGAAAATAGGAAAAAGCATAAGCATTGCCAAGTTAAGTGTAAAACATTGATAAGACTGGCGAAGAGGGAATTTGAAATGAAGTTGGCCCTAGAGGCAAAAACTCATAATAAAAACTTTTAAAAATATATTCAAAGCAAGAAACCTGTGAGGGAGATAGTTGGACCGTTAGATGAACAAGAGGTTAAAGGGGCTCTTAGGGAAGATAAGGCCATTGCAGAAAAACTAAATGAATTCTTTGTTTCTGTGTTTTCTAATGAGGATGTTGGGGAGATACCAGTTCCGGAAATGGTTTTCAAGGGTAATGAGTCAAATGAACTGAACCAAATCACTAAGAACCTGGAAGATGTAGTAGGCCAGACTGACTAAAGAGTGGCAAATCACTTGGACCGGATGGTTATGCATCCTAGGGTTCTGAATGAACTAAAAAATGAAGTTTCAGATCTATTAGTTAAAATTTGTAACCTAACATTAAAATCATCCATCCTGAGGACTGGAGGGTGGCCAATGTAACCCCCAATATTTAAAAAGGGCTCTAAGGGAGATCCAGGAAACTATAGATCAGTGAGCCTGGCTTCAGTGCCGGGAAATATAGTAGAAACTATCCTAAAGATCAAAATTACAGAGCATATAGAAAGACATGGTTTAATGGAACACAGTCAACATGGTTTTACCCAAGGTAAGTCCTGCCTTATAAATCTTCTTCATTTTTTTGAAGGGGTTAAGAAACATGTGGATAAAGGTGAACCTGTAGATGTAGTGTATTTTTTTCAAAAGGCGTTTGACAAAGTCCCTCATGAGAGGCTTCTAAAAAAACTAAAAAGTCAGGGGATAGGAGGCAATGTCCTTTCATGGATTACAAACTGGTTAAAAGACAGGAAACAGAGAGTAGGATTAAATGGTCAATTTTCTCAGTGGAAAAGGGTAAACAGTGGAGTGCCTCAGGGATCTGTACTTGGACCCATACTTTTTAATATATTTATAAATGATCTGGAAATGAATATGATGAGTGAGGTTATCAAATCTGCAGATGATACAAAATTATTCAGAGTAGTTCAATCACAAGCAAATTGTGATACATTGCAGGAGGACCTTGCAAGACTGGAAGATTAGGCATCCAAATGGCAGATGAAATTTAATGTGGACAAGTGCAAAGTGTTACATATAGGGAAAAATAACCTTTGCTATATTTACACGATGAAGGTTCCATATTAGGAGCTACCACCCAGGAAAAAGATCTAAGCATCATAGTGGATAATACTTTGAAATCGTCAGCTCAGTGTGCTGCAGGAGTCAAAAAAGCAAACAGAATGTTAGGAATTATTAGGAAGGGAATGGTTAATAAAACGGAAATTGTCATAATGCCTCTGTATCGCTCCATTGTGAGATCGCACCTTGAATACTGTGTACAATTCTGTTCGCCGCATCTCAAAAAAGATATAGTTGTGATGGAGAAGGTACAGAGAAGGGCGACCAAAACGATAAAGGGGATGGAACAGCTCTCCTATGAGGAAAGGCTGAAAAAGTGTTAAGGCGCGGTCCTGTACCTCTCCTTCAGGGAAGCCCTCCTAACATCGTGTGCTCCTTTCCCGCTGCTGGCATGGCAGAACGCCTCGACGCTCAACTTATCTCGGTCAGGCTCCTCCCTCCATGCTGACGTCCCTGACGGGCCCTGCGCCAGCGCGGGAAACATGTCCATTTAAACCAGCTCCTCGGCACCAGCAAACGCCTCGGCTACAGGCTTGCTTGTGCTTTTCGTTGGATTTGCCGGTTTCCCTGTGACTCGGATTGCCTTCTCGGATTGTTTGCCTTGCTGCCTGCCTCTGACCCGGACTGTCTTTTGGATTCCTGCTCGCTGCCTTTTTCTGACCCGGACTGTCTCTTGGATTATGTCCTGACCACCTTGATCGACCCTTGGAGCGATTCTACTCAAGGTAGGCTGATATTCTATCACCAGGGTCCACATCACTACGATCGCTAACAGTTAGCCGAGGCCATGGACCCAGTAGACTCAGTGCTACAGGCTATTATTCCCGGCCTTGCCACTCGGGTACAACAGCAGCACGTAGTCTTGGTTCAGGTCACAGGAGTATTGGAGAGACTGGCGGCTCGAATGGACGCTTTGGCTATTGCAGCTCCCCATCACCCCCGACACCTCCCCCATCCACCAAGGTCTTGCGTCTGCCACTTCCTCCTCATTTCATCGGAGATCCAAAATTTTGCCGGGGTTTCTTAAACCAATGTAAGATGCATTTTTCATTGCAAGCACCATTGTTTCCTTCGGATAAAATGAAGGTTACATTTATTCTGTTGCTTCTGGAGGGATCGGCCTTGGCATGAGCGTCTCCTCTGTGGGAACGTGATGACCCCTTGCTGAACAATCTGGATCAATTTCTCAAAGACTTTCGGTTAGTGCTTGAGGAACCGGGGCGATCGGTCTCTGCAGCATCAGAGCTCCTCCAGAAACAACAAGGGACGAGGTCAGTAGGAGAATATGCAATTCAGTTTCAGACTCCTGCTACAGAACTTGGTTGGGGAGAGGAGAGTCTGACAGCAATTTTTTGCCAAGGTCTCTCGGAATCCATAAAGGACAAATTAGCTGGACGGAACCCGCCGGACTCCCTAAAAGACCTCATCTGGCTAGCCATTCGCCTAGACCTCTGTTTCCAAGTGCGGCCCTGGGACAAGGCTACACTCCGTCGCCCGGTGTGCCTAGCATCTTCTTTCCAGTGTCCTTTCTTTCCTCCTAAACCCCAAGAACTCCCAACCACCACCGAAGAACCCTTGCAGACTGATCAGTTCTGAATCTCTCCAAAGGAATGCCAGAGACTTCGTCAGCAGAATCTGTGTCTTTACTGCGCAGGAGCTGGGAATTTTGCTAAGACCTGTCCTTTAAGTCGGGAAACTCCCGGACCTAGGTTTGGTGGAAGAGGCCTCCCTGGGTTGTGAGACTTCCTCTCTCCAGATACTATTTCCGGTGTCGCTCTCCCTGATCCAGACTTCCCTTCATTTGCAGGCCTTCTTGGATACAGGCGCAGCTGGGAATTTCATTAACAGTGATTGGTCCAACTTTACCACATTCCCACAGAGCCTCTTAAGGTGCCCCTTACCATTTCATCAGTATACGGACAACCCTTGGCAGACAGGATCTCATACATCACTAGACCAATTACCATGACCACGGGGGTCCTGCATCACGAGACTATTCGTCTTTACATTCTACCCTCCTTGGTAAATCACATTATCCTGGCTCTGCCTTGGTTGAGATTACACCAACCTAAATTAGAATAGGAGATGTTACAATTAGTGGCTTGGAGTTCCAAGTATCACCATGACCGTTTGATCTCTGTTAAGTCTCTCTTACATAATTCCCCCCTCATTGAACCCACTCTTCCTGGTCTACCACATCAATACTCTGATTTTTCTGACGTCTTCAGTAAACAGCAAGCTGAGACGTTACCTCTTTATTGCGATTATGATTGTGGAATTGAGCTACTTCCAGAAAAAAATTCCCCATCGAGAAACAGTCTATGCACTCTCAGAGCCAGAGATGGAGGCCATGAACCTCTATATCCAAGAGAACTCAGCCCGAGGATTTATCAGGCTATCATCCTCCCCAGCGAGAGCAGAGTTCTTCTTTGTCAAGAAAAAAGATGGCTCGCTGCGACCTTGTATCGATTATCAAGGCCCGAATGCCATCACACGAAAGAACCGATATCCTATTCCTCTCATCATGGAATTGTTTTACAGACTCAAGGGAGCACAGATTTTCACAAAATTGGATCTTCGGGGAGCCTATAACCTGGAGCGAATTCGAGAAGGGGATGAATGGAAAACAGCTTTCAATGGACATTATGAATACCTTGTTATACCTTTTGGTCTAAGTAACTCACCAGCAGGGTTTCAAGCCATGGTCAACGATATTTTTCGCGATCTCGTTTATTCACACGTTCTGATTTACTTGGACAATATCCTCATTTTTTCCCAAATCCATAGACCAAAATATCATTCATGTATGACAAGTCCTCCAGCACCTCCATGAAAACAAGCTCTTTGCCAAGATAGAGAAGTGTATGTTTCACAAGAAGGAATTACCTTTTCTGGGCTACATCATTTCTCAAACCAGTCTGCAGATGGACCCAGAAAAATGTAGGGCAATCCTGGACTGGCCTAAATCTGTAGGTCTTAAAGCCTTACAATGGTTGTTAGGATTTTCTAATTATTATCAACAATTCATTACTGCCTATTCAACGTTGGTCGCACCTCTCACAGCTATGACCAAAAAGGGGGCCAACATCCATAATTGGCCTTCAGAAGCTGTCAGAGCCTTCCAATGATTAAAAGAGGAATTTACTAAAGACCCCTGTTTACAACGTCCAGACTCCACTAAGCCTTTCTTTCTCGAAGTGGATGCCTCCGCCTTAGGGATAAGGGCTATCCTCCTACAACCATCGACAGAGGGAAACCTGGTCATCTGTGCCTATTTTTCCCAAAAATTTCCTGCAACAGAAAAGAACTACACCATCGGGAATTGAGAACTTCTAGCATTGGAGAAATGGCGACACTTGCTGGAAGGGGTGAGACACGTCATCACTATCTACATGGACCACAAAAATTTGGTGTATTTATCACATGCTCAATGTCTGAATCTGTGGCAGGCCCGTTGGGCCCTATTCTTTAGTCGCTTTAATTTTAAGCTACTCTTTCGTCCAGCCAAGAAGAATCAGTGAGCTGATGGTTTACTAAGAAGTTTTCTTCCGGATGACATTCCAGAACCACCTCGACACATAATTGACCCTGCCTGGATTATGATTGCGGCTACACTTACGATTCCTATAGGGAAAATAGTAGTTCCCAAATGCTTGAGGGAGAGAGTCCTATGGTGGGCCCATGAATCCTACATGACGGACCATCCGGGTCTCCAGCGCACCAGAGAGCTTCTCTCCCGCCATTATTGGTGGCCATAGTGGAAGGAGGACACTAAGAAATTTGTTGAATCCTGTCCTACTTGTGCCATGCACAAGCCCTCCCAGACTCGACTTTGCGATTTACTACAACCTGTAGCTATCCCTGACAGACCTTGGTCTCTTATTACTATGGATTTCATCACGGACTTACCCCTATCTGAAGGGAACAATATCATCTAGGTCGTGGTAGACCTTTTCTTGAAGATGGCCCACTTTGTTCCCCTCCTTGGTTTACCCTCAGCATCAGAGTTGGCTCATTCATTTATTCAGCACGTCTTCAGAATCCACAACTTCCCCAACATATCCTTTCGGACAGAGGAGTGCAGTTTACAGCACGTTACTGGAGAAATGTATGCAAAAAATATGGAATACAACTTGACTTCTCATCAGCATATCACCCACAAACTAATGGGTTGGCAGAACAAACCAATCACTCAAGACATTCCTGTGCTGTTATGCGAATCAACGCCAGGACAACTGGTCTTCATTACTCTCTTTGGCAGAGATGTGTCATAATAATCACTGCACACAGGCCATTGGGACATCACCTTTCTATCTGGTTTTTGGTCGACACCTCCCAATACCACTACCGATTGCTACCCCCTCATCTTGCCCTGTGGTTGAACTAGCCATCCAAGATCTGAAGGACTTATGGAGGGACACTCGCACCCTCTTACATCAGGCTGCAACCAAGGCAAAAAAACAGGCTGGTTAATTACCTGGAATGTTAGACTATGCATGCCCTGCTTGAAATTCGCCCCCCATTTCATGGGACCATATCCAGTCGAGAAACGGATTGGAGAGGTCACATACAAGTTGCGACTACCACTTACACTCCGTATCTACAATGTATTTCATATTTCCCTCCTTAAACCAGCTAGCTTCTCCTGGCCTTCCAAAAGGCCTATACAACTCTCAACTGACATTGTGGAGGAGGACACGCAATATGAGGTAGAGGAAATTCTGGACTGTAGACAAAAAGTCTGTCATTCCAATACTTGATATCTTGGAAAAATTATGGTCCAGAGGAGAACTTGTGGAAACCAGTCAAGAACATTCAAGCACCTCGATTAATACATGACTTACATCAGCGATTTCCCCTCAAACCCAAGCCTAAAAGGAAGAGGAGAGGACCTTGCGGAGGGGGTACTGTTATGGCGCGGTCCCGTACCTCTCCTTCGGGGAAGCCCTCCAGACACCGTGTGCTCCCTTCCCGCTGCCAGCATGGCCGTGCATCACGACGCTCAAATTAGCTCGGTCAGGCTCCTCTCCCCATGCTGACGTCCCTGACAGGCCCTGCGCCAGCGTTGGAAAACTGGCCATTTAAATCGGCTCCTCAACACCAGCAAACGCCTCAGCTACAGGCTTGCTTGTGGTGCTTTTTGTTGGATTTGCCGGTTTCCCTGTGGCTCGTATTGCCTTCTTGGATTGTTTGCCTTGCTGCCTGCCTCCGACCCAGACTGTCTTTTGGATTCCTGCTTGCTGTTGCAATGGAGAAGGTACAGAGAAGGGCAACCAAAATGATAATGGGGATGAACATCTCCTCTAAGAAGAAAAGCTGAAGAGGTTAGGGCTGTTCAGCTTGGAGAAGAGATGGCTGAGGGGGGATATGATAGAGGTCTTTAAGATCATGAGAGGTCTTGAACGAGTAGATGAGAATCGGTTATTTACACTTTCGGATAATAGAAGGTCTAGGGGGCAATCCATGAAGTTAGCAAGTAGCACATTTAAGACTAATTGGAGAAAATTATTTTTCACTCAATGCACAATTAAGCTCTGGAATTTGTTGTCAGAGGATGTGGTTAGTGCAGTTAGTGTAGCTGGGTTCAGAAAAGGTTTGGATAAGTTCTTGGAGGAGAAATCCATTAACTGCTATTAATCAAGTTTACTTAGGGAATAGCCACTGCTATTAATTGCATCAGTAGCATGGGATCTTCTTGGTGTTTGGGTAATTGCCAGGTTCTTGTGGCTTGGTTTGACCTCTGTTGGAAACAGGATGCTGGGCTTGATGGACCCTTGGTCTGACCCAGCATGGCAATTTCTTATGTTCTTACGCCTGCCTCCGACCCGGACTGTCTTTTGGATTGCTGCTCGCTGCCTGCTTCTGACCCAGGATGTCTCTTGGATTATGTTCTGACCACCTTGGCCGACCCTTGGAACAATTCTACTCAAGGTAGGCTGTAATTCTATCACCAGGGTCCACATCACTACCGATCACTAACAGACGTTAAGGCTGTACAGCTTGGACAAGACGGCTGAAGGGGGATATGATAGAGGTCTTTAAAATCATGAGAGGTTTTGAATGAGTAGATGTGAATCAGTTATTTACACTTTCAGATAATAGAAGGACTAGGGGCACTCAATGATGTTAGCGAGTAGCACTTTAAGACTAATCGGAGAAAATTATTTTTCCCTCAATGCACAATTAAGCTCTGGAATTTGTTGCCAGAGGGTGTGGTTAGTGCAGATAGTGTAGCTGGGTTTAAAAAAAGGTTTGGATAAGTTCTTGGAGGAGAAGTCCATTAACTGCTATTAATCAAGTTGACTTAGGGAATGGCCTCTGCTATTACTGGCCTCAGTAGCATGGGATATTCTTAGTGTTTCGGTACTTGCCAGGTTCTTGTGGCCTGGTTTGGCCTCTGTTAGAAACAGGATGCTGGGCTGGATGGATCCTTGGTCTGACCCAGCATGGCAATTTCTTAGTGTGCAATTCTGGTTGCTGCATTTCAAAAAAGATATAGTTGCACTGGAGAAAGTGCAGAGAAGGGCAACCAAAATGATAAGGGGCGTGGAAGAGCTGCCCTGTGAGGGAAAGCTAAGGAAGTCAGGGATGTTCACAGTTTGGAGAACAGATGTCAGAGGGGGGATATGATAGAGGTCTACAAAATCATGAAAGGACTTGAACAAGTTAATATAAATCGGTTACTTGCTCTCTCAGATAATAGAAGGACTAGGGGGCACTCCATGAAGTTAGCAAATAACTCATTTAAAACAAATCAGAGAAAAAAAATTTTCTTTCAATGCTTAGTTAAGCTCTGGAATTCATTGCCAGATGATTTGGTTACAGCAGTTAGTGTAACTGGGTTTAAAAAAAGGTTTGGATAAATTCCTAGAGGAAAAATCCATAAACTGCTATTAATTAATAAGCAATAGTAGCTTGAGATTTATTTAATGTTTGGGTACTTGCCAGGTACTATGGACTTGGATTGGCAACTGTTGGAAACAGGATACTTGGCTTGATGGACCCTTGGTCTGATCCATTATGGCATATCTTATGTTCTTATATAAAGGATCCCTGCAAGACAAAGCTTGGATCTGAGACATGATGAGCAGAACAAATGGCCATCAAAAAGACAGCCTTCAAGGAAAGATCCTTCAATGTAGCCCTCTTCAGCAGATCAAAAGGAGATGAGACAAAAGCTTGTAACACAAATTAAGAAACCATTGAGGAACCAAAGGCTGGAAGGGTGGACATAACTTTTTAATTCCCAGCTGGAAACGGACTATGTACGAATGGACACTACTGAAATTAATTGAATCTTGCCCCTGTATCAGGAAATAACTGCCACCTAAACCTTCAAGGAATTCAGGGCCAAATTCTTCTCCAGACCTGCGTGAAGAAAGTGCAAGGTGCAAGGAATATCAGCATGCTACATTAGTAAAAAAAAACACAGTGAAACATTTTTAGATAATAAGAGATGCCATAACAACTTATGGCAAATCAGTCATGAAGTTTGGCTTTATATTCAAACAGTATGAACAGCTACTCCATCTTTACTTTCATTTTCACAGTGACACTTAAATCACTTGATGGAATTATACCACTCTGGAGAAACTGACCGGTCTCTACAAAATGCCTCAATATGCACTACACAGGAATATAAGCCAAGAAAGTGGAAGTCTTACAAGCTTTCAACAGGGTGGAAATAATAGAAAGTGAACAGTCTTTTTACCTTAACCTCAATCTCTCAAGAGCCAAGCCATAAGATAAAATGGAGTAGGATCCTCTGCACTGATCGGCACCTGAACCAGGAGTCCCCTAGCCTGTGGTAGATGCAAAGGAAGGTCAAACTGCAGTCTCATCAGATCTGCTTACCACAGTCTCCAAGGCCAATCGGCACTGTCAGAACCAATTGAAGGTTTTCCACTTCAATCCTGCGCAGGACGCAGCTAATCAGCAACCATGGTGAGAGGACAAAGTAGTCCCTCCAGTGGCCAAGGCTGAACTATTTATTTATTTTATTTGTTGAGTTTTATATACTGTCATTCGGTAGAGCCATCAATCAACTAGAGCATCTATACCTTCAACGCCAAACTCTCTGTGATGACAAAAGAATCGAGGAACCTTTGCATTGTTATGAGTAGTTATTGAGTCCAAGCAAGGCAAACTCCACTTGAGAACCACTCCCTGGATAGCTTCTTGACTCAGCTCTCACTCACCATGATTCAGAAGTTTAATGCTGAGAAAATCTGCTTGAATATTCTACAGGCCCACAATATGAGCTGCTAACAAGAGTTCTAGATTCTGTTCTACCCGATGGAATAGGTTTGTCTCCTCTGAAACTCCCTAACTCTTGGTCTCCCCTTTTCTGTTCACATATGGCACAACCATCGTATTGTTGGACAACACTCTGACCAGTTTTCCCTGAGCAGAGGGAGAAATTGACAGTCAACCATAAAGCCCTGATCTCTAGTCTGTTGATGCTTCCTGAGGAGATCAAAGGCCCTGAACACCTGGTCCAGACAGTGAACTCCCCAACCAGACAGGCTGTTGTCCATCATGACCAGAATCGAAGAAGGGGTTAATAAACTGATTCTCCCTTCTCCCCCCCAGTAACAGGTTCTGAGGGACCATCCACCACCACAGACTATCCCTCACTATCTTTGGCAGAGGGAGATGTTGTGAGGGACCAATGGAACAGGAGAGCAGCCTGCAGGGGCCTCAAATGAGTTCTAGCCCATGGAACGAGATCTATAGTACTGCCACTCAGAACAGCTCCATAGAAGCAGTTCTCTGCCTTATTTTAAAACTTCTTTAAGAGGCAGAATCTTCAGCAGGCAGTAGAAGACAGACAGGGGTGGGAGTGGGGGGCTGGAAAAGCCTCTCACAGAACCCAACAATCTATATCAAAACTCATGACTTTTTTTTTTTTTTTTAAGTAAGGAGAAGCAACCCCCCCCCCCCCAAGCTCTACCTTGTCCCCTCTGGGACTGGGAGCGGGCTCACACTGCTGGGCACACTAGTGGCCTGGCCCTTCACTAAGTCAGAACTGTCCTGGAAATGCTGCTGCATCACCAGTGAATCCTACCATCTTCTGAAGAGAAATAATACTAGCGCTTCTCTGTGCTGCACCACCTATATACAGTGATGATGATGAAAATGTCTGTGTGATCTGCCTCCATCTGCTGGTAGGGGACATAACCAGCCTGTTTGGACTGACTGGACTGATATAGCAGTATGAAATAGAAACATTGGTTTAATTTTTATTATGGCACAAGACTTGTGTACTTTCTTAGATTCACTTCCAACCAGTTAAGTTACCAAGAATTATAAAACTCATGGGCATGGCCTAGAGCAATGGGCTACAAAATCTTGCATTATGATTAGCTGATATCCAGACTTCTGTTTACTTCTGAGGTCAATTATTTCACTGTTACAGAACCTGGAATCAAAGAGAACACTGACTTAATTCAGAAACAGTTCTTAAAAAGGCATGTTTTCAGTTTTATTTCATTTATCCAAGGAAGCTTATAACACAAGAAATGCCATGCTGGGTCAGACCAGCTTGATGGACCAGCATTTCCTATTATTTCCTCAACTTAGTTGCAGTCTTGAAAGTTACAGTGTTGCTTTATTGCCAGGTATGAACCAATGTAGCAGGTGATAATTCAAAACTAATTCCCACTACAGCAACTGCTCACACTTACTGATTTTATAGTACTTGAAACTAAATAGCATAGTAGAAAGAATGAAAAAAAAACTTTAAAAACTACATGCAATATTGGTTTATTACAGCAATAATTTCCTTTGGCAATTATTCAATTATTAGTTAGAGGGATTATAGTAATCCCTATCTAGTGGTGAGATTACTGCTTTAATAAGTGAAGAGGCAAAACAGAAAGCAAAGAGAAAAGATTACAGTGAGTGAAGCAGCTTTAGACACTAAACCTGTAAGCAAAACAAAAGTGTCTTGCAAAACACATTCTAAAGTACATACCTACATTAAAGGTATTATTCTAAAATTCACAATGCAGATTGAATGTTAGAGAAAACACAGATGGAGACACAAAAAATAATATGCAAGTATTAGCTAGAATTAATTGTGCTATGCAAGAGCCGGTAATATAAAAGCCTCATTCCCTCAAAGGTAAATATAAACACTGAAGTGCATACATTTATTAACAGTATCAGGCAATACTGAATTCAGAGTCTCCCTTCAGTGCCTACCAGCTCTGCAACAACTGGTGGGATAAAGGAAAGGCAGTGATGATATTAGGCTTTGTCACCCCCTATGCACTGCTGATGATGTCGCTCCTTTCACTCCTGATAAGGTTGGTCAACAGGGAGCAAAAGGTCTAAGGTACAGCCCTACAGTTTCTTGTGGCAGCTCAAGGGAAGATTCTATTGCAAGAATTAGAAAATTCTAAAGTACATTAGCAAACATTTCAATCTTTTACATTACTTTATAAAATAATATAGTTTCTCAATCTTATTTATGTCTGTATAATTTATTTTGGGGTGAATTAAAAAAAAAAAAAAAGAGTTGCTCACATTAAAAGGCCCACATACATGAGTATCTGGGCCGAGTGGAGGCAACTTGCATTTAAAAATGGCCCAATTATATGCGTATATAAGCTTGCACGAGCCATCCATCATGCAGAAAAAAAGAGCAGAGTTAGGGTGTGTTAGGGGCATTCCAGGGCGGGGCCAACATTTACACGCATAAATATAGTTTTTAAATCCTATGCTTGCAGCGCGCAATGGGCTATGACCCACGCTTATTTACTTCTGCTCTTGAAGAGGTGTAAGTCTGAAGAAAACTTGTTTTAGGCCTAAAATGTCTAGGTGAGGGGTCTGAGTAAACTAGCGTGAATGCAGACTGAAGAACCAGAGAGATCTGGATAACCTAGAGAAGACATGAGAATTACATTTGCTTGTGTAATCACTTAAAATTAGGAGCACACAAATGCGCTCCTGGTGTATTTTAAATAGTTCACATGTACTTGTGCAGACGATTTAAAATTCTTGCATATTTATTTATACATTTTTATATACCGACATTAGATCAGTGATGTCACATCGGTTTACAGATAACGGAAAGGAAATAAGCGGGGGGTGCTTATTTCTTACAGTGCTCTTGCACACATATGCACATACATAGGCGCCTGCATGCTTGTTTTAAAGTTACTGTCCCTGTGTTTATTGAGCAAGGAAAAGGGATCATAAGTATATATATATCTACCTTATAAATGGCCTGTGACCGACGGCCCGCAAATGCGCAGTAGAGCGCAGCTCTACTGCGCATGTGCGGGCAAGGATGTCGATCAGAAAAAAAAAATGGCGGTGGGGCCGCAGGAGCGGGAGGAGAAGCAGCGGCGCCGCGCGCGCGTGCGGTGCCGCTGCTTCTCCTCCCCAGATCTGCCGGCAGATCTCGGGGGGGGGTGTCACTCCCGCGCCCCCCCCACCGAGATCTGCCGGCAGGAGCGGGAGGAGAAGTAGCTGCACCGCGCGCGCGCGGTGCCGCTACTTCTCCTCCCCAGATCTGCCGGCAGATCTCGGGGGGGGTCACTGCCGCGCGCGCGGGAGTGACCCCCCCCGAGATCTGCCGGCAGGAGCGGGAGGAGTTAATGGAGCCGGGTGAGGGTTGCGGGAAGTTGCGCTTACGGCGCCGGGAGGAAATGGAGGTGGGTGAAGGGAGGGAGAGGGGGACTGAGTGAGTGGGAGGGAGGGAGAGGGGGGACTGAGTGAGTGGGAGGGAGGGGAGAGGGGGGACTGAGTGGGAGGGAGAGGGGGGGACTGAGTGAGAGGAGAGGGAGGGTGGAGAGGAGTGGGTGGGGGAGGGGGGTGGTGAAGAGTGAGGGGAGAGAGAATGAGGGGGAGGTGAGAGACAGAGGGATGTAGCCCGTTTTAACGGGCTTTACGGCTTGTATATATATATATAATATATGGAGGTGGTCTCGGGGATAGGGAGAGGAGGAGAAGAGGGTAAGAGGATCAGGGATTGGGAAAGGAAAGAAAGGAGGATAAGGAATGGATGAAGAGAAAGTGAGATCACTGGGAATGAGGGGAAGAGAGGGACTGGGGATAAAGAGGATGGGAGATGGGACAGACTAAAGAAGAGGGGAAGGATCAGGCATGGGGAAGGGGAGGAAAGAGTAAAAAGCGGATCACTGGAGGGAGGATCTGGAATCAGGGATTTAGGGAAGAGGGTGGTCTCAGGATCTGGGAACAGAATCTGAAATCAAAGGGGGGGGAATCAATATTGTGGTGCAAGAAGAGGTATGTGTCCCTGTCCTTCTGCTTTGTATCTCCATTCCCGCTCTAATCTCCCACTAGAGAGGGAAGGGGGATACAAGGGGGAACAGGACTGGAGGATACACATACACATGTAAACATAGCACCAAACCTCTCTCCTAGACTTCAGGAAAACTAAAAATTTGTTAATATGGGGGAGTACCTCAAGGAGTCATTTAGCTATAAGGGAAAATCTAGGGGAAGTAGAAGAGCAGCAGGAAAAATTAAAAGGAAATATTAAAAGGGTAATAAACATTTTCAGCAGGAAAGTAAATAAAGGAACGAGGAAAGAGAGGCCACTATGGTTTTCTAAAGAAGAAGATGGAAAGTTAAGGGAAGAAAAGGTTAGCATTCAAATCTATAACAGATCACAGAAAGATGAAGATGGGTGACAATATCTGAAAAAGCTAAGAAATTGGGAAAGTAGACAGGAATACAAAAATCCAAATGGAAGAAAAAATAGCAAATTTGGCAAAAAGGGAGGACAAGACTTTTAGAAGTTAGTAACTTAGTAATAGAAGGAAGGGAAAATTGGCATTGTGAGACTCAGAGATGAAGGGGAAGAATATGTAGAGGCTGATTAGGAAAAAGCAAAATTGCCTAACAAATATTTCTGTTCAGTGTTCATTGTGTAATGGCCAGAAGCATGACCACATGAAAGAAACAAAACTAAGACTAGAAGTCAGGTAAACCTCAATCGATTTTCAGAAAATGAGTTTTTGAGGAACTAACTAAACTTAAAAGTAGGTAAGGCGATGGGGCTGGATGGGATACATCTGAGAGTGTGAAGGGAACTTAGAGAGGCTCTGTCAGCTCTGCTGGTTGACCTCTTCAATGCTTCTTTAGAGTCATGAGTAATTTCAGAGACCTAAAGATGGAAGCATGTGGTTCCTATTCATAAATGTGGAGATAAGGAGGAGGCTGGGAATGACAGATGAGTTAGGCTGACCTCCATGGTAAACAAATTAATGGAATTGGTGCTAAAAAGAGAATAGTGTGGTTTCTGGAATCCAATAGACTGCAAGATCTGAGGCAGCATGGATTTATCAGGGATAGATGTCAGGCAAATCTGATCAATTTCTTTGACTGGGTGACCAGAGAGTTGGATCAAGGGGGAACACTAGATTTTATTTATTTAAAAAATGTGTATGCCGCATTATTCCAAGTTCTAAGCATCTTAAAATAAAACATTCATAATAAAAGTTAATACACAAAAACAATCTATATAAATAAAATGTAAATGTTCGTTTGTTCAAAATCTTAAATCTCCGAAAGTTCTTCACCAATTCCTTTGAAATTTTGACACAACGTTGCATTCGAATACGCGCGTGTTTTTATATACTTATATTATATAGATGTCACACCTGTGACAAGTAAAAACATGCTTTTTTGGATAAACAGCACCATCTGTTGGACGTAAAAGCAACACACGCTATCTACAATATAAATGGGCTCTGACCAACGGACCGCAAATGCGCAGTAGAGAGTAGCTCTACTGCGCATGTGTGGACCACAGAGCTCTGCGCTACGTGCTGGGTGTCACAGAGGGGAGGAGGAAAGGGCAGTCGAGTCGCAGCTATGAGAAACGGCTCAGCCCATTCCTCCGCCACTTGGGAAGGGGGGAGGGAGTAGGGACTGCTGGACTGTTACACACAGGAGGAGGAAAGGGTGGAAGAGTCACAGAGCCAGTCCATCCACCACCAGGGAAGGGGGAGAGGGAGTTGGGACGGCCAGAGCAGAGCAAATGCAGTAGAAAGCGGCTGTGAAGAGATCACAAGCAGCTGCAGCCTGCAGCAGCCAAAGCGCAAAGAGCTGAACAGAGAACAGCTTGCTTAAACATATTAGAAACATGCACTCTCTTTTTTCTTTCTTTTCCATTTAACTAGACTGAGCCACAGCAACGCGTGGCTGGGTACAGCTAGTACAATATAAATTTTCACCAGCATGTATCACAAATGGCAAGTTTCCATTAAGAAATTATCAGTACAGGCAATATTTGCAAATAAGTCCTGTAAGAATGTCAAGCTTGTTTAAAAAAGTGACAGGGTCCATATTCAGATACTGTGCAGTTTGGTAAGTTAGCTGGGATATTCAGAGGCAAATATACTCGGCTAACTTTAGGACAGCCCTGTAGCCTGATCAGAGTTATCCAGATATATCCTCTTATCTTGATTACTTCCCAATCCACCCATTCCCCACTCCTGAGTTATCCAGCTAAAAACCTAGTGTGCTAATTGGTACCTGCTGACCGTAGCCAGATATTCAGCGGTGCTACTTAACAGGATAAATCAGACTTATCCAGCTCTTTCTTTACTTTTCTTTTTATATCAGGCTCTATTTTTTTTAGCTGCTTTTTAGATGGATTTTTTTTTGGATTTCAGCAAGGCCTATGACTATAGGCAACATATAAATAAATTGAGCGCCCTTGGTATGAGTCCTAGAGTGACTGACTGGATTAGAAACTGGTTGAGTGGGAGTCGACAAAGGGTAGTGGTTAGTGGAGTCAACTCTGAGGATGCAGGAGTTACTAGTTGTGTTCCTCAGAAATTAGTCCTTGGACAGATTCTTTTCAACATTTTTGTGAGCAGCACTGTAAGATCGGCAACAAATTCAAACCTTTTCTGACAATGTTACCAAAATCTGCAACATGGTAGATAGCTAGGGTTGTCTGGTAAATATGCTGTGAGATCTAGCGAAGCTCTAAGAATGGTCTAGGATCTGGCAGCTAAGATTTAATAAAAAACAAAAATGCAGAGTTATGCATTTTGGTTGCAAAAACCCAAGGAAGAGGTAGAGTACAGTGGGTGAAATTTTTTGAAGTATGAAAGAAGAGAGGGATGTGGGGGTTTTCGTATTTGATCATCTTAATGTGGCCAAACAGGTGGATAACGTAATGGCAAAAGCCAAAAAGATGCTTGAGTGCATAAGGAGAAGAATAGTCAGCAGAAAAGGGGAAGTGATATTGCCCTTGTATAGGTCCCTGGTGAAATCTCATTTGGAATAATGTACAATTCTGGAGACCACATCTTCAAAAGGATACAATCAGGTTGGAGTGGGTCCAAATGGGGTGGGTCTAAAATGGTCAGTGGTCTTTGTTCTAAAGCATGTGGGGATAGACTCACAGACAAGATATGAAAGTGATGTTTAAATGCCTATAAGGTTTCCATGCACAAGAGGTGGGCCTCTTTCAATGGAAAGGAGTCTCTGGTATGAGGGGTCATGGAATGAGGGTGAAAGGGGATAGATTCAGGAGCAATTTAAGGAAATATTTATTTAGAAAGAGGGTACTGGATGCATGGAACAGCCTCACCAAAGAGGTGGTGGAGATCAGAACAGTATCAGAATTCAAAAAAGCATGGGATAAACAAAGGGGGATCTTTTGTTTATCCCATGCTGAATTAGTTGATGTGGATGAGCAGAGTAGATAGGCTATATGATCTTTTTCTGCCTTTACATGTCTATGTATACTGTCCCAACTCCCTTCCCCTCTCCCTGACACCACAGTCAGCTGATCCTTTCTCATCCCCTAGCACGAACTGCCAGAGAGACCAGCAAGCAAGTAAAAATAATATTGCAAAAATTGCCAGTGCTCAAACTGTCAAAAAAAGAAAAAAATAGTGAGAAAGCATTATCAATGGAGGGACTACTCTTTACAATAATGTAAAGACACATCACAATAGATAAAAATCTAAGCTTGGCCAAAATTACTATCAATAAAGTCCGACTATCAAAGTTCCATCTGCTCAGTGAAAACAAGAAAAAAAACAAAGTCAGTGGACTCCTCTTGGTGGTAGTCAAGACCAACATTTCTCTGCAAGCTCACAGCCACTTTCTCCCATGTCAAACAGATGTCAATCCTTTCCCTCCAGCGTAGCAACAAACTGATGTGCTTCAGCAAATGTATAACATCAGCACATTTCCCTATTATAGGAAATGTGGAACCTGGATGAGAGAAGCAGCATGTTCTTCATCTTGAGTAAATTCAACTTTGAACAGACGAGAGTGAACTCCCTGTGTTTGGCAGTAACTTTAGTTGAGTAATCCAGGAATACCAGGATCTTTTTACTTTCCAAGTGTACCTGCTTACCATGCCATACAGATTGTAGAATAAGAGGATTGTGGGAGAAATTGAAAACACAAGTGATTACTGTCCTGGGCTTATTTCCAGTTTCATCCTTGCGGCCCACCCTGTGCACCCTCTCAAGCCAAAACTTCCCCAGGTCTGCATCAAGGACTAATTCGCGAAGAATCCAATGATTCCTTGCAGTTCAACTTTGGAAATTTTCTTTGGCAGCCCCAAGAACCACAGATTATTATTACACCTGGATCTATTTTCAAGATCCTGTACTTTCTCTTCCAGTCATGAACCCACTACCTACATCTTGGTAAGATCTGTTGCGTTATGTTTTACATCATCAGATCAGTCTGATACTCTCAGGTCCAGCTCTGTGATTCTATGTCCATATGCTGCAAGCATAGTATTTACTTCCCCCAGTATAGTAAAGATTTTCTCGAACTTAGAATCAAGTACAGCCATCACTGCTGCCTCAAGCTCTGGGACTGTCACATCACTGGGGGAGCTAGGTTCAGCCTCTATGCCCTCTGTCCGCCATCTTGGGGTCAATTGGCCATCCTTTATCTTTGTCTTTTCTCAATAATCTAGTTGACATAACCATTATCAGGACACCAATATAAAGTCTCCAAAATGCTATCAGCCAAGCAAAAATAGGATCGGCAGAAGAGATAAAAAAGCTGATGAGGATGGATATCAGGGAGACAGTACCCAGAGCAGCAAGGAAAGATGTCCTACCCTGCTCACAGCTTCACATGGCCTCACTAGCCTTATTTATTTCCTATTAAACATTCGCTTTAGTCTTCTTCTAATGATAGTGGTTTTTGCACTAAAAATATTGGATTTTTTTTTCCCTGTTGATTCCAGTACAGTTGAGTCTGATAAGTAATTCTGCTGAGGAGGAGCCAGCTATCGAGGTACATGGGGCACCAATGACATAGGAAAATGTGGAAGGGAGGTTCTGGAAGCCAAATTTAGGCTCTTAGGTAGAAAGCTTAAATCCAGAACCTCCACACGCAGGTCCCCAGACACAGGCAGAGCTCTGAAGTTTCAATGCAGGGATGAGATGATGGTACAAGGAAGCGGGATTCAGTTTTGTAAGGAACTGGGGAACCTTTTGGGAAAGAGGGAGTTTCTTCTGAAGGGATGGGCTCCACCTTAACAGGGTAGAACCAGACTCCTAGCGCTAACCTTTAAAAAGGAGATAGAGCAGCTTTTAAACTAGAACAAAGGGGAAAGCCGACAGTCGCTCAGCAGCGCATGGTTCGGAGAGAGGTATCTTCAAAGAATACTAATGACACCTTAGAATTAGGGCATCCCAACAGTGAGGTTCCAATAATAAGAAAAGTAGTCCAAGTGCCTGTAACTAAAAACTCACCTGAGTTAAAAAATTCTAATTTATCCCTACTAATTAAAAACCAGAATGAAAATACAAACCAAAAACACACTTTGAAATGTTTGTAAGCTAATGCCAGAAGTCTAAGAAGTAAGATGGGAGAATTAGAATGTATAGCAGTGAATGATGACAGTCTTAATTGGTATCTCAGAGACATGATGGAAGGAGGATAACCAATTGGACCGTGCTATATCGGGGTACAAATTATATCGCAATGACAGAGAGAACATCTGGGAGGCAGTATGGCACTTTATGTCCGGGGTGGCATAGAGTCCAACAGGATAAACATCTTGCAAGAGACTAAATGCACAATCAAATCTTTATGGGCAGAAATCCCTTGTGTGTTGGGGAAGAGTATAGTGAAAGCAGTATACTACCTTCCACCTGGCCAAGATAGAGAGAGACAGACAGAGAGAAATTAGGGAAGCTAACCAAATTGGTAGTGCGGTAATAATGGGTGATTTCAATTATCCCAATAATGACTGGGTAAAATGTATCATCGGGACATGCTAGAGAGAGATAAAGTTCCTGGATGGAATAAATGAGTTTTATGGAGCAATTGGTTAGGAACCAACGAGAGAGGGATCAATTTTAGATCTAATTCTCAATGGAGCACAAGATTTGGTGAGAGAGGTAATGGTGGTGGGGCCACTTGGCAATAGTGATCATAATATGATCAAATTTGAATTAATGACTGGAAGGAGGACAATAAGTAAATCCACAGCTCTAGTGCTAAATTTTCAAAAGGGAAACTTTGATAAAATGAGAAAACTAGTTAGAAAAAAACTGAAAGGAGCAACTACAAAGGTAAAAAGTGTGCAAGAGGCATGGACATTGCTAAAAAAATACCATCCTAGAAGCACAGTCCAGATGTATTCCACACATTAAGAAAGGTGGCAGGAAGGCAAATGATTACCGGCATAGTTAAAAGGGGAAGTGAAAGAGGCTATTTTAGCCAAAAAATCTTCATTCAAAAATTGGGAGAAGGACCCAACAGAAGAAAATAAGTTAAAGCATAAGCATTGGCAAGTTAAATATAAGACATTGATAAGATAGGCTAAGAGAGAATTTGAAAAGAAGTTGGCCATAGAGGCAAAAACTCAACAGTAAAAACTTTTTTTTAAATATATCCAAAACAGAAAGCCTGTGGAGTCGTCAGTTGGACCGTTAGATGATGGAGGGATTAAAGAGGAACTTAGAGATGAGAAGGCCATCGCAGAAAGATTAAACAATTTATTTGCTTCTGTGTTTACTGAAGTGGATGTTGGGGAGATACCCGTACCGGAGAAGGTTTTCATGGGTAATGATTCAGATGGACTGAACAAATCACGGTGAACCTAGAAGATGTGGTAGGCCTGATTGACAAACTGAAGAGTAGTAAATCACCTAGACCAGATGGTACACACCCCAGGGTTCTGAAGGAACTAAAAAATTAAATTTCAGACCTATTAGTAAAAATTTGTAACCAATCATTAAAATCATCCATTGTACCTGAAGACTGGAGGGTGGCTAATGTAACCCCAATATTTTAAAAGGGCTGCAAGGGTGATCTGGGAAACTACAGACCAATTAGCCTGACTTCAGTGCCAGGTAAAATAGTGGCAAGTGTTCTTAAAGTCAAAATCACAGAACATATAGGGGCAGATTTTAAAAAAGTACACCCGCAAGTACTTTTGTTCATACGACCGGCGCAAACAAAAGTACGCCGGATTTTAATAGATACGCGCGTAGCCCCTCGTATCTTTTAAAATCCGGGGTGGCGCACGCAAGGCTGCGGAAAACTTGCAGCCTGTGCGCACAGAGACACGCAGCATGCCTCCGTTCCCTCCGAGGCCGCTCCAAAATCGGAGCGGCCTCGGAGGGAACTTTCCTTCTGCCTCCCCTCCCTTCCCTTCCCCTACCTAACTCACCCCCCGGCCCTAACTAATTCCCTGCTCTACCTTTATTCCAAAAGTTACGCCTGCCTGAGGGAGGCGTAACTTGCGCACGCAGGGCTGGCTGCCGGCGCGCCATGTTCCGGTCTGGGGGCTGGTCCGGAGGCCGCGGCCACATCCCCGGGCCGGAATCATGCCCGCGGTCCTGCCCCTGGAATGCCCCTGATGACACGCCGGCTGCGACATGCCCCCCGATGCCCCAGGACTTACGCGTGTCCTGGGGCTTTGCGCGCGCCGACAGCCTATGCAACATAGGCTCGGCGCACGCAGGGGGAGCTTGGGGCAGGTTTTCGGGGGGTACGTGCGTATCTTACACGCATACCCCTTTGAAAATCTGCCCCATAGAAAGACATGGTTTAATGGAACCAAGTCAGCATGGTTTTACCTAAGGCAAGTCTTGCCTCTCAAATCTGCTTCACTTTTTTGAAGGAGTTAATAAACATGAAGATAAAAGTAAACCGATAGATGTAGTGTATTTGGATTTTCAGAAGGCATTTGATGAAGTTCCTCATGACAGGCTTCTAGGAAAAGTAAAAAGTCATGGAATAGGTGGTGATGTCCTTTCGTGGATTACAAACTGGCTAAGAGACAGGAAACAGAGAGTAGGATTAAATGGACAATTCTCTCAGTGGAGGGGAGTGGGCTGTGGAGTGCCTCAGGGATCTATACTGGGACCCATGCTTTTCAATATATTTATAAATGATCTAGAAAGGAACACGAGTGAGGTATTCAAATTTGCAGATGATACAAAATTATTCAGCGTAGTTAAATCACAAGCGGATTGTGATAAATTGCAGGAAGACCTTGTGAGACTGGAAAATCGGGTGTCCAAATGGCAGATGAAATTTAATGTGGTTAAGTGCAAGTTGATGCATATAGGGAAAAATAACCCATGCTATAGTTACACAATGTTAGGTTTCATATTAGGAGCTACCACCCAAGAAAGAGATCTAGGCATCATAGTGTGCTGCGTCAGTCAAAACAGCAAACAGAATTTTGGGAATTCTTAGAAAGGGAATGGTGAATAAAACAGAAAATGTCATAATGCCTACGTATCGCTCTATGGTGAGACCGCACAAATCCGGTCGCCGCATCTCAAAAAAGATATAATTGCAATGGAGAAGGTACAGAGAAGGGCGACCAAGGGAATGGAACAGCTCCCCTATGAGGAAAGACTAAAGAGGTTAGGAGTGTTTAGCTTGGAGAAGAGACGGCTGAGGGGGGGATATGATAGAGGTGTTTAAAATCATGAGAGGCTTAGAATGGGTAAATGTGAATCGGTTATTTACTCTTTTGTATAATAGAAGGACTAGGGGGCACTCCATGAATTTAGCATGTGGCACATTTAAAACTAATTGGAGAAAGTTCTTTTTCACTCAACGCACAATTAAACTCTGGAATTTGTTGCAGGGCATGTGGTTAGTGCAGTTAGTGTAGCTGGGTTTAAGAAAGGATTGGATAACTTCTTGGAGGAGAAGTCCATTACCTGCTATTAATTAAGTTGACTTAGAAAATAGCCACTGCTATTACTAGCAACAGTAGTATGGGATAGACTTAGTTTTTGGGTACTTGCCAGATTCTTATGGGCTAGATTGGCCACTGTTGGAAACAGGATGCTGGGCTTGATGGACCCTTGGTTTGATCCAGTATGGCATGTTCTTATGTTCTTATATTTAAACGAGGTAGTGTGCAAACATTTTTTTTCGTAACTGTAGTTTCAGCTGACATAATGATGGAAGCCTGCAGAGAATGCCTTGTCAACCCAGTTCCAGGTGTTGAAAAAATCAATTCAGTGCAATGGAAGAGGGTCAACATCAGCATTGTACACTGTAATGAAGCTGATTGCATACTATACAATTCACCATGAATATTAACCTAAAAACTTGCATAAAGGGGATTTATTCTGTGTTTGTCAGTGATAAGTTTTATTAGTCACCCAACATGCTGAACAGCACTTGGCTGTACATTTTTCTAAATGCAGAATCTGGGTGAAATAACACTGAGATGCCCAAAGACAACAATAGTTCTAATAATATATTTATTTGCATTGCACAGTTTATACTTCTGACTGGAAAGATCTCCCAGAGAGTCCATTTATCTCGCCTCATCAACTATAGTGAGTTCTTTCTGCATGCTAGGTAGAGTTTAGCTTTGTCAATTTAACTGGAAGAGTAACAGCAGCAAGATCAGAAAAGGTAGTGTGACTGAATGATGATGAAGAACCTTCTGATAAGGATTCTGGAACTCTTCGTTTAAAGATTTTTATTTTTTTAATTATGCTGAACCAAGCAGCTTCATCACCACAGATCCTAGTTTATTTATTTAATAGTACCCTTATTGACAGTTACAATTCTTTTTGTCAAAGGTAGAAAATATTGTAAAAATAAATCTTTTCTTAATTGTGCCCTTAGAGTTCAATATTTTGAAAACCAGTTTTTAAAATCATGCTATACAAAATTCCTCATATTCTACAATTCGTGAAAGAAGACAAACACAGCCAAAAATTAATGACGAATCTCTCATCACAATGATTACATAAATGCTAAAACAATGTCTATTTCCTCACTTTCCTATAATTCATTTCCTTCCCATAAATATTAAAATCATCCCACTACACTTGGAAGCACCTGACAAAATACAAGCTCGAGACTGACCAGCGCTTAATTCAAAGAACAGGTTTTCATTCTCCTGCCATTGCAGTGTCTTCTGTGGCTGAGGATAATAAACATGTACTTTATATTATGGTTGGATGCCTCACTTTCATTGATATCTTTAAAAAAAATAATCAGACCACGTAAGTAAAGTATCAATTGCCCAGATCAGATAATGAAAACAGAACAATGGAAACTGCTGGCAGCATTCTTTGTTCATAACACAATAGAGAACAGGGCAGTAAAATGAAATCTAGTCACTTTTTTGCCTAGTAGTTTACATAACCCTCTAATATGGTGGTGTGAATCCAACAGTCTTTCATTTATTCAGTCCTTTGCATAAAAAGTAGTTTTCTTCTCAAAACTGTAATCTGGAGTATGGTACTATCAGATGAATATACATAAGGGGAATTCACACTGTTGGATGTCATCCATTATAGAATATTAATATAGATGGAGGCACTAATTCTTATGGTTAAGGATTCTAATGGCATGATATAAATATTGGACATCAATATGAATACTATGCTGGTCTGTGTTACACTGAAAGCTAAGGAGTTAGATAAGTTAAGGTGTTAGATAGCCTCAGCTATCTTAATCCTTCAACTCTGTTTTCTGATTGAGAAACTGGACACAAGAATAGTGGTTGACGGAGTCTACTTTGGTCAAGTGACCCGTAGGGTACACTAGGACTCTGTGCTAGGACCGGTTCTTATCACTATGTTTATTAGCCACATTGCAGAGCATTTTGAGGGAAAACATGCAACAGAGTAGACTCCCCAGTAAGGGTATAAAAACATGAAACTAGACTTGAAAAAAATGGAAGAATAGTTAAAGGGTTTTAAAATAAATTTCAATGCTAGTGTAAAATTAATTTGGCATCCAAAATGTCAGCTTAAGACATTCAGAATACATCTGAGGGAGAAAAGAAGGGATATGATAGGAACATTCAAATATTTGCCCGGCTTAAATAAAACATGGAAAGGTAAAATTTCCATAGAAAACAAATTTCAAGGAGAAGGGGTCATGATATAAAGCTGCGGGAAGGAAGGTAAAATAGAAACATGACAAAATATTTCCTTCTTGAGAGGCAAATAGATGCCTGAAATAGACCATCTAAATTAGTGCCTCTGATGACCAAGTCATAAGAACATAAGAAATTGCCATGCTGGGTCAGACCAAGGGTCCATCAAGCCCAGCATCAACAGAGGTACTAGCCACTAAAACGCTAAAAGTAATTTTTAAAAGATTTTATGCAGATAGGCTTTTGAAAATAGCTGTTTTTATATGCAAAACTACTTTGAAAATTCACTCCATAGGACTGAATTTTCAAAAGACTTTGTAAGGATAGTAGACCCTTGTGCGAACCTACTAGGCCCACGCTGGCAGCTAGTGAAGGCACTCTAGACTGGGACTAGACTGAAGCTTCACCTATACCGCCCCATTCCCCGTGGTTTGAGCCTTTGGGTTCCAAGGGCCGGCAGGACTTAAGTGAGGATCCCACAGGGCATACAGAGAGAGAGAGAATCCAGACCAAGGTCAAGGTCTGGACTGGTTGCGGTGAGACAATTACCATGAGCTAGCTGGAGGTCTAGGCTAGTGGCAAGTGGAGCAAGGACAGAGTTCATAGCTAAGGTCATAGGTGGAAAATAAGGAGATCTGAGTCCAGGGCAGTGACCAGTGGCAGGCGGCAAACAAGGCAGAGATCCGGATCCAAAGCAGAGGTCAGTGCCAAACAGACTGAAGAAAGGAAGTCAAGGACAGAGCAGGCTGGAATGGGCGAGACAGGCTGAGTAAGGCAGGACAGGCAAGGCAAGATAGACAGTAACCAAAACATACTACATCCATACAGGGAGACCTGTTGCTGGAGCAATCCTGTGCAACATGGCAGGGCCTTTTATACCCAACTGCATGATGTCATCGCTGAATGCTGTCAGTTGGGTTTCCCACTGTAGGGACTTCATAAGCCGCTGTGCCACACACGCACCTAGGGGAACCCAGGGAACAGTGTTGCAGACAGCATTATGGTGGCGTTCCTGCCTCTTCAGAGGGTGTCTGTGTCCTGGGCTGAGTGCTGTTGGTCGCAGGACGACCCTATGACTGGCAAACATTACAGACTTTACGTGCGTAAATAAGCTTTTGAAAATTGCTATAATATACAGAATACTACTTTTACGTGTGTAACTCCTTTGAAAATTCACTCCTAATATTTCAGCCTGCTTGAGACAGATACAGAATATGCTTGTAAGGATAGTTTGGGAGTGGGAGGGGGACAAAAGGTAGATGAAATGAAAATGGTGGAAACCAGTACTGTGGTAAGCACAGAAGGCGGAACATCCAGCCATCAAAGAATGAGCAACAAGACATGTGGGAGAATTAAATCAATGTCCATAGAATTCATAAAGCACTCATAACAGCTTTCTTTAAGAAAAAGCAGAGTTGCTTACCTGTAACAGGTGTTCTCCCAGGACAGCAGGATGTTAGTCCTTACATATGGGTGACATCATCAGATGGAGCCCTGTCATGGAACACTTTTGTCAAAGTTTCTAGAACTTTGACTGGCACACTGAGCAGGCCCAGCATGGCAGTAACCTTGTAGCCACCAGGGGTCCCCCTTCAGTCTCGTTTGTAGTAAAAGTATGAGCGAAAAATAAAATAAGAAAACATAACAAATCCAATTCCGCAGGCTGGCGGGCGGGTTTTGTGAGGACTAACATCCTGCTGTCCAGGGACAACACCTGTTACAGTTAAGCAAGTCTGCTTTCTCCCAGAACAAGCAGGATAGTAGTCCTCCCATATGGGTGAATACCAAAATACAGGCTGCCTCATAAGAATCCAGCCAAGCAGTACCCAACATGTGCAACAGGCACAACAACTGGGGTGCTGTTGGCAACAATGAGGCAGACTGGAATTCACAGCAGGTCGTGTTAGGACGAGTTGGGTTGTTGCACTGAGAATAAGTTGTTAAGGATAAACAGGCCAAAGACAAAGTGCTGTCATTCAGCCTTGTGCATTTAATAGAGGGTTGCGAAGGGTGGAGAAAACTCCACGTCGTCTTGTAGTTGTTGGCAGTCGGTAATGAATAGAAGAGTGTTACTGACTTTGCCATGGTCCTGACAAAGTGCCTCCACTCATCACCGACGTGGAAGGTCCGCTTGCTGATGGCAGAATGCATTGCATTGTACAGAGTAAATATAGATAGGTTGCACATCCACTGCAACTCTAGGCTTGCTTTTGTTAAAGGGACAAAGAGTTGGGTGGATTTCTGGTGGACTGCGGAGTGTGCACATAAAATGTAAGTGCACGCCTACAGTCCAAGAAATATAAATGTCGAGCACTCTAGTGAGTGCAAAGACTTGGAAAAGTATGGACAGATTTACATGGAAATCAGTTACCTTCTGAGGAAGAAATGTTGGTGAGTGAGGAGAAATACCAGGTCATGGAGTAATGTTGGGTAGGGTGAGTAGGCATAAGGGATGTAACTCACCGATTCTGCGAATAAATGGAATGGTTACAAGGAACAAATAAGGTTCCTTGTAAGGTAATTGAGTTCGCAGGAGCATAGTGTAAGCACGATATTGCAGTGCTATGCCATGATTGGTGGCCGTAGAAGAAGCTGAAGCTGAGATACGCTTGTTAAAAGCAACTCACCAAGGGTTGAACTGTTATGGGGCATCCCTTATACCATTATGAAATATAGAAAAATGGCACTAAAGTTAATCGAGTTAAGGGGTGCCATAAAGGCATAATAGGTGCGATGTGGACACTAAGGGATTAAGTCTTCGGTGTGCAGCATATGGTAAACTCTTCCATTTAGAGCGGTAAGAATTTCATATGGAAGGCTTCCATGAAGCTACGAGGGCTTGAGAGACGGCACTAGAGGGATGGAAAGTAAACTTGTCAACGGCTAAAAGAGGTCATGAATATCATGGAGTTTTCATCCTAGTGTAGCTTCACAAGAATCTTGCTATCAGCAGTATTTGAGAGTAAGCATATAGCAGACCTAAGTTTCAGGGACGGGCGACGGCAACCATGGAAGGTTCTCTTCAGTCCCTGTGTTGGGAGCAGAAGCGTCCATTCTGCAATTTAGGCTGGACTCAAGAACCGATGGCCAGTTGACAGCATTGGTGAAGAATTCTGCTTCCAACAGAGGGATCCAAGGATCACTTGTGGGGCTGGAAATGTTGGTTGAGTCGGTTCTCCAGTGCATTCACTGTGCGTGCCAGAAAGTGGTGCGCAGTACAATGGCGTGCCATATGGCCAAGACTCAAAATTGTGTAGTCTTCTGGCAGAGCCAAGAAGAGCTCGAGCTGCCCTGTATGATCACGCATTATTTATTTATTTATTTACTTATTTTGAATTCTTATATACTGACATTCTTGTATAATTTACAAATCATACCGGTTTACAATACAACGGAACAGTCGCGGATAAGGCGTTACATTAAAACCTTGCGTCCAATAAAATATAAATAACATATAACCAATTCGAATGGAACAAACGGGGAACCCTATAACCTTAGCCCCTTAAAACTTTAAGGCAGTAATAGTAAAAATTAGCAAAGTCCTTAAACCTTGACTTTAACACCTAAGCATAAAAATGTGGGTGACAATGGCTTGATGGCCTGACTGTAAATAGTGAGTTTGGGGAAACTCACTGAACAATGGAAGCCAGGCCGGGGTTTGAGCCTAAATTTGGTGTAAGGTAGATATTAGCGCAGTGTAACTACATCGGAATAGTTACATTAGAATGTAACGTGGTGGTCTCCAAGAATGAAGACTACCTTGTTGGAGTGGCATTCCATGAATGCATAGAAGACTTCCCGACTCTTCCGAAACTCCAGGAAACGGAAATGACAGGTCATTCCGGGTCATATCTAAGATCCTTGAGGTTGAAGGCTTGCAACCGAGGCACTCCAACGTAGGATGGAGATGTCCGCAGTTTAGGTCACCCAAGGGGCTGATTGCTGTAAGGATAGACCTGTTTGTAAATTGGTCTTGTGTGTCCACGGATCGAAGTAAATGGAGTGGACTGGTTAAGTGGATAAGGGACATAGCGTCTGAGTGGCTTGATGCTACTGAGACTGAAATCCATTATGTCAGGCTTCTGGCTAATTGTGCCAGTGGGGTGACATGAACTGTTAATGTTATGTGGTCAACCTTCAACTGCAGATAGCTGGTGAGGTTGGACAGCGTTGATGCAGAATTATTAGGGATACCCCTTCAGCTACTTGTGAAATCTAGATCAGCTCTCTAAGAGGAGAGATGAGAAGATGGTGTCGAATGGGATCTCTGGTAGATGATTAGAAATCCCAGAGAGTATAGGAACTGTATAATGAGTCAAACGGAGTCAAGGGTTCCATGTCTGGACTGGCTGTTACAGGACAGTTGTCCATAAACAAAAACCGTAAACTACTCTGCGGAGTAGTGGCGCAGCAATGACTGCCAAGCTCTTCAGGAACATTTGTGCGCATCTGAAAAGGACTCGTGTTTATGAAAGTCCAAAGACCAGATCCATTCCCATTGATATAGCAGAGGAAGCTAGGTGCCAGATTGTCTTCCTTTTGGGGTTTTTTTGGTTTTTGGAATTTTGTAAATAGGTGGAGCAGTCAAAAAAGCAAACAGAATGTTGGGAATTATTAGAAAGGGAATGGTGAACAAAACGGAAAACGTCCTAATGCCTTTGCATCACTCCATGGTGAGACCGCACCTTGAATACCGTGAACAATTCTGGTCGCCGCATCTCAAAAAAGATATAATTGTGATGGAGAAGGTACAGAGAAGGGCTACCAAAATGATAAGGGGAATGGAACAGCTCCCCTATGAGGAAAGACTAAAGAGGTTACGAATTTTCAACTTGGAGAAGAGACAGCTGAGGGGGGATATGATAGAAGTGTTTAAAATCATGAGAGGTCTAGAATGGGTAGATGTGAATAGGTAATTTACTCTTTCGGATAATAGAAAGACTAGGGGGCACTCTATGAAGTTAGCATGGGGCACATTTAGAACTAATCGGAGAAAGTTCTTTTTTACTCAACGCACAATTAAACTCTGGAATTTGTTGCCAGAGGATGTGGTTAGTGCAGTTAGTATAGCTGTGTTTAAAAAAGGATTGCATAAGTTCTTGGAGGAGAAGTCCATTACCTGCCATTAAGTTAACTTAGAGAATAGCCACTGCCATTAGCAACGGTATTCAGTTTTGTTAGGAACTAGGGAACCTTTTGGGAAAGGGGGAGTCTCTTCCAAAGGGATGGGCTCCACCTTAACCAGGGTGGAACCAGACTGCTGGCGCTAACCTTTAAAAAGGAGATAGAGCAGCTTTTAAACTAGAACAAAGGGGAAAGCCGACAGTCGCTCAGCAGCGCATGGTTCGGAGAGAGGTATCTTCAAAGGATACTAATGATGCATTAGAATTAGGGCATCCTGACAGTGAGGTTCCAATAATTAGAAAAATAGTCCAAGTGCCTGTAACTAAACACTCACCTGAGCTAAAAAATTCTAACTTATCCCTATCAATTAAAAAGCAGAATGAAAGTACAAACAAAAAACAAACTTTGAAATGTTTGTATGCTAATGCCAGAAGTCTAAGAAGTAAGATGGGAGAATTAGAATGTATAGCAGTGAATGATGACATAGACTTAATTGGCATCTCAGAGACATGATGGAAAGAGGATAATCAATGGGACAGTGCCATACCGGGGTACAAATTATATCGCAATGACAGAGATGAGTACTCAGGAGGAGGTGTGGCACTTTATGTCCGGGATGGCATAGAGTCCAACAGGATAAACATCCTGCATGAGACTAAATACAAAATTGAATCTTTATGGGTAGAAATCCCTTGTGTGTCGGGGAAGACTATAGTGATAGGGGTGAGATGGTGAGACGGACAGTGAAATTCTAAGAGAAATTAGGGAAGCTAACCAAATTGGTACTGCAGTAATAATGGGAGACTTCAATTACCTAATAGAAAATGTTATGAAACTCACTTTTTACTTTTACATGTGCAATATAAATATTGTTTTTTTATTTTAATTTTTTAATTCTTTAAGGACCATCATAACACCCGTGGGCTTACTGACTTATTTGTTATCATGTATAGCCTCTTCGGGTCATAATTAATCATAGGTCCAAGTCCATATCTTTTATTGCTAAACACTTTATCTTCATATTATCTTATTTTTTCAAAAACATTTTTACGATCTTTTCTTTAAAAATAGAGAGGTATGGTACCTTCCTTAAATGAAGCTTCTTCAATGTGGTGCAACCGCACTCAACACCTTTAATTCAGAAGATGATACGAGAATTATTTCCTTTTTCCAAGGGCGATTAGCCCCGCTCCAAAGCTACTCCCGAATTGGGCGGGAGGCTGCCTGCAGTCCAATCAACAACGCATGCACAAAGGTTTCTTCCTCCCAGTCCTACATATCCAGGCGGTAATGCCTGGAAAAAGTGTGTTAGGAGGATCTCATCACAATTCAGCAAATCTTGACAAGAGACAACAATCTAGTCTCTGCCCATGACACTGCCTGAGCTCTAGTGGAATGAGCCCTCACCTGACTAGGCAATGGCTGTTCAGCATCCACATAAGTAGCCGTGATTACCTCCTTAATCCAGTGTGCTATCTTATCTCACGATGCTGGCTCATCCTGTTTACTCCCACCATGGAGTATAAACAGCCGGTCCTTCTTCCTGAGAGGTTTAGATACCTCATGATATGCCTCTTGATATACAAGGTCTGTAACAGATTATATTCATCCGCATCTCTCACCCTGTACAGAGTTGGCAGGGAAACTGATTCAAGTGAAAATCTGGAGACCAACTTTGCCAGAAAGGATGGGATAATACGTAGCTCCATGGCCCGGGAGTCACTCGCAGAAAGGTTCCAGGCAAGACAAGGCCTGCAGTTCGCAAACTCTAAGCGCAGAACAAATTTCCACAAGAAACACCGTCTTCAAGGTAAGTAACTTCAAGGAGAGGTTACGCAGTGGTCAAAAGGTGGGACCCATCAAAAAATCCAAAATCAGATTAAGGCTCCACAAAGGCACAGTAACCACAAAGGACGATGAAGATGCTTCACCCCTTTTAAGAATCAGGCCACATCTGGATGGGCCAACAAATGTTCACCATTCACCTGACCTTGGAAACTGGCAAAAGTTGCCACCTGTACCTTCAAGGAATTAAGGGCCAACCACTTAATCAAGCCATCCTGCAAAAAATCCAAAATGAGTGGGATCTTAACCGAATGCGGATTAACCCCCTTGTTCCTCACACAAAGCCTCAAACACTCGCCTAACCCTAACATAGGCTATGGAAGTGGAGAACTTCCCTGCATGCAGCAAAGTGGCAATCACAGTAGTGGAGTATCCATGCTTCAGCAACTGAGCTCTCTCAAGGGCCATACTTTAAGACAAAATAGAGTCTGATCTTCGTGAAGAACAGGCCCCTGCAGTAGTAGATTCCTGTGAACTAGTAATGGGAGAGGAGAGACCACCAGAAGCCTTCACAGATCTGTATACCACAAGCCAATCTGGGCCTATCTGATACCACTAGAAGCACCATCTTCGTGTGACTCTCGATTCTCTGAATCATTCTGCCTAGCATGGGCCATGGAGGAAAGGCATATGGAAGCTTGCCTTCTGGCCACTCCTGCACGAGGGCATTGATGTCCAAGGACTTTAGATCTCTCCAGCAACTGCAGGAGCGAGGAGCGAGGAGCGAGGAACAGCATTGTGTGATGTCGCCAGAAAGTCTAGAAATGGGAGGCCCCAGCAGTCCACTATGAGCTGGAATGCTTCATTTGACAATTCCCATTCTCCTGGATCCAGACTCTGTCTGCTGAGAAAGTCTGTTCTTACATTGTCTTTTCCAGCAATGTATGAGGCTAAGATCTCCTGAAGATGTACTTCCACCCATTCCATGAGTTGGACTATTTAATTTGACACTTGCTGGCTCTTGGTTGCTCCCTGGTGATTGATGTAAGCCACCATGTCACATTGTCTGACATTATTTGGACCGCTCAACCCTGCATGTGGCGACAAATCGTGACTTCCAGCTGATTGATGCTCCTGAGAGACTCTTCTGTACTCCAGCACCACTGCGCTGTCAACTCCTGATAGCGAGCCCGCCCTTCTGAGTACTAGCCAATCCGGTGTTCGTAGGGAAACGTCCTTTCTTAGATGATCCGCTTCCAACCACCACTGCAATTGGCTGATGATCTCCACCAGTAAGTGAAGCCATATCGCTTACTTCTTAGACTGTGGACTCCAACGTACAATCAGTGTGCACAGAAGAGGATGCATATGCGCCCTTGCCCACGGAACCAACTCTAGAGATGCTTCCCTCAGTTCAAGCACCTGTAGATAAGAGCACAACATTGGGCGTATTGTTTCTGTCAAAAGTTGCACCTGCGCCATCAGTTTCTGAATGCAGATCTCCGGCAAGAACAACCTGCCTTGCTTCATGTTGAAAGAACTCAGAGATACTCCAGTGATTGGGATAGCTGCAGATTGCTCTTGGTGAAGTTCGCACCCAACTTAGTTCCTGTAGCAAGGAGATCAGCTTGCATAAGACCTGAAGGCTTTTATACTCTTGGCCCAAAGTAGCCAACCATCCTCTCTCAACACTGCCTCTACCACCACCATGACCTTGGAGAATGTTATGGTCACAATGGCCAAACCAAAGAGTAGTGCTCAAAATTGGTAATGCCGCTCCAAAACAGCAAAACACAGAAACTGTTGATGCTCCAGCTGGATGGGAATATATACATAAGAGCATAAGAGGTAGGTATACCTCTAACAAATCCAGAGATGTAAAAAACTCCCCTGACTGAACTGCCATTATCAGTGAACATAAGTTTCCATGCAGAAATGAGTCACCCACAAATGATTGTTGACTCCCTTGAGATCTAGGATGGAGCGATAGGAGAGATAGGGTAAAATGAAATAATTGAAATATCGGTCTGTATTTTCTTGTGACGTGGGCACTGGGTCTACAGCCTGCAGCCTGTGGAGTTTTGACAATGCATACTCCACTGCCTGTCTCTTCTGCAAAGAGCGGAGACACCTCATGAAAATGTCCCAAGGACCGCTGAGAAATTCCAGAGCATAGCCATCTTTTATCACCTCCAGAACTCACTGGTCTGACGTGATCTCGACCCACCTCAGATAAAAAAGAGGTGACTCCCTATCCCCTGTTCCCAAACACAGCAGTTCAAAAAATCTTTACAGGATGCTCTGACATCCAGTTTGCTACAATTGGTGACACACTACCAATGTATCAAAAGGTGCAATGGTCTTCATTATAAGAAAGCAATGAGCATATAATTCAAGCAAATAAAATTCAAATTTAAAAATAGTTTAGACATAAGTCATCAAGGCATTATATAGAACATATGTTTTATCTACTTTTCCAAGCTAGCTTCCTAGCTACTAGAAAATGTGTGCGTTTCCTAAACTTTCAATTCCCTCTTTCACTTCCCCCTGCAGATTGCCCTTTCCTTATTGATAATTAAATTATTGAAAATGTGAAGAAGGAAAGTTTGCTTTTTTTTTTTTTACTGTGATGGCAGCTCGGAGATAAACTTGTGTTGCCAAGTATTGCAGACGTTTGGAACTTTCCAATTGCTGTCTGAGGTTTTCCCTTTCCTCAATAATTATTTTTCAATAATTCTAATTAATTTTAACAGAAGTATGATTATTGTAGTTTCCAGTAATCAGTGTTGTATGGATCTACTGAACCTAGGATGTCAGCCATGAGTATTATGCTTAAAAGCCTATGAACAACCATTTATTTATTTATTAATTTATTTGCCTGTCTCAGTGTAGTGGTAGCAGTCACACTGCCTGCCAGGGTGAGTGGGATGCCAATGACAGCCCTTGCCTGGGATGCTGTGCTTCTCAGCGACAGTGTTGGGAGGGAGCATGTGCTCTGGAAATATTGGACAAATATCGCATGCTACCAGTTGTGACTGGCCAGCCCTGGTAGCATGCTTGGGAATGGGGGGGGGGGGGGGGGGGGGGGGGGGGGGGGGAGGGGAGGAGTGCCGAGGATAGGAAGCATATAGAAAGGGTTTAGCAGTGTGTGTGACTTGCCTCAGCTTGGCACACCAGGTATGAACCTGTCTTGCTCACCCCACAGCAACAGCCCTGCCTCCTCCTTCTGTCCCTCTTTATTGTGTCTGTGTGGGCACATGCTGTGGTACTGTTTCCTTTCCGCGATTTGGATGCAGTCTTGTGTTCCCTGAGTAGTGTCTCTCATGTTGCTGGTCTTTCGGATTATATTGTATGTTCATACTACCTTTCCATTGTTTGCTTATGAACATAAGTGTAACTCTTACTTCTTTGCATCTGTCTTTCTTTGTGTATAAAGTAATACCTACCTGTTTTAAACTGTTTTCAGATAAACAAAAATTTGGTACCTTGACCTCAATCCATACCTTTAGTTAAAGGAAATCAGGGCTTCATGCCAGAGTGAATCCTCGGCCTTACAAACTGCTCCCTCTAGTGGAATAATGATTTTCTGCAGAAATATTTTACAGTGTGAATTACTGCTACTAATTTCCATAACGCTACTCGATGCACACAGCACTGTACAGATACATAAAAGAGAGAGCTCCTACAGGGTCTGAGAGGAAGCAATGTACTATTTCTCTACTGCCTTTATGACTTCCTGTAACCTATTGCTATTACATAGAATACATCAAACAGTAAGCTTTGGGAAAAAAATGGGAATAGCAGAACAGGAGAAAAAACACGTCCTGCCTGCTTCCATGCAGCCACTTGCAATGAACCATTGGTGTGGTACCACAATATATAGGCACCAAATTTCATTACTGTTCAAGCTCAAGGCCAACCTAAAGACAGAAAAAGGGATGGACCCAAAAAACAAATCGGAAGCCGATCCAAGATGGTCGCTACACAGCCTAACGATAGTTCAGTTTAAGTTCTAAATGCCCAGCTGCTCTTTAACCCCAATAAGAACCTCTTAATATGCTTCTTCAGATGCCTGGGTTTAAAATGTAAACCAGGAAAGAAACATGCATTCTCTTTGCTTAAAAGCAAAGAGAAAAATGCTTAAAACTTATTTTTACTTTTTTGCTAATTTTACTACCATACATTCTCCAATTATCTTTCTGGCTTGTCAACATTTTAGCCAGCAAAGCAGAAGCATAATTAAAAATTGTACAAAATTGTTTATGCGTGAATATGCAAATTCATGTCTACAGTGCTCCTATACATAATGCTTCTTGAAGATGGGGATGGAGAAGAAATTGAATTCTAAAGAAAATCACTGTTTATGGCAACTCCAGTCCTCAAGAGCCAGAAACAGGCCTGGTTTTCAGGATATGCACAATAAATATGTATGAGATAGGTTTGCACGCACTGCCTCCATCTTATGCAAATATATCTCATTGGGGATATCCTGAAAAACAGGCCTGTCTATAGCTATTGATGACCGGAGTTGGCAACCTTTGGTTTATGGCATGGTTTCTCTATAAAGATATCTGGGAGATTCAAAGAACAGTACGTGAATGTTATTTCATGTGGGCAGGTGCTTAAACTATAAAAGACTTAACTTTATACAGTGTCAGTTTTAATCTTATATTGGTTGGGAAGGCCAAACTCATAAAGGATGGAAGACAGTTCTGGTTGTAACCTTGGAAGAACACAAAAATCATCAATAAATTTGGGCATGCATCAACAATAAGAGTAACTTTCAAAGGGCTATACGGGTGCACATTGATACGAGCAGGTTGGTGTGCATCCAGGGACGTGGCAATTTTATAACACACATGCACACATTATAAAATAGCCATAGTGTGCATATCTGTGCGCCTAATTTTGCAAATAGACATGCCCAACTGTGCAAATCAGGTTTCGGCCGCATAAGTCAGGGAATTTCATAACTGGCATGGGTCCACACCAAGACCAGTTTCACCAATTCGTCCACCGGTTCATCAAGTGTAGAGCTAGGTCTTCCAAACCGTTCCTGGTTTAATAGTCTGCATGCTCCCCAGTTATTCCAAACCTTTTAAACCCCCCAGGAATGGCTTTTTTTAAATTTTATTTTTATTGAATTTTCAACGTAAAACATCAGAACAATGTTCTCAGAAAAATACAGAAAAGAAATATACATAAGATTCCTTCTATACAGGAAATTAAATAGATCTGAATATCAAGATTTAAAGAAGCAGATCAATCAGGTACAAATATCAAATATCAGATATGCATAATATTCCCACTATCTTCACTTTATGGCCTATCCCCCCCTGGTGTTACTTTAGGAGTGAGAGTTTAGATACACACGCAGTTGTACTGGGTCTACAAAGATATATTTAGCATTTTGAAAAACAATAATGCATTTGCATGGGAATTGTAGATTAAATTTGGCTCCCCTTGAGACTACTTCACTTCTCATTCCCAAGAATTTTTTTCTCCTCTCCTGAGTTATTTTTACAATATCCGGAAAGACTCGTACTATCTGGCCATGAAATTGCTGTGTCGGGTTACGGAAAAACAGTCGTAGTACTGAGTCTCTTTTGGAGATAAAAGTAAATGTCACCAAGAGAGTTGCCCTGGTCTCTATAGGCATTTCAAATGACGTTTCCAACATCTCGGTTAAATTCACAGATGGAACAACATTTTGTCCTTTAATTTCATTTTTTTTCATCCTTTTGATCCTTAAACGATGGTAAATAATAAATTTTTGAAGATGTTAAATAAATAACTTTTAAAGAGCTCTTTAGGGGTAATAATCTTGTCTTATTGAAATTTAAAAACTTCAAATTAGGCCTTCTCATCTCGTTTTCAATAGATTCCATTTTGTTTGCATATACATTTTCTGATTTTATTAGATTAGTCTGGACCCCTTTAACATTATTTCAGACTCCATTTCCTTCATAGTTGTTTCCATACATATTATTTTATTATCAAGTCTCTGAACTTTACTAACATTTTCTTTTAACATCATAGTCAATATATTAATAGATTTATCCATGGACAGTAGGACTTTCCAAATTTCTTCTAGTGTGATTTTTGCCGGTGTAGTCAATGCACTCTTATACATTTTGTGAGTATCCAAAACTTTCATTCCTACCTCCAGGAGATCTCACCCGTCTGCATTGCCTTCTCGCTGATTTGGGCTCTCTGAAGTGTACAGCATTTCGCTGACATTTCTTGGGGCAGCAGGGGCCATTAGGGCAGCTTGTCTCTCCAGTGTTGTAGTTGGTCCATCCTCCGATCTTTAAGGAGCTCCAAACGGCGGACTAGGAGTTCTAGGCGCACCGGGGCTAAGGGATTTTCCTCTGCCAAGGTGTTCGGCACCTGATCCTCATCGATATCACCAGCGGTACCTCTTTCCGGCTTCACGTTAGTGGGTCTCGCAAACACGTCTTCAATCCGCAGTTGTCTAAATTTGGAAATTGTAGTAGGGGTAATATTTTCACGGACTTTCGCCTTTCTCTTTGTATGTGGCATTTTAATAGAATGAGGTTTCCCAAATAAGAAAAAAAAAATAAAGAGAAAGTCTTAAGATTAGCCGCGGAGCCTAAGTGCTTACGTACTCTTATGCAGCAGCCATCTTGGTCTCCAGGATTGGCTTTTTTAAAACTTACATTTCTTCCATAGCATAAGTTAAGTTACAAAGCTCTACAGCTGTGCATGCGCCCAGGTGCATATCTATTTGCGTGCACATCTTTTGGCCCCATTCTGAATGGCTATGCCCGGCTCACATGAAGCCCCATTTTGTTTCTGAGTGAGATGTGTGCACAGCAGGTGATACATGTGCGTGTAAGTGGCTTTTAAAATATGGCAGGTGCACGTAAGTCCTACATGCACATGCATCTTCTCATTTTTGCACGTGCTGGACTTTTAAAATTCACCTTTAACCATCAGGTCCTTGGTCACTGTATCTGATCTATATAAATGAAAGCGTACTTGTATGCCTGTATAATGCTTTGATAAACTATTGGCATTTGGTGCCAAATAATAAATTGCACACATTCATGAACATAAGAAATTGCCATACTGGTTCAGACCAAGGGTCCATCAAGCCCAGCATCCTGTTTCCAACAGTGGCCAATTCAGGCTACAAGTACCTGGCAAGTACCCAAACACTTAGTAGATTCCTATGCTAATCATGCTAATAATAGCTGTGGCCATTCCCTAAGTCAACTTAATTAATAGCAGTTAATGGACTTCTCCTACTAGAACGTATCCAAATCTTTTTTAAACTCAGCTACACTAACAGCCCTAACCAAATCCTCTGGCATAAATTCTAGAGCTTAATTGTGCACTGAGTAAAAAATAATTTTCTCTGATTAGTTTTAAATGTGCTACATGGAGTGCCCCCTAGTCGTTTTATTATCTGAAAGAGTAAATAACCGATTCATGTTCACCTGTTCTAGACCTCTCCTGATTTTATAGACCTTTATCATATCCCCCCTCAGCCTTCTCTTCTCCAAGCTGAACAGCCCTAACCGCTTTAGTCTTTGCTCATAGGGGAGCTGTTCCATCCCCTTTATCATTTTGGTCATCTTTCTCTGTACCTTCTCCAGAGCAATTATATCTTGTTTTAGATGCAGTAACCAGAATTGTACAAAGTACTCAAGGTACGGTTTCACCATGGAGCAATACAGAGGTATTATGATATTTTCCAATTGATTAACCATTCCCTTCCTAATAATTCCTAACATTCTATTTGCTTTTTTGACTGCTGCAGCACACTGAGCCAATGATTTCAAAGTTAAGTTCAACCTACACTGACAATTTGAAATAGACCTTCTCCCTCCCACACAGAACAGGATATATAATGTAGATCTAGAAAGAGCAACAATCTTTTCTAACACCTATTCATTAACCTGTGTAAGACCTCTTTCACAACCCTGAATTGTAATAATTTCCTTATAACAGAGCAACTAATTGAAACATCTCTTACATTTTGGATCTAATCTTTCTGAATCTGAAGGGAGCTGCAAGCCAAAGAATTCCAGTTCTTATAAATACATCAGAAGTAATTTTTTAAAAATCATGTTTTAACCTTTTCTAAAACTATGCAGCTCTTTAGGGGAAAAAAAAGTTCAAAAATGCTTGGCTCTACCAAGTATTCACCACAGGGGGCAGAAACAAACAAAAAAATATATCCAATTGCAGGTTTCATATAAGACCCAATAGCAGGTGTAATAAGTAGCAGTAGTGTAGTTGACACCTGTCCATTCCTTGTTTGGTCTTTTAGATCAAAAACTGAAAGAATACTATCCTCATTTCTTCAAATGCTGGAGAAGGAATGAGTGCTATCAAATGAAAATATAAAGAGAAGTTCAATAATCATGGTGGAAAAGGATCTTAAACACAACAGTAATGAAAGAATTTTTTTTCATACTGTTTGACCCCATGTTCTGTGAATTTAATGAAAGATGTACTAGAAATAGATGCCTTATTATCTGGATAAACACAGAAGTAACATGACTGTTATTGTATTTGCTATTTTAGACGGTGTAAATTAGAGTAAGGTTTATACAAAAGATAAACACCCATTTCAAATTTGTTTTTGTTCTCTGATCTCCCAAACACTTTTTTGTTTATTTATTTAACATTTTTCTATACCGACCTTCAAGGTTGAATACCATATCAGGTCGGTTTACATCGAACAGGGGTAGATCAGTATAACATAACATAAGGAACAACTTTTATGGTTAGAGACGAAAGCAGAGAAGCAAAAAGTTACATAATAACAAGGACCTTGAACTTGGAAGCTGTGTTGTACATAGACCCACTCATGTATACACTGTTTTCTTTCTTTAATGCTTTCCTTTTGCTGTTTCATTCATGTGGATATCTGAACACTGCCCAGCAACAACCAGAACAACCCATTTTGAAATGGAAACATATCTGAACATATTTCTGCTACATTGCAATGGATTTCATGTTACATTTTTTCTAAGTTACGTTTTCATTTCCAGAGTTGGAATCCTATAAATATTTAAATGCTGAGCACTAATTTGAAAGATACGGTAAAGTTTATCTTTAAGAAAGGTGCCACGTAGCTAACAAAGCCATGGAAAATGTACCCCACACCCCTTTACCGTGTGTAAAAGTAAATGGGCTCTTCACAACACATGCACTTTTACCCATGGCAAAAAAAGAGGCATGGTTAGGTGGGGAGGGGGGGGGGGGGGGAGGAGGGACATGACACAAGGAGGACTTCATTTTCAAAGTACCATGTGCACTTTCTCCCCAGGTACTTCTGTGCCTGCTTGAAAGCTGGTGCAAAGATATATCAGGATAAAGCATCACACTCCAATGGCTGCCCAGAGTTTCAAAGGGAAACTCCATAGAGTTTGCCTTAAAAAATTAGCTCACACATAAAAAAAAATCTATTATATGTTTTTCTCTTTTTTTTATTTAATAAATTCAATGGTGTGTAATGTAAACACTTTTATGTATATTTTTTTAAAAATTACTTTAAAAAAATCAACACAAGAAAACATTTTTTTTAGATGTGCGGAGGTTGTTTCATAAATGAGGACAGATACTATCCAGGTTAACCCGACTCTTAGTTTTAATCAAGAACACCCCCGTCCATCCATTGTTTTATCGCTTTAATCAAAAATATTCAAAAAACATCTTCATTTAAAAAATGTTTTTGGAATAAACAGCTCACTGCCACTTAAATTAAAAAATGCTGATCTGTAGACAGTGACACAAATTGTTTTTTTTATCTTAAACACAACTTGAAAGGCAATATTTGATGATGTAAAACTTTCAAAAAATGACGATGTGAAAGAGCACTTAGCTTAAGTAACCAAGAATACTTGAACCCAATGACGACTTGAAAGAGCATTTTGGATTTGATTTCCGGAGGCAGCACTGTTTGAGTGAGCCATACAAGTATGATGATGGACTGAGACTTATGGACTAACATTTGGCAGTTTGTTTAATGAAGATGGCAGTTTAATGAAGACGGCATGTGGGTGAGCGGGGACCCCTGAGGAAGAAAGAATTTTTGAAACTTGGCCATGTCGGGTTCAAGCGCTCCTGGTTATCGAAGCTAAGTGTTCTTTCACGTCGTCATTTAAAGTTCAAGTGTGTTTGTCTACTAAAGCTAAGTGCTCTTTCACGTCATCACTGGAAAATGTATAAGCATTGCCTGCAATCAGATGTTTATGAAATAAGGTCACGAATATTGAGTAGGCATTTGACCACATCTCTGAACATAAGAACATGCCATACTGGGTCAGACCAAGGGGCCAATCCAGGCCATAAGAACCTGGCAAGTACAGAAAAACTAAGTCTATTCCATGCTACCGTTGCTAGTAATAGCAATAATAGCAGTAATCCAGCATAGCTCTCTGCTTCAATGGCAGGGGAGAAGAAAAACTGATACTTCACGCATATCCAGCATAGCTCCCTGCTTCAACGGCAGGGGAGAAGAAAAACAACCAATAAGGGCTGAATAACATAGTCTGGGTAAAACAAATAAGCACGGGTGTAGCTTGCTTATTGCGGCGGTTACTACCCCTACTACCCCTAACTAATCAAGCTTGATATTTCACTTGGATGCAGCTCCATCACTGCTCTCTACATTAATGGTGGGGGTGGAAGGGAAATAGAACCAAAGAGCTAAGAGAAACAGATAAGCATGAGAAAAAAATGTGTGAAACTTGCTGGGCAGACTGGATGGGCCGTTTGGTCTTCTTCTGCCGTCATTTCTATGTTTCTATGTTTCAGTGGCTATTTTCTAAGTCAACTTAATTAATAGCAGGTAATGGACTTCTACTCCAAGAACGTATCCAATCCTTTTTTAAACACAGCTATACTAACAGCACTAAACACATCCTGTGGCAATAAATTCCAGAGTTTAATTGAGCGTTGAGTAAAAAAAAACTTTCTCCGATTAGTTTTAAATGTGCCACATGCTAACTTCATGGAGTGTCCCCTAGTCTTTCTATTATCCGAAAGAGTAAATAACTGATTCACATCTACCCATTCTAGACCTCTCATGATTTTAAACACCTCTATCATATCCCCCCTCAGCTGTCTCTTCTCCAAGCTGAAAAGTCCTAACCTCTTTAGTCTTTCCTCATAGGGGAGCTGTTCCATTCCTCTTATCATTTTGGTAGCCCTTCTTTGTACCTTCTCCATCGCAATTATATCTTTTTTGAGATGCGGCGACCAGAATTGTACACAGTATTCAAGGTGCGGTCTCACCATGGAGCGATACAGAGGCATTATGACATTTTCCGTTTTATTCACCATTCCCTTTCTAATAATTCCAAACATTTTGTTTGCTTTTTTGACTTCCACGGCACACTGAACCGACGATTTCAATGTGTTATCTACTATGACGCCTAGATCTCTTTCTTGGGTTGTAGCACCTAATATGGAACCTAACATTGTGCAACTATAGCATGGGTTATTTTTCCCTATATGCATCACCTTGCACTTATCCACATTAAATTTCATCTGCCATTTGGATGCCTAATTTTCCAGTCTTACAAGGTCACCTGCAATTTATCACAATCTGCTTGTGATTTAACTACTCTGAACAATTTTGTATCATCTGCAAATTTGATTATCTCACTCGTCGTATTTCTTTCCAGATCATTTAAAAATATATTGAAAAGTAAGGGTCCCATTACAGATCCCTGAGGCACTCCACTGCCCACTACCTTCCACTGAGAAAATTGTCCATTTAATCCTACTCTCTGTTTCCTGTCTTTTAGCCAGTTTGCAATCCATGAAAGGACATCACCACCTATCCCATGACTTTTTACTTTTCCTAGAAGCCTCTCATGAGGAACTTTGTCAAACGCCTTCTGAAAATCTAAGTATACTACATCTACTGGTTCACCTTTATCCACATGTTTATTAACTCCTTCAAAAAAGTGAAGCAGATTTGTGAGGCAAGACTTTCCTTGGGTAAAGCCATGCTGACTTTGTTCCATTAAACCATGTCTTTCTATATGTTCTGTGACTTTGATGTTTAGAACACTTTCCACTATTTTTCCTGGCACTGAAGTCAGGCTAACCGGTCTTAAATCCTCATGGAGCAATTAGAGCTAGACCTGGTTTTTCAATTTTTAAAGGAGTTACATGTGAAAGTAGCTTGTACTTGTGCACATGCTATTTTATAAACATCAAAAATACATGCAAATTTTTTGTGTTTCACATACAAATGTACCTGTGCAAAAAAGTAGTCTACACATGTTCTAGGGCAGGGCCAAGAGGTACATGTGTAAGAGATTTACATTAGGCAACTTATTCACTCAATTTTACACCTGCTAATTAGTGCAAATGATATCAGACTCATCTGAGGGTCAGCTATTGTTGGGTGGGAAGTCTTGGTGAACTGAGGAGAGTTCAGGGTGAAATACTAGGAGGGTCTCGATGAAATGGATGAACTGGTAGAGGTACTGGCAAACTGGTGATTTCCAGTATGCATGCATGTTTTAAAATATACCAATGTCCGTGTATAAATCAGGGTTTTACACAAATTTTTTTTTCATGTGGAAAATATATATGCGTATATTTATAAAACAGGTAGAGAAAGTATGCGCTTTCAATGCATTGCAGATATTTGCACATAACCAAACATATGTGTATGTTGGGGGGGGGTGGTAGATATATGCTTATGTTATAATCTGCATGTACTTGATATGAGCAGGTTATAAAATACTGTAGTAGATCTCTGTGCAACCATATATGTGCTTATATGGGGATGCACAAAGTTGTCTGAAAGTTATCCTAACTGGGATTATTTTCAAACATCTCCTTCTATGAAACTGTCTTCTTCTCTTATTTGACTATATTCGCATATCTGTCTTTCCCAATAACCACTTTTACGCTTTGGGATTTATCTGCTGCTTGACACACTGATGATCATACAGATTCTTATATCTTCTTTGCCATCTCTTGATTTTCTGACTTGGCTTATACTTGGTTTTCATCCTAGTCTTTTAATAGTCTCTTTATAGTCTTGATTAATAATTCCTTTTTATTTCAATTACCACTTTTTCTGGGTATTTATTGTTGAGGTTTTAACTTTCTTTCTATATATACTCACTCTGAAAGCTCTTATTTCTTTTGGATGCTCAAATCTTTCTTTGTTTCTTCCAGTGTTTGTTGCATCATCCTGGATATGTTGATGCTTTTTGCAATTGAACTGCACTAGAACTGCTATATTTTCCAGCTTCCAACTAGATGCCTGATTTATCTTTGTTTTCTCTCTGTTGACTCTAGGGTTTTATTCAATAAAGAATTTTTTCACAGGCACATAAAGTAGTAAGATATATCACTAAGTGCACTTTACTTTGCTTAGGGTAACTCTAGAATGCCACTCTCTCTCTCTTTGTACTCTTATCCTATCCTTTCTTCTCTTCACTATCAGCAAAACAATATTTATAAAATGTGATGCCTGTATGTTCCATTTGCCATTTTCTTTTCTTAGCGCAACATACTTCTATATTGTGTTCATTGGACTTCCTGATTATAGACTACATCATCTTCAACGTTTATAGAATTCTGCTACATGCTTACTGATACTGCTTCCTCTTCATACTCTAATTCTGTTTTGTTCCCTCAGTTAGTTTCAACTAAATGTTTTGTAGCAGGTTTTCTTTGTGCTGTATATTTCTCTGGCAAAATTATTTCAAAATATCATGATAACTTGTTTTATAAAGAGCTTACTGTTTGTTCTGTATCTTTCAAGCTACAAATTAGGTCTTATTTTAAAAATTAGCATTTTAAATTGTCAATTACTAAAACTTGTAATTGGCTTTTTGGATTCTTTTCCTGAGGAAAAAAAGGCATGTTAAAGCTTTTGACATTTATCTGTTTTAGAGTATAAAGTCTACATTGACTGCATTCCATAACACTTTGGATCTAGGTTTTAGGATTGTTTATGGATCAGTTTCTACTTTTCACTGCATGACATAGGTATGTTCTCCAGCTGATACCATCACCTCTAATTAGATACAGATGGCTACTTAAAAAAAATCTTTAAGAATTTTAACTCGAAGAAAGTTTATGCAAGGGTAGTAGTTATGATAATCATTGGTGTTCTGATTTTGGAAAAGCACACAATATTTTACTAACATGAACTGTTTGTTATGTTTTAGTACATTACGTTTGAGCACTTTTAAGTGCCTTGTTAACAGAATTAGAATGAGTCATGCCACCACAAATTCACTTTTTACTCAGATGAGTACTCGGAGATTTCTAAAAATGTACAGTTATTTCCTCATAACCTCAGATAGGAAAGAGCTATTTTACTTCTTTTTTTCAACTTCCGGCCTTCAGGTCACCTTATGCAGCTTCTATACTAAGGGGCGGATTTTAAAAGGCGCGCGAATAGCCTACTTTTGTTTGCGCTCCAGGCGCAAACAAAAGTACGCTGGATTTTAGTAGATACGCGCGGAGCCGCGCGTATCTGCTAAAATCCTGGATCGGCGCGCGCAAGGCTATCAATTACGTATAGCCGGCGCGCGCCGAGCCGCGCAGCCTACCCCCGTTCCCTCCAAGGCCGCTCCGAAATCGGAGCGGCCTCGGAGGGAACTTTCCTTTGCCCTCCCCCTCACCTTCCCCTCCCTTCCCCTACCTAACCCACCCGCCCGGCCCTGTCTAAAACCCCCCCCTTACCTTTGTCGGGGGATTTACGCCTCCCGGAGGGAGGCGTAAATCCCCGCGCGCCAGCGGGCCTCCTGCGCGCCGGGCCGCGACCTGGGGGCGGGTACGGAGGGCGTGGCCACGCCCCCAGACCGCCCCGGGCCATAGCCACGCCACCGTACCCACCCCCAAAACGCTGCCGACACGCCCCCGAAACGCCGCGACGACCGGGCCCGCCCCCGACACGCCCCCGACACGCCCCCCTCGGAGAACCCCGAGACTTACGCGAGTCCCGGGGCTCTGCGCGCGCCGGGAGGCCTATGTAAAATAGGCTTCCCGGCGCGCACGGCCCTGCTCGCGTAAATCCGCCCGGTTTTGGGCGGATTTACGCGAGCAGGGCTCTGAAAATCCGCCCCTATGAGTGCAATGTAAAGAACCAGAAATTGAAAATCACTCTGAAATCCATACATCAACAGGTAACAATGTGCAGATTCAATCAAAGCTATTGGAAAGGATGGCTGCGAGAGAAGACCACCCGAGACACCAATTGATAAAACTAGTTGAACATCGGTATAGAAAAACAAATAAAATAAATAAACAAACAAACAAACAAATAAATAAATAAATCTTGTCAAGGGATGGGGTGTTAAGTTCCATACTGATGCTGTTGTGGCAGCTCTCCTGAACCCTTGTATGATCACATCATCAGATATGGGCGTCGACAGACCAGCCGCATCATCCGAGGGTCTCCTGACCCCACTGACTGGCCTGGCAATTGTGTTATTACTCTCCAATTGTTACAGTTTAAAATCTGTCCTGTCTTCCTTCTCCCATGTTTTACGCTCCCTGTTTAATGTAACTTTACTTTCGATCTAGATGTTCTATTGTAAACCGGTACAATAAGACCTGGTCTTGAGTATCGGTATAGTAAAAGAAGTTAAATAAATAAATAAATAAATAAATAAATAAATAAATAAGGGTTAATGATTATGACTTATAGTCTGATTATTGTTTGGTTCTGATGTCTGATCATGGATTGATTCATATTTAGAAATTAGTACTTACCTGATAATTTCCTTTTCTTTAGGGCAATCAGATTAATCCAGAACAAGTGGATTAGGCACTTCTACCAGCAGACAGAGACAGAGCAAACTGACATCACAGTATAAATACCCCTGTAGTAACATCAGCCTGCCAGTATTTTCTTCAACAGCAACTGTGGACAGACTAGCAAAAAACTTGATTAAAAACAGATAACCATTTCAATACTTAGCCAACACTGAGCACAGACAAGAATGTAACACCACTAGTCTAGAAACTGGATTAACACTTACCAGTAATCCCTGTAACATGGAGGCACATAGAAGGATCAATATGCAATCATTCAGCACCCAAGGGAAGGAAGCTGGATTCATCTTATTTATTTATTTATTTTTTATTTATTTATTTTATTTTATATACCGGCAACCGTTTGCACATCGTGCCGGTTTACAAGTAACTTATAAACAAGGAATATATAGGCGAGGCCTTTACAAAGAACAATATGTAACACAGTAACAAAGCAGATAACTAAAAAACTTGGGGAAGGAGGGATAGAGACAAGAGGGGGGGGTGGGGGAGGGTGAGAACAGATACATAAGGATAAGATATATACATGGATTTGAGGAGCAGATGGTATGTACATTGGTTATATATGGAATTGTATAAGTGCAGATAAAAACAGACACATTATTTTAAAGTAAGGGTTGAATGAAGTGTTTGAGGTTCTTAGAGGGAAAGGGGGTTAAGTGTAGGGTGTGGTTCCTGGGGGGGATTAAAGGATTTTAGGGGGGTATTGGTGAGAGATGAAGGTTGGGTGAGAGTGTTAGTAGGTGGTGAAAAGGATTGGGGGTATGCTTGGAGGAAGAGCCAGGTTTTGAGATTCTTTTTGAAAGTGGGAGTGGAGGATTCTGTGCGTAGGTGAAGAGGCATTGAATTCCAAAGGGAGGGGCCTGCGAGGGAAAGGGCTCTATTGGTGGTGGAAATGAGTCTTGTGGATTTTATGGAAGGAGCAATAAGGGTTCCTTGGAGTGATGAACGGGTAGGTCTAGTGGAGGTACGAGGAAGGAAAGGTGGGTTTAGCCAGTTGTAATGCTCGTTGGTGATACTTTGTGGATGAGGGTAAGCGTCTTGTAAATAATTCGTGAGTGAATGGGAAGCCAGTGGAGATCAATGAGGGTGGGGGTAATGTGGTCTTTTTTTCTTACATTAGTGAGGATGCGAGCGGTAGCGTTTTGAAGGAGTTGGAGAGGTTTGATGTGGGTGGCAGGGAGTCCAAGAAGGAGAGAGTTACAGTAGTCAATTTTAGAGAAAATTAAGGATTGGAGTACCGTACGGAAGTCAGAGAAGTAGAGAAGGGGTTTGAGTTTTTTGAGGGTTTGAAGTTTGAAATAGCAACTGCTAAGGATGGATTTGATGTATGGTTTGAAGGTAAGTTGGTTATCAAGTATGATACCAAGGTTTCTTGTGTTAGAAAGCAAATTGGGGGAATGAAGAGTGGAGGGAATGGGTATGGATGCATGTTTAGAGGAGATGAGGAGGAGTTCGGTTTTTTGTGGGTTGAGGGCTAGGTGCATGTCAGTGAGGAGCTGGTTTATGGAGGTGAGAATAGTGTTCCATTTTTGGATTGCGATGAGTACAGAGTTTGTGAAGGGGATGAGGATTTGCACATCATCCGCGTAGATGAAGTGTGTAATACCAAGGTTGGAGAGGAGGTTTGTAAGGGGGAGCATGTAAATGTTAAATAAGGTGGAGGAAAGGGAGGAACCTTGAGGAACGCCACAGTCGAGATTGACAGGTGGGGATGTAAAGTTGTCGGTGAGGACTGTGTAGGTACGGTTTTGGAGGAAGGACTTAATCCAAGAAAGAGCAGTACCTGAGATTCCTATACTAATGAGGGTGTTGATGAGGATGTTATGATTTACGGTGTCAAAGGCAGCGGAGATGTCCAGCATGGCAATGAGATAGGAGTTGCCGGCATCCATTCCTTTGATGAGGGTATCAGTAAGGGAGAGAAGTAGGGATTCAGTACTGAGGTGTTTTCGAAATCCATATTGTGTGGGTGGGAGAATGTTGGATTGTTCTAGGTGGTCAGAGAGACGGTGGTTTACTAATTTCTCCATGACTTTGGAGAGGAAAGGGAGATTGGAGATAGGACGGAGGTTGGATAGGTTGGAGGGATCAAGGGAGGGTTTTTTTAGAATGGGTTTGACCACAGCTTGTTTGAGGGAGTTCGGGACCAGGCCATGTTCCAGGGAACAGTTCACGATTTTGGAGAGTGGAGTGGCTATTGTTTTAGGGATAGCGAGTAGTAGTTTAGTAGGTATGGTTTCCGAGGGGTGGGAGGAAGGTCTCATCTTTTTTAAAATGTTCTCTATTTCTAGAGATGAGGAGGGTTCAAAGGAAGAGAGGAGGGTGTGTGTAGGTGGGGTGGGAGGGATTATGTTGTTGGTGTTGTGGGAATTTTTGGTATTGGGGGTAAACTTGGCAGTGATGTTGGATATTTTGTTTTTAAAGAAGAGGGCGATTTCATTACATCGGGTCTGTGTGATGGGGACTTGGGGTGAAGACACGTTGGGTTTGGTCAGGTTTGAGACTAGGGTGAATAGTGCTTTCGGGTTGAATTGGAGGTGGTGAATTTTCTTGGCATAGTATTCTTTTTTGGTTGTTTGAATGGCGTTTCTATATGCATGCATGAGTTGGTAGTAATCTTGTCATAAGAACATGCCATACTGGGTCAGACCAAGGGTCCATCAAGCCCAGCGTCCTTTTTCCAACAGTGGCCAATCCAGGCCATAAGAACCTGGCAAGTACCCAAAAGCTAAGTCTATTCCATGTTACTGTTGCTAATAATAGCAGTGGCTATTTTCTAAGTCAACTTAATTAATAGCAGGTAATGGACTTCTCCTCCAAGAACTTATCCAATCCTTTTTCAAACACAGCTACACTAACTGCATTAACCACATCCTCTGGCAACAAATTCCAGAGTTTAATTGTGCGTTGAGGAAAAAAGAACTTTCTCCGATTAGTTTTAAATGTGCTACATGCTAACTTCATGGAGTGCCTCCTAAAGAAAAGGAAATTATCATGTAAGTAGTAATCTCTCATTTCTTAGCATCCAGTCAGATGAATCCAAAACAAATTGGATATACCAAAGCTACTCCCGAATAGGGCAGGAGACTGCCCATGGTCCAGTCAAAACCACATGCGCAAAGGCCGTGTTCTCCTGGGTCTGAAAATCCAGATGATAATACCTGGAAAAGGTGTGTAAGGAGGATCATTTCGCAGCTTGGCAAATGTCGACAGGTGACAACAATCTAACTTCTGCCCATAACACTGCCTGAGCCCTAGTGGAATGAGCCTTAACCTGACTAGGCAACAGCTTCCCAGCATCCACATATGCAGCCATGACTACCTCCTTAATCCAGCAAGCTAGTGTGGCCTGGAAGGTTGGCTCTCCCTGTCTAGCACCGCCATGAAGAACAAACAGGTGATCCAATTTCAGAAAAGGCTCAGTAACCTCTAGATACCTGACACTATGTCTCTTGACAACCAAGGTTCGCAATAGATGATACTCCTCTACATCTCGCTCTCTGTCCAGAGATGGCAGGGAGATGGACTGATTCAAGTGAAACTCAGTAACCACTTTCGGTAAAAAGGAAGGAACAGTACGCAGCTGTACCGCCCCTGGAGTCACCTGGAAAAATGGCTCCCGGCAAGGCAAGGCCTGCTGTTTGGAAACCCTACGCACAGAAGAAATTGCCACAAGGAACACCATTTTCAAGGTAAGCAACTGCAAGGACACAGTAAGCAGCGATCTAAATGTAGGGCCTACTAAAAAATCCAAAATTAAATTAAAACTCCATAGGGGCACTGGAAACTGCAAAGGAGGATGAAAATGCTTCACTCCTTTCAGAAAATGGGCCACATCAAGATGAGCTGACAAGGATCCACTATTTACCTGACCCCTAAAACAGGCAAGAGCCACTACATGTACCTTTAAGGAATTGAGAGCCAAGTCTTTATTCAAGCCATCCTGCAAAATTTACAAAATGAGCGGAATCTTGACCAAGGAAGGAAGAGTACCTCAATCCTCACACCAGGTCTCAAACACTCTCCAAACCCACACAGAGGTCAAGGAAGTGGAGAACCTTCTAGCTCTTAACAAGGTGAAAATCACTGCCGCAGAGTATCCACGTTTCAGGAAGTGAGCCCTTTCAAGGGCCATACCGTAAAATCGAGTTGGATTTTCATGAAGAACAGTCCCCTGCTACAACAGGTTCCTGTGTGCTGGAAGTCAAAGAGCGGAATCCACCAGGAGTCTCTGAGGATCTGCATAGTATGTTCTCCTGAGCCAATCTGGAGCGACTAAGAGCAACATCTCTCTGTGGCATTTGATCCTTGTAGAAGAGGCCTGTGGCCTATAAGTAAGAGCAAGCTAAAGTACACATGTTAACATATATATTGATTGGTTATTAAAGGTAAAGGGTGTGGATTATGCAGATGACTGATAACAGCAGACCCCAGACCCTTTATAAGCTGAAGCACACATCTTGAAGCTCTGAGCAGATTTTGAACAGACTGTACACCTTTGCTTGTACTATTTTCTTTCTGTATATTCTGCTCCATAGAGGAAACTTTCCGCATTCCTCTATTAATTACTTTTATTAATAAACCCCTTTCTTTATTACTGTCTGAGGCTGGTATTCATTCTGTAATTAGATGCAGGGGAAGACCCTCTTTTAACATCCTTCAAATCAATCTGCCCAACAGGGGTCATGGAGGAAAGTCATCTAGCAACTTGGCTTCCGGCTATTCGTGCACTAAGACATCGATCCCCAATGACTTTGGATCTTTTCTGCACCTGAAGAACCATAGTAACATAGTAATGAAGGAAAAAAAAAGACCAAAATAGTCCATCTAGTATGCCCAGCAAGCTTCCCAAGGTAATAACTGCCACTCCGTGCAGGTTACCCCCATGTTTCTGTTAAGGGTAGTAACTGCCGCTTCATGCAAGTTACTCCAAGCTTTTTTATTTATTCTCATCTTCTAGCCTTTAGGGATCCACAATGTTTATCCTATGCCCCTTTGAAATCCTTCACAATTTGTCTTCACCACTTCCTCTGGAAGGGTATTCTAGGCATCCACCACCCTCTTCATGAACAAATATTTCCTGACATTGTTTCTAATTCTTCCTCCCTGGAGTTTCAAATCGTGACCCCTAATTCTACTAAATTGTATCTAATGGAAAAGGTTTGTTGATGACCATGCATCTTTAAAACCTTTCAAGTATCTGAAGGTCTGTATCATATCACCCCTGCTCCTCCTCTCCTCCAGGGTATACGTATTCAGGTTCTTCAACCTCTCCTCATAAGTCAGTTGATGGAGACCACCCACCATTTTGGTCGCCCTTCTCTGGACTGCCTCTATCCTGTCTCTGTCTCCTTTGAGATATGGTCTCCAGAACTGAACACAGTACTCCAGGTGAGGCCCACCAATGACCTGTACAAGGTGATTATCACTTCCCTTTTCTTACTAGATATTCCTCTTTCTATGCAATCTAGCATTCTTCTGGCTTTGGCTATCGCTATGTCACATTGTGTCGATTTCAGGTCGCTAGACACTATCACCCCAAGGTCTCTCTCTTGCTCCGTGCATATCAGCCTTTCACCCCTAACACATACAGTTCTTTTGGATTACCACACCCCAGATGTATGACTCTCCACATCTTGGCATTGAATCCCAGCTGCTATATCTTTGACCAGTCTTCCAGCTTCCTTAAACCCGTCTCATTCTCTCTACTCCTTCCAGCGTGTCCATTCTGTTGCAGATCTTAGTATCACTCACAAATAGACAAACTTAACCTTCTATCCCTTCCGCAATGTCGCTCAAGAAGATGTTGAACAGAACCGGTCCCAACACCGATCCCTGTGGCATGCCACTTAACATGATTCTCTTTTCAGAGTAGGATCCATTTAACATCACTCGTTATCTTCTATCCATCAACCAGTTTGTAATCCACGCCATCACCTTGGAGCTCACTCCCAAGCTTCTCATTTTGTTGATGAGTTTTCTATGTGGGACTGTGTCAAACGTTTTACTAAAATCCAAGTAAATTACATCGAGCACCCTTCCCTGATCCAGTTCTCTAGTCATCCATAAGAACATAAGAAATTGCCATGCTGGGTCAGACCAAGGTCCATCAAGCCCAGCATCCTGTTTCCAACAGAGGCCAAAACCAGGCCACAAGAACCTGGCAATTACCCAAACACTAAGAAGATCCCATGCTACTGATGCAATTAATAGCAGTGGCTATTCCCTACGTAAACTTGATTAATAGCCATTAATGGACTTCTCCTCCAAGAACTTATCTAAACCTTTTTAAAATCAATTAGATTCGACTACACCAACTGCACTAACCACATCCTCTGGCAACAAATTCCAGAGCTTTATTGTGCATTGAGTGAAAAAGAATTTTCTCCGATTAGTCTTAAATGTGCTACTTGCTAACTTCATGGAATGCCCCTAGTCCTTCTATTATTCGAAAGTGTAATAATCGAGTCACATCTACTCGTTCAAGACCTCTCATTCAAAGAAATCAATTAGATTCGACTGACAGGACCTTCCCCTGGTGAATCCATACTGCTTCTGATCGAGCAACCCACCGGATTGTAGATAGTTCACTATCCTTTCCTTCAGCAGTCTCCATTAATTTTCCCATCACCAAGGTGATGCTAACTGGCATGTAGTTTCCAGCCTCTTCTATGCTCCCACTCTTGTGAAGTGGGAGCACCACTGTTCTTCTCCAGTCACTAGGCACTAGGGATGTGAATCGTGTGCCCAATCGTTTTAACGTTCGATTTCGGCTGGGGGGGGGGGGGGGGGAAATCTGATCGGCATTTTTTTTTTTGTAAAAAAAATTGTTTTTTCGGTTAGTGCACACTAACAGAAAATGATACAATTTGACACTTTTCAGGTCAGTTAAGGTCAGTTTAGGAATGAATATGTATTCCTATTGGCTGCCCTCTATTTATTCATGATACCAAGGTTTCCACGGACGTGATGGTTTAATATATGGGGGATGGGAAATGGAAATGGTTGGTAGCTTGACAAAAAAAGTAATGTGATCAGTCAATGTGACTAGAACTTGTGCCCTATCCCTGATACCGGGAGTGTTGTGATCTTCCTGCACACAGTGCCCTATCCCGGTTACCGGGGGTGATGTGATCTTCCTGCACGCAGTGCCCTATCCCTGATACCGGGGGTGTTGTGATCTTCCTGCACGCAGTGCCCTATCCCTGATACCGGGGGTGTTGTGATCTTCCTGCACGCAGTGAGATATCCCTGATACCGGGGGTGTTGTGATCTTCCTGCACGCAGTGAGATATCCCTGATACCGGGAGTGTTGTGATCTTCCTGCACGCAGTGAGATATCCCTGATACCGGGAGTGTTGTGATCTTCCTGCACGCAGTGCCCTATCCCTGATACCGGGAGTGTTGTGATCTTCCTGCACGCAGTGCCCTATCCCTGATACCGGGAGTGTTGTGATCTTCCTGCACACAGTGCCCTATCCCTGATACAGGGAGTGTTGTGATCTTCCTGCACACAGTGCCCTATCCTGGTCCCGGGGGTGTTGTGATCTTCCTGCACGCAGTGCCCTATCCCTGATACCGGGAGTGTTGTGATCTTCCTGCACGCAATGCGATATCCCTGATACAGGGAGTGTTGTGATCCTCCTGCACGCAGTGCCCTATCCCTGATACCGGGAGTGTTGTGATCGTCCTGCATGCAGTGCCCTATCCTTGATACCGGGGGTGTTGTGATCTTCCTGCACGCAGTGCCCTATCCCTGATACCAGGAGTGTTGTGATCTTTCTGCACTCAGTGCCCTATCCCTGATAACGGGGGTGTTGTGATCTTCCTGCACGCAGTGCCCTATCCCTGATACCGGGGGTGTTGTGATCTTCCTGCACGCAGTGCCCTATCCCTGATACCGGGAGTGTTGTGATCTTTCTGCACTCAGTGCCCTATCCCTGATACCGGGGGTGTTGTGATCTTCCTGCACGCAGTGCCCTATCCCTGATACCGGGAGTGTTGTGATCTTCCTGCACACACATTGACATAGTGAGGGCAAAAGTAGCGCTGGCGCCATTTTGAATATTGGCAATATGGCCCGCATGCAGGAGGTCGCTCCCGGACCCCCGCTGGACTTTTGGCAAGTCTTGTGGGGGTCAGGAGGCCCCCCCCAAGCTGGCCAAAATTCCCTGGGGGTCCAGCGGGGGTCCGGGAGCGATCTCCTGCACTCGTGACGTCGGGTGACAGGAACCAAAATGGCGCCGGCGCTACCTTTGCCCTGTCATATGGAAAGGGCAAAGGGCCACTGGCGCCATTTCTTTTAACGCAGCCGTGGCCAGAGAGCGGGAGATCGCGCCGGGACCCCCCCCCCTGGACCCCAGGTAATTTAAAACATTTTGGGGGGCTTCGGGAGGGTGGGGGATTTATTTTAAAGGGTCGGGGTGGGTTTTAGGGTGCCGGTTTTCCTGCCCTCCCCCGATTTATGATTTTTTACGATTTAAAAAAAACAAAAACCATGACGATCAGATTTCCCTCCCCCCCAGCCAAAATCGATCATTAAGATGATCGATCATCCGATTCACATCCCTAATGATTACTAGTGATGGGATTTTGTTTTTAGCACATTTATGTTTAAACATAAGATAATCCTATATTATAGATAATGGTTCCTGGTTTTGCATTCAAATTTGTTTTTATTTCTCTGGTTCTATTTTTATGTCTTATGTTTATCTTCTTTTGCGGCCACAGAATGACATGCTATTCTTCCAGTTGCAGGAGCAGCTAGGTTACAAACCAGAGGAATATTCCCTGCCCCTTCAGCAGCAACTAAGAGGGTGGAAAGGGACACCGTGATGGATTTAGGTTTTTGATGCCCCTAGACGCCTTTGGAGCTATCACTCCTCCTTCCCTTGGAAAGCTGAACCACAGAGATCAGACGTTACCTTTGGTAGCTCAGGGCAGATTGTACAGAGGGACGGTTAACTTTCAAAGCATCAAGCGAATGCATATTGCCACCTGTGCATTGGTGCGCACCCAGGGATTTGGTAATTTTATAACGTGCATGCACATGTGAGCCTTCACACATCTCAATTGTATAACAATATGCCTGAAATTGAACTTTAATGTGAAAACTATCATCAAATACTTGTAAAAATAGCTGACAAATTGAGAAAGAAAGACATTTTAATTTGTATTGTAAGTAAATCTTAAGATTTCTTTCAATTATAGAGCCTAAAACATAGTTGTATATTTTCATGCATGTGATGGTTCTAGATGTTTGCATACCCAGCGGTGTGAAGTATATTTTTAGATTTTACTGTACAAATACAATCTATGTCTAGACCCATCAGAGGAGCATATAAAGGCACACTCGATGTACCCTCAACAAAATCTTCACAATATAAACGTGCCATATCTACAGCAGGCCCCATTCAATGGAATGCCCTCCCACCAGATATTCGGCTAGAACTTTGCCACTCTTCATTCAAAAAAAACTTAAAACATGGCTTTTTAGCCAAGCTTTTTCTGAACCATGAACATTTTTTCCCTCCAGCTAGCAAGAGTGTCTCTTCATCACAAACTCCATGCTCTTTACTACTACCTGACTCGTTATCTAATTGCAGGACATATGAGATTCTCTCAATTATACTTTTATGATTTTATTTTTATGTTTAATAAGACCTATTAACTAAGTTTTTTAGGTTTCTCTTCTCTTTTCTTTTAGTCATTAATGTTACAACATTATTGTTAAGTTTTGAACTAATGTACCCTATTCCAAGTTTCATAACCTTGTTCTATGTAATGCCTTTATTGATGATTTTCATGTTCTGTTTCAATGTAAACCGATGTGATCTGTATTTCATACAGGAACACCGGTATATAAAAACCAAAAAATAAATAAATAAATACATGTTTTGACTTTTGTTTTTAATGATTTTGTTGGCTATTGCATCTAGTTTTATGTTCACTTAAAAAACATTTGGTATCAGCAAACCAAAGCCCTACAATGAGTTTCTATTGAAATTGTATGACACTAACAGTAAAGAAACCACTGTGGTCACAGAATGTACTGTCAAAACTTTGAAATAATTTCATGAAATGCTTAATTCTTGTCTGCATTATTTATAATGCATCATTTTTACACAAATATGGTTTTCTTTCAATTATACAGCCTAAACAATAGGTGCATGAAAACATGTGCACGGTGGTTGTAGGGTGTTGCCACGCCCAGTACATTTTTAGATTTTATTGTGCACGTAGTCGATATTGAGTTCTGTTTTAAGGATTTTGTTGATTTTTGCATCTAGTTTTATGTTTTATGTTCAATTAATGTTTATATTTACTATGAGCAAGCCAAAATGCTACAGTGTTTTTATTATTGAAAATCATATGATTTTAACAATAAAGAAACCACTGTTGTCACAGACTGTATCATCAGAACTTAGAAATAATTTGACAAAATGGTTAATTTTTATCTATACTTATTACAGAGCATCAGTTTTTACACGGATATTATGTTTTTTCTTTCAGTTATAGAGCCCAAAACATAGGTGCATGAAAAATGTGCACATTGGTTATTCTAGTGTACAATTTTGGTGGGTATGGTGATAAAGGCCCTGTTGGGCCGTGCCCACCTTACCCCTCCAATCCGTTAAAATGTCCCCGAGATCCCCCATCCCGTGTTTTTCTAACACCCACATCAGGTTGCTCCCCCTCTCTTCCCCCTCACAATGGGAGAAAGGGACCCTCTACCTCACTCCTGGCACCTCCAGGCACAGATAGGAGTGACTTGTCTGTTGAGCAAAATTCACAAGGAAGAGGTTAGGGAGAAAAAAGAGCAGATAGTGAGGAGCTGCAGATTATGAGTTCTTCTACTAAAAATAAGAGGAGCGTGAACTGTATAAAAAAATAGATATAGGAAGCCAACGCAGCAACTTGAGAAGAAGGTTTATATGAGTGTAGCAACTCTGGCAAAAAATAAGTCAAGCAGCTGAATTTTGGACAGATTATAGTAGAGAGAAATGGTTCACTGGGAGACCTAGAGGGAGGAGGTTGCAATAGTCCAAGAAAGCAGAGATGAGAGAGTCGATAAGGGTTCTTGTAGTATATTCAGAAAGGAAGGGATAGATTTTGGTGATGTTAGAGAAACAAATGACATATTTTAGCATTATTTTGAAAATGTGCAGAGAAGGAGAGAGAGGAGTCGAAGACCACTCCAAGGTTACAGGCTGAAGAATTGGGTGACTATGCTAGTCATAGAAATAGAGAAAGGGAGAAGAGGGGAAGTGAGTTTTGGGGGGACTGATATAAGGAGTTCTATCTTGGCCATGATGAGTTTAAGGTGGCGGTGGAACATCTAGGCAGCAATGTGAGACAAGCAGGTTGAAGATCATTGAAGTGGGATATAGGTGCATGTGCACAAGATCTTTATTTGTTGCAGGAGGAAAAGGGAGATATTGATCAGGCATCTTCAATACACATATAGAGCACGGGTCTTTGACACCCGAATAGACCCACAGGATAATCTGGACTGCTGGAGGTGTGGAAGTCCAGCAATATTGTTACATATGTGGGGGCACCTTGCTGCATGAACTTAAAATGTGATGCAAATATTTTTCTTCAAACATGCAGTTGACCATCCCTCCCAAATTCCTAGTAGACATAATTTAGATGACAGTTACAACTTATTACCAGAACTCTTGCACAAACAAGCTTGAGGCATAGGGGTAACAGTACCTTGTTCCAGATTTTTGGAGCATAACAACTGAAGATGAAGTTTTTTTTTACTGGATATTCTAGCTGAAGCTAAAGGAGGGGAGGACCCATTTGGAAACACTGGAGTTCTCTAGTAGAAGTGTAAAGCTAAAAAAGGAAACCGAACCAAGGACTAGTGTCTGTGGAGCACAAGCCAATGGTGGAGAGACTTACATGTCTACTTAGAAATGAATCTGATGACCAAGAAGATTTGGAAGCTTTTGGGACTTTTATCAGCTAAGGGCTTAAACATACATCTTATTTTATTTATTTATTTATTTGCTTTTGTATACCGACATTCGTTGGGGTACATCACATCGGTTTAAATGTTGGCATGGAGAAATAATAGGACGAGCGTGTCTTACTATTTTACATGGAACGGAGGCAAATCAACAGTTAGTACAATTACATTTCAGTAATTATGTTGACATTCCTTTATACTAAATTTCTTCTTCGAATCTGTGAAAGGGGGGTATGATGTATAGTTGTATTCCTATATCTGGATGTTTTGTTGAATATTTTTTTTTTTTTTTTTTTTTACAAATAAGTTACTTTTGCTTGGAAAAATCTATATGGTTTAAAATAAAGGAAGTTAAATGTTTCTAGGGATATCACATGATATAATAAAAGGAAGGAATTTGTTACAGCTATCTTTCCTAATATTCTCCAAGCTAAAAATGCATTCAAAAAAAAAAAGTCTGACACAAATGGAGTTGCATGGCTGCAACAGCAATACTCTGGTTTGGACTTTTGTTTGCATTGCTTACATTTGTATCTCAGAGTTTCTAAAGGATAATATTGTGTATATACCTGAGTGAATCAGTTGTTGTATCTCTGTGTGTGGAGAGAAAAGCATTAATGGAGGATCTCTGATAGCTGTTTTTCCTGTGTGCTGCAGATATCCTTTTCCAGGCCATGAATTTGTTGCTTTTATTCTGGCTTTTGGTACAACGCCCAAAGACCACTTCAGATTGAGCAAAATGCAGTTGCCCATGTTTTGAGAGGAACAAATATCCAGGAACATATCACTGCAGTGCTTCAATTTCTCCAATGGCTACCTATACAATGATGAGTTCAGTATAAACTGGCAGTGACCCTACACAAATTACTGAATAACGCCACTTCACCACGGGTAAACTCAGTTTTGCAAATACATACATCTGTGCAAGTATTATGTTCTTCGAGTCAGAGCCCCTTAGTTGTGTCTTCCCTACAAGCTACCCATTTGGAAAAAACATGCGAGTGGGTATTCTCAATTGCTGGCCCCATATTATGGATTACTTTGCCTAATTGCTTACATTCGATCACAGACACTCAGGCATTTAAGATAGCCTTAAAATATTTTTTATTTAAAAAGACATTTGAACCAAATGACTGAAGCACTGGTGCTCATGTCTCTTCCAGGATACCCTAACAATTATGTTTAGTAATTGACAGCCTTGTCAATCTATATGACTTTCAATTAATTTTGTCTGTCTGGCACGTGTAGTTGTTTGTAACTTGAATGTATTTATTTTATGTATGTACACTTTGTATCCTACCAAACTTTGGAGGGTCTGGGTAACAATTTAAATAAATCATTAAATAAACAAAATCACAAAAGCTATTCGAGTTTCTGGTTCTATTCACCTCCATAGGCCAAAGTAGTTTGAAAAAATCAAGTTCACAAAACCACGGGCAAGTACAACTCATCTCTGCCTTCCAGCCTATTTTCAGCTCCGGCCCACATCCCTGCTTAACCTCGAAGAATTCTATACCATACTGCTGTTTGAAAAGAAAGACTTCTTTATTGGATATATATGACTGCAGCATAGATCAATTGCATAAACAACTGAATCACTGCATACAAAAAAATACACCATCTATTGCTAGCTGTTTATGGGGTGAGCACATCCTTGCTTGCCTACTGAGTTCATGCAGATTTTTAAATTTTACAAACATTCCATATGCATCTTACTGCAACAGGATCAGCTGTACTACCCAATCCCCCATTTAAAATGTTTTTCCTGTCCGGGATGCAGGGCTGTCAAAGCCATGCCACTAGGTTGTCCTGCAATCTGATTCTTGATTGCCATGTAAAATGTTCTCAACTGTGAGTCAATATCCTGATCTGCATAAGAGCAGGAGTCGCTTTTGAATATGTAGGTATAAATGATGTGGAGAACAAGCCAGTCCCAGCTGTCAAAGCCAAAAACTTCACAAGTGACTTCTCTTAGCTCTCACAACCTTTGCAACATAGTGTACACCCTGCTCTTCTATGCTTTAAAACATTACTTGTTGTATGGCTTTGGACATTGCCAACCCCGACCTTCGCTATGCTGCGACTGTTCGGTATCTTTGCCACCTCTTCCTGTCACACCCCGAGTGCCTACATGCAGTCCTTAAAAGGGTGGGCTGGGCAAGAAATGCTACCAAAAAAAATAGACACGATGGGTGGGTTGGCCCACATTTTTATAACTGCAATTGCCTGTGTTCCCTTGGAGGTAAGAGACAGAGCACATCCTGGTTGTGGCCTCAGCACACTAAAATGGGAAAGGCTCAGCATCTGAGTCTATTGTCACTGACGTATCACTTCAAATATAACTAGGTTAAGTAATGAATAAAAGTTTTTCCTTTCTGCTAGAAACTTGAGGTCCTATGTGCAATTGCTAGCTGATAAATATGAAATTCCAGTACTAAAATGTTTCAATGGGGGTGTCTCCTTGCTTGTAGGGCTTCAAGGGTAATCACAGTTGAAGTTGGAAACATATAAGTCCTGCCACTATGATAATTCCTACTCCACCTTGCTTTGAAGAAAATCGCTGACAATTCTCAACTCACCCCGATGACGCTGAGGGATGCAACACCAGGGGGTTGAGTTGGGGGAGGGACTCCAATGTTTGCAGGGTGTCATCCAAAAATTTGATGATTTCATGAAAATGTGGAATATGATTCAAGATGCTAATATATATATGCTATTAGTTTACAGAAGATTTCTGCTACTGCTCCTGAGATTTTTTAGGGAATATTTAGCTCAGGTACAGCATATTCCATCTGAGGCAATTTCACTGATATATAAAGCTTTTGTTTCTTCCAGCTGCTTGGGAAACAAGTTTAACAGCTTACCAGGGTGAAAGTTCTCTTTCTTCTAATAGTTTGAAATTCATAGATATTTTGGAAAGATCTAATATTGCAGAAATAAAGCAGAGGTGAATGCTCTTGATAATACTTGTTTTCCTGAAGATTAAGAATTTTTGACGTCTTTCTTTTCTAAAAGAGCTACATTATTCTATGATCAGAAAGTTTGGTTATTTTCAGACATTTCTAAAATTATACAAGTTCATAGGAAAATATTTTTGGCACTATGCCAGGTGTCGGAACTTGACATAGTGTTCATAATACGTTTCTAAATGTATATTGTATTTAAATAATGCAAAATATGTATATTTTGAGTCTTTACATAGTCAATCCTGGATGCTAAAAACCTCAGGGATCCAAAAATGTGGTATTTAGAAGCAATGTCTCAGAAAAAATATATGGCTGTCCTCTCTGTTTGTTTAAATAAATACAATAAATAAATAAATAAATAATTTTCCTATTGTTCTTCCTCAGAACCTGTTGGGATTTCTCTCTAAGGCTGTAGGAAACAATGTTAATGATTTTTGTTTGTTTGTTTTTTTTTGACTGATTTATTACTAATATTTGTTTCTTTATTTCTAATCAAGATAGTTCTAGTATTCCAATTAAAATATATTAAATAATAAGTAAAAACAAAAGTCAACATTTTTTCTAGAAGATATTTTTATAAACGAAGTACTACAGTAAAGTGAAGTTTATGTGAAATATTCAAAATGTTCAGCACTTGTGCAATCTTATTGTAATCAAATGAAGCATTCCTCATCATGTTACACATGATTTTCTTTGGCCTTCATCCACGTGCCGGGTAGATTAAGTTTAAAAGAATTGACAGCACATAAAATATTTGGCTTAAAATATATTCCATGGGTATTCTTCATGTTCAAAATATATCCTATGACTGAAAAATACCCAAACTAACACTTATCTTCTTATCTGTAATTTCCTAACACATGGGCTAACTAAAAAAATTATGATTTCCTCTTTAAAACCCCCCTGCAGAAAAATAAGATTTATTTATTTATTTTAAGTTTTTCTATACCGGCATTCACAATAGATATCGCATCATGTCGGTTTACAATTAACAAGTGGATAGGTAACAAAAAAGGTAAAAACTAATATTTATCTTAATAATAATAATAATAATAATAATAATAAAAAAATAATAAAAGATGTATTAGAACAGGGATGGCGAACTCCAGTCCTCGAGTGCCACAAACAGGCCAGGTTTACAGGATACCTTTCAGAGAACACCTGTTACAGGTAAGCAATTCTGATTTCTCAGAGGACAAGCAGGATGGTTGTCCTCACATATGGGTGAATCCCTAGCTACAGACAGAACTCCAACGAAAAAGGGGACAAACAAAACACTCAAAATAGGTGCCAACAGGCACAATTGGTTTTGTTAGTAATGGAGTGGGGGGGGGGGGAAGGGGGAGAGGGGCAGCCTGAACATAAATAGGGCTCTAGGCGGCAACAGAGCTAGGTTTATACCTCAAACAACTTCTGAGGGACAGATTGGCCAAACTTACTGTCGCATCAGCTAACATTATTCAAACAATATGATGTGAATGTGTGGAGAGAACTCTATGTTGCAGCTCTGTAGATCTCCTCCATGGGAAGCGCTCACAAGTGGGCCACAGACACTGCCAAGGCTCGAACAGAATGAGCCTTGATATGGCCCCCAAGATGCAGTCCCACCTGGGCATAACAGAAGTGTCTATTTAGCAACACTAATGTCCAACTTATTCCTATCAAAAGAAACAAAAATTTGGGTGGACTGTCTATGGGCTTCTGTCCTCTCCAGATAGAAGGCTAAGGCTTTTTTACCGTCCAAACTAGCAGGGCTTGTTCGCCTTGGTGCAAATAGGGTCTGGGAAATAATTGGCAGGACAATAGACAGGTTAAGATGGAAGACAGACGCCACCCTAGACAGGAACTTAGGGTGCGAACACAAGACTACCCTACCATGAAAAACTTAGTGGAAAGTGGAAAAGTCAGAAAGGCCAAAAGCTTGCTGACTCTCCATGCTGAAGTGACCACCACCAAGCATATAATCTTCCAGGTCAGGTACTTCAGGTCACAAGAGCATAGTGGCTCAAAAGGAGCTTTTATCAGTTGAGCTAACACCACATTGAGGTTCCAAGACACAGTGTGAGGCCTTAGGGAAGGCTCCAACTGAAGCAGGCCCCGGATGAAACGTACAACTATAGGCTGTACAGAAATTGGCATACACCATGGTGATATATGCCAATTGCACTCAGATTAACAGAGTTGGTCTTCAAGCCAACTTCCAATAGGTGTAAGAAGGTAGTCAAGTAGTTTTATGTGGAGCAGGAGAAAGGTTCTAGGACCTTCTGTTCACACCACATGGAAAATCTCCTCCACTTCAGTCCATAGGACTTTCTAGTGGAAGGCTTTCTAGAAGCCAACAAGATCCGAGACACACCTTCCGAGAGATTGAACAGTTGCAATATTAACCTCTCAACATCCAGGCTGTGAGCGATAGGGTCTGGAGGTTGGGATGTCGCAACCTGCCACAATCCCCAGACTGATCAGTTTCTGGATAGACAACTCCCACAGATGTGGAAACCAGACCTGTCTTGGAGCTGGAGAATATGCGTACATAAGACCCTTGCCCCAATTGCAGGCGAGGGCATCTGAGGCTGGTTTGCCATGTGTTATGCATAGGGAGCAGAACTGAGGAGCCATCCTGTTCCAAGGTACTGCAAAGAGATCCACATCTGGGTTTCAGAGAGGCGGAAAATTTGATTCATGACCCCTTAGTCCAGAGACCATTTGTAGGGTTTGAAGGCTCAACTTAGTCTGTCTGCTATCACATTCTCTGTTCTGGTCAGGTACGTAGCCCTGAGCACCATCCGGTGCAACAGGGTCCATGACCAAATCTGGACCGTTTCCTGTCACGTAAAGTACAATCCCATACCTCCCTGCTTGTTCACATACCACAGTGTGACTTGATTGTCGGTTTGGACAGCCGATCTCTGAAAGCCCATAGCGCATACCTGATTGCCTGGAGCTCCATGAAATTGATTTGATAGAGAAGTTCCTGGATGGATCAGAAACCCTGAGTTCTGAACCCATCTACATGAGCTCCACAACCCAGGGTGGATGTATCCATGATGTGCCTTCAGTTGTTATGCTCCAAAAATCTGGAATAAGGTACCGCTAACCCCTACACCTTGAGCCATGTTCTCTTTCTTCCAGGAAAAAAGCCACATCTTCCCTTAGACTCTCCTCAGCAGAAACACTGTCTTTCCCACCTATCTACCGGAATCTTAAAGTAAGGACTATAAATTATACAACCTGGCCAGCTACATCAGCTGATTTCTTTAAAATGGTGTCTAGAAGAATGTGTGTTGGAGTCTGCTAGGCTGCAGGCTAAAATGGCAGCCAAGGCATGGTTTGTTGCAGTATTATTTGTTGAAGAAAATATATGCTGCAAATATTATGCTGATTCTGTATTGTTTATTTTTATAGAATTCAATGAAATGTAGTCTATATGAGTGGCTGATGGAATAAGCCTTTGTCCAAAGATATAATGAGGAGCCCCTGAAGAAGGATCACTTAACACGACCAGTGTCGGGCTGATGACAGTGATGTATTTGGAGTTGGCATTTAAAAGTAAATTTAAAAAAAAATATATAAAATTGAGATAGTCTCCTGCTACAAAAGAAGACTGTTGTCAACGTGGAACATTTTTTCTTAGTTGAATATTCCAGTGGTCTTTCTATAAAAATAAGAGCTATTTGGCTAATGAGATTAATTGCAAAAAAAAAAAAGGTTTTTCTAAAAATAAGAGGCATTTTGAGACCTATGATTACAATGTAGTGTTAGTTCTTTCAATATAGAGTGAGTATTAAGACTTTACAAGCTAGATTACAATGTTCCTTAAGATCTTTTCCTTATTAAGAAAGTCTTTTAGTGCACTATATGGAATTTCGTGTTTAGGCACTCCAATTTGGTGGGTTGGTGTCATCTGTCACCAGGGTACCAGTTGAATTGCAAACCCAAGTTGACAGTCCTGCTTGCATGGGGCAAGAGGACTACTAGTCTTGGTTCCCTAGGTCTGGCCCTTGAAAGCAATCACCCCTTCCCCTTGTTAAGTACTAACTGCAAGATAAGCTAATGTATGTAAAGGCTTGGGTACGTAGGTTAGACTCCCTTGTCATAAGAACATAAAAAATGCCATGCTCAGTCAGCTCAAGATCCAGTACTCTGTCTCCAATAGTGGCCAGTCCAGGTCATAAGTACCCAGAAAATCATAAAACAGATTATTTCTGTTATTCTGTGGTAACTCGAGCAGTAGCAGCTTGGGGACATCCAGAGGAAAACAGGAGGCAGACTTTGGCTGTTCCTTAAATGCAATTTGCAAGGAAAACAAAGGAAAGCGCACCTCACAGCCAAACAAAACAACATAGGAAGCTCACCTTGGCTTCAGATATCTGACAGATAAAGGATAGTTCAAAATGAAACAATCATTGGTTTGCAACTCTTAAGGAGGACCGGGCATGACTGGTGTGCCCAGTTCCTTAAGGTGGTCTGAGGGAATTTTCTGTATACACCTTCACATACTCATTCCCAGGAATAGCAAAAGCTTTCTTTAGCTTACCTGGCTAATAATATTTTATGGACTCTTCCTCGAGGAACTTGTGCAAACATCTCTTTTAAACCCTGCTATGCTAGTCATCTTGACCATATCCTCTGACTCTAAGTCCCCTTCGCAGTCATCTCTTTTTCAAGTTGAAGAGCTTTAACTTGCATAACCTTTCATGATAAATGAAATGGAACAGTTCCCCTATCATTTTTGTCACCCTCCTTTGAACTCTTTTTTAGTTCCGGTATTTGTTTTCTGGATAGGGGTTTCTATGAATAAAGCTGCAGTCTTTATTTATTACACTCAGCTAACTGTCTCTGGGATATTTATTGGCATGTCTGGATGTTGTATACACGGGGTCCGGACGTGTCATGGCTGCCCAAGTGATTAGTTACTTGTATGCAAATTTTCCTAGTATTCAATGTATAAAATGTCAGAAATGCAGCTTCCATGATGCACTGTACATTTCATGTTGTAAAATGAAATTTCTTCTCTATGGAAAGGTTATAAAGGTAATGCGAGTTGAACTTATTTACTATGCCTCACTAAAATTTCAACAGAAATAACAGAACACACAAGAGGTAATTTTCAAAAGGTTTTATGGGCATAAATGGACTTATGAAAATAGCTATTTTCACACGGGTAACTGCTTAGCAATTTCAATGAATTTTCTAAAGATTTACGCCCGTAAATGGGCTTTTGAAAATTGCTACACAATATGCTACTTTTACCCACGTAAATCCTTTTGAAAATTAGGGATTACAAATTGAGGTACAATTATGATATGAATAGACAGCAAGCAGGGTTTTGGATATTTTTTTATTTTGGAGTAGTATTTTAAGAAGAGTTTCACCCTCTACAATTTGTGAGTTATACAGTAACTAATTGTCTAGCATTTGCACTTACAGAAGGTAATTTTCCAAGGGACCTCTGCAGGTAAATTAGTGCTTTTTCCACAGAAATGGATCCTTACAAAATGAAGTCAGTAAGAACATAAAATTATGTGCATATATTGCATGTGCATACTTTTACTTGCATATGAGAGAAGCGTTCCAGGTCATGGAGTGTAGAGAGGGGGTTAGGATTTACGTGCATACTTTTTATTTTGAAAAGTAGGTACATAAATTTTCTCTCCAAAACTATGCATCCCATACAGCAGGTATAACTGTGTGCATGTAGTTTTACTGGGATAATTTTCAAAGCTGACTTAGGTACGTACATCTGCTTTGAAAATTGGTGCAAATTATACACATATTTGCCTGCTAATTTATGTGCAACATTACAAAATCACCCCCAAAATATTTACTTAGAACATAATCTGTACCTTTCCATGTCTTTTTCTTTGCTTATAGTACATAGAGTTACAGATCTGGATTACATTAATTTTAATTACAATATCACAAAGTCACCCACTTAATCCCTATACCAAATTACTGACATCCATGTTCAAGCAGTAGTCTGTTTTTATAGTTAAGGCAATAAGCTGTAATGTACCTTAAAAAGCCTTTCATAGGAAGCACTAACTTGAAGCTTTCCAAAAAAAAATCAACAAACTGTACACCATTATAAAAATAAACTACTTTGGACTATCCTTTTACTCTTTTGGCCTGATTTATCAAGGTCTTTTCCCATAGATACAGAATGGGAAAACAGCTTTAGCAAACTGCTGGTCAGAAACACACAATAGGATCACTAGAGCTGAACCAATTAGGGATTTTGGATCGAATTAGATATTTCTCTGCAGTAATGATTTTACTGGGAACAATTAAATGTATTTTGCAATAATTTTTTTGTGACTATACTTACTGCCTTTACAGTAAGACAGAAAAGACATATATTCCTGAGACTAAAGTTTCCCATTCATTACTCAGAAATTCCATGTAGGTGCTTTATTTATGCTGCAAGTAAGAATAAAAAAGTGGAAGTGAGAAACTGCATAATAGCTATACTGAAGATTGTGTGTCATAAAAATCTAAAAAAAAAGATTGCAGCATAAGACTATGATGGGTCTACAGACTGAGGGGCTTTTTCAGATAAAAATGCCTGTACCCACACTGCCAAAATCAATAAAATATAAACAAGCTTGTAATCATTTTTTGTTTCACAGAAGCATGAAGTTAAATGCTTACAGCCTTAAGATGGATGACAGGAATAAAACATCACACTTGGCACACCAAACAAGTCAAAGGAGAGAACGGCTATGTAGAGGGTAGGGCTGGGGCTTGTAGAGGTTTTAGTATCAATTTTGTAAGAAAATAGTTATATGGAAATGTGTCTAGACTTTGTCATGTACCTTGCAATGTAACACATTTTGAATTTATAATTTTTAATGGCCAGTTGTTCAAATGCTAATACTTTTTTATTTATTCAATACAGCTTTAGATTTTTCAATAACTCTGCACTACACAACTAATTGCACTGTTGTTAGGCCTTTTGTGTTAAGCGATTAATAAATGTTATTAAATGAAGTGAAATTAATTTGTAAGAGGAAAAAAAGAGCCAGATGTAGTCGAACTGGATTCTGCCCTGCTCATGCGCTAGAGTGGGTTTTTGAATTTTCAGCAAAGTTAAATGGAGAAGGCTGCATACTTGTTTCCAGCCCAGACCTAAGAACCCCACTTCCCAAGACTCAGACTGGTCCTCAGAGGTTCATAAAGGACCACTGGAAATATGCCAGTGCTTCTGGCCACTTGAGGACTGTGAACGTGGATCCCGGGTCCAAAAGATCCATAGCCTTATCTGAAAAGAGTACCTGTGAAATAATCTTGTTTGAACCCTATTACTACAACTTAATATTTCTACAGCACTCCTAGACGTTCACAGCGCTGTATAGTGCTACTTAAACCTGAATATCTGTGAAGTAATCCTGAATGAACCTGAATATATTAAAAAACTAACTGGACTATTCTGACCTGGAATGGACTATGAGAACTGTGAATTTGTTCTTAGATCCCATGTTTAAGTTAATGAAGATGAAGAGAATCTGTTATCTTATTTTATTGAATGAGAATATATTTGTATTTAATATCCTGTCTATCACAACCTGATAGTTTTGCCTTGGAACAGTGTTAGCCCCAGCCTGACACAATTATACCTATTCAGTTAAGCTGAGAGATACATTTTATCTATTCAATGGAAGGTTTTATATACCATACATTAACCTAGGAGCCTATATATTAAAGTGTGGTATTTGTACCATAAGCAAAACTACCCATGGGATTCACTAAAACCTGTGATATTCAGTACTGCAGTTTAGTAAATACTGTGGTAAGTTTTCCCAGTGGTATAAATAACACACTCTAGTACCAAGTACTGCAGTTTAGTGAATCCCACGGTACTTTTCTGTGTGTTCCCAGCCATGGAAATGTGCTACTGCAGCTGCACCCCCCCCCCCCCTCCTCCACCCAGTAGGGCTGCATGGCCCCAGAAAAGTCCACCATTAGTGTGTTGCAAAACTCCCTGGGGTCTAAAGGGATCCTCTCTCCCAACCCCTCTCCCACAATTCCCCTTGTTAAAAAAAAAATAAATACATTTGTAAGAAGCCCCACACCCTTGAAAAAAATTGTCCCTATTCCCTCCCTCCCAAAGCTTACTTGAAATTCTAGTGGTTTAGTGGGGGCAAAAGCAATCCCCACTCGCTCCTGCCCCACTGGCACTATTTTTCAAAATGGTGTAAGCTGACCCCAGGGGCTCCTTGAGTCCTCTTTCACAATATCTAGCACATGTATTTCATACTCTCTAATTTGCTGAATGGGCTAGCCCTTAAAGTTTTAGTTACAACTAGCAGTGATTACCCTAACAGCTCTGGAAATAATTACAATAATTAAACAGTTATTGCTGCAATAAACTTTAATCTGACAAGTAGATGAGTTTAAGTATTCAAATCTAACTAAAGTTTTAACTTGACTAATTACATATATGTATACATTTGTATGACAAACACTAAAGTCTTATTAGGACAGAACTTGCTAGTGCTTTTAAGTATTCATGAAAGAGTTCAGAAATGAATGATCACTGTGGCTTTTTCATCTGCAGTTACCCTCAACACTTGTGAATGCATTCTATTTTCATACAAACAGTTCAGTGACATTTATATGTCTGAGAAGTGAAAAGGAGAATATATTGTGTGTCTGTCTGCATATAGGGGTGTGTATATGTGCAGGTATACACAAATCTAAGAGGGTTTCCATTTGCTTTAGTATTTGTGAATAGATTTATTTAACATTTCTTTATACTGCCTATATATTGGTACAACCATGCTAAGCGGTTAATACATAAAAACAGGAAAGATCTTGGTTACTAAAAAGTTGCTGCCTTAGTAGAAAATCTTTAGACCCATTTTGTGAATAAATGTTATATATAAGGTTGCTAGGTTGACAGGATGTGACAAATAGGGGCGGATTTTCAGAGCCCTGCTCGCGTAAATCCGCCCAAAACCGGGCGGATTTACGCGAGCAGGGCCCTGCGCGCCGGGAAGCCTATTTTACATAGGCCTCCCGGCGCGCGCAGAGCCCCGGGACTCGCGTAAGTCCCGGGGTTCTCGGAGGGGGGCGTGTCGGGGGGCGGGCCCGGTCGTCGCGGCGTTTCGGGGGCGTGTCTGCAGCGTTTTGGGGGCGGGTACGGGGGCGTGGCCACGGCCCGGGGGCGTGGCCGCGCCCTCCGTAACCGCCCCCAGGTCGCGGCCCGGCGCGCAGGAGTCCCGCTCGCGCGCGGGGATTTACGCCTCCCTCCGGGAGGCGTAAATCCCCCGACAAAGGTAGGATGGGGGTTTAGACAGGGCCGGGCAGGTGGGTTAGGTAGGGGAAGGGAGGGGAAGGTGAGGGGAGGGCAAAGGAAAGTTCCCTTCTAGGCCGCTCCGATTTCGGAGCGGCCTAGGAGGGAACGGGGGTAGGCTGCGTGGCTCGGCGCGCGCAGGCTATACGAAATCGATAGCCTTGCGCGTGCCGATCCAGGATTTTAGCCGATACGCGCGACTACGCGCGTATCTACTAAAATCCAGCGTACTTTTGTTTGCGCCTGGAGCGCAAACAAAAGTAGGCTGTTCGCGCTCGTCTGAAAATCTACCCCATATTGTATTAGACTCCACTGTAAAGCACAGCCATGCAAGAATACCTCCTGATTATAAATAACCTACCTCATACTAAGTACCAAAACAAAATAAATTGATCTTAATTTCCCTTATATTCTTTGCTTTATGAAAGAGGTGACGTAGATGGACAGCATGGTATGATAGATCTTTGCAAGTCCCTCAAGATGCCTCAGAAATAGAACAGTACTAGTGTGGAATTTTAACAGGAGTTCTTTTCCAGTTCTCATTCTCCAGGAGAAGGCCGCTCCTGACCCTTCTCTGTCCTGAAGGGACAAGTGATCCATATGTTAAGTTTAAAATTGGAGGTAAAGAAGTCTTCAGGAGTAAAACAAAGCACAAGAACTTGAATCTTGTTTGGGATGATCATATCTGCCTTCTTATCGATCAGCTTAGGGAGCCACTGTACATAAAGATCTTTATGAATTTGGACTACAGGATGACTTTATGGGCTCAGCCTTTCTGGATCTCACTGCTTTTAGAGTTTAACAGATCAAACGATGACCTGTTGAGATTGAAGGATCCACGTCATCCTGATCATGATCTGGGAAATATATTACTCTCTGTGGTACTGTGCCCAATAGATGCTGCCTAGAAGAAAGTGAGGGGATTGCCGACGGGAAGTACCATCCCATTGCTGACATCAGGACCAAGATCATCGGGGCCGTTAAGAAGATGCCAAAAGAGCCAATTTGACTTACTTTGTTACTCTGCTACCTTGTTTACAGCTGCACGTTGCACTTTCTAACGACGGGAAGTCCCGCCCCGTTGCTAACGTCACAGTCCAGATCTGTGGGCCCGTTAAGATGACATTGACAGATCCAGTTTGACTTTGTTACTCTACTACCTCGTTTACAGGGGCATGTTGCACTTTCTAAAGAGACTGCCTTGGGCTATTTTACTTGCCGAGGGGATTGCTGACGCAAAGTCCCACCCTGTTGCTGACATCAAGACTGAGATTTGCGGGGCCATTAAGAAGAGGGGTCTGCAGGTGGGCCCATCGGTGATGTGTCGCCAGCAAAGGGCCATAGCAAAGAGCAATGTCCCTTTGCCGAAATCTTTGCCAAATTTGGATAAGTTTTTAAGTTGGGGAGTCATTTTTCATGTTATTTTTTCAATGGCTTCTTCTGCAATTCCCATTAGCATTAGGGAATATTATACTTCTAATCATTTTTATAAAGATCCCTATGTAGTGAGGAATACTGATTTTGTCCATAAGCAAAATATAGTTTTATCAAATGTGTTTGTTTCTGGTAGTATAGCAGGGGTATGTCTGCAAATTTGACTTTATCTGTGGGTGATAATAAAGATGAGATTTCTACATTGTTCTCTCACCTAAACTGATTGACTCTCTATCAGGGTACTATCAAGCTACGGCAAGAAATACTGAAGTAATTTCATCTTAGTCTTAATTGATTTTATAACATCTTTGCTATTACTTGATGATATATTAGTCTTGGGAAATTTAAATATTTATTTATTTATTTTATTTATTTAGGATTTTTATATACCGACATTCTCGATACAAATATCAAATCAGGTCGGTTTTAAATATTCATAAAGATATTAAACCTGTTTCTAGTTTTATTGATTTTCAGGAAATTCTTTTAAGTTTAGATTTGATACAAGTGATTTCAACTATGACACATAAAGGAGGACATATTTTAGATCAGTTAATTCTTCCATGCCGGTATCAAGCATTGAGTAATGATCTTGAGATCCAGCCGGTTTTATGGTCGGATCATTTATTTCATTCTCTTTTTGATTGTTTGAGGTAATAGGAGTCTCATTATGATTCCGGCTTCCAAAATATTTAGGAAACCTATTGAACCTGAACAGTTTAAGGAGGAATGGATTAAGGAATCCATACTTTTTAAAACTGGTACAGCTACAATTGTTGCAGATGCTGTTGTTGAAGCTTTAGGTAAAATTACTGATGTGGTTCCACCATTGCAAAGTAAAGTTGTTAAGAGATCAAGACCTAGGGGTCCTTGGTTTAATGATGATTTGTGTATAAAAAAATGATCACTATGGCAGCTGGAGGGAATTTGGCGGAAACACTGATCTGTTGACAACCATGAATTATATTTAGCTTCATGTTGAAACTATAAACGATGTTTTGAGAAAGCCAGGAAAGATTAGAAAGAATATTTTAGAGCCTGTCTGGACAATTCGTTAAATCGTCCTAAGGAATTTTCGGTGGTACATAAGATAGCTGGGTTAGGAAACAATTTTGAGTCATTATAATGTTCATTTCTCAGCACAACAATTTGCTGATAGCTGTGTAAATAAATTAGCTACTCTGATAAAGAACAAGACAACTGATGATCAGATGTAATTTAATTTAATATCTAATGATACAGTTAGGACTACATGGGATTGTTTTGATGAGGTTAGTCAGAATGAGGTTAATGGATATATAAATGTTTTGAAAAATTCTCATTGTGTTAGATCCTTGTCCTTTTTCTTTATTTGGTATGACATATATTTTTTGGAGTTGTGTTAAATGTTGGATTCGTGGACCCTTGGGCCGATCGGAGCCTTAAGAAGAGGTGCTGTAGGTGGTAGAAGCAGCGACCCCGACCGGGAGGCGGCAGGGACAGACTGATGGCCGGTCGTAGACGGGACTCTGGAGGCCCTATGCGACCAAGGGCTCCGGCGAGGATGGAGGTGATGGTGGCGCTGGCTCGGTGAGGAGGAAACCTTCGCCCTGGAAGCCGATCCTCCCCCGAGAGGAGCTCGTAGGAGTTCAGCCGCTGGGACTTAGGAGATTCACCCTGGAAGCCGGAGTCCCCCCAGGAGGAGCCCGTAGGAACCCGGCCGCTGGGACTTAGGAGGACCCGCAGGGGCCTGGTCAGCTGTAATCCAAGGTCGAGAGCCGAAGGGTTGTTGCTCGCCGAACCAGAGTCAGGAACCAATGGATCGCCGTCAGCCAGTCCGAGGTCAGAAGCCAGAGGGTCAACGTAAGCCGGTCCGAGGTCAGAAGCCAGAAGGTCAACGTAAGCCGGTCCGGGGTCAGAAGCCAGAAGATACCAATGCCAGTCCGAGGTCCGAAACCAAGGGGAGACGTCAGCCGATCCGAGTCAGGAGCCAAGAAAGAACACCAAGCAGAACGCAGCAACTGGAGACAGGAACAACCCTGGGAACCTCGTTGCAAGGCACTGGAGGAGCGCAGCTGCAGGGCTTAAGTAGCCCTGCAGCGTCTGACGTCACCGGAGGGAGAGGCAAGTTTCCCGCGCCTGGCCCTTTAAATCTCGGGCCGAGACGCGCGCGTGCCCCTAGGGGGCGGAGCCAGCCGCGGCGAGACGCCGGCTGCTCCGGCGGTGCAGAGGCAGCGTGGCAGAAGCAGGGGCAGGCCCGGGCGCCGCGCGGGAAGGCCGGGAGCGCGGCGGCAAGAGCCCCCGGAGGCCCGGGGAGGGCCGAGGAGACCCGGAAGCCCGCGGAGGTAGGCAGAGCGGCCGGGGCCGACCCGGAGCCGCAACAGTACCCCCTCCCGTACGCCCCCTCCCCGGGGGTCGTGGCTTGGCCGGATGCTGGAGGTGGAAGTGGCGAAGAAGGTCCTTGTCCAGGATGTGGGACGAAGGCTCCCACGAATTCTCCTCCGGACCATAACCCTCCCAAGACAGTAGATACTCCCAGCGGTGGCGACGGCACCGGACATCCAAGACCTCCTTTACCGTGTAAGTGACATCCGGATCCGAGGAAACATTGGAGGGCGCTGGCGGAGCTGGCCGAAACCGAGAGAGCACCAGCGGCTTGAGGAGGGACACGTGGAAGACATCATGGATCTTAAGCGAGGCGGGCAGCCGCAATCTGTACGAAACCGCCCCTACGCGTTCTGCCACTGGGAAAGGTCCAATGTAACGTGGTGCTAACCTCATGGAGGGAGTCCGCAACTGAATGTGCTTCGTGCTTAGCCATACCCTCGTCCCGGGGAGGAACACCGGGGCGGGTCGTCGAGACCGGTCTGCATACGCCTTGAAGCGAGCTGCAGTCTTGCGGAGCTTCTCCTGCGTGGCACTCCAAAGGTGATGAAGCTGGTTGGCTGTTAGTTGTGCTGCGGGGGACGCGACTTGTACTGGTAACGGCAGTGGAGGTCTTGGGATCCTCCCATAAACTAGCTGAAAGGGAGACTGACTTGTAGCGGAGTGCTTGTGGCGGTTGTAAGAAAATTCTGCCCAGGGAAGGAGAGAGACCCAGTTGTCTTGGAGCTCATCCACAAAAGTTCGGAGGAAGGTTTTCAGCGTCCGGTTGGTCCGCTCCACTTGGCCGTTACCCTGGGGATGAAAAGCCGTGGTAAAATCCAACTGTATACCAAACTTCTTGCATAATGCCCGCCAGTACTTGGCCGTAAATTGAGGACCGCGATCCGACGCGATATGCGAGGGCAGCCCATGTAATCGGAAAATATGCTGGACGAATAGGTCAGCCAGCTCAGGAGCCGTGGGGAGCTTGGGCAAGGGGACGAAATGTGCCATCTTAGAAAAGCGGTCGACAGTGACCCAAATTACTGTCTTCCCCTCAGAGCGAGGCAACTCCACCACAAAGTCTGTGGAAAGGTGGGACCACGGTTCTGCGGGAATAGGGAGCGGCTGGAGTAGGCCCCACGGACGTCCCGGTGGGGGTTTTTGCTGAGCGCAGGTGGGACAGGACTGAACATAGTGCCGAACATCCTCCCTCACTCGTGGCCACCAGTAAAACTCAGTGAGTAATTCAAGGGTTCGGGAAATCCCAGGATGGCCTGCCGTCAGGGAGTCGTGCGCCCATGCGAGAACCTTCCTCCGTGAACGAGCCGGGACCACCGTCCTCCCCGCGGGCCCTAAGTCTGTGGCTGCCAGTAGGACCTTGGCTGGATCCAAAATATACTGAGGGGTTTCTGTAGTGTCGTCAACTTCGGTGGTGCGGGATAGGGCATCCGCCCGTACATTCTTGGCTGCGGGTCGGTAGCGAAGCGAGAAGTCGAACCGACTAAAAAAGAGGGACCAGCGGGCCTGCCGGGGATTGAGCCTCTGAGCATGAGACAAGTACTGCAGATTCTTATGGTCGGTATATACAATGATCGGATGTTGGGCTCCCTCCAACCACTGACGCCACTCCTCGAACGCCAGTTTTATGGCCAACAGCTCTTTGTCGCCAATCCCGTAATTCCTTTCTGCCGGCGAAAACTTGCGGGAGAAGTATGAGCAAGGCCAGGTTTTGCCAGTGGGAGAGGTTTGGAGTAGCACTGCCCCTACTGCAACAGCAGAAGCATCTACCTCTACTATAAACTGGCGTTGGGGGTTAGGATGCCGAAGACAAGTGTCTTGAAGGAAAGCCTCTTTGAGACCCTGGAAGGCCTGCGTCGCAGCAGGGGGCCAGCTTCGTGCATCTGCACCCTTCCGCGTGAGGGCCGTCAGAGGAGCTACCAGGCTGGAGTAATGCGGAATGAAGTGGCGGTAGAAATTAGCGAATCCTAAGAACCGCTGAAGCGCCTTTAGTCCCGATGGTTGTGGCCAACCCTTGATGGCGCTCACCTTGTCCGGATCCATTCGGAAGCCCGTCGAGGAGACAATATATCCTAGGAAGGGTAATGATTCTTGTTCAAACTGGCATTTTTCTAGTTTTGCGTACAAGTGGTTCTCCCTCAGCTTCAGCAGGACTTGCCGCACGTGTTCTCGATGTGTCTTGAGATCCTGGGAGTATATTAATACGTCGTCCAGGTATACGATCACTGAAGCGTATAAGAAGTCGCGAAGGACCTCGTTCATAAGGTTTTGGAATACCGCTGGGGCGTTACAGAGACCAAACGGCATAACAAGGTACTCGTAATGGCCGTCTCTGGTGTTAAACGCGGTCTTCCACTCATCCCCAGGGCGTATACGAACGAGATTGTAAGCACCTCGGAGGTCTAACTTGGTGAAGACACGGGCCCCTTGGAGGCGGTCCAGGAGCTCTGGAATCAGAGGCAACGGGTAACGGTCCCGGCGGGTGATTTGATTCAAGCCCCGGTAATCAATACAGGGGCGGAGGGACCCGTCTTTCTTTCCTACAAAGAAGAACCCGGCCCCGGCCGGAGATTTGGACGGTCTGATGAAACCTCGGTCCAGGTTCTCCTTAATATAGGCGGACATAGCTTGGGTCTCTGGCAAAGACAGAGGGTAGACTCTCCCACGGGGCGGAGTGGTTCCTGGTAGCAAGTTGATTGCACAATCAAAGGGTCGGTGCTCCGGGAGTAGCTCTGCTTTTTCCTTTGAGAAGACATCCTGAAAGGCATGGTATTGTGGAGGTACTGTTAATGGAGCTGTGCAGAGTGCGATAGGTCGCAGCGGGCGTGCAGGAAGGCAATGCCGATGGCACGCAGGACTCCAGGAAGTAATCTGAAGGGTACCCCAATCAATTACCGGAGAGTGTTTCCGAAGCCAGGGTAGGCCCAGGATGACCGGATGGATGGATTTTTCGAGAATAAGAAACGAGATTTCCTCCTGGTGGAGGGCTCCAACCTGGAGCTTCAGAGAACTGGTGCGAGTGGATATTAAACCAGGAAGTGGGCTCCCTTGAATGGAAGAAACCCGCACAGGTGGGTCTTGCGGGCGGACCTTGAGCTGTAGTTGTTCGACTAGGTCCCTGAGGACGAAGTTCCCCCCGGACCCAGAGTCGAGTAAAGCGAGGGTATCAAAGCTTCCCTCCGGAAGACAAAGTCGTATCGGGACGGTACATGGGGAGCTGGGTGAAATGTTGCCTAGAGTCAACTCCCCGCTGAGCTCTAGGTTCGGGCGTTTCCCGGACGCTCGGTACAGCGGGCCAAAAAGTGCCCCTGACCCCCACAGTAGAGACACAGCCCCTGGGCACGTCGGCGTCTACGTTCCTCGGAGGATAGAGGACCACGGCCCAACTGCATGGGTTCGTCTGTAGCTGGAGCTGTGGCTGCAGGAGGAGAGGACCGGGCTTGCGGCGGAGTGGATCGCCGGACGGAGGATCCCTGAGCGGGCCTTCGCTCTCGGAATCGGCGCTGGATACGCCGGTCCACACGTCCAGCGAGTTCGATGAGTTCCTGCAAGTCGTCTGGGAGATCTCGTGCCGCAAGCTCATCCTGGAGCCGAGAGGACAAACCCTCCAGAAAGATCCCATGCAAACTGTCCTCGCCCCAGGCCAGCTCTGTAGCCAGGGTCTGGAATTCCATCGCAAATTCCTCAAGGGGACGGTTACCCTGCTTCAGCTGGAGGAGCTCTGAGGCAGCTGTGGAGGCCCGGGACGGTTCGTCAAAGATCCTCCGGAATGCTTGGACAAATTGAACTAAGTTATTTAAGCGGGAATCTTGGCGCTCCCACAGGGAGGAAGCCCAAGTCAACGGTTTCCCGTCCAGAAGCGAAATAATGTAAGTCGTTTTTGCCCGGTCTGAGGTGAATTGCGCAGGCAGGAGGTCGAACCGGATGTAACAATGGTTGAGGAACCCTCGACATGTCTTCGGATTCCCTGAGTACCTCGGGGGCGCTGGCATCTGCACCGGGACAGAGGAAGTCGGGTTGACCATAGATGTGGCTGCTGCGGAGTGGGCTGCGGAGTGGGCTGCGGAGGCCCCATCTACGCGATCCGCCAGGCGTTGGACGGCCGACATCAGCGTATCCAGGCAGGACTGCTGTTGCTGCAGCTTCTGGGCAATGCCGGGAATGGCCTTTAGACCGGCAAGATCCGCCGGGTCCATGGCCTTGCAACCTGTTGGATTCGTGGACCCTTGGGCCGATCGGAGCCTTAAGAAGAGGTGCTGTAGGTGGTAGAAGCAGCGACCCCGACCGGGAGGCGGCAGGGACAGACTGATGGCCGGTCGTAGACGGGACTCTGGAGGCCCTATGCGACCAAGGGCTCCGGCGAGGATGGAGGTGATGGTGGCGCTGGCTCGGTGAGGAGGAAACCTTCGCCCTGGAAGCCGATCCTCCCCCGAGAGGAGCTCGTAGGAGTTCAGCCGCTGGGACTTAGGAGATTCACCCTGGAAGCCGGAGTCCCCCCAGGAGGAGCCCGTAGGAACCCGGCCGCTGGGACTTAGGAGGACCCGCAGGGGCCTGGTCAGCTGTAATCCAAGGTCGAGAGCCGAAGGGTCGTTGCTCGCCGAACCAGAGTCAGGAACCAATGGATCGCCGTCAGCCAGTCCGAGGTCAGAAGCCAGAGGGTCAACGTAAGCCGGTCCGAGGTCAGAAGCCAGAAGGTCAACGTAAGCCGGTCCGGGGTCAGAAGCCAGAAGATACCAATGCCAGTCCGAGGTCCGAAACCAAGGGGAGACGTCAGCCGATCCGAGTCAGGAGCCAAGAAAGAACACCAAGCAGAACGCAGCAACTGGAGACAGGAACAACCCTGGGAACCTCGTTGCAAGGCACTGGAGGAGTGCAGCTGCAGGGCTTAAGTAGCCCTGCAGCGTCTGACGTCACCGGAGGGAGAGGCAAGTTTCCCGCGCCTGGCCCTTTAAATCTCGGGCCGAGACGCGCGCGTGCCCCTAGGGGGCGGAGCCAGCCGCGGCGAGACGCCGGCTGCTCCGGCGGTGCAGAGGCAGCGTGGCAGAAGCAGGGGCAGGCCCGGGCGCCGCGCGGGAAGGCCGGGAGCGCGGCGGCAAGAGCCCCCGGAGGCCCGGGGAGGGCCGAGGAGACCCGGAAGCCCGCGGAGGTAGGCAGAGCGGCCGGGGCCGACCCGGAGCCGCAACATTAAACATATGTAATTTATCTCTCCGGGAAGGACATTTGCCTGTCTTAAAGCTTTCTTCGGTTTGTCCCATACTTAAAAATAGGGATAGGTTTTTGCATGACCCTTTGAATTATAGACCAATATCTAATTTGAATACCGGTACTTTGGGTAAATTGTCTATAGGCAATTAAGTGATTTCCTCTCTGAGAATGATGTGTTTCACCATTTTCAATGTGGTGTTTGTAAGAAAAATAGTACAGAAATGTTAATTTCTACTTTGGATTTTGTGTTATGTCAGATATGAACATTCCCGTGACTGCTGCTTTTCTTAATATAACAGCTGCATATGGTACAGTAGCACATGAGATTTTATTACAGTGCTTACATCAATTGAGGATAGGTAGTCTAGTTTTCCAGTGGTTTCAGTCTTATTTATCTGAAAAGATGCAGTGGGTTCATTTTCATGGGACCCAATCTGAATGGTATGTACTTCAGTAAGAGGTCCCCCCAGGGTTCTATTCTATCAGCTGCCCTTTTTAAATATTTATTTGTTACTTCTGTGTGATTTGATTGAGCAGCTTGGGATTGAATTTAGAGCATATGTGGAAGACTTACAATTGTATTTTCCTGTGGTAGAGTCATTAGAGATAAAAGTGCTGAACATTACCAACTGTCTAAATAGGCTAAATTAATCGATGACCCAGAATAGTTTGTCTTTAAATCTGGGTAAAACTGAAGTGATTTGTTTTTCCTGTAGGTTACGGTCTTTAACCTGATTTGGAGAATTATACCATTCTAGTTAATGGGATTAAAATTTCCTTTTACTAAGGGTGGTGAGAAATTTGGGAGTTATTTTTTTATATCCAATCAATTTAAAAACTCTGCATTACAAACCATTTTAATTACATTTCTATGTAAGTTGTGAGGGGAAAAAAGGAACACTACTGATTGCCTCTGCCTGAATCTCCTGTTTTATTGCCATTGCTTTTTTTAATATAGCAGTAAAGATAATGGAGTGAAGTAAAAGAACTGGCCCATTCTGCTGGACTACCTCCTAAAGAGCTGTTTAGCATCTCTTCTTCTTCAATCTGCATACAGCAGAACAGCTCAGAATGTGAAAAAAAAACCCAAGACCTATAAATTGGGGTTAGTTAATTGTGTTGTTAGTTGTTAGTTTAAGTCTTGCCCAAATCAGCAATGAAAAATATCAGGATTTTTAAATTACTGGTGAAGCTCAGTGTTATGTAGTGCCACATCAGAGAGAAGAGAGAAGTGACTTGAAGAGAGAGGGCATTATTATTCTATAAAACTGTCAATACAGTGTTATGTGCTGTCAAATCTGGTTAATTCATGCAGTTTTCTAAATTGATTTTAATTTTATGTTATAAGAAATTTGAATTTATCAGTTAATGTTCCATATTTGCTAAAAGAGTAATCACCTTCAGCAGGTGAGCTGCTCCGCTCCTAGGCTCATGGTCCATTTTAGCACATGGAGCCTTTGTGAGCATGGGTAACCCAAAAAAGGCTTCTAGAGAATTCTGTGACTACCCTGAAAGCCAGAACTGCATGTCACTGGTATGCCCACATATTTAGATAAATCAAGCACAACCTAGTCAGGGCTGACTGCATTTGGATGTGGTGAATTGAGAAATTACTATTTACCTGATAATTTCCTTTTCCTTACGTTGGATAGATAGCTTCAGGACCAGTGGGTTATGTACCTCTACCAGCAGATGAAGACGGAGAAAACTGATGTTACAGTATATATAGTCCTGCAGTGACATCAGCCTGCCAGCATTCTCTTCAAAAGCAACTGTGGACAGACAAGCAAAAAACTTGATTAAAAACATACAACTATTTCTGTACTCAGCCAACAAGAAACACTGAACTCAGGTAAGAACTTATGCATACTAGACTAGGACTAGATGAACACTTACCAGTAATCTCCTGAAACACGTAGCAACACAGGAGGACCAACAAACAATCATTCGGCAGGCAAGGGAGGGAAGCTGAATCCATCTATCCACCTTAAGGAAAAGGAATTTATCAGGTAAGTAGTAATTTCTCATTTCCTAGCATGTGGCTAAATGGATTCAGGATCAGTGGGATGTACCCAAGCTACTCTTGAATAGACTACCCACGGTCCAGTCGACATTGCATGTGCAAAGACTGTGTCCTCCCGGGCCTGCACATCCAGATGATAATACCTGGAGGGAGGACCAAGTTGCAGCTCAGCTAGTGTCGCCCATGATACTGCCTGAGCCCTAGTGGAATGAGCCCTAACCTGAGTAGGCAACGGCTTTTCAGCAGCCACATATGCGGCCGTGACCACCTCCTTAATCCAGCGAGCTATTGTAGCCTGTGAATCTGGTTCGCCCTGTTTTCCTCCACCATAAAGGACAAATAGGCGATCTGCCTTTTGGAAAGGTTTAGAAACCTCCAGATATCTCACGACATGTCTCTTGACATCCAAGGAATGCAACAAGTGATATTCTTCTGCATCTCTTTCCTTATCCAAGGACGGCAAAGAAATAGACTGATTCAAGTGAAAATCCGAGATCACTTTAGGCAAGAATGAAGGATCAGTATGCAGCTGTGTTGCTCCTGGAGTCACCCGAAGGACTCTCGGCAAGACAAGGCCTGTAGCTTGGAATTTCGACACAGAACAAATCGCCACCAGAAACACTGCTTTCAAGGTCAGTAAAAGCAAGGAAAGGCTACACAATAGTCAAAATATAGGGCCTACCAAGAAATCCAACACCAAATTAAGATTCCACAAGGGTACAGATAACCACAAGGGAGGACAAAGATGTTTCACTCCCCTCAAGAAACGGGCCACATCTGGATGAGCTGATAAGGAATCACCATTCATCTGGCCCCTGAAAGAGGTAAGAGCTGCTACCTGTACCATCATCCTGCAAAAATTCCAAAATGAGTGGGATCTTAACTGAATGAGCATATAGTCCTTGATCTTCACACCAAGTCTCAAACATTCGCCAAACCTGCACATAGGCTAAGGAAGTGGTGAACTTTCATGCTCGTAGAAAGGTGACAATCACTGCAGTAGAATATCAATGCTTCAGCAAGCGAGCCCTCTGTCTTTGTGAAGGACAAGTCCTTGCTGCAACAGATTCCTGTGCACTGGAAGGCGGGAGTCTACCAGGAGCCTTTGCAGATCTGCATAAAATGGTCCCCTGGGCCAATTTGGTGCCAAGAGAAACACCAACCCCCTGTGACCTTCAACCCTCCAAACTATTCTGCCCAACATAGGCCACGGGGGAAAGGCAAATACAGCAGCTTGTCTTCCGGCCAGACTTGCACGAAAGCATCAATACCCAAGAACTTCGTATCTCTCCTGCGACTGAAGAATTGAGGAACCTTCACATTCTGAGAAGTCGCCAGCATGTCTAGAAATGGAAGGTCCCAGCAATCCACTATCAGCTGAAATGCATCGTCCAACAATACCATTCTCCTGGGTCCGTACTCTCCCTGCTGAGAAAATCTGCTCACACTTGTCTTTTCCTGCAGTGTGTGAGGCAGAGATCTCCTGAAGATGCATTTCCATCCATTCGATAAGTTGGTCTATCTCCTGCGATACTTGCTAGCTCTTTGTTCCTCCCTGCCAATTGATGAAAGCCACAGTTGTTGCATTGTCCACCATTACCCAGACCACTCAACCCTACAGTCTGCCACTGAACTGCAAGTACGCCAACTGGACCACCCAGGCTTCCAGCCAATTGATGTTCCAGAGAGACTCCTCAGTATTCCAGCACCCTTGCGTCGTTAGTTCCTGACAGTGAGCTCCCCAACCCTGGAGGCTTATAATCTGTTGTGAGTACCAAACAGTCCGGCGAGGTTAGGAAACTCCCTTTTCCAGATGATCCGCCTGCAACCACCACTGGAGGTAAGAGCAGACTTCCATGGGCAGAAGGAGCTTAATCAAATAGTCCCGAGACTGTGTGTTCTGATGAGACAGCAGGAAGCGCTGAAAAAGACGCATATGTGCTCTCACTCATGGCACTACTTCTAGGGTTGCCACCATCAAACCGAATACCTGCAGATAAGACCACACTGTTGGGCATATAATGTTTATCAAGAGACATACCTGTGTCATCAACTTCTGAGTACGAGCTTCTGGCAGGAAAACTTTGACCTGCTTCGTATTGAAGCGAACACCCAGATACTCCAACGACTGAGATGGCGGAAGACTGCTCTTGGCTAGGTTCACCACCCAACTGAGCTCCTGCAACAGGGAGATCACCTTGTGGGTCACCAGGCAGTTCTCTTCTAGGGATTTGGCCCGAGTCATCCAGTCATCCAAATACGGGTGTACCAGGTTCCTATCCTTGCTCAACTCTGAGCCACCACCACCATAACCTTAGAAAAAGTTCTGGAATCAGTAGCCAGACCAAAAGCCAGTGCCCAAAACTGATAATGGCAACCAAACACCGCAGAAATCGTTGGTGCTCCAATCAGATGGGAATATGGAGGCACACCTTGGACAGATCTAAGGAGGTCAGAAATTCCCCCAACAGCATGGCCATTATCACTGAGCACAAAGTTTCCATGGGAAAATGAGTCACCCACAAATGACTGTTGACCCCATTGAGATCCAGGATGATATGAAAGGTGCCCTCCTTCTTGGACACATTGAAATAAATGGAATATCGACCCATATTTTCTTGAGACGTGGGTAGTGAAACCACAACCCTCAGACTGAGGAGCTTTGATAGTGTATACTCCACTGTCTCCTTCTTCTGCAGGGAGTGACAGTGAGATACCATGAACACGTCCCAAGGTACACTGCAAAACTCCAGCGCATATCCCTCTTGTAATTACACTAATCCAATGTGATTTTGACCACCTCTGATAAAAAAAACAGAGCGATGTCCCCCTATCTCCTGATACTGGGGGTGGGTCAGCAAGCCTTCTTTGGGAGGCTTGAGAGGTTCCTCTACCCAAGCCCACACCCCACCTGGGCTGTTTGGGAGGAAAGGACTGAGACCTACCGAAAGGCCAAGTCCTCTGAAAGGTCATCGCGCTGTAGGGACAAAAACACTTGGAACCCCTGAGATGACCCCTCATACCAAAGGGGCATGGCAACTCTCTTATCCTCCAGCAACCGAGGAACCAGGGATTCGCCCCACTTACTGGCCAGTTTCTCCAACTTGTTCCCAAAAAAGAGTGAGCCTTTAAAAGGCAATTTTGCAAGATTAGCTTTGGAGGTTGCATTGGCCAACCAATTTCTCAGCCATAACTGATGCCTGGCCGCTATTACCGAAGCCACTCCTCTGGCCGAGGTACAGACCAAATCACAGCCCATACCTGCTAAAAAGGTGGCGGCGGGTTCCATAACTGCCTCGGAATTCACACCAGAGACATCAATCTCCTTAGAGGGAAGCAAACAAGAGCAAGCCACCAGGGAACAACAAGAAGCTATCTGCAAGGTCATTGCCACTGCTTAAGGATGGCCTCAATCCTCCTATCATGCACATCCTTCAAGTGCACCCCTCCCTGTGAGTGTTGAGGTTGACTGGTGACAGTTTTCTTATGCTATTTTTATTGTATTTCAATTCTATCATGCACTTGAGACATACATTTTTATTGTTTAATTAATTGGAAAATGTTTTGTTAGATTTTTCTTGATTAAAAGTGTTATTTGAAGTATTTTATATTAGCATTATTTCTCTATATTTATATTATATTTATATTGTGAGAGATATTAGTTGCTTTTCCTTCAAATATTGGGCCGGATTTTATAAAGTTGCGCGAACGCGTACTTTTGTTCGCACACCAGGCGCAAACAAAAGTATGCGGGATTTTAATAGATACGCGCGTAGCCGCGCGTATCCATTAAAATCCGGGGTCCGGCAGCCTGCGCACGCCAAGCCGCGCAGCCTGCCTCCGTTCCCTCCGAGGCCGCTCAGAAATCGGAGCGGCCTCGGAGGGAACTTTCCTTCACCCTCCCCCCACCTTCCCCTCCCTTCCCCTACCTAACCCACCCCCCCCCCCGGCCCTATCTAAACCCCCCCCCTACCTTTGCGCATGCCGGCCGGCTGCCCTGCTTGATGTTCCGGTCCCGGGGGCTGGTCCAGAGGCCGTGGCCACGCCCCCAGAATGCCCCCGGGCCGAAACCACGCCCGCGGCACCGCCTCCAAAACGCCGCATCACTCCATGCACGCCCCCGACACGCCCCTCCATGCAAGCTCCGGGACTTACGCGCATCCCGGGGCTTGTGCGCGCCGCCGCGCCTATGCAAAATAGGCTCGGCGTGCGCAGGGGGGGGTTGGGGTAGGTTTTCGGGGGGTACGCACGTATCCTACATGCGTACCCCTTTGAAAATCTACCCGATTATTTGCGATGTCCTTAACCAGGCTATCATCAGGCTGGGAAGAACCAGGCTTAGTAAAATCAGAGGAAGATAATTCTCCCTGAGCCTCTAAGCAGTGCTGGCACAAACTAGAAGGCACTCCAGGCTGAGATGACCGAATATGCCAGGCAGCACAGAGGGAAAAGCGCTTAGGTTTCTTAGCCACAGGCACCATTAATCCGTAAGTATACTAAACAGGCGACTGATGATGTACGTCCAGCCAAAAGCATGCAAAAAATTTTAGTTACACAAAATTTATGGGCATAAAGTTTAGGCGTCCCAAGGCTATGCACCGCGAAACTAAACGCATTGTTGCTGCACACAACCAATATGTTTCAGAGTGTATACATAGGCAGCTTGCCCAAAAGAAACTGGGCACACATTTCAGACACATAGGCAGACACACTTGCATGCACCGACAGTCCTGCAGAGGACAGCCGAACGTGCAGAAAAAAAGCACGCAAAAATGCCACTGAGGTCTATCACGTGATGCACAGCCTGAGAGGGCTAACTGTGAGGTTTAGCCCTTTCAGGCTGCTCAATCCACCAGGCTGCCCAGGTCCCTTAACCCCCACGGGAGCGGGAACCATCGTTGGAATAGCGCACCGAGCATGGAGACCAGAGGAAGTCCTACAACAACACCTGTACGCTGTCGCTGACTTTTTTTTTTTTTTTTTAAACTTACTTGAGCTCAGCCTTTCCTGGCTGAGTACAGAAACTGTCTCTGGCTGTGGGGGGAGCGGACATATACCATCACCGCCATGCTCGGCTTCCTGCACCCACTGCCATTCAGTTGCCTAAATCAGCTATGTCCATGCTGGCTGAAGAACCAGCTACCGGACCAAGATACTCATCTGAGGCACCACAGAAATCACCTCAGGAATTCTCAACTGGGGAGGGACCATTATGTATCACCACAGGAGAGTGGGGCTACTCAAAGCTCCTATTAATTCTCCTCTAAATTCTGAAGTAATCCCCAGTAGGGAAATGCACGTCCATCATCTGCTGGAGAAGGAAAATACTGGCAGGCTGATGTCACGGAAGGACTATATATACTGTGACATCAGTTTGCTTTGTCTCCATCTGCTGGTAGAGGTGCATAACCCACTGGTCCTGAATCCATCTATCCACATGCTAGGAAACGATACATTCTTACATGGATGAAACAGCCATTGCTTGAAAGTTGTTCAGCTAAGACAACACAATGTTAAAAACAAAAAAGATAAGCTCATCATGTGTTTTCAATTTTGAACTACAAGGAAAACATTTTTTGGGTGCGTGAACTGATACAATGTTGTATAGATCACATATGACAAACTTTTTGCAATATAATTTTAAATTATAAGAAGTTTCATGTTGGACATTGACACATTTTAATATAAAGGTGAATTAAAAAGTAAAAAAAAAAAAGAATAAAATGAAAAATTAGGATTAAAATTAGAATTAAAACAAAAGGGAGAGGAGGTTTTTTGGACCTATGACTGAAAATGCAGGACTCTTAGGGTGAATGCCCAGTTGCGTTTAAATGTCTGCACCGAGGTCCCTTCTATGCCAAATAAAATGGCATAGTGCACGTGTTCCTGGGACTAATGTTCCTGGGACTAATTTATTTATGTAAGTTGTGGTATCACATTAATTCCAGTCTCTTATATATTTTGGTTTACATACATATTTAGATAAATCAAGCACAACCTAGTCAGGGCTGGCTGCATTTGGTCAATTTGTCAGTGCTAAAAAGTTAAAACACGCTATCTGTGGGCATATGCTCGAAAGTTAAACAAGTGCTTAGATATATTTTTCCCACACTGACAACTATAAACTTAGGGATCTATTTTTTAAACACTTAATTGGGACCTATGCATATAAAATAATGAATTCCACATCCAGACAGGTGACAGCAAATACACTTAAGTGTATTCAGAAGACCACTATGCGTGCAAGTTCATAACATATATAAATGGGACCTTATTAAAAAAGGCATTCTGGAGGGATTGTTATGAATCTAGGTTCCTGATTTACACTTTCAAAATGTATGCATATAATCCATATGCTGACAATGCATAGAATTTATGCCATTGTTTTGAACAGGTAAAGTTATATATGTACACTTAGCCACAAAAGAACCTGATATTCAAACAATTTATTTGGTACTGTGTGTGTGTGAAAATCAGGTTTTGTACGTGCTAAAATTACATGCAGCACTATGAAATTAGGTGCACTAATGAAAATTTGGCTGTGATTTCCCAAATGAATCCATGCCATTAGGAAAAGTCTGAGTCAATCCCTGATTTCGCCTCATTGCATCTACAGACTGGCAACTCTGCATTTCTTGAAACTTCAAATCCATAGATGTAGTCAGAAAAAAAACAGAACCAACTCTGCCCACCCCTAATAACCATCTGGTAACCCCAATAACAACAAATGTTAGCCATTTCCACCACTCTAGCCCTGAAAATGTTTCTTTAAGCGATTTGCCAAGATTGCGTAATGAGCAAAAGATGTATTGTTTGAACCTGGGTTTCCCTTTATGGTTTTGTGCTTAAAATACTACATCATAATAACAACTCTAATTTACATGCAAGTCAAATTTGTTCATGGTAAACTATACAGTACATAGTCTACTCATTTTGGCTAAATCAGGACTATTTTGTTTCATATTGGAAGTACTACAAACAAGATTATGTACTCAATGACTGCAATTTCTTAGTTGTTGGATGCAACGCTCAGGAAATTATTTTGTCAAACAAATTTTTCATGCCAAGAAATGCATTTGTATTTGGTTGCAAGTTGTTCTTTCCTTTATTTTTTAAGTTATTTTCCTTCTTACTTGCCACACACACACACTGATGTATCTAGTCTGCCTCACGCAAACAGGTCAGTTCAATTCATCCATTGCCTTAACATAGTATATGAGAGAGCCTACATAAATTCTCTCCCATATCCTCTTTTTTCTTTCAGGTAAAATCATACAGGTACTGCACCAGAGATCAGGAAAAAAAAAAACAAAAACAAAAACAACCTTTCCTTGTGAATCAGCAGTGTATACAGCAGTGATGATCACAACTTGAATAAGCATCAAAGTTATTGTGCAGTAAGAACAATGTTGAACACCTGGGGGGTTTCCAGCAATCCTTTTTACAGATAGGTGGTAAAATGATGAAATAAAGTTCTTTACAGCTGTTTGTTTTACTTTTGGATGGTATAAAAGCTTTTAAATATATGAGGGACTTCTTGCAGTCTCTCTCAAGTTTAAGATGGTAATTGTAATTGATCGAATTGTTAAGTTGAGGATTTCTTCCCTCTCATTGGATACAGGGCAAGTTAATGGCTTCCCTACCATTGTAGGTAAAATATCAAATGATAGAATTCATATTACCTCCTCCTCCTTGTCCTCCCTTTCTCTCCTTAATCTCCTAATAGTACCAGAATAGCACAATTACTTCTCCTTCTCTCCTTTTTAGTATCAGGCTAATACTCTTGTAGCTCCTCTTCTCCTTATCTCTAACAGATGAACCCTGGATGGGGTCCAAATCCTCTCCTCATATCCCCTTCATTCTTCTCCTCAGGATGGCTGAAAGTCATCCTCTCCTTGGACCTGGATAATCACAGGTTCCTCTTGCGAGAAGGGAACCTCTCCCATTTGATGGAAGAGCAGAAATTAAATTAGCTTAACTGAGTCCTAAGTTACTGGATATTCCAAAATTAAATAAATGAATTGAAGACTATAGGGTGGATTCGGAGGGCGGAAAGAAACTCTTCTAAATAAAAGATTCCATTGAGGTAACAACTCAATATAGAAATTAAGAGGACAGCCAAAACAGCCTCTGCAAAATCTAACAGGAAATCTACACCATAAAATGGTGGCAATGCATTAAGTACCAAAGGATCTTACAATTTACAAGCTTCAACATGGTGAAGCTATAACCCATAAGGCTGCTATTATGTCTCCTCCTCACAGAGGCCTCGATTTCTCACACATACAGACTCATATGCTACTGTTCCTTCTTGTACAAAAAATACCCTACCCACAACTCTTGCATCTCTGCCTCACACAAATAAAATTGACTCCTTTCAAAAACAAGGTTTCCCCATGTCTCATGCATACACATTTAGAAATTTGCACTCAGTGTAAAGTACACCATTGTAAAATTTTAGACTACATGGAGGAAACATTTCCAATCTTGCTTTATTTATAATTGCTATGGTAAAAACATCACCTGCAAGATCCCCGAAAGTTCTATTGATATAGTGAATTAAATATCCCCCTGCTATGCTTTCCAAAAGGAGCATCCAAGTGTCCAATCAGGTGTGAGTGCCTACCTGGCAAGAAGTTCGTTTAGGGACAAAAGAAGAATTGGGATGATAAATCAACATCAATGTAGTGCTCCTCAGCTCCATATAATCTTATGATGTCTTATGCCCAGTAGTAGCACACGATATTTAGTAATATGTTTGCCTCTGCCCATCATTTGCACTTATACCCCTTTTACCTGCATTAGTTGTCTTGGTGGGGAGATGGAAGATAGAACATTTTAAATAAATTATTAAAAAAAAATCTTATTGGCCCCATAGCAGCTCTGCATGTTTACTAAACATTTTTCCCCAATTGGCTGTGAGTATCATTCTAACAAATAATTTTACAATATGAATGTTACACCATGAAAGCAATTATTGCAAAAGAAGAAAAGCTAATCTCTTTCCTTCCTTTCCCTGCTATAGGTTCTCCAGGGAGGAGAAATTATAATTAACTGAACAGCAAAATGTTGAACAAGCAGTTTCCTAGTTAGTAAAGAATGCTGCTGCTTGATCAGTCAATCTGCAATTAAATTGTAGCTGAAGAAATTGCTGTTTTTCAAAATTCTTCTATAAACATATTTTATTTTTTCTAAGACAAAGTGCTTAACTCTTTTTAGTAACATTATACACACAAACCAAAACAAAATAAGCTAAAGAAAAAAAAATTCAGTTGACACACATTACTTTACTGTATTTTTCATTGTAATTTAGTAGGGATAGTACCTTCGGTCATGCTCATGCTTCTTGGTGGTACACAGTGTCCAGCATGACTTATAGCCCAAACTGGATACTGTTGATTTAGTCCAAAGTACAAAGCCTGCATGAATGTCCTGTAATATCCAACGATCCCGGGATTACCTACCAAAACAAAACAGAAATGTTGTTAAATTATTTGATGACAGAAAATACTCGAGAAACCCAATGGAGGTAATTTTCAAAGGAGTTACATGTGTAAATATAACATACTAGCGTAGCAATTTTCAAAAGTCATTTACGAGCTTAAAGTACACTTACTCGTGTAAAACCTATGTACAAATTAAATAGCATATATTGTAGCAATTTTCAAAAGCCTACTTACACATGTAATTGCGCGTTTTAAGCATGTAAATCTTTAGGAAATGTATCCCCAATATTTTCAGTGTCCTTCAATATTTATCTTTTACATTTTCTAACAAATGGAAAAAAAATATGTGAAAGGGATGTGTGTCCACCTGTCCATCTGGGAGCAAAATAATTCTTCAAAGAAAGGATGAAAAGTCACTAAGGTCCAGATTTATCAAAATGCGATAATTTTCGCATGAATAACTCCCGCGATAAGGAAAAGGGGCATGGCTATGATAACCTCGGGCTTAGTGCTTCATATAGGTAGTTTATCGAGACAGACAGACTCTTTTATAAGGCTTTCATAGTAGCCAACTCTATATATCACTAAAGGAGTACCAGCTAGTAACTCAAAGTGAGGATTTGGTGGTGGTCTAGGGTTTTGGGGACAGTTTTACATGCAGAGTGAGACATACGAACAAGCACAGTAGACCTAAGTGAAGATTTGAAATGATTCGGAGTGAGGAAAGTCAGACTAAGATGAGATTACTTCAGTGTTCACTCGCCCTAGCTTGGTAGTAGCCTGGTAGAAAATCCATCAAGCTAGGGCAAGAGAACTTTGTAGAAATTTCATCTTTGTGTGACTTTCCTCACTCCAAATCTCATCAAATCTTCACTGAGGTCTACTGTGCTGTTCATACATCTCACTCTGCATGTAAAACTGGCCCCAAAACCCTAGACCACCACCAAATCCTCACCTCGAGTTACTAGCTGGCACTCCTATAGCAGTATAAATAGTTGACTACTATGTGTGCCACCCCAGAGGCTCTCTCTCTTCTCTCTCTACTCCACTCCACTTTCCCTTTCTCCCCTCTCCATGCCCAAAACAGAATTTGTGATATTTGTCGCAAATTGTATTTCGGACATATCGCACAGATTAACGCCAGGAAAAAAGATGTAGTTATATCCGGTATTAAATATGTGCGATAGTGTGCATTACACTATTGCATGCTGCAATAATGCCTCTCATTTTTATTGATCCCGTACAAAACCCTCATCAGTCCTTTGAATCAATTTGTAAAATTTGCATTCGCACTGCACGCTGCAATAACTATGAAGTGCAATATGGCGTTATCGTGTGCATTAATGCCATAACACATTTAGATAAATGACCCTGTAAATTTGGCTTGAAGAACAAAAATGAAGACTAGTTCAAAAACCAGAAACAATGTGGCCCATATTTTCAGTCAACAGACGTCCCTCCCAAAAAAATCCCCATTTTCTGTGGTTGGCACCCCACACATACTCATAGACATAAGAACATGCCATACTGGGTCAGACCAAGGGTCCATCAAGCCCAGCATCCTGTTTCCAACAGTGGCCAATCCAGGCCACAAGAACCTGGCAAGTACCCAAAAACTAAGTCTATTCCATGTTACCATTGCTAGTAATAGCAGTGGCTATTTTCTAAGTCAACTTAATTAATAGCAGGTAATGGACTTCTCCTCCAAGAACTTATCCAATCCTTTTTTAAACACAGCTATACTAACTGAACTAACCACATCCTCTGGCAACAAATTCCAGAGTTTAATTGTGCGTTGAGTAAAAAAGAACTTTCTCCAATTAGTTTTAAATGTGCCACATGCTAACTTCATGGAGTACCCCCCTAGTCTTTCTATTATCCAAAAGAGTAAATAACCGATTCACATCTACCCATTCTAGACCTCTCATGATTTTAAACACCTCTATCATATCCCCCCTCAGTCGTCTCTTCTCCAAGCTGAAAAGTCCTAACCTCTTTAGTCTTTCCTCCTAGGGGAGCTGTTCCATTCCCCTTTTCATTTTGGTTGCCCTTCTCTGTACCTTCTCCATTGCAATTATATCTTTTTTGAGATGCGGGGACCAGAATTGTACACAGTATTCAAGGTGCAGTCTCACCATGGAGCGAAACAGAGGCATTATGACATTTTCCGTTTTATTCACTATTCCCTTTCTAATAATTTCCAACATTCTGTTTGCTTTTTTGACTGCCACAGCACACTGAACCGACGATTTCAATCTGAGATATCACTGTTCATGAGTGTGTCTGTCTAAATCTCCTCCTCCAAATTTAACACTCTCTGTGGGAAATATGCGCTTGCCAGCAAACCATTTCATCTGGGTTTAAACATTAACTTCCCTTCTCCCTGAACTTTGCCTGAATAAAAGCATCACTTGTGCTTAAGCCTCTCTGCCTAGGAAAGGATACCTGACATCATGTATTTCTCTGGCTTGTGCTTAGCCCTGAATTCCTGGGGGAGGGGCTGGGTGTTCCCTAGTCAGAGGCAGGACAAAGTCAGGAGGTATAGATTTCAGCAGCCAATGAAATGATCCGTGCACACCCCCTGAGCCAAAACCAATAGTGTAGGGACTCGTCTGTTGCTATGGGAAAGTAGCCAATCATGTAATGACACATCATCTGCCTTTGTATGAATATACAATAAAAGGAAGAGCCTCGTGAGGGCTAGCCTTTTTGCCTTCTCTTCCTGCCTGCGATGAAAGCTGTCTCAAGTGTGTTCGATGCCTCCATACTCTACTTCTGGTGAGCCCGACAGTGATGATAAACTCCATGCTTATTTTGGCTGGTCATAGCTTAAAGGTACGTACCGTTCAACAGATTTGCAATTGTAATAATTTAAAAAAAGTACTTCTTAGTATTTTTAAAGTATTTCTCAGCAAGTTTGTTCCCCACACTCGTGAGCATGGGCAGTGATTTGACTGTACAGCAGAGGCTACATGCCAGGGAGCTGCAGCAAATCATCAATAATCATTATTTCATCACCAGAAGAAAAATAGCGCAAGTCAGCCTGGGGGACTTAGAAAAATTAATAAGTGAAATAGCTTGCCGTTGCCCTTGGTATTCTGGAACTCTAAATACTCTAAATACCCAGGAATGGATTTCAATCGGCAATTGTCTTCATATGGCTCCCAGAGCTCCCATAAAGCAAAGATTAATCTGGCAAAAATGTACAGAGGCCATCGAACACATGGAAAAAAAAAGTTCCAAGACAGCAGTTTCAAACCATGTGCTTTTAGAAGCAGGCAGATTCAATCAGAATACCCTTCCCCCATCTTATGCTCAGTCTCCCTCAGAGCCAGCAAATTCTTTGTATCCTCAGCTCCCCATACCTACACCCAAGGCACAAGCCATTCACACATCTCCGCCCTCTTTAGAAAACCAGCTCTTGAGCACAATTAAGCTACAACCTGGCATGGGAGGGGTGGTCCGCATGGGGTTTCAACAGGAGCAAGAGAAAGAAAACCTTACAGAAAAAGAATTGTTGGAAGGATTTCAAGCCTTCCCCATCACAGAAAAGAACCATGAACAAAGGGGGACAGAAAATGAAATAGAACATCTGGGGACACACACTCACATGGCTCCTGTGGCTTCCTCTGCGTCCACCTCAGAGAAAAGGCCCCAGGAAATAGAAAACACTGAGTTCAGAAAAACTAGCCTTCCTCCATCTTGCCTGCAACCCCTTTCCCCCACCAACCACTCCCTGTACACCCATTTGTCATTGCCTGAGACAGTCATTAATTCTGCATCACCAATTTGTCCAGGTAAATTACCATCTCAAACCACTGCTCCCGGTAACAATTTATGTGCCGTGGTCAGTATGGGATTTCACCTAGAACATGGAAATCTCACAAGAGAGGAATTATTGAAAGGGATTCAAGCCTTTCCCATTACAGAAAGAAACAAAGAACTAGGTGTGGCAGCAATAGAGTTGAGTGCCATGAGCAGTGGCTATGCCCACAGGTCTTCAAAGAAATCAGCGTATAAGACCTTGGGCCAGGCAGCTGCACTCCTGTGTTACAAGCAAAGAAAATATCAATATGAAAAAAAGGATTTAATTAGACTCCTGCGTTACAAGCAAAGAAAATATCACTATGAAAAAAAAAATGGTTTCTCTCAACAAACAGTACAAATTTGGAAAAAATGGTTTCTCCTGGTCTTCGATGTTCAGTTGCAGAGGGACTGCATGCTTAAGGAGTAGTTTCTCTTTGAATTCAGTTACAAAACATCTGCATACTTTGAGAGTATTTTCCCCCACAAAGTGTATGCATAGCCTTATGTTAAAACTGTACTGAAATTTGAACAATTACTGTGTAAATTACATGTGAAAGTTTCCCTTTTGCAAAGTTAAATTGGCTCACATTTAAAATGACTCCATTTCTCTGAGATTTAAGTTTATAGTTTGAATTGCTAGCGTACAGAACTTATATTTTTACTGTGATTCTCCCTAAAGTAAATTAAAATAGAATCTGTCTGCAAGGAATCAGCAAGTACTTGCCAAGCCATTGTCTGTGGTCGATGTTATCTAAATTGTTAAACAAAGCTATCTTTCAGTTCCTATTGACTGAAGGATTAATTCCTTGGGTGCAGTTCTTTTCTTTTGAGAAACACTGCTCCTCCCCCCCTTTTCTGTAACTCTTGCTTGCCACTCATGGGGGAGGGAGGGAGAACTTTTGAAAAGAAAAAAAACTGGACTTAGTACTGCAGTTTCTCTCTCTAGTTTATATATTTGTTATAACTTTTCTATATTTGTTATAACTAATACTTTTCTTTAACTGTGCTTGCAGCTTTCAAAGGGGGGCACGAGACAGTTCAGATATCCTGCTGATCCAAATCTTTTCCCTCAACTTTCAATGCATTACTGCACTAGCCCTTCCTCTCAATCTGTCTTTAATCTTTTAATACTTTCAAACTTTAGCGTGCAGCAGACAGAGCAGAGCAAACAGCGTATTTAATTTCCTATTCTAATAATTATATGAAGAAATTCTATTCTGCTATTCCACATTGAAAGTAAGCTCAGAGTATTATTGATTGCAACCTGGAACAATAGTTGCAATCTATAAAGTAATGATGGGGTCTCCACTAGGAGGCGCTATGTTATTCTACAAGTTATATTATATTATTGTTTTAATAATTCTGTTGTATAATAGTTTTTATTTTTCAGATCTGCGGTCCTCATGCCTTAAAGAAACTTCAGTTTTATTTTCTTTTTCACAAATTTTTACAGAATTCTGAACCTTATAATTTTTACTGACAGAGGTTGCTACATCTAAAGCAATCCCTCCCAAACCTTTTCTTGCAAATCCAAATTGATTTTATTAAATTGAATGATAGAATTGATTCTTCAAGGTTAAAAAAAGTAAAAACTTCACTTTTATCCTTACCTTAGTAATTTTTTGCTGTATGCCAGTTTTTAATATTTTCCAGATTTACAGCCTTCCTGCCATGAGGAGATGTGAAGATGAACACTTTGCAGTTTATTTTAACATTTTTCTAACACCTTTTGACTTTTGATCCTTGATCTAATTTTGTTTTTGATAACTTTTTGATAAGATTTTTAGCTCATATTATGTGTTATCTGTTGTCTGTCTTGATGCTGACTTTTCAATTAGAGAAAAAACAATTTTGGATAGCATTAGGGAGCACATTCTTGTTTATTTTCTGAAGTTTGAAATTTTATTAGAATGGTTTGAGGTAACTGAGCAAATTTGGGATATGGCTTTTGTTCCCCCTACCCCTACCTCCTCTGTTCATCTCTGTCTGCCTGTCAGCTGTAGGACAAGATGCTGAAGGGAACAGGAGCTTTTTGAAATGGACTGCTCGTCAACATTCTGCTGACTCTTCCTGCCTCCAATAAGCATCAGAATCCTACCTAATGTCTCACACAAAAGCACACACTTGAATAAAATGTTTAATTCTAAAACAACTCTGTATCCTCTTTTCCAGCAGATTTTTCTTTTCTTTGTTGTCATGATGCAACAGTTTGAACATGTTCTAATAGTGGAAAAACCATACTGAGGCACAGCATGTACTCAGTATGTAATGTAAGAACTCTGTCACCCTTTTCCACATGTCTATGTTGGAAGGCATTCTTGAAGCCAAGCCTCTGCCTCTCCCTGCTTGTTTAAATACAGGAATGCTTTGCTTAGTGTATTTGCCAATAGTTCTTATTAATGGCTTTTACTCTAAGGAGATTCTACAGTAGGCAGAATTTTAGATACCATATATACAGTAAAAAGGTAGCCATATTAGATTTTTTTGAAAAATGCCTTCTTGATAGTGAAATCATGGTAGAGATCCCTTTTAAAAGGCCAAAAGGAAAATATTTAACAGAACATGACTGTGGTGGGATATAATTCTAACAAAATCACCATTCCTCCAGCAACCAAGGTGGATAATTCAGAATTTATTTACAGGGAAGAAAAACACATGAAAAATGTCTTTGCTGGGACGTTCAGGGTTGCAAGTAAAACCTGGTGTTGCGTCCATCGGTCTTCGATGGCTTTGCCCCGCTTGTTGCACCCCTATCTCGGCTCCTCCCGCTTACCTGGGCAAGATGGCCTCCACAGCGTCGTCATGCCGACTTCTCTGGCGTCCCCGGAATGGCTATGGTGCAGCCGTACGCCACTGACCCTCCCAGGTACCTGCTAGGGTGCATGTGCGCGCGCAACCCACGTCTAAGTACGCCTAGTGGCGCGAACCTCGAGGGCGTTCCCTCATCTGATGTCAAGCCCATCTGGGTATATCTACTTCTCAAGATTGCTAGCTCATCGAGTTGGCAAAGGCTTGAATGGTCACGAACTGTTCCTGTCTGTGTTACTCTGCCGCTTCCCTGCTGCCTGCAGGAAGCTCTCCTTTTGCCCTTCGGGGTTCTACTACTAACTTGGGTACCCGCTACTCGGGGGCCCTCTGTTCTATTTTCAGGTGCCATTCAGGGAACAGGTACTCGTTCCTCGAGGGCCTGCTCTCCCTGCCTCAGTGCCTGTACCTACAACAACTATCTGGTGGAATTGCATCCATAACAGCTAACACCAAGTGAGTACTCTAACATCTCATCTGTCTCATCCACAGTAACCCTTGCTGCGGAACCTCCTGACATCACCAAGGAGAGAAGGGCGCCCTCTGCCAAGGTCCTTGGGACTACAACTCACCACTGCCACCTGGTGGCTATCTTCAAGCTGTATAATAAAAGAGTTCAATTCTGGTGTTTTGTGTAAAGAGACTAGTCCAGTGCTGTGGCTCCTCACGGGGCTCCTCCCGATGGGCGTGGTCATCTCCACAGCACCCAAGGATTTACTAAAACATACGTAATAACAACACCTGGCTCTATCAGAGCACTAGCTAAACTCCTGTTTCAGGTCATTGGTGCTAGGAAAGTGGCTATTATCCTGAGCCCATCTTATAAACATTGTTCACTAACTAGATATTGTTTTAGTTCATTTTTTATGTGATATATGGCAGATGTTTTCTTCTTTTACACCACTTCAGGTATTCCTTTTGATCCATGAAGGCGGTATAGAATTTTGTTAAAATAAATACATGCATAAATGGTTCTTGCCCAGCCAAGTCAAAGTACTGCTTCAGAGAGTCTGTTGCCACTCTTGATTTCCTCACCTTCATGATGCTTTCCGGGGAAGTTCCTCAATTCTTCTGGCACCAAGGAGCAGCAAAGGTCTGTGTGAACTCTTCAGATAGCTAGTCAAGGATGCTTGGTTTCTTTATCTTGATGAAGGGTCCCTATTGTAGACCCAGTATTACAAGTACTGGGTCTGTAATTTGGCTTACAATACAGTTTGTATTGGCTGTTAGGCCAGCTGCATTCAGGAATTCCAATAGTGCTGTTAATGTTGACAAATGTGACTCCCAGTTGACATTATATAAACTACCATATCATCTAGGTACACACCTGTATATTTTTTATGGGATCTGAGATGCTGAAACAAATAAAGCACTCCATGAAGGCTAAAAGGCAATATGGGGACATGGTAAAACTCAGTAACATATGTAAGGAACCTGTGAATTTCCTACCAAAAGAAGTGAATCAAATTCCAGGGAAGGTACAGGAAGATTAGTTAGCTAGAAGTTTGGGTTCTTCCCCATTTGGGAGAAGTACATGGTATGCTCAGAGCCTTTATAAACACCTGTTACCAACTCAGAGTTTGGATTTTTGATTGGATTTTCCAAGTTAACCTCTCTAAGGGCAGCATGTCCTATGCTGTACGAAGTTTATTATTTCCCTGGGTTAGGCCTCTAGAGTCTCTCTAAATTGAAATTTAGGACAAGAAAGGATACAGAGCGACTCGTACCTGTAGTGTTTTGTCTATGTTTTGGTAACTGCTTTAGGTGTTAGAGGTGGAAGTTCTTTTTCCACCCTTCCTGCCTCTTGTTGTTTTGTTGTTTTTTTAGTAATACTTTCTTTTTTTGTGTTACTGAGCTCTTCAGGGCCCAGGGGCTCAGATACTGCTGGATGAGGAGAGGTCCCTTTCCTTTCAAAAGGACTGAGAGAAGAAGAGGTGTCATCAAGGATAAAAGACTTGCATCCATCTTCTAGGAGAAGTTGAAGTATGGTATAAGAATTTTGCATGGACTCAGGGAGAATTGTCAGAAAAGTGTGATAAGTTGCCTATCAGGAATCGCACAGTTGGGAGTGGAGAATGTTGAAAACTAAAGGGAACTAACAAAATTGGGGCTTGTGATGTTAGTAGTCAACTGAAATAAATTTTTCCTTTATTTCCATGGGACAAGTTGAGCAATAACAGGTACATTTTTAAACCTAGGCACGCGCAAATACCAGGAGATATGCGTGTGGCCAGGCCGTGCACATGCCGAGCGCGTTTTTGAAACTGCCAGCCATGCGCATATCTCCTGGTACATGTGGAAGTGCCAGGGTCTGTAAAAGGGGCGGGGCCAGCCGGACAGCGGCCATTATGCCATAATCCAGGGAAGCGTGTGCCGGGAGCCGGCCAGCGCGCGGAACTTACTACAGCTCAGGAGAGCAAGTAAGTTCAAAAACAACAAAAAAAAAATAGGTTAGTTGGGGGGTTGGGGTCAAGGAGGAGAGGGGGAGGAAAAAAGGGTAGTTAGAGGGATAGGGAAGTTCCTTAATTGGAGCGAATTGGGAGGGAACTGGGAATGGCCTGATTGCGTCACGTGCTTTTTTTTTTGAAAGAAAATAACCCACCCTTGCACGCACAAGTCGCAACCCACCCACACATGCTTGCACCGATATAAAATCGAGCATGCATGGGCGTACGTATCACATATTATAAAATTGGCACATCCATGTGCGTGCGCCAGGAGCCGCGCTCACATGGACATGCCGTGCGCATGTTTGAAAATCTACCTCTAAATTACTAAGGAAAGAGAAGTAAGGAGCCAAATTACCTAAAGAATTACCCAAAGAAACTGGAGAGTTGATTGTTGGAAAAAGTATAGTCACAAATTTATTAAATGTAATTTTGTGAAGATCAATTGGACAATTTTCAATTTGAGTTGATAAGAATCATCCATTCACTTTTATCAGTAAAATTGAGTTGGGACCCATACAGTTTCCAGCATGGCAATTGATGATGTCTAAGAGAAGATATTGTCAGTGCTGTTTGCAAGGTGTGAGGAAAAAGAAAAATTGGGGAACAGACAACGTAAAAGGGCCTTGAAGATGAGCTTCCCTCCACAGGGGATCCTGGAATCTAAGAGGTGCATAAAATGCAAAAACTGTACAAATAGTGTCCAAAACTTGAGCTGTGAGCTTTTCGGTCAACACCAGGGTTTTTCCCACCCAGACGCTAAACAAAGATGGTAACTTTCAAACCAGCATGCAGGTGCACTTTGGCGCGGGTGCGTCAGCATGCACACAGATATGCAACTATTGTATAACTTGCGCACATGTTATAAAAACAGCCTATTTTTAATTAGGTATATGTCTAGGCATGAAAATCATGCTTCTACTGCATAAGTCGGGGAATTTTAAAAGGGTACATGTGTACACTATTGCCAATTTGTCCACCAGTTCACCCAGTTAACAACTAGTTCTTCCATCACCCCCCCCCCTCGGCTGAATATTTTACACTCCTCCCACTTACCCCAGACTCGTAAAATCCCTCAGGTATGGTTAGTTTTTTTATTTTGTTAAACTTGCACCTCTTCTCTAGCAGAAGGTAAATTTATGAGGTAGGGGATCTGGACGCACACATAGGCGCATACGTATTTACGCTCACATCTCTTAGCCATGTTTCCAAATGCCCATGCCCCTTTTTGAAAACTTTTGAGATGTGCGTGCAGCAGGAGATACGTGCACATTGACAATTCAATGCCATATATTATAGCAATATTCAAAAGCCCACTAACTCATGTAAAGTGCATTTACACATGTAAATCTCAGTTTTAAGAATGTAAATCCTTTAGAAAATTACGCATTATAGGTTCAGGAAGCATTCCAGAACCTATTCTTCTGTAATCTTCAGATTTATATGGGCCAATGATATGGCCAGATTGCTAATTTTCTCCCTAGTGTAGGGTATTGTCCCCTTCAGTTATCGTCAGCCACCAAAGTTGTCATTCGGGTGGTCTCTAAGGCCAGAGGTAAGGAAAAGGTAAGGAAAAGCTTCCAAATTATGGCCTAGGATGATAGGAAAGGGAAGATATAGATTAACTGCTACTCAGGGATGTTAAGTTTAAAACATGCTCATAGGCTGGAATTTTAAATCATGCGTGCAATTAGTTGAGTATGATTTAAAATATGTGCTTATGTGTGCTCCTAATTTTATGCAGTTACTCGAGCAAATGTATCTTGCATATCTTCCTTAGAATTTTGAAAGCTTCAACATGCACAGATATCACAGCGCAGCAAGCCTGGAATCATGGAGCACCCCCGTAGAAACAATGCAGGACCACAGGACTGGTCTTCTGCTTAACCAACCCCCTCCCCCGCAGGTTGAGCCCTTGGGTTCTGGGTCTGGAAGGACTTGTCTCTGGCAGAACCTCATGGTGCAAACATAGACTGGGAATTTCTGTGCAGGCTGGGAGCTGGGGTCAGGATCTGACATCAACGCCTTCCATTCCCCTTTGCCCCCACCCCTCTGGCATCATCACCTTCCCGCTCCCTCAAACTCCTGGCATCACCATCCCTCTTTCATTCTGCTGGCATTACTCTCCCTTCCCTCAATATGGCATAACTACCTCCTCCCTCTACTACTAACTGGCAATATCACCCTCCCTTCCCTCTACTCCCAACTATCTGGGCTCATCACCTTCCCATCCCCCACCTCCCTACATCATCAACCTCCCTTTCTTCTCTCCTCACTCTCCTTGCATCATCACCTTCCAACCCCACACCATCACTTTCCCTCCCCCCCAAGCCATAATCATGTTTTATCTTTTTTCATCCTCCCCTGCCCCCACCTTTCTCTTCTTGGGATTGCTTTTGGCAAGCAGTGTTTCTTACTCCGCAGCATCACTGTTAAGTCAGAACAACACAGGATCCCATAATCTCAAGATATCCATCAGCCCCATGTGTTTCTGACTTCAGAGCAAAGCTGTCAGAAAAGGAGGAAGCAGATAATTCATCTTGCCAGCAGTGCTTTGCGAGAAGAGAGGAGATGACTTTGCACTGCCAATGGCAGTTGTGGTTGCCTCCATCTTTTTTTCTGCCAGACGGTGCAAATTTCGCACATGGTACACAAGTTGTGAACCTCTATACTAAACTATTAAAAGGAACATAGACTTTTATGCTGATTCTCAAGGGGGCACTAGAGAGCTTGGTACTGGATGGACAGCAGAAATCTAGTTTAAAAACAAAACAAAAAAACAAACTAAATCCTGCCAGTACAATTGCTCTCTCTTCCAAATTCTTATCCCAAAAGATATCAGTCATGGCCAGTGATAGCTTGGGTAAAAGAGAAGTGACTTTTGCAATGGTACACGGTGTGAAATGGTCCAAACAGGACACCTCCATCACCAAAGAAACTGGCTGCTGGCTAGGAAACCAAAACAGAAACCTAAAGGTGTTAATGACAGGGAATCATGGTGCAACTAAAGAAAATGAACAGAAATGGCTTAATTTAAGTGCAATTCTTTGTCTCAAAAGAGAGTGGATGGCTTGGCACAACAAACTTTCTTAGGGAAAAATGCTGTGGCACTGTTGCAAGACAAAGTCAAAATCATTCCTGAACAGAAAGGGGATTTTGACAATAAAAAATAACGAAGTCATAAAAAAATAATCTGAGGATTTGGGGAATCCCGGAAGTAATGGAACATGAAGATCCATAGAAATTTATGGAGCCATATTTGCCAAAGCTACATGCAATTCAATTTATGGAGTATTTTGAGAGGAGGAAAATCTTCAAAATAAGTCAATTAGTGATAAATTTTAGTGATTGACCAATTTTACTCCCATTGCTGGTAATCCACAAACTAATATTAGACATCTAATAATCAAATTTAAAAAACTTAGATTTAAACATATCACTCCTTACACAGCTTCAAAAACTTTTAAAATTCTACAAAAATTAAGGTGCAGATAGAGGATAAGCAGTGAGATGGGCACTATCCAGTCATCTGCACCAAGTGCTACATGTACGATTATTTACTTATTGTTGAGAAACTATGTCTACAAAAAGCTCCTGGCTCTCAGAGAATGAGTCTGATCTCTGGAGGGTAGGGTGGCAGACCTGGAAGAGCTGACACAGACAGAGAGAGATATATAGAGGAAACTTTCAGGAACATAGTAGAGCAGTCCCAACTCTAGTCTATCAGCCTTTTGCTGCTTTGGACCAGCAAATTCACTTGAAAGAAGACCATCACCTTGATATGATAGAAAGTGATCCTGTAGTGAGGACCTATTCTGCAAGTGATGCTTTAACCGCTCACAGCAAATATGTGCCCCCAGGGCCGTATGCCCAGGAGAAAAGAGTTAGGAATGCCGTTAAACTTGCTGATTTGATCATTTGAAAAAGAGATTGCTGGGTGGCTGATGGACATGAGAATCATTTGGTATCTTTCCTACCTGGTGTGAAGGTAGTGGACCTCACAAGCCAGCTAGAAAGTTCTGGGACAAGCTGGCTTTCATGATACACATGGGTATCAATGACAAATGAAGGTCCAGGTTGGAGGTTCCAGAGGCTAAATTTAGACTTTTAGGTAGGAAATTGAAATCTGGAAACTCCAGGTTTGCATTCTTAGAAATGTATCCTATTCCATGCGCAGAACTCCAGAGGCAGGCTGAGCTCCACAATCTTAATGCATAGACTAGATGGTGGTGCAGGGAAGATGGCTTTAGATTTGTCAGGTACTGGGGAATGTTCTGGGCAAGGAAGAGCCTATTCTGATGGAATGGGTTCCACCTTAAACAGAGCAGAACCTGGCTCTGGCACCAACATTTAAAAATGAGATAGAACAGCTTTTAAACTAGACCAAGAAGGAAAGGCGACAGTCACTCAGAAGCACATGGTTCAGAAAGAAGTATCTTCCAAGAATACTTGCAAAACAGAAAAGTCAGAATTCCCCAGTTGAGAAACTGGGTTAAGGCGGAAGTAGCCCAGATGGATATAGATCACATATATGTGAACAACTCTACACTGCCTGCATCATCTGCTAAAAAGCACGTTATAAATACAAAAAGAAAAAAAAAAGTGCAAATACAAAGCATACTTTAAAATGTCTGCATGTGAATGTTGGAAGTCTGAATAGTAAGATTAGAGAGTTAGAATATAGACATTATAGGCATTTCAAAGACATGGTGGAAGGAGGATAACCAATGGGATACTGATACAAGGATATAAATTATAATGGCATGACGGGGCAGATTAAATTAGTGGAGGTGTGGTAGGGTCAAGCATGATATAAATCCTGTAGAAAAGAAAATGTATTGAGGAATCCTTATAGACAGAAATTCTATGTTTAATGGGTAAGAGTAAAGTAGTGGGTGTATACTACCATCCACCTGACCAAGATTACGAAACAGACTCTGAAAAGTTAGCTGAAATTAGAAAGGCAAATAAAGGTGGCAACACAATAATAATGGGATCTTTTCATTACTCCAGTATCAATTACAAGAATGACTCAGTGGGACATGCTAGAGATACTAAGTTTCATGTGGCAACTAGTCCTAGAACTGAGGAGAGGGGTAGCTAGTCTAAAGTAGAATGAACGACCAGGTGCAAGATGTTATCATGATTGGGCTACTATGCAATAGTGATCATAATGCAATCAAGTTTGACATAATCACTGGAGGGAGTATATTAAGTAAAATACTGCAGTAGTATATAACATTAAAAAGGAGAATATGATAGAATAAGGAAATCAGTTAAAAAAAGGAGCACCTGCAAAGGTTAAAAGTTTGCATGAGGTGTGTACATTGTTTGAAAATACCATCTTTGAAGCCCAAATAAAATATATCCCATGTATTAAAAAAGTTCAAAGGAAGACCAAACGACTGCCAGGATGGTTAATGGTGAGGTAAGAGAGGATGTTATAGCTAAAGGGGCATTTTTAAAAAAATGGAACACAAAAGAAAATAGGCATGAGCATAAGTACTGGCAAGGCAGATGTTAGTAGTATTTGGAACAATGGCATATTAAATAAATAAATAAATAAATAAATAAATAAATAAATAAATAAATAAATAACTAGTAAGGCTGACCAAGAGAGAATTTGAGAAGAAGATTTCCAGAGATGCAAAAACTAATAATAAAAATGTTTTCATGTACATTCAAAGCAGAAAGCCTGCGAGGGCGTCAGCTGTGCCACTAGATGATAAAGGTGGAGGGAGGACAAGGAATAGCAAAAAAACTGAATGAATTATTTGCTTTGGTCTTTACAGAGGAGGATATTGGGAACATATCCACACCTGAAACGTTCTTTTAATGGTGATGATTCTGAACAACTAAAACAAATCTCTATGATAATGGAGGATGTAATAGATCAAAATGACAATCTAAAGAGTACAAATCACCAGGACCCAGAGTGCTAAAAGAACTAAAACATGAAACTTTAAACCTGTTACTTGTAATCTGAAACCTATTATTTAAAAAAAACTACAATATCTCAAAACTGGAGGGTGGCCAATGTGATGCCAATTTTTAAAAAAGGGACCCAGGAGTGATCCAGAAAGCTATAGGCCAGTGAGCCTGACATCAATGCTGGGCAAAATTGTAGAAGCTATTCTTAAAAACAAAATCATTGGTCATATAGACATGGCCTTAATAAGGAAAAGTTAACATGGTTTTAACTAAGAGAAGCCTTGCCTTACAAATCTTTTAGGTATTTTTACAGGAATGTACATCATGCAACTTTTCAAAAATGGCAGCAGTAGGCATGTAACTTTGTGTGATGTGGTGTGAATGGCAATATCCTGCAATGGTAGGTATAGCTTTTTGTCCAGAGGTTTGAGCTGGTTTAAGTGTGACTGAGACTTTTGAAATGTATACATATGTGCTTATTTCTAGTATGATATACTTGGGGTTTACTGCGACAAGAAGGACCTCCGAAGAAGCCCTTTTAGGCAAAACATGTCAGGAGCAATATCACTATATATGGTTTTCCCTTTGACTCAGTGTTTCCCAACCTTTCCGAACCCAAGGCACACCTGCATTTACTAAAATATTGTCTGACACACCAGCCTCCATAGGGCAAGCAATGTGGACATGAAAATTCATATGGTCAAAAGAAAAGCTAGGTAAGCACTGAAAGCCCCACTAGTCTTGCTTACAAATTTTAAAACAAAGAGGAGACTGAAGCATACATGAACCCATGAAAATGAACCACTTCCCTCTATATACAAGTGCAAGAGAAGCAAGAAGCTTGTGTAATGGGAAAAGCTAGCTCAGTTAACTTGGTTGTCAGATGTAGCAACCAGAGCTCCTCTTCTGCTGCTGCTCCCAACACTCAGAATGCATCACATTCAGAGTTCAGTGCACACTCTATCTGTCTCACTCAGCTTGGGGATATGAAAGGCTGGAAGGACTCAAAGGAGGCAGCTCAAGAGAGAGAGAGAAGAGGAGGTACTCTGTGTGCCACAATAAGTGGGTCTCAGCTATCCATGCCCTGCCCATTAATTACCACATTTCAATGCTCATGCTGTAGCTGGGAAAAAGAGGCATGCATGATTACACAAGTTCTCAGAAAGAAGCTCTAAAATGTTCAAGAGCTATCACTGGTGTCTCTTGTTGCTGTGCAATGCTGAGAGCAGAACCCAGGTGTTCGCCTGAATCTGACCATCTGGCAGTAGTGACTTTTCTGTGGCACACCTGATCAGGTCTAAAGGCACAGCAATGTGCCATGGCACACTGGTTGAGAAACAATGCTATAACTGAAGCACTGTAGAGTCAAATCTTCAGCCTGTCCTTTTGAAACTTGGATGTGAATTGGATCAGTGGTTTGGGAATTTGATGATATTGCACTTTAATTTTGGAGCATCAGGAAATAATGAACATTCATTTCTCTAAATTTGAGCTAACCCCATATGTTTCTCTAAATTTGAGCTAACCCCATATGTTATTGTTCATTCATTATTGGAGTCACATATGACTGAGATGAAGACTCAACTCTAATAACGAGGAAGTACAACATTTTTTGTGACTGGTCTCAATGCATTGGGCCGGATTTTCAAAAGGTTACAGGCGCCGGGCCTATTTTAAAAAGGCCCAGCAACGTGTGTAAAGCCCCGGGACGCGTGTAAGTCCCGGGGCTTGCAAAAAGGGGCAGGGCGTGGGCAGTCCGGAGGCGGGACCAGAGTCTCCAGGCACAGTGTCCATTTGCCGCTGTGCTTGGGATCGCGCGACGGCAGTCGGCCAGCACATGCAACTTACTTCAGCCCCAGGGCTGAAGAAAGTTTAGAAACAAAAAAAAGAAGATAAAAAAGGTAGGGGGGGGGGGGGGGGAAGGGAAGGGAAGGGGAGGTGGGGTGGAGGGGTAGGGAAGTTCCCTCCGAGGCTGCTCCGATTTCGGAGCAGCCTGGGAGGGAACGGGAGAAGGCAGTGCGGCTCAGAGCAGGTTCAGCGCGTGCAAGGTGCACAATTGTGCACCCCCTTGTGCGCGCATGTTATAAAATAGGGCGTACATGTGAGTGCGCCGGATAGCGCTCCCACATGTATGCCTGCGCGCTCCTTTTTAAAATCTACCCCATTATGTTTGGGGATTTTTTGGGGGAGGTTGGCTTATGCTCTCCATCGAGGAGTCAAAATCCAGCAGCTGGGCCTGGTGGAGGGGCTGGCTGAGTCTTCTGAGGCTGGGATTATCTGGCCTGACCTTTCTGGAAAGGTCTGGAGTGGCAACCTCGAGTAGCAGGAGGATAATATCTCTGTGGCTTGAAGGACGGCCGCTTAGAGTCTCTTCGGAATGTCCTTTTAGAGGTGGACGGGAAATTAGAAGGCATGGACAAAAGCTGGCGTAGCGTCTCATGGTAGTCTTTGAGCTGTGCTACAGTCTCCTGGATTTTGTCCCCAAAGAGATTATCTCCAGCGCAGGGCAGGTCAGCCAATTGGTCCTGTACCTCTGGTCTTAAGTCAGAGGACTTCAGCCAGGCCCACCTTCGTGCACTAATTCCTGCTGCGGATACCCTACAGGCAGTTTCAAAAATATCATAGGCAGCGCGGACCTTGTGCTTGCCAGCATCTATTCTAGACCCTTCTGAGCCAGGGCATTAAGTTGATCCTGAAGCTGGTTGGGTAAAGATTCAGAGAAATCCTGGATCTTCTTGAATAGGTCTCTGTTATACTGGGTCATGTATAACTGGTAGGAAGCAATGTGAGAAATAACATTGGCTGGGCCCATACTATGGAACACGATGCCACCCGAACTCAGATTACAGAATAATCTCAAAACTTTTAAGAAAAATCTAAAAACATGGCTCTTTAAAAAAGCCTTCACTAAAGAGTGTGGAGGGTAGAGAATGAAAGTACAAGGTAATGCAGATGAGAATGAATTTAATCAATCCTACTTTTAAGAAGTAATATTTCAAAGCGATAGTAACTCAATAATATACCTGGACTTGACCAACATTACTCAAATAATGATTTTATTTATGAAATTGTAACCGAACTTTATTGGCACCTGTTAGAATGTAAGATATCCTACATTTACTTACCTTAGTCTATGTGCCTATTTGTAAACCGTTGCGATGGTATATAACTTAGCGACGGTATAGAAAAGTTTTTAAATAAATAAATAAACATTGATCCATGGAAAACACGACGGCCAAATGCATGGAGGAACCTCTGTTCTTTCCCTGGAGGAATGGAAGAATGAGGTTTAGAACGTCATGCTTTTTTCTGGGCTGACTCCACAACCACAGAATGGTGGTCCAGCTGTGATTTTTGGAAACCAGGGGCTGTCTGTACGAGATAGGTGGCATCGGTTTCCGATTTACCGGTGGTACAGAGCCTGGATGCTCCCAATTCCTCTTCAGCAAGTCCAGGAGAACTTCATGAACAGGTATGAACATGATCTCCTTGGGTTCATGTGCGAACTGGAGCACTTCCAGCATTTTGTGTCTGGAGTCCTCTTCTGTCTGAAGTTGGAATGGTATGGCTTCAGACATTTCCTTTATAAAATGAATAAAGGATAGGTCCTCTGGGGGAGAGCGTCTTCTCTCCTCAGTGGGAGACAGCTCTGAAGGTAGATCATCAGTATCCTGGGAAGAATCATCAGTCCAAGAATCATAAGGTTGATCACTGGCTCCCATAGGATTTCCAGAGGGGAGTAATGGTGCCATTCCTGAAGGATCAGGCCTAGGCACAGACGGCATCGATGGTGGCACCGATTGAGGACGATGAGGTATTGATGGCAGAATAGGCACAGATGGAACCGGTGACATCGACGGGTGAATCGGTGGTAAGATCCCAGATGGTCCGGGGATAGGTTACGGCATCGGTGTTTCCTCATCTTCCGATGACAAAGGTATTGGCGTGGAAGGTGGTGGACATACCGGTATCCTCGGATCCACCGGTGGAAGGGCACCGATCTGTGCATCCAGTCTGCCAAGTAGCGGTGCAAGCACCATGGGAATCGGGTCGTGACTGGGTCTGGCATCAGTGTTGGCGCCGATGGAGGTTGGAAGCCCTGCAGTGCCTTACCGATGGCCTCTTGGCTCATCTGATCCAATTCCTTGCGGAAGCCTGGGGCGTGCAACCCCAACTCCGGAGTAGGAGGCAATACTGGCGTAACCGAAGTTCTAGAGTCACGGCTCCCGGCACCAATGAAGGTGGGGGAACACCTCGGTGACCCAGTTGCAGAGGAGGATGGGGCCTTCTCTGGACGGTATTTAATTGTCGAAGGCTCTGTTGACGCCGATGCCGAGGGCTTGCCTGGATCAGTGGGCTGAGCCTTCCGATGACAGTGTTGATGTTTTTTACGATGTTCTCCTCGGTCCTTCTCCAGAGCCGATGAGGAGGAAGTCGACACCTTTGGAGTAGTCGGTGCCAGTCAGGCAGCACCGGTGTCCCACTTCTGGCAAGAGTTCAATGGCACCAGCTCAGACAATGTCGAAGCGGTCGATGGAGTCAGAGGCTTTACTTGAAAAAGAAACTCCATCTTCTCTGAGCGAGCCTTAAGGCCCTTCGGTGTCATTTGGGCACATTTGGTGCAAGTTAGGACCCTATGCGGGTCTGTGATGGACATTGTCCGAAGACAGTCGGGGCACCGACGAAAACCCGACACCATGGCTTCCTCAAAAATTTAGCTGCGGTGCGGTCGATGGCCGGTAGGCCCTGAAGGGTAAACTAGACAGGAATCGACCGCAAACTAGGGTAAAGTCTTACCTTTCGACCGCGGAGCATGGAATCGATAGGGGGACCCCTATTGGGTAGAATGTTTTGAAAATTTTGAAAGAAGTTCCGTGAGGAAAATTCCTGTCAGGAATCTCTAGAGAGCTCCTTAACCCGTGTGGCTACTGCTGCACAGAAAAAAAGAGACTGAAGGGGGACCCCTGCTGGATGCAGGGTTAGTGCCATGCTGGGCATGCCCAATAGGTGCCAGTGAAAGTTCTAGAAACTTTGACAAAAGTGTTCCGTGATTGGGCTCCATCCTGATGATGTCACCCATATGTGAGGACTACCATCCTGCTTGTCCTGTGAGAAAGAGTTCTCTCACCAATCCATCCATGTTTAATTTTAAGGATTCTGTTGCAGAAAGATAACCATCTCATCCTTTAGACTTAATATAACTCAAAATTTACTTTCACTTAACAGGGTGGTAGAGAACATTAAGGGGTAAATTTTAAAATCCATGCACGCGCACATGGTCACAGCAATTTCATAATATGCGCACGTCGGCACGTGCACATTATAAAATATGATTCCGGGGGAGATCACGTGATGCGGTGAGCTAGAAGGACGTTTCCTCGCCAGCTCCAGGGCCCACTTCACATACCGCGCTACATCCTAACCCGCAAATCATTCAAGCCGGGATTTAAACTTAGAAGCGAGAAGAGCACATGTCAATAATCAAATATATGAATAAATTGAACACCCCGATGACATCCAAAGGAGGTAAAAGGGAGAAGGAAAAACCAAAAGCCACCCCTCCTAAGATGGCGGCCGCCGGAGACATCAAAGAAGCGATACGTGAAGCGCTTGAAGATAAATTAAATAACATTACCGTACAAATAGGGGAGGTCAAAGAGACATTAGCCGACCTGATCCCCCGTATTCACCACATAGAAAACCGCATATTCAATGCAGAAGACGACGCAATCCAGACTGAGCGCAAGATGACGGAGACTGAGAAAGCAAAATTGCTTACCTTGTAATAGGTGTTATCCCAGGATAGCAGGATGTAGTCCTCACATATGGGTGACGTCCAACGGAGCCCTAGTGCAGGAAAACTTTCTGTCAAAGTTTCTAGACACTTTTGACTGGCCCAGTGAGGCCACTGAGCATGCCCAGCATGCTATGACATTCTCTGCCACAGGTGTCTCTCTTCAGTCTCTTATGTAGCAATGAGCTTTTGCAAAAAATAAATAATAATAAAAGGTATGAGACCCAACTCCGCGGGGTGGCGGGTGGGTTCTGTGAGGACTACATCCTGCTGTCCTGGGATAACACCTATTACAAGGTAAGCAATTTTGCTTTATCCCAGGACAAGCAGGATGCTAGTCCTCACATATGGGTGATTAGCAAGCTATAGGCTGAGTCATTTTGTAGTGAAGCGTTACTGAAGCATGGTTGCTAAAATGAGTCAGCCGAAGATCACAGCAGGTTGGATGTAAAAGGAGTTGGGGTTAAACTGGAAACAAGTTCTTTAAGACAGATTGTCCATAGGTTGAATCTTGTCGTCCTTGTTTATCCAAACAGTAATGAGCTGCAAAGGTGTGACGAGAACTCCATGTTGCTGCTTTACAAATGTCAAGAATTGGCACTGAACGATAGTGTGCTACTGAGGTTGACATTGCTCTTACTGAGTGAGCTTTTACTCGCCCTTGGAGAGGAAGGCCTGCTTTTTCATAACAAAACTGTATGCAATCCGCTAGCCAGTTGGAAAGGGTATGTTTTCCTACTGCTTTCCCTGGTTTGTTTGGATCATAGGAAACAAAGAGTTGATTGGATTTCCTGTGGACTGCAGTGCGGTTTAAGTAGAAAGATAGAGCACGCTTGCAATCCAAGGTATGTAAGGCCCTTTCTCCTTGATGAGAATGAGGCCTTGGAAAGAATGTCGGTAAAACAATGGATTGGTTCAAGTGGAATTCCGTAACTACCTTGGGAAGGAATTTTGGATGTGTACAGAGTACCACTCTATCATGTAGAAAATTTGTATAGGATGAGTCTGTGACAAGTGCTTGTAACTCACTAACCTGTCTAGCTGATGTAATGGCTATGAGGAAGATAGTCTTCCATGTGAGAAATTTAATATCACAGGAATCTATGGGTTCAAAGGGAGAATGCATGAGCCTTGATAAAACCAAATTTAGATCCCATTGTGTGACTGGAGGTCTAATTGGTGGTTTGAGTTGAGTTAAGCCTCTCATAAATCTATGGACAAGAGGTTGTGTAGAGATTGGTGCATCTGCTATCTTGTTATGGTAAGCAGAAATTGCACTTAAATGTACTCGTACAAATGAAGTCTGGAGACCAGATTCTGAAAGATGGTACAAATAGTCTAGTAAAGAAGTTGTAGGGCAAGCAAAAGGATTGATGTTGTTTTGCTTGCACCACACAGTAAATCTCTTCCATTTGGAAGCGTAGTTCTTTCGAGTTGAAGGTTTACATGAAGCTATAAGCACTTGAGATATATGGGTTGAAAGATTTAGTGGTTGTAATATCAAGCTTTCAACATCCATGCTGTCAGAGATAGGGATTGAAGGTTGGGATGGCGCAGTCATCCCTGATCCTGAGTTATGAGAGTGGGAGCTACTCCCAGGTGAATTGGATCCCTGACTGAGAGGTCTAGAAGTGTGGGAAACCATACTTGTCGAGGCCAATACGGGGCTTTGAGTATCATGGACCCCTTGTCCTGTTGTAGCTTCACTAGAGTTTTGGTTATGAGCGGTATCGGAGGATTCGCGTATATGAGGCCTGAGTTCCAAGGGCGAGCAAAGGCGTCCTTGGCTGGCTGGTTCTTCTGTTTGTGTAGAGAACAGAAGTTGTCCACTTTGTGATTCAGATGTGATGCAAAGAGGTCTATTGTTGGTTAACCCCAGTTTTGAAATATCCTGGTCGCTACTGAGGGATCCAGCGACCATTCGTGTGGTTGGAACTGATGACTGAGTCGATCCGCCACTACATTGTGAATGCCTGCTAGATAAGTGGCCCAGAGAAGTATGGAGTGGTTTAGGGCCCAGTCCCAAATCTGTGCAGCTTCTTGACAAAGGAGATACGAACCTGTACCTCCCTGCTTGTTGATGTACCACATGGCTACTGTATTGTCCGTTTGAATTAGAACAGTCTCGTGTGAAAGGAGTCCTTGAACGCATGTAGTGCATAACGTATAGCTCGAAGCTCCAGATACTGATATATACCAGAGAAGAAAAAAAAATTCTTCCAACAGCCAAACGGTACCCAAAAACACAATAAAGTTACATCCATTCAGAAACAAAATCTGCAGAACCCAACAATAAACAATTCACAAACAAATGCATACTTTTTATGGTAAGGATAAAGTACAGCAGCTATATGAACGTATATGTTCAAAAAATTATGCAGCTAAAAAAGGCTATCCATGAAGAGACTGAGCATTGAAGATCACTTATCCAGTTAATAAAGATGATGTAGGACTCAAGAATCTCAGTATACTGTTAGATCAAGGCATTAGTGTTTGTCCAAACTTTTCATCAATGAATGCCTGCAATTATTCAGGCAATCATGTTCTTATTCACAAAAATCCACATGGAACATTACCCAGATAAAAAGAAAGGGGAATATGAAAGAAACATTCAAATATCTGGCAGGTTTCCAAAAGCTACAAAACATTGGTATTTTCCTTAGAAGGAGCAGCTCAAGGAGAAGAAGCCATGGTGTGAGGTTAGGAGGAAGCAGGTTACCATCTCACAATGGGGAAATTAAAAAGGCTTATCCAGTCCTGTTTTTTTTCTCCCACTGCATGCATGAATTTGTAGTTCTGATTTTTCATTAATGTCCTTAAGATAATCAAAACTACAAATTCATACATGGAATGGGGCAAACCAGGATTGAATCAGACTATTTGGTCAACGTGAGTAAAGTGGCAACTGTGTGCTTATTATGTATTTTTAGATCCATAACTTATATATATATATATATATATATATTTTACTTCACTCATGTCCCTGCCTTGAGCATCGTTTGGAAATGTGTTTTCTAAATAAAATAATATAAGAGATGGCAGGAATAAAGGAAATGTGAAATGTTTATTCATTGAAAAAATAAATTGCAGATGCCTGTAAACATTTACCAGTAGAGATGGTAGAACATGACAAATTCAAACACAATTGAGACAGGAACAGAGGGACTTCCTAAAGGAAAGTGGCTTCTGCAGATGGTAAGGATAACTGGGCAAACTCTGAAGGTCATAAGGTCATTATCTGCTGATAAATACTATTTTTGGTACGTTAATGATACTGTGCTACTGCCATGATGCAGGACCTATTCCACTAAGTCCTCTAATATATTTTGGGGTGAGATTTCCATAGGTTTTCCATCTCACCCATGTCACCTGAACAAGGCTGTTATGCTCCTGTTTTTCCCCATTATATGCAGTTTTCTTAAGTAAATAAGAATTACAACTTCGGGCAAACAAAGGAGCAAAAGACAGACTAGATTAGTCTTTGGGGGCTGATGTAATAAGCTGTGCATTAAAATTGTGTACTGAAATTCAGTGCAAATTTTCACAGTTTTTTATAACTCCTGGTGCAATAAACTAATGGAGTTAGAAAATGCACACATACTCTAAAATGCATCTAAAACAAAAAATGTTTAAAATACATAAAAACATGGTTTACTTGCACAAAATCTTGACTACAGGTCCCAGCATAAGAACCCCAGCTTTTATCCAAAGACTAACATTAGCTCTGGAAACTTTACTTCACCTCAGACTAGGAGTTATGTTTCAAGCACTACAAAAACATGAGATAAACCAGTGCATCTCTCCACATTCAGGGGGTATTAGCTAATGTAATCATTAGCATAGGATTGGAATGAGTGTGTGCTAACCTGTATGCACATTGTTGTGTGCAAAACTCCTGGCTGCATTGCAATAATTTACACACAAAACAGGTGTTCCTAACTGTGGGATAAACTATGTACTTTCCTGAGCAAACCTTATTAAATACACCCTTCTTTCAGCTGACTTGGATGAGATGCAATCCAAGATTTACCACAGAGTCTCTCTCTGTAGGGAATAAGGAAAGAATCTCACTGGGTTAGCCAATTTAGAACTTGTGTGAGAATGATCAGATGTCAGGCATTGGGTATCTGCTTTTTAGGAGGCATCACTGCATGCTATTTGCTAGATGAATGTAGGTGTGCAGGGTACAGAGAAGGGCTACCAAAATGATAAGGGGAATGGAACAACTCCCTTATGAGGAAAGACTAAAGAGGTTGGGACTTTTCAGCTTGGAGAAGAGACGACTGAGGGGGGATATGATAGAGGTGTTTAAAATCATGAGAGGTCTAGAACGGGTAGATGTGAATCGGTTATTTACTCTTTCGGATAGTAGAAAGACTAGGGGGCACTCCATGAAGTTAGCATGGGGCACATTTAGAACTAATCGGAGAAAGTTCTTTTTTACTCAACGCACAATTAAACTCTGGAATTTGTTGCCAGAGGATGTGGTTAGTGCAGTTATTATAGCTGTGTTTAAAAAAGGATTGGATAAGTTCTTGGAGGAGAAATCCATTACCTGCTATTAAGTTCACTTAGAGAATAGCCACTGCCATTAGCAATGGTAACATGGAATAGACTTAGTTTTTGGGTACTTGCCAGGTTCTTATGGCCTGGATTGGCTACTGTTGGAAACAGGATGCTGGGCTTGATGGACCCTTGGTCTGACCCAGTATGGCATTTTCTTATGTTCTTAATAGGAATCTTGCAAGGGACTAACATATAGGACATTGATATTTTAACATATAAAAGATTCAGAAAAAGCTCCAAAAGCTCTACCAAATAGTAAAAACCAAAGAATAAGTTTATTTACATGTCATGTTTGACAGTTATTTAGAGTGCTTATATTCCACTATTTCAGGAAAAAAAAATCCTTCTCAGAGGAGTACAATATCAAGACATATCCATAGCAGCATAGTACAATATTTAAAACATATTGTTTGATTATTTGCCTTTTACATCTATATCTATATACACATACACACAATATATAAAATAAAAACTATTATATATATAGCTATGTAATATGAACTAAAATCAGACTAGGGTCTCATATTTGAATGTTATCTGTATTAACATAAACCCATAAGTTATGCCCTTTTGTGTAGCATACTTCTTTTCACCGTCATTAACGACAAAAAAACATGAAGGAACCATATCTTTCAGCAGGGTGGCACATGAAAGGGTCTGCGGTACAGTACCTAATCAATGAGAAATAATCCTGTATTCCAGCTCCACTCAAATAGTGCATTAAGCTGTTTTCTGTCAAGAGATGCTGTTGACCTCAAAACAGACACTTCTCATTTAACAGCACATTTCCAATATCCACTTTCAGTCACTTACAATGGCTATTTTCTTTGTTAATTCAAAGCCAAAAAAATAAAATCTTCCACTTTGATGCATGCTGTCGACATTAGCAGTAGCAGCTAGGCTATTCCCATGCCATGGCTGTCAGTTTGAAGAAAAGTGAAAGTAAGACATGTTTATAGCACGCTTGTCAGGTTTTGTTTTATATAGTAGGTAGCTCAAGGCACCTGTGACTAATGTCTTTTGGAGACAAAAGGTTTTTTTTTTTCTTTTAAATCTTCCCTGTCTAAAAAGCAGATGCTACCCCAGCTTTGTTTTGGACAAGGAACAGAGATGTGATCCATATAAGCCGACAAATATACTGTGTGGTCAATTGTTGAAGTTGCCACTGATCTTAAAATAAAATGCCTGTGAGGGGGAAAAATAAGCACCAATGCAAGATTAACTTCTTAGAAGAAGGCAGAAAGAAAAAAATATCTTAATGATTTAAGGTTTTGACAAAACAGATCCATGTATACCAATGGTTTATCAGTGTAAAATGTCTTGAAAAAAATTAAACTTCTCACCAAATGAACAGCAGCACATGCAAATAAATCGACAGCTGCTATTTTAAAAAAGTAAATAATTCAAATTCTGCAGATATGAAGCAAGTTTGCTTACCGTAAACGGTTTTCTGTAGATACAGGATGAATTAGCCATATTGAATGGGGTGACATCATCTAGCAGCACTGTCTCTCAAAGCTAAGGCTTTTGCCCTACTGGGCATGTGTAGTCCTCCCTGCACTAACCAGCCTTCTAGAAATTTCCTCAGTCCATATCAAAGGAGGATAAATGTTCATCTGTGATATGTAGGGTGGGAGGAAGATGGGAATGCAAGGCTAATTCATCCTATCTATGAAAAACACAGTTTGCGGTAAGCAAACTTGCTTCTTTTTCTTCAATAAGCAGCCTTAATTAGCCATGCTGAATGGGGAATCCCAAGCTGAGGGTTGTATTCGAAAAACAACCCTTTTTTTTTTTTTTTTACAATCTGGACTCCTCTATGGACAGCTTGCTACTGAATGATATCAGACTTAGAACTGCTCTTCCCACAGAACTATCTGTCTTGGTCTGTTCATCCAAACAACAGTGCACTGTGAAAGTGTGAACAGAGGACCAAGTAGCTTCTCTGCAGATATCTTCAAATTAGGACATTCTGAATATGTGCTAAGGAAGCCACAATTGCTGACTTGGTGAGCTTTAACTGGTTGTGTTAGTGCAATAGCTTGTGATGCATAACAATGCTAGATACAGCTTGTAATCCAATTTGAAACAGTTCTCTTAGTGACAGGAATGCCCAATCTGTTTGGATCATATGACACAAAGAGTTAAGATGACCTGATATGGGCTTGAGTCCGGCGCTTATAATAAAGCAGGATTATTTTTGCAATCCAATGAATGCAGTTTCTTTTCTTCACAATGCCTATGTGGTTTTGGAAAAAATGTAGGAAATATTAAGGACTGGTTAATCTGGAATGCAGAAACCACTTTTGGAAGGAATTTTGGGTAACTTCGCAACACCACTTTGTTGTGAAAGAATTGCAGGTAAGGAGGAAAGTGAACTAAGGCCTGTAGCTTGCTAATGCTCCTTGCAGACGCAACTGCTACTAGGGAGAGAACTTTCCAAGTTGAAAATTTTAGCAGAGCCTCATTCAGAGGTTCAAAAGGTGGTCCCATGAAAACTTTAAGTAAGATGTTAACGTCCCCCTATTGCAGATACAATAAGCCTCTCATGAATCTTGACACCAATAAATTCTGTGAGATCGAGGTTCCACTGTCCAAAATATGGTAAGCCTCAATGGCACTCAAGTGTACACGGATCGAAGAGGTTGCGAGGCCCATAAGGAATAAGTAATTTAAGTAGTCTAACAAACGACGAGGTTCACAAGTGAAAGGATCTATAGATCTTTGTTCACACCATGGACTGCACTGCCCCCATTTAAAGGAGTAAGTTCTGACAAGTAGAAGATTTCCTTGTTGACACTATGATGTCTTCCACTGCGGCGGAGAGTTAGAAGTGAGAAGTGCTCAACCTCCAAGCCATCAGAAATAAAGAGGATTGTAGGGGGTAGAGCAAAACCCTGTTCTCCTGTGTTAGCAGGGAAGAGTCTGACCCCAAACTGTGTGGAAGCGCCACTAAAAGTTGAGTGAGATATGTATACTACAGTTGTCTTGGCCATGTGGTAGATATTAGAATCATTTTGGCTTTGTCCTGTATGAATTTTTGTACTGTCCTCACTAAGAGCAGAATCAGTGGAAAAGCGTAGAGAAGACCAGGGGCCAAGGTATCAGGAAGGCATCTGGTGTTTGCCTGTCCTGACTTGGGCAAAGAGAGCAAAAGCGAGTTACCTTCTTGTTCTTTTCCTTTGCAAAACAATCTATCCATCGTCAACCCCATTCTGGGAATAGATCTTCTGCCATTGACTAAGAGAAGGACTATTCGTGTGGTTGGAAAACTCTGCTGAGTCGATCGGCCTCTGTGTTTACGATGCCCAGGAGATAGATGGCTTGGAGAGTGATTTGGTAGAGTCGTGCCCCTTCCCTGCAGAGTCCAGGAGCCTGTGCCCCCTTGTTTATTTAGATAGTACATTGGTACTTGGTTGTCTATGTGAATCATCATACATATGAGCGAAGAAGGTGTTGAAACACTCTGAAGGCATAAAGTACAGCTCTTAACTCTAAGAGGTTTAGTTGACATGCTGATTCTTGGAGAAACCCTATTCCTTGCATTTTGAATTGGAATAGGTGCGCTCCACAGCCCTTGCTGGAGGCATCCATGGTTAGGATCACTTGATGTGGAAAAGGTTGTAGATGAAGCCCCTCTTCTAATACTTGAGGGCATAGCCACCAGTTGATGTCAGTTTTCATGAAGCTGGTCAATATCACCTTTTTGGAAAGCAGTTGTAGGTCCTGATTCCATTTTGACTGCAGTCCCCACAGAAGACACCACATGTTGTAGACGAACAAAGGAGACCATATAGATTGATGATGCAATGTGGCCCAGGAAGGTCAGAATTAGTCGGGCAGGCGTTCTGCTTAGCATTGGTAAAGTCGCTGCTAAGATGCACAGCTTAACAACTTGATCTTGGGGAACAAAGACCTTGGATACCTTGGAATCTATCTGGGCCTCAATGAAATGAATCTGTTATGTAGGATGGAGGTGGACTTCTAGTAGTTGATTACAAAACCTAGCTGCTCTAGACATTGAATTGTCAATATCGTGTCTGAGTGTAAAACTTCTTGGAAAGGAGCTGTAATCAACCAGTCATCCAGGTATGGAAATAACCGGACTCCCATTTTGTGTAGGTATGCTACTGCCACAGCTATATATTTCATGAAAACTCTTAGGGGCTGATGTGAGTACTTTGTACTGATAATGTTTATTCCCTACTTGGAAACATATGCATTATTGAGATCCACTGAACACATCCTATCGTTTAGTTGGATGAATGGGAGGATGTTCCACAGGGTGGTCATCTTGAACTTTTCTTGACAAATGTGTTTGTTGAGGTCCCTGAGCTCCAAGATGGGTTGGAGTCCCCCTGAATCTTTGTGATAAGAAAGAATTTGGAATAGCAGCTCTTGTTGTGCTTGGCTACATTTGGCATTTTGTTGAAGAGAGTTCACCTCTTGCAGCAACAGGCTTTTATGGAAGGGGTCTCCCATGTGAGCAGCAGGGTGGAGAACTTTGGGTTTGGATTTGAAATTGAGTCGGTAACCCTGGTTTTACTATGGATAACACCCACTTGTCAAAAGTTAATTCTTTCCCAAAAAGCTGCCTACTGTTGCAGCCTTCCTCCCATTGGTATATCTAGCTGTAGCAGGGAATCCTCTAAAAACTGTTTTGTGGAGTTTTGGGTGGCTGTTTTTGTTGCTGACACCCTCTAGGTCTTTCCCCTTGAGGCATAGACTGCTGCTGCTGCGACCTGGGTGATTGGAACTGAGACTGACAATAACCCTGATATGGGTGGTAAGGCCTCTGTTGGTAGAAGAGTTTTTTTATATTGGAGGTAGTAGCGGCGAGAAGTCAAAGGCTTGTCACCTCCCATCAACAAGCTTTGATCTTTTATCTGCGTGACCATCTCCTTAAGTTTATCTCCAAAAAGGTTCTCGCCTGAACAAGAGAGGTTTGCCAGCTTTTCATGGACGTCCTCCCTGATACTGCTAGCCCTCAGCCAGGCCATTTGGTGTGCCCCGATCAATGCTGCTGATGTTCTAGCAGCTGTTTCGAACCCCTTATACACATTACAGAGGAGGTGACATAGACCCTCCTCTAGAAAAAGTGCTGGAGTAATGATCTCTCCTTTTTCTGATAACACATGTGGTTTAAGCTGCTGTAGGCATTCATAGACATATTGCACGATATAAAACTGGTGCTGATGTATCTTCGAGGATAGCATGAACCCATGAAATACCTTCTTCCCAAAATTGTCTAGTAATATGTGGTCCTTGTCAGGTGACAAGTTTGAATGCAATCTGGATGTTTTTGTCAGTCACTTTGCTGACTCTACAATAATTGCATAGCCCAGCACCTTTTGCATTCAAAACTTCGGATCCAGCTTTCTTGCCACCATAGTTCCTGCAGATGGGGTTTCCCAGAACTTTAATAAAGATTTCTGGAGTACAAAGTGGGAAGGAAAGGCTGTTGGATCTCTCAGGAGTTCTAAGATTTTCAACAAGCTCATGATCTCGGAACGCGGGTCAGATTCTTTCCAAATGTCACACATGCCCAGTAGGGCAAAAGCCTTAGCTTTGAGAGACAGTTTCCACCTTGTGACGTCAGATGACCTCACCCCATTCATCATAGCTAATTCAGCCTACTTATCAACGAAAAATAATTTACTGTAAGGACTGCCAATCTGTATGTACAGAAACACTAGATGATCCACATAAAAGAAATGATGGTGAGTAAGCACATAAAGCATCATTGCAATTACTCAGTCAAGAAAATTAGAGCGATCAGTTTGTAAATGAATTTAACTTACATCCATACATTTAAGCATCAAAACCTTACTTTGGTGTGGGTCTTAGTTCATAGACTCCTAGACTGTTAGCTATTTTGATAGGACTGCACTCGCCATCTTTATTTTTTGTATTTAAATATGTTTACAGATACCTTGTTACTCAGTAGAAAGTAGATTCTATGTCCAGCCCCTCTACAAAAAAAAATTGTACAACAAACTGGGGACACCCAGCATAGACATTCAAGTTGATGAGGAGGACCTCTAAAGCAAGGACCCTGAAAGATACTGCAGAGGAAAGTAAAGGAGGAAAAAGTAATTCTAATACCAGACTCCATAGTGAGAACATACAGTTGGGAAAATAATATGGGCAAAGTATTCAGAGACTAGTTAGAGAAATGCCAAGGAAGTGTGAAGTGAACAAATGTCTTCACTAAATGTAAGATAATAAATAATATCATAAGAAATGCCATACTGGATCCATCCAAAGGTCCATAAAACCCAGCAACTTGTCTGTAACAACTGCCTATTCAGGTCACAAGTACCCAATAGGATCCCAAAGAATAAGTACAAACCTTTTTTCTCATAACCGGGATAAGTAGTAGCTTCCCCAAGTCTACATGACTAATACTGGTTTGTGGCATTTTCCTCCAGGAACATGTTCAAACTTGTTTTAAAGAAACAATAAGTCCCGGCTCGCCGACGAGACCCGCGCCACCAGTTCATATGGAAGAAAGAGAGGAAAGCAAGATGGCCGCTGAACCGACCGAGTTAATCGGTGAGGGAACAGCGGGGAGATCGGGGAAACCCGAGATGAAGGAAGGACTTACCATCCAAGAGCCTCAGAGAAAGGTAAGGTCCCAGGAGGCTGAGAAAGCCGCGGGAAAAAACCTCTCTGAAAGGCTGGGATCCGTAGTACTGGAGGAAAACGCTAGTCTTGCCACGGGTGGAGGAGGGGCAGTGAGGTTGCAGGAGGCACCGAAACTGTTAAAATTGAAAAAACCTCCAGAAGAAATATCACTAACAATGATTTGGGGAGCACTACAATCGCTTGAAAAAGCCATATTGGGGCTTTCTAAAGAAGTAATTGAAGTAAAACATCAGGTGAACTTAAATGCATCTGAAATTGACCTACAGAAACAAAATTTGAATAAAATGGAGAGTCGAATGACTGAAATTGAAAAAGTCCATTCTGCTGTGGTCTTGACTCATAATGAGGTGAATATAAGATTAGAGAAGCTTGAGAACAATATTCGTGTTCATAACCTGCGCTTCCTAAATTTTCCTGTGATTAAAAATGTTACACCACTGGATTTATTTAAATTCTACGTTGCCCAAGTTCTGAAAATTCCAGAGGAATTAAAACCAGTGGTAACAAGAGCGTATTACTTATACCCCAAAGAAGGAAGTGAAGCAGGTCATGACGAGCAAGTGTTACCTGACTTGTCTACAATATTGGATTCGTCACAAGATCTGGCGATTGCCTTGAGAAGACCCCTTTTGGTTACTTTTGCCCTGTTAATGGACAGGAATAATATATTTAAAAATTACTTTAGAAACAGTCATGTATTATTTTTTGGCCAAAGAATATGGTGCTACCCCGACCTTGTTAAACAAACTCAATTAAGAAGGAAGCAATTCCTAAATATGAGAGAGGAGGTAGTAAAACTTGGAGCTAAGTTCAAACTTTGTTTTCCATGTAAATGTTGCATGCAATATCAACAACAAATGTATGTATTTATGGAACCTTTGCAGTTGAGGTCCTTTCTCAACTCACATATTCTCCCTCAACAACCCCTAGGAGGTGATAGCAATGTATAAGACGGCTTGATTTCAGAATGTCATATTTGCTTGAATAATTATTTTTTTTTCTCTCTTCCGTTGGATGCTCCTAAATTGCATGCTCTCCCAGTATTTCCTTTATTATTTTAGGGACATAAATGTTTAAATTTCAATTGAAATTGTTTAACTTTTGGTTTAAGATTGTATGATATTTTCTTGGTTTATGTCCTTAACAAATTACAATGCAAGAGTTTCTTGTAATAATGTTTAAAATGCATAAATAAAAAATCAAAAAAAAGAAAAAAAAGAAACAATAATAAAGGTGAAAGCCCGACTTACAATGAACGTAAGAACATCCTACATTAAAAGACCCCTGGCTCTAGGAAGTATGGTAAGGAGACCTTTGTCAACCTCACATCAATAACATCGTCTCCTGCACAGATTAACTTACTTGAAAAGGGACTCTCTTTTGCACCATCTCCATAGTACGATGTCTTTGAAGCACGTCTCTTTCTACAATGGCTTTTCAGAACTCTAAAGATCTGGCTTTTCTTTTGTGCATGCCATCATCTACCTGATTCATGAATTTCAAGGAAATCTTCTTGGATCCCATCAAATGTTATGGACCCTTTACTCACTTATTTTGAAAAACTTATGTTTGATTTACAAAAATTTGAATTACAGAAACACTACCAATTTCAAAACATGACTAGAGAATATTACCATGCCTTAAATACTTTACTGACAGAAGACTCCATCATTATTAAACCAGCAGATAAGGGGAGCGGTGTGGTTGTAACGGACTGTGACAAATATCGAATTGACATTGAAAGACAGCTAGCTGACTGTTCTTATTATATACCTTTATCCACTTACTCTACACCAATGTTACAAAAATAAATTGCCGATCTGGTAGCTGCAGCTTTAGATAACCAACTGATCATCACTTGAGAAGAACATTTTTTGATAGAGCCATTCCCTCATATGCTGATATTTTAAATTCTCCCAAAATACACAAATCACTCTCTGATCCACCATGCAGATCACTTGTATCAGAGATAGGTCACTCTTAGAATCCTTATCCCGGTTTGCAGATATTTTTTTGAGACCTCTAGTTCCACAAGCACAGTCCTTATGTCTAGGAATCAGGGCATTTCATTCAATTAATTCACCAATTGTTCCTCCCCCATACTCGCCTGCTATTAGTTACTTTAGACCCAGAATCTTTGTATTCAAATATCTTTTTATTCAAAAATCCGAAGCCATCGTTTTGGTCAATATCGTCCTCTCTAAATGCACTGATATTCCACAATAATTGATTCCATTATTGGTAGCTTTTGCCCATATTGCTCTTACTAAGAATTTTTTTTACCTTCAATGACAATTATCCAACAAATTAAAGGCACTGCGATGGGGGCCACTATGGCCCCCTATATCGCATGCCTGTATGCTACTGATTTTGAGAATAAATTTCTATACCCATCCCCATTCTGGTCATTCATCAAAGTTTGGCTAAGATTCATCAACAACACTTTCCTAGTGTGGGATAGCACTGAGATCCAGCTATATATGTTCCTAGACTGGCTAAACTCATGTAATCCTCCATTGATTCAGCCAAGACTGCCTTTTTGGATATTGCAATACGCCCAGTGGATTATATGTTTGTAACTCTAACACATAGGAAACCTACCGACAAGAACACACTATATTTTATACAAGCTGTCATCCATGTTACTTGTGCATAATATTCCGATTGGGCAATTTTTCCGCTTGCACTGCTTATACACAACACGTGAAGGGCATATTTGCCAAGCAAAAATCATGACCTCTGACTTTTTACACAATGGCTATCCCACCACAATTGTTAAGCATGCCTAAATAAGTAGGCACTCTATGTCAATCGAGGCCTTCTTTTCACAAAATGCTCACCCTCTTATATTGATGATGATAATGATGATGATAACACAAGTCCTCCCTTATTCATCAGCAAGCCGACATATTTGCTTGGTGATCCGACAACATTGGTCATGTTTACAACCCCATCCAATATTTTGCATTTAAATGTTCACACAACCAACAGGACATTTAAATGTTCACACAACCTACAGGACAGAATAGTTTCTCCAGAATTCAAAAAAGGTTTCTGATACTATTACCATATTTTTTGGACACTCTCCATGCAGCCACTGCAAAGCTTGTTCACTCTCTTTAACCATTTCTTTATTTACATATCCCACTCTTCGCAAATCTTTTCGTTTGAGGTTCACTTCTGACTGTTCTACCAACGAGGTCATTTATATTATCAATGCCCATGTACTCTCTTATATGTAAGGAAAACCACCGTATGCGCAAGCATATCTACGAACTCTGTCGCTGTCTACACCTAAATTGGGAAAATGTGCATCTGGTTAAACACTGGCAGGAAGCCCAACAAGTAATAGAAGACCTTAGATTCTTTATAATTGAAGTGGGTCTTCCTCTTCCCGTGGTGGCCACTTTTCCTGTTTCTTATTACAGTGCGAACAAAGGTGGCCACTTGAGAGGACTGCCAAACAGTAGCTTCCATAGATTGGCCTATCACATTCTCCGGGCCAAGCCAGAGCCATCAGAAACGAGTTTAAGTCTGGCTTGCAATCTTTCGGCGCAACCCTGCCTAATAGTGGCCATGGTGAGAAGGGATGTAGTCCCATGCTCTCCGGCCCCTCTGGAACAAGAGCATCAATATGCAGCTTTGGATCCCACCTGTGATAAAAGGACCTTGGAACCTCACATTGGCTGAAGTCTCTAGCAAAGCCAGAAGGGTGACCCCTGCTCACCACCAAGAGCAGAAATGGGTTCTGTTGACAGAGGCCTATCATGGGCACATCCATTTGTTCTGACACCTGAGGGCTCTCGGTCCCAGTTTGAGGAAAGAAGTACACCACCATTGGTGCATTGTCCGATATTAGCCCAACTAACCAAGCCTCTAGAAGCTTTACAAATCACAAGCACACCAGCCGAAATGTGCCTGTTTCCAATCGATTGAAGCTGCTCAGTGCCCCAGCAATCCATAATACCATTCTGGCATCTCCAAGAAAACTCCCTTCCTGAGAAGATCTGCTGGCAACCACCACTGCAATTGTACGCTCACCTCCAAGAGAAGCCTTATCATGTAACCCTGAGACCATGGACCCCACCAAGTTATGCTGAAGAGGCCACATGTGTGCCTTCACCCAAGAGAAACCCCCAACATGGCTTCAATCAACACCAGGACTTGTATATAAAGTCACACTGTCAGGAGAATAGACCTTCCCAGGGTCTGAACTGGAGCAATCAACTTTTGAAAGCCACTACCTGGCTGAAAACACTCAGCCCTTCCAGGAAACAACATGGACGCCAAGATACTCCAGCATCTAAGGCGGTTATAAGGAGCTCCTGGTCAAGTTCACCACTCAGGTAAACACAAAAGGATAGATGCCTTGATCTTTTTCAAACCTTTTATTGAAGTAGAGACGTATTTATAAAAATTGCCCGACTCAGGCCAGTTTCGCAGCACAACAGCTGCTGCCTCAGGGGCTACAAACAAACCATACATATAAATATCATACTGCTGCCTCAGGGGCTACAAACAAACCATACAAACAAATCTGAATAATCTTCAGAATAATCTACAAGGCCATTCTCACCATATTCAAAAACATCCATCAATTAGCCCCAATTGATCTTCACATCCCCCTCCAATTACACAACTCAACAAGACCGACAAGAGATGCTTACAAAGGATCACTTCAAGTACCCCCAGCCAACACTACCAGACTCATTACGCTAAGAGATCGGGCCTTCTCCACAGCCGGTCCTACCTTATGGAACTCCATTCCCCCAGATCTTAGAATGGAACCCAGCATCTCAACCTTCAAGAAAAGACTCAAGACCTGGCTGTTCACGCAGGCCTTTCCTAACTCCAACATTATTTAACTTCCATCAATCAACACACCTCGCTAGCAATCTCATTATCAGCCACCTCTTACAATGTTATTATTTGTAATTATCTGATCTTCATTTTCCCTCTTTCTCCAAGTTCTATATTTCCTTGTTACATGTAACTGCTTTTTTCTGCACTATTGTTCAAGTTGTTAAGTTTATTATAATTGCACCCCTGTTTCTTGTGAACCAGCATGATGGGACTATCGTCTTGAATGTTGGTATATAAAAAACTTAAATAAATAAATAAAAATAAAATAAATCATACCGAATAAATATCAATATCCATTTGTCTTGTAAACAACAACTTCCAAAATAATATCATCATTAGGATCTTAAATATTAAAAAGATTTTTTAAAATGATAAAAAACACTTTTTAAACATCCTTAAGATCTAATAAATGTTAAATAAATAATAAAAACAATAAAAACACATTTATATTGAAATTAAAAATGGTGACAAAAAATCAATTGAATGACATAGTACGGTTAACACATAGCATGCCAAAATAGATAATCAATCTAGAACAGGTCATTCTGTAAAAATAATTAATAATATTACCTCAGATACTCCAAACAATTTAAGAGATACACGAATGTAGTATCATGTAAAAACAATTCATATCATTCTGTAAAAATTAATGATTTACCTCAAACACTCCAAAGTCATGAATAAAATAGTGATGTAGTATCATCAAGTAAACAGTGATTGTCTACCATCAATGCAAAAACAACTAGAAGAGATGTACAAACCATTATTTAAATATTGCATTATTACACATATAAAAATTATATCTTACATGATGATAATCATCATCCTAATTAATCATGTGGCAAGACTGGTTTTATAACAGTACCAAATAAATCAAAACTATAAAACATATTAGTACAGTAGAAACACAAATTCTAGTATAGCTATACATGTGCCTTGTGAATATATGAAGGAAAAATTACTTAATATAATAACTTTTTTAAATCATTCACTTAAACTCTTGTTCAAAAAATTTTTGTTCAAACTCTTGTTCAAAGTTGTTCAAACTCTTGTTCAAAAAAATGTTTGAACAAGAGTTTAAGTGAATGATTTAAAAAAGTTTTTATATTAAGTAATTTTTCCTTCATATATACACAAGGCACATGTATAGCTATACTAGAATTTGTGTTTTTACTGTACTAATATGTTTTATAGTTTTGATTTATTTGGTACTGTTATAAAACCAGTCTTGCCACATGATTAATTAGGATGATGGTTATCATCATGTAAGATATAATTTTTATATGTGTAATAATGCAATATTTAAATAATGGTTTGTATATCTCTTCTAGTTGTTTTTGCATTGATGGTAGACAATCACTGTTTACTTGAGGATACTACATCACTGTATTTTATTCATGACTTTGGAGTGTTTGAGGTAAATCATTAATTTTTACAGAATGATATGAATTGTTTTTACATGATACTACATTCGTGTATCTCTTAAATTGTTTGGAGTATCTGAGGTAATATTATTAATTATTTTTACAGAATGACCTGTTCTAGATTGACTATCTATTTTGGCATGCTATGTGTTAACCGTACTATGTCATTCAATTGATTTTTTGTCACCATTTTTAATTTCAATATAAATGTGTTTTTATTGTTTTTATTATTTATTTAACATTTATTAGATCTTAAGGATGTTTAAAAAGTGTTTTTTATCATTTTAAAAAATCTTTTTAATATTTAAGATCCTAATGATGATATTATTTTGGAAGTTGTTGTTTATAAGACAAATGGATATTGATATTTATTCTGTATGATTGATTAATGTATGGTTTGTTTGTAGCCCCTGAGGCAGCAGCTGTTGTGCTGCGAAACTCGGCCTGAGTCGGGCAATTTTTATAAATACGTCTCTACTTCAATGAAAGGTTTGAAAAAGATCAAGGCATCTATCCTTTTGTGTTTACCTGACGGCTATTATAGATTGCCTACCTCTTTGTTTTCTTGGACCAAGTTCACCACTCAGCCTAGCTTTTGCCATTTGAGAAGCCAGGCGACTCTCTTCCAATGCCAATACAGGAAACCAAGATGCTGCTATCACTAATATAACCTTAAAGAAGGTCCTGGGTGCAGTGGCCAGCCAGAAGGGCAAGGCTTAAAACTGATAAGGACAAAAGATAAGCACAACACGGGAACCATTGATGATTGTGACTGGGAATATGCAGAAAGCCTCCATCAGATCTAGAGACAGTAGAATTCCCATGATTGCACTGCCATATTATGGTGCATAGAGTTTCCATATGGAAATGAGTCACCCGCAAATGTCACTTATGGAACAGCATACAGTATTTTCTTGTGAACCGAAAAGAAAAATTATGGCCTTTAAGGTCCAACATCCTCCTTAAGGACGTCTCCACTTCCTCCCTCTTCTGTAAGGAGTTGCAAGAAGAGACCAAAAGGCATTCACAAGGATGCAATAAAACTCCAGAGCATAGCTTTCTCTTAACACTTCCATGACCCATTGGACCAACATGATCCGGATCAAACTCTGATTATGGCGAGACAGACAAGGTGCTCCACTCCCAGAGCCTGCCTTCTTCCAAGGCTTTCTGGATCAGAAGGGATGAGAATTATCAAGGACGATAAATCTGGGTAGTTGCTCCCCTATAGGGATGACAGCAGCTGCAGCCTCTAGCCCCAAAAAGGACACCATGCTAAATTCTTTTCCACTGGTAAATGTGAGACCTATTCTCCAACTCACTTCCAAACAAACAAGGAACCCTTAAAGAGTAACCTTGTAAGAAACTGTATCTGTCAACCAATTTTTCAACCACCACTGACATCTAGCAGCTCTCAAGTTGCAGTCCGCATCAACTAAGAAAGCAGAACCGGTTGCAACAATGCTCCGCTATTCAACTCCTCTCCCTCAGGTTCCTGAGAGAGGCATAGACTCGCCCGAGCCATCAGGGAGCAACAAGAAGCAATTTGCAAATTCATAGCCATGGTCTCAAGGCCTGCTTAAGGATAGCTTCAATTCTCCTATCGTGAACATCTTTTAAAGCTGTCCCCACCTTCTATTGGAAGAGTGGTCTGCTTAGACACAGAACAACCAGAACTTCCATCTTCAGAAAAGTAACTGTTCCAAGAGTTACCGTCCAGCAAAGCATGCCCCCCCCCCTTTTAAGGTTTGCTTCTAGAGTGTCCCATACAAGGGCAATCAGCTCTTGAATTGCATCCAGGAGGGGAAAGAAACAAGATGCTTGTGGACCAAAAAGGGATCCATCTTTTGTGCATCCATAGAGTTACCCCCAGTCACACCAAGCGGCTTCAGAGTCTGAGATCAACTCAGTAACTCATCAGCATAAAATAAATGCAGAGGTCTATGTGGTTCCAAATCCAGAGGGATTTCCCTTCAGCCAGAGAGGAGAAACCTATATCTTTTCCAGAAACATCTGTATCCACATCCTCCTGAAAATCATCAGGGACTCCTGTACTGCGGCACTTGCATGTGGTAACAAGCACTGGATATGTATTCCCTGGACAATCCCACTCAGGAAAGGAGGATGGCCTATAGCAGGCCCTATAGGCCTCAATCTGATGCCCTCAGACTGAACATCTCTTGAAGATGATTCCGTCCTAGAGTCAACCGAAGAAGGGGACTCCTGCAATGAGTCGCCTTCAGCTCCAGTCCTCCCTGACCTAGGGGATGGCTCAGCAGCCAGGCAGTGCTAGCATAAACTCAAAGAAATCCTTGGCTTTATCGCCCTTATATGGCAAGCAGCAAAGATCGTTAGGCACTTAGACTCATTTATCACCTGCGCCCTATCACCTCGCTTCACTTGTGTGCCCAAAAAAACGCACTCAAGCATAATCACAATATGCTTTTGCTCAAATAGGTACCCAGTACGAGCGCAAGTAGGTGCAGTGTATGCTCTCAAGTAGGCTCTCAGCTTGCTCTCAAGTCAGCACGCAACAAGGTAGGTGCTTAGTATGCGCTCAAGTCGGCGCTTCGTATGAGCTCAACATGCACTCAGTGTGCTGTCAGCGTGAGCTCAGGTAGTGCTTTGTGTGTGCTCAGGTAGGCGCTCACTCAGTCTCAAATAGGTGCACCAAAATATAGGTCACGAACAAATGCCCCGACCTTGTGCGCATCATATGTGCACCTGTGCGCCTACCATGTCACCATACCACTGTGCAGTAACCATGTGCACAAACAAGCGCGCAAAAGTGCTGCCACGGTCTACCACACGGCTCGAAAAAATCAAGCCTGGAAGTGGGTCCTAGCCAGAGGCTGCTCAATCCACCACACCTGTGCCACTACCGCACCTCACTAAACTCCCCAGAGAAATGAGAAAGAGGAAGGAAGACACTGACCACTCAAATCAAGGGAGGAAGACCTGGTAAAAAAGGAATAGGGGAATAAAACTTCCCTACTCTATGCCTTCTGATCATCTTCACATACTTTAACTTTTTTTTTTTTTTTATCTGAGCTCAGCCGGTGCTGGCTGACAGTATGACCGGGTCTCTGGGTTACGGGGGGGGGGGGGGGGGGGGGGGGGGGGGGACACACACCCTTCACTGCTGAGCCTCCCTGGTATGACAACCGCTTTGCCAATTTTTATTTTTTTTGTCTACCCCTGAAAAACGCTATTGAGCTAAAGGTGGCCAGGTTCTTGTGGCCTATTGCCAGGTTCTTGTGGCCTGGTTTGGCCTCTGTTGGAAACAGGATGCTGGGCTTGATGGACCCCTGGTCTGACCCAGCATGGCAATTTCTTATGTTCTTATGAGGGAGGGGCCCATTGGTGTCACCTCAGGAATACAAGCGATGCAATAGTTTTCTCCTTTTCTTTTTTTTTTTTTACTGCAGGCAATCCCTGACTTTAGCTTTTACTCCACTTCCATCTGCTGGTAGAAGTGCATAACCCACTTGTGGGGATTGGCCTGCCTGAGTGCAGAGGAAGTTATATTTTAAAATAAGTATTTAATAAAAGCAGCTTTTAGGATAGATGAGCACTTTCAGACTCTCAGAGCATATGAAATTGTGATATGATACCCCCAATCATTTTTGTAGAAGATATTGCTCATTGCATTAATTCTTTCCTATATTTGTCATCACAATTACCTTCTATTACTTGGATTTTGGTGGGTTTTCTATGTTCTCTTTGTATTTTTGTGTCAATGTATTATTGTCCATCATAGAAGAATATTTGTAATCAATCAAAATTACTAATGCAAAGTAACATTTATATTTTCAAAAAGTGAAATAAAGACCACATGAAAAATCACACTCAATCTGATCAGTCTCTTGTGATCAATTATGCATGTCCCAAAACAATGTTTATCTCCGTTTATCTATTACATATTTACTTTCACCTTAATATAAATTTATTTCCCAACCACATTAGTACATTCCTCGAAAGCAATACATTTTCTATTTGCATAATACTGCTTACTTTTTTTAATTTATGAAAATAGTCTACATATTATAATGCATTTGGCATAAGCCAATATTGAAGACCTAGAAGACACTGGTAAAAATGTTTAATGTATACTGCAAGTTCATTGGACCTCTCCCTTGTAAACATATGTCATTTAAAAATTTCAGCATGTTGCCAAAATCTTCCTGAAACACTAAGTATATGAATTGGTAATTCTGTGCATCCAGAATGAAAATATCTGAGGCTAGCTTTCGGCCCATTGCAGGTTGGAAAAGCACATATATATTTCATAGGAAATGTGATAAAATTTAGATCATTTGTACAATGCTGGTCTATTTCTAGTCTATTTCTGGAACTACCACAACTCTTTAGATAATGTCCAAAAGCGGAAAGAAAAATCTGACTTTACTGAGGCTGCTGCACATGTTATCCAAAAATATCATTCTTCTTGAAACTTTATCCAAGGTCACTTGGATATTTCATCAGAGGCGGTCAAAATATTTATTTTACTTTACAGAAATGGAAGATTATCCAAGTAATCTGGGTAAGTCTTAAAAGAAACTCCACTGATGTTCAAGTTATCCAACTAGTAAATTGTTTCATAAGTTACCCAAGCCAGATTGGATAAATACTTTGATAGAAATAGCACATAATCCAAGTCCCCTATATAATTCCAGGAATAGCCTACTAATGTCAAATTTCTCCAACCATTTACATATATTATGTTACCTATGTGAGGCTGGGAAATGCTTAGACTTAGGAAGGGTAATTTTTATAACAATCTATATAACTTGCATGTTGCCAAATTGCATAAGTTATGCCAATTTTCAGAGCCAAATTTTCAATAGCCTGCATAAGTAACCAAATGCAATCATAAATGGTCCCATGGTGAGGACTACCCTGAGCCAGATATACACAGAAACATGTCTAATGAGGCAAAACAATGTTATTTTGCCTTAAAAATCTGAATGTCTGGTTATAAACCTAGAGAAATTTGCGACAGTAGAGCTATTAACCAAATTGTCTTTTAAAGTGAAGAGTAATTTACAGCCTGTTTTATGTCTGGCATTTTTTATGTTTTATGGAGAAATTACTACTTACCTGATAACCTCTTTTTCTTTAATGAGGACAAGTTAATCCACAGTAGTGGCTTATGCACCTCTACCGGCAGATGGAGACGAAGCAAAGCTGACATCACGGTATATATATACCCCTACACCAGCATCAGCCCACCAGAATTCTCTGCAAAAGCCAACTGTGGACAACTAAAGAATACATGATCATTACCATTAAGACAATCATTCAATCACTAATAATACTAATCCAGGGACTGGATCCGACATTTACCAGAAATCCCCAGAAATGCAGTCACTCAGGAGGACAATAGCACTACCATCTGGCAGCAAAGTGGGGGAAGGTGGATTAACCTGACCTCATTAAAGAAAAGGAAATTATCAGGTTAATCTACACCAGTGGGACGTACCAAAACTACTCCCGAACAAAGCGGGAGGCTGCCCATGGTCCAATCAACACTGCACATGCAAAGGCTGCAACCTCCCAGTCAATAATGCCTGTAAGTTTTGTAAAAAAAAAAACATGTTGCAGCTCGGCAAATCTCGACAGGAGACAACCATCTAATCTCTGCCTGTGATACTGCCTGAGCCCTAATGGAATAAGCGCTAACCTGACTAAGAAAATGGCCGGTCAGCATCCACATACGCGACCGTGGTAACCTTCTTAATCCAGCGGGCTATTGTAGCCCGTGACACTGGTTCACCCTGTTTACTCCTACTGTGGAGTATAAACAGCCAGTCCATCTTCCTGAAAGGTTTAGAAACCTCTCATACCTCAAGATATGCCACTTGATACCCAAGGACAGTAACAGGCGATATTCTTCCACCACTCTCTCCCTGCCCAGAGTAGGCAGGGACTGAATGATTTAGGAGAAAATCTGAGACCACCTTTGGCCAAAAGGAAGGAACAATTTGCATCTGAATCATTCCCACAGACACTCCTAGAAACGGCTTCTGGCAAGACAGAGCCCACAGTTTGTAACCTCTACACGCAGAACACCATCCTCTAGTAAGTAATCTTAGGAAGAGGCTATGCAGTGGTGACAGGTTGGACCCACCAGATTTCCAGAAGCAGATTAAGACTCCACATGGTTGCCAGCAACCGCAAGGGGCACGAAGATGCTTCATGCCTGTCAAGGCCGTGCCACAACCGGATGGGCCGACAAGGATACACCATTCACATGACCGCGGAAACAGGATAGAACAATCACCTACCTGTACCTTCAAGAAATTAAGGACCAAGTTCCTACACAACCTATCCTGCAAAAATCCAAACTGAGCGGGATTTTAACTGAATGAGGATGAACCCCTTGTTCCTCACCCCAAGCCAAAACATTCCAAAACATGAACACAGGCTAAGGAAGTGAATACCTTCTGTGCTCAAAGCAAGGTGGAAAACACCTCAGTGGACCACACATGCTTCTGCAACTGAACATTCTCAAGGGCCACATTTTAATACAAAAATCAAGTTGGATCTTTGAGCAAAATAGGCCCCTGCCATAGCACCGATAATTGGAGAGAATATTCCTCTAGAACCCTTTGCAGTACTGCATACCACAGCCTACTAGGCCAATCTGGCGCCACCAGAAGTACCAACCCCGTGTGTGTCTTGAAACTCCGAATCATTCTGCCCAACATGGGTCATAAGGGCATCAATTCCCGAAAATGTCTGATCTCTCCTGGGACTGAAGAAGTGAGAAACCTTCGCATTGTGTGATGTCACCAGCAAGCCTAGAAATGGGATGTCTCAGCAGCCCACTATGAGATAGAACACTTTGTTGTACCATTCCCTTTCTCCTGGATCCAGTTACTGTCTGCTGAGAAAGTTGGCTCTTACATTGTCTTTTGCTGCAATGTGCAAAGCTGGGATCTCCTGAAGATGTACTTCTGCCCATTCCATGAGTTGGGCTATTTAATGTGACTCTTGCTGGCTCTTGGTTTCTCCCTGTCAATCGATGTAAGCCACTGTCGCCGCATTGTCTGACATTATTTGGACTGCTCGATCCTGCATGACAACCAAACAAAACAGGCCTCCAGCCTATTGATGCTCCAGAGGCACTCCTCTATACTCCAGTGCCCCTGCGCTGACAGTAAGCCTCCCAACCTTGGAGGCTCTTACCTGTCATGTTAGTAGCCAGTCTTGTGTTCTTAGGGAATGCCTCTCATTAGATGATACGCCTGCAACCATCACTGCAGTTGGATGCAGATCTCCACCAGTAAGTAAAATCATATCAAGGACTTCTGAGACTATGGACTCAAATGCATAAGCAGTGTGCACTGAAGAGGACACAATGCGCCCTTGCCCACGGAACCACTTCTCAGATGGCTACCATCAATTCACACCCCTGTAGGTAAGATTTCACCGCCAGGAGTATTGTTTCTGTCAATAGTCGCACCTGTGCCATCAGTTCTGAATGCGGAGTCCCAACAAGGACACCTGTATTGATTTGTGTCAAAAACAAATGCCTGGATACTCCAGTGTCTAGGATAGTTGCAGATTGCTCTTGGTCAAGTTCAATACCCAACCTATTTCCTACAGCAAGGAGATCAACTTGCGTAGGCCTGAAAATTCTCTTTCTTAGCTCTTGGTCCAAATTAGCCAATCGTTGAAGTATGGGGTGGATCAGAATGAATCTTTTCTCAAGACTGCTGCCACCAGCACCATGACCTTGGAGAAGGTTCTGGACGCAGTGTCCAATCTGAAGGTAGTGCTCACAAAGTGACATTGTTGCCCTAAAACAGTGAAACGCAGAAAACCACTGATGCTTCAGGCAGATGGGAATATGCATATACTCCTCTGATGACCCACAGACTTAATAAACTCCCCTGACTGTACTGCTTATCAGCGAGCATAAAGTTTCCATGCAGGAACGAGTCACTTACAAAAGCCGGTTAACTCCCTTGAGATCCAGGATGGGGGCGAAGGAATATCGGTCCAAATTATTGAGACACGGGCCCTGATGTCACAATCCACAGATAAGGAGTCCTGAAAACTTAAACTCTACTGCCCATCTCTTCTGCAGAAAGCTGCAGGAAGACATTATGAAAAGAATCCCAAGGCACGCTGAGAAACTCCAGAACATAGCCATCTCTTATCACCTCACTGTTCTGACATGTGTTGTGATCCCGGTCGTGAGTCCCACAACCGGGCTCTTAACTCCTCGGGTCTGCCCCAACAAGCAGCCATAAACCCCGATACTTTTCGGGCCTTCCCAGGCCTTTCTCCGCGGCGGCATCTCCACGAGGGAGACACCACCGAGCTCTGTGCCATGGCCCCACCCCTTAGGCACGCACACGCACAAGGAGGCTGAATTTAAAGAGACAGTGGTGGGAAACCTTGGCCGGCCCCTGGAGTGATGTCAGATGCCAACAGGCTATTTAAACCCAGTCCCTGCTTCAGAACTTTGCCTTGCAATGAGGTTCACTCATTGAGAGTTTCTAGTTGCAGTTCCAAGCCTCCGTTCCTGATCCAGCTTCCGTTCCTGTTCCATCCTTTGTTCCTGATCCTTCGTCCTGTCTTCCTGGTTCCTGATTCGGTACGTCTTCTGGATACTCTTGTCTGCCTCCAGCCCTGACATTCAGACCGTCCCTCCATGGTGCTCTCAATCACATCTGTGACATCTGGATTTCGATTTGGACTTTCATCTCCAGGAGACCGTGCCTAAGTCCAAGTGGCTTGGGTCCTCAAGGGCTCCTCCCGGGGGGGGGGGGGGGGGGGGGGGGGGGATTTCGGGCTTCCAGTGGTGAAGCTCCTGTTTGGTCTCCTGGCTCCTTTCCGCCTCCCAGCCACTACATCCTCTGCAAAGACCTTCTATCCGTCCCAGTTCCTGGGTCAGCAGTTCCCCCTCGCTACTCTGGGGAGGCTAAACACTGCCTGGGATTCTTGAACCAATGTTACATAAGATTCTTTCTGTTACTGAATCAATTCCCGTCTGACTCAGTGAAAGTCGCCTACATCCTGTCATTACTGGATGGGAAGGCACTATCTTGGGCTTCGCCTTTGTGGGAGCGCAATGATCCCATGCTGAGTAACTTCCAGCAATTTGTGCTCAACTTTAAACAGGTGTTTGACGAGCCGGCACGTCACTCCACCGCAACCAAGGAACTGTTACAATTACACCTTCCTAATGTGGTGGGCTCCTTTTGCCTCCCTCCCACACCATCTCCTGTAAAAAGTTAATTATCGCTGTTTTCCCCTCTTTATTTCCTACCCCCAGTTTTTGCGCCCCTGTTACAATGTAACTTTTTGCTTCTTCAATCTATGTCTCTTGTTATTTGGTTATGGTTAACCGCTTTGTTTGATGTAAACCGAGTTGATTGATTTGAATCAAGAAAGTCGGTATATACCGTAAAAGCCTTAAATAAATAAATAAATAAATAAATAATATGAGGAGTTTACAGATGTATTTTCCAAGGAAAAGGTGGAGATATTACTGCAGCATCGTCCGTTTGACTGCGCTATTGATTTGCTACCTGGCACCACTCCACCTAGGGGGCTGGTTTATCCGTTGTCCCTTCTGGAAACACCAGCTATGTCAAAATACATCACAGAGAACCTTGCCCGTGGATTCATCCGTCCCTCCAAGTCACCAGCTGGAACGGGCTTCTTCTTTGTGGGAAAGAAGGACGGGTCCCTCCGGCTCTGCATTGATTATAGAGGACTAAATGCTATCACCCGATGAGATCGTTATCCATTACCTCTTATTCCTGAACTCCTCGACCAATTACAATGGGCTAAGGTATTCACTAAGCTCGCCCTTCGTGGAGCTTACAACCTGGTACGAATTCAACCCGGGGACGAATGGAAGACTGCCTTCAATACCCGCGATGGGCACTACGAGTACCTTGTTATGCCTTTCGGGTTATGCAATGCCCCAGCGGTCTTCCAAAACTTGATGAATGAGGTACTTCGGGAGATGCTGCACTCGTCTGTTATTGTTTATCTAGACAATGTCTTAATTCACTCTAAGGACTTGGCTACTCATTGTCAACATGTAAGACAGGTCTTACAAATTCTGAGAGAGAATAGTCTATTTGCAAAGTTGGAGAAAAGCCTGTTCAAGCAGGAGTCACTCCCTTTCTTGGGCTACATAGTGTCAGCTACAGGGTTTCAGATGGATCCAGACAAGGTATCTGCCATCTGAGAATGGCCTCGGCCTGTGGGAGTAAAAGCCCTTCAACATTTTCTGGGATTTGCAAACTTCTATACGCAATTCATCCCGCACTACTCCCAAAAGGTTGCTCCCCTCACAGCTCTTACGAAGAAAGGGGCAGACGCCAAGGAATGGCCCGTGGCTGCGTGCCGAGCATTCGAGGACTTGAAAGAGGCCTTCCTGTTAGATACTTGTTTATATAACCCAGATCCCACCCTTCCTCCCTCGTACCTCCACAAGACCCATCCGTGCTTCCCTCCGTGGAACCCTTATCCCCCCCTCCATAAAATCCACTAGACTCATTTCCACCACCAATAGAGCCCTTTCCCTTGCAGGCCCCTCCCTCTGGAACTCTATGCCTCTTAATCTACGTACCGAAACCTCCACACCTACTTTCAAGAAGAAACTCAAAACCTGGCTTTTCCTCCAAGCATACCCCCACTCTTCATCATCTTCACCAACTAACACGCTAGCCCAACCATCATCCCTCTCCAACACCCCCCTTTCAGGACCTACACCCAACACCCTCCCCCTCTAAAGTTTCCTACATCTCCTGTATATAACCAGTGTACAACTTCTGTATATATATCCAGTGTACAACTTCTGTATATAACCATTGTACATATTTCTTCCTCGAATCCCTATTCACATTTCATCCCCATGCATCTGTTTGCACCCTCCCCCTGCCCCCCCTTTGTATCGACCCCCCCCCCCCCCTCATCCCTCCCCAGTTACTTAGTTATTTGTTCTGTTACTGCGTTTTTACGTTATACACCGTTCTCTGTAAAGGCTATGCCTATATACTTTCTGTTGTAAGTTACTTGTGAACCGGCACGATGTGCAAACGGTTGCCGGTATATAAAATTAAATAAATAAATAAATAAATAAATAAATAGATCCTCAGCGACCTTTCATTGTGGAGGTGGATGCTTCCGACATTGCAGTGGATGCAGTTCTCAGCCAAGTTCCCAGCAAAGGGAGATTACTTCCATGCTCCTACTTCTCCTGAAGGTTTTCTGCAGCTGAAAGAAACTATGGTATCTGGGACAAGGAGCTACTAGCCATCAAATTGGCGATCGAAGAATGGAGGCAGTGGTTGGAGGGGTCCAACACCCTACTGTAGTATATACAGATCACAAGAATTTAGAATTCTTATGCCATGCTCAACGTCTAAACCCCAGGCAAGCCCGCTGGTCCCTTTTTCTTCAGCCGCTTTGACTTCAGCAATCAAAAATATACGGGCTGACACGTTATCTCATACCACCGAACTTGAAGAAATGGGTAATCCACCTCAGTATATCTTAGATCCCGTAAGGGTCAGTGTGGCAAGCGTGGACATAGTCTCAGTAGGCAAGACTGTGGTCCCACACTGTCTTCAGAGAAACGTTCTTTCATGGGCACATTACTCCCTCACCATTGGACATCCAGAGAGAACAAAGACTCTGGACCTCCTGGCTCGGTATTATTGGTAGCCTTGCATGGGGCAAGACGTCCGCATGTACGTCAATTCTTGCCAGATGTATGCTAAACAGAAGCCTTTACCAGGCCATCCTTGGGGTCTTTTACAGCCCCTGCCAATTCCAGTGGAACCCTGGACACATCTATCCACAGACCTACCCACTTCAATAGGGAACACGGTCATCTGGGTTACTGTGGACCGATTCTCCAAGAGGGACCAATTTGTTCCACTACCCAAATTACCTTCTGCAGCAGAGTTGGCCCAACTCTTCACGCAACAATTCTTCCGAGTTCATGGCTTGCCTCTGCATATCGTGTCTGATAGGGGCCCGCAGTTTACAGCAAGATACTGGAAGACACTGTGCAAGAAATTTGGGGTCCAGTTGGATCTTACCTCCGCATTTCATCTCCAGAGTAATAGACAAGCAGAACATACCAATCATTCCCTAAAGACTTTCCTGCGAACTTTCGCAACAGAGAGACAGAATAATTGGGTGTCCCTGCTACCATGGGCCGAATTCTCATATAATAACCATACCCATTCGTCCACAGGGAGGTCTCTATTCCAACTGGTGTATGGGGAAACAGCCCAAACTACCTTTACAATTCCCATTAGTGGTCCCGACTCAGGCAGCCCAAATGTCAGCTCAGCAACTTCACGCCCTCTGGAATTCCATTCAAAAGAAGCTCCAGCACATGGCTAAAATAACTAAGAGATTTGCCGATAGACATCGCTGTCCGGCTCCAGTGTTCCTGCCAGGAGACAAGGATTGGCTAAGCACCAATAAAATTCACCTTCGGCTACCTTCTAGGCGCCTGGCACCTAAATTCTTCGGACCATTTAGAGTGGTGGAGAGAGTGGGGGCAGTGACTTATCGGTTACATCTTCTCACTACATTAAAAATTCATAATGTATTTCACGTTTCTATACTCAAGCCTGTGATTCTCTCCAAATTTCATTGCAAGACACCTGACTCACTGGAGATACCTGCAACTTCAGAGACTATTTACCAGGTCCACGAAGTACTTGATGTGCGTTTCCACCACCGTCGGTGGGAGTACCTACTGTCTTGGGAAGGATGTGGTCCTGAAGACAATATCTGGGAACCAGCCAGCAACATTTTGGACAAATCTCTCCTGCATCAGTTTCATCTGGATCATCCTGGTAAACCCAGACCTCCGAGGAGGGGATGTAAGAGGAGGGGTACTGTTGTCTAAATTATTGAGACACGGGCCCTGATGTCACAATCCACAGACTAAGGAGTCCTAAAAACTTAAACTCTACTGCCCATCTCTTCTGTGGAAAGCTGCAGGGAGACATTATGAAAAGAATCCCAAGGCACGCTGAGAAACTCCAGAACATAGCCATCTCTTATCACCTCACTGTTCTGACATGTGTTGCGATCCCGGTCGCGAGTCCCACAACCGGGCTCTTACCTCCTCGGGTCCACCCCAACAAGCAGCCACTAACCCCGCCGCTTTTTGGGCCTTCCCAGGCCTTTTTCCACGGCGGCATCTCCACAAGGGAGATGCCGCTGAGCTCTGTGCCATGGACCCGCCCCTTAAGCACACACGCGCAAGGAGGCTGAATTTAAAGGGACAGTGGCGGGAAACCTCGGCCGGCTCCCGGAGTGATGTCAGACACTGACAGGGTATTTAAAAACAGTCCCTGCTTCAGAACTTTGCCTTGCAACGAGGTTCACTACTTGAGAGTTTCTAGTTGCAGTACCAAGCCTCTGTTCCTGATCCAGCTTCTGTTCCTGTTCCTTCGGCCTGTCTTCCTGGTTCAGTACGTCTTCTGGATACTCTTGTCTGCCTCCAGCCCTGACATTCGGACCGTCACTCCGTCCTGCTCTCGACCACCTCTGTGACAACTGGATTTCGTCTTGGACTTTCATCTCCAGGAGACTCCGCCTAAGTCCAAGCGGCTCGGGTCCTCACGGGCTCCTCCCAGGGAGATCTCAGGCTTCCAGTGGTGAAGCTCCTGTTTGGCCTCCTGGCTCCTTTCCGCCTCCCGGCCACTACATCCTCTGCGGAGACCTTCTATCCATCCTTTCATCATCTGCAGGCCGGCCCAAGGGTCCACAACCCATAACAACATGATCTTGATCCACCTCCAAAAAAAGGGAGAGACAGGCAATCCCCTACCTCCAGATCCTGGGAGTGAGTCGGCACACCCTCATTGAGGTGTTCAGGGGGAGGGGGGGGGGGGAGGCACACCATTCAAGCCCGTGCCCCGTCTGGACTCTCTGGGATGAAGAACTGAACCTACCCAAAGATCAAGCCCTATGAAAAGTTGCTCCACTGTAGGGTCGAAAACGTTTGAAACCCACCAGCACAACGTACTGTGCCAAACGAGTGTGGTGCCTGCATTTAATCATCTGTTAACCGAGTAACCTGGGACTCACACCACTTATTGACCATTTTTTTAAATCTCACTCCCAAACCAGAGTGATCCTTAAAAGGCCATTTTGTAAGAGTAGGCTTTGTATTATCTCAGCACCAATTCATCAGTCATAGGGGACAGTAACCCTGCTTAATTTCAGAGATTAGACTAGATCAGGTTCATCTAGGTTGGACTTCCCTGAATTCAAACCAGAGCCATCGACTTCCTAAGAACAAGGAAGAGTGATCCACCAGGAAGCATCAAGAGGCCATCTGCAATTCATTGCCACTGCCTCGAGGCCTGCTTAAGGATAGCCTCAATTCTCCTATCCTGTACCTCCTTCAAACTGCTCCCCCTTCCACAGAGATAGTCACTCGCTTGGTGACAGCACACACCAGCACATCCACTTTCAAAAAGTGCAATTGCTCTTTTCTCCCTGCTGGATCCACAGGATACAGTACTATCAAGGCTCGTCCCCCTGTAAAAATAGCATTTGAGGTGCCCCATTCAAGATCAATCAATTCTTGAATATCATCCATAATGCTTCAGCATCCAGCAACGCCAGTATCTTCAGTGCCTGGGAGATCGGAGCCAGCAACCCATCTCTATGAAGAAGTGCAACATTGTGCTATACAGTTTCAACCCTGGAGGAATTTCCCATCCTCCAGGAAGTAAGGGCCACATTCACCATCCATGCTACCTGGGTCTCTATCAGCATGACCCACAAGAGGAGTAGACACAGTCCGAGGCTTACCTGTGGTACCAAGTGTGCAGAGATTTGCAGACTGTGATCCTGAGCTCTTAGGCCTACAATGTCGGTGACAGAGCAAAAACCTGCTCAACCTGCCAAGTTGTTTCACGGCAGACCTGAGTGTAGAAAAGCGTGCAAATGCCGCTGTAGCCTACCACACAGAGTCTAAGCAAAGCCTGAGAGCAGGGCCTAGCCAAAAAGGTGGCTCAACCTCTCCTTGCTAAATTTACTTCCTCAAACGCGTAGCTTCTAAGCATATGAACTCCGCCTTAAATACGTCCCTCCCGATGCAGCCGCGTTTGGTGAAACACGGGTCCGTGTTTAAAATATGTGTCTTGTTGAAGCAATGGAGTTGCCGCCAATAAAGATTTAAATTTTTCACGTTGAAGTTGTTTTGGGACTCATTAAAATTTGCTGCATTTCCTGATTCTACTGTAATCAACCTGCAAAGCTGCCATGAGTAGAGCTCACTCGGAGGCGGGAATGGAGATCGGAATGGCTGCCAAGGCTCAGAGACCAGAGGGGAATGGAAACCCTCACTCCTTCTTCCCTTCTTTTTTACTCCTTTGCTGATCTCAGCCCATCCTGGCCAAGTATAGAATCAGTCTCTGGTACGGGAGAAGAGGGCAAAGGCCTTCACCGCCGTGCTCGGCTTCCTGCACCCGCTAGCCTCTCATCTGTTTGGGGTTTTTTTTGCTTTTTGGGGGGTTTTTTTGGTTTTTTTTTTTACAGGTAAATCCACGCTTGAAGACCAGTTACCAGACCGAGGCACTCATCTGAAATAGGGATCTGCAGATATCATCTCAGGAAAACTCAACTGATTGAGAGACCATAAGGTATCATCACACGAGAGCAGGATAAATATATATATATATTTTTTTATTTTTTTTTAAGTAATCCCTAATAGAGTGATGCACATCTACCATCTGCTGGAGATGGAGAATACTGGAAGGCTGATGCCAGTGTAGGAGTATGTATACAGTGATGTGAGCTTTACTCCATCTCCATCTGCTGGAAGAGGTACATAACCTGCTGTTGTGGTTTAACCTGTGTGAATGTTAAGAAAGTTCGTTAGAGTTTTTATGTATGTTAACTTTGTAAGCCGCCTAGAGCTGTGAATAGGTAGCATCTAAATTGTCTAAATACATAAATAAATAAATAAATAAATAAATAAATGGGAATGCAAAGATCTACTATAGTATTTTATAATCTGTGCATACCTGGTCTGTGCAAATTTTAAAATATACGTATGTCTGCCACCAACATGTGTGCATACATTTCAGTATGTGTGAATATTTGCAATACATTGAAAGTGTATTCTTTCTCTACCTATTTTACAAACATACGCATATATATTATGTATGTGAAAAAAATATACTTTGTATGTGTAAAATTCCTTATATGTGAATAGGTATATTTTAAAATATGTACACATACTTGAAATCACCAGTTTACCGAGACCCTCCTACCAATTCTTCCTGAAGTTGCTCCCGTTCACCTACCTCTCCTACCCCAAAATAGCAGGCAAAGCAGAGCTGCTTACCTGTTACAGGTGTTCTCCAAGGACAGCAGGTTTTTAGTCCTCTCACATGGGTGACATCATTGGATGGAACCCAGCATGGAAAACCTTTGTCAAAGTTTCTAGAAACTTTGACAGGCACTCTGACATACTGGGCATGCCCAGCATGCCACTAACCACGCATCCACATGGGGTCCCTCTTCAATCTTATAACAGAGTTTGTGAAAAAATAAAACAGCAAACTGACAGAAAACTCTGCGGGGAGGCGGGCAGATTTTGTGAGTGCCAACTTCCTGCTGTCCTTGGATAACACCTGGTACAGGTAAACAACTCTTTTCTCCAAGGACAAGCAGGTTGGTAGTTCTCATACATGTGTGATTAAGTAGCTCCAGGCCGCACCGAACATGTGCAGCAAAGAAAGGGTACCAACATGCACAACTGCAGCTGCCAAATAGGAGCAGGCCTGCTCCCAAGGATAGGCCCCATGGAGGAAGGTTTGGGTTTCTATGACTGGAAGAGATTATGGAAGACGGAATGTCTGAAACGACTGTCCTATCAGCCATCCTTGTCCAGGCAATAATGCGAGGCAAATGTGTGGAGGGAACTCCAGGTCGCCGCTCTGCAAATCTCGTGAAGGGGAACTGCACGCAAGTGAGTCACCAAGACCGACATGGCCCGGACAGAGTGAGTTTTGATGTGGCCATCAAGCTGCAAACCTGCCTGTGCGGACCAGAAAGTGATGCAATCCGCTAGCCAGTGGGATAGAGTCTGCTTGGAGACAGCGACTCCTAATCGGTTTCTGTCAAAGGAGACGAACAGCTGAGTGGAGATGCGGTGGGGTGCAGTCCATTCCAAGTAAAAGGCAATCCAATGTGTGTAGAGCACGTTCACCTTGGTAAACGTGAGACCTCAGAAAAAAAGAACGCAATACAATGGACTAGTTGAGGTGGAACTCTATAACCAGCTTGGGAAGGACCACCTTGTTGTGACAAAACTTCATATAAGGCGGGTAAGACACCAGAGCTTGCAGCTCACAGACCCTGCAAGCTGATGTAACCGCGACCAAGAAGATCACTTTCCAGAAAAGGTACTTTAGATCACAAGAAGGCAACAGTTCAAATGGAGGTTTCATGAGTTTCGAGAGGACTACATTAAGATCCCAGAAAACTGCCGGGGGGCGAGTGGGGGGCTTTAGTTGTAGTAATCCCCTCATGAATCGGCCCACTAGCAGATGAGAAGAAATTGCAGAACCATCCAACCTCTGGTGGTATGCCCCAATGGCACTGAGGTGAACCCTCACTAACGTGGTCTGCAGACCAGACTCGGAGAGGGAAAATAGGTAGCCCAAAAGTGCAGCAGGGGAGCAAGAGAAGGGATCCAAACCAATACCCTCGCACCAAGATGAGAACCACCTCCACTTCAGATTATAAGATTTTCTGGTGGAAGGTTTCTGGATTCCAGAATGACACGAGAGCCCTTATAGACTGAAGGCTCTACCGTCACCCGGTCAACATCCAAGTCGTGAGGGCCAGGGCTTGCAGGTTGGGGTGGGAGTGGCGGAGCCTGCCCTGGTCCTGGGTGATTAGGTCCAGAGCCATCCCCAATCAGATAGGGGGGCATGAGGCCAAGGTCCCGAAGGGTCAGGAACCAGACCTGATGGGGCCAGCAGGGGGCGATTAGAATCAGGGAGCCCTGATCCTGCTGTAGCTTATGGAGCATCTTGGATATGAGAGGAAGGGGAGGGGAAGCATACATCAACCCTGTGCCCCAGTGGATCGAGAAGGCATCCACTATCGACCCCCTGCTCCTCTTGCCGAGGGAGCTGAAGCGGAGCACATTTCTGTTTTCCAAGGAGGCAAAGAGGTCTATATCTGGGGTCCCCCAGGAGTGGAAGATATGGTTCACTAACTCCTGACTGACCATTCGTGGGACTGGAACATCCGGCTCAAGGCATCAGCCAGAATGTTGTCCACCCCCAGGACATAGACCACCCAGAGGGTGATGTCTTTTTCGATGGCTCAAGACAAAACATGGACCACCTCTTGGCAGAGGAGGAATGACCCCGTCCCCGTCCCCCCCCTGTTTATTCAGGTACCACATGGCCACCTGATTGTCGGTGTGAACAAGAACCACCTTGTTCATGAGCTGCTCTTGGAAAACCCGCAGACATAGCGGATCGCTCGCAACTCCAAGAGTTTGATCTGGAGCTGCAATTCCTGTACAGACTAGACCCCTTAGGTGAGGAAGCCCAGAACATGCTCTCCCCACCCTGTCTGAGAGGCATTGGTGGTGAGTGAGGCCTGGGTCTGAGCACTCCAAAAAGAGCAACTCTGCTACAGGTTTGAGGGGATTGTCCAACATTGGAGAGATTGTTGCAACAATGTCGTGACTAGAATTTGAGCACGTAGGTCCTGCACAGCCTGACACCATTGAGAGTGCAATGTCCATTGTGCCCCACACATGTGCAGCTGGGCAAATGGGGTAACATGCACAGTCGCCACCATATGGCCCAGCAGTCGGAGGAACTGGTGAGCGGAGATACGGGGGCAACTGGAAACGTGTCAGGAAAGAGCCGTGAGGGTCTCTGCCCTATCCCAGGGCAGGAAAGCCTTCATTTGGACAGTGTCCAGATGCGCCCCAATTAAGTCCAGTTGCAAACATGGTTAGAGATGGGATTTTGGATAGTTGATCAAGAAACCCAGAGTCTCCAAGGTGTCGATTGTGAGGCGCATGGCAGTCTGAGCCCCTTGTCGTGAGTTACCTTTGATAAGTCAATCATTGAGGTCAGGGTAAAAATGAATTCTCTGACGAAGATGGGCACAACAACTGCCAGACATTTGATAAAGACCCAGAGCGCAGATGCCAGGCCAAAGGGCAGAACTCGATACTGGTGGTGATTCCTGTCAACCAGGAATATCAGGTACTGCCGATCCACCTGAAAGATGGGGATATGAGCATAAGCGTCTGAGATCGAGGGAGCAGAGCCAGTCTCCTGCCTTCAGAAGGGGAATCAGGGTGCCCAGCGAAACCATCTTCAACTTTTCCTTTACCAAGCAACAGTTTAACACTCTCAGGTCCAGAATGGGATGGAGGCCACCTGTCTTCTTGGGGATTATAAAATACCTGGAGTAGAATCCTTCACCCCATTGGCTGTGCAGAATGGGTTTGACCGCTTAAGCAAGAAAGAGGGTGGAGAGTTCCACTCGAAGTATCAGTAAGTCCCTTGCTGCTCTCCATCGGGGACAAGGAGGGGAGTGGGGTGGAAGTCACTGGAAATTCAGCCTGTAACCCTGATGGATGATGTATAGGACCCAGATCCACCAATCTGTGAATAGCTGGAGTCAACCCCCGACCAGAGGCTCCATGGCCACCAGTCATAACCCCTTGGCAGGGTTCTGCGGTGGAACTGTAGGTGACCGAGGCAGCCTAGTTTGTCTCTGCCTTGTCTTGGGGACAGGCCTTTAAGCCCTGGACCTCAGTGCGGATGGGGAATACTTACGAGGCTGATAGAAAGGCTGCTTGCTGTGGGGCTTTCTGGTAGGCTGAGTGTTGAAAGTATTAGCCGACATCTGCTAGAAGTTCTCCTGGTAGTCCTTCAGCTGAGCCACAGCCTCCTTAATTCTGTCACCAAACAGGCTCTCTACCATATATGGCAAATCAGCTAGACAGTCTTGGACCTCATGGCGCAAGTCAGAGGCCTGTAGCCAAGCTGTCCATCGGGCTCCAATGCCTGCTGCGGTGGTTCTCATGGCTGTCTCGAAGACATCATAAGCAGAGCAAACCTCATGCTTATTGCACTCCAGGCCCTGTTGGACAATAGATTGCAAGTCATCCTGGAATTGTTGAGGCAGATATTCACTAAATTCCAAGGCCTGCTTCCACAGGTTCCGGGAATACTGTCCCATGTAAAGCTGGTAGCACGCTATGCGGGCAGTGAGCATTGTGCAATGAAATACTCAGCGCCCCAATGCATCAAAAGGTTTGTGCTCGCACCCTGGAGGAGCAGAGGCATGAGCATGTACCCTTTTAGCCTTTTTCAGGGCTGACTCTACCACCACCGACTGGTGGAGTAGTTGACGGCGGTCTAATCGACGAGAAGAGAAGGCTGAGGGGGGATATGATAGAGGTGTTTAAAATCATGAGGTCTAGAATGGGTAAATGTGAATCGGTTATTTACTCTTTCGGATAATAGAAGGACTAGGGGGCACTCCATGAAGTTACCATGTGGCACATTTAAAACTAATCGGAGAAAGTTTTTCACTCAATGCACAATTAAACTCTGGAATTTGTTGCCAGGGGATGTGGTTAGTGCAGTTAGTGTAGCTGAGTTTAAAAAAGAATTGGATAAGTTCTTGGAGGAGAAGTCCATTACCTGTTATTAATTAAGTTGACTTAGAAATTAGCCACTGCTATTACTAGCAACGGTAACATGGGATAGACTTAGTTTTTGGGTACTTGCCAGGTTCTTATGGCCTGGATTGGCCACTGTTGGAAACAGGATTTTGGGCTTGATTCACCCTTGGTCTGACCTAGTATGGCATGTTCTTATGTTCTTATGAAGCCAGTGGAAGGAAGGACTAGGTATACTGCATCCATCTTCCTGTTAACCGGCGCACCAAGATGGAGTGCTCCCACAAACGAGTCACCAAGTCCTTGAAAATGACATGGACTGGTACCACCACCACCTCTTTCGGGGCATCCATAAATTACACGATCTCAAGAATTTTATGCCTGGAGTCCTGATCTGTCAACAGTTGGAAAGTACCGATTCTGCCATGGGTTTGATGAATCTTGCGAAGGAAAGATCCTCAGGGGGAGATTACAGTCATTCCTCCGGTGGAGAGGGTTCGGAAGGCAAATCTTCCAAGTCCACGGAGGATAGCGACACCTCCCCCTCCCAGGGGTCATAGGGAGCTTCCCCCTCACTGCGACCCTCTGGGGATGCAGGGGGTCAAAGGCCCATCAGTGGGCGTGGCTTGGCCCTCAAGGGCACCGAGAGGTGCCAGAGGCATCGATGGGCCTCGGGGTCGCAAGAGCGGTGAAGGGTCAGACGGCATTAGTGGGATAGCGGGCACCGAAGGCATCGGTGGAACCGACCCCAAGGGCCTTGGGATAGCTGGCAGGTGAGGTGGCACCATGTGTCTCTGGACCGCCATTAAGCCCGATGGCCCTTCTTCCTTGGAGGAGTCACTCACCAGTATGCGGGCCAGTGGCGGTGGATGGCAGCGTGCGCCCATTGGCCGCGAAGGGGCGTGGGGCACCAGAGCTGGCTGCGTCACCAAAATACCGAGCAGCAAGTCGAGCCGCTCTAGCAAAGGCAGAAGCGGTACCCGAAGCTCAAGACCCTGCAGGGCCCAGCCGAGAGCCAACCGCACGCACCTCTCTAACTCCTCCTCAAAGGCCGTCAAGGATAGAACGGTCTGAGGAGGAGCTGGCGGAATCAGGATGTCCCCTGGATCGAGGGGAGCCGAGCCCTCCACCGGTGTCGGTGGAGGCCGCCTGGAAGCATTGGGAGGGTCGGATGGAATGGTCTCCTCAGCCCTCAATGCTTTCTCCCGGTCTGGCTTCGATGAAGAGGAAGATCGATGACTGTTATTTCGACCTTTCTCGATGATTACTGCAGTCCTTTGCCCAGTACCAATGGTGACTGTCGATCGACCGTGAAGCACGAAACACTTATCTATCAATGCCAGAGGAGGGTGAGGGACCCTATGCGACGCGTGGAACAATAAAAACACTTCAAAGTAGCAACAATGGCAGAAGTGCGAGCTCCAAAACCATGAGGCAATAGTTCTGCAGAAAAGACTGAAGAGGGACTCCGGATGGATGCTTGGTTAGCGACATGCTTGGTATGCACAGTGTGCCTGTCAAAGTTTCTAGAAACTTTGACAAAAGTTTTCCGTGGCAGGCTCCATCCAATGATTTCACCCAAGTGTGAGGACTACCATCCTGCTTGCCCTTGGAGAACAGACGAGTCCGATATCAAATGCACTATTTAAATAGCAGGTGTAAAATTGCATGAATAAATTCCTAATATATTCATGTAAATCTCTTATAAAATAGTAATTTATGAATAAACTTCTTGAACCTGCCCTGGAATGCCATTAGACAAAATCTTTTTTGCGCACGTAAATGTGTGTGTGATACCAAAAATATGCATGTAATTTTGATGTATATAAAATAGCATGTATGCGAATACAAGCCATTTACGCACATATAAGCTAATTTTACGCATGTAACTCCTTTGAAAATTAACATATTTTATGCATGTAAAAATTAGAACATGTGCATGCAATAACCCAGAGTTATACGTAAAAGCATGTACATCTGAAAATACCTGCAGCGTACTTCCAGTCACTATTTTGCTGACACCTCCACCAGTTCAGCTAGATCCTCCAGCATTTCACCCTGTAAACCACAATGTAACTCAGACCTCCCACCCAAAAATTGCAGACAAAAGACAAGTGCAATTTTGTTTCTGCAACTCAATTAGCAGGTGTAAAATTGTATGGACAATTCTGGTAATGTATGTACTGCTTACAAAATAGCAATTTTATTTATTTAAAAGAATATTTTCTGGCTCTATCCAATGTTCAGAGCAGGATATATAAAAGCAATAACAATTTAAACATAAAACACAATAAGCCAGATCAATGTACACAAACCTACACATCAATAGGAGAAATTTACAGCAGCCAAACAAATGTGGAAGCGGGGGTGCCCTAGACCTAAAGTTCAAAAGCGTGTAAAGAAATATGCCTTCAGTTGTCTCTTGAACATCTGAGTACAAGTAATTACCGGTATTCTCAGATTGGGCAGTGAATGCCACAGGACAGGCCCTGCCACTGAGAAAGCTCTTTCCCGAGTTTCTGATAGACGGGCAAAACATAAATGATGGAACCTTAAGACAACCGTGATATTTTGATCTTAAGACCAGCAGAGGATTATAAAGTCACATTATTGCCAAAATCCATGGAAACATGTTGTTATTCAATAGGTTTTTGAATCAGAGACACAAAACAGAGTTGCTTACGTGTAACGGGTGTTCTCCAAAGACAATAGGATGTAAGTCTCCACACACACAGGCGACATCATCCGACGGAGTCCAGCACAGAAAATTAATGTCAAAATTTCTAGAACTGACTGCATTTCCCCGAGCATGCTCTGGCATGCAATATACCATGCAGAGTCCCCTCAGTCTTATAACATAGAATAGAATAAAGAATACAAGAATAAAAGAATAAAACCCATGAAGTGGAGATCCAGCTCCACGGAAAGGTGGGCGGGTCTCGTGAGTACTGACATTCTGCAGTCCTCGGAGAGCACCTATTACAGATAAGCAAATCTTCTTTCCCCAAGGACAAGCAGCCTAGCACTCATCATACAAGGGTTAATTAATCCCTAGCTACAGACAGTCCACCAACAAAAAAGGGGATTAAAAAAACAGGTGCCAACGGGCACAACTACAACAACATTTTATTGGTAACAGAAGGTGGGAAGCATGAACAGAAATAATGAGCCATAGACTGGAACACAGTTGGGTTCTAAACCTCAGACAAGTTCCAAAGGACAGACTGGCCAAACCTGCTGTCACGCCGGACAACCCTATCCACATAGTAATGCAATAAGAATGAGTGGATGGAACTCCATGTCACAGCCCTGCAGATCTCCTCCAAGGAAACTGCTCACAAGTGGACCACCAATGCTGCCATGGCTCGAACAGAGTGAGCCTTTACATGACCCCCAAGATGCAATCCGGCCTGGACATATCATAGTTATGGACATAGTTTGCTAGCCAATTAGAAAGTGTTTGCTTGGCAACAGTGATCCCCAGCTTGTTTTGGTGAAAATAAATTAAAAGTTGTATAGACTGTCTATGGGATTCTGTCTGCTCCAGAAAGAAGGCCAAGGCTCTCTTGCAGTCCAAACTGTGGAGGGCTTGTTCGCTTGGTGCGAATACGGTTAGGGAAAAAATGTTGGCAGGATGATGGACTGGTTAAGACTGAAGTCCAATACCACATTAAGCAGGAACTTAGGATGTGTGCACCAACCCCACCCTATCATGAAAAAACTTAGTATAAGGTGGATAAGTTACTAAGGCCTGGAGCTTGCTGACCCTGGGCGCTGAAGTGACCAGGTCAGGTACTTCAGGTCACAGGAGCACAGTGGCTCAATAGCGGTAGGCCTTAGGGGAGGCTTCAACTGAAGCAGACCCCTCACGAAATGTACAACTATAAATTGTACAGAGATGGGCTTACCCTCTACACCTTGGTGATATGCGTCCACTGAAATGAACTCTGAGTTGGTCTTGAGACCAGCTTTAGATAAGCGTAGAAGGTAATCAAGCAGTTTTTGTGGCGAAAAGGATCTAGGCCCTTTTGCTCACACCACACGAAAAACCTCCTCCACTTCAGTCCATAGGACTTCCTGGTGGAAGGCTTTCTAGAAGCCATGAGGACATGAGACATCTTCTAAAGACTGAGAGGTTGCAGGATCAATCTCCCATCATCCAAGCTGTGAGCAACAGGGTTGGGATGAAGGCTGGGATGATGGGTGGGATGCGTCAATATTGAGTGATGAGAACTGAGGAAATCCCCAATCTGATCTGTTTCTGGATGAGGAGTTATGATGATCATAATGCTGTCGCACTCCCTGACTTTCAAGAAAGTGTTTGCCACCAGCAGAATTGGAGGATATGCATACAGGAGAACCTGACCCAATGTAGGGCGAAGGCAACACACTAGTTTGCTGTATATTCTGTACATGAGCAGAACTGAGGAAGCTTCCTGTTGCAGGGAGCTGCAAATATATCCACAGCCTGGCTTCCCCAGAGGTGGAAGATCCAGTTCGCTACCCACTGATTCCAGAGACCATTCATGGGATCTGAAGGAGCGTCTCAGTCTGTCCACTATCCCATTCTCCATACCAACCAGATACATCGCTCTGAGCCCCATCTTGTGGAAGAGGGCTCAAACCAAATCTGGAGGGGGCGCTGTTTGCCATGCTGCAAGGGACACCTGAGCATGAAGCTCCTTACCTACCCTGCCGCTGCAAGCCTTAAAATTAACTTTAGCGCGAGCTGATTCTTTCTGATTTCAAGTGTCCACCTCTAAGACCAGATGGCCTCGAGGAAGTGAGCAACTGACCTAAAACAATTCTCTTGTAGTAAAGTGGCGATTGATCTCTTGAGCAAAGATGGCGGCCCAGCCATCAGCGGCACCGGAGAGCTAGACAACTTAGACACCGAGGCCCCGATCCTCTTGCCTTACTCCATTCCAGATTGGACTAAGGAACTTGGGGATCTACCAATCAAAGTCGAGCTCCAGGAGTAGTTTGCCGAACTCTGGGCAGATATGAGGCAACACAAGGTCGACCTGCTGGAATCCATCTCAGAGGTACGTGAAGAGCTCATGGTGCTTGGACATAGGGTTGACGATCTCAACTCACGGACCGTAAATCATGGCACAGCCCTAACCCAACAGAATAAAGCTCTAACTGCCGAGCTCATAACGCTTGAAGAAAAAATTGAAGATTTAGAAAACTGATCTAGAAGGTCCAATATAAGAATCAAGGGAGTCCCCGAGACAGCAGAATTTAGCGACAGCTACAGTACCGAGACTACAATTTGTGCCTTTTTACTATCTCAAAAGGAAGGAAAGTCTGGACAAACACAGGACTCTGAGACCAGTGTTATTAAACTTGAGCAGACCAACAGAGATCTTTGGCCAAGCTGAGAAAAGAAACCACGAGATATCATCATGAACTTCCATAGCTTTTCGTAGAATGAGGCAATAATGGGGATTGCAAAAATGAAACCTCAATGAACCTGTAATGGTCTGGACATATCTATTTTCCAGGACTTAGCTCCGAGCACTCTCAGGAAGCGTTTTGAATTTCGTGAAGTTACTAAAGCCCTCAGACGCGAGGAAATGCATTATCATTGGACCTTCCTGTTCTCACAATTTTTTCACACAGAGAGGGTGGAGTAAGTAGCACACACATATGGAGAAGATGCAACGTAGTTAATGTGTGGCAAACATAATTCACTGGTCAATACCTATTGACGAAATACTTTTATTGTAAATACAGTCACATCAGCAGTACACACTCTAAAGAAAATGTGGTTCATGGTGTAGAAACAAGGATCTCATGCTTATTTATTGTATATATCCTGAAAACCAGATGTATTTGTGGTACTCCAAGACTGGAGTTGCCCACCCCTGATCTAATGGTAAATAAAAATATAATCATGCAAGACAAAATTATTCTTTGACAAACATGCCTATGTATCAATTTACAACTGTAAGAGATTGTGAACCAATAAGAAAATAAACAACAATAGCAATCTTGGCCAAACACAACAAAATTTCAATGTAAATATGCATGCCTCAAACTAAAGTTTGCTTCCAGATATCAGTTTAAATTTTGTTTGCTAATTTTAAAACTGCAGTCTTATTCTTTCTTACTTACCAGGAACAATAAGAAATAACAGATTGGGAGATTTCTCTCTCCAGAGGTCTTTCCAGGGCCCAAGCTTTAAAACCTCTGTAGCAGCACCACAACAGTATATAAATTCTTCAGACAAAAGGACATGCTCTTCTGATTCAGTTGTACCCATTTTCAAGACTAAGAAGAATAAAAAGCAATATAACAAGTCAATAATGCAGTAGAACATCACTTTAGGAGTTTAACTGAGTTTGAAATTAATCTGAGGGTGTCAGGAATTGAGTTCCATAAGGTGGGGCCTGCACTGAGAAGGTGCGTTTTCTTGTTAGTTCCAGCCTAGCAGACTTAACTGTAGGAACTTCAAGTAAACATTTGTCAATTGAGCGTACGTGACAGCAGATAGGATTGGTAACTTTCCTGCCTAGTGTTACCTTTGAACCAGGTGGGAAAGCTACGAAACAATCCTCACATCCAGTTATCTACATTCCTAATGATTGAATTGTCAACTACAAAAGCAGTCCTAACATTTCCCTCCTGTGCAGATGCCCTTGGATACACATCCTCAGTGCAAGAAAGTACCTCATCACATGCATGGCAGATTCTAGTTATAGGTGATGGTCTCCTTTCAGGTGACATTGCTCCTTTAATGCAGCACATAGGCTATCAGATTGGAGTTGAGACTGCTCTAGTAAGTCCCTGAAGGTCTCCTCTATATACTTCTGTCTGCCTTAGTTTCTGCAGGATTGCAACTAAAAACATATTTCATTCATATGAATCCAAATGAATAACAGAAGTCAACTCAGCATCAAATTTGTTTCTCCATCCAGCCTGCCTTGGCAATCTCCTCATTTGTTGATTTTTCAAATTCCCATAACCAACACTCACCTGACAAAAATGCCTCAAAACATGTCACTTACATGGAGCAGCAGTTTAGCCTATAACCACAGTGGAAAGTCTGCTCTTTTCTAACAGGAAGGCATTGGGATAACCTGCATTTAAAGCAGGTATACATGTAGTCACAATGACAAGAACCAAGAAACTTGGCCACCACTTCCATGACCTATAAGAAATGATCATAGCAAATGTGGGTGTTTAGTCTGTGGTAATGCTTATGGTTCTAGTAGATAGCTTCCTGGCTCCTTGGAGGAACAAAACTCACATGTATACAAATTAATCACTTCAATAACATTAGGGAAATAATGTGTGTCAAGGAAATCCATTTGTACATCCTTCCTCTCCTGTTCAGTTCAGGGATACTATACATAGTCAAGGATCTAGGCATGGTCTCCAGAAAAGAGTTAATATCTGGAGGAAGAGGGCTGATTGATGCCAGTCTCATCTCTTGTCAACCTCTGGAAGTTGTCAGTAGCTAAATAACACAAAGCAGTTATCACTTTCATCTCAACAAATAAATTGTAAAGTGTAAAGTGTACCTGAAGACTGAAGGGTGGCCAATGTAACCCCAATATTTAAAAAGGGCTCCAGGGGCGATCCGGGTAACTATAGACCAGTGAGCCTGACTTCAGTGCCATGAAAAACAGTGGAAACTATTCTCAAGATCAAAATCGTAGAGCGTATAGAAAGACATAAGAACATAAGAAATTGCCATGCTGGGTCAGACCAAGAGTCCATCAAGCCCAGCATCCTGTTTCCAACAGAGGCCAAACCAGGCCACAAGAACCTGGCAATTACCCAAACACTAAGAAGATCCCAAGCTACTCATGCAATTAATAGCAGTGGCTATTCCCTAAGTCAACTTGATTAATAGCCGTTAATGGACTTCTCCTCCAAGAACGTATCCAAACCTTTTTTGAACCCAGCTAGACTAACTGCACTAACCACATCCTCTGGCAACAAATTCCAGAGCTTTATTGTGCATTGAATGAAAAATAATTTTCTCCGATTAGTCTTAAATGTGCTACTTGCTAACTTCATGGAATGCCCATGATAAGTTCTTGGAAGAGAAGTCCATTAACTGCTATTAATCAAGTTACTTAGGGAATAACCACTGCTATTAATTGCATCAGTAGCATGGGATCTTCTTAATGTTTGGGTAATTGCCAGGTTCTTGTGGCCTGGTTTGGCCTCTGTTGGAAACAGGATGCTGGGCTTGATGGATCCTTGGTCTGACCCAGCATGGCAATTTCTTATGTTCTTATGTAATATTTCAGCCGGCCGCAAGAAGGCCCTGCAACCAGCCACACGTACTCCTAACATTGCCATCACCTACTGAACCTGTTGAGCTGTGCTATCTCCCAGGCGCGCGTACATCTACTTGCCCTTTTCTTCCAGACCCCGGGGTAGGAAACCTATCATGCTCTCTGATGACGTCAGCGCAGCTGGGATTTTAAACCCCAGACATGCTCTAGCCCATTGCTTCAGCATAGGTCCTTCTGCTCCTGCAGTGCATATTGCTATTGTGCTCTATGCTTGTCTTGCTTCCCTGTCAATGCCCTTGCATTATCTGTCCCTGCCATGCCTTGATACCCTGTTCTTGTCCGTCTGTCCATCTTTGCTTGGCTTCTGGTATTGACCCTTCCTCATACCCCCACTACTCTCCTGGATTGCCACCTTCCCCGACTTCAGCATGGACCTTGACACTGAATGAATTCTGCCTGCTCCGATCTTGGCCTGCACCTCGACACTGCTCGTTTGCTGCCTGTCCTTATCCCGGCCTCTTACTCAACTTCACCAAACTGCTCATTACAGGACCCTTGCCTAAGCTCTTCAAGCCCTCAGGACCCAAGGGCTCAAACTGCAAGGAACAGGGCTGGTATTTGTGAAACCCTAAAACCAGTCCTTGAGAGAGCATGTCCACCAGCTGTCGGAACAGACCTAGCAGTTTCACTTACTAGGCTGCATCAACTACGCCATAGTACAAGGGCTCATATCCATGACAGACTGCTGAGGCCATGAGCTCAGTGGACTCATCCCTGGCTCAGGCTATCTCAGGGTTAGTTCTCCAGGTCCAGCAGCAGCAAGACCAGCTCAACCGGATGACTGGCATACTTCAAGGTCTTGCGGTCGAAATGGATTCCACGCAGGCACCTCCTCCAGTTACACTAGCTTGGAATCTGGGATTAATGCCACATTTACCATCACCACCCAGGTATGATGGGGACCCTAAAGCATGCAGAGGCTTTAACAACTAGTGCATGGTGCACTTTGAAGTACAAGCCACCAGCTTCCCTCCAGTCCAGACCAAAGTGACATTTATTCTCCTTCTCTTGGCAGGACCTGCCCTAGCCTAGGTCTCACCTCTATGGGAACAGAATGACCCCCTGGTGGAGAGTCTAGACCACTTCCTGAAACAGTTCCGCAGATATCTGATGAGCCTGGCCTGTCCTCCTCAGCTGCCACAGAGTTACTTTGCATTAGGCAGGGTACCCACACGATGAAGGACTATGCCATCCAATTGCGAATATTGGCCTCAGAACTCCAGTGGGACAAAGACAGTCTCACCGCCATCTTTTGGGACGCTCTTGCTGAGCACATCAAGAATAAGCTAGCCATCTGGGACCTGCCACTTGGACTGCAGGATCTCATTGCGTTGACCATTTCGATGAATCTCCACTTCCAAAAGTGGGCTTGGGAGAGAGAGGCTTCTTGAAGGTATTTCAGGCTGGCACCCAAATTACAGCATCCTTTGGCCCACACCTCAGATACCACACCTGCTTCCTCCACTGAACAGCCTATGCAACTGGGCAGGGACAGGCTCACCGAAGAAGAGAAACAGATATACCAGTGGCTCAACTTCTGCCTGTATTGTGCCGCTTATGGGCACTTTGCTGTTGCCCCAAGAAGGCAGGAAACTTCTGAGCCTAGGGTTGGTTGGAGAGGCAACCCTAGGCCAGCTCCATCCTCTCCTCAATTGCTCATGCCAATTTGCTTCACCTGCCTCGATGAGGTGCATACAGAGGCATTCCTGGACTCCGGTGCCGGAGGCAATTTTAATCGACAAGGCATTGGTATGTCAGTACAACCTTCTCAGAGCAATCTTGGAGAAGCCAGTTACCATTTCCTCCATTTATAGTGAATCCCTCCCTGGCCAGCTGTCCTTGGTCACCCTTCAACTCATGCTTCACACTGGACTTCTGAACATGGAAAACAACATCTCTCTTTATGTTCTATCCAAGGAAGTCAATCTGGTTATCCTTGGTTTATCCTGGCTGATTCTGCGCAATACCACAATAGATTGCTATTCTCTACAGATTACCCACTGGGGTTCCTCCAGCCAAAGACCAAGCTCCCTGTCTTATACAAGAATTCTATCACCTCTTCCCTCATAAGCCCAGGCCTAAGGCGTTCTGGAGAAGGTTGGGAGTACTGTAACATTTCAGCCAGCTATGGGAAGGCCCAGTGACCAGCCACACCTACCCCTAAAGCTGCTATCACGTGCTGGACCTATTGGGCTGTGCCATCTCCTAGGCACATGTGCGTGCACTTGCCCTGATCTTCTAGGACCTACAGAGGGAAAACTCTGACGACACTCTCTGACAACATCAGTATAGCTGGGAATTTAAATGCCAGCCATGCTCTAGCCCATAGCCTCAGCAACAGTTCATCCTGCTCCTGTAGTGCATGTTGCTATTACTGTCTGTGCTTGCCTTATCTTTTCTCCTTGCCTTGCCTGTCCCTGCTGTGTCTTAGTACCCTGTTCTTGTCAGTCTGAACATCTATGCTTAACCTCTGGTACTTAACTCTGGCTTTGGACCCAGACTACTCTCATGGTTTGCCACCTGTTATGACTTATTTATTTAAGGCTTTTATATACCGACTTTCTTGATACAGATCAAATCAACTCGGTTTACATCGAAGGAAGCAGAACTATAACTTCAGCTGGGATTGCCTGTATTCCACCTGCCCTGACCTCTGCCTGGACTTTGACACCATTTGCTTGCTGTCCATCCTGACCTCAGCTCGTTACTCAACTTCACCTGACTGCTCATTACAGGACCCTAATCTGTCCTGCCGGCCCTAGGATCCCAAGGGCTCAACCTGCAGTGAATGGGGCTGGTATAGGTGAAGCCCTAAACATAATCCTCGAGAGTGTGTCCACCAGCTGTCGGGTGGGCTTAGCAAGTTTGCTTACTAGGTGCATCAACCACAACACAGCCCAAGGGCTCACATCTGTGACATGAGGTGGCCTACATAGGAGATTATACAAAATATAAAGTGACACTTTCTCTACCAAGTAGGCACACAGGTGTTCCACTTAAAATTTCTTGAGAAACTGTGGTTCAATGGGAGTAAGTTAAGTGATTGTCTGCTGTGTCAATTGATTAATGGAGCCTTGAAGGGAAGACAAAAAGGACTTGGAGTATGAATTACTGAACAGCACAGTTGCCTTGAAACAAGGCTCCTTGGAGGCACAAAACCCATCATTTCTCATTATATTGATGTGAGGGAATGCACAGAAAATTCCCTCAGACTACCTTAAAGGACCGGGCACAGCTGTCTCACACAGTCTTCTTTAAGAGGGAGATCCACAGGGAATCCTGGATGAAGGGAAGAGTCCTTCACCAGAGTATAAAACCTCAGGGCCAAGAAAGGTTTAGCATGAGTCCTACCGTATTCTAAGACTTGCTATGTCTAAAGATTGTGTATTATCTGAAGCTAAGATAAGCCGAGTTGTTTGTTTTGTGTTACTTTTCAAGACAGTGTATTATCTGAAGCTAAACTGAGCTACATTGTTTGTTTTGAGTTCCTTTTTCTCCACTGTAAACAACATACACCAGAGTCTGACTCCTTTTTACTCTGGCTGTGTTCAAGCTGCTACTGCTCAAGTTACCACAGTTGAGAAAGGACAAATGTTTCAAGAATTACTGTAATAAAATTGAAAGATCAAAGCAATATGTGGAATAGATGTGGATAGGCATACTGGATGGGCCACTATCATGGCCCACTCTGCTAGGGATAAAGGGTAGGTATGATAGCTAGACTTGGACATAGCTCGGAAAGACTTAGTGGTCCAGAACCGCTGTCTTCTGCTTGAAGCAACTGCCATTTCCATAGACTAAGCTCTCGTGTGAAAGCGACTGCCAGGACCAGAACAGAATGGAGCATAGCCAAGGACTAGGAAACACAGTAACATAGTCAGGCAACAGCATATCACAGAGCAAACTCTGTGTAGACTGTTGGACCAGCACAGCTCCTTATATATAGCTCTTTATTTGGAACTCACCTAATGCTGGTCCAATAGGGAGCCTCTGGAGGCGGATCTAACTAATTTTACTTTGCTTTGTATTTTCTGCAGGGTTCTTGGTGACTCAGAATCCCTGTGTCTCCACTGCAGGATCCTCTGTCCTTAAACATCTCCCTCAACAAACCCATAATCATACTTGGTGACTTCAACATACATTTCAACTTACCAACTCACTCAAAAACCTGCCAAACTATCATTGATGCACTCTCAACTCTATATCTAGAACAAATAATCCAATCTCCAACTCATAAAGCAGGCCACACAATTGACCTCATTTTTGTCAACACTGAAATCTGGAAATCATTCTGTACCCACACCACAGAGATGCCCTGGTCCGACCACCCTCTAATCCAAGCTAACTTACATACCAACCTCAATATTAAACCTCCTCAAATCATCCCAAACAAAATATCCTACCGTCCACCATTCAACATAGAACTTTTACAAAAAACTCTTCAATCCGAATTAAACAACATCAATATATCTAACTCCGAAAACGCTACCTCATCATGGCTAAACATCACAAAACAAGTTGCAGACAACATCAATCCCATTATTACAAAGACTAAACAACAACCCAAACAACAACCACCAATGGTATAACGAAAATATCAAAACTGCCAAATGCATACTCAGAAAAAAAGAAAGAGAATGGAGAAAAAACAAAAATACTACCACACTAAATAATTATCGGAACAACTTAGCTCAATATAAAAATATCATCAACAATGCGAAAAAGGAATTCTTCTCCAACAAAATCTCCAAATTTCTTCATAACCCCAGAATGTTATATGCAATAGTTCAGAAACTTACCAAAACCACCCAAGAGTCTTCATGCACCAAACATGGAAGTGATGACTTTGCTGATTTCTTCAACAACAAAATATCTCATCTAATCCAATTCAACATAACCAACAACAACCAGAAGACCAAACTTAACAACAAGATAACTTCATCATGGTCAAACTTTGACACTGCCTCCACCATTGAAATTCAATCTATAATAAATAAAATGAACCCCACCAGCCATCCATTAGACAACATCCCAATAACAACCCTCAAATCAATTGAACCTACCATATCAAAAACCATCACTAAAAAATTGTCAATTTATCACTGACCGAAGGCAACTACCCCAAATGCCTCAAATCTGCTGTCAACAAACCAATCCTTAAAAAGAACAACCTAGATCCAGAAATCCTTTCCAACTACTGTCCCATATCAAACCTTTCGTTCATAGCCAAAACCATTGAAAAAGTCGTGCACACTCAACTAGATGACTATCTGGAGACAAACAGCATCCTACCTCCATCCCAATATGGTTTTAGAAAAAACCTAAACATAGAATCTCTCGTCATCTCTCTAAATGACATTATTATAAGAGGCTTTGACAAAGGTGAAAAATACTTGCTCATTCTTCTTGACCTTTCAGCCGCCTTTGACACAGTGAACCACAATATACTATTGGAGTGACTATCCCAAATTGGTTTAACTGGCAATACCTTACGTTGGTTTTCTTCCTATTTATCTGATCAAACATACCAAGTATTAATCAACAACAACCTATCAAAAATAATCAACGTCAACACCGGAGTCCCTCAAGGATCAGCTTTATCAGCCACCATTTTCAACATATACCTTCTCCCCATTTGCCAACTACTAAAAGAATATGAAATCACACACTTCCTCTACGCTGATGACATTCAGCTCCTCATTCCCATACAAAATTCGATTGAAGACACCTACAAGAAAACCTCAGAACTACTTATCTTAATCAAACATCTCCTAAATTCCCTGAAACTCATAATCAACTTTGACAAAACTGAAATAATACTCATGGATAAAAAACACAATCCAACTCCGCCACCCCTGACAATACTTGACAAACAAATGATAACTATACTCCCTACCACCCACACCAGGAACCTCGGAGTTATCATTGATAAAGAACTTTCTTTCAAGAACCACATAGCAAATAAAACTAAAGAAGGATACCACAGACTCCTAACCTTAAGACACCTGAAACCATTTCTCAACTCCTATTGATTTCAGAACTGTGCTTCAACTTCTTATCTTCTCCACCTTCGACTATTGCAACACCTTACTAATTGGAATACCTTTTTCATCCCTCAAACCACTCCAAATACTGCAGAACTCAGCCGCCAGAGTCCTAACTGGAACAAAAAGAAATGAACACATAACACCAATATTGACCTCATTTCACTGGCTCCCTATTATTGCATGTATTGCTTACAAATCAATGATCATAATTCACAAAATTCTAAACAATGATCATCAAGGTCTTAACACCCTAAACATAATCCCTCAAAATCCTCCAAGAAACCTACGCTCTAATAACTCAGGCTACCTAAACATTCCCCCTATCAAAGATGCACATCTGGCAACCACAAGAGAAAGAGCCTTTTCAATTGCTTCACCTAAACTTTGGAACACCCTACCTAAATTCCTGAGAATCCAATACGACCTAAAAATATTCAAAAAGGACCTAAAAACACTAATGTTCCGCAAATTCTACACTGACCCTCAGACGTCTGATCATTCCAACTCTCAACTGAACTCTCAGTTATAAACCTCTTAGTACATTCTCTTCACCCTGAACTGCATACCCTCCTCTTCCAACCTAATAATGCTCTCTGGACTTGATATGCTTATTTCTGATATTGTTCAAATTGTTTTTTATTGTTGCACAACTGCTAAGAAAATGTATAATGTTCACATTGTTTTTTCTGTTACACAACTGCTAAGAAAAATGCATATTTTTGTAAACCGTTGATGGCTCTACCGAATGACGGTATATAAAACTCAACAAATAAATAAATAAAAATAAATAAACAAACAAACAAACAAACATTCATGGCTGCATGTTTGACCATCACTGCCCCCCCCCCCCCCCCCCCCGACAGCTGTATGGTCTTAATCTCATGGAAACACAGAACATGATGACAGATAATCATTGGTTCCTTATACAGCATGACTAGAGATGGATTTTATGCTACATGTAATAGTTTCCCCAAGCCTGAACATGGAAACAGCAGGAACAGCATTATTTTAACTGGATTGTGAATGCAATCTCCAGTGATCTCTTATATTTGAATTCAACAATTGGAATAATTGGTTTTGAGGTCTTCTGACTGAGCAATATGCAACACATAATGGTGTTCATAAATGTTTGTTCATTTGAGGTTTATACAAAATATCTAGTAATATAGATTTACTGTCCATACTATATATGAACATAGTAAATGACAACAAAGACTAAACTGGTCCAACCAATCTACCCAGTAGAGGTTCATCCAATTTAGTATAAGTTCATAGAAAATTCCTTTTGCAACCCAACTCCTTTACCTAATTTCTCAACCCTTTTCCCATTACTGCCCTCAGCATGCCCAAAATCTGCCAAATGTGATGGTTTTTCTTCTGCTAGTAGGCCATTTCAGGCCTTCCATCTTCAACTTTGTTGCTCACAAATCCAATATCCAAGCCAACATCCCAATTCAATCATATCATTGCTGTTTAGGTTTTAAACGCCGCTCCATGTAGTTAGCCTAATGCTTGCTGTTTAGTCTTGTAACTGCTGCTCCATACCTCAAGGCAGAGGTCAGGAACCTTTTTGGCTGAGAGAGCCATGAACGCCACATATTTTAAAATGTAATTCCATGAGAGCCATACAATATGTTTAAAACTAAATACAAGTAAATGTGTGCATTTTATGTAAGATCACACTTTTAAAGTACAATAAGTCTCTGAAAATATTACACCAGGCCTTAAGACACCAATACATCTCCTATTAGGAAAACGGACCAAGTCAGGCTGCTATAGAGTCCTACACAGAAACTACACGCCAGCAGAAAACCTCACCTGAATCACGTGCTGTCCCTCACCTAACATAGAATAAAGAGACCAAAACGCATAACAAGAAGCATGCAGAAAAAACTGAATTGGAAACTGCAACAAGCCAGAGTCTCTGTATGCAGTGTAACAAAGGAAAAAAGAAATCACCCATCCTTATAAAACAAATCAAGAAATATAAAATCATCAGCAGTAAAACTGTACTAACAAAGAGAACATATTTCGAAACAGCTGATGAGTGGAATATCCAATAATTAAAAACTCATATAAAACATTTCCAGATACCAACAAAATATTTCAAAATAGCAGACACAAAGACCCAGTAATGAAAAATAATAAGGATACAAAAATCTTTTTGCTCTGCATACCTGGGAACGTTTGATATCCAGGTGTCCTGAGATTGTTCTGAATTAGCAGGAGGCGGGGTGGTTTGCTTGGAACTTTCTCCTCTCTCAGTCACATACCAGCGCTCTCTCTCACACTGGCTCTCAATGACACACCTATACACACATGCTCTCAGTACTCACATATACACATGTTTTTTCTCTCTCACTTATATAGGCTCTTAATTACACATTTACACACATGCTGTCTATCTTTTCATGCTTACACACACGCACAGGCTTTCAGTCACATAAATACATGCTGTCTTTTTCTCTTACACACAGACTCTCATTCACATGCTTACAAACATGTCCTCTCTTTCTCTCATTTACACACAGGCTCTCAATCACATACTCACATGCTCCCTCACCTAAATCAGCTCTCAATCACACACAGACACACATGATCTCTCTCTTACTTATACACACAGGCTCTTAATCATACATACACATGATTTCTCTCACACAGGCAAGCTCTCAATCATAGACATACTCTCTTTCACATATACAGGCTCTCAATCATTCACATACATGCAATCTCTCACTCACACACACAGGATCTCAAACACACATGCTTGCTTGCTCGCTCATTCACTCTCTCTCCCCCACCCCCACCCCCACCCCAGGAACTCGCGGCAGCAGCAGCCTCCTCCCAACGCTAACCTCCTTCATTTTCAGCCCTCGCGGAGGAGGAGTCCCATCGGCCGCGGTTGAAGCTCTTCATTTTCCTCCGAGCCGCGCTGCAGTCTTCTTTTCGTCGGACCAACGCAGACCACACTAGCGTGGCCTCTTCTTGCCGCACACGCACCCGATGCTCTCCACTTCCTCTTCCGGGCCGCGGGGGGGGGGGGGGGGGGAGGAGCGGGAAGAAGAGAGCATGCCGGTGCCGCCGACTCCAGCTATTCTGCCGCGTTCCGCCCGGGCTGACAGCATTTTAAGCCCAGGCGGAGGAAGACCGGGGAGCAGCTGGGTCAGCGGGGGACTGGAAAGTGTGGCGACACTTGTCTGCGAGCCAGATGCAGCCCTCAAAAGAGCCATATCTGGCTCGCGAGCCATGGGTTCCCGACCCCTGCCTCAAGGCATTCATGAAAGAACAGAGCAGACATTCCACCGTGGATATGGGCTGAACTGTTGCTCCATACTGATGACGTGTTTTGAGGCATTTTTGTCAAGTGAGAGTTGGTTATGGGGTTATTAAAAATCAACAAGTGAGGAGATCTGCAAGGCAGGTTAGTTGTCAAAATAGTCTATGTTGGGTCGACTTCTATTGTTCATTTGGATTCTACCATATGGCCAAATTGAGATGTTTTTAATATATCAGAGGAATATTACAAGAAAAAAAAAGAAAAATACAAACAGGGAAGTAAAAAAGTTAATTTATTGGATATTGTCACAGCAAAAAAAAAAGCTCTGACCAGGCTTGAGCCTGAAAAATGCTGAAACAAGAGACTAGGGTTCTGTTTCTGAGTCACTGGGCGGCTGTATTAAAAAGGAAGCTGTGTTAGCAGGAAGGTTCCAAGCCTAGACATGTAAACACTGTACTGAGGAACAAAAGGGGATTGCATTTGAGGGCCATGAGCCACATGATGGGGCCTGGATCAGTTACCACCCTGCCTGAACCTGCACATTCTAACCTGGCTGACTGGATTCAGATCTGGACCAGATCTACCTGCTTAAGGGTAAGACTAAATGCCAAGGGCTTTGAACCAGCAGTGCTTCAAGTCCAGAGGGAACTTATATGTTTTACTGAAGGTGAAGTTAGCCACTGTTTTGTTCACCCTGTTGCTTGAAATAAATCCTGAGTGGAACCTGGAAAAGGTTGTGTTTAGTATTTCCAGGCTGGCACTCTGACAAATGTAAATTACAGTTAGGCTACCTTTATAAAGTTGGTATATGATTATGCTGTTGTGCAGAGCACTGTAAATGAATTACACAATGGCACCTTAATATTTCATACCAATCACAATCAATGGGTGTTTCATAATTGAGTTTTGAATTTGGTGCCCTACTCTTAATTCAAGTGATCTTAAATCAGTAAAATCTACATCTAAGATAGAGAACCCGGAATATCCCTTGCTGGATTCTTATGTACCATTCTCATGCATGTGGTTAGCAAAGATGACATTTGTTACAAGATATATTTCACTAAAACACTGTACCTTAATCAGCAAAACAATCTGTAATGTAGTTCCATAAATGGTAGCAACAGTGCTGCCAATGAAAACACTAATACATTTTACATATACAGTATTTAAAACAACCCCTATGATTCTAAAAGTTCGTTCCATGTTCTGTATGCTTAGAAACTGAAAGAGACAAAAAACAAAATTTACATTTTGACTACTGTAGTGCAGGAAAAATGGTTTCCATAAATATTATGCCAGCTCCATCTGTCATTCATCTGATAAAGAGTTAAGACGTTTACAGACTAGTACTTAACTATTTTGGTTTCTGTTCCCAATTTTCCACTGCTTCCCAAAATCCCCATTCCAAAATCTGAAGCTTTCAGGCAATTTGATCTCAGTTTTCCTTCAGAGCGTAACATGATTCAATGATGTTAGACGTTAATTATACTTATGGCTTCATATGTTGGTCCTACACTGAATTTATTAACCACTTGCACAATACCTCACATTCTGAAAAAAGCAAGCATTCCTTCATCACTTATCTTTACTCATTCCTAAATGCCTGGCAATGAAATAACAGGATTTTCATTCAATCATTTTGTTGACATTTCTATTATTCAAAGCCTAGAGATATGCCATTTTTTGGGGTTTATTTAACAAATCCACAAACCAAATTTCTAAATACAGTACTAAGGGTCTGATTAAAAAAATAACTTTTTTCATTTTATGTCTATGGAAACCATATTTTATTGAACAAGGTCCAAAAAGTCCTCAAACTGCACCTTCAAGAATTTTTGTAATTTTTTTTGTTGAATGCTAGATGTCTCATTACTCATTAAACATTCTTTGCTTGCCATTCTAAAATCATATTTGCTTCTAAAAATCTTGAGAGTAAATCTGCAGTGTCTTGAGCATCAGCCCGTCACTGTCTGGAGACACTCAATCATCTGGACGAATTATGTGCAGACAATGCAAATTTATTCACCTATATAAATTACAGTGCAACTTCTTGGCTGCACTAATTTCTTTCAATAAGAGAACATGCCTTCTATAATGAGAAACAGGCTGTTCAACATAAGGAAGCAAACTTCAACAGGGAATCCAGTAATGCCACAATTCAGTGCATCCAGAACACAGACACACATACACACACACACACACACACACACCAGAGTTTGAAATGAATGAATACAAGTGCAACCTCTCTGATCTGTGGGTATTTGTGACTTTTTTCTTTGTTATAAAAGTAACAGGATGGTTCATTCAGTCAGACTGCTCAACTGGCTAACATTACCCCTGTTGACATCTCATTTTGGTCCACTGTTGGCCCAAATAAGTTAGAATGGCAACAAATCCATTCCACTACAAGCTATGGGGCAATCATTTCTAGCAGAAATTTTTAAATACATAATTTTATAATATAACATACAATTTCTATTATAAAACACATCTATGTAAAAATACAAACATTATAGTAAAAAACCATACACTATTTTTTTCAGCAGTTGTACTAAACATGTACATACTTCCACTCCAGCAGCATATGTAACTAACAAGATACCCTGAATAGGGATTTCAGAGTCTGAAATTAATGATTTGAATACATTTTTTCAACTAGAAATACAGGAACTTTTAGAACATAATTTGTCATTGGAACAAAAAAAAGGAAATTTAGCAAAATAAAATCTGGTAATCTGTAAATGTTCTTCTGGTTAGAAAAGATTGATTACCATTAACCTAGTTTATAGTTTCTTCAGTATGAGGAAAATAAAACTGTTCTCCAAGTATTTCACTTCTGAAATTCCAACACTTGTTCCAACTGCAATACTATCATTCTTATTCTCATCCAGCAGAATATGGAGGTGAAAGAGGATGATGATTGCAATCATGAAAGAAGCTGAGTATCACAGGCTGCGAGTCCTTGGGTTGTGGCAGAGGTGAAGCTATCCAGCTCATGAGACACAGGATGGGTCCATGCTGACAGCAGGCAGGCACGCCACTGAGAAGAGGCTTCACCTATACACCAGCCTCTTCCCCCTGCAGGTTGAGTCATTGGTTTCTGAGGCCGGTAAGGCTTAGAATAATGTCCACACCTGGTAGAGCAGTCCAAGAGTCAGGGCAGGTGGTAGTCAAACAGCATCAGTATCCAGGCAAGGATCGAGGCAGGCGGCGGTCAAGTAGAGTCAGTAATCAGGCAAGAGTCAAGGCAATGAGAGGTCAGTCAGAGAAGAACAAGGAAAGCAGATGACAAAGAAGGGTCAAGAATGGCAGGGCAGGGGTAAGGAAGCAGGTGAAGCAGAACAGGAGAACCAGGCAGGATCAGGAACAGGTGAGGACATAGTGCAAGGCTGGAACAAGGCAAGGAACTGGAACAAGGCTGGAACCAGGCAGGAGCAAGGCAGGTACTGGAACAAGTAGCAACAAACACCAGCTAAGTACAGGAGGACCTGTTGCTGAGGCTTCTGCGGGGTGATTGGATGGGATTTAAATAGCCCTGTGACACTGATGTCATCAGAGTGCACCACTGAAGGGTTCACAAAGTCTTCATAGCGGGACAGTGCATGCGCGCACGCCTAGGAGAGTGGGTGACGACAGTGGCATCATGGCATCTCAAGGGTAAGTGAGGGCCAACCGTGGCATGGCTGCAGCAGTCGGCCAAACACTACATTACTCCCCTTTCTAAGTCCCCCCACCCCAGGCTTATGGGGAAACAGGCGGTGGAAGTTCCTGGTGAGCCGTGGGGCTTGAATATTCTTGGCAAGTTCCCAAGTATTCCACGAGATGAGATAATAAAGTTTCCTCTGTTTCACCTTGGAATCCAGAATTTCTTGAACTTCGTATACCTTACCTGGATCCATTGGTATGACTGTAGGAGTGGACATCCTCCGTGAGTCCCAAGAGATTGCCAGAGGCTTCAAAACGAACACAAGAAAGGAGTCATGTGTCCATAAAGCTGGAGATAGCTGAAGCAGGTATGTGACAGGCCCCATGATATGGTTATTGGTGTTTGGGTGGATCCTTCGACACTGTGGCAGCTGAACATGCCCACGGGGGGCAGTCCCGTGAGGGACCACAGTGTCAGGCTAAACTCCGGACAGACAAACACAGATCTGAATCTTTTATTAAACAGTATATGGAACCACCAGAGGTGGCAGTAGTGAGTAGTAGTTGTACAGCCCGGCTGGGTGCGTCTCTCACAGAACGCTGGAACAGTTCCTCTGTAAGCAGTGATGTACTGGAAAGAGTGAGAGTTATGAGCATACAATAGAATTAGCAATCAGAGTCCCAAGTAGAATAGGAGAGCTCCAAGACAGGGAGAGCAGGCCCTCGAGGAGCGAGTACCTGATCCCTTAGAGCTGAGAGACTCGGTAGCGTTGTACTCACTAGCAGTAGCCAAGATTCCACTAGAAGAGAGGTCTGGCACTGGAGCAGAGGGCAGGCCCTCGAGGAGCGAGTACCTGATTCCGGCGAAGTGGTACTGTAGAGAGAGATGTTTCTTGTACTCACAGATGATGACTGTAGTTAGTTCTTCCAAGTAGAAGGTAGAAGTTGCAGGCAGTGACACAGGTAACATGGGCCCTCGAGGAGCGAGTACCGGTTTCCTGATAGCACCTGAAAGAAGCAGAGAGGCCCCTGAGGAGCGGGTACCCCGTTAGTGACCCCAAAGTGTAGTAAGAGTTCCAGTAGAGCTGGAGTGGCAGAGTAGCTTAGGAACGGAGAGCGAATCCCATCCATAGAGTTCTGGTAGTGTTCCGATTGTGTTCCGGTTGCTAACTCGACAAGCTAGCAAATGAGGTAGGCAGATATACCCTGGAATCGTGACGTCAGAACAGGGGACGCCCCTGAGATTCACGCCAACTTGGAAATAAAGATGAGGGTGGCGAGCACGCACGCGCTCTAGAGGTACCTTGAAGGAGTATGGTGGGAGGCAGCACCAAAGCCGGTCCGGGGACACCGGAGAGGTCGGCAAACAGACGTCGCAGCGGCCATCAGTCCAAAGTGAGAGGGAGGAGCTGCAAGTAGAGAGGTAGGCAGGGCGAAGCTGAAGACCGACGGACGCAACACCCCGTTGGTGGAGTTTTGGGAAGGGCCAATGAAGCAAGAGAAGAATTTTGCTGATGGGGTCTTTAGGCAAAGATTGTGGGTGCTAAGCCAAACCTTGTCTTCTGGCTTGAATTGAGGCATGAGACAGCACTTCTTATCAGCCTTTCTTTTATATCACTCTGCAGCCTGGAGGAGAAGCTGTCAGGTCTTCTTCTAGAGCTCTCCAAGATCTTGAGGGGTGTGTTCTGCCATTTTTTTTTTTAATTTAATATGCCACTTGTAATGCAAGTTAACCAAGCATAGGCAGCCAGTTGGACTGGGACAGAGATCTTTGGATGTCATCTATACACAATATTGAATGGCGAGGAGAAATTCTCCCACATGGTTATTATGACAGAACTCTGCCCATGGTAGCAGGATCGCCCCATAGGCTCTTAAAAAGGCATTTAAAATATGGTTAACCCTTTCGGTTTGCCCTTTGGATCAGGAGATAAGTAGAGGAGAAATGGAGGATATCCACAAACTTTTTGCACAGTTTCCACCAGGAATTAGAAGTAAATTGCATTCCTCTGTCGCTATGTGCTCAAGTAGGCTGGGTAAAGGAAAAATATGTTGGAAGAAGTGTCGGATGAGTTCAGGAGCCATAGACAAGCCTGGAAGTAGAACAAAATGCTCCATCTTTGAGAAGTGGTCCACAGTGACCCAGATTACTGTACAGCTCTTGGAGGGAGGAAGTACAGTTATAAAATCAATATATATGTGGGTCCATGGTTTCTCCAGGACTGGCAACAGTTGCAAGAGCCCCCAAAGGCATGAACAGGAAGGCTTGTTAGAAGCGCAAGTTGGTCAGGACTGAAAGTACTGCCAGACATTGTTAGATAGTTGAGTCAACCAATAGTGCCAGGATAGAAACTCCAGTGTCTTGCAGATTCCTGGGTGGCTGGCCAACCTGGAGTTGCAGGCACAAAGGAGCACCTTCTCTCTGAAGCACTTGAGCACTACAGTTGTTTTCTCAGATGGTACCGTAATGGAGGAGAGGGCAAAGATTTTGGCCGGGTCAACTATATGTTGTGGAGTCTCTTAGGAATCCGATGGCTCAAAAGATTGCGAGAGGGCGTATGCCTGTTGATTTTTCTCTGCTGGGCGATAGGTCAGATGGAAATCAAAGCAGTTGAATAAGAATGACCTTGCTTGCTGAGGATTTAATCTCTGAGTCTGTTGTAGGCAAAAGAGGTTCTTGTGGTTTGTGCTTATGGTGATGAGGTGGATGGCCCCTTCCAGGAAGTGACTCCATTTCTCTAAGGCAAGCTTTATTGCCAGGAACTACTGAGCTCCAATTGTATAATTCTTCTCAGTGGGTGTGAACTCTTTTGAAAAGAAGAAACATGGATTCATTTTCCCTTTTGCATTAGGCTGGGAAAGCACTTTACTTACCCCAATGAATAAGGCACCTACCTCCAAGAAGGGCTTTTGGAGATTAGGGTGTTTTACGCAGGAGTCAGTTGAGCTGGGGGAAAGCTTGAGCTGGGGGAAAGCTTGGACTGCTGATTCAGGCCAGTTTCAGGTATCCAAGTCCTTCTTGGTGAGGACGGTGAGAGGTACCATCAGGGAGGCATAATTGGGATGTACTAGAAATAGTAATTTGTAAAATCTAGAAATCGCTTGAGGGCCAATTCTGAATAGCAGCAATCTTGTCTGGGTCCCTCCTTAAACCCTGGCTAGAGACAATGTACCCCAGAAAGGGGAGTTCAGTTTGCTCAAAGGAGCACTTCCCTGGTTTGGTGTATGGACAGTTTTTCCTCAGTAGTTGCAGGACATCTTTGACATGTTCCCTATGTTGGACGAGGGACAGGGAAAACTCAAGGATATCATCAAGGTATACTAAAACACAGGACTGTAAGAGATTCCTGAAGATTTCATTTAACATATGCTGATACACCATAGGGGCACTGCAGAGCCCAAATGGCATACCTAGATACTCGAAATGGCCATTTGGGGGGTGTTGAATGCAGTCTTCCACTCATCTCCCTAGCAGATCCTGATAAGGTTGTATGCACCTTGAAGATCCAGCTTTGCAAACATGATACTCACTGCCCCTCATATTTCCAAAATGAGGGGCAGTGAGAACCTAGTCGTTTTAGTAATGGCATTGAGAAAAACATTATCAGCTACTTAAATATTTATATTTAAGAATTAGGTCCTAGCCTCACTGGATCTCACAATAGTGAGGGAAGACTGCTTAATATCCTATAGGAAATAGAAATCACTGGTAACAGACTATCCCAATCAGTTCACATTCATCCAGAATTTAAAAGTTCAGTACCCATGTCAAAAAAGAGCATTAAACAATATTTGATTTTAAAACCCCATTTTCTTTTCTAATTCCACCATATTAAGGTTCTACTCCAGCATCCTTTTAAGATGATTGTGATTGGTCTCACTGTTCAGTGTTTTCATGTCTATGCTAGCCTTGTCTGAGGCAGTCCATTAATACGCTTGTTTCTGCACAAGAAACCATTTGATTTTGAATCAATTTAGCAATCATGTTATTTGTTTTTTTGATAATGTACAAAATGTGAGATTTTTTTTTATATAATCAATGTGAGTCTAGAGCACACAGCCAAGTTTGCAGAATGGCAGAAAAACAAGAGGTCTTGATAGATTGATTTGTTCAAAAGCTATGATCTGACAGGCAGATAAGCAGAGTCTATGATGTTAGCAAAAGTCATCCTAAATCTAGTAATGTGATCATATACTGTATGACCTTTAAGAAATAGCTTCATGTAAGCAACATGAAGATCATTTTATAACATGTGTGCTACAGGGGACTGCTTTCACTCTAGAATCAGAATGAAGAATTAGGGTAGTATGAAAGTAAAAGGATATTTAACATTTTTTATTGCACTACTGTTTTATTAAAGCAACATCACTATTGCATAGTCTCTACATTGAACAGATTCTACTGTAAATTACTTCTTTTCTGGTAAATAGTCCCACCCTGCCTTTACATGTTTCAGATGTTGCCATGTAGCCAAAGCTCAGTTTCATAGCAGACACAGATGTCTACATCTACCTCATCAGCATCTGCATCACTGGTTACAATATATATGTTAAATTAGAACCAGCTTTATGATGCACTTGCAGCAGACAAGTTTCAACATGTCAGAGATAAATTATCTTTAAATCGTGCTTGTGATAAGTTCCTTTTTTTTTTTCCTTCATGCTCTTCCACCAAAAGCTTCTAATATTAAACACTATAGCCCAAGATTCTCAACTTAAAAAAAAAAAAGTCACGCAAAGTAAATTAGATTATTCCTCATTAAGAAGTACTCCCAACTTGCTTAAATTCCATCAGAAAACCTCCAGCAGGTGTACTTATCCAACTAATATTTTACTACCTACTGTACCAACTGTATATGCCTGAGAGCACAGGGGAAAGCTTCTATTAAAAAGCTACTGCAAATTCTATTCCATGATTGATCACAACACGCCACTATACAGATAAAACATGGCTCAACCCTTTCCAAGCATCTGACAGGGAAAAGGAGACAGGGTTTGCATCAATGTTGGTGATTTAACAATTGCTGTGTACTTCTGAGGGGGAAAGAACACTTTTCTCTCACCATCTAGTTGAGTACCTTCATGCAGTGACCTCTATACTAAATCTCAGCAAGGTGAGCGCTACTATCAAGATATGAAAGAAAGAAAAAGTCATACTGGCTGCATGTCGCCCAGGATAAAAAGATGCCTATTCTTAGCTTCAGCACTAAGGCTAATGAGGGTGGCAGCGATAGTGCAGACCCTTGAGGTGCCGGCCACACCCTGGTCCATGATGACCCTGCTGATGGACTCGCTGTAGCAAGACAGAGAAGCTAATGAAAAAAAACTAAGAGGAAGAGATACAATTACATGAACTCTAGAAAATAAAGAGGAGAAAAATTATACAACTAATTTTTATACAACAAAGCATATAGAAAAATTAAGGTTTACAAAAAGAGCTCGCCCAAAACTGGAAAATAAGTATACTGTTTGAGCCAGAAATACCACCAAATTCAATCATTTCCTAGAATGTGCGAATTTAAAGAAAACGCACCCCATACTTTGTTGCTGATTTTATGCTCAACCAAACAGCAAGTGGCAGCACTCCGTGGCAATCAATAAAAGGACCTTAGAGCTTTTGTGAAATACTTACAAAAAAAAAGCAATACCAGACAACCACTTCATGGTTGTAAAATGACTCTTCCTTGGGGAATAATCCTGGCACTGTGGCATTTTAGAGCATAGCCAACCAGTCGGGGGGGGGGATGTTGTTTATTTGGCTGTTTAACAGTGATACTTTATCTATTTGTTTGCAGCACCAGCAACAGAATTTTAATAGTCGTTCTGCACAGTGCTGCTTTGTGTTGGGACTGAACCGTTTTCATGGGACAGACACCTGTGGAGCACAGCTTCATGAGCCTTTCTTGTTTTCTATTTTTATACTCAGCAGACTAATTACAAATTAAAATGTCAACCAGATAAATGATGACAAGCATATCCAGCAATGGCCAAACAGCATCATTCAACAGTGCCATGAAAGGTAACAGGTGCATGTGTCTGTCTATACAGACGGACTAAAAATCAGAGCCAATAATTAGGTCATGCATCTTATTGCCAACTGCTTTTCCTTTTATCCATTAGGGAGCCTGATTTCATGATATTGTTTATTTTTTCCCATCTGCATAACGTTTCTATACTTTTCAACATTTATAATTTTACTTAGATTTTATTTATTTAAATTTAATATTCTCCCTGTAAACAAGGTGACACAATAAGCTAGGCTCTTTCTTTTCAGTTTGATAACATAAGCTTCTTTTTCTATGGTGCCCTTTTTTAATATGGGGCATTCTAGATAGCTGAATATTATTTTCAAACCCCCTTCTCTTCTTTTGGAATATGCAGAGTCAAAATATTTCATGTAGCACTTACAGATGTGTGCAAATGTTTAGGGACCCATGGTCAAACTGCATGTTTAAATGCTATGGGGTGAATTTTAAAAGTGCTGCTTATGTTAAAAGGCCCATAGATGCAAGTGTACGGACCAAATTTGAGCAACTCATTTTAAAACTGGCAAATTATGGTCGAATATGCGCACGCACACACACACACACACACACACACACACACAACAGAACGCGCAAAGGGGCATAAAACCCAATTTTAAATCCGGTGAAAGCACCGCATGTCGGGCGCGTATTTACTTCTACTCTTTTTCAGGTGAAAGTCAGATAAAACTCGTTATAGCCAAAAACTGACTGGGTGAAGGCTCTGGGTAAACTGGCAGTGTGCAGGCTGAAGAACCAGAGGGGTCTTGACCTAAAGATAGACTGGGCAAACCAGTTATTTCCTTCACACGTGCATGTTTTAAATTGTGCTCACTTGCGCACAATTAAAGCCAACAAGTCCTAAGGAAAGATATGCTAATAATGTTTTACTTGCGGAACTGCTTAAAATTAGGAACACACATACGCACACTAGGCTTATTTTAAACAGTACACATGCATTTACGTGGATGATTTAACATTCCAGCATCTGTGCACTCGCGCCCACATATGCATTTATGTGGGTATACGCACATTTGTTTTAAAGTTACCATCTAAGAGGTAGACTTTCAAAGGTTTGCGCATGGCAAAACTGTGAGCTACGTGCATGACTCGGACGTCGCGGGCTGAGCAGATTTTAAAAGGCCCACAGCCAAGCGCATATCTCCCGGTACGTGGATAAAAAATGTTCAGCAAGTGCGCTCCGGGGTCCCTATCCGCATATCTTTACTTCAAGTGTGGATGGCGTGCAAGGAGAAAAATAAAAAAATCTAGCCTAATCAGTGGCAATTTAAGGGTCGGGGCAGGTAGAGGAAAAGAAAGGCAGGCTAGCTAGGAGAGTTTGGAAGTTGTACACTTTAACTGGGTAAACTGGGAACGGCCTGGGAAAACTGATATTGGCGTTGCCGCACACATCTACTAAAATAGGAAAATTAGGTTCTTACCTTTGCTAATTTTCGTTCCTGTAGTACCATGGATCAGTCCAGACAGCTGGGTTATGCCTCCCCTCCAGCAGATGGAGTCAGAGAGAAAACTGAAAGCACCCCCTAGATATACTGGTGTGCCACCTGCGGTCCTTCAGTATATGTGATATCAAAGCAGACAGGAATCCAACTATGATAAATGCCACCCCCAAAATTTTCCATAAACTCAGAGTGTATGCCAACCTAGAGGCCAGATCAAACAGGAACCTCCAGAAACACAGACAAACAAATAGAACATCAAAAATGTACAGGTAACATGCAATAACCGAACAGGGTACCGCGAAAACACGCGTCATCTGTGGCGTGGACACGAACCGGAAATAAAACACGAGCGGACTCCCAGAAGAAGAGGGCGGGCGTCTGGACTGATCCATGGTACTACAGGAACGAAAATTAGCAAAGGTAAGAACCTAATTTTCCTTTCCCTGTACGTACCAGGATCAGTCCAGACAGCTGGATGTACCCAAGCCGCCTTAACTGGGGTGGGACCCTGAGAGTCCCGCTCGAATCACGCTGCTACCAAACGACTGTGAGGACGGCCCCCTGACATCCAGGCGATAGTGCTTGGCAAACGTATGCCAAGATTTCCAAGTGGCCGCCCTACATATCTCTTGGGAAGAGACCAATCGATTCTCCGCCCACGAAGTCGCCTGAGCACGCAACGAATGAGCCTTGAGCCCATCCGGAACAGCTTTACCGCAGCCAATGTATGTGGACGCAATGGCCCCCTTCAACCACCGAGCAATCGTAGCCTTAGATGCCGGCAGCCCCTTCTTGGGCCCATTCCACAACACGAAGAGATGATCCGACTTTCGAAATTCGTTGGTAACCTCCAAATATCGCAGGAGAACTCGCCGGACGTCCAGACGTCGCAAGTCCTTACCTGGAGGAGACCGCAAGTCCTCCGCCGAGAAGGAGGGTAGCTCAACCGTCTGGTTGACATGAAACGCCGAGACCACCTTAGGTAAAAAGGACGGCACGGTTCGCAAGGAAACACCCGAATCAGAAATACGCAAGAACGGTTCCCTGCAAGAAAGAGCCTGGAGCTCCGACACTCTCCGAGCCGAGGAAATAGCCACAAGAAAAACCGTCTTGAGGGTCAGATCCTTCAACGAAGCCGAGTGTAGAGGCTCAAACGGAGCCACACACAAACCACGTAGAACCAAATTCAAGTTCCAGGAAGGACAGGGAAGCCGAAGAGGAGGACGTAAGTTCCTAACCCCTCGCAAGAACCGAGCTACATCGGGATGACACGCAAGGGAAGACCCGTCCAACCGACCTCTTAAGCATCCCAGAGCCGCCACCTGGACACGAAGCGAATTATAGGCCAACCCTTTCGTCAGGCCCTCCTGCAAGAACATGAGGATCTGAGGGACCGTCGAACGCTTAGGTGTGATACCCAATCCGGCGCACCAAGCATGGAAGACCTTCCAAACCCTAGCGTAAGCAAGAGTAGTAGAAGACCGACGCGCTCGAAGCAGGGTAGACACCACCGCGTCCGAGTAACCACGTTTCCTCAACTGTTTCCGCTCATAAGCCAGGCCGCCAGACAAAATCGATCCGCCAGCTCGAAAACCACTGGACCCTGACTCAGAAGGTTGGGAAGATGACCTAACCTTAGAGGGCCGTCCACCGCCAGGTTGACTAGATCCGCGAACCATGGACGACGTGGCCATTCCGGAGCCACGAGAATCACCGGACCTTGATGGGACTCTATGCGGCGTAACACCTTCCCCACCAGGGGCCACGGTGGAAACACGTACAGAAGGATGTGACGGGGCCACGGCAGTACCAGCGCATCCACTCCTTCCGACGCGTGCTCTCTTCTTCGACTGAAAAACCGCGCCGCCTTCGCATTTGCTCGAGTCGCCATGAGATCGAGGTGTGGAATCCCCCAGCGCTGCACGATGAGCATCATTGCCTCCGGCGAAAGCTCCCATTCGCCGGGATCCAGATGTCGTCGACTGAGGTAGTCTGCCTGCACGTTGTCTACGCCGGCAATGTGGGAGGCCGCTAGACGCGAAAGGTGGCGTTCCGCCCAAGTCATCAGCAGCGCGGCCTCTATCGCTACCGCACGACTTTTCGTGCCCCCCTGCCGATTTATGTACGCCACTGTAGTCGCGTTGTCTGACAGAATTCGGACCGCCCGGCCGCTTACCAGTGGAAGGAGGCGACGCAAGGCTAGACGCACCGCTCTGGTTTCCAGGCGGTTGATGGACCACGTGGACTGGCGTGCTGTCCAGGTGCCCTGAACAGCTCGGGATTGGCAGACCGCCCCCCAACCAGACAGACTGGCATCCGTAGTCACCACCAGCCAAGATGGGGGTTCTAGGGTCACTCCTTGGAGCAGGTTGTTCGGATTGAGCCACCAGGCGAAACTGGAGCGGGCCTCCTCCAGTAGAGGGAGTTCCAGACCGAAATCCTCTGATCTGGGATCCCATCGAGAAAGCAGAGATCTCTGTAAGGGCCGCATATGCGCGAAGGCCCATTGTACCATCTCCATAGTAGATACCATATGACCAATAAGCTGTAAATGATCCCACACCGTAGGAGATGGGAGATCCCGCAAACGTCGGACCAGGGTCATGAGATTGAACATGCGCTGACGAGGAAGAAAAACCTTGCCCACCGAGGTATCGAAGCGCGCGCCCAAAAACTCCAGTTGTTGTGTCGGTTCGAGTCTGCTTTTCGCGAAGTTGACTACCCAACCCAACGACTGAAGTTGAGTCACTACCAGGGAAACCGCCCGTTTGCAAGCCGCGTGCGACTTTGCTCTGATGAGCCAATCGTCGAGGTAAGGGTGCACAAGTACCCCCTGCCGACGAAGAGAAGCCGCGACCACGACGAGCACCTTGGTGAACACGCGCGGCGCGGTGGCCAGACCGAAAGGAAGGGCGCAGAACTGGTAATGGGACCCTAGCACCATGAAGCGTAGAAACCGTTGATGACGCTCTCGGATACCGATATGGAGATAAGCCTCCGTCAAGTCCAAAGAAGCCAAATATTCTCCCTTGTGGACGGCCGCAATAACAGACCGTAGAGTCTCCATCCGAAAGCGAGGCACTCGCAGGGCCTTGTTTACCCCTTTGAGATCCAGGATGGGTCGGAAAGTACCCTCCTTTTTGGGAACCAGAAAATAAATGGAATACCGACCTGTTCGCAACTGGTCCGGTGGAACCGGAGTCACCGCCCCCAGAGCCTGTAAGTGATCGAGCGTCTGAGCTATAGCCAGCCTCTTTTCCATCGGACCGCACGGCGATACCAGAAAAAGATCCCGGAGGGGACGTACAAAATCCAACTCGTAACCGTACCGGACCACATCGAGGACCCATTGATCCGAAGTTATCTTGACCCATTCCTCCCAAAACCGGGACAGCCGTCCTCCGATAACGGGAACGGAGGAATGGGCCTGCGCACCTTCATTGCGCGGGCTTAATAGCAGCAAAACTTTGCGAGGAGCCTCCACGCTGAGGCCTCCTGCCCCGAAAGGAAGGAGACCAAGATTGGGTTCTCGTGGTCTGTTGCCGCTGGGAAAAGGAACCGCCTCGTCCCGCACGAAAACGTCGTTGACCACGAAAGCGAGCCCTTGCATTCCCAAACGCCCGAGCTTGGCGCGGCTTATCCTCCGGCAACTTATACACTTTGTTGTCGCCTAGGTCCTTAATGAGTTGATCCAGCTCCTCACCAAAAAGCAGCTTGCCCTTAAAGGGAAAGGAGCCCAATCTTGCCTTTGAGGTGGCGTCCGCCGACCAACGACGGAGCCACAGCAACCGCCGAGCCGAGACAGCCGAGGACATGATGCGTGCCGACGTACGCAACAAATCATATAAGGCATCTGCGTTATAAGCGACTGCAGCCTCCACACAATTGGCCTGCTCAGCCTCGCCCGGAGGAAGCTCCTGCGTGGTCAGCAACTGCTGGACCCATCGCAGGTTGGCCCTCTGTACGAGGCTGCTGCACGCCGCTGCCCGGACACCTAGAGCCGCCACATCAAAAATACGCTTCAGTAAGACCTCCAGCTTACGGTCCTGAAGATCTTTCAAGGCTATCCCACCCGTGACGGGGATAGTCGTATGCTTAACCACTGCCGTGACCGCCGAATCCACCGCCGGTGTCTTTAGGAGTTCCAAGGAATCTTTAGGCAAGGGATATAGCTTTTCCATAGCCCGAGTGACCCGCAGAGAGGATTCAGGCAGCTCCCACTCCTTGGAAACAATCTGTAAAACCTTATGATGGAACGGAAAGGTTTGAGGAGGGGCCCGGATCCCTGCCATCGCGATATCCCCCGTCGAGGTGTCAGCGTCCTGGGGGGGCGCCGTGAGCTCAAGCTCCTGGAGGACATGCAGAATTAGTGAGCTTAATTCCTCCTTACCGAATAAACGCAGCACCTGGGGGTCGTCCCCCTCCACGGGCAACTGGTCGTCAGCCAACAGCAAGTCTGACTGATCCTGAGAAGCCAGAGCAGGATCCGCGGCCTCTGTGCCCTCAAGCCCCCCCCGTGGGCGGGGAACACTGGCCCCTGCGGACCCCATTCCCAGTGGCTGTCCCTGAGGTAAGGAAGGTTTAGAAACCTTAGGGGGAGAAGGGGCTTCTGGCTGCCAACCCGCTTCAGCCTGCAAAAAGGCTTTGTGCATAAGCAGCACAAAATCAGAAGAAAAAGGGACCGACCGTTTTAAATTTGCCCGAAGGGATCCCGAGGGAAGAGGGACTTGAGGGCTATCCGAAACGGCTGGAGACCGCGTGTTTCGCCCGCCAGGGGAGGGGGGAAGGGAAGCCTCATCCTCCGAAAGCTCCGGGTCCGATTGCCGCGTGGCCAAGATGGCCGCCGCACTCCTCCCCGAGGGAGGAGGGGCCGGAGAACAGCTAGCAGGAGCGCTGCGATGCCGCGACGGGGAATGCAGCCCTGAATCGCTGCGGGCAGCGCTCGGCCCCCGGGAGGGTCCCTCGTCCCCGGGAAGACATCGGGGACAAAGGCCCTCCCGCGAGAGTCGCGCCCCCGTTCCAGCACAGGCCACACAGGCCGAAGATCGCGGCATTGCAGGGACAAAAAACGGCACCAGGAGAAAAAAGGCGCGAAAATCGAGGTGAGTGAATTCCTCACACTAGCACAGCTCGTCGGGTGGCCAAGCCACCCCCTCCGGGGTCTGAAGAGGCTCTGGCAGGCCGGGGTAAACAAAGAAAACCACTGCCTGTGCCCGACAGGACTAAGGTGGAGAAAAAATCAATCTCTTTTTTTTTTTTTTTTTTTTTTAATTTATTTTAAAACCCCCTTCAGGGTTGGGACCCCTGGAAGTGGGGGGAGGGTGACCGGCCCACCGGTAAGCTCTCCCCCAGCCTCAAAGACACCTATCCCGGGAACTGTCACAGGGCAGAGCCCTATGTGCCTGCCCTAAAGAGCTGAAAACCGCGCTGCGCTGAAGGAGAAAAAACACCAACACGGACAGACAGGAGTGAGGACAGAAAGATACCCGATGATCTTGTCCCTCTGTCAAAAATTCCCCTTATTTAATTAATTTTACGGTACAAATAACCTGACCAGACCAGGACCGCAGGTTATGCCTCTCAATCTGCTGGAGTCAGAGAATATACTGAAGGACCGCAGGTGGCACACCAGTATATCTAGGGGGTGCTTTCAGTTTTCTCTCTGACTCCATCTGCTGGAGGGGAGGCATAACCCAGCTGTCTGGACTGATCCTGGTACGTACAGGGAACCCCCCTTAGGCACACGAGATGGCATTTATGCACACATGCGCACGTTGATATAAAATTGTGCGTGCGTGCGTGCATGCATGGATAGCTGTTTTATAACATCCACGCATAAATGCACACATTATAAAATCGGTAGGCCAAGTGCACACGTACGTGCATCACTTTGAAAGTTACTGCTTAAGTGAACAGAAGCTGACATGATGCCTACATGGTACAAAGTTAAACACTATCTAAAGGCCGCCCCCATGAAGTGAAAGTAACCTACTAGAAAAACTCACATATATAACCTATACATGCAAAAATGGATATTATATGAGAGGAATACCAGAGATGGGTTACATTTTGAGAGAGAGAGATTGCAGGGGATGAGAGAAACTGAAAGAGAGGGAGAGAGACTAATTTCTGGTGATGACAATGGATTGTAAAAGGGAAAGCGGGAATGGGAGGGATTGAAAGTGACTGCACGGCATGAGGCAAGGGCATACAGCCTGTGGCTCTTGAGCCACATGTAGCTCCATCATAAGAGTGCTGGCCGCAGTGGCACAGGCTAAAGAGGAAAAAAAAGATTGAGGAGAGTGAGTTACTGCCGCTATCCTGGATTACAGCAGAATGGATTGTTTGGAAAGTTTTGGATTGGTTTACCACCTTCTTCACTAATCAGTCCCAGTAGGAAGACATGAGACAGACGCAATCACCACTGTGGATATTTATTTATTTCCCTATTTTTTATAGCACATATACCCAGTACTTGACTGATAAGAACAATGTACAACAATAATCAAAATTAACAAAAACAATTATATATAAAAATAATAAAACAATATAAAATAACTAAAATTTTTAACAGTGCCATAAATCTATGCAAACTAACCCCTAGAGAATAAAGAGACCAAGGATCCCCAATACCCACAGGCATTATCAACAATTCACACTGAGGAATAACTACATTTTCACTTTCTTTCTGAATGTCAAATAATTAGGTTCCAACCCAATGGCTAGCAGCACTGAATTCCACAATTCAGGTCTATTCATTGAAAATGATCTTTTCCTACAGGCTATTATACATACCTTCCTGAAAGACGGCACTGCAAAGAATGTGGAGATTACTTACCTGATAATCTCCTTTTCCTTAGTGTATGCAGATGGACTCAAAACAAGTGGGTATAGTGTGCTCGTGCTAGCACTTGGAGACGGATCTGACGTCAGCACGGGTACATATACCCCCACAGGAAGTGTAGCAATTCAGTAATCTTCCTTGCAAAAGCTTTATGGATATATGTGTGACTGACCGATCGATTAAATAAACAGGATTACCCTGACCAATTGATGGTAGCTGGAGACCGCCAGTGTACTCAACCGGAAGGCGTCGACACCCGGCAGGGTGGAAGGCCTATATAAGCAAAACATGGCTTACCGTGAGTCGGCGAATCCCCATGTATACCGGCAGCCGGGCGGGACGCTGAGTCCATCTGCATACACTAAGGAAAAGGAGATTATCAGGTAAGTAATCTCCACATTTCCTAGCGTGTAGCAGATAGACTCAAAACAAGTGGGATGTACAAAAGCTACTCCCGGACTGGGCGGGAGGCTGCCCGAGGACAGTGTAGGATTGCCCTCGCAAATGCTGTGTCCTCCCTGGCCTGGACGTCCAGACGGTAGAATCTGGAGAAGGTATGGAGGGAGGACCACGTCGCCGCTTTACATATCTCTGCAGGTGACAGCATCCTAGTTTCTGCCCAAGAGGCCGCTTGCGCTCTGGTAGAGTGAGCCTTGACCTGTAGAGGCGGAGGTTTTCCCGCCTCAATGTAGGCTGCCTTGATAACTTCTTTGATCCAGCGGGCGATAGTTGGCCGTGAGGCCGCTTCCCCTTGCTTCTTCCCGCTGTGAAGGACAAACAGATGGTCCGTCTTTCGTACTGCTTCTGACATTTCCAAGTATCTGGCCAGTATTCTGCCGATGTCGAGATGACGCAGTATTCGACCTTCTTCTGACTTCTTCAAGCCTTCCGTAGATGGCAAGGATATGGTTTGGTTGAGGTGAAAGTGTGAGACCGCTTTGGGTAAGAAGGAAGGAACCGTGCGAAGATGGATAGCTTCTGGAGTGATTCTGAGAAACGGATCACGGCAGGACAGGGCCTGTAGCTCTGAGATGCGGCATGCTGAACACACAGCCAGCAAGAACACCATCTTCAAAGTTAACAAATGGAGAGACAGGCCTCGAAGGGGCCTGAAGGTGGATCCCGCTAGAAATTCCAACACTAGGTTGAGGTTCCACAAGGGCACTGGCCACTTCAGTGGTGGGCGAATGTGTTTGACTCCCTTCAGGAAACGTGAAATGTCTGGGTGTTTGGCAATGGTGGTGCCGTCACTCCTAGGGCCGTAGCAAGACTGCGCTGCTACCTGAACCTTGATGGAGCTGAGGGACAGACCCTTCTGAAGTCCATCTTGTAGGAAGTCTAAAACGATAGGAATCTTAGCGGTATGTGAATTGGTGCTGTGAGAGTCACACCAGTCTTCAAAAACCCTCCAGATTCTGATATATGTCAGTGATGTGGAGAACTTGCGTGCTCGGAGGAGTGTATCTATTACTGGCTCCGAGTATCCTCTTTTCTTCAATCTAGCCCTCTCAAAGGCCAGACCGTAAGAGAATTGAGCTGGATCCTCGTGGAGGATGGGACCTTGCCGCAGCAGGTCCCTGTGTGGAGGCAGGCGTAGAGGATTCCCTGCCAGTAGTCTTCTCATGTCTGCGTACCAGGGTCTTCTTGGCCAGTCCGGGGCCACTAGAAGAACTAGGCCTCTGTGTCGCTGAATCTTGTGTAGAATGGCACCCAGCAGGGGCCACGGAGGAAAGGCATATAGCAGGAGGCCCTGAGGCCAGGGCATCGATCCCCTGGGATAGTGGATCCCGCCTGTGGCTGAAAAATCTGGGTACTTGAGCGTTGGACCTGTCTGCTAATAGGTCCATGCCCGGAGTCCCCCACCGATCCACAATCATCTGGAAAGCTGTGGGCGACAGATGCCATTCCCCTGGATTTAGGCTTTCTCTGCTGAGGAAGTCTACCGTGGTGTTGTCCTTCCCGGCGATGTGAACGGCGGAGATGTCCTGAAGATTTGCTTCCGCCCAAGCCATCAGGGGGGCTATTTCTAGAGATACTTGTTGGCTTCTGGTTCCGCCCTGTCGATTGATGTACGCCACCGTAGTGGCGTTGTCTAACATCACTCTGACCGCTCTGTTGCGAAGTCTGTGGGCAAATAGCAGGCACACTAGCCTGACTGCCCGTGCCTCTAGTCGGTTGATGTTCCACCTTGACACTTCTCTGTTCCACCGCCCTTGGGCGGTGAGTTCTTCGCAGTGTGCTCCCCATCCATTCAGGCTGGCATCTGTCGTGAGCAGGGTCCAGGTTGGGGAGGGCAGTTTTGACCCCCGGCTCATGTGGCCGGGCTGCAACCACCACCGTATCTGATTCCGCACTCTGGCTGGTAGAGGTAGGTGTGTGGTGTAGTTCTGTGATCGTGGGCTCCACCGAGATAAGAGGGCACTTTGTAATGTCTCATATGAGCCCGCGTCCATGGTACCACCTCCAGAGTGGATGCCATAAGGCCGAGGACCTGTAGGTAATCCCAAGCTGTGGGCCGGGTGGCGCTCAGCAGGGCCTGCAGACGACTCCGAAGCTTTGATCTTCTCTTGGAGGTCAGGCAGACCTTGTCTTCCTGGGTGTCGAATCGGACCCCTAGATATTCCAGTGACTGAGAAGGCTGTAGGGAACTCTTGTTTAAGTTTACTACCCAGCCTAGGCTTTCCAGAAGAGTAATCACTCTGTTGGTTGCCTGGTTGCTCTCCTCCGGTGACTTTGCCCTGATCAGCCAATCGTCCAGGTAGGGATGGACGAGAATTCCTTCCTTCCTGAGTGCCGCCGCCACTACTACTATGACCTTGGTGAAGATCCGCGGCGCGGTGGCTAATCCAAAGGGTAAAGCTCAGAACTGGAAGTGCTGATTCAGGACTTTGAAGCATAAGTAGCGCTGGTGATCCCGATGGATTGGGATATGCAAATAGGCTTCTGACAGATCTAGGGAGGTGAGAAACTCCCCTGGCTGTACTGCATTCTTGACAGACCGTAGAGTTTCCATGCGAAAGCTGGGGACCCGTAGGTATTGGTTGACTGACTTGAGGTCCAGGACGGGCCTGAAAGTGCCCTCCTTCTTGGTACTATGAAATAAATGGAATAATGCCCAGAATTCATTTCCCTTGCAGGCACTGGGATTATGGCTTTTAGTGCCAGGAGCCTCTGTAAGGTCACTTCTAATGCCGTCCTCTTGAGAGGCGAACAAGGAGACTTCACAAACTTGTCAGGCGGGAGCCGAAGGAAATCCAGGAAATAACCTTCTTGGATGATGGCGAGGACCCACTGGTCCGAAGTAATCTCGACCCACCTGCGGTAGAAGAGGGTTAGCCTGCCCCCTATGGCTGCTACCCCCGGATGGGTCGGCTGATTGTCATTGTGGATTGCGGCCGGGACCAGAACCCGAGCCAGTTCTCCTCTTGTTGTGTTTAGCCCGAAAGGGCTGGTTCCTGGCATGAGAACGCGGTGCTTGATAGCGAGCCCTGTAAGGGTTGAAGCACTGAGAGTTTCGACCTCTGGATGGTCTAGAAAACGAACGCTGGGTCCTCCTCGCCCTGTCTTCTGGCAGACGGGGAAATGGAGCGGCACCCTATCTGTTGGCCCAATTCTCGAGATCGCTGCCGAACAGTAGGGATCCCTTAAAGGGCATTCTTGTGAGGCGCGTCTTGGAGGAAGAGTCGGCAGCCCAGTTGCGTAGCCAGAGCTGCCTCCTGGCTGCCACTGAGGATGACACTCCCTTGGCTGCCGTACGGACAAGGTCGGAGGCTGCATCAGTGAGGAACGCAAGAGCTGATTCCATGTCTTCTCCCGGGGTGTTGTTTCTCGCTTGTGATAAACAGGAACGTGTCACCACGGTGCAGCAGGTCGCAATTCTTAGGGACATGGCTGCCACCTCGAAAGCTTGTTTCAGAATGGTGTCCATGCGCCGGTCATGTGCATCCTTGAGGGCCGCTCCCCCCTCTACCGGAATTGTGGTGCGTTTCACAATGGCGTTAACTATGGCGTCTACCTTAGGGCACGCCAGCAGCTCCTTGGATGCCGGGTCCAGAGGGTACATGCCTGACAAGGCCCGACCCCCTTTAAATGCAGCCTCCGGCGCCGTCCATTTCAGATCTATTAGCTGCTGTGCTGCTCATAGGAGGGGAAAATGGTGAGCCGTTTGGCGCAGGCCCTCTAAGACGGGGTTCATGGGAGGGTCCCCTGGGGTGTCCCGGCCCGGAATGGCCAGTTCTGATAGGCATTGTGAGACCAGGCCTGGAAGATCCTCTTTCCGAAAGAAGCGTCTCATGGTCCGATATGGTTCCATCTCCGAGGGGAGTTCTCCTTCCTCGAGGGGCTCCTCATCGTCCTCGGAGCAATCCGAATCCCCATACGTGGGGCTTCTGGGTGGCGAGTGGCCGCGCCTAGGTCTCGAGGGTCCAGGGGCCGGGTCATCCGGAACCGAAAAGCCCATCCGAGGAGCAGACTGCATCTGGACAAAGGCGTGGATCCCCTTGAATAACTCCACCCAGGAGAGTGAGGCTGGATCTGGCCTTAGGGGCACCAGGTCTCTCGGGTTCCCTGGCTGCTCACCGCGGTCTGCTAAGTCCAGAGTGTTCCCTGAGGAACCGCTGGGCTGGGACCGGTCCTGTCCTGGGACTCCCATGGCCTCCTCACATTGGGCACATAGTGAGTCTGCTTCCTCGCTCTGTGTGGCTCTGAGGTTGCATGCTGAGCAGAGGCTTAGAGCTCTTATGCCTGATCCTGGAGGTGCCGGCTCTGCGGACGTATGGGCTCTTTGATGCTCCATATGCTTTGCAATAGGTATCGCCTACTAATATGCGCTTATCTGATGAGTGTGCGCTTATCAACCGGCACTCAGCTGCGTGCGCCTATGCACGGGTGGCTCAGGACGTGCGCCTATAACGTGCGCCTATCAACGGTGTCTTAAGGACGTGCGCCTATAACGTGCGCCTATCGATCTCATGAACGTGCGCCTATAATGTGCACTTATCAACGGCGGCTTATAAACATGCGCCTATAACGTGCGCCTAACAACGGCGTCTTATGAGCATGCGCCTATAACATGTGCCGAACAACAGCGTCTTATGAACATGCGCTTACAACGTGCACCTATCAATGGCGTCTTATAAACATGCGCCTTTAACGTGCGCCTATCAATGGCGTCTTATAAACATGCGCCTTTAACGTGCTCCTATCAATGGCGTCTTATGAACATGCGCCTATAGCATGCGCCCATCAATGGTGAGTTATGAATGTGCGCTTGTGACGTGCACCTATCAACGGCGTCTTAGGAACGTGCTATGAATGCGCTATCGGCGCGCGCCTAGCCCGCTTGCGCCTATCCGCATGCGATTAGCAACGTGCGCCTATGTCAGTGTGCGCACAGCAACGTGTGGCTAGGGAGCGAAGGCAAATAGGCAGGCAAAAATGGCGACCTCCTTGGCGGGCTGCCTCGTAGGCAAGCCCAGTGAGTCCACACTTCCTCGGAGACCACAGTAAAGATGTACTCCTTACCTTGTCTTCGGCGCTTCCCAACTGCGACCCGGGCGGTCTCCGGTTGCGGGGGGAAGAGGGGAAGTACCTTCACCGCCGTGCTCGAGGAAGTGCACCCGCTGCCTCTAGGCCGCGCCCGAACTCGTCTCACTCAGGGGCCAAGTCCACGCCGGGACCGAGGCTGCCTCCAGGCCGCGCCCGAACTCGTCTCGCTCGGGGGCCAAGCCGCGCCCGAGTCCTTCTCACTCGGGGGCTAGGTTCCTGCCGTGAATTGGCCACCGGACCGAGGCTCCTACCTCCGAGGGACCACGGAAGTCAGCTCGGGAAACTCAACTGGGTGAGTGACCAACTGGTATCACCACAGGAGTGCGGGGCTCGTCTTCAGTAGGTTTTCTTCTAGGAATTTAGTCGTTAGAATGTAGAAACATGCTCAGCGAGTGTGAGTAGCTCCAAACTGCTTTGGAGACGGAAATTACTGAATTGCTACACTTCCTGTGGGGGTATATGTACCCGTGCTGACGTCAGATCCGTTTCCAACTGCTAGCACGAGCACACTATACCCACTTGTTTTGAGTCCATCTGCTACACGCTAGGAAATGTCCTTTGTAATGAACGAAGTTTCTAATTGGACACATCATATCTAACCAGCTTTCTAAGATATTCAGCTCCAGAACCCTGACAGATTTTAAACATCATTGCCAAGATCTTAAAATGGATTCTCTCCTTAAAGAGTAGCCAATGTAACTGTGCTTACTCGTCTTGGATATGAAAACATTACTTTTGCTGCCATGTTCTGCATGACCTGTAATCGGAACAAATGTGACCGCTTCATCAAAAAGGACTTCCAAATTCCTAACCTTCTGCAGATGAATAACAATGGCATCTTTAATCTTGAGTAACAGTGGTAAAACTGATTTTTTCCCAAGAATAAAGACTAGAGATGTGAATCGGAACTGAAATCCAAACCGATTCTGGTTCCGATTCACATCTATAGAGATGTGAATCGGAACTGAAATCTGAACCGATTCTGGTTCCGATTCACATCTCTAATAAAGACCCTTTCAGTTTTACCCCATTTAAATTAGTTTGTTACACTCTAACCAATTCACAATCTCTTTGAGACCCTCTTAGATCTGAGTCAAAGACCAAATTAAATCAAGACCCATAGCCCAAATTAGATGATCATCATCTGCATATATAAAAACTTCAAATCCTCCTCCTGAGCAAGCGTGTTCCGGGGCTGGGCTGGGGAAAACTTGCTTGCTCAGGAGGAGGAGCCCGCCAGCTTTAAAATCTGCTTGGAGCGGTGCAGCAGGGAGGAACGGACTGTTTTCCCCAGCCCAGCCCCGGAACACGCTTGCTCAGGAGGAGGAGCCCGCCAGCTTTAAAATCTGCTTAGAACGGCGCTCCATCGCCGCCGGCGCTCCGCCAAAGCCGCGCGCGCCCCTTAGGCTTAGTCCGGACTAGACGGACTGGCGGGGAATTTTGGTCCGTTCACATCGCTGGGACTTGTGAGTACTAATTGCACAAAGTGAACCTCTTTTCTGATTGTTCCTACTTGATATTGTGGTTTTTATAATGCCTGCTAAAAGAAAGGGTAAGGTTAGGGTCTTCCCCCCTGAGACTCTGCCCCCGTTAATGCAATTAGAAATTGAGCGATTCATGACGCAGCTAAAAAGTCAGGGTGCCAGTGACTCTGTTGGGAGCTCCCTGGAAGGAGAACAGGCAGTTCCCCTAGAAGAGGCTTCCCTAAGCCCTGTCCTACGCACACCTCCAATGCACCGTGGAGTAGAGGGAGCAACAGCTGAGCCACCTACTGAAGATGTAGGAGGTGTTCTAGCGAGAGAGGGAGTTGCTCCCATCTCAATAGTAGAGAATACAGGAGGAGATGGGGAAAAACAAGAGGCTCCTCTTTTAGAGGAAGGAGGAATTATAACCTCCTCAAGTTTCCACCTAGCTTCTTCCCACCTTCCCCTGCATAGTCCTACAGAAGAACAACAGTCCACGTTCATAAGATCGGAGACAGCCACATTGAAAGATATTTGGGATTTGATTAACAGCTTAAACGTGACAGTGAATCGCTTAGAAACAAAAATAGATTCAGTATCCTTAAATTTTCAAGGCCAGTGTCAATCCTTACAGCAACAAACGACTGAAATAACGAATAGAGTTCAAGAGTCTGAGGGAAAAATAAAATTAATTCAAAATTTGAATTTGACCATGATTAAAGATCAATTATCATGCACAAAAAGGTTAGAACAATTAGAAAATAATGCACGACATCTAAATGTTAGGTTTCTTAATTTCCCTAAAGTTGCGGGAGAAATCCCATTTACAACTTTAAAGAAATTTTTAGCTGAGGTACTTAGTTTTCCTGAAGGTGTATTATCAATCAATACTTGTTTCTTTGTTAAGAGTACCCCTAGAGCTGCTGTAACAGTACCGATCAATTTAACTAGTTTTCTTGAAAATTTTACTTTGGAAGTACTGGAAAGGAATACTTTAATAGTTTCCTTTATTTCTACATTAGATATCAGTAAATTAATGAAGACTTATTTTCAAAAATACCCCATATTATATTATGGTCAAAATGTGAAACTCTTTCCTGACTTAGCTCCTGTAACTCGCAATAAAAGGCGAGAATTCTTGGCAGTAAGGCAAAGGGTAATTTCTTTAGGTTATTCATTTCAATTGAAATATCCTTGTCAGTGCATTTTAAAAAAAGAAAATGAATCATTTAGTTTCACAATTATAGATCAATTACATCAGTTTATTGAAGCACGTGAACCTGTGACCTCATCACCAATACCTTAAAATGGGTAAAGGCAGGACAATTTATAGGAAATGCTGCGTTAATGTGCATGTTACTTGCTTTTGTATTCTCTTTTTTTTCTCTTATTTTTTGTTTTCCTTTAAACTCGTAAGCCTGGCGCATAAGGTTATCTTTATTCTTTATTATTGCAATGTTATAAGATAAATTGTGTTAAAATTGAAGTACATGTTTCCAGATGAATATGCAATATATTGAATGTAAATTGGTTTACGTTATGTAAAAATCGGAAAATTTTGATAAATAAATATTGAAAAAAAAACAAACAAAAAAAAAAAACTTCAAATCCCTACGAACCAATGAGCTGACTTAAAGGTTGTGCAAAAAATATTAAATAGTAAAGGTGACAAAAAGAGGACCACCACACTGAAACAAAAACGGCTCAGAAATCTCACCCCTAACCTTCACTACAGCAGATCTATCCGAAAAAAAAAGGAATTAATTAATTTCAGCATTTGACCCATTATTCCCAAAGCCCCACAACACTAGAACAAGCTATGGTCCACCAGATCAAATGCACTTAAGTCCAAAAGGATCAAAAGTCCTGAATTACCCTTATATCTTGTCTGTAAAACAAAATCATTAACCACCTCCATGGGGTGTCACAAGGGTCCATGCTGTCCCCCTTATTTGTTCAATCTTTTTATGGCCCCATTAGGCAAGTTTTAGAGAGTATTGGGGTTAAGATTCCACAGTTTTGTGGACATTCAGATTTTCACCTTATCCCAATCAGCAGCCCTGTTTTTGGGTAACAGGACAGTTCATAATTAAGCATACAACATCAAGCAATGGCTGACTAGAGAGGAGGGCAGGATTGCTAATTCATCCTGTTATCTAAGGAAAACATTGTTTATGGAAAGCAAACTTGCTGTGGTCCCCCGATAAGCAGACTGAATTAGCCATGCTGTTTGGGGAGTCACAAGGTGAGGGTTGCAATGAAATGTGTGTTTTGATGCCTGTAATATTTATTTATTTATTATTATTTATTTAAAGTCTCTTCTATACCGATAGCCGTTCGCACATCGTATCGGTTTACATAAAACAAATAACTTTTGGGCGGAGCCCTTACAAGTAACAGATGAATACAATTAACAGGAAGTGTGGATAATACTGAAAAGCATAACAAAAATCAATAATCAATAAATAAATACAACAACTATAACATAATAACAATGTACAAGAACCAGCGGTCATAAAGCATTCTTAGTCAAGATTCGGTGGAGGAGTAACAGGAATGGGGAGTTGAAAAGTTACTCGATTGCTGACAGGGAATTTTTTATGTAGGGGGAGGTGAGATGGGGTAGGCTTGCCAGAAAAGCCAGGTTTTCAGTTTTTTTTTTAATTTGGGAGTGGAGGTCTCCATGCGTATATCATGGGGCAAGGAGTTCCATATGGTGGGGCCGGCAAGGGAAAAAGCTCTGCTTATAGTGGAGGAGAGTTTGAAAGATTTGATGGATTGGGTACGTAGGGTTCCTTGAAGGGCTGGGCGGGTGGGTCTATTAGAGGTACGGGGGAGGAGAGGGGGGTTGATCCAATTGAGGTTTGAATTTAACAGACTTTTATGGATGAGGGAGAGTGCTTTATAAAGTATTCGTGAGTGTATTGGGAGCCAATGTAGTTCGATAAGTGTGGGAGTGATATGGTCTCTTTTTTTAGAGTTTAACAGTATACGAGCGGCGTCGTTTTGTAATAGTTGTAACGGTTTGGTGTGTGTTGCGGGGATGCCAAGGAGGAGTGCATTACAGTAGTCTATTTTAGACAGAATAATAGACTGAAGTACTGTACGGAAGTCAGAAAAGTGTAGCAGAGGTCTGAGTTTTTTTATCGATTGTAGCTTAAAATAGCAATCCTTTATGATAGAGTTAATAAATGGTTTAAAAGTAAGATGATTATCAATGAGGACACCTAAATTGCGAAGGTGCACAGAGAAAGTGGTAGATGTGTATGCGAGTGGGATGGCTGGAAGCGGCTGCTTATTAGAAATGATTACTAGCTCAGTCTTGTTGGGATTTAGAGCCAGGTGCATGTCTGTGAGGAGTTGGTTGATGGAGGAAAGGCAGGATTCCCAGTTTTGTAGTGCAGTTTGGAGGGAGTCAGAGAAGGGGAATATGATTTGCACATCGTCAGCATAAATGAAATGCTTGATGTGAAGGTTGGTGAGAAGAGTGGTAAGGGGAAGCATGTATATATTAAAGAGGGTAGAGGAGAGGGAAGAGCCTTGGGGCACACCTTGAGGGAGACTTATGGGGTCAGATTCGTTGTTATCCACTAAGACAGTAAAAAAGCGATTTTGGAGATAAGATTGTATCCAGGCGAGAGCATAACCAGTGATCCCAATACTTCTGAGGATGTTGAGGAGGACAGCGTGATTGACAGTGTCAAACGCAGCGGAGATGTCAAGCATAGCAATCAGATAAGAGGATCCGGAGTCGGTTCCTCTGATGAGTGTGTCGGAGAGGGAGAGCAGTAAAGTTTCAGTACTTAAATGCTTCCTGAAACCATGTTGGGTGGACGGGAGAATGTTGTGTTGTTCAAGGTGATCGGAAAGGCGAGAGTTAACTAGTTTTTCAAGGACTTTAGCTAGGAGGGGTAGGTTGGAAACAGGTCTGTAATTAGACAATGTGGCAGGGTCAAGATTGGGTTTTTTGAGTAGCGGTTTCACTACTGCTTGTTTGAGAAAGTTAGGGACTGTGCCATGCTCTAGGGAGCAATTGAGAATATTAGATAGCGGTTTGGCGATCACTTTGGGTATAGATAGTAGAAGTTTGGAGGGGATAGTTTCAGAGGGATGTGATGAGGGTTTCATTTTTTTTAGGATGTTCTCTACTTCCAGGGAGGAAGAAGAGTCAAAAGAGGAGAGGGTAGCTGAAGCGCTGAAAATAGGAAGAATAATATTGTTGTTATTGTGAAAAAGTGTGCTGTGATGGAGGAAACCTTATCTTTAAAGAAATGTGCTAACTCATTGCAACGATTCTTGGAGGTATTTGCTGGTTGTTGTGTGTGAGAGGGAGAGGTCAGGTCAGCAACCATAGAGAAGAGGGCCTTGGGGTTATGTTGCAGACCATGTATTTTTCTGGCGTAGTATTCACGTTTAGTTTGGAGGATGGAATTTCTGTATTCGTGCATGCGTTGGTAATAGTTTGTTTTGGCTGTGGGGGATTGGTGTTTGCGCCAAGACCTTTCAGCAGCTCTGAGCTGAGTTTTAAGATTTCTGAGGTCAGGTGTGTACCAGGGTTTTCTATTTCTACGGTTCGGGTTGACGGTTTTTGTTGTTAGTGGGCAATGTTTATTGGCAATGTTAAGGGTGAGGTTGACCCAGGTGGAGAAGGCATTATCTGGGGACGAGAGGTCAATTTGATTGTCTATGTCAGAGCATGCTTGTGTGATGGTATCTACAGTACAGGTTTTGCGGTATTTGAAAGATATGGGCTGACGGGGCAAGGTAGGGGAAATTTGTGGAAGAGTGAGTTTAGTCAGAATCAAAGAGTGATCAGACCAGGGTACTGCCATGCATGAAGGGGGATTGCTTATGTTGATGGGGGAGTTGATAAAAATCAGATCTAGGGTGTGGCCAGCTTTGTGTGTGGGAGAGTGAACAATTTGTTGGAAACCCATAGCTTCGAGGGAGGAAATGAATGCTTCACAGGCCGGGGATTGCGGGGAAGTATCCACATGTAAGTTAAAGTCTCCTAGGAGAATCGTGGGTACGTCAGGGGATAGGGATTTTGCAAAGAATTCAATAAGGGGGGATGAATCTTTCTCTAGAAGACCTGGGGGGGTGTAAATGAGACATAGTTGGAGTGACTTAGATTTGAAAAAGCCAATTTCGTACTGGTTTCGGGATATCACATTTCTGGGATAGCAGTTGTAGGTCCTTTTTTACAGCCAGAAGTAAGCCGCCTCCTCTCTTCTTTTTACGTGGGATTGAGAACACATTGTAGTTGTCTATGGGTAGTTGGTTGATGAGGGGAGTGTCATGTTGTTTAAACCAGGTTTCAGTGACAGCGCATATTTCTGGTTTGGAATCAGTAAGAATGTCATGTAAGAGATGAGTTTTCTTCTGGAGTAATTGTGCGTTGAACAATATAATGGAGATGAGTGAGAGACTGATGGCTTGAGTGCGAGTGAGGGTGTGGATTGGAATAAGCCTTCTTTTGTTGTGAGTGGTCTTGTGGTATGTGGTCTGATGTGAGAATGAAGGGAGTATATTTGAGTGGTGTCTAGACTGATAGGATAAGGAGCAGTCGCAGATTAAAGGAGGCATTGTTGACTGTAATGTTATGCCAGTAGCGAGCTGGGCGATTACAAATTATGTGGATAATGCCCAAAGTAGGTTGAACAGTGCTGACTAGATAATGAACAATGCTGACTAGTAAGTTGAACAGTGCTGACTAGATAATGAACAATGCTGACTAGATAATGCACAATACAGACTAGATAATGTAAAAAGCAGATTATACAGTGATGACAGAGAGTATCACATTTCAGAGTGACTAACAATGTTATAAAGAACAGAGCAGGTTAAAGAGCTGCTGACTAAACTACAAAATCAGTGTGTCTAGCAAGAGAACGGGGTCTCTCTTAAGGGGGTTCTAGGGTAGGCGCATTGATGTGTTAACCTAACTTACAGGAGGGGAGCAAAGGTAGGGGTGGTTCAGGGGATTAGGAAGCCTATATATTAAGCGACTGAAAAGCGTGACAAATCAAGGGGAGATCCTTAGTGTTTCCTTAGTGGACAGTCCTTACTTGTCTCCTTAGTGGACAGTCCTTACTTGTTGGTTAAGTTACTCAAAATCGCTCAATCTACTGAACTGTCTGAGGCTGATTGTTGATCAAGACAACAGTGGGAGGTGAAAGTATGCACTGATAACCATGTTGCTGCCTTGAAAATGTCTGCAATTGGAACATTGTGCAGGTGTGCTATTGAAGAAGCAATAGCGCACACTTGGTGTCTCTTAACTGAGCTGGACAACAGCAGTAGAGCCAAGTTATAGCGGTGCCGAACACAGTAGGTAATCCAGTTGAATAACATTCTTTGTTACTGCTACTCCCAAGGCATTTGGATTATAGGAAACGAACAGCTGTGAGAAATGCCTGTGGCCCTGTCTTCTTTGCTTATAGTAAGCCAATGTTTGCTTACAGTCTAAATTGTGCAGTTGTTTTTGCCTTTCATTCTTATGAGGCTTTGGGGGGAAAACGTTTGAAGCATAATTGCTTGGTTGAGGTGAAAAGCTGACATTACTTTGGTAGAAACTTTGGGTGCGTCTGAAGTACCATCTTGCCATTGAAAAATTGTAAGTAGGACTGCAACCAGAAATAAGACCTTCCAAGTTAGGCATTTCAAAGGAACAGTCTCCAACAGTTCAAAAAGGTCTGTCATGAGGGCTGACAAAACAATGTTAATATCCCAAGCCATTGAAGGGGACCCCAATTAAGGGGTGGGAAAGAGAAGGGCAAGAAGAGGAAAGATAGGGAGATTGAGGAATAAAGAAAAATATTCCCAAGGTCCTACCAGCCATGCTGGAAGCTCCCTGGTCATGTCCTTGTTCAACCAGAGGGAGAAATATTTCCTAACACTTCGAGAGCCACTGCAATATGCGAAAATCAGACCCAGGATCACACTCTTCCAAGGGAAAGAGTACTTGATCTTTCACCTCAGGAGTTGCCTCGCCTGCCAGAATCCCAAAGGCCTATCCAGCCTCAGACCACAACATGAAATGCATGTCCACCATCTGCTGGAGACAGAGAATACTGGAAGGCTGGTGTCAACAGAGAGGTATATGAGGAGTGAGCTTGTTGCTCTCTGTCTCCATCTGCTGCTGGTTGGCATGTATAACCCACTGGTCTGGCCCTGTTAGATTGGATGAAGAGGATATTAATGTATCTTAGGGGGCTGACTTAATCAGAGTGAAAAGGTTATTGGGACAAGGTACTTCACCTAAACCTGAAATTCCATCACCAGTCATCCAAAGTGGTTTAAGCCCACTAAAAAGAAAGGAGCTTCTCCAGGTATTATCACTTTGCTGCCATGCTTCTTTAAATAAATAAATGAAACACAAGCAAAACAGGCTCTTCTATGAAATTATGTACATGAATGTGTCATTAAAAGTAAATCATACAATTTGCACAAGCCACAAAATTGGCTATTCTTCGCAACTACATTCACCAAAGAGATAACAGTCAACCTGATACATTTTAATTTTAAGCAAAACCCCATGTTTGATTTTGTCATCAGTTTTAATTACTGAGCTTTACTGACCTTCTAACAAGTTGCTATTTGCATGAATAATAGGCTGCAGCAAGACAGGGTTTACTGTATAAGTATGACAAATCTCATTCAGTTTTAACCCCATGTCACATGGATACATACACATAAATTAAAGGACCTGGTTTAAAGGACTGCTATAATGTCCAAAGTGAACCCTTCCCACTTCAAATGGGACATTACTTTGCAAATTAAGTTTCCACTGAGCAAAGGAAAATATTTTCTTTTATTCACACAGACTTATTTAGTAGCTAGTTATTATCTGTGAAGGAAACATTATGATTACTCTGTCCTCACGGTGACAGAAAAAAAATTTGGACATTCTCCCGTCAACTATCTGGATAAGAATGAGCATAGGAAAAATATAGTTAAAACCGCAGGTGTGTATTTAAGAACTAAGGTCAGGGTTTCATCACCAAAAAAACATTTTTCCTTGAGTTTAAATTTCTAGCAACTGAGTATATGGTTGGAACCGAATTAGAATGCATTTCAACTTTCTTCGTTTCTTACTGAAATTCAAGTTCACTACATCTATCATTCTCTCCTGATCTATCATTCTCTCCTGATCTATCATTCTCTCCTGATCTCTCTAGTGGTTCATTGTAACTTCTTTTTTCCAAAGATATTGGTTACCCTCGTTTAATGTAATTGATGTGATATTCCCATGAATGTCGGTATAGAAAAGTTTTAAATAAAATAAAAAAATATTCAAAGAAATTAAGTAGATTAGTTTGATAAGCCCTATGTCTGGTAAAAACCACGCTACCTCAGATCCTGTAATCCACTAGATTCCAGAAACTGCACTATCCTCCGTTTTAGTAAAATTTCTATTAATTTACTCACCACCAAGCTCAAACTAACTGGTCTCTACTTCCCAGCCTCTTCCTTACTTACACTTTTGTGAAGAGGAATCACATCTGACTGTCTCTAGTCCTCTGGAACCACTTCCGACTCTAAAGAAGCATTGAAAAGATCAGATAGCAGAGCTTACAGAACTTCCTTAAATTCCCTTAATACCCTTGATTCTTTCCCATCCAGCGCCATTGCTTTATCTATTGCTTTATAGTTTTCCTAGTTTCTCATGAACACAGACATCTGAAAATTGTTCGAGGTCTACCTCGCTTCTAGTCCTAGTTATGGCAGTTTTATGTAGTCCCATTCCAAGCGCTTCACCATCCAGAAAAAGGTTCTTAGGGTCATTGCATCTTGAAATTCTCAACTCAGTGTGCAACCACAATCAAAAAAGCAAACATAATGCTAGAAATTATTCAGAAAACAATTGTGAATAAAACAAAGAATATCATAATGCCTCTGCTTTGATTCATGGCATGACCATACCTTGAGTATTGTGGGCATTTCTGGTTCCCCCATTTCAAAAATAGATAATACTAAACTAGAAAAGGCACAAAGACAAACAACAAAAATAATGAAGGGGATAGAATGGCTCCATAATGAAGAAAGGATAAACAAGTTTGAGAAAAAGCAAGTTTGCTTTCCATAAACGGTGTTTTCTGTAGATAACAGGATGAATCAGCCATTTTGTCTGGAGGCGTCTTCCAGGACGACCAAGGCGGAGCTTCTCCTAGATGACAGAGTTCTTTGTGTGAGCCTGTGCGTACTTTCCCATGTGGCGCCCTCTTCCTCTCAGTCTTTTCAAAGCAAATCTGCAAAACACAAGATGGAGACTGTTCGGGGAGGAGGGCGGGCCAGCATGGCTGATTCATCCTGCTATGTACAGAAAACACCGGTTCCGGTAAGCAAACTTGTTTTTTTCCCCGTAGATACGCAGGCTGAATTAGCCATGCTGTCTGGGAGTCCCTAGCTGAGATGAGAACAGCGCAGCCAGAGGATTTCCTCTCCTCCCCTGGGTTATACTTTCTTTGATTCTGTATCTTGGCTCTTCTCATTTTTTTTACTGGACGGCTACAGGAGTCCAAGTTCAAGGGGCTATGCTCACTAGAGATGTGAATCGGAACCGGAACCTGATCGGTTCCGGTTTCGGTTCCGATTCAAATCTTAAAATTTTTATCGTCCGGCCCGATTGGGTTTTTATCGGCTGCGCTCGAGCCGATAAACAAAAAACCCACCCCAACCCTTAAAAATCAACCCTCTTAGCTTCCCCCACCCTCCCTGACCCCCCCAAAAACATTTTAAAATTATCTGGTGGTCCAGTGGGGGCGCGGGGAGTGATCTCCTGCTCTCAGGCCATCGACTGCACTAATAAAAATGGCGCCGATGGCCCTTTGCCCTTACCATGTGACAGGGTATACGTGCCATTGGCCGGCCCCTGTCACATGGTAGGAGCACTGGATGGCCGGCGCCATCTTTAAAAATGGCGCAGGCCATGGCTATGGCTATGGCCCGCTATGGCTAAAGAATCAGGGAAAAGATCACTTCTATGCACATGAGGCAAGCAAATAGCTAAGCCTAGGTAATGCCCTTTACTTCCAATCACTCCCCTTGTACTGATAGTGCTGACTCTCGACCTGAAAACTCAGGTAGCACCAGGAGGAGGGGTGCATGGGGATATGATAGTATGCATCTTTGAGGTTTAGCAAGCACATCCAATCATTGGGTTGGAGGAATGGAAGGATGGACATGAGTGGGGTCATCTTTAATTTCTCCCTGACTAGAAACTTGTTGAGGGCTCAGAGATCCAAGATGGGGCACAACCCCCTCAACTTCTTGGGTATAAGGAAGTACTGGGAGTAAAACCCCTGACCCTATTACACACTGGGAGTCCACTGGATGGAGCTCTGGTGGAGAAGCAAAGATATTCCCTCCTGCAAGCAGGCGCGATCCCCCGCGGTGGAGCAATACAGGCTCACTCGAAGTGGGAGAGCGGGCTTCCATTTGAAGCGGAGTGTATAACCATCCTTGACGATGGAGAGAACCCAACTGTTGGAGGTGACAGCTTCCCAGGACGTGTAGAAATGGGAAATCCTCCTTCCCGGGTGTAGCAGTGAAAGTGGCCCTCATGTGTCTATAAACCCTGCTGGGGTTTAGGATAAGTGGGAGCGGTCGGTGGAAGGCATTGCTGTCATGGACCCCGTTGATGATTCGCGGCTGTGACTGCGCCACCTGTGAGGGCCTCGCCGGAGGGTAGGGGAGCATCCGGTAAGCCGGGTATGGGCGAAACGGTCATCGGGGAAAGAATGGCTTTCTATATGTTGGATAGTACTTCTTCAAGCTGGATTGATCCGATGGGGATGGCAGGGACATCACAGCGATGTTTGTTCCTTGAGTTGCTCCCCTGTCTCCAGCAGCTTGTCCCCGAAGAGGTTATTGGGGTGACAAGGGAAGTCCGCCAGCTTTTCATGAACATCCTCACAAATGAGGCTGGCTCCTGAACCATATAATCCTCCGAGTTGCAATGCCCCCACTGTGGTGCAAGCCAAAGGCCTCATAGTCTATAAAAGATGTAGGAGACCTTCTTCCATGTCATGGAAGGGCTGAGGCATCGCATCTGGCTGTGAAGTGGTGGCAACGAAGGGTTTAAGAGACTGCAGGTACTCGTAGAGGCTACCTATTTCTGCACGTATTACCTACAAATCAATGACCATCATTCACAAAATCCTAAACAATGAGGCCGGCAGTTTACACAGGTAGCCGGGGAGGAGCATGGTGGGGGACCGTTCTCATTTTCCACCGTGCGTTTTTCACAGGGGGGGGGGGGGGGGCACTCATTCTCCACATCTCCAGAGAGGGGAGTTGTAGCGTGGGTTGCTCTATTTCGCCGGGTTGGGGGAGGGGGGCCAGGAAGGTGTGCTTGCATATTTAAACTATTCTTTGCTGGTGCTGTTCATTTGGGGTAAAAAAAAAAAAAACACACAAACTATAACCTTTACTGATCTCTGAAAGCTAGCGGATTAGCCCTCCAAAAGAAACTTCTCTACAGACACATTACTAGATGGATTAGGCACTCCCCTATTTTTATCCCTAAGGATCACAACCTCCCACTGACTGACCACGTTTATACACACCAATTCATTTCTTATCTATCAGCGTCGTAACTGCTTTTTAAGGTCTGGATCCTCTTACCTAAGAAGGCATTAATTTTTGGCCTGTGCATTTCTCTTGCTCTTCGGACATTACAGTCCCATTTCCCTTGATCCTTTTACACACCATTCTCAACCCACCAAAGCTTTGCAACGGCACACGACTTGCTATCAAAAATTTAAGGACCAATATCATAGAAACTACAATCTTGACAGGACTTTTCAAAGGTGAAGATGTACTCATTCCTCGCATCCCTATCATTCCAACAAATATGCCATTTCAATTTAAAAGATTGCAATTCCCAATTAGATTGGCATTTGCAATAACCATCAACAAAGCTCAAGGACAATCTTTACACCTCTGCGGTTTACATCTACAAACCGATTGCTTCTCACATGGACAATTGTATGTTGCATGTTCACGAGTAGGCAAACCTGACAATTTGTATATCTGCACTAACGATGGAACAATAAAGAATGTCGTATAACCACAAGCATTGCAAAATTAAACATATTACAGATATCCCCTGGCTCTGTTCTGTTTTTTCAACTTAACCAAGCTCAGCCACAGCAACGCGTGGCAGGGTACAGCTAGAATATATATATATATATCTCCCTATTAGTTTTAATTGTTAAGAACATAAGAAATTGCCATGCTGGGTCAGACCAAGGGTCCATCAAATTTGTCTTTAGATGTGCATATCTCTGATCTGACATCTGAAGGGGCCTATGTACTTTTAAAAGTTTGTGTACAATATTTTTAAGTACATGTAATTTTTATTTTGTAGGTATTTTTAGGCAGCCTGGCTTATTCTGTTTACCTAATAGGTGGTGTGTTAGTGTTTTAGGATCAGATGTAATATTTCTAGTATTGCCTTTTTTATAGGTAGAGTTGTTACTGTTTGAATGCTGGGATTTATTACTGTTTTGATATGGGAGGTTTATTATAATTGTTCATGGCTTTCTGAGGGCCAACTCCTCACCCAATGCATATTGTAAAAGACCTAATGCTAGATGAAGAGTATGTAGATATGTCACGTTTTTTGATGGGCTAAAACCAGATCTGCAAAGGCAGTTATTAGACAGGTTATACGAGGAATTGGAGAAACTAAGGGGCCGATACAGTACAGTGTGCTCCGAAATTAAACGCCAAAGGCTGGCGTTAATTTCAGCCAGCGCCAGGGAAGTGTACAGAAAAGCAGAAAAAAACTGCTTTTCTGTACACCCTTCGACTTAATATCATAGCGATATTAAGTCGGAGGCCCCAAAATTAAAAAAAAAAATTTAAATTGGCCCGCGGCCCACAAGACGGACACTCAATTATGCCGGCGTCCATTTTCCGAACCTGTGGCTATCAGCGGGTTTGAGAACCGACACCGGCAAAATTGAGCGTCGGCTGTTAAACCCACCGATAGCCGCTGCTCCTGTCAAAAAAGAGGTGCTAGGTACGCGCTAGTGTCCCTAGCGCCTCTTTTTATCGCGGGCCTTCATTTGCATACTAAATCGCTCGCCTCGGAGCACCAGCTCTCCAGCGGATTTTACTGTATTGGCCTGTAAGAAAGAAGAGAGGGAGGAACAGATGTTAATATCACCTTGCCATCCTAGATAGCTGAAAAATGTTCACTTAGAGAATAGCCACTGCCATTAGTAATGGTTACATGGAATAGACTTAGTTTTTGGGTACTTGCCAGGTTCTTATGGCCTGGATTGGCCACTGTTGGAAACAGGATGCTGGGCTTGATGGACCCTTGGTCTGACCCAGTATGGCATTTTCTTCTTATGTATGCAACAGTGGTGGTGGTATGCAGTATGTTGTTGTTTGTATGCAGGCAATGTGTGGTGAGTATCTGCGGGTTGGAGGAATGTATGGTTTGGAAGGGAATTGGGAATGGTAAATCTGATAAAAGAGGTATGCACATGTTACATATTTTTGTATCTAATCCCTGTCTGGTCCACGGGATAGGCATACGCTGTGATAAAATATATTTGAACTCTTTCTGTTGTTTGAATTTACCTAATGGTTTGTGATATGTGTTGCTGTTCTTCAATTTAAAAAAAAAAAAAAAGTATATTGAAAAAAAACTCCAAAGGTCTGATGCCATACGGGTTCCAACTATCTTTTATATCTTGGGGAGAGGAGACAGAGGAAGCAAGACTGCTGGTGATTCAAGGCAGAGTTGTTTACAGGTAGAAGTGTAGAGGGAGCAAGACTGAATTCCCTAATATAAATTTGAGGGCATGTCACAGGTACTTCCTAGAATGCGTAGGGTAACTGCACAGAGCAGCACACAGCAGAAGTGGGTATTGGGTTCCAGGGGGAAATTTGGTCTCCTTTGGATGGATGCTCGTACATTCGCTACTAGGCAGACTAGATGGGCTACTTGCTCTTCATTTGCTATAATTTACTACATTAAGTAGGTAAATTAATGTTACTACAGGGATCACATTAGATCGCTATCTTACTGTGGCAATAAGGAAAGTAAAATTCTGGTATACAAAAGCAAATTAAATTTTAAAGATTGTCTCTGATTTCTCGCCTATGTCACATCACCCCTTTCTAGGATTTTTCAGAAAGCTTTATAAAAGGATTCTGCATGGAGCTGATGAAGGGGGTATATATATCCAAAGCTACTCACAAATACATGAAGTTATACCAATACAAACGTATCATGTACAAACTATTTACTTTTATTTCTAGGTATCTTCGTGGACTAACATAAAAACCACACTATCAAAGGAGCTGACAGCCTAGGTCAGACTCTCCAGTTTCTTATCCATCAAACCTGTCAGACTTTCTCATCCCAGCCCATCCAACTCCATCCCACTTTGAGCAATCTCTCTCCACCTCGCCACAGCAATAGTTCTCACAAGATGTTATGGCCTCAAGCACGTTCAAACTGAAACTATGCCATCAACATGACTAAATTATATCTCACTTTAAAAACTACAAAAAAAAAAAATAATAATTTCCCTCCAGTAGAGTCAGCGATACCCCTTCTCCCGGCAACAGCACCTGGCTCTGATTCCTGTAACTTACTACGGCATCAACACAGGAAATTCGCTAGTACACAGCACAGTTTCAGTGCCATAGCAAAACCAGCGCTACCCAAGGAGGAGAAGGAGCGCGAGCGTGTCCTGCTCTCACCCTGACTCCTGGAAGGGCCGGGATGGGGGGGGGGAGCGCACCCACAAAACAGACCAGCACACACAAAACACAACGCAGACGTATACTAACATTCAACGTGACACTGCTAATCCCACTCACGCCGCCGTACATCTGTCGGATGTCCAAACTCGACCCACCTCCGCCTTTCAGCCAATCAGTTCCTCCGCTCGTTTCCACGCCTTCCTGCGTGAGTGCGCGCCTGCATCAGAAACTTCCCCGGCTGTTCTTTCTATTCCAGAGTTCGGATTGGGAGGGAGAAGGAGAGGGCGGAATTAGCTGCGGACAGGTTGTGAACTTTAGAGGCTGTTGAGAGGAGGTGGAGTTTAAGAGTTGTAACAGTTTTGGAATTGAGGAGCTATAATTAGCCTGATGTTATCGGGGCATGTGGTTCTGGTTGAGTTGGGTATTTGAGATTTATGAGGGAGGAGGATGTGAATGCTTTCTGGAGCAATGAAATTTATATAGGATGTGCCGGTTTTGGTTAAGATAAAGTACTAGTGGATCTACAGCCATGAAAACTCTTCAACACGCCCTTTGCCGCCAGTCTGTATACAGAGGCTCCATGTGCAAGGAAAGGGCATTGTCGGGTGATGAATAGTCAAGACTCGAGAGCTGGAAAACTAGCGGGTGAGGGGAGACTGCCCCTCACCCGCTAGTTTTCCAGCTTCTGCTGGTATAACCATTAAAGATGGTTCTTGCTTAAGGATGGGCAAACTTTTTTTTAACTGGGGCCACATTATTGGCACTTGTTTGTAACAGGGACCAATTGGGAGGGAGGTGCTGCCTTGGAGTTCCTGGGACAGAGGAAGGGACATGGCCCCTTAAAGCTTTACCTCCATCAATTGGGGAGAGGTGGGCTGCTGTTAAAGCTCTCCAACTTTCACTTAAACAGACTCATTCATATGTCCTCTCTCACTGCTGCCACCACTGCAGGGCTTTGGGGCTTCCATTCCTCTTCGGCCAGTGGTGGGATGGGCTACTTGACGACCCTGTGACACCTACGTCTTACATGGAAATATGAAAAAACTATATTTTTCTGTATAATATATGCACAGATGCTTATAAGAACATCTAACAACAAACAAAACACAATAAGTAACAAGGAGCAGCGTCAGCAGGTCTGATGCTGTGAGTATAACTTAGGTGGAATCTGTGAGAAACAGAGCTGAGGCTAGAGGGGGGGAGGGAGGAAAGGGGGAGGTGAACAGTGTGACGTCGGGTTCTGTTCAGACCTATGAGCGTCTGACACGACTGCTCCTTGGTTTGAATACGGGCCTGCAGAGGGCGTCTGTCGTCTTGCTTGAGGTACTGTTTAATGGTATTCTAATTTACTAACCGGATTAACTGCTTGCCTTGTTGCGACATCCAACTCCTGAAGAGACGGCACCCCCTGCAGAGCTCTATAAAAAAAAAAAAAAAAGAATAACAAGCAAGCCAGTTTATACCTGCAGCATGCCCAAAAAAGGTCACAAGGGAACAGCCCCTGCTTCCCAGCCGGGTCCTGACCCGGAGGTTACCCCCTCCCATCTTGACTTGCCTCGCCATCCGCCCCGAGAAGACGCTAGCTCCGGGGGAAAGCGGGCCTGAAGTGCCTGCTTCTGGAGAGCCCGCCTCAGCACGAGCCGGCAGGCAGAGAGCAATAGAGCCCGCCCCCCTCCCGACTACGAGCTGGCAGTTGCTCTGCTACATGAAGAGGCCTGGAGCCCTTCCCCCGGCTTGCACATTACTGAGCAACGTGATCCCACTGCTCAGGGAAGATCAGCCTTGCCTGCTCCTGTAGGGGAGGGGGTGGAGGAAGCTGAACGGAGCAGAATGACTGACGGGAGAGAACCCCAGGTGACAGCAATTAAACAAGGAAGAGGCAGGCTGCAGAAAGAGCAGCTCCTGCGGAGAGGAGCTTCAGTGAGCTTGAAAAGAGGTTTTGCTCATTCTGGAGGACATGAAGCTGGCCGAGGGGGACAGAACGTCAGAGGCATGCGTGGCAGGGCTCAGGCCCCTCGTCAGCCAGGCAGAAAATTTCGGGAGGAGCCCAGTCAAATAGACTTGCAGGCATGTGGTGAGTGCGGACATAGGTATTCTGCCCTAAAAAACATTGTAGTGCGGCAGAGGGGAATAAGAGCAGGTTTTACTCCTGGAGGCAGCAGGAGTGTGCATCCATGCAGTAGAACAGGAGCAGAAGCATTGGGAGGGGAGAGGGTTGAGAGAGACTGGGGTGCGGGTGAGGGGAGACTGCCGGGCACTGGCAGCCGTGCAGAGGACACGTTAAGTACGTTGGGTGGATTTCAGGGAGGGGCGGTGGGTAGTTACAAAGGTAACGCCAAGCAACAGGGTTTGAGACATGATGTGGACTGGGTTTTTTCTGGGCAAGATACTGGTGGCGGCTTTTCCACTGTTGCAGGTTCGGAGGGCGATGTACGATCGAAGCTCCTGAGGAGGGAAAGATGGCAGTCCCGACAGGATAAAAGCCCGGGCAGAGAGGAGGCTGCATCGTCGTTCAGGCAAGATCCAGGTGATGGAGCACCCAGTTTCGGAGGTTTGCAGGGAAGGACAGGTAAAAGCAGCGGGGCAGAGAAGGCCAATACAGTGGTGAGGAAAAAGAACGGGAAGAGGGTACATAGTGATAGCTCGTCTGACTCATCCGACTTTTCTTCTTCTTCGGATAGTGGGTCCTCGGGTAAGCGTAGAAGAGCTAGCGGGTTGGGCCCGAGCCAGGATATGGGGCACCCAGCTCTGGCGTCATTGACAGAGTTATGGGAGGGAGTACCTAGAAGGTTGCGTAGGCGAATTTGCAAGAGAAGATATGTTAACATTTTCCGCTTAGTTGCTGGGCGCAGGGCTGATAATAGAGGGCGCGGGAAAGGAAAAAAGAAAAAAAGGAGGGATTCAGCCGAGCCTAAGGTTGCCAAGAATATTCTAAATTGGATATGAGGATTCCTTCGTTTAGCAAGTGTGGTATGTCACTATCAGCCAGGCCATTATGGGGCGCTACTGGCTTATTGCGACAGCATACTGGGGGCATATAAGGATTATGAGGGCTGGGCGTGGTTCAATTATGATGAGCGTTTCAGGGGGAAAATGGCAGGAAACCTGTTTATGTCCTGGGGAAAGCAAGATATAAACTTATGGCTTACTCAAATGACAAACAAATGCGCTGCTAAAACGGAGCAGGGTGTAAATATAGGCTTTGGAGCGAGTGGTGTAGCAGGTAGGGGCAGGGGTGGTGAGTTGCCGAGTGTAGGGAACACTACCAAAGGGAACGAGATAAGGGTTTCCCCTGGGAGGTTGGATGTTTGCTGGAGATATAACAGAATCTCTTGCTTGTTTCCTGAATGTAAATTTAGGCACACGTGTTCCACTTGTGGTGGAGCCCATCCTGTTTCCCGGTGCCCCCAAGCAGGGCAAACAGGCACTGCGAAAGGAGCAGTGGCAGGGAAGAGACAGTCACAATAAAAAAAAAAAATAATAAAATAAAAAAGGGAATTTTAAAAGGGGGAGGGAAAGGGGTGAGGGTGGGCGTGCATACGCAGATTCGCTTTCACGATGTTCCCAGCAGAATGCAAGTGGGGACTGATGGCTGCTGAGAGTTTCAGAGGGAAGTACGGGTCGTCATGGGAAGATGAAGAGAGCGAGCTGATTCACAACTCTGTCGCACCAGCAACATGGAAGGCTTACGCTGCAGGATTAATGGCGGTGACAGGTTTCTTAACCAATATTGGGTGCCATAGCAGGAATGTGTCTGATAGGGAGCTGTGTCAATTCATAATAGCAGCAAAGCAGGCAGGATGCTCGATTGCAACGGTCCGTTCCCATTTAGCGGGTTTCGCTTTTTTCCAAAAGGTACAGGGATGCCCGAATCCGATGAATAGTTTTAGGGTAAAAAAGGTACTTGGGGGTTGGCAACGAGGTCAGGGTCACAAAGAGGATAAATGGAGGCCTATTCGGTACGTGGACTTATGTATATTAGTGGAAGTTCTGCCGCAGATATGTTGGTCCGCGTTTGAACCCTCCATGTTCAGATTAGCCTTCTCCTGGGCCTTTTTCGGAGCCATGAGGATTAGCGAGTTAGTGGCTCAATCCAGGCGGGCCGTTAGGGAAGTGGGAATGCTCAAGTCAAATGTACAGATCAGAGGGTCCGAGGTTAGGCTATTCATTCCAAGATCTAAAACAGATCAGACAGGGAAGGGAGCGGTCGTCGCATTGTTGTGTGATGCCCAGCGGTCAGTTTGCCCGGTCCGGCTGGCACACGGTTATATGCGGTTGCGTCCGAATGTGGAAGGCCCCTTTTTCATTCATGAGGACTCTTTTCCCCTTACACGATTTCAGTTTTCTAAGGTGCTAGGCTCAGCCATCCACAAAGCGGGTGGTGATCCACGTTATTACAGTTTGCATTCGTTTCGAATAGGGGCGGCCACTGCTGCAGCAGAAGCTGGTATGTCAGATACGGAGATCAAAGGTTTAGGGCGTTGGAAGTTGGAGGCTTTTAGGTCTTATGTCAGACCTAGCTTCTAGTCGAAAGCAGACTGCAGTGAGCGCACAAGGGAAAGGACGGGGGGGGGGGGGGGGGATATGTGTACTTTTCCTAATTGTTAATTTTTCTTGCAGAGCGTATGGGGGTGAAGAGATTTGAAGGATGTGCCTGGATTGTGGGTCATTTCTACATTCATCGGGCGCAGAGACGAGCAATGAAGCGTCCGTATGGAGAACATTTGGAAATTGACAGAGTTAGGTGGTGGGTGTCCTGGTTTAGTAAAAGGGGTATGGGTTGGGACGAGCTATTGCCCTTTTTGTTTGAATGGATTCAGATGTGGGGAGAGCCCAATTTAATAATTTTTCACTTGGGTGGCAATGATATTGGGTCCAAAACATGCAGAGAGTTATTAACTTGCATGAAAAAAGACCTATCACAGGTCATGATTCGCTGCCCTAGGGTACTGCTAGGGTGGTCCGATATCATTGTTAGGTTACGTAATAAGGACGAGACAATTTGGCGGGTGGGAGTCAAAAAATTAAATAGACAATTAGGCAAATGGATGGGTTGGGAAGGGGGGTTTTGGATAAGGCATCAGTGGTCTTGGGGGAATGAGGCAGGTTTATTTTCTGGGGATGGAGTACACTTATCAGAAGTAGGCATGGACCTATTCAATAATTCATTACAGGAAGGGCTGGAGAAGGAAATTAGGAAGTGGTATCTGGGCCGCAGTGGGGGAGGACAAACTGATGTCTCACAGTTTGTTGTGGCGGTAAACCCGAGCCCAAAAAAGCTGTATGTTATGGGGCAGTTCATATGAGGGTAATGGAGGGGGGGAAAAGGCCTCGTGTAGCATGGGGGAGCCGCTGCACGGGGGCACCGGAGAACTATGGGGCCACAGTTTCCGGTTATCCTACTCTCGCAGGTTACAGGCAGAGTAGGGAAGGGGGGGGGTGGGGGAGGGAAGAAGTCACTTCATCACTAGGGACAAGGTGGTGAAGAGGCGAAAGGGGGATGTTAAATGGGTGTGCTGGTTTGGAGGGGTTGTTGGATAGTTATTAAGTTGTGAGGGCTCGGGTTAAGGTTATACATTAAACTGCAGCCAAGTTGAATACCACTTATGTGTGTGTTTGCATTTATTGGGGAATGGGGCGACAGGTTCCAGCAGTATTCCATCCCTATGTTAGGATAAATAATCTTCCCCAGCAAAAAGCTGCCAGTTTCCTGTATACGAGTGCCTTCTTATTTCTTCAGTCAATGACGGCAAGCATTATCTCGGGGGAGAGCTAAAAATAGTACCGGAGATTCTTTTTTTGTTGTATATATTGGTCTTGCGCTATTCAGATCTCGGCAGAGAATCTGCCCAGTCTACTGGGTACTAAGGTCTTATCCCTATGTCTGGACATGTGCTGAACAGATTTCTATGTCTACTAAACCCTCCTGAAATATTGGCAAACTAACTGATAAGGAAAACTACTGCATTTGTTAGGTCTGCTTTGAATTGGTGGTTGGCTTGTGGTTTATTCACTACCTCTAATCGCCATTTTGTCAGGTTCTCTCACATGTGAGACCACTTGCCTTGCATATTCTCTACACCTATACATTCACTAAATCCAACACATTATGCTGGACATCCAGAATAATAACCAAAATTCATCAGAAGTGTCATCAGTGTCAATATTAAATAAAGTAATCATATAGCAAGGAAAACTACTGTAATAAGAATGTGTGCCTCATAAGCTAAAAGTGCACTTGTATCCATAAGGTCTGTAAAAGTTTATTCTTGTGTCTGTAAAGTAAGTCTGGACAAATGCTAGGTGTTTCCCAGTCTTCAGTACTAGTGGAGCCATTGGTTTTCACTGAACACCAGGGACCAGATTTAACTCCCTATCTATCAGCTTGTCTTCATCTTGTGTTCTGTACTTCTTTGTGTGTGACCTTGAAGTTTCCAGTTTACTTCTTATCAGACTAGGAGAAGGGAAGGGTATAGGGCCTATGGGCTGGGAAGGGAGAGCTGCAAGTTTCACAGCGAATGCCACAAAGCTGCATGCTATAACTATGAATCATTATACATGTTTTTTTTCCTTCTCATAGGGGATTAACCCTTCACATTACAACAAAATATTTCTGCAAAAAAAACCAAAACTATCCTTACTACCTGACATATTCTTTCCCCCAAGTCTTGAGAGAGAAAAATACAGAAGACTAAGGAGTACCAAAGCAGCAATAAGCAATATCATCAAGCCAATACTGAAGCAAATAAAAGATCTTAAGAACTTAATTTTCCCTGTATGTACCAGGATCAGTCCAGACTGCTGGGTTATGCCTCCCCTCCAGCAGATGGAGTCAGAGAGAAAACTGAAAGCACCCCCTAGATATACTGGTGTGCCACCTACGATCCCTCAGTATTTCCTCTGACTCCAGCAGATTGAGAGGCATAACCTGCGGTCCTGTCTGTGCTGTCTAGCTTTCAATTCATTTACAGGTGTACTTTATTGATTTATTATCTTGTTACTGACTAGATCAACTGGTTTCTTTCTTTCTTGGTTTAAAAACAAAACAAAACAAAAAAAAACCAGACAGTTACAGTATATTTTTAGTTTGTTTGTAGTTCTTTCTGTTCCGTTGGTGCAGTGTGAAGGCAGGCAGTGAGAGCGCTGCTCTCACTATTTTTTTCCCGGATTACTGTGTCCCTTTTTGGTCCTGGGGGAGAGTTTACCGGGAGAGTTTACCGGTGGGCTGGTCACCCTCCCCCCCCCCCCCATTGCAGTTTTGCCAGAGTCCTACTCTGACGGGGGCTTTCTTACTGTTTTGAAAAAAAAAAAAAAGACAATTTCATTTTATATGGAAAGAGGGACACTTAAGTCCTGTTGGTGACAGGCAGTGCCCTGATTAACAGCCCCAGCCTGCCGCGCTTTATTGCCTGACCAGGGACTCCGTAGGGGGTGGCGATTCCACCCAGCATTTTTTGCCTTGCAACAGAGTACTCACTTTTGGCGTGCTTTTTCCTCACGGCCTCTGGATGCCGCGTTCTTCGGCCTGCGGGGGTGCGACTCTCCCGAGAGGGTCTCTGCTCCCGCTGCATTCCCGGGGGCGAGGGACCCTCTCGGGGGCCGAGCGCTGCCCGCAGCGGGCCGACCGTGTCTTCTTCAGCGCGGTTGGGGAGAGTGTCTGGAGCTCGATCTTCGGCCCCACCTCCAATTGAAAGTGAGGCGGTGGCCATCTTGGACACGCGGCAGTCGCCCGATTCATCGTCAGAGGAGGGGGATTCCCCTCCTCTCTCCCCACCTCCTTTAAGCCCGCGCACTGGCTCTGATTATGGAAGCTCCTCGTGCCACCCCCCAACCAAACCTGCGGCGGCCACGCGGAAACGGCCAGTGCCTTTTTCGTCAAAATTTGTGCTTTTGATGCACAAAGCTTTTTTAGAGGCTGAGGCAGGTTGGGTGCCAGAGGACCCCCCTGCAAAGATTCCTAAGGTGATGCAGGTTCAAGAGAAGGCAGGGGCTCAGGAAAAAGCTGGAGCGCGCACGCTAGGGGGCACAGGCGTTCCGGTGGTCCCGGATTTCACCCACGACTCATCTGATGGCGCAGGGACGGCGGTCTCCGACACTCAGGGGTCTCTAGATGGGGACGACCCCATGATTTTACGCCTGTTTGGCAAAGATGAGCTCAATTTTTTGATCCTTCATGTTTTGAAGGAGTTAGAAATCCCAGCGCCGCAGCAGGAGATGGATACTTTCACAGGGGATGTAGCAATGGCGGGTCTGAGGGCCCCTCCACAATCCTTTCCTTTTCATCCCAAGGTGTTACAGATTATTTCTAAAGAATGGGATGTCCCGGAAGCATCCTTGCGCATTGGCAGGGCAATGAATAAATTATATCCCCTGCCATTGGAGTCCTTGGAGGTCCTCAAGGTCCCTTCGGTGGACTCCGCAGTCACAGCCGTGGTTAAGCATACTACCATTCCTGTCACTGGAGGGGTAGCCTTGAAGGATCCCCAGGACCGGAAGTTGGAAATCTTGTTGAAGCGCATCTTTGAAATGGCGGCGTTGGGGGTCCAAGCAGCGGCTTGTAGTAGTTTGGTCCAGAGGGCCACTCTCCGCTGGATTCAACAATTACTTACAACACAGGAGCTTCCACTGGACGAAGCAGAACAGGCCAACTGTGTGGAAGCCGCGGTCGCTTACACTGCAGACGCATTGTATGATTTGCTACGGACCTCGGCCCGCACCATGTCATCGGCGGTTGCAGCTAGGCGTCTGCTTTGGCTCCGTCGTTGGTCGGCGGATGCCTCTTCCAAGTCGCGTCTTGGATCCTTTCCCTTTAAGGGGAAGTTGTTGTTTGGTGAGGAGTTGGACCAACTCATCAAGGACTTGGGAGATAATAAGGTATATAAGTTGTTGGAGGACAAGCCACGTCGGTTTCGTTCCTTCGGAAATACACAGACTCACTTTCGGGGGCAGCACCGATTTCGTATGGGAAGGGGAGGACCCTTTCCTCAAAAGCAGCAGGGACCCAGGTCTCAGCCTTCCTTTCGAGGCAGGCGGCCTCAGCGATTGGGATCCTCGCAAAATTTTACCGCTGGTAAACCCGCACAATGAAGTTGTGCAGGCCCATTCCTCCCTTCCGTTCATCGGCGGTCGTTTGTCCCTGTTTTGGGAGGAATGGGTCACAGTCACTTCAGACCAATGGGTCCTCGACATTGTGCGCTACGGTTACGAGTTGGAGTTTGCTCGGCCCCTCCGGGATCATTTTATGATATCGCCTTGCGGTCCTCCGGAAAAACAACTTGTTATCACCCAAACTGTGAACCCGTTGCGGACCCTGGGGGCGGTGATTCCTGTTCCACCGGCCGAGAGCAGGACGGGCCGGTATTCCATTTACTTCGTGGTCCCAAAGAAGGAAGGCACGTTCCGGCCAATTTTGGATTTGAAACAAGTAAACAAGGTCTTGCATGTTCCTCGGTTTCGCATGGAGACACTACGGTCTGTTATTGCGGCCGTCCACAAGGGAGAATTTTTGGCTTCTTTAGACCTAGCCGAGGCGTATCTCCACATCAGAATCAAGGAAAGTCATCAGAGGTACCTGAGATTCATGGTGTTGGGGGAACACTTCCAGTTTTGCGCTCTTCCGTTCAGGTTAGCCATGGCTCCGAGAGTGTTTACCAAGGTTCTTGTAGTAGTCGCGGCCTTTCTGCGACGTCAAGGAATACTGGTGCATCCCTACCTCGGCGATTGGCTCATCCGAGCAAAGTCAGAGGACTTGTGCAAGCGGGCGGTCCAGTTGGTAGTGAAGCAGCTCATGACATATGATTTGATTTTCTCAGCATCCTTTTACTTGCAACTGAAACATGTAGGCCATCTTTACCATATAGCATTTTACTGTTCCATTCATATCCCCAGTCCCCAATATATCTTTTGCTTTACAACAGTTTTTAAGCCACATATTGAAGCTTTCTATATAATAACATAGCCTTTCCTCTCCCTTTCTATGAACAGGTAGTACTTTTGAATAAGCTATGATATTCCCCATAGAGTGTACCAGCAGAAGGAGTTTTCTGTTTCAATGTATGACAGTATTTTGGGGTCTTTGTGTACGTTGGGTGACAATTATTTCTGCGATCACTTCAGTTTCTACTTCTGGAGCATCTTCATTTTCCAATGCTAAAAAGGCATTTTGAATGGGTATCATCTAGTGGAAGGGGTGTCTCTGTGTTAATGGTCTTACCCTGCAAGAGCTCCTGGTAGCCCATTTATTCATGGGTATACAAATCATCTGAGGGAATGGGGGCAGATTTTTCTGGATGCTTTATACTGGAGGAGGCTTTTTGGTGAACAATTGCTGTGTGACCTCTTAATTATAGCTAATTGTGCTCTACGTCAACTCCTTTTTCATTGTTGAGAGTTGCACACAGATGGGGCAAACTCTAAACCTCCAGAACTGCCTTAACACAAAGACACCGCAGTTATTACACTGAATAATAGTTGTCATGTTTGTTTTGATGTAGAGCACTTATTATGACAAAGATTTGTTAAGTACCTTGTTGCCACTTAACTTTAATTGTTTAAGTGCTCTAGTAAGACTATATAAGAGGGATAGGGAGGAAGGACCTTCTCTTGAACAGTGTCTTTGCCAGCTTATCCAAAAAGTTGGAATAGCAGAGATCCTCCAGAGGAGATGTATGCTGAGGCAAATCCAGCAGGGATCTGAAGGAATCCCTGTGAAATCTTCTTCCTCCCCTGACCATGAGAAAGCACTGAGCCACGATGAGGGTGACCACATATGGTACTTTATGTCTTGGTTCTTCCTACTCCTAGCTTTGAGGATAATGTGTTGGGACAAGTGGTAAAGTTCACTTCCTGCAACTGGATCCTACCTCTTTACTACAAGGAGATCATGTAGTTCATGAAAAATTCAGACTACAATGTATTACATCTGCCTTATGGATATTAAAATCCTCTACAAAGGACACTTGAGTCTGCAAGCAACTTACTGTACCATGGTGTGGCTGAACATTATATTCATGAGACTGACAAACAAGCACAGAAATATCACGAGGTAGACACTGAGCTACTATGCAGCTCAGCCAGTTATTCAGATTTAATTTATCCAGCTAACTTAGCCCATATATTCAGTGGCACGGCCACACTGTTGAATATATGCGGGTATCTTAAAGTTAGCTGGATTAGTTTATTCGGCTAACTTTAGGACAGCCCTTTGAGCTGACCAAACATAACCAGATAAGTTATCTGGCTAATTTGGTTCTTCCGGGAATACCCTTGCCTTGCCTTGCCTGCCACTTAGCCAGCTAACTTTTTATCCGGATAACTAATTATCTGGACTTATAAGTTTGGACTTATCCGCTAAGTAGCGATGACTATCACCCTCCACATTAATGATCATACAGGATGGCCTGCCTACAAAGGCATTCATGTATGTGAGGAGCCTCAGCAAAGTCTGGCGCTCCTGAGAGGAATTCCCTGATCTGGGAATGCCCTTTCACAAAGGACATATTGAAGATAAAAAATGAATTCAGAACCTGCATTCTCAGGAGGCACATAACCCATTAGTCTATGTTCTCTGGATTGTTCCCAGAGACACTTGGAAGCTTCTCTGCTGCATGGAGGACATCCACCTTTTGACTAGGAGCTATTTTATTTAGTGTATGAGGTTGTTGTCCATCCAGGCCTGCTGCAAGCTGATCCAGAGCTTTCTCCTAGACTATATATTGACAGGCCAGAGGAGAAAGATGAAGATGAGGAATAAATGGTTTTCATTTTAGAGGCACTTCAGGCCATGGGTCAGCCATGTTGGTGCCAGCAGAATATGAGACCCTGAAGACCAACAAGATCATCAATGTACTTGTCGATTTATAATATGTATGTCATGTAAACCGTGGTGATCTTTATTTGGAATGACGGTATATAAAATGGCTAAATAAATAAAATAAATAACCTGCCTTCCTGGCAGGTTAATGGTTTAGGGTAATTGGGTTGATAACAGCAGCTTATAACATTTCAGAAACTAAATGGATCTGTTTGGAAGATTGGTGACTGTTTGGTACTATGTATGACTTATGTTAATATGCTCATATACCTCACAAAAAAATGGCCTGTGTTAATTGCTGCACATCAACAGGTCATTTTTTTTTTTGTTTACAGTAACTTACTAAATGTTAGCACTAAATTATTTTTTCTCATTGTACTTCTAAATATCTGATGTAACCTAAATGTTTGCAATGTATTTGAATTACATTTAATTTTATTTATAATGTAGTGGTTATCAGGTAAACACTTGCAATGGATTCAACGTGGCAATTATTATATATTTACTATGCACACACCATCACTGTAATGCTTGAAATAATTTTTCAATTGCTCTTTACTGTAGTTACTGTATATTGAATGTTTCTTTTGTAATGTATCTTATATGCCCTTTTTTGTATTTGCTTTGTATCCGATGGTATCTTAAGATTTGCATTGTATTTGCTCTTTGTTGCATTTACCCTGTATCTTAACGTTTGCTTTATAAAATTTATCTTTTATAAAAAAAATCACCTTTATATCCCACAACTTTTTATAAGTACAGACTTCATACTAACCAACTTAGTATAGTTTCAGCCATGATGGTGACTCATTGTTGGCAGCATTAAACACAAATAACATTGACTGAAGACATTTGACTAATGTGTAGTCTATGTAGTACAGAAGCTGTGGTTACTTTAAGCACCAGTGAAAATGCAGGTGTCCGGAAAGCAGTAGTTACTTTAAGTACCAAGGGAAATGCTGGTGTCCTGATATAATTTTTTCCAGTACCTTTGCTTATTTGTTGGCATCTTCCTGACTAATGTAAAAAGAATATGTGTTTTACTACTTTCCTTGGTCCAGTGGAAAACTGGATGGAAGGATAAAACTTAACATGGCCTTTCTATTATACATGATTTCAAAACCATTTTTAATTTTTGCTAATTAGCATTGGATATCCCATCTTGAACATATCACAAAATATAGATTCCTTTCTCTCTCTCATGAAACTAGAATTGTAAAAGTGATAAACAGCATGTACTATGTCTTATGCAGATAAGACACAGTGGTTGACTTATAAACATACAGAATATGTAATTTATCAAATTAGTGTAACTTGAAACAGGATAGTGTGTGCAGTCTATAACTTGATTGGTTATTAAAATCAAAAAGTATTCACATAAGTTCCAACTTCACTCCCTGGAACACCTCTCCTTAGTTCACATGAAAGTACGCATACATCCAAAATACATACATTTACATGCACAGAGCCCTGGGCTATTTTCTAATAGCCAACTAAGAGCCTCATTTTCTAAAGTATCGCAGGCTTGCGATACTTTAGGTAATGAGGGGCGGGGGCCGAAACGGGGGAGGGGGGCGGTCCTGCACTAGCCGGCAGCGATCACACTGCCGTGGTGCGATCGCTGCCGGTTTCGCACCCAATAGCGCCACCATAGAAGGTGTAGCTCTTGGGCGCGAAATAGGACGTGAAAAGGCCCTTACCTTTTCGTCGTCCGCGGCATCTTTGCGGAGTCGGCCCCAGTGATGCCCCGACTCCTCCTCTTCCGGGGCTGACTCCGCCCCCATCTTGGTATCGCACGCGATAAGGGATTTTTCGCGTGCGAAACGTCCCTTATTGCGTGCGATCCGTCTGGTAAATGACCCCCTAAGTGCATAAAATCTGGTTTTATTTGTGGAACTAGTTTTGAAAATGTCTTTCCTTACCCTCATAAATAAAAGTCAGCTAAACGTTTGTAGATCAGGGGCAGTGCTGACAGTGGAATTGCATTAAATTCTGTCCATCCATCCCAATGATGATCACTCCCAATGCAAAGGTCCAAGGTCAGTGGATGCACCCCCCCCCTTTAGAACATCACTGCTCCTGATACTGGTAGCAGCTACAGGTTCATGGTAATTTGGCATCCTTCCCATCCATGGAGACCGAAAAAGGAAGTATGTTGTGGTCCCCTGTGGGCAGGAAGAAGGAGGCTCAATTATTACATCTGGAAGGAGCGCTAGATATAGGTCCCATGGGACCAGAAGAAAAAACTCTGAGGTTGCGGCATTGCATCATTGAGTGGGCACACCTGGCTTTGAGAAATGGGAGCAGCATTGGCAGGCCTTTCTATCCAAAGAGAGGAGGAACAGCAACAGGTCAGGTCATGTGGCCAAAGAGAAACATAGCAGCAATCTGGGCCATGTTGCCAAAGAGAGGAGCAGCAGCAAGCCAGGCCACATGGCTGAAGAGAGGAAGAGTAACAGCAGCAGCGGCCAGGTCAGAGCAGCCAAAGAGAGGAGCAACAGAGCCGATCTGCATGGTCAAAGACAGAGCTGTGTCCGCTCCATAAGTAATTTATGTGTTTGACAGTTGCTTGGCTTTTATTGATTGTATATATTACTACCCTTATCATAAGGCTTGGGGTAACTGTGTGGAGTGGCAGTTACTGTCCTTGGGAGAAACATGGGTGGTACACAAAGTTGCAGACACTACCATAAGAAGCTTGCTGGGCAGATTGAATGGGCCATCTGGTCCTTTTTGCCATCATTGCTATGTTTCTATGTATTAGTATGATTTTACTATTATGATTAATGATTTAAATTTATTGATTTTTATGAGGAATGGTGATGTTTCTGTTTTTCCATTGTTGCACTTTATACAGATTTTGGATTATTATGATTTCCAGTTCACTTTTTGTCTACACATTTCTATTTATACCCTATGGTCTCTTTATTGTGTATTGAGTGTGTATACATGTTCTGCATGTGTGACTTTCAGTCAGCATGTGGTTTCTCTATAGGGATCTATAGCAACTTGGCTTGTTCTGTTTTCCTGATTGGAGATGTACTGGTGTTTTTGCGTCTGGTGTAATATTTGCGGTATTGCCTTTTCATATAGGGTTGTTACTGTTTGAGTGTTGGCAGTTAGTGCTGTGTTGGTATGGAAGGGCCAAGCCCATACCTTACATGTTACAATAGGCCTAAGACCATATAGGCCCGATAATGAAGCACGTTTAGTTTTGGATAGCTGGATAAATAGGACTTATCCAGATATCTTTTAGCCGGCCAATTTGTGGGCAGATCTAAATAGCAATATTTGTTCTTATCTGGTTACGTGAATTGGATTTTAGATCAGCCATCTGGCTAAGTAGCGACTTGACCGTAGATAGCTGGCTAAGTCATATCCAGCCAAGTTACTTATCCGGCCAGCGCTGAATATCAGGCCCTAAGGGTTCCAAGTGTCTTTTTGCAGAGTTTTCCATCTGGCACTACATCAGTGCATGTAAATATCACAACTACATGTATAATAATTTTTTACTTCAGAATATCCTTTTTCATGTAAAATCTGTTATTATAAATACATAATTTTAAATTGTTTGTGGGGAAGTTGGGGAGGGGTAGCGCCAGTCTGTAAGGTTCGCTAAGGGTGCCTAATATCCTTGCACCTTGTAAATGTCAGCTATATTAAGATTGGAACTAACTTCATTGCTCCCTCTTCCCTTCACTGGTGTCTCTGAGGCTAAGCCTGGGTACAATAGCAGCACACAGAGAGCATGGTGACTGAGCACATGCTGAGAGATTGTGCCATGACTCCTCCTCCTTCTGGTATTTGTGTAGGAAATGAGACCCTTGAATATTCATTGGCTCAATTCATGTGTTCATTGCCTGCTGCAACCACCGCCTCTGGGCTCAGAATCAGACCAGGCCACGTTAATGTGCTGAGGTCCATAAAGAAGAAGGAATGAGTGATGATGTACAGCTCAGCTATGCTGTCCTCCACCAGAAAAAGGCTAGTGCCTTCCCTATTGCATGTAATATCCATGTATGCATGCATGTGCAACCTCTCTTTTGTTGTAAGGGTCCAGACTATTCAAGATTCAAGACTCCAAGCTCTTTCAGGTTCAGTTAATATTCCATCATCTATAACGGAGTTGCTCAACTTATTAGCATGTAAAACTAGTAAGTCATTCAGTTTTACTAGAAATAAACTAGAAATGAACTTGCTCACAAAAACATGTAAAAAAGTTTACATGTTCATGCAAAAGAGTTCACTTTTGCAATTTGCCACAAGTGCTGGAAAGTCTTTGCTCTGTAAAAAAAAACAATGTCTTGACACAATGGTATTACAGTGCTACTATGTACAAAACGGTGGTGAAATTTGTTACTAATGCTTGTGCCGATGAGTCCAGTGGAAAATCTGAGGTCCAGTACTGACAGCAGAAGATAGTACCTTTCTGCCATACTCAACACCAGGCAACCTAAAGTCCTCAACGCATCAACTCTTAATTACAAACAAATAACTTTTAGGCATTGCACCAGTTCTCATCTATGCTGGAGTACCAAACACTTCTTGTTCCAGTTCAGTGCTAATTCACATGAGTTATAGCAAATATATCCTTTATCTATATACTGTACATCTTTTTTTGTTAAATATATGACCAATTTTTAAATACAATTATAACTGTAATGCTAAATATATTACTTGCATTGTCTTATTTTACTTATGCAACTAAATAAAGGTGATTTTGATTTGCACTGCTACAAATCTTACCAGCTTGCCTAATGCAAGCTCCATTCCTAATGACCAACACGATACTTTATGGAGGTCTGCTTATCCTAATATAAGGACCCATTGGATACTTACTGTGTCACATATCCCTTTTAAAAAAGGACATACATCGGCAGTTTAGGTAGATGGACTGGACAATTAACTAAGATACCCCCATGGGTGCTGTTTCAATGGATCATTCCAGCAAAGAATGAAAGTGATGCCTGCACTGCTGATGGTCATAGACCAGAAAGAAGACTTTGGAGTGACAGTGTTGGTCAATCTGAAGATAGTGAAGTAATGTGACAAAGCAGTGGCTAAGGCCAGAGGGATGCTAGGCTGCATAGAGAGGCATAACCAGCAGGAAAAAGGAGGTAATGATGCCCCTGTACAGGTCTTTGGTGAGGCCTCACCTGTACAACTGTGTTCAGTTCTGAAGATCATATCTCAAAAACGATAGGGAAAGGATGGAAGCGGTCCACAAAAAGGTAATCAAAATGTAGAGTCTGCACCAAAAGACTTACAAGATGAGACTGAAAGACCTAAATAAATATATATTTTGCCTGGAGGAGAGGAGAGATAGTGGAGATATGATACAGACTTTTAAATTCCTGAAAGATATTAATGATGCACACCAATCAAACCTTTTCCAATGGAAAGAAAGCTGTAGAAGAAGAGGTCATGATATGAAACTCCAAGGGGATAGACTCATAAACAACGTAAAGAAATATTTCTTAATGGAAAGGACGGTGGATGAATGGAATGCCTTCCTGGTAGAAGTGGTGAAGACAAAAACAATAATGGAATTCAAAAGAGCGTGGGATAAATTCAGAGGATCCCTAATGGCTAAATGATGGAAATGAAGAAAAGGGGTAATCTCTGTTAACTGGGGTAACCTGCATGGAGCAGCAGTTACTAGCCTAAAAAAAATAAGTATAACATAAACTTGCTGGGCAGACTTGATGGACCAATTTTGTCTTTTTCTGCCATCATCTAGTAAGTTCTATATTTCATTTTCTAGACAAAGGAGAAAAGACAGAAAGCAGAAGAGCATGAGAGTGATGTTGGGATCCATGGGAGGGAGCACTAGGGAGCACTCCTGATTCTGGGGAGATGTGTGCCCTTGGTCCACAACACGGCTGCAGAGAGGAGCTCCGTGGAAGCACTGCGGCAGGCAAGACATTGCCAAGCAATGGAAAAGCAGACTGACCACCACCCTAACCTCTGCCGAACCTGCACGCACCGGTAGAGACCCAGCAATGCAATGCTGGTCTCTGGAATAGCCCTCCGGCCACTTGATAGCCCTTTCGGACCTGCTACTAGGGAGCGGCAGATGCAGCAGGATGGACAGAAGTCGAGGACAGGCGATGGTACTGGAACTAGGAACAAGACGGGACCTCAGACTTGGACTAGGCTTGAAGACTTGAACAAGGTGTTGCGTTCATGCCTGCTCTTGCCCTCGCTCCACCCTCTCTACCTCTGAGGCTACTTCCTTCGGGTCTGATGGACAGTTGCTGCCGCGGCTTCTCCACGCCGTTTCTTCCCGGAGTCCCTGGGCTGGCCTGATGCTGCGGATCCGCCATGTTCCTGATGACGTAGGGCACGCGCACACTCCAAAGTTGTACCAGCAAGGGCGCGAACCTCGGGGGCGTCCCCCCCGTAGTGACGTCATCCGCTTCCAACATAAAAGGTCTTTGCTTACACTTACGAATTTAGTTAGCAAGGGATTGATTGTGGGGATCATCTTGACCTGCTTCATTCTCCGCTGCTCTGCCTCCTCAAACTTACCAGGGGTACCTGCTTCTCGGGGGCTCCGCTCTCTCTTCTTGTTTTCAGATTGTTAAGACAGGATCCAGTACTCGCTCCTCAAGGACCTATGTCCCTGAATGCTCAGAAGATTCCCTATTGCCTGGAAGCGATTACAGACTTGAACATTGTGAGTTTCTATTCCAGTTGCATATAGGAACCGATGCTTGCTCATCGAGAGCTCATGTTCCTAGAATTCTGAAGATTCTCTTCCGTCTAAGACGCTATCGCAGGTACGGAGATCGTGAGTTATTACAGATTGCAGATAGGAACCAGTACTCGCTCCTCGAGGGCCCATGTTCCTAAAACCATCCGAAGACTCTCTTCTATTTCAGAAGCTATTTCATATATACAGATATTGTGAGTTCTTATTTCAGTTTGCATATAGGAACTAGTACTCACCTAGAGGCTACTGTTCCTGAATATACTAACTATTCTCTATTGCCTAGAAACCATTACAGAGATAGATAACTGTGAGTTACCATCGCTCTCGCAGAGCTGTCCCTGGAACCAGGTACTCACTCCTCAAGGGCCTAACTCTCTCCAGCTACTGAACCTTTTTATTAATCTATGTGAGTGTATCATCTACTTCTGGTTATATATCCAGCATACCCTGTCTACTCACTATCTATGAGTCTCTCTCTACAGCTCAGCAAAACCGGAGATAGCAGTTCCAGTATCTGAGGGACTTCAGCCCTGCCGGGCACATCAGCTCACTACTAGAGGTGTGCATCCGTTTTCCACGTATTTGTAATCCGCAACTTATTTTGTCCTATCTGTTAAATATGTGGGGAGGCGGAATGCATCGCGACTCCCCACATATTTAACAGATTTCTGTTTTATTCAGCCTCCTAAATAAAAATTTAAACCCCCCACCCTCCTGACCCCCCCAAGACTTACCAAAACTCCCTGGTGGTCCAGCGTGGAGTCCAGAAGCCATCCCTGCACTCGTTTGCCGGTTTCATCATGGCGCCGATAGCCTGTGTCACAGGGGCTACCGGTGCCATTGGTCAGCCCCTGTCACATGGTCACCGGCGCCATCTTGTGCTCCTACCATGTGACAGGGGCTGACCAATGGCACCGGTAGCCCCTGTGACATAGTATGGGCAAAGGCTATCGGCGCCATTTTGAGTCCTGGCATCGGATGGCAGGTCGCTACGGGACCCCCGTTGGACCCACAGGGACTTTAGGCCAGCTTGGGGGGGCCTCCTGACCCACACAAGACTTGCCAAAAGTCCAGCGGGGGTCTGGGAGCGACCACCTACACGCCGGCCGTCAGATGCCAATACTCAAAATGGCGCCGATCGCCTTTGCCCTCACTATGTCACACATAGTGAGGGCAAAGGCGATCGGTGCCATTTTGAGTGTTGGTATCGAGTCTCAAAATGGCGCCGATTGCCTTTGCCCTCACTATGTCACACATAGTGAGGGCAAAGGCGATCGGCGCCATTTTGAGTATTGGCATCTGTTACGGTCCCGGGCCATGCCCCGGTCCCTCCACCTACCTCGGGGGCGTCCCGGGCTGTTTCGGTGCTTTCCCGGGCTTGCAGGCCCTCCAGCGCGTCTCTCCGCGTCTGGCCACACCCCCTGACGCACACGTGCGGGGAGGAGTTCCCCTTAAAGGGGCCAGCGCGGGAAAATCATCTGAACAGCTGGGGATGATGACAGACGCCTTCAGGTATAAGTACCTTGCATCTAGGATCCTCCAGCACCTTGCAACAAGGTTCCTGATGTGGTGTGTTGCTGCTGAGTTCCTGATTTGATTTCGTCCTGCTTCTGCCTTCCCTTTGCTGTTGATTCTTCTGGACTTGACCCGTGGACTGGCTTTGGATCGCTCTCTGGCTTCGACTCGTGGACTGGCTTTGGATCGCTCTCTGGCTTCGACCCATGGACTGGATTTGGACCGCTTTCTGGCTTTGACCCGTGGACTGGCTTTGGACCCCTCTCTGGTTACCGACCCCTGGACTGGCTACGGACCACACTTGGACTCCGATTCCTGGACCGACTTCTGGATTCCCTACGACCTGCTGGAGGCGCCAGCCGTCCGGAACCACGACCTGCAGGAGGCGCCTGCATCCGGACCACCCTCACCTTCAGGAAGTCACCTAAGTCCCAGCGGCCGTGTCCCTACGGGCTCCTCCTGGGGGGACTTCGGCTTCCAGGGTGAATCTCCCAAAGTCCCAGCGGCCGGACTCCTAAGGGCTCCTCACGGAGGAGTACCGGTCTCCAGGGCGAAGAGTCTTTTACCCCTCAGGTCCAACCTCGTCCAGCCGTCCCGTGGGGATCTAGTCCTTGGTCACAAAGGACTTCACCTTAGTCCTGTGTGTCAGCCAGCACCGAGCCTCCGAACCGCCTCCTGGTTGGGACATTCGCTGAGGACCTCTACAGCACTCCATCTTCTGTTCCAACCAGCCCAAGGGTACACGAACATAACAGTTTGCAAGGCCAAGGACCCGGCAGACCTTGTGGGCCTGAAGGCCATTCCCGGCATTGCCCAGAGACTGCAACAACAGCAAGCATGCCTCGACACTCTGACGGCCACCGTACAAGCTTTAGCTGACCGTGTTAGCGGAGCCTCGGCCGCTAGTTCCAACGTACCCAGAGTGGTGGTCTCTACTACCGCTTCTGCCATGATCCAGATGCCAGTACCTACGCGATTTTCAGGAGACACGAAGCTTTGCCGAGGGTTCTTGAACCAGTGCTATATCCGGTTCGACCTTCTCCCGCTCCAGTTCCCAACGGATCGGGTCAAAACCAGCTTTATTATTTCCCTTCTGGATGGGAGACCTTTGGCCTGGGCTTCCAACCTTTTGGAGCGTCAGGATCCTCGCTTAAATAATCTGGTACATTTCATTTCCAGTTTTCGGCAAGTCTTTGATGAGGCCGCCCGTAAACCCACCGCTGATTCTGAACTGCTACAGCTACGACAGGGCAACCGGCCCTTAGCCGACCATGCCATGGACTTTCAGACTCTCGCTGCCGAATTAAATTGGGGAAGTGACAGTTTACACAGCATCTTTCTGGAAAGTCTTTCCTCAAGATTACAAGACGAGTTGGCGGCCCAGGATCTTCCCGATGATCTGAATGAATTGATTGAATTAGCAGGACGAGTGGACCATCGCATACAATGCCGCTTTCGGGAGCGGAGAGCACCCCATAGAACTGATACCACTGGACCCGCTTCTGTACACCGTGGAAGTTCACCTCCAGCATCTTCAAGGTCCCAGGATGTCGAACCCATGCAGGTGGGCCAAGGGCCGCTCTCCCAAGAAGAGAGAAGAAGACGTCGCTCGCTGGGCCTGTGTCTGTACTGCGGTGGCAGGGGCCACTTCCTTGCCCGTTGCAGCGAGCGTCCGGGAAACACTCGGACCTAGGGACAGTGGGGGGGCTAACCCTAGGTCATGCCGCCACTGACTCCCCATGCTTTGTTCCGGTAACGCTGCTACTCCCAGACGGGGAGTTCGAGACTCAAGCCTTAATTGACTCAGGGGCCGGGGAGAGTTTCATCCTCCATTAGTTGGTGCAGCAACTTCAGATTGGGGTACAACCTCAAGAACCTCCGCTTTGGATATCTTCTATCCAGGGAAAACTTCTGCCAGGTACCATTGCCACACATACTTCGCCCCTTGTGTTACGGACGGGCGTCTTGCACCAGGAGGAGATTTCATTCCTCGTCTTAGAGAGATCCATGCATCCGATCATCCTGGGATTACCCTGGCTTAGGAAACATTCTCCAGTCATTGCTTGGGATTCTCTCCAGTTGGCATCCTGGGGTCATACCTGTTTTAGTACCTGTCTGGTGGACTTACCTCGCACCCCGGTGGCACTGCTGACAGCGTCACTGGCGCTCCCTCCCCAGTATCGGGAGTTCCATGATGTTTTCTCTAAGGAGAAAGCTGAAATTCTTCCAGAACATCGCCCATTTGACTGTTCTATCAACCTCTTGCCTGGTGCCACTCCACCGCGAGGACGAGTTTATCCATTATCCCTTCCTGAGACTCAAGCCATGTCCACTTACATCCAGGAGAATCTGGAGCGAGGATTCATCCGACCCTCTAAGTCTCCAGCCGGGGCAGGCTTCTTCTTTGTAGTAAAGAAGGATGGGTTGCTCCGTCCCTGCATCGACTACCGCGGCCTGAATAGCATTACTCGGAGAGATCGGTATCCCCTGCCCCTGATACCGGAGCTCCTGGACAGATTACAGGGGGCTAAAATTTTTACTAAATGGGACCTGCGGGGAGCTTATAACCTAGTGAGAATTCGTCCTGGCGATGAGTGGAAGACCGCTTTCAATACTAGGGACGGCCATTACGAATACCTGGTTATGCCATTTGGACTCTGTAACGCCCCGGCGGTTTTTCAAAACCTCATGAATGAGGTTCTTAGGGACATGTTACACTCTTCAGTCATCGTCTACCTTGATGACGTCCTTATTTATTCCAAGAACCTAGAGACGCACCGACAACATGTTCGACAGGTACTACTAAAGCTTCGAGAGAACAAACTCTATGCTAAATTAGAGAAATGTGTTTTTGAGCAGGAGTCATTACCTTTCCTAGGATATATTGTGTCATCCACTGGTTTCCTGATGGACCCCGAGAAGGTTGCTGCAATCAAGACCTGGCCACAACCGCAGGGGGTAAAAGTACTCCAACGTTTTCTGGGGTTCGCCAATTTCTACCAGCAATTTCTACCGCAATATTCTCCAAAGGTGGCTCCTCTAACCGCTCTCACCAAGAAGGGGGCGGATGCCAGGAACTGGCCGACCTCGGTCATACAGGCCTTTCATGACTTGAAAGAGGCGTTTCTCCAGGACACCTGCCTGCACCATCCTGACCCCCAACGACAGTTCATCGTAGAGGTGGATGCTTCGGATACTGCTGTGGGGGCAGTTTTAAGCCAGCTGTCGGCCAAGGGTAAACTTCTGCCCTGTTCATTCTACTCTCGTAAATTTTCCTCAGCTGAGAGGAACTATGGCATTGGAGACAAAGAGCTACTGGCGATTAAGCTGGCTTTCGATGAGTGGCGTCAGTGGCTGGAGGGAGCGCTGCATCTAGTTATCGTTTATACCGATCACAAAAATCTCGAGTACTTGTGTCGGGCTCAATGCCTCAATCCGCAGCAGGCAAGATGGGCCCTCTTTTTCAGTTGCTTCAATTTTTCCCTTCGATACCGACCAGAGGCAAAGAACATACAAGCGGACGCGCTCTCTCAGACATCCAAACCCGAAGATGCACCCAACCCGCCTCGATACATCCTGGATCCCGCCAGGGTCTTGATATCAGCCGCTGAAGTGGCCCCAGCAGGTAAGACGGTGGTTCCTATGTGGTCTCGAAAGAAGGTCTTAGCCTGGGCCCACGATTCGCTGACCGCCGGACATCCAGGGATCACCCGGACTCTGGAACTCCTGACCGAATTTTACTGGTGGCCTCGAGTGAAGGAGGACGTACGACAGTATGTCCAGTCATGTCCCAACTGTGCTCAACACAAGCTGTTCCATGGACGCCCCTGGGGACTTTTGCAGCCGCTGTCCACTCCTACGGAACCGTGGACTCACCTCTCCACCGACTTCATTGTGGATTTGCCTGTTTCTGATGGAAAGACTGTGATCTGGGTTACGGTCGACCGCTTTTCTAAGATGGCTCACTTTGTGCCCCTCACCAAGCTACCCTCGGCGCCGGAACTGGCCAACCTCTTTACACAGCATGTATTTCGTTTACATGGTCTACCATTGCATATTTCCTCTGACCGTGGGCCGCAGTTTACGGCTAAGTACTGGAGATCCTTGTGCAGGAAATTTGGGGTACGCTTGGACCTTACTACAGCCTTCCACCCACAGGCGAATGGCCAGGTCGAGCGGACCAACCGGACATTGAAGGCCTTTCTTCGAGCATTTGTTGGGGACTTGCAAGATGATTGGGTCACCCTCCTACCTTGGGCCGAATTCTCCTATAATCGTCATAACCATTCAGCTACCAACCAGTCTCCATTTCAGCTTGTTTATGGAAAAGCCCCTAGGCCTCCTCTGCCGTTGCCTCTATCAGTCACCTCTCCAGCAGCATAGCTCACTGCCCAGCAGCTACACTCCTTGTGGACTTCCACTCAAGAGAAGCTCCAACTTGCCTCGGCTAAAGCGAAAAAGTATGCCGACCGCCGAAGACGGCCAGCTGCGGTCTTCCTCCCAGGCAGTAAAGTTTGGTTAAGTACCAAGAATCTTCACCTACGGCTTCCGTCCATGCGCTTAGCTCCGAAGTTTGTGGGCCCATTCACAGTCTTGGAACGGGTAGGGGCAGTATCCTACTGCCTACGTTTACCTTCCACGCTGCGGATACATAACGTATTTCGCGTATCCTTGCTTAAACCGTTGGTGCTTTCCTCCTTCCATGATAAAACCCCAGTACCTACTACCACCGAAGCAGAAGCAGACGGCATTTATACGGTAAAGGAGGTTTTGGACTTCCGGTTTCATCGCCACTGGTGGGAGTACCTCCTCTCATGGGAGGGGTATGGTCCTGAGGAGAATTCCTGGGAGCCATCTTCCAATATTCTGGACAAGAATCTCCTCCACCAGTTCCATCTTGACCACCCCAGGAAACCCCGGCCTCCAGGGAGGGGGCGTAGGAGGGGAGTACTGTTACGGTCCCGGGCCGTGCCCCGATCCCTCCACCTACCTCGGGGGCGGCCCGGGCCATTTCGGTGCTTCCCCGGGCCTGCAGGCCCTCCAGCGCGTCTCTCCCTCCTCGGGAGAGACGCCGACGGCTCATCACGGCTGGCCCCGCCCCCTGACGCGCGCGCGCGGGGAGGAGCTTCCCTTAAAGGGGCCAGCGCGGGAAAATCATCTGAACAGCTGGGGATGACATCAGACGCCTTCAGGTATAAGTACCTTGCATCTAGGATCCTCCAGCACCTTACAACAAGGTTCCTGGTGTGGTGTGTTGCTCTTGAGTTCCTGATTTGCTCTTCGTCCTGCTTCTGCCTTCCCTTCGCTGTTGATTCTTCTGGACTTGACCCGTGGACTGGCTTTGGATCGCTCTCTGGCTTCGACTCGTGGACTGGCTTTGGATCGCTCTCTGGCTTCGACCCGTGGACTGGATTTGGACCGCTCTCTGGCTTCGACCCGTGGACTGGCTTTGGCCCCCTCTCTGGTTACTGACCCCTGGACTGGCTATGGACCACGCTTGGACTCCGATTCCTGGACCGACTTCTGGATGCCCTACGACCTGCTGGAGGCGCCAGCCATCCGGAACCACGACCTGCAGGAGGTGCCTGCATCCGGACCTCCCTCACCTTCAGGAAGTCGCCTAAGTCCCAGCGGCCGTGTCCCTACGGGCTCCTCCTGGGGGGACTTCGGCTTCCAGGGTGAACTAAAGTCCCAGCGGCCGGACTCCTAAGGGCTCCTCCCGGAGGAGTACCGGTCTCCAGGGCGAAGAGTCTTTTACCCCTCAGGTCCAACCTCGTCCAGCTGTCCCGTGGGGATCTAGTCCTTGGTCGCAAAGGACTTCACCTTAGTCCTGTGTGTCAGCCAGCACCAAGCCTCCGAACCGCCTCCTGGTTGGGACATTCGCTGAGGACCTCTACAGCACTCCATCTTCTGTTCCAACCAGCCCAAGGGTCCACGAACGTAACAGCATCTGATGGCCGGCGTGCAGGAGGTCGCTCCCGGACCCCCGCTGGACTTTTGGCAAGTCTTGTGGGGGTCAGGAGGCCCCCCCAAGCTGGCCAAAAGTCCCTGTGGGTCCAACGGGGGTCCCGGAGCGACCTGCTGTCCGATGCCAGGACTCAAAATGGCGCCAATAGCCTTTGCCCATACTGTGTCACAGGGGCTACCGGTGCCATTGGTCAGCCCCTGTCACATGGTAGGAGCCCAAGATGGCGCCGATGGCCATGTGACAGGGGCTGACCAATGGCACCAGTAGCCCCTGTGACAAAGGCTATCGGTGCCATGATGAAACTAGCACCGAGGGTGTGAGTGAGTTCCCGGACCCCCCCCCCCTCCCCCGCTGGACCAACAGGGAGTTTTGGTAAGTCTTGGGGGGGTCAGGAGGGTGGGGGGTTGTAGTTAATTTTAATTATAGCTGGGATAGGAATTTAACTCGCCGTAGTAACGTATTGACAGATCAACAACTTATGGAATTCTCCATACTTCCGCATGAAACGGAATTGACCCCCCATGAATACGTATCATGAATGCAACAAAAACTTTTTGGCTGCACATCCCTACTCACTACTGCCACCTCTGGTGGTTCTACTACCTGTCTAATAAAGAACTATCTGTGTCTGTCTCCATACTCCAGCCTAGTCGGTGGTCCCTTTCATGATATCCTCCTGAGGGCGCTGTCATCTGCCATCGGCCCAAGGATTCACCATTTCACATTAGAATGCTCATCTCTCACACTTCAAGAGCTGAGTATATTGCTAGCCCCTCCCCTCTGGGGGAGCAACTCTAACAGATTGCTAACTCCTAGCAGAAAAGATAACAGATTGCTAACTCCAGTGTATCCGGCTTTAAAATTTGGAGAAGCAGTACTCCTGGGAACCCAGCTAAGGTATTGGATGTCAGTAGCCATGGACCCGGCTCATCTTTCTGCTTTGCAGGCTATTCCGGGCCTGGCTTAATGCATCTCAGAACAGCAAGAAACCTTGGAGAAACTTACTGCAGCCTTTCATCAGCTTCACACACAGAAGATACAAGGCACAGCTTCTACACAAGAAGATCAGTTACAGGAGGTAACTTTAAAGACAGCTGTTCCACTGGCGGCACCTATTCGATTCTCCGGAGAACTCCAGAAGACTCGGAGCTTTGTGAACCAGTGCAGCTTGCATTTTACTTTACAACCTTCATTGTTTCCCACAGGCCTCTCTAAGACCAGCTACATTCTGACATATTTGGATGGGAGATCCTTGTCGTGGGCTTCTAACTTGTGGGAATGCAAGGACGCTATTTTGCAGGACATAGAAGGATTTATGGACTTGTTTAAATCCATTTTTGATGACCCTACTCATATATCTGTTGCCGGGTTTACTTTAGTGGACTTGAAACAAGGCAACAGATCCCTGGCTGAATTTGCCATAGAATTTAAAACTCTTGCAGCGGAATTTCGCTGGGACCCCAGATGTTTGAAGACACTCTTTTGCAGAGGTCTGGATACCCGCGTGAAGGGCGAGCTGGCCGCTCGTCAGACACATGACTCACTGGAGGAATTGATAGCCTTAGCTACTCGGATCGATTGACAGCTTCGAGATAAGGTGAAGGAACTCCCGCCTAAGGTATTACCTGGGTTGAAACAGGGTAGTACCCCTGCTTTTCAGATGGGTACAGCAATTCCTGCAGTTGATAAAGAGGAACCGATGCAACTTGGTCATGGTCACTTAACCTCTAAGGAGAGAAGATTCCGGGAAAAACAGGGACAGTGCATGTACTGTGGTCAGTCAGACCGTGATGTCTCTACATGCCCCATTTTGCTTGGAGAACGAATGAATTCAAGTCTGGTGGAAAGACTGTTTGTGGGACTTACCGCATCCTCTCTTCCGTTTTCTCTTCCAGTCTCTTTGACTTATGGACCAGTCATGGTTCAGACTCCTGCCCTGATGGACTCATGGGCAGGAGGTAATATCATTATTAGACGTTTAGTGGAATGCCTGAGGATTCCTCTCATCAATTTAACAAGTCCACTGCTGTTGTCTTCCATTCATGGGGAGCCCTTGCCGGGTGACGTGACGGGTGAGACCGTACCAGTTATACTTCACACCGGAGCACTCCATACGGAGATAATCTCCTTTGTTGTATTGGAAAGGGCCGTGCACCCTATTGTTCTGGGGTTACCCTGGCTGCAAGTGCACCAACCTCAATTTGACTGGGCATCCCAGGATCTTTCACGATGGGGCCAGATTGTCATAAGAAATGTTTCAATAGAGTTTCGCCTGTTAGATGCACGTCTAATATCGTAGCGGAGCCAGAGCCCCAGGATGCATCCTCTCGAGATGAATCTTTCAAGGAGAGGAGGGAGATCATTCCTCTGCTAAGGTCCTGTGGGAATACCATGGGTGCAGGATTTAATGCAGTGATACCTGAAGAAGAAATAGATCCTCCCTGCGATCTGGATGAAAGGACGATGTGGGAAGATATGCCTGATGAGCCACAAGATATAACTGATCCTAAGAAAATCATCTTGGCCACTACCCAGTCTGTACCTGTTGGTAAGACTATTGTTCCAAGGCATCTTCGGAAGAAAGTGCTTTTCTGGGGGCACGATTCTAAGTTGGCTGGCCATCCTGGCCAACGTCATACCTTGCTGAAGATACAGGATCTGTATTGGTGGCCAACTATCAAGAAGGATACTTACTCCTATGTGGCATCCTGCACCAATTGTGCAAAAAACAAGACTGCTTCGGGACAACCTTGGGGTCAGATGCAACCTCTGCCAGTCCCAGATCAGCCTTGGTCGCATATCGCCACGGATTTCGTAGTCGATTTACCCCCATCCGGAGGGATGAACACCATTTGGATGACGGTAGATCAATTCAGCAAGATGGTACACCGTGGCGCTTCCGGGCATACCCTCTGCATTGGAACTCGCTAAACTTTTTATACAACACATTTTTTATTTTTTATTTATTTAACGAGTTTTATATACCATCATTCGGAATCCTCAAAATAACGCCCTCATAACGGTTTACAAAATATAAGGTTATAGGGATAAGGAGGTTAAACAGGGTTTCAAGATATAAACTGTTGTTAAGCAAATGGTTATAACATGTGTAATGTTACAGAAAATTTATAGAAACATAGATGTGATGAATTTCATTTCTTGAAGGAGGATTGGAATGTGAAGTAATTTTGTTGTTCATTGGGTGAGTTGGTATGCTTTGTTGAACAACCAAGTTTTTAGATTTTTTTTGAAGGTTTTTAGGTTTTCTTGAGTTCTAAGCTCAGTTGGTAGTGAGTTCCAAAGTTTTGGGCTACCAAGTGAGATTGCTCTATTTTGGGTTGAGGTGAGTTGATTTGAGTGTGTTAGTGGTGTTTTTAGGAGTCCCTTATTTGCTGATCTAAGGTTTCTTCTTGGTGTATGTAGTTGTATGTAGGGACTTAGCCAATTTTCTTGTTTTTCGTATATAATTTTATGTAAAATGGATAGGACTGTATTCAATCCTGTATCTAATTGGTAGCCAGTGAAGTGCAATGAGTGTTGGCATGATGTGGTCATGCTTTTTTGATCCTGTGAGGACTCTTGCAGCTGCGATCTGCAGGATCTGGAGTGGGCGAATGGTGTTTAGAGGTAAGTTGAGTAGGAGAGAGTTGCATTAGTCTATGTTGGAGAAAATTAGTAATTGAAGTACTGATCTGAAGTCGTTGTTGGACAAAAAAGGTTTTAGATGACAGAGTGTAAGTAGTTTGTGATAACCGTCTTTGGTTTTAGTTGAGATATGATTTTTGAAAGAAAGTTCTTTGTCAATAATTACTCCGATGTTGTGGGCAGAATTCATTGGAGAAATAATTGTGTTTTGGTTCATGAGGTTAAGGGGTGGTATTTGAGGGAAGTTGTTCTTTCTGTCTAGAAGTATTAGTTCAGTCTTGTCGAAGTTGAGAATGAGTTTTAGGCTGGCTAGTATTTCCTTTATTTTGTTTAGGTAATTGGATGTTAATTTGTATGTTTCTTCTAGAGATTTTTTATAGGGATTATTTATTTATTATATATTTATTTATTTATTTAGCGTTTTTCTATACCGACCTTCATGATTAAATACCATATCAGATCGGTTTACATCGAACGGGGATAGAGAACTTGTAACAAACGGTACAGCAATTTATAATCAGAAGGAGAGCAAAGTTACATTAAACAAGGACTATAAACTTGGAGGCTTTACAGCTGAGAAGTAAATAAAAGGCCCGAGTAGGGCAATAACTGAAACACAAGAAGTCATAATGAGCTCGGCTCGGGCAGGTTAGATTATTAGCGGAGGTACTAGGATAAGAGGTAACTCGAGGAGTAGCATGGTTACATAGCTCGTGAACAGGTTGATTGTCTATTGTGTGTCCGAAGGATCCGGGAAGGCTTGTCGGAACAGCCAAGTCTTAAGTTTTTTCTTGAATGTTAGTAGGCATGGTTCCAACCTGAGGTCTGAGGTCTGAGGTCAGATGTTTGGACCTGCTATAGAAAAAGCTCGGACCCTGGTCGAGACGAGGCGAGTGGCTTTGGTTGGAGGGGCTTGTAGCGCTCCTTTGTGGATTTCTCTAATCGGTCTGTTGGAAGTATGGAGTTTGAGAGGGATTTCAAGGTCAAGGTGAAGATGGTTATGGATGGACTTGTGTATCAGGGTGAGAAATTTGTGAAGGACTCTGTGGCAGACTGGTAACCAGTGTAGGTTTTGGAGAGTGGGAGTAATATGTTCTCTCCGGTTGATGTTGGTTAAAATTCTGGCCGCGGCATTTTGTATCATCTGTAGTGGTTTGGTGGTTGAGCTGGGTAGGCCTATGAGTAGAGCGCTGCAATAGTCTATTTTTGCAAATATTAAGGATTGAAGAACAGTCCTGAAGTCGTGGAAATATAGGAGAGGTTTGAGTCTTTTCAACACCTGTAGTCTGTGGAAGCAATCTTTGGTAGTCGTATTGATCATAATCTTTAGATTAAGGCAGTTGTCTAGAATTACTCCCAGATCTCTTGAGTGTGGGTGAGATGGTAACTGCAGTGGGTTTGTGGAGGGTGGTTGTCTAGGTTGGAGGAGATGAATAGTAGTTCGGTCTTAGCGGAGTTGAGGACCAAATTTAGACTGTTAAGGAGACTGTCTATGAAGTCTGTTAGATTCATATTTGAAAGGAAGTGGCATAATGGGAGCAGGTAGATGTTAAAGAGCGTCGCGTAGAGCGGATCCTTGGGGAACTCCGGTGTTTAGGTTTATTTTCTTTGAGAGGGAATCATTATGTAGTACTTGGTAGGATCTTTGTGATAGGTACGAGGAGAACCATTGAAGAGTTGATTTGTTAGCTCCGATTTCAGATAGAAGGTTTATCAACACATATTCCATCTTCATGGCCTACCCTTACACATTGTGTCCGACCGTCGATCTCAGTTCACGGCACGATTCTGGAGGGACTTGTGTAAACTATTTGACATCGATCTAGACTACACTTCGGCCTACCATCCTCAGTCAACACTAGCGGCTGACCGAACCTCTCCAGCCCACATCACAAACATGGAATCAATTCATCCCAAAGCATCCCCGTATGCTCCAACCAATGAGACAAGTCCAGCTGCTCCCCATAAGGATGCCCACATGATTGATGTAGGAGTGTACAACAATCCATGCAATCCGCCCCGGCATGCAGAACCTGCAAAGAGATAACAATTAGTTATGATGAACACATCATAAAGGCCCTGGACGCACATACCCTTTGAAAGCATCAGACTTTCACCGCCCAATCCTCTGAATCACATCACCAGACAAGCCCAAGCAAGCCACCAATGTTGCAGCTCCAATTCTGAATGAATGAGTTCCGAACCAACCTACATGGTGCTTAGTCAACGGACAAAGGTCAGAATGCACTAAAAATCGAGATCCACCCGTTGGCCGAATTTGACTAAAAACTAAGGAATTGGCAACCGGACAGGTTTGTAAACCCAGAACAGCTCGAAGGACCACTGAAGTGCCCTTTAACACCCTGATTAGGAACATAAAGAATAAGCAAATCACTGCACAAGGTAACATGCTGGACTAACAAACCAGTGAATTCCACCCCTTTTGTTGCTTTAGCCACGAGCTCACTGATCTGAAAAGCCCCAAAAAATGCAAGCACAAAAGCCAAGCGGAACAGACAGCATTCATATTGTGACACACAAATACCCGACATCACATCCCATAACCTGAGTAATATATCATAGTACCAGCTAGCTTCCAATCTTCCAGCCATGAAACCATGCACCAGGAGCCTTGACAATAAGCACCAAAGCCAAGAGAACCTGCTGCATCCATATATAGCTCCAGGTCATAAATCGATAACGAGTTAGATTACCAGAGTGAAGAACCATTCAAGTCCAACAAGAACAGATCCCAAACACACGAATCATCACGAAACCCACTTGTAATCCGAATATGATGGTTGCTCTTCCTAACACCAGATATCACAAATGACAACCTGTGCAGGAATTCTCTCTCCAGGGGAATGACTCTACAGGCAAAATTCAAACTACCAACAAAAGATTGCATCTGTTGCAAGGTCAGTTTTTTGCAAAGGAGCACCCTCTCTACCATGCCCTTCTTACTTTCTACCTTCTCTGAGGGCAGCTGCGAAATCATATCCACCAAATCTAACTCAATCCCTAGAAAAACTAAATGAGTGCAAGTCCCCTCCATTTTCCCCTCCGCGATGGCAATACCGAATACGTCAGAAATCTCCTGAAAGCACTGGAAAACATCTGCACAAGCATTCAAAGTTGCCTTGCCCACAAATAAATAATCATCTAAATAATGGACAGTGTTCGAAGTCCCAGACTACTGTTCAACTACCCAGTGAACAAAGATACTAAATGCATTCATTTGTCAAAATAAAAAGAGTCATTTAAGCAAAAACCCAATAATGGAAAACTCTCTGGATGCACTGGCAAGAGTCAAAAAGCAGACTCAGTATCCACCTTGGCCATCAAGGCCCCCCGACCACTACACTGAACCATCCGAACTGACGAATCAAAAGAAGCATATTGTATGGCAGAAAGATCTCACGGAATAAAATCATTCACAGAACTATCATCAGGGAATGACAGATTATGTATTAACCTAAACTTCCCAGGTTCCTTTTTTGGGACCACTGCTAAAAGTGACAAAACCATTCACTGAAACGGAGGCTCCATAAAAGGACCTGCAATTCTACCTAGCCCAATTTCACTCTGCAACTTGTCCCTGACCACATTTACTATTTTCTGTACTGAAGAACAATTTAGCAAGCTATCCGACTCTGCTAACCTCAAATCAGAAACCCGATCCACAAAAAACTCAGATGTCCACCCCTCTGAAGAGGCAGGAAGCAAACCAGCAGGAGTCAGCTCTGACAGGCCTGCAGCAGAGGCAGCAGCCGCGGGCCACCAAGACTCAGCCGCAAAAGAGGGAGAATGGGCCCAGTCACCGGTCGCACAATGTCAGGAGCTGCGGTCTTCTCTTCCCACGAGGCACCGGAAGGCCCGCATCTCCTCCAATGCTGGCAGATGGAAACCGCGTGCCATCAGGTGCACTCACCAAAGGGAGTCCTGGTCAGCAACAGGTCCTGTCGGGCTGCTCCTGCCAGCATAAGCCGCGGCCGCCACAGGCCACAAAGCACCTCTCACCTCCCCGACATCCTCGTCAGCCATCGCTGCCTTCTTGGACTCCATAGGACCAAACCACGAATAGGAAAACTGCCGAATGTCCACCACGCACCAATCACGCGCTTCAGCAATGCAGCAGCAGCAGCAGCAGTGGTGGCAGGCAAATACATCTAACACTATCGCGCACCCCCGCTAAAACCCCCAAACTCCTCCCCTTTCCCTTCAGCCCTCACGCTTAGGAACCAATCCATTCCCAAACCCTGAAATGGTTTGAATTCAAACCACAACTGCTCCTATCCTAACAGACTGGAGATTCCAGTCACAGGCAACCTTCCCATCCCCCCTCCCCCCCCGGCCTGCTCACGAAATGCGCCTGGCATCATATTACTACGGGCAAACAGGTACAAGACCTGCCTGCCCATCCAAAAAAACAATACATTTTCTTTCTTCCTGAAAGCCACAATGGGAGATTGCTCTTGACCCGATACCCCTGATGAAGATTTGAATCACACAATGTGTTGGGCATCTTCATGGGCCAGAATAAAACAATGTTTCTGGTTGTTTTCATCAGCTTTTTGAATCAGAATACTTCAGCCATTGAACTTTAAAAAATAAGGGCACATCTTTATTTTCTTACGGGTGTTTTACATTTTCACAAAAAGGAAAAAATATCTCTGAAATAATGTAGTAGAGAGACTAAAGATTATATCATTGAGACATTAAAGTGCAAACGTCCCTGAAGAATATAGGAACAGCAATCCAGCAAACATTACAGCTTCTATGATGGTCTCAAAAAGAAAAAAAAAAAAAAGACAGAGGCTGCAACTTTTGTTTCTTCTTTGTGGTGTGTGACTTTGTTTTTTAGGTTCCAAAGACATTCTTGGTATCCCACTATGAGTGCTAGCTGAAGCAAGTGACTTTCCAGAATGGAAAGGCAAAGAAATTTAAAGAAATTATTGCTAAATGAGGATGTATAGAAGTAATTGAAATCAAAGACTTGTGATTCAATGAATTTTAGTTTAGGCATTTAAGTTCAAAAGCAAAGTTTAGGAACTTGCACATCACATGTATCACCTGTATTGGGAATGTGAACTATATGATAGATATCTCTTCCCTTCTCCTGCTTTTTAGCTCTGTAAGTGGATACTAGATATTACAAACCATTAGACAGGGATAGTAATTTTCAAACAGCCTGCATAAGCTAAAATTTGTGGGTAACTGCAGACTTCAGCCAGAAATTTCATAGTGGATGTATGCACATAAATCCGCTTTGAAAATTTTCAAGTGTGCATAGACCACCCCCCCCCTCCCCCATGCCATACATGCAGAAAGTTACACCTGCTCTTAAGGAAATGTAACTTTGTGCATATGGATTTACATTCAACTTTAAAAAATGAAACGTAAGCACATGAATTATTTCTCTGTTCCATCCCCTGGAATGCCTATTTCCTATGCATGTAAGGATAGGTGCAAAATTATTTCACAATTCCCTAAATTGATTTTCAAACAGGAAATTATGTTCAGAAACTCCCAATCGACCATGCCACTTTTCTAGAATCCTTTCTCAAACTTCTCTGTACCCGCTCTGTGCAGAGACAGACTCTATGGTGCCAGTTTGTGAAGAGATGGGTCCAAACATCAGCAGGACTCCAGATCTTAGAATCCTTTTCTCACAAGCTTCCTGCTTCACATGGGAGCACAGGTTTTATATTCTCCTAACACCCCTCCCAATGGGGAGTGATGCTTCTCCTTAACACAGAGACAGTATTCTTACATCACAGGCAGGCAAGGTCTAGTAAGACCTCTGTCACACTGAGGGAACTCTGACCAGCTGAAGCTATATACTGCACGTTTGTAAGAGGCAGTGATATTTTCCTAGGGGCAGAAAATGGGCACTCCTTTACACATATATAGATTTTACAAATGCTACACTTGAATACTTGAAGAATTCCAAAATGTTTACAAAAGCAAATACAGAGGATTACAATACAACATCCACATCAAACATGGTCCAGATATTGCGGTCCCCACCGCTTCCCTTCTGCTAAGGCCCAGGCCCGCCTACCTCCGCTTCAGGGATCCGCGTCCTGCCCACTACGGGCCCCGGGGGCTTCTCTCACTCCACGTGGCGGCCGCCATTACGTGCCTGCTTCTCGTCAGCCTCGCGCGCGCGAGGACGTCCCTCTTGAGCGCTCAACTCCCGGAAGCCTGGCCCCGCCCGCGCTGCTAACGTCACGCCCAAGTCCCGATATAACCGGCGCTCAAACTCTCTCTCATCGCCTTGCAACGAGGTTCACAACGCCATAGTTGTTCTTAGTTGTGTTCCTGGTGATCTTCACATTGTCTGCTTCCGACCCCGGCTTGCTTCTGACTCCGCTTCTGCCTGCTGCCTGCCTCTGACTCCAGTTTGCCTCTGACTCCGGTTTGCCTCTGACTCCGCTTCAGCCTGCTGCCTGCCTCCGACTCCAGTTTGCCTCTGACTCCGCTTCAGCCTGCTGCCTGCCTCCGACTCCGGTTTGCCTCTGACTTCCGCTTCAGCCTGCAGCCAGCCACTGACCCTGGCCTGCTTCCGACTCCGCTTCAGCCTACAGCCTGCTTCAGACTCCGGTTTGCTACAGACTCCGCTTCAGCCTACAGCCTGCTTCAGACTCCGGTTTGCTACAGACTCCGCTACAGCCTACAGCCTGCTTCAGACTCCGGTTTGCAACAGACTCCGCAGCCGCCTGCTGCCCTGCCTTCAGCCGGCCCTCGGCCCTGTGTAGCCGGTCCCCTGCCTTCCGGGTACCTTGGACTTCCTGCCCTATCTCAGCTTCTGGACTTTCTGTCTCACTTCTAAGTCCCGAGGACCCGAGACCCTACGGGCTCCTCCCGGGGGGTCCCTGGTTCGTGGGTGAACTCCTCTGACCTGTGGCTCCGCCTCCTGGCCTACCCTGCCTTCCTAGGTAGGTCGGCCCAAGGGTCCACTATCTCTCCAGCAGTGTCCAACTGCAACAGTTTGCAAGGCCATGGACTCGGTGGAGGCCCCAGGCCTGCAGGTCATCCCGGGCATGGCACAACGCCTCCAGCAGCAACAACACTGTATCGACACGCTTGCTGCTACCGTGGAACAGCTGGTCTCCCGCCTGGAGGCTTCTCCTCCGGAACCGCCTCCAGCCCCGCCTCCGGCTCCAGCACCCAGCTCAGGCTCAGTGACTCAGCTGCCCACACCGACCCGGTACGCTGGGGATATCAAGACATGCCTTGGCTTCTTGAATTAGTGCTACGTGCATTTCGCTCTTCTGCCAGTGCAGTTCCCCTCAGACGCAGTCAAAGTAGCCTATATATTCTCGCTACTGGATGGTAAGGCTCTTGACTGGGCTTCGCCAATGTGGGAGCTTCAGGACTCCTTATTACAGAATCTGCAGGAATTTGTCCTCAACTTTCGCCTTGCTTTTGATGATCCTACACGCCAGTTCACCGCGGCCTCCAAGCTCTTGCACCTCAGGCAAGGGACGCGCTCGGTGGCCAATTACACCATAGACTTTCACACGCTAGCCATGGAAGTTGGCTGGCGGGATGATTGCCTTAGGGGAATCTTCCAGGAGGGGCTTGCCAGCCGCATCAAAGATGAGTTAGCAGGCCGGGACCTCCCGGAGGACTTAAATGACTTAATTGACATTGCTGGCAGGGTAGATCGCCATCTTCAGCAGCGGGATAAGGAGACCCGCTCATATCGTAAGACATCATCGCAGTCGTTCACTGCCACCAGAGCCCCGGCCCCTAAGGTCCTTCCAGTCTCTACCAACAATGGAGAACCCATGCAATTGGGTAGATCTCCACTAACGCCCGAAGAAAGGAGGAGGCGCCACTCGCAGGGCCTCTGTCTCTACTGCGGAGGCAAGGGGCACTTCCTCACCAATTGCCCGGAACGTCCGGGAAACGACCGTGCCTAGGTTATACCGAGGAGCTACACCTAGGCTCTACAGGATCAGCTCCTCTATGTACCTTGCCAGTGACTCTCAAGTACCCAGGTGGGGAACTCCAGATCTGGGCTTTCGTCGACTCTGGTGCTGAGGGGAATTTCATTGTGGCCGATCTGGTAACACAGCTGTCTCTTCCCACGCAACGGATGGTTCCTCCGCTACGGATCTCCTCTATCCGGGTCACACTGCTCCCGGGTACCATCACCTGCTCCACAGCCCCGTTGACGCTCCAGACAGGACTGCTCCATTTGGAAGAAATCTCCCTGCTAGTCTTAGAGCGAGCTGTGCACCCCCTGGTTCTTGGACTACCGTGGCTGCAACAGCATTCACCCATTTTTCAATGGGATAATTTCCAGCGAATCCAATGGAGTCCCTTTTGCTTTGAACATTGTTTACGCCTTCCACGCCCAAAGAAAACCTTGCGCCTCTGCTCCTCCCTCCTGCTGCCCAAGCCATATCAAGACTTCACCGACGTCTTCTCCAAAGCAATGGCTGAGATACTACCTCAACACCGGCCTTTTGATTGCCCGATTGACCTGCTGCCATGCACCACCCCTCCCCGTGGCCGGGTGTATCCTCTGTCCTTTCCAGAGACTGCTGCCATGTCCCAGTATGTGACTGAGAACCTTGCCAAAGGTTTCATCCGTCCCTCTCGTTTGCCTGCCGGAGCCGGCTTCTTCTTTGTGGCCAAGAAGGACGGCTCCCTCCGTCCATGTATAGACTATCGTGGCTTGAATGCCATCATGAAGCGAGACCGCTTCCCCTGATTCCTGAGCTTTTGGATCGCCTTCAGGGAGCACGCATCTTCACCAAGCTCGACCTCCGAGGGGCCTATAACCTTGTCCGTATTCGCCCCGGGAATGAGTGGAAGACGGCCTTTAATACCAGGGATGGGCATTACGAGTACCTAGTAATGCCCTTTAGACTCTGCAACGCCCCCGCCGTCTTCCAGAATCTCATGAACGAGGTCCTACGCGACATGCTCCACTCTCATGTGATAGCCTATCTAGATGATGTACTCATCTTCTCCAAAGATCTGGATACCCACCGTCTCCATGTCACTCAAGTTCTGCAGGCCCTCCGAGACAACCACCTCTACGCCAAGCTGGAAAAATGTGTTTTCGAAGCTGAGGCCCTGCCCTTCCTGGGGTACATCATCTCCTCCACAGGCTTCCGGATGGACCCCGAAAAGGTGTCTGCCATAACTAGATGGCCTCAACCCAAGGGACTCAAGGCCCTTCAGAGATTCTTGGGCTTCGCTAACTTTTATAGACACTTTATTCCACAGTACTCGCATCGAGTCGCTCCCCTTACCGCCATGACACACAAGGGAGCCGACGCCAAGAACTGGTCGGATGCTGCAGTCGCAGCCTTCACCGACCTAAAAGAGGCGTTTCTCACAGACACCTGTCTCCGCCATCCCTATCCAGCCAGACCTTTCATCGTTGAGGTCGACGCCTCCAGCATAGCCGTCGGGGCGGTCCTCAGTCAACACTCTGAGTCCGGACAACTTTTGCCATGTTACTTCTTCTCTAGGAAGTTCTCCCCCACCGAGACAAATTATTCCATCGGTGACAAGGAGCTGTTGGTGATCAAACTCACGTTTGAGGAATGGAGACAGTGGCTCGAGGGGGCCAGGCACACGACCACCGTATATACGGATCACAAGAACTTAGAGTTTATGTCCCAGGCTCAACGATTGAACCCCTGCCAAGCCCGCTGGACTCTGCTTTTTAGCCGCTTTGATTTTGTCTTACAGTACCGGCCGGCGGCTAAGAATCTCTGAGCTGATGCTCTCTCATGGACTTCCCTGTCCGAAGAGGACCAAGAACCTCCACAGTATATTTTGGACCCTAGTAAAGTTCGCTTGTCCGCCCTGATGGTCCTCTCCCAAGATAGGACCGTGGTTCCCCGACAAGACCTGCGTGTCCTCCAGTGAGGGAGTCATGAGCTAGGCTCATGACTCCCTCACTGGAGGACACGCAGGTCGCGAGAGGACCTTGGAACTCCTTAACTGCTTTTACTGGTGGCCCAACATGCGACAGGATGTTCGCATCTATGTGAGTTCCTGCCCCACTTGCGCTCGTCAAAAGCCCAGTCCTGGACCTCCGTGCGGTCTCCTACAGCCTCTGCCAGTTCCCACAGAGCCCTGGACCCATCTCGCTACAGATTTTATGGTGGACTTACCTCCATCTCGCAGCCAAACGGTTATCTGGGTTACCGTCGACCGCTTCTCGAAGATGGTGCACCTTGTTTCGTTGACTAAGTTACCCTCTGCACCTGAACTAGCTCTCCTCTTTGCCCAGCATATTTTTTAGGGATGTGAATCGTTTTTTGATGATTTAAAATATTGTCCGATATATTTTAAATCATCAAAAATCGTTAGAGGCGCGATACAATAGGAATTCCCACGATTTATCATCAAAAATCGTAAATCGGGGGAAGGGGGAGGGCGGGAAAACCGGCACACTAAAACAACCCTAAAACCCACCCCGACCCTTTAAAATAAATCCCCCACCCTCCCAAACCCCCCAAAAAGTCTTAAATTACCTGGGGTCCAGTGGGGGGGTCCCGGTGTGATCTTCCACTCTCGGGCCACGGATACGTTAATAGAATTGGCGCCGGTGCTACCTTTGCCCTGTCATATGACAGGGCAAAGGTAGCGCCGGCGCCATTTTGGTTCCTGTCCCCCGACGTCACGAGCGCAGGAGATCGCTCCCGGACCCCCGCTAGACCCCCAGGGACTTTTGGCCAGCTTGGGGGGGCCTCCTGACCCCCACAAGACTTGCCAAAAGTCCAGCAGGGGTCCGGGAGTGACCTCCTGCACTCGAATCGTATTGCCGTATTGCAAAATGGCGCCGGCCATACGGCCATACGGCCGGCGCCATTTTGCAATACGGCAATACGGCCATACGGTCGGCGCCATTTTTCAATACGGCCCGAGTCTATACCTGAACATTTTTGGCTATTTTAATTTCCTTATTTAAAAAAAGGTGGGGGGGGGGGGGGGGGCTCCCAGAGAGCCTCTCTACCTGCATAGACATCTGTGGGGCCTGGACCTACCTGGTTGGGATAAGTCGAGCTCAGTTGGGGCCTCCCTAGTTTCCTCCAGGCTCTCTTCTGCCCCAGAAAGACAATTATGGTGCCTGGACCTACCCAGCTGGGCTCAGTCAGGCCCAGCGGGGGCACCTACCACCCCCTCGTTTCAGGAAATTAACTAAAACAAAAACAAAAAAATTAAACAAAGTAAAAAACAACTCCTTGCCAAAACGAAAATACAAACTAAACTGAAATGTTCTTCACATCCCTATTTTTTTGCCTTTAAAAAGTACCCTCACAAAAAGAAGACATTTCTGCAGGATCTTTAGAGGGGGCAATAAGCAAAGTAAAACTAATTATGTAAAAACTACCCATGGGATTTGCCAGACTATTGGTATTGAGATTAGCTACTCCTAAATCTATAATTTATGTCAGCATCTGTGGAGATGATGCAGCCTGTTTTCACAGAGACTATTAGTAAGCATCAGCTGAAGTCACTGCAATTAATAAGAGAATTGTTCTTATACAAAAAGTAATCAATTGGACTGCTCTGTTTATAAAGCTGGAGGGAGGGATAGGGTTCAATGACAGCAGCAAGTCAGTGATGATTAGACACTCCAGGATAAAAGTTTCAGAGGCCTTGTAACTTTAATGTGGATAAAATAAGCATTAACTATCCTAAATGAGCCATACCTGCATACTTTTAGCCACCCGAAAGTATGCATGTAATTCATCATTCATATATGTTTGGTTGCATAGAAAAGGTGTTCTGGAGGACATTTCAGAGGTGTGGTTGTAAACTATGTAGATATGCATAATTTTCAAAAATGTTCATGAATGTGTGTTGCCTTAGACCACTGCTTAATACTATGTAATGGTGTCCACAAAATTTTAGACAATATAACAAGTTGCTATTCAAACATAGTGCATGTGAATACCTTGTGTTTCAGAATAGGCTAGATTAGTGATGGCTGAAAAGTATGCACATATATTTCCAGTTCAATGTCCTACTGGAAATGTGTCCCTGTATAACTAATTGGGAAAACTGCTCTCATATGAAATGTAAGCAATTAGAGTTCTGCTTTTATGTGATAAATTCTGATCACCAGGCAGGGAGTTTAGAAGCAGAACAGCTGGGAATCTTTCCTTCTCTTCTTGATGGATATGACAGGGTTGACAGGAGTATATATGGAGCAAGGATCTTTGTGAAGGCCTGGTCCACATAACTGGTTCTGACTAGAAAGCGTGATGTCAGTGCTGGATGCAGTCAGAGTATCTAGTTGCTCTAGTTAGTTAATAAAGAAACTTTAAGTCTCTTGCAAGTTTATTTTTCCCTCTAAAGTAAAAAGGTCAGTTATTACAGTTTGTTAGCATTAGATAAAGGTGTCTAGTATTGTGTGATTTGCAAAAGTAGTTTTATTGCATAGCTGACAGCAGTGACATCGTAATAATCTCTGTCCTGTTGGCTACTGCCCTCTGATCCTTTCTTCTTGCACAGGGTAGTGAGTCCAGAGACAGCTCTTCTGTAAAATCTATAGAAATTTGAATACCATTTTCTCATCTGGTTCCTTCCTATACAGTAGAAGTTTCTCAGACGTGAAAGGGGCAATGGAGAAGTAGGTAGTTGCAACATTTCAAAATAAGCGTAGAGCTTGAGGCACCCCTAAAGATTTCGGCACCAGGCATTCTTCCCCCTCCCCATGTCTCTGATGAGTCATAAGAATGAGTAAAGGGGATATGATGATGCCCTGAGCAAAGGCAGCTGAGGACCGAGGAGCTGGTGGGTATATGTTGTGAGCCCAGAGGTTTCCTGGATGTGAGTAAAGTCTGTTATTGTCAGTTTCCCTTGCTTGGGACTTTGTTTAAAAGCCCGGGGAACTGTTTTCTTTTTTCCTGTGTTCCATGTGCGGAGTGTAAATGACCCTCCATGCCTCGCTGCCTTTATCATTGCTGTTTTAGGCTGCTGTGCTTGATACTGTTGTCAGTTGTGCTAAGTTTTAGAAGAGTTGACTGTTGCATTTTCTAAGAGAAACGGGGCCATCTGAGAAGCCAGAGTTGCACCTGTATGTGGAGTACATCTGTTAATCAATTAAGGAGAAGGTAGAGTACAGAAATGGAAAAATTGTGCCTGGGCCTCTTGGCAGCCTTTTTCAAACCTGGGAAATGAATAAATCTTAAAAGGAAAATTTTCTAAGTCCCAAGCATGTGTGAATCCAGACCTTACAGATTAGCATATTACATAGAAGATTGCACTAATCTTCTGCTTTTAAATCTATGTGCTAATGACCCAGAATTACTGAGTACAATCATACAGTAACTGAGTACAGATTTTTTTTTCACTTTCAGGGGAGTTTAATATAAACATTTGCATCACAGTTTGGAAGAAACGAATGTTTTACTGGCATCTGCCCATTACTGAAAGAAACCTTGGAAACCAGAAGTCAGAGTTCCCCAGGGTGTATTTCACATCAAGTAAATAGTTATTTGAACAGCAGTTTTTATGAATCAAAAAAGTAAAATTAGGAATCAGGTTACAAAAAAAGATACCATCCCTTGGAAAATGTTCTAATTAAGCCTCACCTTTTTTTGTTATTAATCCTTGTGATCCTAAAGTAAGACAAACTCTTGCTGAAATTAGATACTATGGGGTTGATTTTAAGACCTGCGTGCGCGCGTCCATGTGCACGTGGCTCCCAGCGTGCGCACATGGATGTGCCAATTTTATAACATGCATACACTGGCGCGCACATGTTCTGAAATCCAATGGTCACGCGCACACGTGTGCCGGATTTTAAAATCCATGCGTGCATGTGCGGGCGGCCGGCAACTCACGTGTGCAGGGGGGAATTTTACAATGCAACGCGTGGTGATGTGAGTAGGGCTTCCCCAGTTCCCTCCCAATTAATGAGTGGACTGGGAGGGAACTTTCCTATACCCCTATCTAACCTTCCTATTTTTTCCCCTCTCCTCCCTGACCCCTCCCCGACCTCCTTCGGAGAAGCAGTATATTCTATGCACCAGACGGCTGCCGGCGCACACTTCCCTGGGTCAGAAGCTAATGGTGCTGTCCCGGTCTGCCCCCCCCCCCCCGCCCAGACCCTCCTTGCCCAGACCACGCCCCCAGCCCGCCCCTTTGGAGAGGCCCGGCACTTCGGCGCATTACGGGGTTTACGCGCATGGCCGGGCCCTTCCGAAAATGCGCACAGTGCGCAAGGCCTGAGCACGTACGTAGCCCCCCCATTTTTACGCATGTGGCCCTTTTAAAATCGAGTCGTATGAACATTAAATACTACATTTATTTAACTAAATCCTACATCCAATATTGCCTGAAGAGAGGCAGCATAAAATCTGCACTTAGATACAAGACCAAAAAAGTCATGTCTGTCAGAATGGAATGAAAAGGCTCACATGCCAAAAATAACAACTGCACTAGATCAAGCCCCAAACTACTTAATGTAACTAGAAAGAGGGATTTTTAAAAATCATAGCATTTATTACATACGGGATGCTGATTAGAATGCTACTATATAAAATCAAAGCACTTTTTGACTAGAAAATTAGTCATCAGGGTTAGAGTGCCTTGCAACGTTAGAATTACATATAGATTAGTTAGTAAGAGTATTCTGATATTCCAGAGACTAGCTAGCTAATGAAATGCATTTCTAAAACCATACAGATTCAGGAAAATCTAATGATCAAAAGACCGATATGTTTGTGGTTAGTGTGTCTAAAGACCACAGCAGGCATCCAGAGGTTTCAATCTGAACAGCCATCTGGGTATCTAGGGCTTCTTTGAGGTGAACAGTCTTTTTGGTTTGAAACTGAACCCTTTTCTAACAGCACTGAGGTCCTCATAAACTGTGTCATTGTGCCATTGTTGCCCTTTACAACCCTACACTACAGTGTTCATAAAGAGACAATGTTTGGATAATATAGTTCTTTTGAATCAGACCTGTCAGATTCCTCCTTGGAATCAAAAGGAGGGATCAGCCAGGACTGGCTGACCGTTTTAATTTTTAATTTTAAGTTTTTAAATTTGTTGGATATTTATTGTAATTGTTATTTGGGCAAGCTAGATGATAATGAACAGAGCAGATATCTATTGTTATGTTTACTGGAAGAGTCTGAAGCGGTCTGACAGCAGATGTTGGATAGTAGTTGATGCTTTGGATGTATTGATTTTTATTGTAACTGTTTAGAGGGATTTGCTTGAATTAGTAAAAATCCAATCTAAATAAATAAATAAAAATAACGTGAGTGGCACAGTTGCCAGGGTGAAGTTATCACCTTCCTGCTCTGATTGCTGTCCCTCAGAGACAGTTGTAGAGTCCACAAATGTGAGTCTCTACTGTCAGGATTATGGCCTGCTCTTCAGAAACCTATTGGACCTACATAAGATACAGGGATGAGTAAGTTGTATTGTAAGAACATATGCATCCTTTTTGCTCTCATTAGAAATGTCAGTCTCATCTACTGCAAGGCTTGCTACCTTGTAACTAGCCAGCCCTGATATATCTTAGCATTTCATCTAATCACTAGCCTTCCTATAAGATCATGAATCAGATTTTCTCCATCCCTCCCACATGCTCCTATACCTCCTAAGTCTACAGTGCCTGCAAAGGAACATTAGTGGACTCTTACCATAAGATCCTAATTTGTGTTCTTGTAATGCAAGTTTACCAGCCCACTCTTGATGTATTGCTGATGTTGTATTCATGGACTCTAGGATATCTGAAGCATGCTCGTGTGAGGGACAATCTAGTTTTTCCAATTAATCCACCAGTTTGCCCAGTTAATATTGAGGTCTTCAAGACCCTTCTAGCTCTTCATTCTGCATGCCCCCAGTTGACCCAGACCTCTCACCCTATCCTATAAGCCCTAAAACTCAAGATCTACAGACTTGCTCCTCATCTGGAGCAGCAGTAAAGTTATGCGGATAACAGGCCGACATGTGCCGCAATCTACAATTTTAAAATATGGGGTTTTGCACGAAACTGTTGGCCCAACCCCAGAACGCCCCTGCTCCACTCATGCCCTGTCCGTTTTCCATCCTATTTTTCACATACATGCATATGTGGGCATTTTGTACAAACAATGCTTTCAAAATCAACCTCATTATTCTGAAGACATCAAAGTTTCGGTATTAGAAATAACTTTATCAAAGCTTTGTGGTAGTGATTATGATTTAGTATTACGACATCATGAACAAAGATGGATTTATATTTTGGGCACAGTACATCCAGCTGGATTTAACGAAGAAATAGAATAGTTGTTTTCTAGTTAATTTTATTTAAATGGTGTACATTTTTGGCAAGTTGAGATCATTTTGGAAGAGATCCCATTGAACGAGATTGGTTGAGAGGTTGTCGAATGACTTCTAGGAAATATATAATGAGATGCTTGATGCCATGGTTTTTTTTGGATGGTTTTGAAACGTTATCTCCTTTCTGAATTGTGTAAATTTTGTTTATAGTGTGTATGGTAAGCATGGATTGATTAGTATTAGATTGATATTATTTTTATTTTTTTCTTTATAGTCACTCTGTTTTGACCCCTGAGGTAGGCACAATGTGCCAAAACATCATGAGGTTAGGTCAGGCTTACACCGTTATATTCATGGACCCTTGCTGCTGTGATGAGATTGGCACAGCCTATGGGGAAGGCCCCGTAGGCCCTCATCTTCAGAAGGCAGAGCTATGCTGTAAGAGATTGGACTGGGGCTTCACCTATACCAACCCATTTCCCCTCGAGTTGAATCCTCAGGCTCCAGGGTCAAGTAAGTCTTAGGTGAAAGTCTGTGAGGCAAAGGCATAGACGCAGATCTGGGGGTAAGCTAGGGTCAGGGCAGGCAGCAAGCATGAATGGTCAAGGTCCAGGGAAGGATCAGAGGCAGGAGGCAAGCAAGATTGGTCGAGGTCCAGGCAAGGGTCAAAATCCGGAAGTTAGTCCAAGGGAAGGCAGGGGGGTGAAGAGAAGAGCTGAGACCTCAGGGCAGGAAGGAGACAAGGAGCTCGATAAGATGAGGCAAGGCTAGGCTGGATAACAAGGCAAGAAGGAACTAGGAACACAAGCAGCAACTCACACTACACCAAATGCAGAAGACCTATTGCTGAGGCTGAGAAGAAGTGTCTGAGAAACCCTTTTATAGGAACTAGGATTGTGATGTCATCCAAGGGAGCTCTGGGTTTTTCCCACCGTGGGCCCTTTAAAGTGGCTGAAGTCAGGAGCACGCACACCTGGGAAGGGTCAGAAGGCCATGATCCTGGTGGTATCATGCTGCAAAGAGAGCCCAGCTGGCATGGACGAGTGGAATGGCAAGAACTGATGGTTTTCCTTACATTTTGATAAGTATCAATGCTAGTTTCTATCTGCAAATGAGTGTTTTGTTTTCACATTGTAAGAAATTTGAGCAAAAAGTATTTTTCAAGTGGTAAATGATTTGATGTTTGTGCTTTAACATGAGAATGACTGTAGCATGTTGCAGGTAAAGACAGTGGATTTCTTTATAAGCGCTTCAATTGAATGTAAGAGTCTTTAAAAGAAGTGAGCTTTTTACCTTTCCTTTTGCAGTATTATGGCATGGTAAAGGCTGTATGTAGTGCTTTGCTGGTTTAGTTTTGTGTCATCACAAAATCCTGACACATTTGGCCTTATATGCTCATAAAAATATGAATTGCTCAATAAAGAGATATATGCATCTGCAGACTCCAGGGAATATATTTTCCTAACTCTAAGGTTTTTGTAAAATGGTACTGCTCTTGCTTAGGGAAGATTTCAGAAAAACATAAATTGAATTGTTCCAATTTTAAAAGGCATCTTTTGAATTCAGACTTTGTGATGGAATTAACTTAATGCAGGCTGGAATAGATCTACTAAGGAATCAAAACGAACTACAATGTTATGATTTTGCCTCTTTGAATATGCTAATTTAATTCTGTGTGGAGCCGGGGGGGGGGGGGGGGGGGGGAATACAGGCCACAGCATAATATACATGAGGGTAAGTTTATGAAATGTTTCAGAACTGGAATATAATGCAACAAAACAAAAATTAGGAAGTGTTTGGACTTGAAAATAATTTTAAAAAGTGCTTAGCATTTTTTTTTTTAAAGGAAGGCCGGTTCAGTGGTTGTGCTGCATACTGCCATTTGAAGGAATCTGGGTTTGATTCCCAGCTTAGGTCTTTGGTTCCCCCAGTTAGCCTGGGCTGGGGATGCTGCAGAGATAGCATTCACAGTCCCCAGGGGAAGAGAGTCCCTGTCATTGTGCAACGAAGTGGCCAAATTTAGGGCCCCTGACTGTAAAGTTCTGAAAGGAGTTCTGGTGCATGGCCCCTGGCTGAGGACTGTCACTGCCATGACTGAGATAAAGAGAGGTGGGAGGGGATATCACATAGAGTCAAAAATCCCTGGGTAGCTGTGAATGAAGATTCATCAGACCAGATCCCAGTTATAATTTCAACTAAGCTGAAAGCCCAAGAAGAGGAAACTGCAAGATAAAAAAAAAAAAGGTATAATTACTTTATTTACATAGATTTGTGTGCTACAGTTATTAACTAGCTCCACACATTTAGAACAGTCTGATCCACCCCTGATTCTTAGGGATATCAACCAAACAAATCAGTAAGATACAGACTTCTTTATTGCCAGCATATCTCAGTCAGTTTCACAATCCTGACAATAGTACTGGAAGGAAAAGGTCCAGATATGTAATCCACAGAATACTTACTCTACTATTCTTTCTTGATAATGCCCCTACTGGTAAGAAGTGTTGCAGTAAATCTTTCAAGAATGAGTTAATTCTCTGGATTGTAAATTCATCAAACTGGAATACCAGTTCAGTGCAGCTTCAGTACCCCTCTAGGGCTAAGCCTGACCTACATCAGGTATATTTTAATTGTATGTATTTATAAGAGTTAAAATATTCCTTTGCAATGGAAAGTGTAAAATGTGTCTGCATTCAAAGTAAAAGAAAGGGATACACAATTGTTTTCCTGCAGCATTCCCTGAAAACATAGAGATTACAAATTTATAATGTAGAGAGTTTTCTGATTATTATTTCAATTGACCTGTCTCTGGCTGCATCATAATATGAGTTTGGTGAGTAATAGATTTTTCCCACAGCTGCTGCTGATTTAATGAGTGGTGCTAATTGGCACTGTTTTTCTTTTAAAGCATGCATAACCACTGTTAGTGATGCTTCAATCAGAAATGTGCTGTCTTTTAAATTTTTAAAGCTGTTTTTAGTGATTAACTGCCAGGACTTGGGAGGTGGGATTTAATATGATTTTAGCAACACAGTCCCTGCATGAGATGTTAATATTGGGATTAATCCAATGTTAGTCAATTTCACACCCAAGAATCATACAACACAGGCATATACCTTGGAACAGAGCAGATCATTATTATGGGAAGAACTGGCCAAGTGAGTAAAAAAAATGAAAGATGGAAGAATAGTCGAGTGAAGGGGAAAAGCTGTAAAACAAAACAGAGAAATGATATGAAGTAGAAAAAAGATAATGCAGAAATACAAAAAAAAAAACAACACATGGGCCAATGTTCCTAATTGTGTTAATGGTAGATGTTAATGATATGCAAATGAGGTGTATGCTAATGCAGACATCATTGTGTGTGCACTAAAGTACACTTATTGATATGGGCATTAATCAAAACAATAAAATAATTTAGATATTAGGGAAAATTGATTCTCATTTTTAAATAAAAAAAAAAAATAGTAGTTTACTAAAAAATACAGGAGAAACTAATGAATAAAGTAAATGGCATCTCATGAGCCATTGTGCGGAGAGCTCACCTCAGTAGCAGTCTAATTAAAAATATTCCTGAGGATCAACTTTTAAGACCAAAATGGAATTGTCATTGAAAGATAACTACTGCATCAATACCCTTGCTATAGGTACTAAATGCCTTAACCATGATAGAAAATATATTTCTTTCAATTGCCCTCCAGATTTTGACCTTTCCTCTTGATACGCTTTCACTTGCTCTGTAAATCAGCCTTCTGTGGTGATATTAACAGCAATTGCTGCTCTCAATTCTCACCCTGCTGCTGCATTCTGTAAAAGATAAGTCATGCTGAATATTGCTGCCACTGGAGTTATTTTCTGATTCATTGCCCCAAGCACTAGATTTTAACTAAACCAAGAATAACTTTTGCAGCAGCAGTGCTCAGCGTAGCTAATGATGTCATACAGAATGCGCCAGACTGTATGGAAAAGGAAAGCATGAACTGCTGAAGCAAAGCAGAGGTAGGCTGGAAGCAAGAGCACAAATAAATATAACTGCTTTTGCAGAAAAACCCAAATTGCATGATTTACTCATGGGCTCTGCTTTCAAAAGATCTTCCATTCTTTCCCTCTAGGATAACTTCTGGTAACTAAGATCCCTGAACCTTACTTGGATGTTGTGTTTCCTATATGCTTATACTGGTACATTTGGACACTTGTATTCAGAACCAAGCAAAACGCATACAGCAAGGAGTTTATTAGATTGATTAGTCAGAACAGATAAAGGGAAAGCTCTTCAAACATGAGTAATTCAAGGTTTCTACTTGTGTGACTGAAAAGTTAAAAGCCTAAACAGTCTCCCTGCTTGCAATGTACTTTCCACATCAGATGGAGGGAAAACAGGAAGTTCAGCTGCTAGAATGATAAAAGGGACACGACCAAAGGCACATTGACCCATTACACAACCCATCAAGCCTGCTCCACTATTTAATAGCTCACTAAATGCATGCCCATATCTGCTGTCTCCCTTGATCTGCTGGCCTCTGACATGAGAGAAATAACCTGAGTTGGCAACATATGCGTTTTACTTGGAATATTCTCCAGGAGATGTTTGGAACTGTTGACAGAATCACTTGAAAGAGAAACATTACAGTAATTATTATTTCAGCCCCCATTTCAGTATTTTTCTATTTAATGTTTTACAAATTTAAAGGCTATCATAGAATCTCCAGGTTCACTTCAGTGAAAAAAAATTAAGGAGGCACTTTTATCCTAGCCAGCTCAAACAGTTAGCTCAACTGAAATGTTACCTGCAGGTATGCAACGCTAAAATATAGTGCTATGTACCCCTAAGAGGAAAAATGGATCCTATTTAAAATGGACTTTTCTCATTCTATCCCTATGCAAACATATTTACAAAATAAGACAGTTATGTAGAAAATAGCTTCTAATTTGAAAAGTCATTTTCTCCTGTGATGGCCTACAAAATAGTATTGTATACTATATATAAGCAGGTAGCATTTCAGCCTATCTTTCAAATTGGCTAGGGTGATCATAGAAATATGTTTGCATATAGGGTTTAATTCACACTGGGTTTTTTTGGGCAAATATCTCTGATTTGTGTTTTCCAAAACACAATAGCAACTGTTTACAAACACACCTATAACTGGGATGGAAAAAAATGAGTCAACTCAGCTTTAAAAAAATGAATTTGGGACACACATGAAGTAGAGCTGTCATACACACGCCATTAACATCCCCCACTCCATCCTCACACCATTCCAAAAAGATATTCACTCATATGTTTTCATGCCTTTATTTTGCCATCCACAGCCCTCAACTCTGAATATATTTATTCCGGCTCAGGGCAGAAGTCAAACTTTTGGATGCCAGTCATGCAGCTCCCATTATGCTCTCTTTTTATGGGATAATGTTTTTCAAAATTATTTTCCCTTTAGTGAGTTGGAGTGAATGTTTACCTGTGGATTTGTAGGGATAAGTAAGCATTGGTGTTTGCATATTTTTCAGCATATGCCTGAGGTCATAGCCTACAACTTTTCCTGATTTTGTGTGTGACTTCTTATTTCTTCATTCCTCCTGTGTTAAATTTGTTTCTGGTGTTGCAGTTGGACACTGCTGGAGAGATAGTGGACCCTTGGGCCGACCTACCTAGGAAGGCAGGGTAGGCCAGGAGGCGGAGCCACAGGTCAGAGGAGTTCACCCTTGAACCAGGGACCCCCCGGGAGGAGCCCGTAGGGTCTCGGGTCCTCGGGACTTAGAAGTGAGACAGAAAGTCCAGAAGCTGAGATAGGGCAGGAAGTCCAAGGTACCCGGAAGGCAGGGGACCGGCTGCACAGGGCCGAGGGCCGGCTGAAGGCAGGGCAGCGGGCGGCTGCGGAGTCTGTAGCAAACCGGAGTCTGAAGCAGGCTGTAGGCTGTAGTGGAGTCTGTAGCAAACCGGAGTCTGAAGCAGGCTGTAGGTTGAAGCGGAGTCGGAAGCAGGCCGGGGTCAGTGGCTGGCTACAGGCTGAAGCGAAAGTCAGAGGCAAACCGGAGTCGGAGGCAGGCAGCAGGCTGAAGCGGAGTCAGAGGCAAACTGGAGTCGGAGGCAGGCAGCAGGCAGAAGCGGAGTCAGAGGCAAACCGGAGTCAGAGGCAGGCAGTAGGCGGAAGCAGAGTCAGAGGCAAACTGGAGTCAGAGGCAGGCAGCAGGCAGAAGCGGAGTCAGAAGCAAGCCGGGGTCGGAAGCAGACAACGTGAAGATCACCAGGAATGCAACTAAGAACAACTATGGCGTTGTGAACCTCGTTGCAAGGCGATGAGAGAGAGTTTGAGCGCCGGTTATATCGGGACTTGGGCGTGACTTCAGCAGCGCGGGCGGGCCAGGCTTCCGGGAGTTGAGCGCTCAAGAGGGACGTCCTCGTGCGCGCGCGAGGCTGACGAGAAGCAGGCACGTAATGGTGGCCGCCACGTGGAGTGAGAGAAGCCCCCGGGGCCCGGAGCGGGCGGACTGCGGTGATCCCTGAAGCGGAGGTAGGCGGGCCTGGGCCTTAGCAGAAGGGAAGCGGTGGGGACCGCAACAGTACCCCCCCCTTTATGGCCCCTCTTGAGAGGACCGGGTTTCTCCGGGTGGTCACAGTGGAACTGTTGCAACAAGGATTTATCCACGATGTTGCGGCTGGGTTCCCAGGTGTTGACCTCATCGCCACAACCCTCCCATGCGAGTAGATACTCCCACCTCCAGTTGAAGAAGCGAACATCCAGGACCTCGCGTACCTGGTAAGTGGGATCATCGTCAATGGAAGTGGGTGAAGGATCCGGAGGTTTTTGGTGAAAGCGAGAGAGGACTACCGGCTTTAGCAGGGACACGTGGAAAACATTGTGGACTCGAAGTGAGGATGGCAACCTCAATCGATAAGAAACAGAGCCCACTCTCTCGGCGATCCGGAATGGCCCACAGAACCTGGGCGCAAATCTTCGTGAGGGGAGGCGGAGATGGATGTTTTTAGTGCTCAGCCAAACTCGGTCTCCTGGCTGATAGGTAGGAGCCGGTCGTCGGTGGCGACCGGCTCCTACCGGGTCAATTTGCTCTGGGTTTTTTGCCACAAGGTCTGTAGCTGACGAGCCGTTAATTGGGCGGCTGGAGAGGCGCTGGGAGTGGCAATGGGAAGCGGAGGTCTCAGCTGTTTCCCGTAGACTAGCTGGAATGGTGAGAGTCCGGTGGCATCATGAGCCATAGGTATTTTCATGCAATGTCATTTTCAGCCCATTCTATTCAGAACAAACTACAACTAGTGATATTTTTGTTTGGATATGCTATTTGTTCAAATATATGCTTTCATCTGAGCCTCCTCTTCACTAACCTCAACCTCCCTTTCAATTCTTACTATTTTAGTTTAACTCTTTCAATATTTAAATCTGGGGACAATTTATCCCTTGCCTTTACTGACTTGGCAAAAACATCTCTGTTTTAACATTTGCCATTCTGACTACTCTTCCTACCTTCCTTTTTTCTTGTGGTAGTTATGCTTGTTCTCTTTTTGTGTCTGTCTCCTTTTTCTGAATACTAGGGGTTTTTTTTCTTTCTCCTTTTTCTTCCCCTTGCAAACCTGTCTGAAACAATGATTTGTTCCTATTTCAGTATTCCTCCTTGTTACCATCTAAAGTGTCTTTGTGCCTCCAATATCCTCTACTCCTGCCAAGATATCCTTAAAATAATCATTCATCTTCTTGAAATCAACCCTTCTGAAGTCAAAGACCCTTGTTCTAATTTTATATGGTTCTGATCCTGGTCATAGAAGAACACAATAAGATTTGGCAACAGGTTTCAATGTCCACACATATTTATAGCAGTTCATAAGTTAATCATTTAATAGCTTCATAGCAATGTCAGTGGTATTTGCAACTGAATTCATAGTTCCCCGACACAGACCGTGTTTTATAAACTGTGTTGGGAAGGACATAATCTACCAGCAAAAGAGTATAATCAATGGGGACATCCACACAGACAAACGAAAGTGTATTGAACAATTATGAAGTATATACTCTACAAAATTACAAACTTCAAACAACCTCACCTTATAAGCAGCAGTCAGATAATATACTGAGCAGCATACCACAACAACACTTCCAGTAACCAGAGTTAAATGGCAAAAAGCATGCCAAAGAACAAGTCATGTGATCAGGTACCATAAAGAATGTTGCATCAGGAATGACATCATAAGCAAGTCAGATGCATAATGATATGTAATTATCCTGCCGTAATAGTAATAGGCTTGGTGATGCATCTTGCATCCATTATGGACATTTTTCAATTACTTGTACTGAAAGGTTCTCCTCTGTTTTTGCAATTAACTGCATTCCCTTTGTCTATTAAGATAATGTTTTAAGGCTACTACATATCTACCAGCGAGACATATAGGGACTATAGCACCCCAAAGCCCTTCAAAATAGGAAGTGGTCACCCTCCCTAACTTTCACTCAGATTCCATTTTTTCAGTCTTGGATGCTTGCTCTTATGTATTTTTGCTCCTGTATCACCTTCTGCAGCTGTTACCAGCTGTAAAGAGCTTTTCACATAGCACAGATAAAAAATAAGCCCAAAACACACACCCAAAGAAATCCTTAACCCAATTCCCAGAAAGATATATTTATAAAATACTTTAAATCTCAGAAATATAACCAGAGCCAAGAGAATGCTAAATGGTGGGCTGTGCATTAAACAGGAAAGAGACTTTGGGAGATTATATCTGAGAATCTTAAGGTAGTGAAATAGCGTGACAAGTCACTGGCCAGAGCCAGAGGAATGTTAGGGTGCATTGGAAGAGGCATTACTGAAAGGAAATGATAATGCCTCTACACAGGCCTTTAGCGGTACCTCATCTGGAGTACTGTGTCCAAATCTGGATTCAGTGCCTCTGAAAGGATAGACACAGAGGGAAAGCAGTACAGAGGAGGGCTCTGAAATGCACCAAAAGGCTGTATGGGATGAGACTAAATAGGTACACTCTAGTGGCAATAAGAGAGTGAGGATATGACAGAGACAATAAAGAGGCAATTTTGAATAGCTTGTCTTGTTTGCCATGTACATGGGCACTTTTAGCTCATGCACGTCGCAGCCAGTTTTCAAAGGGGAACCATGCTCAGCATTTCCCTTTGAAAATGAATGGTTGTAAAATGTGTGTGCCAGCAGCGACTGTGCACTGTACACCTGCAATGTGCACAGGCCGCCAATCTGCAACAAAATACTAGTATGCGCACTTCTGAAAATCAAATAGATGAGGGCTGTTTATTCCCCTCCCCCCCAGCTTAAAGTCATCCCCAGGCACGCCGCTTTTTAACTCAGCCGAAACTATGATACACAAGCACTGCAAACTCCTACATGCTCTTTCACCAGGCAGAGGAGAGCCCTTCTCATCCGTGCAACCGTATGCAGGTAAACGATTTGAAAATTGTCCTCTAGAATACTTCAGGAGCATGAATAATGCCCATTTTCCAGAGGAACAGGATTTCTAGAATAGAAAGTTCTGATATAAGCCACAAAGGGGAGTAGACAAAGAATTAGTGCTTGAAAGCATTGCTTCACTGATAGTTTGGATTATGCCTGGAATGCCCTCCCCCCGAGAGGTGATGGAGGCAAAAACAATAACAGAATTCCTGAAGGCCTGGGATAAGCATAGAGGATCCTTAGCCAATTGCAAGGAAAAGAAAGACTGGGGGTTTATGGGAACGCAACAGGAATTAAACTACTCTCCTATTCTGTGTTTACATTTGTATTTTTCTAATTATGTTTGTTATGTTGTCTTACCCATAGATCTTTCAAGAGCCACAGATTTTAAGGATATGTGCTGGGCATATAAAAAATCATTTTTAAGCATAAAAGATCTGTATGACACAGAATTAATTATTGCCTTCTTGCAATGACTGTGGCGCAGGTGTCATGTATGGAGAGCAGCCAGAAAAAATACTTTAAAAAACTATAACATGGTAAAAATATAAAGAATTCACAAAAGACCAGATGTCATATTTTTAATTACTTGCTTATTTGTACAGTCAGAAGGTTTTTTTTTCGTTTTTTTTTAAACCTCTACAGGCTATATTTGGGTAAGTGCCATTATGTCTCAAAATTGCTCCACAAATCTTCTTGTTTAACATCTGCCCAGCCATTCTGTGGCAAAGCATTTTGGGAACATTCAAATAAGTTTAGCACACTGTTATTAAGTTCCATTAAAGCTGAACAGCTCAACAAGAAAAAGCATTGCAATGCTTGGGAAATGTGCTTTAAAAACAAATTCTAATAAATTAATAACAGGGCTAACATACTTTAAATCCTGTCTCATACCAAACTTACCATATGAGTTTTGTCAGCTTTCAGTAAAAAAAAAAAAGGTCTTTAAAACCTTAACATGGAAAAGAATAACAAGTAAAAAAAAATAAATTAGATTAATGCATTTTCATGAGAAAAGCACCAAAACAGAAATTAAAGCTGGGAATGAAATATGTTCACTGTGATGTTGTGTAATTACCCTATGGTAAGAGGCATAATTGTTCCTCCACCTCTTAGGGATTGCTCAGTATAAGAAAATATATTGCTGATTGCCTGCTTCTGAAGTTTAGAGTGCTGATTTTTTTTTAAAAGGTATACTAATATATTTTATCCTAACTAAAAAAAAACCCCACTGTTTAAAAGATGCCAGTGTTAGCTATAATTGTCCTTCATATGAAATCAGAATTTCCCTTTGAAAGTAGAAATAAAGATGTATCAAATCCGTACTCCAAATGCTGGAATGAACTGTGGCATACAGTGGCTCATGGCTTGTTTTATCACATTATTTTTAAATGTGCAGTCCAAACTAATAGTATATTGAACCATGTCACAATTAGGCCTAGAATTATCATTTTGCTATAAATATAGCAGAAATAGCACCCGCAATAAAAAAAAAAAGGGCATGGTTAGGGGAATAGCCTTCCCTTTGCATCGCGTAGGTAATTTCCGTAATTCGCGATACCATATTGCATAGGGCAATATGGTATCGCAAAACATGATGCATCAGTGCATCGCGCATCATTAGCAATATTGTGTGTCAATATCCATGGTTTGCATTATTTTATGCATTGTGTGCTATTTTTTTGTTTTTATATCCTGGCTTCCTGTAGCTGCCTCTTTGAAGGTGTGTCGGGACTTTGGAGAGAGAGAATAGGTAGATGTTGTTGGTGGATAGTTGGAGGTTCTTTCTAGTGATTACTGAGTGAGTTGTCTTGTTTCATTTTTTCGCTTCTGTTTCCCTTTTTCTTGGTCTCTTTTACCTTTTGGTGTGTGTGAAAAAGTTTTGTACTTTGTCCCGTTTGTCTGTATGTCTTTTTCTGTGGAGTAGTGAAGAAGAGTGAGGGAGTATGGAGGATGTAGTGAGGAGGAATGAGGAGTGGCAGTTGTAGTGAGGAGAGTTGGAGAGGATGGAGCGTGAGGCGTGGGGAGAGAGGTGAGGGGAGGTGTGAGGAGAGGAGGAGGAGGAGGGAGGAGAGAAGGAGGGAGGATGAGGGCAGGAGTGCTAGGGGCAGGAGGAGAAGGAATAGGGACAGGGACAGGAGTAGAGATAGAGAGGAGTGAAGGGATAGGAGAAGGTAGGAGGGGGAAGGAGATAGGAGGGTGAGGATAGAGGGAGGAGGACGGCAGGCTAGGGATAATGAGAGAGGGCAGAGGGGAAGAGAGTTGGTAGGGCAGGGGCAGGAGATGGGCGGAAGGGAGGGGAGACCGGAGTGGGAGTGACTGTGAGGAAAGGGAAGAGGACACCTCTCTGGAAGTGACACCCCCTTCTGGCAGCCAGGCAGCAGGTTATCCTCGCCTGAGGGCTCTCAAGTTCAGTTTCCAGGACAATGAATTGATTATTGCTGGGGTACTGGAGCATTAACCAATGCCAGGACCTCCAAGGCATGCAAGAACCAGATCTGGCGCAAGATTGCCCAGGCAATTTCGCAGACGAGTGGCATCCAGAGCAGTGCCGAGCAAGTGGCCCTCAGGTACTGGGACATCAAGGCCCAATTAAAGATGAGGGTGTGCAGCAGTAACAAGTACTTCCAGCAGACTGGTGGATGAGCACCTTGCCCAATAATAATCACTCCCAAGGAGGAGCACCTCATCCAGCAGCTGGGACAAGATGTGTTTGAGATGATGGCTGAGTGGTTAGACACCACAAGAGCCAGAGCCGGTAAGCTCACCTTACCTGTACATGGCAAGGCTGCTACAGTTGTGCACATCATTTGGCATAAAATGCTCACATTAACTTAGATGCAAAGTGCGCATGACAAGCCAAGTGTTCCATGTATGTACCTCTTGGCTTTGGTACTTTGTTCTTCTTTGTTTCCACAGCTCATGCCCAGGACTCTTAAGGTCCCAGCCGTCAAGCCCCAGGGACCAGCAGTAAAGCCCCAGGGAGCAGTGGTACAGCTGGACTTTTAACTTGCCCCTTGCTTATCAACGCCCAGATCCAGTTTAGTGAGAAGGAGGAGGAGCAGCAGCAGCAGCAGCAGCACAGCACTGCTCATGGAAGCCCTGGGCTCAGCCAGCCCACTCAATGTCAGTTTAAATCTTTGGGCCTTAATGGAGGAGGAATCCAGTCTGCAATGGCCTCACTACAGCACACCACATGGACAGCAGGAGGCAGCAGGCAGTGACCCGTACCAGTCCACCAGCTGGAGGCAGAAACTGCATGTCACCATATGACAAGCACTGCACCAGCACTGTCTACAGTACCACCACCAGTACCATCCCCAGCACCAACTCTGGCCACAGCACCACCACCAGCACCACCCACAGCACCATTTCCGTCTCCAGCACAGGCCTCCATGCTCCAGCAGCTGGACCAGCTGGAAAGAAGCCAGATACTAGCAGAGCTCGTGTGCCTGAGGAGGGCTGTCAACACACAAACCCAGGTCCTATGTGCCCAGACGGCAACACAGGTACAGGCTCTGACAACAGTGGCAATATCTGTAAATAACCTAACTATTGTAATGACAAATATTTTACAAAGGATGCCGGATCCTGATCCTGTGCCTTCCGCAACATCAGAGGTCCCAAAACCGCGCAGCAGTCCCCAGCCCGAGAGAAAACCCAGGGGTAGGCCCTCCAAGGATATGCCACCCCTAAATGGCAAGCCACAGCATGGCAAAGGCCCATGAACCACACAAATAGATGGCTTGGAATCCCAAACAACAAGATTTGTTGGACAAGCCTGGCCAGGCCTCTGTGCAGAGTTCCTATGCCAGCTAGATGTAAGAAGCCTGCTGGGCCCATTTGGACTACAGAGTTCCTGTGCCATCTAGATGTAAGAAGCCCGTGGGGTCCATCCAGACTAAAGAATTCCTGTACCCTCTAGATGGAAGAAGCCTACAGGGCCCATCCAGACTAAAGAGTTCCTGTACCATCTAGATGGAAGAAGCCTGCTGCCCATCTGGACTACAGAATTTCTGTGCTGTCTAGATGGAAGACGTCTGCTGGGCCCGTCCAGATTCCAGAGTTCCTGTGCTTGCTTGATGATGAGTATGGTCTACTGTGTGCCACTGTTGTCCTCCAGGCAACTTCTAATGGCCTCCTTAATGCTCTGCCCATATGCCAGCCTCTTTGATGCCATCTCTAGTTAAGGTCCAGCTGCTGTCTCATCTCATCATGTCTCATTTCAGCCTGCTGCCACCTCCATGCTGGTGTCTCATCTCATCTCAGCCTGCTGCCGCCTCCATGCTGCTGTATTTTCTCCTGGGATTCCTGCCTCCATGCTGCTTTGTCTTCTCCTGCAGCTCCTGTCTCCATGCTGCTGTCTCTTGTCCTGGTCCTCAGCCTCTATGCTGCATCTTTGGTCTTGGTCCTGCTGCCTTCTTGTTGAACTCTGTTGCCATGACCCTTTGTTGCTGCCCCCCTAAGTGTACTCTTTCTACATGGACTGTCTGGAGCCTTTACTTGAACTCTGCTGCCATGAACATAAGAACATGCCATACTGGGTCAGACCAAGGGTCCATCAAGCCCAGCACCTTGTTTCCAACAGTGACCAATCCAGGCTATAAGAACCTGGAAAGTACCCACAAATGATGTCTATTCCATGTTACTGTTGCTAGTAATAGCAGTGGCTATTTTCTAAGTCAACTTAATTAATACCAGGTAATGGACTTCTCCAAGAACTTATCCAATCCTTTTTTAAACTCAGCTACACTAACTGCACTAACCACATCCTCTGGCAACAAATTCCAGAGTTTAATTGTGCACTGAGTGAAAAAGAACTTTCTCCAATTAGTTTTAAATGTGCCACATGCTAACTTCATGGAGTGCCCCCTAGTCTTCCTATTATCTGAAAGAGTAAATAACCGATTCACATTTACCCGTTCTAGACCTCTCATGATTTTAAACACCTCTATCATATCCCCCCTCAGCTGTCTCTTCTCCAAGCTGAAAAGTCCTAACCTCTTTAGTCTTTCCTCATAGGGGAGCTGTTCCATTCTCCTTATCATTTTGGTCGCCCTTCTCTGTACCTACTCCATCACAATTACATCTTTTTTGAGATACAGTGACCAGAATTGTACACAGTATTCAAGGTGCGGTCTCACCATGGAGCGATACAGAGGCATTATGACATTTTCTGTTTTATTCACCATTCCCTTTCTAATAATTCCCAACATTCTGTTTGCTTTTTTGACTGCCGCAGCACACTGAACTGACGATTTCAATGTGTTTCCACTATGACACCTAGATCTCTTTCTTGGGTGGTAGCACCTAATATGGAACCTAACATTGTGTAACTATAGCATGGGTTATTTTTCCCTATATGCATCACCTTACACTTATCCACATTAATTTTCATTTGCCATTTCGATGCCCAATTTTCCAGTCTCACAAGGTCTTCCTGCAATTTATCACAATCTCTTTGTGATTTAACAACTCTGACCAATTTTGTATCATCTGCAAATTTGATTACCTCACTCGTTGTATTTCTTTCCAGATCATTTATAAATATATTGAAAAGTAAGGGTACCAAAACAGATCCCTGAGGTACTCCACTGCCCACTCCCACTGAGAAAATTGTCCATTTAATCCTACTCTCTGTTTCCTGTCTTTTAGCCAGTTTGTAATCTACGAAAGGACATCACCACCTATCCCATGACTTTTTACTTTTCTTAGAAGCCTCTCATGAGGAACTTTGTCAAATGCCTTCTGAAAATCCAAGTACACTACATCTACTGGTTCACCTTTATCCACATGTTTATTAACTCCTTCAAAAAAGTGAAGCAGATTTGTGACGCCTTGGGTAAAGCCATGCTGACTTTGTTCCATTAAACCATGTCTTTCTATATGTTCTGTGATTTTGATATTTAGAACACGTTCCACTATTTTTCCTGGCACTGAAGTCAGGCTAACCGGTCTGTAGTTTCCCGGATCGCCCCGGGAGCGATCTTAGGTTGTCCCTCTGAGTGCACTCTTTCTACATGGAATATCTGGGGCCTTTATCTTGCCATCACATTGTTCTGCTGCTATCAGCTGTATCATGACAGCTGTACTATAGCTATTGGGGTGCCACTTCTGCTTTCTGTGGTTTCTGCTGTAATCGTGATTTTGAAAAAGCATAAGATGTTAAGCCTGTATATGTCATGTTACCATTTCTATGAATGTATGTACAAGTCTACATTCAAAGTGTAGTCTACATTCAAAGTGCAGTTCATTTCTGTGACAATGTAATGTGCTATTTGATATCTTGTCCTTGCAGAATGTGATTACCAAAGATGGTGACTTGCTTTTCATCTGTTGAATATATTTGTTCTGGAATAAACTGGTCACAGGTTTGAAATAACCCTTTATGGTTGTGTTTTTTCATTGTCTCTTTTCTTTTTTAAGGGTTGAATAGGTCAAGGTGTGGGCTCCATATGACTTGCATGCTACAGTGACCTTACACATTCCAACTCACCACTTATCTGCCAAGCAAGACTATATGGTCTAGGAGGAGTAGCCTAATGTTTAGAGCAGCGGGCTATGAACTGTTCAAGCCCCACTGTTGCTCTTTGTGACCTTGGGCAAGTCACTTTACCCTCCATTGCCTCAGGTACAAACTTAGATTGTAAGTCCTCTGGGGATAGGGAAATACCTACAGTACCTAAATGCAATCAGCTTTGAAGTGCTGAAAAGCGGAATATAAAAATCTAAAATAAATAAACTGATAGCTCAGTGTATGCTCCCAAGGAAGTCAGCAAGAGCTAAACAGGAAGCTCCTTCCCTGTTGCTTTCCTCAGACACCATATTCTAAGCTAAGTCTGGGGTACATGGGCCTGTCTGTGAGCTGGCCACTAGCTAACTAGTTTTCAGCTCCATATGCTGTCAGGTACAATAGGTATTGAAATGCTTGGCTAGAGGGTCAGTAGCTATGTCTTCACTGTATGGGGACCCAAAGTGTTGTCTAGCAATGTCTCAGTCATAGTGCAGCTAGAACAAATTATTGGGCTCTTCCATTGTGAAGATATATCACCTCTAACCAAATAATGGGTCTTCTCTCCACCTCTGGCATTGAATGTTCTCATGCAGCACTCTTTTGTCAGCCTACTTGCAAAGGTACTGAAGGCCAAGGTATGGTTCATGTGTAGGGAGCTGAAATGTGGAGCTGCAGGTTGTAGGGCCAGAGAGTTCATTGTGTACATGTAAAGCTTGTGTGGTATTAAGGGGAAGGTACAGTCGTCCCCACACATGACTTTACCTTGGGTCCCCCTTACTTGTGTCCTTAGTCCAATGAAAATGCTATCTTGTCCAACCCTTTTTAGGTTTCACACTACTCCAAATATGCCATCTACTTGCAGGCTGCTGGAAGAGAGTGTCAACTGCTGTATGACGTCTGAGGAGGAGTGAGGGAATAATGGTATGTAGAGAATTACCACAGGCCAAGAGCAGACAGTATAGAGGGTGGCTACTGCTGTGGCTTGGGACCAGCAGATTTCCAGAGACTGTCTGCCACACCTGTACTGGCTTGCCTTGTGGATCTCTAATACCTGTTAGCTAAGGATGAGCTAATAGGTATTACAGAGATCCACAACTATCTAACAGGTATTAGAGAGATCCAAAAGGCAGGCAAGTATAGGTGTGGCAGCCAGTCTCTGGAAGTCTGTCTGGTCCCAAGCCAAGGCAGCAGCCACCTTCTACACCATCTGCTTGTGGCCTGTGGCCGTTCTGTACACGATACTACTCCCTTACTCCTGCTCAGTTGTCACACAGCAGCTGACACACTCTTCCAGCAGCCTGCAACTAAATAGCAGTGCATAATGCAAAACTTTGTTATTGCACAAGTTAAACACCAAAATGTTTAAGTCAAACCTGAACTTGAGATTCTACAACAGATAGTTGCTGCCACTTGAGCTACATATGTATGAATTCAGATAGGCCTATCCTGCCAGTGTATACAAATGGCAGATTAAGTGTGAAATGATGTGCCCTGGTGTGTCAGCCTTGATATAGACTGTCCATGATAAGATCTACAGAAAGAAAGTTAAGGAGGCCACTGTCATGAAAAAGGTTACTGACTCAAGAAGAGGATCGTCTATGTAATCTGAAGCTCTCCTCCCTCAACTTGACAGCTTTGATGTTGAGTACTCGATAATCTCAGCTCTGTCATTATCCAAAGAAATTGAAGATCTTGTGATTTCAGTCACAAAGCTATCTACCAGGAGAGCATACAGTTTTAAATGGAAACCTTTTCATCTTGGTGTCAGGCAGGCTCCCTGCACTCCAAGGATCGAGTTGCCCGCACTCAAAAGGATCTAATTCAGTACTTATTCTCCCTTTCCTCATCTACTATCAGTACTGGCCTGTTGGTCAAGATATAACTCAGTGCCATTGCTACTTACCACACTCAACTGTATGGTAAGCTGCCTCAGCAGAGTTGAGGCTGGATTCTTCCACATTCTATTTTGTAAATCCCACAAAATTGAATGAATTGGGATTGCTGCAGGCTCAGTATACATTTCAAGAATCTGAAGTACCCTGAAGACGGTCCTTATGGACACAAATTCTATCACCTTGCCTAGCTTGTCCAGGAATTTAGAATATGAATGCTCTGGCAGATAGGATAAAGAATCTCTGTTGACCCTTCCTTATAACCAAGAGGTGAAGGATACTAACCATGACCCCAGTGAATTTGAAGGTGATTGGAACTCAGAGGGGACATGCTCCAGATAATGGTGTCCTTTGCTCCCTCCTTGGACTGGCTGGATTCCTCCACAGAAAGAGGAATGGTTGAGGGCTAGATGGATGAGGGCTAGATCTCACGACTGGAATCTTTGATGGGAGCTCCTGAAATGTGGAGGCAAAGGAGATTCCCCCTTGAGGGGACAAATATGACGCTCTGAAAAGGAAAAATTGAAAGGTGAATTCTTGTCACTTGCTATCAATGAGGTAAAGAAAGTTTTCACCAGTTAAGCTACCTGATCTTTGGTCTGTTGTGTTCTCTGACCTAAAGTTGGGGAAGAGACATCCTCCTCATGCCAGTACAGAGTTATCCTCCTGCAAAGCATCTACTAGACTCCAGGAGGGTGCTGGTGGTCACATTAAGCCAAGGGGAACAGCATATCAGAATCAGAATCTCCATAAGCAGTCCATGATCAAGGAGGTAGGGCTGAGGTAAATAAATAAAAATGGAAGGAACTAAGGCAATGATTCACTTCCAGGGCCCCCCAAATGTTGATCTTTCCATGAGTGTACTGAGTGCACCAATGGGGCTGGGGATCCTTTCACTGACTGCGTTAGAGTGTGGAGCATCAATGACTGAAGAGTGAAGCATTAACTGTGTGAAGGTTAGATGCATCAAGGGAACAGATGGCTGTGTAGGCAGAGTCAAAGCTCAACGCATCACTGGAGATGATGTAACTGAGGCTTGGTGCATCGAAAATGTTAGTGCTCAGTGCATTTTTGGCATTGATTGCTGGTGCGTCAAAGACATTGAGATCTGTAGCATTGATGGAACAAGGCCTGGTATGTCAATGGGGCTGAGGCCCTGTATGTTGATGAGACCGAGGCTCGGTGTGATGCCAGCTTTGGTGCCGATAAAGGCTTCGGCAATGCTGATTACACTGCTAGCTTCAATGCATGCCGCTTCTTCTTTTTGTGCACCAGCAAGCTTCTCAAAGCATGTGTCAAGGTGCTTACTAACTCCTACTGTCACAACTTACTCAACACATGAACTGTGGCAGATCCAGGGACTGACACCACAGTTGGGGGAGCTTTGCTTGAGGAGCTGCTGCTCAACTTGGCAGAGAGGGAGCCTGAAGAGGCCCCACTCCAAGAGGAGGAATGACTTTGACCTTTTTCTGGCCTGCCAAGTTCCTCCATCTTTCAGGCCCTGTTCCTTTGGGACTTCATTGACATCCAGCCACAGTCATATCAATTGCTGAGTCATGGTCTGGCCTCAGGCACCTTTAACAAATATCTTGACCACCAGTGATGGTCATCTTGTGGCCACAAACACAATCCTTGAAGTCATTGTAGGTGGCCTTCTTGGAGCTTCACATGATATTTTTTCTTTTAAATTTTAGTAGCACTGAAAAGTGCTGTTGAGGAGCTTCTAAGGCAATGTGGTAATCAAAGCAAGTTTGAAGTGAAGAGGCAGTACAAAACACAGAGAGTGATTGAGGCAGTACACACATGGGAACTCCTGTGAATGCTCAGTAGTAAAACTTTACTGACCTAAAGAAATGGGTCCATTCGATGCTGTTAGATGACGTCACTCTCGTGTCATAACTAATTCAGCCCTGCTTGTTGACAGAAAACAAAGTTACTGCAATTTGATGTGCAATGACTGAGTGCAAACCAGTGATAATGAGAAACTCATGATATTTTAATTTTTCTCTGTCTGTTGGCTATTTTTGAACTCTCAATCAGATTCCTAAGCACTATAGGATGAATTAGACATTTTATCATATTGAAGGTTCAATAACATCTAGACAGTAGAGTTGTAGCTTCCCTTAAACAAATTTAAAGTGTAAACATTAAAAAATGGACATCAGCTAAAAAGCTCTACTGGGATTGAACTACTGTCAGTCAGGGGTTCAGATCTGCATTAATACATATTTTTCCTGCTTCTTTCTAGCACTAAAAAAGACAGGGAGGTCCAAAGCCAGGATTGATAGTAACACAAATTCATTATAAATCTTTAGCTGGTGCATACCAACTTATTTACAATTCTTTTCACGCCTTTCAATTTTTTGGAAGCCCATTAATTAAAACTTTTCTAAATACTACAATACATGCTGTGGATGAGTGTCCAAACAAGGGTAAGCCAAGCTAAAATCAAAAATTTGTGTAGCCTAAATTTTTTACCTGTGTTCTAAACAACAAAAATTCCCTTCTCCTTTGCTGTGTAGCACGAGCAAGGTCCGGGAAAATTCTCACCCCAGCTCCATAAAATGGAGTTGATATATTCTTAAAGAAAGTTTTCATCACAATTCCTATATCTTGCACAGTGGCAAAGGTAACTAGGAGGGTTGCTCTATCACACAATTCTATTAAGGAATCTTCCAAGTATCCAGTTAAATTTTCCATTATCTCAGCCTGATTTTCATTCCGCACTCTAGACATCTGTGGAGACTTTAAGAAAATTTGCTTGGTGATACTAGGTAACCCCTGTTCATCAAGCTTTACATTTTCAAGAAAATATTTCTTAAGAGTGACTTCCATCGTTTGCCCCACTATCTTTGGAAAATTTGTAAATCTAAGGTTGAGATGTTTGGAATAATTTTCAAGATATTCAATTCTACGTGAAGCTGAGGTAACATCCTTAATAAGCTTAGTTTGAACATTAACATTTTTTTCTATAGCAGCTTCGATTTTATTTATTCTGGATTCACTTTTTTCTACTTTATCTTCCATTTTTTCCATCTTAGTATTGAGAGTTCCAACATTTGCATTTGTCCCTAGCAGATGCATTGTAAAAAGAAAAGATGAATGCTTCGTGTTTTATTATCCAGAGCAACTCAAGTCATTTGTACATGCTAGGGTGATTTCTGTAATATATCCTAGCGAGCACTAAGAGGGATTTAGAAAATTTAAGTCATCAGTAATGTCAGCCGTTATAAATATAAAATACAGAATACCTGAATAACTCCTAATAATTTTAGTCTCCGCAGATTTCTTTGTTTAAAGATTTGGCCAATTAAGTTAAAATGTGATATTGGATATATATATAATTACCATGATTATTAATATGGCTGTATTCTTTTTTCTTTTGTAAGTTTTGTCTTACTTTAATAATTTGGAAAATTATAATAAAGATTAAATAAAAAAAAAAAATCAAAAATTTGTGCTCAAATCAGCTATTAAATCCAGAACATTTCCTAGATTACTTGCAGGATCTAGCAGAATGCGTTAGATTTAAAAACCATGAATGTGGTGGTAGTACTATGGAACTCAGACCTGAGTAGGGGATAACATTATGCCTCTTAAAATAGCCTACCTGTAAAAAAAAGCTGTATGGTTTACAACAGAACTAAGAGAAATTAAAAAGAAAGCCAGATTTCTTGAAAGGTTCTGAAGGATAACTAAGTGGATTCTGATAAAACTAGCTGGAATAATCAGGTTAGGGTCTATAAGATTTAATAAAAGCTAGAAAAAAGGTTTTCTTTAATGAAAAGATAGAAGGAACCTTGAATAAACCTTATCAACTATTTTCTATGGTGAGATTTCTCTTAAATCGAAACAAATGCCCATTGCTGTAGTGTCAAGGGACCACTATGAGAACCTTGCACAGTTTTTTTTCTGAGAAATTGTAATTCAAAGACAAAACTTGGATTTAAATATGACTCATGTTCTAATAATCTCCTATCCTGACAATTTATATATCCCACTAGAGGTATTATTATCAAATGCATCCACAGGTATTTAGGAGGTTTCTCCATGGGAGGCATTTCAACGATGCATCCAAATTGAGATAGAAAACTTATTGCTACATTGGGAATCTCCACTGGCAATCAGGATCACTGCCCAGATTGGTTAATGAGAGCAAGAAGATCAGTGTGAAAGAACATACATGAAAAGCCTCAGAACGCTGTAAAATACTGGACCTAGCTGTCTGGTCCGTCCACATTAAGACAAAGGATTATGGGTACTAGGTGGCTCCCAGAGCAGAAAATAATGTAGGCTCAGTGGGAAGAAGGAGAGAGGCCCAGGAACCTGAAAGGAATACAGTAATCATGAGTAGAGAAGGAATGCAGGCCCTGGAAAGTAATATTATTAAATGTTTGTGATTATGAAAGTCTATGTGAAATGCTGAAGATTTGAAGCACTGTAAATTAAAAAGCACTAAGAAAACCTTGACTACTGATGTGTTGTACCACATATGGTGTCAGCTTGGGGATTTTCTGTGTTAAACAAGAATCCAGACATTCATGCCTCAGGAGGAAAAAGAGAGGAAGTTTGTTTAGAAACCTGCTTGCTCTAAATATTGTACAGATCAGAGACTGGATTAAAGAAGCATCTGAGCTATATACCCAAAATATGAATGCTGACCTAAAATGGGAATGTTGACTCAGAAACCAAACAATTACTTTGTAAACCGTTATGATCTTATCTTGGAACGACAGTATATAATACACCTAAATAAACAAATATACTAGCATAGCTGTGCTCAAGCCTCCTGGGGAGGAAGAGAGAAAGAAAGAAGAGGAAAAAATATTTTTCCCCCACTGTTTGGGAACTTATTTTACTAAAGAGGACACTGAGCTGACTTGTGTAAGGGAAGCACAGAGAGAGGGAAAACAGGAAAGGAAATTTTCCTGGGCCTTGCTGAAGAAGTAATCTAAAATTTATTTGGTTTCAGGAGCAGTTTAAAGGTTTAAAAAGAAGCAGGCCAAAAAGAATAGCTCTGTGAGTTAGAGATGGATAAGCAGGGTTTTGTTTCTTTTTACAAGAGAAAAAAAAGAAGGAAAATGTGTGTGTGTGTGTGTATGTGTGTGTGTGTGTGTGTGTGTGTGTGTATGTGTGTGTGTGTGTGTGTGTGTATGTATGTGTGTGTGTTTAAACAGGGTGTGGCCCTTAAACGAAAAGTTTTGCTGCCAGAGTCTTTCTCTGAACTAAGAAAGAAAAGTTGTGATTGTAAAAAAGGCAGGGCTGCCAAGGAATTTCTCTGGCAGGAACCATGAAGGACATGTAAGCTTTGTGCTAAAAATTTGTGGAGAGGCAACGGTGGCAGCAGCCAGCAGCAGCTGGAATAGACCTTTAAGGCCCAGAAGCAAGCCTTTCATCAGCAGAGACAAAGATTGAGCCAGATCATACGAGAAGAGCAACATCAGTTTCAATTACTGATGCAGAGCCAAAGGGTGCTGCAGCAAGCCCTGCTGCAAGAACTGCAGTTACCACTCTTATAGAAGCTACTGAACACCACTGAGAAAGTGAAGAGCCAAGAGGAAATAATGAATACAGAGAAGGGCTTGGGACCCCTGGAAGCAGAGGATGGTATTATTGAAAGATCTGATGAAGCACCCAAAGAGCCAGTGATGACTGAGGCTAACCAGGACCATGCCAGTGAAGGGGGCTTGAGGATGGCACTACAGAGAGGCCTGATAAAGCACCAATGGCGATATTGATTGTACCGTTGGAGCAGATGGTAGAAGTGCTCCCAGAAGTGCAGGAACAGACCCAGTAGAGGGCAAGTAAAGAATATGAAAACCCACTGAATGTACCAACAATAACTGGGGCTTATGGGCCAAGAAGCTCGCAATGTGGCCTTGTAGGATGTGTCTCCTTGAAAAGAAAAGAAAAGTCTTTCAAAAGCGAAGAAGTACAAGGGACTAGAGCTGCGTTTGTCTGAGAGAGCCAGCAGAGGAGGTTAAAAACAAACACGTGCAATTGGAGAAACAGCCTCCATACTAGCCATACTAGTAAGGGGTTCCTCCATACTAGCCAACCAGAAGAACCTGCAGAGTCAAGAAAAGAAGCTGCTTCAAGGTGAAGATAAAACAAAAGCAGAAGCATTGGAACATCCTGACAGGACTATGATAAGAACTAAGGGAAAGCTGAAGAGATATTACAGCCAGGAAAGCTAGCTAAGATAGAGGAGTCAGAAAGCCCACTCCCCGAAGTATAGGCCATGCAGAGAGGTGAAGGGCTACAGCTTGTGCCTGAGATAAAAGAGATTGCAACAGAAATGGCACAAGGGGAGAGTGAGGGGATGCCTTCATCGGAGAAGTCGCCATGGTAAAGAAGAAATTACAAGGATAAGCAATGCATGCAGTAAATTATAGAGACAAGGAATGTGCTGATACGGACTTATACCAATGTACCCAGCGGGTTGAGAAGGAGCCTGAGCCAGGGGATGAGATAGTGGAAATTCCGGAGGCAAAAGCATCACTGCCAGCTGGAAAGCAACAGTAGTACCTTAGTAAACAGTAGCAGGGCCTTATCATGGCTAACCCATTCCCCATGGACTATGCCAAATAGGGAGTTGAAGGGCTACAGCCAGAGAAAGAAGGCATGGAATGCGCTGAGGCAGAGATAACCTCCTTGAGCCAGGATATCCAGCTGGCTGAAGAGGAGTTGGATTGTATTCCGAAGCATTGGGCCACTCGATAGCAGGACCGATAATATGGAACTCTATCCCAGAATACCTAAGCTCTATCAGAGATCCCAAAACCTTCAAAAAAGAACTAAAAACATGGTTGTTTAGACAATCATTCACAGACTGATATGACAAATCCTGGTTTATCCCACTTCTTGATTTCTGTATCAAGCCTTTTTCTATTTATTTAAGTTATATATTGCCTACTGATAACTTCTTCTACTCTGCCTTTTGCCGAGATGTTATATTTATTATCTGTAATTATCCTTAACATATAACTCGTTCTCTGTATGAAGTTGTATAACTCGTTCTCTGTATGAAGTTGTTTCACTGTAAACCGGGGTGAAGGCACTCAGCTATACTTCAGTATATAAAAGAATATAAATAAATAAATAAATAAATAAATAACCATCAGAAAGTGGAGGAGGCGTAGAAAGTCAAACAAACTAGACATCATAAAGAGTGAAACTCTGGAACTAACCAAGGCAGATGGTTCAGAGAAACAAGAGAATATTTTGTTTTGGTAAAAGAGAAAATCGCGTTGTACAGGCAATGTAACGTCCTTCACCTCTAGTCTGAAGCACCTCTGGCATAGCCTCCAGCATCATGTGGTATCCCAGGTACATGGATGAACTTCCTGAGCCCTTTTCATAGGCCCTGCTGCTTGGACTTCCTGTAACATGCCCTGATGACATCACATCCTGCCAAGTATAAAGGAAGCTCAGTGCTGCCGCTCAATGTCTTTGTAACAGGTCTCCTGCTTGTTCTGCATTGCTGGTTCCTCCCATATGTTCCTGCCTTGCTTCAGATTTGTTTCTGCATGTGTTCTTGTCCTGTCTTGTTTCTGCCTTGCCTGCTCTTGTCTGTCCTGTTGTGCTCTCCCCTCAGGCCTGACTTCTTGTTGTCTTGAGCTCAGCCTGGACCTTGTCTTTGCTTTGCTCTCTGTCTGTCTTGATCTCAGTCTGGACACCAACCTGGCTTGATTCTTCCTTCTTCGTACCTTGCCTAGAAAGTCCTGCCTGCTGCCAGAATCTGCAGGCTGAATCCAAGGGGGAGGTGGCTGGTCGGGCAGAAGATTTAGTCTCATGGAAAATAAGTTGCTGCCTGTTAAGGCCTATCTTGTGTTGTGCTTGCACAAGATAGGCTGGATAAACTTAACTGCGGCCCAAGGGCTCTCTATTTTTGTCTCACGACAGGAAACTTTCCACTGAAACCACAATGTTGCATCCAGTCTCAGACGGCTTCGCCCGACATGCCTCACCTCTATTTCAGCCTTCTCCACCAGCCTCAGGAGAATGGCGTCCATAGCATCTCCTTGCCGCACCCTCCGGCTTCCCCAGAGCGGCTCTGGAGCGGTGTCCCGCCATGTTGACCTGAGGCTTCCTAGGGTGCATGCGCGCGCATGCATCACGTCTTGTAGCAGTGTTGGCGCGAACCTCGGGGGCGTCCCCCTCGAGTAACGTCACTGCTTCCGTATTCAAAAGGTTGCCCATTTGCTGACTCTCGCCGAGTTAGCAACAGATTGGATTTGCTCTGGTCTGAAGCTGCTCTGCCGCTTCTACTCTGCTGGAAGCCACCTTCACCCTCCGGCGTTCTACTAACCTGGGTACCCGCTCCTTGGGGTCCCTTTGCTTATTTCCAGGTGCCTATCCTAAATACAGGTACTCGCTCCTTGTGTGTCTATCCTGGTGCCTGCTACCAATTCTTCAACCTGCTGGAACACTACCTATCAGTTTCAGAGAGTGAGTACAACTTCTCCCAGTCTGTCCATCTACAGCTCCTCGCTGCTCATCTGCATCTGGCCCTATGCCACCATTGTGGAATGGGTCTCCTCTGCCGATGATTACTGCTCATTAGGAACTCTGTCTACTCAGCTACCAGGGAGTGTGTTATAACATCTGCCAGTCTATCTCTCCTACAGTGCCTTACTGGACATCTGCATCGGGACCTTACACCACCATTGTGGGATGGGTCTCCTACGCCAAGGATCACAGACTGTTGCTATCTAATCTACTCTCTACTGCCACCTCTGGTGGACCACACTAGTTGTTAATAAAAGATATGTTATCTGTGTTTGTGCATCTGAGTCTAGCCTGGTGCTTCAGTCCCCTACGGGGCTCCTACCTGTAGGAGATACCATCACTGTTGCCCCTGAGAATCCACCAAACACCTCAATATCATAACACCCAAAAAGGGGGGGGGGGGAGAAGAGTACCTTGGGAAAATGTGAAAGTACCCCAATTGAAATATGTTCCCTTGGATTAAAGAGTGAGGCAGTCCCTAGTTTAGGACCTCGTAACCCAAAACTGGTAAGGATCAAAGAAGGAAAGAGAAAGCCCCAGGATAGAGCAAAAATGGAACAGAGAGATTTAGTTATTATTTAAGCAATTTATATTCCATGAATCTTTGGATCTTGGTGGATTACAATTCTATATAGACAATCATAGATCAACAGACAGTTTAATACCATTCACACACATATAAAAATAAAATACCAGGAATTGAACAGTGGCTACCTATGTCACCACAGATGTCTAGTTTGCATTACACTCTAGGGAGGGGCCCAGTGAGGGAATGGTAGTGTAAAAAAATAAGTTTTAAGAGCTTTCCTTAAATGAAGCAGGTCCTTCTCTTCCCTGATATCCTTGGGCAGGTTGTTCCACAGAGTAGGTCCTGCTATTTTAAACATCCTGTTTCTGGATTCTGTCAGTCTTATTTCTATCAATGAAGGAATCTCCAACCAGTGTTGGGTAGATGAGCAGAGTGGGCACTTTGACTGGTATGATTGAATAGAGATAGCAGGTTCTTATGGAGGGACACAGCCCTGGTAGGAGAAGATGCTCAGTTTGGTAAGATTGAGCTAGAGGAGGGGGATATGGGAAGAGTATATATGAAAAGTCCTTAGAATAATGTAAAGGACCAATCCCAGCTATCTGGTCTCAGTCTACCTTAAGACAGAGCATTATGAGTACTAGGTGGCTCCCAGAGCAGGATATAATGTAGGCTCAGAGGAGAGCAGGAGAGAGGCCTGGGAACCTGAAAGGAAGACAGTAACTGTGAGTAGAGAGGAGAGGCAGCCCCTGGAAAGAAAGTATGCTAAATGTTTGTGGTTATGAAAGACTATGTGAAATGTTGAAGATTTGAAGCATTGTAAATAAAAAGCACGGAGAGAAGCCTTGACTGCTCATGTCTTGTGTCACAATCAGTAATAAGTAAAATAACCACCATTCTGGAAAATTGCTCCTTAGGAAAAAGCACATTTCCATTGGCCTTAAAACTAGTGGCAAGCCATCAAGTACTCAAAAAAAAACAAATGCTGATGTTGAGAATTTTGGCAGCTACAAACCTGCGGCTAATATTCCCTACTTAGGAAAATAAACTGAAAAAGCTGTAATCTCAGTTGTTGGATTTCCTGGAAGATGACGATCACTTTGACCCTTTTCAATCAGGATTTAGAAAAGGTTATGGCACTGATTGCCTTATCTGATGACCATCTCATCATTCTTGTTTAATTTTAACCTACTCCCACTGGGTAGGATCATCAAGCATTTAAGGTAAAATACCTGTTGTATGCTGATGACTTGAGAAATTTAGCAGCCTGTATAATATTTGTAAAGAACTGAATGGCTAAGAATTGTGATTACCTGTTTGTCCTTTGGAAGTGTATTCAATCTATGTTTGAGGATTTCGTTATTTGGTTAAACAACAAAGAGGTTAATTTGAAGTTCACAGCAGTGGTGGATGTGAGTAAAATTAATTTCTTGGATCTGCCATTATTAAGATCACTGACAGACTGCAAACCTACGATATGACAGTGCACATCCCAGGTCGCTGAAGGAAAGTCTTCCCGTTAACCAATTTCTTAGGAATCGATGCATTTGTACCACAAAGCTAGAATTCTACATACAAGCACATGCAATGAGGGAGCATTTTGTTTCTAGAGGGTATCCGGATTCCTGTGTGCATAAAGCTTTTCTATACTGACATGTTGCCAACGGGAATGGTTATTTATTCCAAAAAATCTGTCACAGATTCCAGATTGAAAAGCATAATTCCTTTTTCTCCACATGCTGAACTAATTAAACAGATTATTCTCCATCACTGGCATATTTACAATTACACTCAATTTTTCAAGATCTATCCAGGGTTACTTAAGCCTGCAGCAAGAATTTGCATGATTTGTTGCTAAACTCTGATTTCTCTATACAAGTTTGCAATCAGCCAAAAGATTATCTTAAATCATCAGGTTTCCATCAACCTTGCAGGTCTTGCTCTGCTTGTAGTAAGCGCATGCAGGCAAACTCTATTGTAATATCTTCCTCTGCTTACACAGATTGTGGTCTGGCACTAACTGTAAAACTGAAGGAGTCATATATCTTGTTAAATGTTCCTGTGATTTCTTCTATGTGGGTAAACTAATACCGATAATTTGTACCCGGATTGTGGAGAGCTACATAAAAAAAATCAAAGACTCTCTGCTCTTCTAGTTTCCCATTTTATAGAGTTTAGACAAGCCTGTGATTTTTTATAAATTTTGTGTCATTGAATCTTTTACACCGGATTGGCACGGGGGCAATTTTGAACCATTTCTATTGCAACAGAAATAAAGATGGATGCACCATCTTAAAACAGTTTCCCCTCTAGGTTTAAACATGGACTTCAACTTTTCATATTTTAAGTAATTTCATTACAATTATCTATCATTCATGCTATTCTGCAATTATTTCCTTCTCTATAGGTTTGTGCAGTGATTATCTTTTTCTCCTTTTTGATTTTAATGTCATTTGGTTTTGAATGTCATGTGGTGGATTAAATCATCATCAATGGGTGTGTCTTTAAATCATGTTGTCTTCTGATCGGTGAGATGGAAAGATACTATTTGACTCAGTGAAACAGATGTCTACTTGAGTTTGAGCATCGCAATAACAGATGCATTTTTCATAACTGTTATTAAGCTTTGGTCCTCTGAAGCAGTCCCAGGATAAAACATTTCCTGTATATCTTTCTTTGGACTGTGGTTTGGGCACAATTATGAACATATAACAATTATTTCAAGATGTCTGACTATGTTTGTTCTAGCTAAGAAACTCTGTCTTGCAGCTTAATGACCTTTGTGGTCTATGTAGCCATCATTTCTAAATAGAATGGTGTTTTTTTGAACAGAAACATATTTTTGAAAAAATGTATAACTGGGTGAATGATAGAGAAGGAAAATTGTGACAATCTTCAGCTTGTGTCTGGCTTGCTGATACCCTTATGGAGGATGAATGGTCCTTTTTGGTGTTTAGTATGCATGTTGATTGAGAATTGAAGTCCTATGGTTTTGTCGTTTTCTTTATTTTATGTATTTTTTGAGCATTATTTGGCTCTCTATAAGTTGCCAAGAATATGTTACAACATAACCTGTCAAAATCAGAAGTAATCTGGATTGGTAAGGCAAAATCTGAAAAGCTTAATCAATTCTTGATCAATGATCAGCATATATTAGCACTCAGGTCAGGATCTTCTATCTAATGTACCCCCTCTTCCTATCTATTTTCTTGCAATATATCTCAGAGAATATCAAATGATTATAAATAAATAAATAGCCATTGATGAAAATGTATCCATGATCATTCAGGTCAGATCAATCTGTAGCGTTTACTTTATGCAACGTCCGGTTAATCTGACAACCTTATTAATTTTTAATGCGAGATCAGTTAATTAAAATCACTCAGACACTGGGCCTCACATGCTTAGGTTACTGGATGGCCTCCTAATTGGACTTTCCAAAATAGTATATCTACTGTTACCAACTACTAGAAAATGCAGCCACATCTTATTGCAAGAGGAAACTATAGGGACAGAATAACAATGATACTGAAGTAACTAGCAGTGATTTTCTGCCAGGTTATAACCTTCCCATGGAAATTAGAAAAACTCAGAATTATTTAATTTTCCATCAAATGGTGAAAACATTATTGTTCAAATAAGCATTTGATTAATGGCATTATGTTGATTCAGTTTATTGATATAACCCTAAACTTAAGCAAGTTATTACATCCCCTGTTTAATGAAACATAGAAATGTGATTGCAGATGAAGACCATACACTACAGCCTATCTAGTCTCCCCATCCTCACCAACTACTCAGCTCTTCAATCCCTAACACTCCTTCAAAGATCCCCTGTGCTTATCCCACACTTTCATGAATTCATGTACAGTCCTCCACTGGAAGGCTGTCCATACACCTACCACCCTTTTGGTAAAGAAATATTTCCTCTTAGGTCACTTCTCAAGCTACTCCCTTTCACTATCATCCATGACCACTCGTTCCAGATCCTCCTTTCCATTGAAATAGGCCTGCTTCCCATGCTGTGATACCTTGGAGGTATTAAATATCTCTATTATATCTCCTTTATCCCGCCTTTTCTCTAAAGTATACATGTTTAGATCTTTAAATCTGTCTCTATATGCTTTATAATGAATTATGTTAGAAACCATCCTCTGGACCGATTCCATCTGGTTTATATTCTTTTAAAAGTGTGGTGTGCATTCCAGAATTATACACAGAATTCCAAATGAGATCTCATCAGGGACTTATACAGGAGCAATATCACATTTTCTTGGCTGAGCAGTCCTTTCCCTATGTACCCAAGCATCTTTCTGGCTTTTTCCATTACCTTATCTATCTGTTTGGCCACCTTAAGATCATCAAATATGATGATCCCTAGATCCTGCTCTTGTTTCATGCTTAGGAGAATTTCACCCCTATAATTATCCTGCTCCCTTGCAGGTCGATTTTAAAAGCATTGCTCACACGCGTGCAACACATTTTAATTAGCCATAAAATATACACATATGTACCTGTGTGCACATGAGGAATAAGGGTGTGTAAAAGGGGCAGGGCATGGATGGGGCATGGGAGTTCTGGGCCGGGGCGAAGACTTACGCACATAGCTCTGAATTTTAAAAACGAACCTGCAGCGCACATATTCTAGATATCTGCATAACTTTACTGCTGCTCCTGAAAAAATGCAAGTCTGTAGATCTTGAGTTGTATGGCTTAAAGGACAGGGTGAGGGGTCTGGGTCAACTAGGCAGTGAGTAGGATGAAGAACCAGAGGGGTCTGAAAGATGCCACTATTAACTGGACAACCTGGTGGACTAATTGGAAAATTGAGAACGTGCCTCAAGTAAGCATGTTTTAAAATTTACTGACATATGTGCGTAAAAACCAACAAGTTCCTATGGAAAATCCATGCACTAGCTGTGTTGGAGTAACCTCTTAAAATTAAGAGCATACTTAAGTGCGGTTGTTACATTTTAAAACATACATGCGTAAGCGCACATTAAAAATTCTAGCTTATTCTCACTTGCGTGCTGATAACACACATTTATGGGTGCACGTGTGCTTATTTTAAAATCGACCTCTTGGAGTTTTGCAGCTTAAATGCATGTGTAACCCTTTTTTGGAGAATTTTATGGTTTCTTAAAGGAAAAAAACAATTTGTTTATGGGAATTTCTTCACTGGCATACTCTCTCCTATTTGCTTGTTCCAAGGTGTGGGTCCTGTCTCTGGGGGGAAAGGCTGATCTTTGCCCAGGCGATGTCATGAAATCCCTCTTAGTGTGGCACTATCTTCCTTGGTGTGGCTGGGTGTTCAAAATAAATTTACTGATGGTTTTTCAAAAGGGAAACAAATGTCCAATCGCTTATACAACTGGCTCAATTTACATCTGTGTTTCAAATGAGTATTTACAATGGGGAATATCCCACTGTATGCGTGTCCTGGTACTTCTATCTGGGAGGCTGCTCACCCCTTCCTGCTCTAAATGGGCAAGTGTCCCAACCTGCATGGAAATCCTAATTGCAAGAGTCCCCAACACCACGAAAAGTGTATCTGAGTTTCAACAAAGTCCAAGGGCTTCCCAAATCTGTGTCCTGGGTTTCCTGGATAGAGATCCTGTAGAGGGTCTCCGCACAGTCTTGGCTTCTTTTCTCAGGACTCCTCCTGGTGTAACTTATCAGTAAGAAAGGTCTGATGTTGAACAGGAACCAGGTTATTATTGTAGTGATGTGGACCCTTGGACCGAGGGGGAGTTGACGCATCCTGCAGGGAGGAGTCCTGTAGGTCCTCACCATCGGCAGGCAGAGCGAGTCAGAGCGGAGGCCCAGTTGGAGTTTAAGAACATAAGAACATAAGAACATTCCATACTGGATCAGACCAAGGGTCAATCAAGCCAGCATCCGGTTTTCAACAGTGGCCAATCCAGGCTACAAGAACTGGGCAAGTACCCAAAAACTAAGTATATCCCACGCTACTGATGCTAGTAATAGCAGTGGCTATTTTCTAAGTCAACTTGATTAATCAGGTAATGGACTTTTCCACGAACTTATCCAAACCTTTTTTAAACCCAGCTATACTAACTGCACTAACCACATCCCCTGGCAACAAATTCCAAAGTTTAATTGTATGGTGATTGAAAAATAATTTTCTCCGATTAGTTTAAATGTGCTACATGCTAACTTCGTGGAGTGCCCCCTGGTCCTTCTATTATCCGAAAGAATAAATAACCGATTCACATTTACCCATTCTAGACCTCTCATGATTTTAAAGACCGCTATCATATCCTCCCTCAGCTGTCTCTTCTCCAGATGAACAGCCCTAACCTCTTCAGTCTTTACTCATAGGGAGCAGTTCCACCCCCTTTATCATTTTGGTTGCCCTTCTCTTTACCTTCTTCATCGCAACTATATCTTTCTTGAAATGAGGTGACCAGAATTGTACACAGTATTCAAGGTACGGTCCTCCGTTTTATTGATCATTCCCTTCCTAATAATTCCTAACATTCTGTTTGTACCAATACCAGCCCACATTACCCTTAGGTTGAGCCCTCAGGTGCCAGGGCCAGCTGGACTTAAGCACGGGCCTCCGGGTAGAAGATGAATCCGAGGCAGTACAAGGGAGGCTGGCCAGGAGCAGAGAAGCGCAGTGTCAGGTGCAGGCTGAGGTTAGGATAGGCTGCGATCCAATGGAGTCATAACCAGGCAGAAGGTCAGGGTGGTGGTGATCAGACAGAGTCGAAAGCCAGGCAGAAGGTCACACCAGAGAATCAAGCCAAGGAAGCACTGAAACCAGATCCAACCCAGATCAGAGATCCAGCTGGGAAATGAGGACAGGCAGGAAGAACAGCTTAACCAGGAAACAGAAGTCCAAAGAACTGACAGAAGAGCCTCAGGAGCAGGCACAGGCAAGGAACCTGGTTGCCAAGGCCCAGAGGAGAGAGAGAACTGGCCTGATATAGGCCAGTTCTGCTGACGTCATCGAGGGAGTGCCGTCGACTATTCCCGTCACTGGCCCTTTAAATGTGGGGGAAATGGCTGTGCACACGCCTAAGGAGGCAGAGCCTAGGTGCTGGAAGGAGAGGAGCCCCATGCAGCAGCCTCGACGGCGTCCTGCCGCATCGAGGAACAAGAGGCTAGAGTGGCGACAAGGGCCCAAATTTATTTTTTTAGCCTGTTCATTTCAGGTGCAGTATGTAGTTGTATGTCAAGAATCTTCCTAAAATGATATACTGTTGGTGATATATAAAGTTTCAGAGTCTTGGTGCTGATTAGTAGCATTTTTTGAGGAGAGTCAGATGACTTGTATTCAAATTTTGAAGCTGCTGGCGATTTGTAAAAATTCAGCGTCTTGGTGCCGATCAGTAGTGTTTTTTTGAGAAATGTCATTGTTTTTCTGGATATCGGTGATAAACGCCAATGAAAGTTAATCAGAAGGTTTATTTGTCATCTACTGCGCTTAGTGTCAATCGTGGCACCACTTTTATGCTCATTTTGAACGGCTCCACTGAAGCAGCCTCATTTGTGAGGCGAAACTCGGGCCCTTATCAGGATTTTTGTGAATTGAGAGGATCGGAGATACATCTATCATCTGAAGCACAGTAGTTATATCTGAGAGTTTCTTTGGGGATTTCTGTAGATTGGAAGAATCTGAGATATATCTACTTTTGAAGAACAGGGGCTATATTTTGAGTGATCTTTGTGTGAATAGTCTGAATATTTTTTAGATTTTAATTTTTTCTTTTTGGATATATGTGTTTTTTTGATTAATTGAGAGTGGATATTTTGGTATGTCAGTTGTATATGACATACTTTTTGAGAAAAATTGTTTTTATTAGAATAGTGAAAATATTGTTTTGAATAGATCTTATGTGAAGCTATTTGATCATTTGATTTTGATACATTTGGTCTTGGATTCTATGTATGTATAATTATATGTATTTTTGAAATTAATAATCAAGTTGTTGAAATTATAAAACACATTTTGTTTTTCAATGTGTTAAAATTAATTTGAAATTGATTATATACTCACCCCTATTATCTAACAGATTATAGTTATTTGGGAATAGTAATTTTTCTTGCCATTATATTTTTTCACTAGGTAATTGAAATCTCCCATTATTACTGCACCAATTTGGTTAGCTTCCCTAATTTCTCTTAGCATTTCATTGTCCGTCTCATCATTTTGGCCAGGTAGATGGTAATATACTCCTATCACTATATTCTTCATTAATGCACAAGGGATTTCTACCCATAAAGATTCAACTGTGCATTAGTCTCTTGCAGGATCTTTATCCTTTTGGACTCTTTGCCATCCCGGACAAAAAGTGCCCCCCCCCCCACCCCCCCCCCCCCCCCCCCAAGATGCCCCTTTCTGTCATTGCGATATATGCACTGTCCCATTGATTATCCTCTTTCCACTATGACTCTCAGATGCCAATTAAGTCTATGTCATCATTCACTGCTATACATTCTAACTCACCCATCTTAACTTCTTAGACTTCTGGCATTGGCATACAAACATTTCAAAGTGTGTTTTTTGTTTGTATTAACATTCTGCTTTTCAGTTGACAGGGATAATTTGGAATCTTTTAGCTCAGGTGATTGTTTACTTATAGGCACGTGTACTACTTTTCCTTTTATTGGAACCTCTCTTTTGCAATGCCCTTACTCTACTGCTTCATTAGTATCCTTTGAAGATACCTCCCATCGAACCATGAGCAGTTGAGCGACTATCAGCTTTCCTCTTTGTTCTAGTTTAAAAGTTGCTCTATCTCCTTTTAAAGGCTAGCACCAGAAGCCTGGTTCCACCCTGAATAAGGTGGAGACAGTCCCTTCTGAAAAGACTCCCCCTTCCCCAAAAGTTTATCCAGTTTCTTTCATAATTGAATCCCTCTTCCTTGCACCATTGTCTCATCCACACATTGAGACTTCGGAGCTCTGCCTGCCCCTGGGGACCTGCATGTGGAACAGGGAGCATTTCAGAGAATGCTATCTTGGAGTTTCTGGATTTCAGCTTTCTATCTAAGAGCCTAAATTTGGATTCCAGAACTTCCCTCCCACATTTTCCTATGTCCTTGGTGCCCACATGTACCATGACAGCAGGCTCCTCCTCAGCACTGTCTAAAATCCTATCTAGGTGACGTGTGAGGTCTGCCAACTTCGCACCAGGTAGGTGTTTACCAGGCGATCCTCTCCAGTCACCCAGCTATATACATTCCAAATAATCAAATCACCAACTATGAAGGTTGACCTAACCTTTCTCTCCTAGGCAGTAGCCCTGAGAGACATATCCTCAGTGCAAGAGGACAATGTATCACTTGGAGAGCAGGTTCTTGCCACAGGATCATTTTTCTGCTGCACTAGGTTGAAACTCACCGACCAGGAGACCTTAGTCCTCCAAGGCAGCACCAGGGCTGCCAGACGAGTTGGGGCTCGATTACTATGTCCCTGAAGGTCTCATCTATATACCTCTCTGTCTACCTCAGCTCCTCCAGGTCTGCCACTCTAGCCTCCAGAGATCAGACTCATTCTCTGAGAGCTAGGACCTCTTTGTACCGGGTGCACACATACAACTTCTCACCGGCAGGTTAAAAGTCATACATGTGATATTCGATGCAGCGCTAATTTGCTAGCCTCAACCCCCAGCTGACACCTGGCACTCACCATAGCCTTTACTATGGCACTGTGGTGCATCCAGGACCCCAGTGCTGGCCAGAACAGCAAGTCCAGCTGCTGATTGGAAGTTTCTTGCATCATATGGGAGCAGGGAGCTTAGAGTTGCCGAGATCATGTGGATGAGACACTGACTCTCAGCAGTGTATGAGGAGAGATAATACGGTAGCCATCATGGATTTACCCAAGGGAAATCTTTCCTCACAAATCTCCTATATTTTTTTTTTTGAAAGAGTTAATAAACATGTGGATAAAAGTGAACCAGTAGATGTAGAGTATTTGGATATTTGAGGGCGTCTGACATAGTCCTTCATGAGAGGCTTCTAAGAAAACTAGAAAGTCATCAGAGAGGAGGCGATGTACTTTCATACAGGTCTATCCAGTACCGAGCGGTAGGAAGAGCTGCGTTAGTGCCCGGCGCACCCACGGTTGCCGCACGCACAGTGCAGCTCACCTACCGCTCGATCCTGAACAATAATTTTATGCAAATGTAAACCGCGTCTAAGAAGGATCCATGAAGCATTAGGCCCGCGCAACCCATTTTACTGGATAGAGCGCCTATTCAGTATCCTGGGTGCGCGGGCCTAACGCTTCACGCCACGCTGGTATCTGTCATTTCAAATGTCATTTGAAATGACAGATACCAGGAAGTCGGGACTGCCAGTCCCCCCTCCCCTCCTCCCGAAGCAGGGCGCGAAAAGCAGCCTTGCTCCGGGAGGAGGGGAGAAGGGACTGGCAGTACGAAGCGGCGAAGCGACTTACTTTTTGCACCCCCCTCCGGACATCGGACGACCTCTCCTGCCTCCAGCTGCTCGCGAAGATGGACGCCTGCAAAAAGTAAGTCGCTTCGCCGCTTCACACTGTCAGTGTCTCTTCTTCCCTCCTCCCGGAGCAAGGCTGCTTTTCGCGCCCTGCTTCGGGAGGAGGGAAGAAGAGACACTGACAGTGTGAAGCGGCGAAGCAACTTACTTTTTGCAGCCCCCATCGGACCTCTCCTGCCTCCCGCTGCGCGACTTACTTTTTTTTGCAGCCCTCCGGCCATCAGCAGGAACAAATCGTGGCTCCCCTGCCTCCCGGGGAAGATGGATGCCAGCACGGGGGAAAGCGGCCCCTGAGCATGCAATTGGCCGCTCAAGACGTGACGTCACATGCCGTGATGCCAAACGTCGTGACGTCACGTCTTGAGTGGCCAATTGCATGCACAGGGGCCGCTTTTCCCCGTGCTGGCATCCATCTTCCCCGGGAGGCGGGGGAGCCACGATCCGTTCTTCCTGATGGCCGGACGGCTGCAAAAAAAGTAAGTCGCGCAACGGGAGGCAGGAGAGGTCCGATGTCCGGAGGGAGCTGCAAAAAGTAAGTTGCTTCGCCGCTTCACACTGTCTGTGTCTCTTCTTCCCTCCTCCCAAAGCAGGGCGCGAAAAGCAGCCTTACTCCGGGAGGAGGGAAGAAGAGACACTGACAGTGTGAAGCGGCGAAGCGACTTACTTTTTGCTTTTACGTTTTTTTTGCTTTTTTTTTTGCTTTGGGAGGAGGGGAGAGGACTGGGGCTGCCCCGGAGACCGGCACCCATGATCGCGGCCGGGGCAGATGAGCGGGGGCTGGGGGAAAGCTAGCCGCCTACCCTTACCCCTGCCTCTACCGCAGGGGTAAGGGTAGGCGGTAAGTTAGCAGGTTAAACGCGCGACAAAACGGCAGGGAAAGATAGCGATAGTCGGGGCGCGGGTTACGGGATGCTAGGGAATAGCTAATTCGCTCGTTTGCATGCAATATACATGCCGCGTGCGGAAGGGGTTGCCCAGGGATTTTAGGACGCGGTAGGAGTAGGTTAAAGGGGATTTGGGATCGCAGGAAGGGCTAACGCGGCCGGAAATTGAGTAGAATGCTGGTTAGGAGCGGGTTAAACGCGGCCACACTTTACTGGATAGACCTGATAGATTGCTAACTGGTTAAAAGAGAGAAAACAGAGAGTAGGATTAAATGGTCAGTTTTCACAGTGGAATAAGGTAAACAATGGAGTGCCTCAGGGATCTGTACTTAGACTGGTGCTTTTTATTATATTTATAAATTATCTGGAAAGGGGTACAATGAGTGAGCTGTTCAGCTTGGAGAAGGAATGGCTGAGGGGGGATATGATAGAGGTCTATAAAATCATGAGAGGACTAGAACAGGTAAATATTAATTGGTTATTTACTCTTTCAGATAATAGAAGAACTAGGAGGAACTCCATGAAATAAGCAAGTAGCACATTTAAAACAAACTGGAGAACATTCTTTTTTACTCAATGCAAAATTAAGTTCTTGAATTTATTGTCGAAGGATGTGATTAGGGCAGTTAGTATAGCTGAGTTTAAAAAAGGTTTGGATGAGATCCTGGAGAAGTCCATAAACTGTTATTAATCAAGATGACTTAGGGAATAGCCACTGTTATTACTGACATTAGTAGCATGGGATGTATTTAATGTTTGGGTACTTGTCAGTGTTAGCATTTCATCTGTTTCACATCCTTGTCCTACCTTCTTGACACCTCCCCACCAGCAGAGGCCCTATAAAGCCTCTCTACTAGTCTTGCCAGGCTCTTCCTCACTGCTCTTCCCACGCACAAGTCCCAGGCCTATGTAAACCTGTCTTGCCAGAAGCTTCCTGTCTTCTCTTGGTCTCGTTTCTGGTTCTGTGACCTGACCTCTGTTCTGTCTTGCTTTGTCTTGTGGCCTCCGGAAAGTCTGCCTTGCTGTAGCCTTGTCTTGTGGCCTATGGGACTTCTGCTTTGTGCTTTGCCTTGAGGCCTTTGGACCTACTCCACCTACAGCCTCGTTGCCTTCAGGCTTGTATATTCTTTGTTCAGTGTTTTCCTTGACTGCCTTGTCTGACTCCTGCCCAGTCTGTCTTGTTGGTTTTGTCATGTTTGTTCCAGTGTTCTGTCCAGTCTTGCCTGTACCAGTGCTTATATTTGCCTTACCTTAACTGTATCTTGTCTAGTTCAAGGTCCTGGTTGCATCCAGTCCTTGTTTTGTCCACTTGCCAGTCTGCCTGCTTGTTCCCTGCTTGTCAAGCCAGTCCTGCCTTGTCTTCAGCCGCAGTTTCCAGTTTGCCTTGTCCTGCTTGTCTCCAGCTTGTCATGTCCAAGCCCTGTCTCTAGCTTGTGTGATCCTGCTTGCCTCCAGTCTGTCTGTCCAAGCCTTGCCTGTGTGGACTCACTACTATGATGTACTGCCACTGCAGAGAGCTACTGGCCCACAGAAACCAAAGACCCAACCTGCGTGGAAGGGGGCTAGCTAGGTGGAAGACAGGCCCTTTTCTTGTTCTAAGTTCTGCTTTGCAATCCTGTGCTGCCCTCTCGGTGGGTGTCCCTGAATCAGGGAGCCATAATAGCCAGGTAATTGTAACCTGGAGTAACCTAGGGGGCCTGGACATGGAGCTCGGTGTGTCGGCATGCAGGAGTGCAGTAAGAGCAGGCCGCTGTAGCGCGATCAGCGTTGGCTGCGAAGAGCAGTGACGGAAGGGAGCTGGAGTGGGTCACCTGCCTGCGGAGGTAAGGGGACCTGGATATGGCCTTACGCGGCTTGGGATCCTAACAGGAGCAGCTCAGAAGATTGCCTCTTCTTTCTTCTTTTCTTCTTCTACTGATGTGGTTGCACCAAAGTTAATTAACTCCGGTGCATTCACCCAGCCTTTGGTGCCATTTTGATGTACATTTAAAACAAATTGGAGAAAATTCTTTTTTACTTAAAGCACAATTAAGCTCTGGAATTCATTGCCAGAGGATGTGGTGAAAGTTATTAGTGTAACTACATTTAAAAAAGGTTTGGACAAGTTACTGGAGGAAAAGTCCATAAACAATTATTAAGCTGGAGTTGTATAATTCCACTTCTTATCCCTGGGATAAGCAGCATGAAATCTATCTACCTCTTGGGATCCTGCTGCTACTTGTGTGACCTGAATTGGTCACTTTTGGAAACAGGATAGTGGGCTTAATGGATCTTTGGTCTGACCCAGTATGGCAAATCTTATGTTCTTATGTTCTTATTACCATTTTCATCTTCACCACCTCTTCTGGGAGGGCATTCCATACATCCACCACCCTTTCTGTGAAGAAATATTTCCTCAAGAGGAGGGCGGAGTAGACAGCACACACATCACATATAGATAAATAGCAACAGAATAATGGCAAACATGTATACTGAACAACAACAGTAGCAATCCAATTTTTTATTTTACATATGCACACATTAATTGTGCTCAATATTAAATAGCACAATAGATAATAATGTGAAAGTCAAGGGGTCCTACGCTTTCAATATGTAAAATAAAAAATCGGATTGCTACTGTTGTTCAGCATAAATTTTTGCCACACATTATTCTGATGCTAAGAAATATGTCCTTTTACTGAATGAAACTGTCTATATATGATGAAAGATCATCAAGTATTAATTATAAAAAATCATATCCATAAGCTAAATATAGCTACTACCATGTAGTCTATATTAGATAAAGTGTGGAAACCTCATAAAAAAGGCAGGCTTCTTTATGCAAAAGATAGCCCACATTCTGCCAGCTGTGGAGCTGGTATGATATAACTTACAGTCAATTGAATAACTTAAGACTGTATTATCAACTTTTAATCATCAGTTTCACCACTTAGGTTTTAGTCCATTTTTTAGAAAACAATTTTTTTTAAACAATTTTGTTTTTTTTGAACCATCAATAGGCAGTAATGAAACACTTATCATTGCAGGACCTGGACAGCGTCTGGAACAACACAACCCAACACGGCTCGTGTTTCTTAGGCTTCGTCAGGGGCAGTAAAGTTAGATTCAGTGTCTACAATAAGAAAACAAAGAATGCCATTGACATTCTTGTTAGTATTAAGAATTAACTCATGTCGCTGCACAAGTAATACATATGTTCCTAATATCTGCCTGGCTGCATGCTCTTCTATTTGGTCTCAGCTTTAATGAACACCAGGATCCGCCATTTTTTTATGACTATTTAAACCATCTAACAGTTTCGAAAAGCACCAATCAGAAAATTGAGCAAAAGGACAAGAGACCAATCAGAAATTATAGCAACGAGGACCATTTGACACAGTTATTTAAACCATCAGGTGATTGGGACGCGAGGGTGAAAATCCACCACTGCTCGATATAATTAAGTAGGTAGCCGAGATCTCCTCCGCGGTCGCTCTTAACCACTTTTTCTAAAACAGTCCACTTGAGCTGATCAAAATTATGATTAGTGTGAATGCAATGGTTGACCATTGGAGCCTCGATGTTGCCTGTATTTAACTGGCTCCTATGTTCCTGTAACCGTATTTTGATCTGCCTGCTGGTGCGGCCCACATACAGTAGTGGGCAGGGGCATTGAATTAAATAAACTACATATGTAGATTTGCACGTTGTGTTGTGTTTCTTTTTGTACATTCTTCCAGTAATCGGGTGATGCCAAGAGTTGCCCTACTCCACCTCCTGGAATACTGCGGGGGTCCATATCCTCCTGGAGGACTGCTCAATCTGCCACTAGGGTCCCCTTTCTTCTGGGGAACCACTCCACCTCCTAATCTGCCACTGTCCTTCAGTTCCTCTCCCTTGACAGGAGGGCTTTTCCTGACTTGGGTTTACAGCTCCACTAAGCACATGGCTTATTTAGCATTCAGTGATTCAGGCCCTCTACAGTCTCAGCTTTTAGTTGTTTTACCTCCATTAAGCTCTTAGACAGTCATTTACTGTTACCAGGTTGGTTCGGTCACCTTTTCTCTGCCAAAAGGCCAAGACCCAAGTAGGATCATGAAAAGAAAATACATGCACACCCTTCCATCCTACCTGGCTTTTTTTTCTGGGTACCCAAGGGCCTGACTCACCTTATTGGTCAGGGTGAGAATCTGTTTGCTTCCTAGAACTGTTTTTCAGTACATTTTTCTCACAAATCCCTCTTATTCAGAATTCTCCAATGTAGGTCTTTTCCAATCATAGTTCTATATAATTTAAAGTTTACTGCAAGTTACCAACAGTAGTCCAGGGGGCTGTGACATGCAAATTCCACTATCTGAGTCTCTGACTCAATTGTCATTTAAGAACCTTCACAGTAAAAGGTCTGGCAACCTTTTCAATCTCATTCTGGTTTTCCTGGGCTGGTAGCTCATGTTACATAGCTGCATTGTCCTCTTTGTTTTCTCTGCTGCATTCACTTAAATTTTAGCATGTTCTTTAGACCTCTGTCCCTGGGGGGGGGGTTTCCATATGGAAGCGCAAGGAAGAGAAACAAGAAACCAACACTTACAAGCAGGGGAAGCTGTGTTTGTGGGCAGTGGTGTACCTAAAGTATTTGGCACCCGGGGTGGATACTTCCTTTTGCACCCCCCTAGATTCACTTCTCTGAACCTTCTCCTCCCCTCACATCTTCATCCCTCCTCCCCCTTCTCAGTGATCTCCAGTTCCCCCTCCCTCACAAAGGCTCCCTCTCTTTCTTGCACACACTTTCACACACCCCTGCATACAGGTCCTTCTCTCACACACAAACATGCACCTCCACTCCCATACACACACACACGCATAGACATACTCTAACACATACATAGACACAAACACACTCTCTCACACTTCCTATCCGGCTCCCCATCAGAAGCACAGCAGCAGATTTCTCCTTCAGCCCCCAAGACAGACGGAGACTCTTCATTTTTCTTGAGATGGCACAAGGGCTGGTGCGGCTCTACTTCCTATATCTGCAGTGGGAAGGATGGGGGGCAGCACTGTTGCTCTTCCTCCTGCTTTGGGCCATGACTGCATGACCTTTCCTTCTTCCCATCCGCATGGACCCACCACTTCCTCTTCCGGGCTGCGGGGGGGGGGGGGGGTGAAAAGGAGAAAAGGCTATGCAGTTGCCAGCTCCAGACCCATGGCACTCTAGGCAGCTGCCCAGTGCTCCCACCACTTGTGGCCTGGAGGCCTCCCACTTCTTCTAGCACAAGCGGGATGGGCTTGGCACTGTTTGTGGGAGGTTGTGGCAGAGCTGACCTTAAATGAGTAATTTAAAGGAAACATTCCTTCAAGTCAGGCTTTACTAAAGTTGGGAGGTGATAAAACCCCCTCAACTCTTTCTGAGAGTGAGGTTGGGAAGAAAAAAAACAAACCTGGACTGTGACTGTTTGTTGTGCTGCGAAGGACTGCACCTGGTTTGAGAAAAAAAAACAACTGTTTCATTTCTTTGGGGAAAACATTAAGATTGTGCATTGCAAGTCCTTGTGCTGACTGCTGAGTAGGAATAATGCAGTTAATGTGAAAAAAAGAGTGTTTCATTTCATTGGGGAATATTGGGGCTGTATGGTACAAGTCTGTGCAGAGAAGGTACACAGCTTTCCACATTCAGGTTTTTTTTCCTCTCAATCCTTTCCCTTCACTTTCAGTTGTTTTCTGGGACAGGGAGAACCCCTTACTCCTTCACACAGGGCTAGGGAACACTCTATGAAACTAGCAACTGGCAGATTTAAAATAAATTGTAATAAGTATTCCTTTTTTAATCAGCGTACTATCAGGCTATGGAATCTGTTGCTGGGGGGCATGGTCAAGGCATAGTGGGGCTCAAAAGAGGATTAGAAAAGTCCCTAAAGGAAAAGCCCATAAACACTTATTAGCCAGACAGACCTGGGAAAACCAGCGCTTATCCCTGAGATTGAGATGCAAGAAATAGATCTGCTGAGCACTTGTGACCCGGACTGGCCACTGTCAGAAACAGAATGCTGGGCTTGATGGACCTTGGTCAGACCCAGCATGACACGTCATAGGTTCTTTTGTTCATGTCAGTAATCCCAGAAAAGTATGCATAAAGTGAAAGCCATTATCACCCTTGGAATCTCCTCTGTGGCCAGCAGGTCTCCCTCTATGAAATGATCTCTTTAAGAGGGCACTGGAAGACTAGATAGGAAACACAAGAGTCCCCCACCATCCCCCACCTCACTGAAACCCATTACCTGGAAACAGAGTCAGAATAAGTCCTCTGACTGATAACAATTGGACACCTTTATTAAGGGCAATCAAATGTCAAAGAGAGTAGATTAGCAACTCATAAGTCCCTTAACATCCATAGTACAGAGCACAAACAAGCTTTCAGTAGCATCAGCAGCAGCATGAAATTCTATCAACTCTTCATTCCTAAGTCATTATCTGGCCTAAACAGCTGCACAGGTCATCATAGAGATAAAATATGCACTTTTTCAGCATGATGCAGAGAATGAGAAGAGATTTCCAGCAAGCAGAATTGTCTTCACTGATGGATCTAAAGTCCTTCTAGGGTCTGTAATCCATTTCCAACTGGTCTTTTTCTAAACTTTTGTCCTAATGCTGTGTTTTTATAATTTGCTATACTTTTTTGTTGCTTCTATACTGTCTGTCTTATTATATTATTGCTATGTTATTTGATTTGCTGGACTGCTGTTGTTCTCTGTGAGCTGTCTGTTTTATTATGCTATTGTAAAGTGCTCAACATGGAGCTCTGACATGGGCAAATAAATAAGTCTTTTTGCTCCAGCAGTCCCCCAATTTATTTTTTTTTTTTGGGGGGGGGGGGGGAGGTGGCACTTGCATTTCCTATCATTTAATGTTTATTTCGGTTACGTTCCTTTACCAAACAGAAATAAACATAAACCCCACCCCCACCAAAACAAAATAATAAATGCAAAATAAGACTCCCCTAGGCCTCTCCTCCCATCCCCTCCCTCTAAAAAAAGTGCCTTGGCTAGGAACCAACCTTGCCCTCACTTACCCTGTCCATGGGGATTCTGGTCAGTAAAAGAGGCAGGAGGCATGTCTACTCACTTCTTGCCCCTTGGTCATCTTTTTCAAATGGCACCAGCTGGCCCTGAGTCCAGCACCATAGTGATGTCAAAATTATGCCGGTCTCAGGGCCGGCTGGAGCCATTTTGTTGTACAGCCATATTTGTATGCCTTTAAAGCAAGGACTGTGGTTAGGGTTTGAGTGGCAAAGGAAATGTGAGCTGTAGCCTAGATTAGAGATATAATTCCTAGATGACCACTACAGTAGTGGCTATGTGAGCCACCCTTCACATTAATTGACAATGATGAAACCTGGCTGTATCTTGTCACACATGCTATGACTCTAATCACCACTCTATCCTTTCAATGCAGCTCCCAGGCTGCCTTCTTGTGGTTCTCAGTCTGAAGAGAAAGATAGGTAGGAAGCTGTAGAATTAGATGAAAGATGCTACATAAAAGCCATATTGCACTTTCTCATGGATTCCACCTAAACCTTCACTCCTTGTGGTGACACTTTCCTGGTCTTTTAGGCCCAAAAATTTAATTTGGTTTTTTTTGTTTTGTTTTTGGAAGTTTTGTAATCCAAATCTTTTTGTTTAATGTTTTATCTTTACTGAAATTAAAAAAACATTTAAAACCTCACAAAAAAAACTCAGATGTTAGGGAGCCCCCGATACCTTGCCCCCACCCTGTCCCAGAAATGATGCTGGCACCATGCAGCTCCCTGGCCCCCATTTAACCCTCTCATGGAGTCAACTGTAAAGAAAAGGGGCAGTTGAGACTGTGTAGTCTTCAAAAAGATGCTGGTCAACCCTGAGATATGCGCCATAGTGATGTCAAATGGTGACAGTCTTGGGGTCAGCAGGTGCCATTTTCTTGTATGGCCGTATGTTTTTATGGTCATTCATGAAAATGGCACCAGCCAGCACTGAGACCAGTGCCATTTTAATGTTACTATGGTGCCAGTCGCATGGCTGACTGGTGCCATTTTTAAGACTACATCGATGGGGCAAGAGGAAAGTGTGTACCCTTCTACCCCTTTAATTTTGAAGTTGACCCATGGGAAAGGTAAGTGGGGGCCTAGGTGGTTCCTGGTCTCAGTAGTTTTCAGTAAGAAAGGAAGGGGTCAGAGGAGGCTCCAGGGCAGGCTCCAGTGGAGGCCCTGGATCAGGCTGCTGGTCAAACCATGGGGCAACCCCTGGGGAAGGCTCTAGGCCAGGTTATGGGGGAGACTGCGGGCTCATGGATGAGGCCACTGGTTAAGCCATAGGCATCTTGGTGCAGGCTATGGGACTGCAAGGCATGGAGGGTTTTTTTTTTTCAAAACGAAATGAAGAAAACCAACATTTTGTGGTTTTTCTTTCATTTCACTTTGAAAACGTAATGAAATGACATAGGAAATGCCGTTGATTTTTCCTTTTCATTTCACATGAATGCACATCCATATTACATAACTTTCTTGCTCCTGAAATTTGTGGAGTTGTATATCATGAGTGGGAGAAAGTGAGCCCTTGGCTCCTGTCAAGTTGGCATTGCCTGGCCTATAAGGAGGTGGTATTGGTATTGTTTAAATTATACAGTTTAACACATGTACAGTATATATTCTTTATTATTTCAAATATTAAAATATTATTACAAATACAATATCTCAATACATAATCATCAATCTCAAATACTTAAATCCTGGACACCTGTATAGTGCACCAACACCCCTATTGCACTGTTATAAATACCCCTTTTCTTTAAAATTCACATACATTCATTCCTCCACATTCATCCTCATTACATCACAAGATATATTAAAATAATACCACCCCACTATACTTTATTGCACCATACCCCAACTTTTCATTATAAATTACTCTTCTAATCGAAACACAGGTATTCAATGTTCTTAATCCATATCCATAATCTTCACATATATTAATATATTCATCTTTCACTCCTCAAACTTTTTCCATATGAATCCACCTCCCAACAAGGAACCTCGTTTCGCCGGTCAAGGCTTCTTCAGGGGTTATCTTCTCCAATTCTCTCTAATATTACACACTAATTACTCTCTAATATTACACGGCGGAGCATACTGTTAACCCGTGTTTCGAAGCATGTTTTTGACGTGCTAGCTTTACCCCTTATTCAGTAAGGGATAATAGCGCATCGAAAACGCGCGTCCAACCCCCCCGAAACTAATAGCCCCGCAACATGCAAATGCATGTTGATGGCCCTATTAGTTATTCCTGCGCGATTCAGTAAGTAAAATGTGCAGCCAAGCCACTCATTTTACTTTCAGAAATTAGCGCCTACCCAAAGGTAGGCGTTAATTTCTGCCGGCACCGGCAGATATTAAGTCGGAGGTCCCAAAAGTTAAAAATAATTAAAAATTAAAAAAAAAATTGAAATCGGCCAGCGGCTCGCAGGTTGAAAACCGGTCGCTCAATTTTGCTGGCTTCCAGTTTCCGAACCCGTAGCTGTCAGCGGATTTGAGAACCGATGCTGGCAAAATTGAGCGTCGGCTGTCAAACTCACTGACAGCAGCTGCTCCTGTCAAAAAAGAGGCGCTAGGGACATGCTAGTGTCCCTAGCGCCTCTTTTTACCGTGAGCCTTCATTTGCATGCGGGCCGATACTAAATCGCACGCACAGGAGTGTGGTCTGTGCGCGTAGCCAGGAGAGTGGGCGCTCCCCTGCTCTCCCGCGACTTTTCCTGTATTGCCCTGCTAGAGAGTACCTTCTGCTTCTACTTCCCTCTAAGCATTTTCCCCATGGCAGTGGTCTGCATGGCAACTGCACTTCTTCCCCAGGGCTCTCCAGGCAGCCTCATGGTGCACAGGTTCCTGTGTACTCCACAAATGGGAAAGATCGCATGCTCATGCACAATAACTAGGAGAAGGAGTCTTCTGTTATCCCCAAATGTGAAGATGTGCAGGTGAACAGTGGGTGCCATTTTGCAACGTGCCCGCTCCAGCAGAACTGGAAACAGAATGCGTTTAAGAATTTGTGTGTATGCCTTACAAAAAGTATGCACGTACTTTTTTGTGTATACAAGTACATGCGTACTTTATTTATTTAATTTAGAAGCTTTTTTATTCTGTCCTACCTGGACATGTAGTTCAGGGCTTTCACAAATATACGTACACTTTTTGGAGGTGGAGATATGTGTATTTTAAAATCTGTGTGGCTCCTGCTACACAGGTTTTAAAATACTATAATAAATCTCTGTGGTCCCCCTTTATGCATGCATTTGGTGACATAAGCACACTGTTGAAAGTTGGGGTCCCTATATGTTATAAAATCTTAAAGAGAATGATTAGTGGAGAGATGTTTCAGAATAGTCACATTTGCCATTTTCCCCTTTAATGTTCATTTTAGGAATTGTGCCATAGATTGCATTTTTTATCAATTTCATATATCTTTATATTGGACTGTATGCCATGCACGAGAATTTCATATCCATTGAATCATTTGACATTAAGAGCAGTTTACTGTTTCTACATTAGATTATTGTCATACACAGCAGCAGCATGAGGTTTAAAATTGACTTCATGTTAATGACTCAATTACTTATAGATGCAAAAGAAGCTGTAATTAATTGAATATTTTATGAAAGATCATCATAATTCTGCTCTAAATCTTGTAATTTAATTCTTTAATGTCCAAAACAAATTACATTTGCAATCCCTTATTAACAACAATTGTTTTGATGGGATTTCTGTTTTGTAATGCAGATAAGTTAGTTGTAAATCCCTGACTGTAGCAAGTTTTGGATTGCGATCTATCACTGTGCTATTAAACTACATAGGGGTTATTTTTAGTTTTATTGTTTCCAAATTTATCCAGCATACATACCTCTGAGAATTCACACTGGGCTTGATTCATCCCAATTCTTTTTGGTCTCTAGAGGGCCACTGACAATTGAGCTGATGTGTGCCTCTAATTAAAGGCCTATTTCATCCTTGCTTTTCCTGTCCAAAGTCATCAAAAGTGTAATGTTAAAACAACTCGGCATCTACCTTATCAAGCATGCTTCTTTGGATCAGTATTAGTTTGGCTTCAGGAAATTGTTCAGCACTGAGACTCTTTTACTCTCAGACTTCAGTTTTTTTTAGGCAAGGCTTTGATAGTGGCACTGACTATGTGCTAGTCCTACTGGATATATTATCTGCATTTGATATACTGAACCAGAAAATCTTTCTGTCTAGGTTGATTAATTCCAGAATCACAGACACGATGCTTAATTGGTTCTCATCCTATCTAAATGACCGGCAACAAGTAAGGACTGGTCTAGAGGTATTGTCGTCTCATAGAGTATCCATGGGGGTTCTCCAAAGCTCTGCCTTATCAGCAGTATTATTTAATTTGTATATGATTCTTTTGTGTAAACTCCTTGCAGGGCTCGGCTTAGAATACCATATTTACGTGGATGACATACAATTGTACATCCCAAAAACTACTACTTGGACATATAGAGGTCCATATTCAGAAGCATTTAGATGGATAACTGAGAAGTTATCCAGCTAAATGAATATTTGGGCACTTAGCCAGCTATCTTATTAGTCAGCTAAATTTAGCCAGCTAGCTTAGGGGCATTCTGAGATGTTTCAGGGAAGAGTTACATTAGCCGGATAAATTAAACGACTAATTCCGATATTCAGAGTTACCTGCATAACTTAGTCCAATTGGGCCAAATAGCTGTCCTAAAGTTAATTAGATAAAGTTAACCGGCTAACTTTAAGATAGCTGACTATATTGAATTGTGCAACTGCATAATTGAATATAGCTCCAAAGTTAGCCAGCCTAATTTGCTATCTGGACATTAACTGAATCTAGACCTCATACAGTAGCTGTTAGGATTTGTGAGTTAGTGGGCCCTTGGCCTGAGGTGAGAGTTGGTACTGCCCATGGGGAGGAGCCCCACTGGGCCTCACTGTCAGAAGGCGAGGTCTGTAGCAGCAGATGACACAGCCCAGGAAGTACAGAGAGAGTGGGAGACTGGGGTGTGGATGCAGATGTCAGAGTAGGATCTCCCTGTGATGGAATGCAGGGCAGGCCCCGAGGAGCAGGGAGTGCAAGGCAAGGTATGGAAGAGTGCTGAAGGAACAACCCCAAGGGGTGGAGCCACAGGGCAAGTCTGCACGGGAGGAATGAAGTAGGTTTACCCGAGGAGCGGGGAAGTCCCATGGGTCTCGGGCAATGCACGTGGCCACTACCCCAAGGAGCTGGGAAGTGTGAGCGCAGTCTCTAAAGTTGAAGCAGAATTCTGCCCCGAGGAGTGGGGAGCATGGTGTAGTCACTGAAGTACACAAGGCGCTGCCCCGAGGAGCGGGGAAGTGCAGCACAGTCACTGAAGTAAAGGCAATGGCCCGCAGAGCGGGGTACACCAACATTGAATCTCCAAGAAGCAGAGTAGTTTTAGAAGCGACCCCAAGGAAGGGTAGAAACTGGCAGGCAAGCCACCGAGGTACAAGGCCTTCTGAGGAGTGGATAGCCAGAGACAAGAATGAGCCCCCAAGGAGCGGATACCCGAAGAGTGTCTCACGCCAGTTTAATTGCCAACAACTCCTTATCCCCAATTGCATAATTACGTTTTGCTGGAGAAAAATGTTTAGAGAAGAATGAACACGGGTGTAAGGTATGGGTGGCCGACTACTGGCTGAGCACTGCTCCTACACCGACATCAGAGGCGTCAACTTCGACGATGAAGGGCCGTCGGGGGTCCGGGTGGGAAGCATGGCACAGTCACGGAAGTACACAAGGTGCTGCCTCGAGAAGCGGGGAAGTGTGGCACAGTCACTGAAGTAAAGGCAATGGCCCGCAGAGCGGGGTACACCAACGCTGAATCTCCAAGAAGCAGAGTAGTTCCAGAAGCGACCCCGACGTGCAGGGGAAGCTGGCAGGCAAGCCTCTGAGGCGCAAGGCCTTCCGAGGAGTGGATAGCCAGAGACAGGAATGAACCCCTGAGGAGTGGGTACCCGAAGAGTGTCTCATGCCAGGAAGTGCAGGATACAGGAACCATGGTCCGAAGAGCGATCAACAGGAATAAGCAATGAAGGAATTTGTTGCCAAGACGATTAGAGCCAGGCCCCGATGGTGCTTAAGAGTCCAGGGCTAGTGATGTCATCAGGAGGAGACGCCCCTGAGGTTCCCGCCCTGGCGTCCTTAAAGGAGGGCCATGTAGCAAGCGCGCATGCCTAGGAAGGCCCAGAGGAGGCATGGTGGTCGGCAGAGTCTCTGCCACCATGTGGGGTCTCGGAACAGGGCAACATGCGTCAGAAGCGGCTAGCCATAGCGACGAGTTCACCCAAGGAAGAGAGGGTGGTAGCACTTGAAGTGAGTAAGAGCGGTTGCAGCAGCATTTATCTCCATCTATTTAACAACCTTTCCCACAGTAAACTAGCATTGAATGTATATAAAACAGAGGTGATTATACTTAGCTGTTTTCTGTTCAGTGATGTCCCTTCATTTTTTTGTTTAATGGTTATATGGAGGAGGACACAAACAACAACAAAGGAAACTCCAGAAAATGAACGGATTACCAATCCTGTCTTGCAAGAAATGTAAACAGTATTAGCTTCTTAAATATATTTAGTTACGCATCAGCAAGCCTGATAGCGTGCCCTACAACATACGGGCCCCTGGATTGATCCATCATTTGCGTTTCGTATAAGAGAGAGAAAAATATTTACATCTTTTTTCTTTGCAAATAAAATTAGAAAAATGTATGTGTTGGTCATACTATTAGCACTATTAGTACTATTAGGAGGAACCATATTGACACCCATGGAGGAGGAACCATATTGACACCCACCCGCTGCACACAGACATTTTTACCTATATTAAATATTCACAAAGCAATTAATAATAAAATTACCCAATTCCCTACCCATATCCAAACTGCAACCCAATACAAAATCATTTTTTCACAGAACATAAAACAACCAACCCACCCTTACTTTAAATACAATAATCTCACCTAAAACATTGTCCTTGATCTTTAAAATATTAAGAAAAATATAAATTAAAACATAAATAAAACAATATACCACTAAAAGAAAAATAGAAATACAGAATTCCCACCACATTCCTTCATTAATCAGTTAATATTGCCAACTGCTTCATTAAATAACCAAGTTTTCATTAAGTTAACAAATTTTAAATAATTGCATTTTTGTCAAGTCTGATGGAACTTTATTCCATAGGGTCAGCACAACACAATTAAATGCTGAATTTCTAGCTTGAGAAGGGACGGATACCTTCAGTAAGTCTTTACTGGATCACATCAGTTCTCTAGTAGCACAAGACAGCATGTTAAATAATCTGCCCTGGTTTCATAGATACTTAAATACTATACAGTGACGTTTAAATTTCACCCTTTGCATAACTGGAAGCCAAAGTAGCCCATTAACACAGGGGTAATATGATCCATACTTTCAAGTTTCTTAACTGGTCATGTGGCTGTATTTTAGACCACCTGGAGCCTCTGTAGTGCAATAACCACTTGCCTCTAATAAAGGGTATTCAATAGTCAACCCTACTAAGGATCATTACATGAATAGTGATTTTTAAATCCTTCTCATCCAAAAGACACCTGAACATAGGAATCATTCATAAATGAAAGAATGAAGGGTGAACTATCATACATATTTTATTGTGCATCAGGAGCTTGAAATTCTAAAGGATTCCTTCATTTTGAACTCTTTAGTTCTGGAGAACCAACCCTAAAATTGGTCCTTGGACATTCCTGACAACCCTTCCGTTATGTCCCTCACAAAAGTGTTGAAAAGAACCAGTCCAAGGGTTGCCAGGAAAAGTTTGTATTTTAGCGAGGATACCAAAACCTGGAAGATGTGAAAACATGAAGAGGGATCTAGTGAAACTCAAGGAATGATCTAAGGTCTGGCAGTTAAGATTTAATGTTAATAAATGCAGAGTAATGCATTTAGGATTCAAAACCCCAAGGGAGAGGTACAGTACCAAAGGAGAAATTCTTCTATGCACAAAAGATTGGAATCTAGGGTTAATTGTATCTGATGATCTTCAGGTGGCCAAACAGGTAGAAAAAGTGATAGTAAAAGCCAGAAAGATGCTTGGCTGCATAGAGAGAGGAATGGTCATCAGAAAAAGGGAGGTGATATTGCCCCTGTATAGGTTCCTAGTGAGACCTCACATGGAATGCTGTGTACAATCTGGAGATTGCACCTTCAAAAGGATATAGTTAACCTCTCCCTCACCAAAGGGAAATACCCTGACTGCTTAAAATCAACAATCATTAAACCATTAATATAAAAAGAACAACCTAGACCCGGAAAACATCCAAAACTACAGACCCATTTCAAACTTACCTTTCATAGCAAAAATCATAGAAAAAATCGTCCACTCCCAGCTCACTGACTACACCGAAACGAACAACATACTTCACCCCTCCCAATTTGATTCAGGAAAAATTTAAGCACGGAAGCATTACTCATGTCATTAAATGACATAGTACTTCGAGGATTCGACAAAGGACTAAGTTACATTTTATTACTCCTGGATTTATCAGCCGCTTTCGACACAGTCAATCATTCCATCTTACTCAACAGACTATCTGAAATAGGGGCAACGGGTACTATACTAAAATGGTTCACCTCCTATTTATCTCAAAGAGGTTTCCAAGTAATTTTCAACAACAACCTATTGAATAAAGTAAACCTAAATACAGGAGTCCCACAAAGATCTGCCCTGTCAGCTACACTCTTCAACATCTATCTCCTACCAATTTGTCACACACTGGATCACTTAGGTCTGACTTTTTTCCTATATGCTGACGATATTCAAATTTTGGTTCCAATACAGAATATGCTGGAAGAAACCTATGAGAGAATAACCATCTATCTCGCAGAAATCAAACAATGTCTATCCACTCTAAAACTCATAATAAACATTGAGAAAACCAAATTAATTATCCTAGACAAAAAATCAATCACCCATGTAACCACTCAAAACAGAAAACCCCAAAACACTAATCTCTCCTGTTAACCATGCTAGAAACCTAGGAATCACCATAGACAAAGAATTATCATACAAAACCCACATAACAAATACAATTAAAGAAGGATATCACAAATTACTAACACTCAGACTTCTAAAGCCCTTCCTTACACAGAATGATTTCAGAACAGTACTTCAACTACTCATATTTTCCAGCATAGACTACTACAACACCCTACTCCTTGGCCTACCATTTGCTTCCATCCATCCACTCCAAATACTACAGAACGCAGCCGCCAGAATTCTAAAAGGGACAAAGAAATACGAACATATTACTCCAACCCTCATCTCTTTACATTGGCTCCCAATAAAATACAGAATTGAATACAAAGTTTTAACAATCCTCCACAAAATAATCACAGGAGCAAAACTACTGGCTAAGCAAACACATCGAAATACACACTCCAAAAAGGAACCTTCGCTCAATGAATAAAGGCCTCCTCAAAATCCCTCACGTAAGAACCACTCATCTGATCTCATCTGACCTGTGAGAGAGCTATATCCATCGCCAGCCCTGCACTATGGAACTCATTACCATCCAATTTAAGAACTCAACCAAAGAGTTAAAAACCTGGCTATTCACCAGAGCCTACTCAGATGCTCTCAATCATCAACACAATCAGTATCCCACCTAATACAACATTAAGAAAACAGAGATACCATCGTTTCCACCCATGGAATCTCATCTGAACCACTAAACCCACTATACACCGCTCAAGAACCTTTTCAATATGTAATAACCAACATTTCTTGATGCTTTTATTTTTACCCAACCTTTTTTTACCTATTATACTCACTGTAGAAACCTTGATGTAACTTTGTTTACCTATTATGTTTATTGTTAACTGTTATGATGGCGAAACTGAATGACGGTATACAAAACATGTTAAATAAATAAAAATAAATAAATATAAACAAGATGGAGTTGGTCAGAGGGAGGCTACTAACATGGTCAGTGGTCTTCATTATAAAGCATATGGGGATAGACTTAAAGATTAGAGATGTGAATCGTGTCCTCGATCGTCTTAACGATCGATTTCGGCTGGGAGGGGGAGGGAATCGTATTGTTGCCGTTTGGGGGGGTAAAATATCGTGAAAAATCGTGAAAAATCGAAAAAACGTAAAATCGCAAAACCGGCACATTAAAACCCCCTAAAACCCACCCCCGACCCTTTAAATTAAATCCTCCACCCTCCCGAACCCCCCCCCCAAATGACTTAAATAACCTGCGGGTCCAGTGGCGGTCCGGAACGGCAGCGGTCCGGAACGGGCTCCTGCTACTGAATCTTGTTGTCTTCAGCCGGCGCCATTTTCCAAAATGGCGCCGAAAAATGGCGGCGGCCATAGACGAACACGATTGGATGGCAGGAGGTCCTTCCGGACCCCCGCTGGACTTTTGGCAAGTCTTGTGGGGGTCAGGAAGCCCCCCCCAAGCTGGCCAAAAGTTCCTGGAGGTCCAGCGGGGGTCAGGGAGCGATTTCCCGCCGTGAATCGTTTTCGTACGGAAAATGGCGCCGGCAGGAGATCGACTGCAGGAGGTCGTTCAGCGAGGGTTCCTGCGACCTTAGAAAATCCAGGCCCAAGTCACTATCCTTCTAAGAAATTGGTTCAACTAATCAACAGCCAAAGACTGGTCTGACTTCATATGGACCAATAAATGTTTGCCATCTGCAAACATAAAGTATTGAACTTCTATATTTTGAATACATTTTTTTAAAAATACTATTTGTAATATAAAAACCAAGAAATACATCTTATTAAGAAAGTGAACAGAAGTAAAAAAAAATTAAAGAATGAAAGAAAAAAATGCAACAACCATAATCCAAAAATCATCAGTTACTAAAGTCCACCAAATAAAGGAAAGAAAATAAAAGCAGAAACAAATTACACAGGCAAGGAATAAGGAAACCAGCTTTAGGTAAAACTTCATATTCTTAATAAGGTAGAAAATCAGGGGAATACTAAGCTGCAAAGTAATCAATACCTTCAGGATGAGAACTTGTTACTGGTCCAGCAGAGAACAACTTAGTCAAAAAGTTTCACTTGCTTTAATCTTATCACCCATTTACACGGAAACTTTAGGAGAAACATAGCTCCAATTTCAACTACTCTTGGTTGTAGGTGCATACATCTTCTGAGTGGCTTTATATCATGAAAAATCTTGACCTTCATTTTATTTATTTATTTGACAATGTTTCTATACCGTCATTTGGCGGGGTGCCATCACAACGGTTCACAATTCACATAATAAAAAATATAAATAACAATCTTATAAATCAAATTATTATAAAATCATACTAAAATTTAAGAAAATAAACAAGTAAAATACTAGTATCAAAATATAAAAAGGTATTCATATTTAAATAAAATTACTAAAAGTATAAAAGAAAAAAATCAATTAAAATAACATCATAAAATCCTACAAAATACCACCTATTTGCTCTTAGCATCTCCTTCCATTTGTTTAAAAGCCTGTAGGTATAACCATGTTTTCAGTTCCTTCTTAAATTGCCTATGATCTTATTACAGTCTCAGATTTACTGGCATTGCATTCCAGATTTTTGGAGCAGCAAGTAATATGGCCCTTTCCCTGACCTGTGTAAGTCGTGCTGTTTTTATTGTCAGAATTGGTAATAATCCTTTGTTTGCTGATCGTAATGCCCTCTGCGGGGTATGTAACCGTATTGTGGTGTTGAGCCAACTTGCATGTTCATCGTATATCAGCTTATGCAATATGCTAAGAACTTTGTATTGTATATGGTATTCCACAGGGAGCCAATGTAGTTATGCTTGAAAGATAACCTCAGTATTCAGTGATGATCAGATTCCAGCTCAACATTCACTATCAAAGTAGTGGATGATTTACATAAATTTCCCCAGAACTCTAAAAAAGCTATAAGGTCAAAACTACCAGATGGATAGAAGAAAAGTCACTCTTATCCTTTTGTTTAGATCCCCGTATAGGCAAAAGTATATAAAAACCCCTTTTCAATGGCATAGATTCAGGGGGAATTTTAAGAACCTCAAGCAAATATCTTTTAAACATTTATTCTGCAGAAATTTTCACAGATCAAGGAAAATTAATCAGCTTGAAGGTTTTTCATTTTCAAAATGTCCTCAAAGTTCTCCAACTTACTATGCAATATCGTATTGTCCTTTATAAGAGCATTGTTCTCCTGTTGAACTTTCCCAATAACCAATTCAGCAGTGGCTATTCTCAGTCTTGACTCCAGTAATTTTCTCAACCAGGGAATCAAAATGAAAAGTAAATTCAGCAAATTGGCCTGATGGGGATTTACCTAACTTATCAGTTGCAAACCAAATATCTTCCAGAGTAAATGTCTCAGGCTTAGGGCTAGATTTTAAAAGCCCTGTGTGCGTAAATCCTCCCGGATTTATGCGCGCAGGGCACTCGCGTGCCGGCGCACCTATTTTGCATAGGCCGCCGGCGCGCGCAAAGCCCCAGGACGCACGTAAGTCCCGGGGCTTCGTAAAAAGGGCGGGAGGGGGCATGCCCGGGGGCGTGTCTGGGGGTCAGGGGTGGTCCGGGGGGGGTCCGGGGGCATGGCAACGGTTCGGGGGGGGGGGCCGGGAGGGCGGTCCCGAGTCCCCCGGCACTGCGGCCTGTGCCGGGGGATGCGAGGCGGCGCGCGCAAGTTACGCCTGCTTGAAGCAGGCGTAACTTGCACAACAAAGGTAAGGGGTGGATTTAGGTCGGGCCGGGGGGTGGGTTAGGTAGGGGAAGGGAGGGGAAGGTGGGGGGATGCGGAAGGAAAGTTCCCTCTGAGGCCACTTCGATTTTGGAGCGGCCTCAGAGGGAACAGAGGCAAGCTGTGCGGCTCGGCACGCGCAGGCTGACGATTTTGTGCAGCCTTGCGCGCGCCGACCCCGGATTTTATAAGATACAAGCAGCTACACGTGTATCTTATAAAATCCGGCGAACCTTTGTTCGTGCTGTTTGCGCGAACAAAAGTACGCGCGCGCGTACTTTTTAAAGATCAACCTCTTAGAGAGTGAGAAAGACCATTGTGGCAAATTAGGTAACCTGGCTTCAGAAGATTGCTGTAAAGCTCTGTGGGATCTAAAATCAGCTTCACTCTCAGACTGTCCAACAAGTACAGCCCCTACAAAATCGGAACCACAAGGGCTGTCTTCCCCCAACACTTTCCCTGAGCCGGTTCTCTTCTGATGTCATCAACTCACAACTCCTCTTCGTGCCATGGCCAGGGAACTGGATCTACGGGTATCTCCTGGCCTTCAGACTAAACGATGACTCAGGGTCAGGGATGCTGCTAGAGCATGGAAGCCATCTTGCTCCACCCCTTCCCCTTGTTTTAAAAATGTCCCTAAGTCCCTTTGCTGATGGGGTTAAGTAAAGGTTAAAAAGCAGAAGCGAAAGCACTGATTTTTGTGGAATACTACACAAAATCTACCTCATTGAACAAAGCCTCAACTGACTTGCTGCATATGATTACTCAAAAATGATCTGAACCACTGAAAGACTATATCTTTTACACCTAGCAAGAACAGATGATCAAGTAATAGATCATGATTGACAGTGTCAGATGCTGAGGATAGATGTTATATTACTGTCTAAGAATCATAATCTTTACCGGCATGAGTATGAATTCTATCAGACTCTGCCAATAATAAAGTTTCAGTACTCTGGTCTTATTTGAACTGTGACTGAACCAAATGTAAATGCTTTATTTTGGAAACAAATTCTAAAAGTTGCTGGAAAAGTATTAAAAATTGCTTCACTAGTACTTTAAATAAAAAGATAAATTAGAAACTGGGCAATAGCTAAAACTTTATCATCAGTTCCCATCTTTTTTTAAAAGAGGACTATCACTCATTTAAAAACTGTTGTAAATGGGAGATCAATATTTATTTATTTATTTATTTATTTATTTAGAAGATTTTTATATACCGATGAACGTTGGGAACATCTCATCGGTTTACATTAAACAAAAATTGCAGCTAAACGAGCTTTACAGTGAAACAAGTAACAAAGTTGTGGCTGAACGAGGTATCCTTAAATGTACAGTAGGAAGGACATCAGGAAGCACAGATCATCTGTAGTTCTTTTCTATGGCTCTAATTTTTGTACTCCAGGTGTGTCTTCATAGAGTTTCTAAAAGTCTGGAGAATGGCAGAAATGTTGCTTGCATAAATGTATGCATATAAAGCGTTACGAAAGTGGACCCTTGATTCGAGGTAGATGACTACCGTCAAGAGGCAAGGCCGCTTGGGCTGAAGACACTTGCTAGAAGACTTCACCCTGGAAGCACGTAACCCCCCCAGGAGGAGCCCGTAGGGGTCCAGCCGCTGAGACTTAGGCGACTCCTCTGAAGACTGTAGAAGGTCTGGATGCAGGCGCCTCCTGCAGGTCGTGGGTTCCAGATGGCTGGCGCCTCCAGCAGGTCGAGACAGTCTGAGGACGGAATCGAAGACGAGTCCAAGGCCGGTCCAAGAATCAATATACCAGTGGGGTCCGGGTCCAGTCCAGGGTCAAAGCAGGAGAAGGGTCCAGGACCGTACCAGGGTCAAGCAGGAGAAGGGTCCAAAGCCATTCCAGGGTCAAGCAGGAGAAGGGTCCAAAGCCGTTCCAGGATCAAGCAGGAGAAGACACGTCCACCAATCCAGAGGTCAGAAGCCAATAAACGATCCACGGAGCAAGGGAGGAGAGCAGGACGAAGATCGAAGAACCAGGAGCCAGGAACATACTCAGGCAGGAACCTCAATACCAAGGCAAGGTCTGAGACCCAGACCTTGCCTTAAATACAGGATGTTGGGGGCAGAGCCTCAGGGGAAGCCATGACAGTTTCCTGTCGTGGCTCCTTTAAGAATCATCTTCAGCCACGCGCGCGGCCCTAGAGGGAGAGAGGGGCGGAGTCGAATCCGCGGAGCCAGCCAGCCGAGCCCGAAGCAGTTGCGAATGGAGCAGCAAGGCAGCCTGTCCCGCCGGAGCCCCGGACGACCCTCAACGTCAGGGTAATTACTTTGGCAGCACCCGCCGGCCCGGCCTTGGTCTGCCACGACTGGCGGCCATGACGCCCGGCCCCGGTCGCGGCGTGCTGCGGCCGGCGGTGCTAATATAAAGAGGACGAATCATTTCCCCTGGATGATGCATACATATATCAAATAGTAGAGGAGACAGTGAAGAAACCTGAGAAACTCTGCAATCCAGTTTAACAGGGGATGACAGGAAACCCTGAACACTAACTGTCACTAATCAATCCAAGAGAAAGAAGTAAGCGAGTTAAGAATCTGTCCACCAATCCCATTGAGCAACATCCCTTAAGAAGAATTGTGTGATTCACTAAATCAAATGCAGCAGTCATATTCAAAAAACCAGATACACTCTCTCTTCTCTATTTAAATATTGTGGATTGCTATCTTGTAATAATTCGAGAACTGTCTCAGTGCTGTGCCCAGAGTGAAAGCCAGCCTCGCATACATCCTCTTAGGAAAGTAGAAGTCAGAAGGAATCTGAAAACTGCAGGCCGGTTAGTCTGACTTCAATAGGGCCTGTTAAAACTGAGCATAGTGCAGATTCTGGAATCTAATAATGAATTACAGAATTAGATCTTGTTAGATGAATCTAATCAATTTCTTTGACTGGGTAACCAGAGAGTTAGATAGGGGAGAGCACTAGATGAAGTGTACTTGGATTTCAGCAAGGCCTTTGACACTGTTTCACAATAAGTAACGCATAAACAAAATGAGTGTCGTAAGTAGGGACTCTAAAGTGACTGACTGGGTTAAAAACTGGTTTAGTGGGAGGCAACAGAGTAATATTAAATGGCATTCGATACAAAGAAAGAGGGTTATCAGTGGTGTGTCTCAAGGATTGGTCCTTGGTCTGGCTCTATTTATCATTTTCATATCTACTATTGTGGAAAAGCTATTGGAAAATTTCTGCCTTTTTTGCGGATGATACCAAAATCTGCAACAGTGTGGAAAACATGAGAAGGGATCTTGTGAAACTTGAAGAATGGTCTAGATATTGGCAACTTTAACTAAATGGTAAAAATTGGAGGATTAGGCATTTGGGTTGAAAAAACTATGCAAGCATAGGAACTGATGTTTTATGCACAAAACAGAAGGGGAAGCTATGGATGATCATATTGGATGATCTTAAGGTGGCCAAACAGGTAGATTTATTTATTTATTTTTGGTTTTTATATACCGGAAGTTCCTGTATACAATACATATCACTCCGGTTCACATTTAACAGAAATAACTATCGCCGGGGAGGCGGTTTACATGGAACATATCGAATTAATAAACGGATAATATATAATAAAGTACAATCTATTGGGAAAAACAACTAAGATCAACTTAGAACACAACTTGGAAACATATAACTGAAGTAATATAAACATTAGATTATTGCTGTAAGGCAAGGATGGTTGTTGTTCTTCTTGCTTTTAGCTCTCTGGGAAAGCTTGACGGAAGAGCCAAGTCTTGAGTTTCACTTTAAAAGTAGTATGGCACGGCTCAATGCGGAGGTCCGGTGGTAGGGAGTTCCAGAGAGACGGGCCCGCTGTAGATAGAGCACGTTTCCTCAGGGTAGATTTTGCAGGTTGGGTGATCATTCTGTTCTGGTATGCCCTTCTGGTTGGTTTTTTAGAGGAGTGTAGTTGAAGCTGGAAGGTTAAGTTGAGTGGAGAGATGTGATGTAGGGCCTTATGAATCATCATGCAGGTTTTGAACTGAATCCTATATTTGATGGGCAGCCAATGGAGATGCTGGAGGATCGGGGTGATATGGTCCCTTTTTTTGGCGTTTGTAAGTATCCTTGCAGTGGCATTCAGTACCATCTGGAGTGGTTTGGTGGTGTATGCTGGAAGGCCCTGCAGGAGTGAATTGCAGTAATCTAGTTTAGGGAGAATGATGGCTTGGAGTACTGTGCGGAAATCCCTATAGAGTAGAAGAGGCTTTAGTTTCTTTAGCACTTGTAATTTAAAGAAGCATTCTTTTGTAGTGTTATTTATGAATTTATTGAGGCTGAGTCTGTTGTCTAGTAGTACTCCCAGATCTCTGACTTGAGGTGCGGTGGCATATCCTGAGGTGTCTGGAGAGTTGCTGGATGTTGGCGGGGCAGGTTGATCCGGTGCTATTATGAGTATTTCCGTTTTGTTGGTGTTTAGAACCAGGTTGAGGCTGGTTAGAAGATCGTTGATGGATGAGAGACATTTTTTCCAGTAGTCCATGGTTTTGTGTATGGTCTCCGTGATAGGGATGAGAATTTGTATATCATCCGCGTATAAGAAATGGGTGAGCTTGAGGTTAGTAAGTAGATGACAGAGTGGGAGAAGGTAAATGTTGAAGAGGGTGGGGGAGAGTGATGATCCTTGTGGTACTCCCATCTTGGCTTGGATGGGGTGAGATTCCTTGTTGTTTATCTTAACTTTGTATGTTCTGTTCTCTAGGAAGGACTTAAACCAATTGAAAGCTGTTCCTGTGATGCCGATGTCTGTAAGACGTTGTAGTAGGCTAGAGTGGTTCACGGTGTCGAACGCTGAGGAAAGATCCAGAAGCGCGAGGAGACAAGGTTGGCCTTTTTCGAGATTGAAGATAATGGTGTCCGTTAGTGTGGATAATAAGGATTCGGTGCTCTTTTTCTTCCGGAATCCATATTGGTTAGTGGTGAGGATATTGTTGTCGTCAAGGAATTCAGAAAGTTGTCTGTTGACAATTTTCTCCATGATTTTAGCTAGCATGGGGAGGTTAGCTATAGGTCTGTAGTTAGCCGGGTCTGTGGTGGGAAGGTTGGGTTTTTTGAGGAGAGGTTTGAGCAATGCTAACTTGAGTTGGTCCGGAACTTGGCCTTGGGCGAGGGAGCAGTTAATGATATCTGCAACTGGCTTGGCAATGATGTCAGGGATTGAACTCAGCAGGTTTGATGGTATATGGTCTAAGGGGTGAGAGGACGGTTTTATCTTCCTAAGGATGTTCGCTATTTCTAGGGTGGACGTGGGTTCAAGAATTTCAAGCGCTGCTGTGTATGTGTTGGTTTGACGGGCGGTTGCTGTAGCTGATTGCGGGCTGTGGTTGCTTGCATGGCTTGTGTGCGGCGTAGGCCCTTTGAGGGGGGCTATGAGTGCGGTGATTTTGTTGTCGAAAAAGTCGGCAAGTTCACTGGCTTTTTTAAGAGCTTGTTCATCTGGGATGTTTGGTCCAGGAGGTTTAGTGAGGGCTGAGACATAGGAGAAGAGGGCTCTTGAGTCAAATGAGAAGTGGTGTATCTTTTTGGAGAAGAAATCTCTTTTTGTTTTGTTGATTTCGTTTCTGTAGGTGTTGAGGCATGATTTGTAGTTGAGGAGGGTTGTTGTAGATGGGCTTTTACGCCATTGGTTTTCCTTGCTTCTAAGCTCGTGTTTACGAGTCTTCAGCTCTGTGGTGAACCAAGGTTTCCTGTTGTCTTTGTCCGGGTTGATAGACTTTGTTGTCATGGGACACACTTGATCTGCAACCTTGTTGGTGATGTTGCTCCATGATGAGGTTGCTGAATTGGCATCAGTGAGGTCCAGATTCATTAGTTCTTTGGCTAGGTGTTTGCTTAGGTGATCTCCTGAGCACTGTTTCCTGACTGAGATGGTGATTGAGATGGTGACAACATAAGCCGATAGGATGCTTGGATACATAAGGAAAGGAATAGCCAGCAAGAAAGAGGATTGATATTGCTTTTGTATTAGTCCTTGGTTATTTTGAGTTCTGTGCACAGTTCTGGGGAATGCAACTTCAAAAGGATATAAACTGGATGGAGTTGGACCAGAGGGTGGCTACTAAAATGATCAACAGTCTTCATAATAAAATATATGGAAGAAGACTTAAAGATCTTAACATGGAGAAAAAGAGGGAAAGGAGAGATATGATAGAGATATTTAAATACTTCCAAAGAAAAAATGCACTGGAGGTGGGTTTCTTTCAACCAAAAGGAGGCTCTGGAACAAGGGGAACATGTAATGAGGGTGACAGGGGCAGCTCAGGAGTAATCTAAGGAAATATTTCTTTACAGAAAGAGTGTTAGAGGTGTGGAACAGTCCCTCTGTAGAAGTGGTGAAGATAAGCACCATATCAAAATTCATGAGAGTATAAGACAAACAAAGAGGATCTCTGAAAATGAGGAAGGGGTTATAAAGCTGAGCAGGAGACATGTATGAGCAGACTGTATAGACCATATTGTCTTTATCTGTCATCATGTTCTATTTTCTCTGCCTGAACTCAGTAGTCTCCTCTCCCCCCTTCTTGATTCCAGCACTCCTCCCCTCCTCCCCTCCCCATCTTCCCTGACTCCAGTGGTCTTCCCTTCCCCTCTGACCCCAGCATTCTCCTCCTTGCTGTTCATGGGCACACAGGGCTTATGCCCTTTAGGCCAGTCCCCCAATTTCACTGAGCACAGAACATACCTCTACTTTCCATTCCAGTCCCTCCCCTCCCAGGCAACATGCAAGGAACAGGAAGGTGTATTAGAGATGTCTTATTCTTTGCTGCATATTATTATATGCGTTGTTGCTAGGTTTTTTTCTGCTTGGATGTAAACTGCTTTGGGTTCCAAATTAGGGAAAAAAGGTGGTATATAAGAATAGAATAGAATAGGTTAGAATGGACAGAGCTCCCTGATCCAGTCTCTTCCCTCACATTGTTTCTCTCTCATTCCAAACAGCCTACAGAGACCAAGGGGGATGGGGGATCTGCACTCAGAGATTGCCCAGTTGCTTCCAGAGATTTAGAGATTTCATTGAAATCTCCGAGTTTCCAGTTAGGTGTGTGTTGCAGAAAGAGTCTATCAAGCTGCTTCTAAAAAGAGAAGTGCCACTGTCTTCAGTAGAGATGGTTGAGAAAAGGTTCTAAAATGGAACCACTTAAAATCTTATTCCTGACTCTTCTTTCATTGGAATGGAATATGAAAGGGTGGAAGAAAACAAGGCAGTATGGTTCGGTTCCCATGAATTTCCATGGGAGGAAAAGAAAAGTTCACATTTTTCCTTTCCTAGAAGATAATGAGGGCACCAGGGAAACCTAAAAAGTTACTCGTACTCTGGGTAGGCATGAATATGTTCCAGGTTGAGGGCTCTGGGATGTGAATGAATGCTGCATAAATATTTGTGGGTGATTAATTGCCAGTGGGCCAAGTCAGGGTAGATTGGATGGCATTAAGATTGCTTTGCATCCTGCATACATTCAACTCCTTTTTCCTGGTAGCACTGAAGTTTGGGAGTAAGCGCAAAGGTGTTGGAGTGGTTGACGGATAGAAGGCAGCATGTGATGGTAAATGGAACCTACTCTGAAGAGAGAATGGTGTTAAGTGGAGTGCCACAAGGATCGGTGTTGGGACTGGTTCTGTTCAATATCTTTGTGAGCAACATTGTGGAAGGAATAGAAGATAAAGTTTGTCTATTTGCAGATGATATTAAGATCTGCAACAGAGTGGACATGATGGAAGTGTTGCGCCTGTTGGTCGCAGACGGCTGTGACTTCTCGTGCTCACCTCTTTTATCCCTGCACCAGCGATTCTTGGATGAATGGCGGCCTCCGCCTGCAAACACCGCCTTCCCCGGCGTCCCCGGGACAGCATGGATAATCCCATCCACCATCTTGAATCTGGGATAACCTAGGGCACGCGCGTGCACGTCAGGCCCTCTCTTGTATATGCCCCCTCTGCATGACATCACCAGTGTACTTAAGCTGCTCGGCCCTCTCTTCTGGCGAGTTAGCAAGGACTTCCTTCCTGCTGAATTCAACTCCTTGTCTGGAGATGCTTTGTTGCTTTACTCCATTCTGCGTTGGGACTCGTTCTTGTTCTCCGGGACTTGGATGCTTTAGGTACCTGCTCCTCTGGGGCCTTGTCGCGTTCCGGCTGTAGGAACCTCCAGTGTACCCCGTGCCTCGGGCCACTACCGTGTTCACCTCAGCAAACTCTCTTCCATGAATCTACACTTCAGAGTTGGATTCTTCATCTTCCCAGTTATGCTGACCTCCTGCACTTCAGCTACCATCATCAGCACAGACTCTCGGCATACCCCGCTCTGTGGGCCACTACTGGATCTACAGTGCAAGGTATTCCACTCTACAGGAGGGATCCCCCGGCGTACCCTGCTCTGTGGACCACCACTGGGGTCATCATCACTGGGATATTCTATTAATCTGGACAGTGTCTATATTCCCACTCTGTGGGTTCTACTCCTATTTCCAGCATAATAAAGTCTCATTTACCGTGTCCTTCTCTGCTGAGACTATGCCTACTGTGGTGTCCGCACAGGGCTCCTCCCTGTGAGTGGAATCATCTCTCCCTCGATTAAGGGTTCACAACCATACCAGAACATAACAGATTGCAAACTTCATGGACCTGGCTCAGGTCTCAGCCCTCCAGGCCATCCCTGGTCTGGCCCAACGTCTTGCTGAACAACAGAGGACCTCAGAGGGGCATACAATCTAGTTCGCATACGTCAAGGGAAATTGGAAGATGGCCTTTAATACACGTGATGACCTTTTTGAATACTTGGTCATGTCCTTTGGACTTTGAAACGCCCCGGCTGTATTCCAAAATATGATGAATGAAATCCTGAGGGACATGCTGTACCAATGTGTGGTTGTGCACTTGGATGATATACTGGTTTTCTCCCAAAACCTACAAAGTTATCAAAGGGACGTTGCCAGAGTCCTGCAGAGACTACATGATAATCATCTCTACACCAAGCTAGAAAGAAAAGTGCTCTTTCTATCAGGAGTCTGTTCCCTTTTTCGGTTATGTGATGTCCAGCTTGGGCTTCCAAATGGATCCATAAAAGACAAAGAGCATTCAGGACTGGCCCCAACCCACTGGTCTTAAGGTACTTCGCCGATTCCTCGGCTTCACCAATTATTATCGAACATTCATCCACCACTACTCTACCTTGACTGCACCTCTTACCGCCATGACAAAAAAAGGAGCCAACCCTTGTCAGTGGTCCCCAGAAGCTGTTAATGCCTTTCAAACCCTCAAGAAAGCATTCTTCAAAGAACCATGCCTTCACCACCTGGATCCTCGATGACCATTTATTGTCGAGGTTGATGCCTCCGATGTCAGAGTTGGTGCCATCCTTAGCCAGAACAGTGACACACACACACTCCATCCTTGCTCTTTTTTTTTTTCATGCTTTTCTCCAGCCGAGCAAAATTACAGGATAGGAGATAAGGAGCTGTTGGCCATCAAGCTGGCATTTGAGGAATGGTGCCCATGGCTCGAGGGGGCACAACATCAAATAACGGTCTATACCGACCACAAAAATTTAGAATATCTGCGTCATGCGCAGCGACTGAATCACAGACAAGCCCGCTGGTCCTTAATTTTTAATTGGTTTGATTTTCTACTCAAGTATCGTCCTGCTGATAAGAACACCTGTGGAGATGCTCTCTTACACGCCCTCACTTCAGAGGATAACCCGGATGCACCATGCCATATCATTGATCCTGCAAAGGTGATTCTGGCGGCTACTCATTCCGTTCCAGCTGGGAAGACGGTGGTTCCCCAGACCCTTAGAAAGAAGATTCTGAAATGGGCCCATGATTCACTTCTAGCCAGACATCCTGGGCAATCTTGGTGACCTTCGATGAAGGAAGATGTACGAGCCTAAGTAGAGTCTTCTGCCACTTGCGCTAGGCAGAAGCCTCTGGCCAGGTGCCCTTGGGGTCTTCTCCAGCCTCTGCCAGTTCCAAGTGAACCTTGGACACACATCGCGACGGATTTTGTTGTTGACTTGCCAGTGTCTAGCGGAAACAACACCATTTGGGCCAGGGTAGACCGCTTTTCGAAAATGGCGCACTTTGTGGCTTTACCTGGATTACCATCAGCCTCAGAATTGGCAAAGCTGTTTATATGACACATCTTTCGCCTACACGGCATGCCGAAGCATATCCTCTCAGACAGAGGGGTACAGTTCAAGGCTAAATTCTGGAGATCCCTTTGTAAAAAATTTGATATTTCATTGGACATAACATCCACAATCAAATGGGCAAACTGAAAGGACAAACCATACCCTCAAACAGTTTCTCCGCTCCTACATCAACTCCATACAAAGCGACTGGCCAGAATTGCTTCCCTGGGCTAAGTTCGCCCTGAATTCACACACATCAGCTTCTACTGGATCGACACCTTTTCAACTTGTGTATGATCGTCAGCCACTACCTCCATTGCCAATACCCTTGTCAGTTTCATCTGCTGAAGCCCAGGCATTGGCACAAGAACTCCACCAGCTTTGGGAGCAAATAAAGGCCTTCTACATAAGGCAGGACAACAGACCAAGAAATGTTATGACGCTCATCACAGAGCAGCACCTCATTTCCAACCTGGAGACAAGATATGGCTCAATACCCATTTTATCCATCTCAAGCTGCCATCTGTTCAATTCGCTCCTCACTATATTGGGCCTTTTGCTATTCTCCGCCGCCTGGGTCCAGTGACTTACAGCTTGTAACTACCTACTTCTCTGAAGATACATAATGCCTTCCACATATCTCTCTTGCAGCCGCTCATCTTATATGAATTTTCTAAAAAGACACCGGAACCTCAACCTCTTGCTGCTGAAGAGGACATTACCTACCAGGTGGATGACATCCTCGATGTGTGGAAACATAGAAAGCGCTGGGAGTACCTCATATCTTGGGAAGGATATGCGCCAGAAGAAAATAGTTGGGAGCCTGCAAGTAACATCCTCAACAAGGACTTAACTCATCAATTCCATTTGGCTCACCCAAGGAAACAGGAACCCCCGGGGAGGGGCCCTAAGAAGGGGGTACTGTTGCACCCGTTGGTCGCAGATGGCTACGACCTCTCATGCTCATCTCTTTTTTCCCTACACCACCGATTCTTGGACAAATGGCAGCCTCCGCCTGCAAATGCCGCCTTCCCAAAGTCCCCAGGATGGTGTGCGCCAGGCCCTCTCTTGTACATGTCATGGTGGGAACCTCAGGGGCGTTCCTTCCGCATGACGTCACACGCCAGTGTACTTAAGCTGCTCAGCCCTCTTTTCTAGCAAGTTAGCAAGAACTTCTTTCCTGCTGAATTCAACTCCTCATCTGGAGACGCTTCATTGCTTCACTCCATTCTACGTTGGGATTCATTCCTGTTCTCTGGGACTTAGACACTTTAGGTACCCGCTCCTCAGGGGCCTTGTTGATTTGTGGCTATCCGCTCCTCGGAGGGCCTTCCTGCCTGGAGAACCCTTTCTACTCACGCTTGGAACTCTGTATAAGATCAACCTTGTGAGTATGTCTATCTACTGCATACCATCTCTTGCTGTAGGAATCTCCGGTGTACCCCATACCTCGGGCCACTACCATGTTCGCCTCAGCAAACTTTCTTCCACGAATCTACACTTCAGAATTGGATTCTTCATCTTCCCAGTTCCACTGACCTCCTGCACTTCAGCTACCATCATCAGCACAGTCTCTCGGCGTACCCCACTCTGTGGGCCACTATTGGATCTACAGTGCAAGGTATTCCACTCTACAGGAGGGATCCCCCGGCATATCCCGCTCCACATACCGCTACCGGGGTCATCATCACTCTGATATCCTACTATTTATATTCCACTTTTCGCACTTTTTTCAGCGCTTCAAAGTGGATTACATTCAGGTACTGTAGGAATTTCCCTATCCCCAAAGGGCTTACAATCCAAGTTTGTACCTGAGGCAATGTAGGGTAAAGTGACTTGCCCAAGGTCACAAAGAGCGACAGCAGGACTCGAACCCTGGTCTCCTGCTCTAATCACTGCTCTAACCACTAGGCTACTCCTCCACTCCACTACTGTCCACTACTCTGGACAGTGTCTATATTCCCACTCTGTGGGTTCTACTCCTATTTCCAGCATAATAAAGTCTCATGTTTCACCATGTCCTTCTCTGCTGAGACCACGCCTATCGTGGTGAGTCCCCACAGGGCTCCTCCCTGTGGGTGGAGTTATCTCTCCCTCGATTAAGGGTTCACAACCATACCAGAACATAACAGGAAGGAGTACAGAGAATGAGACATGATTTAAGGAAGCTTGAACAGTGGTCAAAGATATGACAACTGAGAATCAATGCCAAGAAGTGCAAAGTCATGCATCTGGGGTGTGGTAAATCAAAAGAGTTGTATGTGATGGGGGGTGAAGGGCTGTTGTGCACGGAGCAAGAGAGGGACCTTGGGGTGATAGTGCAGTGATCTGAAGATGGCAAAGCAATGTAGCAAGGCGATAGCTAAAGCCAGAAGAATGCTGGGCTGCAAAGAGAGAGGAATAACCAATAAGAAAAAGGAAGTGATAGTCCCCTTGTACAGGTCATTGGTGAGGTCTCACCTGGGGTATTGTATTCAGTTCTGAAAACCATATCTAAAAAGGGACAGTGACAGGATGGAGGCTGTCCAGAGAAGGATGACAACAATGTTAGGGGGTCTCTATCAAATGACTTATGAGGAGAGGTTGAAGGACCTAAATACTCATATCCTGGAGGAGAGGAGATGTAGGGGAGATATGATACAGACCTTCAGATACCTGAAAGGTCATAATGTTGAATAATCAACAAACCTTCTCCGTTGGAAAGAAATCAGTAGAACTATGGGTCCTGAAATGAAACTCCAGGGAGGAAGACTCAGAACCAACATCAAGAAATATTTCTTCATGGAGAGGGTGGTGGATGCTTGGAATTCCCTTCCGGAAGAGGTGGTGAAGTAAAAAACAGTGAAAGATTTCAAAGGGGCATGGTATAAACACTGTGAATCCTTAGGGACTAAAGGATGGAACTGAAGAGGGAAGTGCATGGGGGTAACTTGCTGTGTGGTGGTTGCTACCCTTAACCAATAGGCCTTCATGCTGTTCATGCAACTCCAATATTGCCCTCTGACCAATATTACTCTTTGCTTTAACAGTAGGGGGAAATAAAAGGGGGGGGGGATCAGACTCCGACAGCAACCAACAAGAACACTAAAGTTTAAGGACTGGGAAAACAAGTGGGAGTGGGGGTAACTTGCTGACGCAGCTGTTACTACCCTTAACCAATAAGCTTGATACTTTTGATGCAACCACAAGCTTATGGGGAAGCCTGGATGGACCATTTGGTCCTTTTCTGCCATCATTTCTATATTTCTTTGTTTCTATGTTTCTATGTGCCAGCCTTGAATAGCTCCCTAAGAAACATTTTTGCCACAATTGATATTCACGAGCCCTGCATATCCGGTGCTATTGGCCAAGTGGATGGGTGAAGTAACTCTTAAAGTATTAATAATGCATGGTTGTGTTGGATATTTCTGGTTTGTTCCAAAAGATTGCCATCATTAGATTTTTTTTTGTGTGCTAAATAGTGCATGAACATTGTGTGTGCATTTTGGTAAATCTGGCTTTTCTGTGCTGAAGATTTGCTGCCTTTTTTTTTTTTTAATAAGGCTTTAATGAAAGAAGTGTATGAGGCAAAGCCTTTCTTGTACACGTAAGGGTCTTCACATATGATAAGTTAATTAAAAATGTGTAAGTTATCTGCACTGACATTTTTATAGCCTTTTTATGAAACAAGCCTTATGGATATAGTAAAGAAAAGAGATAAGAAAGCAAAGGGAGGGCTACTGGCAGTTGTTCACAGGAAAGCAAAAGGCAATATTTTCTTCATTCCATTCTTGACTGAGGACATAAAAATAAACTGAATTTCAAAACATAAATACCAACATGAGTCTCCTGCATTTAATTGTCAGTTGTATTATTTACTTTTTCGCTTTGGTTTGGTTTTCGCTTCTGCTCCTTCCCTAATATTTCAGAATTTGAGCTACATTGTTTGTGAAAGATAGAATGATGTCACCTTACTTGTTACTTTTGTTATTTTTGTGTACATGGTTCCAGCTTTCTTGTGAGAGTGATATTACCTATTGCACCCTACCATTTATTCCACTAGCTGTCCTTGCATGTTGGTGTTCCTAATTGGAATTGTTACCAGTGGTAACCTAATCCCCATCTGTCTTTCTAGAGGCAGAAGAGACTCCGCCCTGTTTCATCAGTGTGACAGCCTATTTTAGCCCCACAGATTCCATTGGTGGCTTGCGTTAGTGGCTCATGTAAGGTGAGGGCAAAATGCATGCACCCCTTAGTGAGCCACTTGGAGAGTCCCTGAGACCCCTGATTGATTTTTTTTTTTCAGCAAGGTTGGTGAGGAATTTCCCACTAATACCTAGAGAGTTTTTGTGGGATATTCTTAAAAAAAAATTGAATCAATACTTTTCAGTGTGCAAGGTATAGGCCAATTCCCAACATTTCATTTATGGCAAAGTGAATTCATCAAGCCATAACTTACTAGATAACAACTGCTTTATTTATTTATTTATTTACTTATTTATTTATAGGCATCTGATATTCCACCTTTTCCCTAACGCGTCCAAACCAGCACGCAGCTAATAGCTCTCATCACATGTAAATGCCATGTTGATGAGGCTATTAGCTAGTACTCCCTTATGTAAAAAATAACTGCGCCTGATGCACACATTTTAACCCTTAAAACTTAATGCAGCCCCAGAGCTGGCATTAAGTCTTGAGAAGCCCCAAAAGTTTAACAGTAAAGCAGAAAATACTTAATATCATGGTGAAATATCGGTAAGAAGTTCCTGTATCTTTTCCTTACAGAAATGATCTATCTGATTACATTTATCAGTTGGTGGGGTTGCGGCATCACCTGATGAACACTTGATCAAATTTTGAACTGTTGAAAAAAGCACCCTAGGATAATGTTTGAAATTACATTTTCTTTTGTATAAAATTCTTTTTTTGTGGTATTGATCAATGATCTGTATTTAGTTAGGGAAGCCCTATAGTTTCCCAAGTTTGATACAGATGGATTTTTCCTCCAAAGTCTTTCTTTTTCTCTGAGCAGACTTTTGGCATCTCTGATTTGATTTGAATACTGAGGTTTATTAATTTTGTTTTTCTTTACGTTTTTTGTAATAATTGGATTTGTTTTTTCTGCATAAGCGGTAATTTCATCTAACCAGGATGTAGTGGCATTATCTACATTTGAAAAATTAATGTTTTTTAAAATATCTGGTAAGTTTTCCATTAGATCCTCAGATTTGAATGGTTTGCGAAATGTAAATGTCTCATTATTGTTGTCATCTCAATCAGATTATGGTCTGACCAAGGAACTGGTGTATAATTAACAGGATCATACGTGGTAATCTTTTTATTTATAAACATTAAATCTAAAGAATATCCAAGTTTATGGGTGGGTTGATTTACTTTTTGTTCCCAACCCATTGCTAACAAGGTTTCAAGGAAGGTTTCACAAACTGTTGAGCGGGGAAAGGTATCAATATGCAGATTGAAGTTGCCAAGTATTATTGAAGGAATGTGTTTATCTAAATTATTAGCTATTAGCTCTATGATTGGTGAGGAGTTATGGTCTAACAAACCTGGGGGCAATAGCACAAACATATTTGGAGCTTTTTCAGTTTAGATAGAGCAATTTAGATAGATCAAGTGAAATGGGTATTTGTTTCAAATTCAAAGGTTTTTTTGCTAACAGCATTAACCCGCCTCCCCTTCGATTCTTTCTGGCAGTTGTAAAAATATCATGATGAGCATTATCAATTTGATTGATTAATAGTGTGACACCTTCTTTTAGCCATGTGTCAGTGATGGCAAAAAGGCAAGGATCGAGGTCATATAAAATGTCATTAATGATTGGGATTTTTTTTTGTGATTGATTGAGCATTAATTAAAAGCAGATATATTACCAAACATGCAGGCATGAAAGGGTTAGTGTTTTTTTGAATGGGTACAATGTTCTATGTCTCTTTTTTTTCTTTTTTTGTGAGAAGTACTTTGGCAGTTGGGTTTTGTTGTGTCGGAGGTAGACCCTTGGGCCGAGGTGGGGGTGACGCCACCTGTAGGTAAGGACCTACGGGTCCCCACCATCGGCAGGCAGAGTGGGCTGATAGACAGAGATCGCTGGAGCTTCACCTATACCAGCCCTTGTTCCCTGCTGGTTGAGCCTTTGGGTGCCGGGGCTGGCAGGACTTAGATGGGCCTCTTTGCGTAGTTGACGTAAAAGTTGGTTCAGCCCAGAGACAGCAGGTGAGAGATGGTACAGTCTTACTCTGGACTAGGTAATGTCCTGGAAACTCAGGCGCCAATGGAACGGAGGCAGACAGAGGGCGCTCAAGTAAAAGCAGGCTGAAGCCTGAAGAAACCACGTCCAGAGAGTAAGCTGGAGAGGCGTCCAAGGACAGGCTTGAGTCAGGGCTGGCGGCAATCCGGAGGCAGTGGCAAGCAAGGCTGAGGTCTGATCACGGAGATAGTCAAGAGCGTAGTTAGGAAAGGCAGAAATCTGAACACGGAGATGGTCAAAAGTGTAGTCAGGCAAAGTGGAGGTCTGGGTCTGGAGATAGGCAATAGCATAGTCAGACAAAGCAGAGGTCTGGTTCTGGAGATAGGCAACAGTGTAGTCAGAAGAAGCAGAGGTCTGGGTCTGGATATAGACAGTAGCGTAGTCGGACGAAACAGAGGTCTGGGTCTGGGGATAGGCAGTAGCATAGTCAGGCGAAGCAGAGGTCTGGACTTGGAGAGAGTCAAAGGCGAAATCAGGCAAAGCAAAGTCAAAGTCCATGTAGTCAATCTGATGCATGAAGCAAGGTAGGAACAAGGAGACAGGAACCAGGAACAATGGGGAACAGGAATACAGGGAAGAGATGAATCTCTAGGAGGCGACAAGTGCTTGACTAGCGAGGAGATTTGTTGCAAAGGCAACGCTAGGGAGTATAGCCTGAGCTTAAATACTGTAGTTAAGTTGACATCATTATCCGGGGCCATGGCTAGGTTCCCTCTGCTGTCCCTACTTAAGGATCAGCGGTGCGCGTGTGCCTAGGGAGGGGCGAGGTGCGAGTAGCAGCGTCTCTCCGCGGGCCACAAGGAGAGGCCCGATGAGAAGTGGTAGCAGGACCGGGAACACCGGGGACTGTGGTGGAGCCGGAGGCACTGGGGGAGGCCTGAGGACGGAGCTGATGGCCCGCCACCACCAGCGAGGAGGAACCAGAAGCTAGAGTCACTGTAGAAAGGTGAGGGGGCTGTGCCGTGGGTCTGCCATAGATGGCACACGTAACAGGTTTTGATAGCCATGTTGATATTTTCCTCTATTTTGAACAGTAGATATGGGATTTAAAGAAAAAGTTGTCATCTTATCATTTGGTTACCTTGTAGTGTCCATTAATGAGGTGTTTGCTGATATTGCCTCAAAATCCAAATATCAGGGGCAACATGAAGGGGTGCACAAAGGGGCCTGCCCCTTGTGCGCACTCCTTCAGCGCATGCCGCCTGGCTTGCAGCACCTCTGGCTGGAGCTTTTTGTTCCCTAGTGCCCGATGATGATGTCAGCTAGTGGGCAGAGTTAAAACTGCCCATGTGCTTTGCAACTAAGCGATGCTATTTGAAAGCTGCCTCCAGGAAGACTGATCCTCTGATAGTTGTCCATTTGAAAAGGATTGTTTCTCAGTTAAGGAATGATGCTAATCTGATCTGTGGAGTGGCATGGTATGGCAGCTGTCTTAAAGCAGCTTAAATCTTAAACTACTGTTTCTTTAATGAAGCCACATGCAGTATTATTGCACTGTCATTCAAGAATGAGGCATTAAACATTGCCATCTGGTCAAGTAATATAATCAAGTGTACATCTTCTATAAATGAACTACTTATTTTAACAGCTATTTTTCCCATGAAAGAAAGCTGTCTACATAACAAAAACGAAGCAAAAAGGAGAAATATTTACTATAGTTGGTGAAATAAGGGAGCTTATTTTCATATGCATGTTGACTACCTGTTTTGTTTTTGATTTGATATTGATTATATATGGTTTTTGAAAAGCTACAGTAGATAAGACCAATACTATAGAACAGATGTATGTAACCCCTCTCCCCGCATTACTATAGATGGATCTAAGAGCATTGTTGCGTTGGAGATGGACCCTTGGGCCGAGGTGGGGTTGATGCAACCCATAGGTAGAGACTTATGGGTCCCCTCCGTCGGCAGGCGGAGTGGGCTGATAGACAGAGGCCGCTGGAGCTTCACCTATACCAGGCCTCGTTCCCCGCGGGTTGAGCCTTTGGGTGCTGGGGCCAGCAGGACTTAGGTGGGCCTCTGTATATAGTCGAGGTGAGAGTCGGTTCAGCCCAGTGACAGCAGGTGAGAGATGGTACAGTCTTTCACTGGACCGGGTAGTGTCCTGGAAACTCGAGCGCCAATGGAACAGAGGCAGACAGGGGGTGTTCGAGCAAGAGCAGGCCGAAGTTTGAGTAAACTACATCCAGGGAGTAAGCTAGAGAAGCGTAAAAGAGCAGGCTTGAGTCAGGGCTGGCGGCAATCTGAAGGCAGTGGCAAGCAAGGCTGAGATATGATCAATAGCGTAGTCAGGTGAAGCAGAGGTCTGGGTATGGAGATAGACAATAGCGTAGTCAGGAGAAGCAGAGGTCTGGGTCTGAAGATAGGCAGTAGCATAGTCAGGTGCAGCAGAGGTCTGGGTTTGTAGAGAGTCGATGGCGTGGTCAGACAAAGCAGAGTCAAATCCTGAAAATCAGGCCTGTTTGTGGTTCTTGAGGTCCAGAGTTGGCCATCCATGCTCTATAGGAGCAACAGATTACCTTACCATAGCTCCCAGTCACTGGGGCTAAGCCATCAGCAGCCAGTCACTATGCCTTTTGCTCCATTGAATGCATGAGCATATAGTGCTGAATTGTAAAAGCACTTAATACAAAACATGAAAGGAAATGTAATAGGGAAGGGCAGAAAAATGAAATTGAAGAAAAGAGGTGAGAAAGATGGGAGGTAATGGGAGGAGAAGGGGAGAGAAAGGGTAAGCTTGGGTGATGCTTGCAAACAAGGCAGTGGAGGAAACTTCTGATGTTAAAGGAAAGTGGGTAAAAAGGTGTGAACTAAAGCAGGGGAAGAGAAGAGAGTAATGGTGAAAGAAAAATAAGGGTATAACAGGTGGAGCACACACTCAGTTCCCATGAACATAAAAAGAGCTGTACTGCACCTCCCATTGGCAACTGTGATGTATTTTTTCCTACTTGAAGAAGGATTGAATATATTTGACTGGCTGAGAGGCAGACATGTCATGCTCAGATGCCTCTTGCAAATTTAGTAAAATCACATCAAAATTCCTAGAGCGACAGCAGAATTGGGAACCTATATTAAGTCAGTAACTCAAAAAGTCACCAAAAAAATTAACATATTTAAATAATCAAGATGAGAAAACTCCTCCACTGTGTTATGAAATCCCCAATACCTGTGTTCTTATTTGAAAATTTACTATTTCAGTTATTTTAATATATTTTATTCATATATCTCTATAAAGGGGAAAAGACCTGAGAGACCAATGGTATCCTTCATGGAACCCAACTAAGACAATCAAATCATAGTTCAGAAAAATCCTTCATTTTTCTCATATGTGCTCAATTATTAATCTTATTTATTTTAGGAAAAAAATCAAAGCGGAAAAATAACACCACTGAATCCAAGTCACTTAGTTTTTGAAAGTCATTCAGACTAAAGCAATGTACTCTGTCTCTAGCTGAAAGCTCCAAAAGCTTTTCATTTAGGCATAAACATGTGGAAATTCAAATTTTCCGAAGATCTAGCATGGTCAGTGATGAATTCATTGATGAAAAAATAATGCCACCGTGGCCATTATTTTGCCTAATGGCTTCATCAGGGTGAAACGATAGCCATGTTTGCATTATCTTTCCATCTTGCATAAATTAGTTCTCAGGTATGTATATACATTTTACCATTTCTCACAAGAAAAGGGTGTCTGTATGCATAACATACTTTTTGAAAACTATCCCCTTGAAACTACCAGAACACAATCACGCCTGCTAAATTGTGTGCAGACATTTTTCAGAAGATTTTATGTGCAGACTTCTGAGAATGCAAAAGTTTGTGCATAAATGCAAAATCCTCCGCAATCCCATCCCTAGAAATGATTCCACTCAGTCTGGATAAGCTTATGTGCAAATATGACAAATATACATAAGTTTACCCACGTATCGGGTGGGCAGCTTGGTTTAAGGCCATTTCTTCATGTAAAACATTGTTTTACCCAAAGAAGTTCCTTTGAAAATTACCCTTTCTATTTATTAATTTTCAAATATGTAAGCAGTAAACATATTTCAAATAACCATATATATAAAGAAATTCAGAAGTCAAATACCTTACTAATAACTGAAAGTGGACTGGCCTGGTGGCTGTTTCAGGACTGGCCTGGTGGCTGGTCCTGTTAGACCAGTCATTATGAATGAGATTTCCCTCCACTATAGCAGACACAGAGGACACATCTCTTTTATGAATTCACTCATGGCTATAAAGGGTACATGGTCCTAGTCCAATTCAGTAGTTGTTATGAATCCGGTATGGATTGTGGACCCTTGGCCGAGGCAGAGTTGGCGCTACTTGAAGGGGTAAACCCCTCCAGGTCCCCACCGTTGGGAGGTGAGACTGAAGAGACGCAGGGGCCAACGGGAACTTCACTACTACCAGCCCATGTTCCCCGCGGGTTGAGCCTTTGGGTACCGGGGCCGGCTGGTCTTAGGTGGGCCCCTGTGAAGACGAGATGTGAGGACGTGGGTGGCTGAAGGTGAGGCGGAGTCTGGTCCACGGCCAAAGGAAGGAGGCTAAAGGATAGCACAGTCCGGTCCCAAGGTCGAGGCAGGTGGAAAGCGGCAAGGTGAGATCCGATCCAAAAGGTCAGGGACTGGCAGCGAGTAGCAAGAAGAGGTCCAGTCGAAAGTCAAGAAACTGGGAGATCCGTCCGAAGGAGAAAAGGAGAGAGGCTGGATCAGGTAGGCTGGAAGAAGGGCTGGAGGCTGGAGCAGGCAGGCTGGATCAGGAACAGGCAGGCTGGATCAGGAATAGGAACGCAGTAACAGGAACACTATAACAGGAACGCTGTGCGAGGAGTCCTGCTGCCAAGTCGTCTGGTGGAGTCTGCCACAGGTTTATATAGGGCAAGAGCCCTAACATCATCAGAGGGGGCCAGGTGCATCTTCCTGACTTGGGCCCTTTAAATCCCTGCAGGTGGCGTGCGCATGCGCCTAGGGGAAGAACCAGGAGAGGAAGGAGTCGGTAGCATCCCATTTGCTGGCCAGTCTGGGACGGCCCCGGAGGCGTGGGAGAGACACCGGCCACATCGGGAGGGGCTGGGTGCCGCAACTCGAGAACCAGGGGTTGGAACGGAGTATCGGAGAGCCGGGGAGGCCGGCCGGGACGGCTCATGGCCGGTGAGTGTAACAGTAGTGTACTGCAAAGCACTTGACTACCACCCACAATACCCCCTTTTTTTGTAATATGTTATAAGGCCCACTTGACTGATCCAAGAAAGAAAAGAAGTACTATCACCAATATAGAGAACAAGCACCCTTAAAAAATGAGTGTGTTTCATGATCATATTCTACTTAACTCTGTGTTCCTGGATGGCTTCTAGATTGGTCTGGCAGAGCTGAAGGAAAGAACATTTTCAGATAAGAATAATTTAACCTTCCTTTTCTTCCTGCTAGTCATTACAAATAAAAGTTACCAAAGCTACTCCTTGCTGTGGCAGGAAGAAGACGGGGTTGTATTAATAATCCCTGCCCCAAAGGCATTATCTGCCTTGGCTTGTATGGCCAGTCTGTAATGTTTAACAAAAGAGTGCAAGGAAGACTAGATAGCTGCCTTGCAAATTTCCTCTGGAGAATCCGAAGCTGCCTCTGCCCAGGACATTGCTTACACCCTTGTAGAGTGAACTCGGCATGCTACCGGAGGCTGCTTACCTGAAAGTAAGTAGGCCGACAAGATTACTTCTTTGATCTATCTAGCTCTGATGGCCTTAGGGTTGGCCTCCCCTTTCCAGATGCCATCAAACAACACAAACAGTTTGTCTGCTTTCCGAAAAACATTTGTTAGCTTTAGATATCTCAAGAGTATTCGATATACATCTAATAGTTGTAGGCTCTTATCTTTTCTCTGACAGTCACTATTGCAGAAGGCTGGAAGTGATACTGCTTGGTTCACATGAAATATAGATACTTCCTTGGGCAGAAAAGATGGGACAAAATGAAAGATGACCAAATCTTGTGAAATTATTAGACAACATTCTCTGCAGCACAGAGCATGCAGCTCTGAGTTGCGTCTAGCCGAGCATATTGCTACAAAGAAGGAAATTTTCAGAGATGTCCTTAATGGATGCCTGTTTTATTGTCTCAGAGGGCTGTCTTATAAAGACCCTTAGCAATAAGTGGAGATCCCATTGCGTTACAACTGGGCAGAATGGTAACCTAATGTGCTTTATCCCTTTCAGGAAACACCCAATGTGTGGCTACTGGGATGACCTTAGTTTGACTCCTATAGCATGTGATGACTGCTACCTGGACCTTCAAGAACCAAATGCCAGTCCCTTGTCCAGGCCCGCTTGTAAGAAATCTAGAATCTGTGGAATATCTGTGCATTGAAGACCTGTCATGACTGAGGTGTTTGATGATAGTATGTAATCATATTTGTGGCAGCAGGCTATGATCTTTGCACAAGGTGTACAGCTTAATATGCCCTCCTTCCCAAATAAATAGACAGCACCCACTCTCAATTATAAGGGGAGAAAGGATTACAACTAAAGATTAACTCACTTATATATTAAAATGAAGAAAAAGCTTTTATTTTAAGGCAACAAATGTTTTTATTCAATGATTAAATGTATTAACAAATTAAAACAATGCATGTTCTTTATAACAATACTCTATTATATTTCCCTTTTATTCTCTTAGAATGTTAACACATCAGTTCAGAATTCCGGAACTTACGCAAGAATGCAGTATATCTGATAAGTATACTCTTTAATCTAAAACCTTCAAAGTCTTACTTCTTTGCATCTTTCTCTTTCTTATTAGCCATGAATTGATGCTTTGTATTACTCTTTGTTTTTCAGTTGTAGATGATGTCCAAAACTAGGGATGTGCAGAGCAAAATTTTATGTTCATATTTTTTATGTCCGAAAGGGGGTCCCACTTGCGGCCAATATGGACATAAAAAAAATCCAATGAGTTGGGTATATGTACATATGTGCAAAAAAAAAAATTAAACCCCCTCACCCTCCTTAATCCCCCCCCCCAGACTTACCACAACTCCCTGGTGATCGAGCGAGGAGTGAGGACGTCATTTCTGCAATCCTTGGCGAGAAGCATGTGACGTCGGTGGCACGTCGAGTGACGCGGCGTCACGTGATTCCCGGCTCGTTCGCGCCGGACGGCTCGTTCGGCCCAAAAAGAACTTTTGGCCAGCTTGGGGGGGCCTCCTGACCCCCCCAAGCTGGCCAAAAGTTCTTTTTGGGCCGAACGAGCCGTCCGGCGCGAACGAGCCGGGAATCACATGGCGCCGCATCACTCAGACGCAACGTCACGTGATTCCCGGCAAGTTCACGCCGGACGGCTCGTTCGGCCCAAAAAGAACTTTTGGCCAGCTTGGGGGGGCCTCCTGACCCCCTCAAGCTGGCCAAAAGTTCTTTTTGGGCCGAACGAGCCGTCCGGCGCGAACTTGCCGGGAATCACGTGACGTCGGCGTCACGTGATTCCCGGCTTGTTCGCGCCGAACGAGCCGTCCGGCGCGAACTTGCCGGGAATCACGTGACGTCGCGTCTGAGTGACGCGGCGCCACGTGATTCCCGGCTCGTTCGCGCCGGACGGCTCGTTTGGCCCAAAAAGAACTTTTGGCCAGCTTGAGGGGGTCAGGAGGCCCCCCCAAGCTGGCCAAAAGTTCTTTTTGGGCCGAACGAGCCGTCCGGCGCGAACGAGCTGGGAATCACGTGACGCCGGCGTCACTCGACGTGCCGCCGACGTCACATGCTTCTCGCCAAGGATTGCAGAAATGGCGTCCTCACTCCTCGCTCCATCACCAGGGAGTTGTGGTAAGTCGGGGGGGGGGGGGATTAAGGAGGGTGAGGGGGTTTATATTTTTATTTTGGCTCAACAATCGCGATTTCCCACATATCGAACATATCTATGTTCGATATGTGGGAAATCCGATCGTTTATGTCGAATCAATTTTTTAAGTAAAAAAAAAATATGAGTTGCGTTTTACTAATGCGGTCAATCCGAATGCACACCCCTATCCAAAACCCATTGATGTGATTTGGGTCCACTCTGAGTTATACTTTAGAAGACACCTCCCCTACTGGCACTACTTCTAGGGGGACACATCATTGGGAGCCCAATGAGTCCTACTATTGCAGGTGGCTCTACCTTCTTTCTCCTTTCCCAACAAAAGGACTGGCTTCTGCTTCATGCAGCTGAAGGGGCCCACCTCACGGGCTTATACGTATGCCAGTCTCCGAAGCAATGAGATTTCAGACTTTGTGATCCTGCACAGTTTTTATCTTCGGGATGCCTCTGAGGTTTTGAGTCCCTCAGATCCTACACTAGCTTTTCTAGATCTTCGCTGAAGAGGAGATTGCCCTTGAAAGGCAATTTAAAAACGCAATACTTTGATGCTAAGTCTGCCACCCAGTTGTGTAGCTATTAATGCTTCCTGCCCACTACCCCTGAAGTCAGAGTCCTGAAGAACATTCTTACTGGGACGTACATATCGTCAGCCAGGAATACTAAGGATGATTCCAGACAGGATGATTCTGGACTGTCTGGGAGTTTTTGAACACAATGCAGTGCAGTTCAGGCCATATAGCCTCCACAAATGGAGGCCTTCAGGGACATGACATTTGTTATAAAGGCTAGTTTAAGGGTTGCCTCTGTTTTCTTATTTTGGGGGTCATTCAATGCTGAACTCTCTTCTATCAGAATGGTGGTGTTGTATTTAACTGCCAAGACGAAAGCATCAACTCAGGGAATTCTAAGGAGACTATTTCTCTTTCCCAGTGGCAGGGTGTACATTTTACTTAAAACTCTTCCCCTCCTTTAGACCCTCTGTGTTTTATCCCATTCAGTAAGGACCATATGCTTAAGGGCCCTGTGCAAGAGGAATGCCTTCAGTGGCTTTCTAAGAACCTGGAGGATAGAATCCCTTTGGATGGATCTTCCATAGGAATAACTGATATCTTCAGGGTGGCCTCTATACTGGAAATGAGGGCTGGCAGATCCTTTTCTTTGAAATAGGCATACTCTGGTGAAGTCATCTTCATATGATGAAAAATCCCCCTCCTGAGAATCCTCCTGGGAACCCCTGGTTGAATCTCCTCTAGACCATGCCACTTCTCTGGAGGCATGGGTATTAGAATGCCCCTTTGAAGGAGGCTCTGGTTTTCCCTTGACATCTTGATTTGCCCTTAGTGGGCAAAGGTCATCCCTTAGGGCATCATGAGTAGTAGGATGTGTAGGTCCCTGTATAGCTAGTAGACTTTGTGCATTGCCATAATAAAGTCTGGAGCAAAGATTCCCTGCCAGGGATCCTTATGGGCCCCCACCCCTGGGCCTTTGGAGGTTCCAGATCCCAAACTGGGGCTGTTCCCTAGCATACCCTAAAAAGAGAGGAAGAGGATGGTCTGGGACTGTTTAGCACCTGCAGTAATTGTCCTGGTGCAATCACCAATTCTGTTCTTGATTGCTCTTCCCTAGCTTGAGGGTGCTATCATCAATTCTATTCTTGATTGCTCTTCCCTAGCTTTGGGCTTTCCCTGCTGCCTTCTCAGCAAAGACCTGAGTGGCAGCAGGGAAGGCCCGAAGGCCCATTGGAGCAACAACAAAGAGAGAGGGCCGCGATGCTGAGGTAGGGTGTCAGAGTGTGTTAAGAGGAGGGAGCCAGTGAGGAGAGAGTGGCGCTGGGTTACTGCGAGCGCCAGTTCTCTCAGTAAGGGTCCAGGCACGTTGGCACTTTAGAAAAAAAGAAGCCACTATCAGAGATGGGGGAAGCGCAAAGAAAAACACTTTGGAGAATGCGCATTAGACCACCCAGGCACCGAAGCAAGCAGAGAAGAAGGGCCATCCCGGCAGAAAAAGCAGCAGTGTGTCAAGAAGGAGACAGTCAGAGGACGTGCAGGAGGAAACATTTGACCAGCAGTGGTCAGCTGTGATCACAATCACTGCCGCTGCCGGCAGCTTCCTCCTCCCATGACCAGAGCCATGGAGAGAGAGAGAAAGTAAGGCTGTGAATTGGGAGGAAAGAAGAAAGAGAACAGCAAGAAGAGGAGTGTGACGTTGGATTGCTGCCACAGTCGGGCCCACCTGCTACTCAATCTGCTGCTGCCATCCCTAACTGTTGTGATGAGTTCAGAACTGACCAGCTCTGAGTGCCCCTGTTTGAGATGCCATGAGTTTAATTTAAAAGGTGTAGTTGACTTCAAAGGGACTGGAGAAAATCCCAATGCTGTAGTCCCAGCTGGGCTACGCTATGCTGATGTCAGCAGTGACGTCAAAGGGACCCATGGAGCCAGAAAGGGGGGCTGTCAATTTTATTATAAATAAAAAAATAAAGCAAGAATTAAATAAAACAAAGGTGGTAGGCAAGTAATTAGAGCCTGGCCACCTGCCAACCTCATCTCCTCAGCTCCAGAGCCAGTTTTAGATTGTAATGAGCCCAGTTGGAAAAAGGATACTTTTAAAAGATAAAAATCCCTAAAAACCACCCAGAATGGTTTAAAAGCAAAGGGTGGTTATCAGTTAGGTTACCAAGGAACCCTGCTCAGTCATTCCATGTGTTATTAAAATAACTGGTGTAAAGAAGTAAATGTTGGCAAGGACAGAAAGAGCTGAGAGATCATTTGAGAACAAATGGTAATTAGAAACTGAGAAATAAATGTGAGAAAAATTTTTGAAGTACACAGAGGAATTTGTGGGTCATCGTTACAATAAATAATTAAAGATTTTACCCTAATGGTAGCACCCGGACACCCCTAATTTGATTAGTACATCCCAAGGCTTCACTGTGAAAATAGCACCGCCATGGCAACCGGACCAAGGACTGAAGCCATAACCATGAAGGCTTAGTGATGGCTTCCCTAGCAACTGGTAATGAGACTGGCACATCTCTACAAAACCTGGTCGCAACGCAGGGACCCAGCACACCAGTAAAAACATAAGTAAAGGTTTTTAATGATGTTAACATTGCCTCAAGCTAAAAAATAGATAAAGCTGGCAGGGATGGGACACAAGGACAACCATGTATCCTATCCATCAGCAAGCTACAGGTATTATTTCCTACAATGACATCAACAGCAGGAATACCGCACCCAGTGTAAGCAAACATCAGCTATAGAACCTAGCAGGAGAGAGACCTGACTTTGAGTGGAGCAGACCTCCTGTCATAGTGCTCTGCTTATAGGCCCTAAAAAAAAGTTCAGTGACACTTAATAAAGAACAGTTAATTCCATATTAAAGTATGAATATGTAATGTATGAGAGATTGTTTTAAGTAGTGTTTCCGGAAAAGGTAAGGGAGTTTGTTAGTTTAGAATAAGATTGATATTTAGTTGCTAAACAGATCAGAGCGGCTTACTTATTTTAGAGAAGTAAAGACTGAAATTGAGAAAGTTGTGAGGCACATGCTAGTGTTATTAAAGAGAATACTCCTGGGGGAATTCTATGCAAAAAAATATAAAATTCTGCACACAAAGGTTTTTAATTCTGCAAAATTCTGCACATTTTATTGGCCACATGTAATACAGAGAAGTTATCACTCAAAGATGCAGACTTTTGAGCAGAATTTCCCTAGAAGTACACTGTAAGAGTGCCCCTTCTACCTTTCTCCTTACTCCCCTGGCCAGACCTCTTTTCCTCTACCTCTCAAGTATCATCATCTCCGCTTTCCATTTTCTCACACCTTCCCCTTCAGGCTTAACTCCTTCCACTCTATCTTTACTCTCCGACCCTCCACCCGACTCCCTCCACTCTCTCATACTGCCTCTCACACAGGCTCCATCTCTCTCTCTCTAATACACTCCCTCCATACAGGATCCCTCTCTCTCGCACACACACATCCTCACACAGGCTCCCTCTCTCTTTTGCTCACATCTGTACCCTCGCATAAACTCCCTCTTTCTCTCTCACACGCACACCAACACATGCTTCCTCTCTCTTTCACGCACACACCCTCACACAGGCTTCATCATTTCTCTCTCACACACATCTGCACACAGGCTCCCTCTCCTTCTTGCACCTACAGCCACACAGGCTGACACAGGCTCCTTCTTAAATAAACATGTGCCCTCACTCTCTCAGACACACATACCAGCACCCAATCTCTCACTCATATACACAGTTTCTCACAATCTCTGTACACTCACGCACACCCATGCACCCTCAAACAGACTCCTTCCCTATCTGGCACACACACCCATGCACCCTCACTCAGGCTCCCCCTCTCTTTCACACATATACCCATGCACCCTCACACAGACACACAGACACACACACACCCCCACACATGCTCACTCTCTCTTACTGGGCCTCTCAAATCTTCCTGCACTCATCCCCCAACCCCCTCCCCCAAAATGCTTTTTTCACCTCCACTCTGCAAATATACCTATGCTGTTTCTCCTCTTCTGACAAAAACAGTTCTTTAGGGATGGGGTCCACTTGCAGCTGCTGGGCCTCAGTCATCTTCACCAACAGTGGGATAGGTTTTGCTCGTGGTCGCCAGGCCTCAGGCATCTTCACCATGAGTGGGTTGGGCACTGCTTGCAACACGTAAAGCCTCATTCATTTTTGCATTGAGTGGAATGGGCTCCACTTGTGGCTGTTGGGTCTCAATCATCTTCACCACAAGTGGGCTGGGAGCTGCTCGTGGCCACCGGACTCAGTCATCTTTGCAGTGGGTGCAATAGGCTCTGCTCATGGAACGTAGGGCCTGTAAAATCTTCATCATGAGCGTGATAGGCTTCGCTCATGGAATGCTGTGCCTCCCTTCAAATTCTGTGCAAAAATTGAAACTCTGCACAGGAGGGGAATTCTGTGCAAATTCTGAGCTCCGCAGTGGCACAGCATTCCACCAGGAGAAAGAGAAATAGGCAGGTAAGGGCATTGTGATATGACAAACCATGAGAGTAAAAGCTAATTCTGTGATAGCTGACCATAATCAGGAAGTAAGACAGCCTGAGAAAACTGCAAGCTCAATGAATAATGAACATAAGAAATTGCCATACTGGGTCAGACCAAGGGTCTATCAAGTCCAGCATCCTGTTTCCAACAATCCCCCCTCAGCTGTCTCTTCTCCAAGCTGAACAGCCGTAACCTCTTTAGCTTTTCTTTATAGGGGAGCTGTTCCAACCCCTTTATCATCTTGGTTGCCCTTCTCTGTACCTTCTCCATCGCAACTATATAATTTTTGAGATGTGGCAACAAGAATTGTACACAGTACTCAAGGTGTGGTCTCACCATGGAGAGATACAGAGGCATTATGACATTTTCCGTTTTATTCACCATTCCCTTCCTAATAATTCCTAATATTCTGTTTGCTTTTTTGACTGAGCTGATGATTTTAATGTATTATCCACTATGATGCCTAGATCTTTTTCCTGGGTGATAGCTCCTAATATGGAACCTAACATCGTGTAACTATAGCATGGATTATTTTTTCCTATATGTATCACCATGCGCTTGTCCACATTAAATTTCATCTGCTATTTGGATGACCAATCTTCCAGTCTAGCGAGGTCCTCCTGCAATTTATCACAATCCATTTGTGATTTAACTACTCTGAATTATTTTGTATCATCTGCAAATTTGATTTCCGTCACTCATCATATTCCTTTCTGGATCATTTATAAATATGTTGAAAAGCACCAAGGCACTCCACTGTTTACCCTTTTCCAATGAGAAAATTTACCATTTAATCCTCCTGTTTCCTGTCTTTTAACCAGTTTATAATCCTTGAAAGGACACCATCTCCTATCCCATGACTTTTTAGTTTCTTTTGAAGCCTTTCATGAGGAACTTTGCCAAACACCTTTTGAAAATCCAAATACACTACATCTACTGGCTCACCTTTATCTACATGCTTATTAAGCCCTTCAAAAAAAAATTGAAGCAGATTTGTGAGGCAAAAATTGCCTTGGGTAAATCCATGCTGTGTTCCATTAAACCATGTCTTTCTATATGCTCTTTGATTTTGATATTTAGAATACTTTCCACTATCTTTCCTGGCACTGAAGTCAAGCTTACTGGACTATAGTTTCCTGGATCACCCCCTGGAGCCCTTTTGAAACATTGGCGTTAAATTGGTCACCCTCCAGTCTTAAGGTACAATGGATGATTTTAATGATAGGTTACAAATTTTAACTAATAGACCTGAAATTGTATTTTTGAGTTCCTTCAGAACCCTGGGGTGCATACCATCCTGTTACGATCCCCCCTGTTGCTGCGCTACAGGAGGTATCTCACCTTCTCCTCCGGAGGCCGCTGCGAAGCCAGGGCCTCGCCTGTGTACCATCCAGGATTTGCTCCAGGGCCTGGGAGGCCTAGCTCTTCTTGAGGCCTGCCTATGGCTTGCTTGTGTTCTACTATTGTGGGCGGGGAGGGGGCGGGGGCGTCCAAAGGCCGCCCCGCCTCCTGAAAGGAAAAGGGAGAAAAAGACAACTAAAGAAAGGGAAGGAGTATTCACATTACTCCAGCGCCCCCTAGCGAAGGCGCTGGAGACAAGTAACAATTGGCACAGACTTGCTTGTGCTCGCTTGGACTTCCTGGTTCCGGCCACACCCTTCTCCCTAGGGGCCAGTCCGCGGCACTCCACCTCAGTTATAGGGCCAGCAAGGGGCGGTCCAAGTGAACTCCTCCCAGGGAGTTGCCTGCATACTGCAGTATATAAGGACTTTCATTCCACTTCCTGTTGCCTTCGGATTGGCTTTGCACATTGCTGTGTTCTGTCTGCTGATCCAGGTCCTCCGTGGTCGTCTTTGCTTTGATGGCTCCCTGTCCCGTCCTGTCTCTGAAGTTGCCTTGATGTCTGTTCCTGATGTTGCCTGATGTCTGTTCCTGATCCAGTTCCTGATCCAGTCCCAGATGTTCCTGCCTTGTGCTGCCAGGAGTGCAGCAAACCTGCCTTGAGCTGCCAGGAGTGCAGCAAACTTGCCTTGACTGCCTGGAGTGCAGTAATCCTCCGCTTCTTCTTCCCAGTGCTCTCCCGCTCTCAGTGTGGTCCGCGACCAGCCTTCCTGGGCTGTGTAGGGCGCGTATGGGACAGGGTGGTCCGCGACTCAGTCCCGCAGGTGGGCTGAGTAGGGCGCCCTGAAGGACAGTGCCATGTCTCCCTTTCCAGCCCTCGTCTCCGATGTCTCTGCACCAGCCCTCGTCTCTGATGTCTCTGCACCAGCCCTTGTCTATGATGTCTGCACCAGCCCTCATCTAAGATGTCTTCCGTGTACTAAGGACTTGTCTGCCCTCGTCCTCTGTCCAGCCTGCCGCCCTATGCCGTTACCCAGCAGCAGGTCCGAAAGGGCTTGGAACAGTCGGAGGACCGTTCATCAATCAACATTGCGTTGTTGGTTGCCATGGGCGTGCAGGTCCGGCTGAGGGTCAGACTCTGTTCCTTATCCCTGCTTCAGTACCTGCCCAGCCCTCCATGCCTGCATCGGCTCACCTCCCACGGTGTGGCTTGGGGCTCCTCCCTAGGTCTCGCTGTGGCCCAAGGGCTCACACCACCTGCTCTAGAGGCGGCCGCGCTCCTCACAGCTATGATAGTACCCGAGGGCCTCCAAACCCTCGGCCCGTCAGCGGCGTGGCGGATGCGCCCGTAACACATCCAGTCCAGGTGATTTGCTACTCTTTAGTTTGTCAGTTTGGCCTACTATATCTTACAGGTTCACAGTGATTTGGTTCAGTTCATCTGAATCATCACCCTTGAAAACCGGTATGATGTATGCATACTAATACCGGTATATAAAAGTTTTTAAATAAATAAATAAATAAAATCTCTGGCATCAGTATATCTCCAACATCCTCATTAGTAAACACAGAAGCAAAGATTCCATTTAGTCTTTCTGCAATGGCCTTATCTTCCCTAAGAGCAACTTTAACCCCTCAGTCATCTAACGGTCCAACCGACTCCTCAGGTTTCTTGCTTCTGATATATTTAAAAAATTGTTATTATGAGTTTTTGCCTCTGTGACCAAATTCATTTCAAATTCTTTCTTCGCCTGTCATATCAATGTTTTACACTTAACTTGACAATGTTTATGCTTTTTCCTATTTTCTTCAGATGGATTCTTCTTCCAATTTTTGAAGCATGATTTTTTGGCTAAAATAGCCTCTTTTACCTCACCTTTTAACCATGCCGGTAATCATTTTGCCTTCCTCCCACCTTTCTTAATGCATGGAATACATCTGGACTGCACTTCTAAGATTGTATTTTTAAACAATGATGGAAAAAACAGTCAACAAACAGTTGTCAGAATACCTCGAAGAACCCAACATACTTTCGCCAACTCAATATGGCTTTCGAAAATCTCAAAATACCGAATCCCTCCTTCTGTCCTTCACAGACACCATACTCTTGAACCTGGAAAAAAAACAATCTTACTTACTGGTACTATTAGATCCTTCTGCAGCCTTCGATACAGTTAACCACAAAACACTCATAGCCCAACTTTCCAACATAGGCATCAAAGGTTCTGCACTCAATTGGTTCACGTCCTTCTTGAGCAATAGGTTTTACAAAGTGAGGATAAACAACAAAGAATCCCACCCAGTCCTCTCCGACCAGGGAGTCCCCCAAGGCTCATCCCTTTCACCCATTTTATTCAACATTTACCTCCTCCCTCTCTGCAAACTCCTCACTGACCTCAAGCTCACTCACTACCTTTTTGCAGACGACATACAAATCCTCATTCCGATCACTGAGTCCCTTCAAAAAACTATTACCTTCTGGAATGACTGCCTTCAACCTATTAAACACATGCTCTCTACCCTCAACTTAGTACTGAATGCCAACAAAACAGAGATGCTCTTGATCTCCCATGACACAAACCAACCAAGTCTCATCCAACCTACTACCTCAAACATAAAGCTTTCACCAGATGTCAGAGATCTAGGAGCATGGCTGGACACCCATCTAAATCTAAAAAAATTCATAAACACCACCACCAAGGACTGCTTCTATAAACTTCAAATACTCAAAAAGCTAAAACCTTTCCTCCACTTTAGCAACTTCCGCCTTGTATTACAATCCATTATCCTAACAAAAATTGACTACTGCAACGCCCTTCTACTCGGACTCCCCACGAATTCAATCAAACCCTTACAGATGGCCCAAAATGCCGCCGCCAGAATCCTTACAAACACAAACAAAAGGGAACATATCACCCCCATCCTCCGCAACTTACACTGGCTACCCATCAAACACAGGATCCTCTTCAAAGCCCTGAGCATCATTCATAAAGCCATTCATAACATCACTCCCATCAAATTGAAGACACAACTTCGTCTGCACACATCCACAAGACCCATCAGGAACGCGTACAAAGGCACACTGTACGCCCCACCTATAAAAACCTCTCTTGGGAAACGAGCTTTATCTGTGGCAGGACCTCACCAATGGAATGCACTCCCTCCGGACCTTAGACTTGAACCAGACCACCTTGAATTTAAGAAAAAACTTAAAACATGGCTCTTCAGCCAAGCCTTCACAGATACATAAACCATTCCCGATCATAACTTGCCTTAGTTCAGCCCCACTTTAAGAAATGCAACCCTTTCCAAGCAACCCTCCCTCCTTTGGTCCTCATTTACCAACACCCTGTTGCAACCCTCCCGTAAATGCACCCTCACAACACTTCATTCTCACCTGGAGGCCTCCTCCCCCCCACATTACTCCTCTTCCCATACTATCATCATTAACTACAACAAACTCAAATGCTCTACCTAATACCCTTCTGGCGAATAGTGAAACCCTAAGATGCCCTGGCCAATTTGGTCTTTAGTGATGCTGTTAATAACTCTATTCTGGTTTCTTGTTATGTTCTTACGATATGCATTTATTGATTATATGAGTTTTACTTATTTTATTTTATTATATGCTTAATGTATTATCTCATTGTTTCATGTTCTATGGAAGCCCTAGGGCAGTTTTTCTCTGTTAAATGTAAACCGAAGTGATTTGTATCTGATACAGGAACTCCGGTATATAAAAATAAAAAATAAATAAATAAATAAACAATGTCCATGCCTGTTGTACACTTTTAACCTTTGCAGCTGCACCTTTCAGTTTCTTTGTAACTATTTTCCTCATTTTATCGGTTTCCCTTTTGAAAATTTAGTATTAGAGCTGTAGATGTACATATTGTCCCCCTTCCAGTCATTAGTTCAAATTTGATCATGTTATGATCACTATTGTCAAGTGGCCCCACCACCATTACCTCTCTCACCAAATCCTGCATTCCACTAAGAATTAAATCTAAAATAGCTCCCTCTTATTGGTTCATAAACTAATTGCTCCATGAAGCAGTCATTTATTCTACCAAGTAATGTTGTGTCTCTAGCATGTCCTGATGTTACATTTACCCAGCCAATATTGGGGTTTTTGAAACCTCTCATTATTACTGTACTGCCAAATTGGTTAGCTTCCCTGATCTCTTTTAGCATTTCATCATCTGTCTGATCATTTTGGTCAGGTGGATGATAGTATACTCCTATCACTGTACTCTTACCCAACACACATGGGATTTCTACCCATATAGATTCTACTGAGCATTTAGTCTCTTCTATGATCTTTAACCTGATGGACTCTCTACCCTCCTGGACATAAAGTGCCACACCCCCACCAAGTTGATCCTCCATATCCTTGTGGTATAATTTGTACCTTGATATAGCACTGTCCTATTGGTTATCCTCCTTCCACCAGGTCTCTAAGATGCCAATTATGTCTATCTCATCATTCACTGCTATAATTCTAATTCTCCCATTCTATTTCTTAGACTTCTGGCATTGGCATACAGATGTTTCAAAGTGTGTTTTTTCAGTTGTTATAGATAATTTGGAATTCTTTAACTTAGATGATTCTTTACTTATAGGCACATGGACTACATTTGCTTTTATTGGAACCTCTCTGTTGGGATGCCCTAACTCTCCTGTTTCATTAGTATCCTTCAAAGATACATTCCTCTGAACCATGCACTGCTGAGTGACTATCCGCTTTCCTCCTTGTTCTAGTTTAAAAGAGAAAGTGTGTTCCAAATCTTTCTTAACAGTGCTACCCACAGGAAAAACACAATGAAATAAAAGAAGCGGAAACAAAATAAAGAAAAGGATTAAGTGTATGAGTGAGCGAAGAAAACTGGTTCTTTAAGTACAGGGTCATCTAATATATTTTGTTTTCTATATTTAGATTTATTACAGTTCTATAATTCATCATGAATACACATACACTGAGGAAACATGACTGACTTAGTCTGTGAAAGATCATAATATTGGCTAAAGGAGTTAGTATTTTCTATTGATTTGGTTGAAATGTAGGTTAATAGGTAAAAAAGAGAAGAAAAGAAAAAGAAGGAAAGAAAAGAGAACTGCCACAGAGGAGAAGTTACAATGCACAGATAGAGAGAGAGAAAAGAAAGCTTAAAGAAAACAGATAAGTGCATGCACTAGTAAAAAGTAGCCAGGCCCGAACTCATAGATCCAAAGTAACATAAAGACACATAATAGAGAGAAAATAAAATAAAAAAAAACATAGAGGCAAGAAAGATCAAGAATAGACTACACTTACCTTGAATAGAACTCCTTCACATGAACAGGTTGATGCTATAAAAGAAAGTTGACACAAAGATTCAATCCGAGAACAAAACTAAAACAGAATACAAAGTTATAAATAGAATGTTAAACTGTATATAGAATGACTTAGTTTATTTATCTGATAGAATGTTTGCAAGTAGTTCATGATGTATTTGTTTTCTTCTTTATTGAACTGAATGTTTAAAAGAAAAAGAAATATATTTACAATGTTATAGGAAATATGAAATAGCATAAATTAATGATACACATTTAAATGAGCTTATTATAGAAAGTAGTTAAGCAGTATCTGTTCTGAATTAAAACATGATTTGTTATTATTTCAATCCCTATTTGCTCTGTTGGATTTGTGATCTCACTTGGTAACATATTCTTCAGGATAGGACATATTAAATTGTGTGTCTAGTGGGCAAATAACATCAGAAAACTTGCTTCTTGGTCATACATGACCATACTCTTAACATCTATGTTGGCCATGACAGGTCTTCATCCTCACAGGACCTGGTTTACATTTACGTAAGAGCAAACAGGCCGATACAGTACAGTGCACTCCGACGAAGCGCATTGTTAACCTGCCCTTGGACGCGCGTTTCCCCTTACCCCTTATTCAGTAAGGGGCGGAAAACGCGCGTCCAACCTGCGGCACCTAATAGCGCCCTCAACATGCAAATGCATGTTGATGGCCCAATTAGGTATGTGCACGGGATACAGTAAGTAAAATGTGCAGCTAAGCTGCACATTTTACTCTAAGAAATTAGCGCCTACCCAAAGGTAGGCACTAGTTTCTGCTGGCACCAGGAAAGTGCACAGAAAAGCAGTAAAAACTGCTTTTCTGTGCACCCTCCAAATTAATATCATGGCGATATTAAGTCGGAGGTCCTGAAGAGTGTAAAAAGTAAAAAAAAAAATTTAAATTGGTCCGGCGGCTGTCGGGCCGAAAACTGGATGCTCAATTTTGCCGGCGTCCAGTTTCTGAGCCCGTGGCTGTCAGCGGGCTCGAGAACCGACGCTGGCAAAATTGAGCGTCAGCTGTCAAACCCGCTGACAGCCGCCGCTCCAGGTTCAAAAGGAGGTGCTATGGACGTGCTAGTGTCCCTAGCACCTCCTTTTGCCCGTTTCTACCGCACCACCTAATTTACATACTGAATCGCGCGCACTGGCGAGTGGCCAGTGCGCGCGCCAGGAGAGCGGGCGTTCGTCCGCTCTCCCGCGTTTTTACTGAATCGGCCCGAAAGCACGTCCTGATGCTTACTTTTCTTCCCCGAGTAAATAAACAGCACAGTCACTACTCACCACCACCAGGGAGCCACTGCTGGCTGCTTTCTCCCATTTCTCCTCTTCCAAGCCTTAGGCTTTTTTTTTTTTGCCTTCACCAAGGAAGAAGAGAGAGTGGGGGGGGGGGGGGGGGGGGGAGGGAAGAGTAGTGGAAGAGAGAGAGAGAGAAAACAGTTATACAGCCATTTTTTTTTTTTTGTTATTTTAAGGACTCCCAGGATCCAGTGGATCCAGAAAGCATTCACTGGAAGTTCCACAGAACCTTAAAGGTACTAGGATAATGCCTAGGAGCTCGACCAGGGCAGGGCCTGGGAGAATGATTCCATGGGAAAATCAACTCCTATTGTCCCAGGAGCAACAAGGATTCGACCAGGCTGGGGCCACACCCTGGCTCTGGGAGTTTACTGTCCTCTTCATATGTCCAAATTTGCCAGGGATAGAGACTACTTAACTGGATTTGAACCATACCCTCCTTGTTGCCAGAGTGAGGTCAGAACAGACACATGTCCTCTGTTTCCATCAGCTGTGAAGAAGGAAAAGTCCATACATTATGACTGGTCTATCAGAAAGAAAATGAAACTGGGTTTGATCCCAGGCTTAAGTCTGGAATCAAACTTCTTAATTATTATGGGGCAGATTTGCAAAAGGTTACATGCACCGGGCCTATTTTAAAAAGGCCCAGCGATGCGCATAATGCCCTGGGACGTGTGTAAGTCCTGGGGCTTGCAAAAAGGGTCAGGGAGGTCCGGGGATGGGGCGGAGTCAGAGGCTCATGGCACAGCGGCCATTTGTCGCTGTGCCGGCACGCGCAACTTACTTCAGCCCCAGGGCTGAAGTAAGTTTTAAAACAAAAGAACTTTTTACTTAAGAAAAAAAATACATCGGCAGACCGCCGAGTTATGAAGACTGACGCCCGTAAACTCGGCATCGGTTTTCATAACCGGCTGTCCATTTTCATTACTGACAGATGGCCGGTTATGAAATCCGATGCCGAGTTTACAGGCATCGGTTTTTGTAACAGGCAGCCACGGCGGGGTCACGTTAGCAAGGAGGCGCTAAGTCGCGCAAGCGACCCTAGCGCCTCCTTGCTAGCGCGACTCCCTAATTTGTTTATAGCATGGCACCCCCTTGTGGGTACCATGCGCGCATTAAGAAAGCAGGCGTTGAAAAGTTAGCGCCAGCTTTCTGCGTTTGATATAGCATCGGCCCCTAAGAAAGTAGCAGCAGTACTGATGTGCTGGAAGGGGCTTCCAGAGCCTATTGATGCAGGATTTCTGGCAGGATAGGGTATCCAAAAAGCAAGGAGGACACCTCTCATCTGGTGTCAGCATTAACATATAGTTGGATGAATATACTTAGATCTATTACATCAATTGTTTGCATAATTTTGTGTGTACATCTTTCTGCAAGAGTAATTTCATATGCTGTTTTTATTGCATGCTGGTGTGACAGTGTTGATACTTTGTTTGTTTATGCATTTTTCGTGTTCCTGGCCTAATTTACAGTCCCACTTCTCTTATTGGGTTCAATACATGATTTATTCTTAAATAGCAGGATTAACAACAATAGTACACAGGTTATCTTTGTCTTTCAGGATTTAAACAAACTATATACTCCTGCAGAGCATGAAGCAAGGACAGTTACAGTTTCTAGTAATAAATCCAAATATTACAAGGCAGAATCAATTCATGGTACTCAGTTCCATTGATAGGTTATCCAGTTCCACAGCAAAGGTATCCAGATTCACATCCATGCAACAAGTCCTGTTCCAGTGTCAAGGTATTCAGGTTCACTTCCACAAATAATTCAACAGGTTCATGCAGTATATCACAACAGCTTATTTCAGGATCACCAATCTTCTCATCTGGGTTCCACATAACACATCTAGGCAGCTCTCAAGTTTTTGGTAACAAGGAATTGTTTCCAGAGGTCCCTTTTCATGCATCAGGGTTCAATCCGGAACCTCAGGGTTGTAATACCTTGTGCTTGCATCATGTTTCATATAAGGTGTTTCCCCTTGTATAATCTGGTGTTTTAGAAGGCAGGGCTCCTGGTTCAAGATGCAACAGAACTTTTTGCCCTTACAGTATGTGAGACTGGTCAAGTTTTGAAAGCTTACGGTGATGGTCTGCCATGATCTATCCATGCTGCATGGATGTGCTGGTTGGGCATAGTCATTGAATGAATGTTTTTCCTGTGTTACTGCAGGAATAATGACTGTTTCATTGCGCTGATCAGTTTTACACATGCACCTGTGTTCTTTAGATTGTTATTCCCTGTATGTACCCGGATCAGTCCAGACTGCTGGGTTATGCCTCCCTTCCAGCATATGGAGACAGAGAAAAACTTGAAGGGCACCCCCTCTTAGTCTGGTGTGCCACCTGTGATCCTTCAGGATTTCTCTGTCTCCAGCAGATGAAGGTGGCAGAACCTGAGGTCCTGATCCTTTAAAGAAAACCAAAGAATTAAGTGAGGAAAGAAATTTTATTTTACCACTGCCTAGATCAACCAGTTAAAAAACAAAAACAAAAAAGCAGGAGTACAAATCCTCCCAAGGGGTTAGAACTATACCCCTTGGTGGCAGGCAAGGCTGGGGTTGGGGACCCTGAGAGCCTACTTTCCCGGAGCACTTCTTTCCAGATCGGTGATTTAATGGTGGTCCAGTCCCTCCCCCTGAAGCCCAGAGAAGGTTCATTCCTCTGGCGAGACCAATGTTTAAAAAAAAATAAATAAAAAGAGCCCAGAGATGTTTAATTCCTCTGGTGTCATTTAAAAAAAATAAATAAATAAAGACAGCTATTGGCAGGTATCCCAGGGCTCCGGAGGTACTTTTTTTCAGCTTCCCTTGTCGCAGCTCTGTTTCAGCGATGCCACGGGGATCAAGGTGTTCTGCCTGCAGGGAGTTGGCTGTGCGGCTCTCTTGCGATGGCCTCTGCTCATGATGTCTTCCCGGGGGAGAGGGCCCGTTGGGAGGGAGGGGGAGAGATGGAGGGAAGTCCTCAGCTCTGTCCTGTGGTGTGGGAAAGAAGCTTTCTGCTTGGGGACTCGGCCTGCACCGTTCCTGATCAGCGTGAGAACGGCAGCCATTTTTAATCCTCTTGACTCCAATGCAGATCCGTTTGTGGGGAAGGGGATTTCCCACCACAACTTTCTCCACCAAATCTTAGCCCTGAGAGTCCTCAGGGCTTGGTGCCTGGCTCCCCTCATGGTTTGAGGTCTCCACCGGGGTGGGGGGGGGTGTCTTAAAGAGACAGCACCCTTTTTCTTCTCAGTTTGTGCTTTTACTGCACAAGGCATATCTGGAGGCAGAAGCTGACTCTCAGTCAGCAGGGCTCCACCAGCAAAGGTCCCAAGACCTTCAGAGGTGCAGGAGACCACTAAAATTAGGATGGTCTGAGGGATTTTGGATGCGTTGGGGACTCCATTCACTGAGCAGCCGGACCTTTCAATGCAAGACCCCCCCCCGCGCAGACGTGGACGAGGAACCTGAAAAATCCGTCCCGGATTGATCCCATGATTCCACATATCCTTGCTGAGCTGGGGATTCTGGCTCCACAGCCTATTCCGGGGCCTTCCACGGAGGATCCCATCCTGTCAGGTCTTCGGGCCCTGCCTAGGACTTTTCCTTTCCACCCGATGCTATTACAGCTCATGTTCCGGGAGTGGGACACTCTGGAGGCGAGTCTGCGAGTAGGAAGAGCTATGGAAAAGCTCTGTATGCTACCTGAGGAGTCACTGAGTTTCTCAAGGTCCCTAAAGTGGATGTGGATGTATCGGCTGTCACCAAATGGACAACTATTCTGGTGGCAGGAGCGGCTGCACTTAAAGACCTCCAGGATAGGAAGCTTGAAGTCCTCCTTAAGCGGTTTTTTGAGGTATCGGCACTTGGTGTCCGAGCAGTGGTCTGCAGTAGTTTGATGCAGTGGACAACCCTGAGATGGGTACAACAGCTCTTCACTGCCAAGGATCTTCCCCCTGGGGAGGCGGAGCAGGCAGTGCATGTGGAGGCGGCAGTAGCGTATGACGCAGATTCCTTGTATGATCTTCTCCATACGTCGTCGTGCACAATGGTCTCCACAGTCTCAGCCAGGAGACTTCTATGGCTCCACAACTGGTCGGCTGATGTCTCTTCCAAGTCTCAGTTGGGGGCGCTTCCGTTCAAGGGAAAATTTTTCTTTGGAGACCATCTTCCACAACTCATTAAGTCCCTAGGAGACAATGAGATGTACAAGCTTCTGGATTTGGATTGTGAGTCCCCTCATGCTCGCGACTTGAGGAAGTTGGATGTCCGACGGATTCTCCTTCGATATTTGGAGGTTACTAACAACTTCAAGGTTTCGGACCATCTCTTTGTCCTAAGGAGCTGACCTAAGAAAGGACATAAGGCATCCAAAGCTACCATTGCCCGATGGTCGAAGGAAGCTATAGCTTCAGCATATATATATGTCATGGACTTACAGTGCCGGATGGTCTAAAAGCTCATTCGATCTGGTCTCAGGCTGCATCTTGGGCAGAGAGGCAGCTGGTCTTGCCGCAGGAGATCTGCAGAGCAGCAACTTGGAAGTCTCTACATACTTTTGCTAAGCATTACCATTTAGATGTCTGGGCCCCAGATGTCAACTGTTTTGGCAGCAGTGTTCTTCAACCGAGACTCTCCAGGTCCCACCCCTTGTAGGGCAGCTCGGGTACATCCCAGCAGTCTGGACTGATCCGGGTACATACAGGGAAAGGAAAATTGGTTCTCACCTGAAAATGTTCATTCCTGTAGTACCACAGGATGGTATTCTAATATGCCCATTCAGGATGGAATTCTAATCTGGAGAGTCCTCTCGGGGTTTTTTCCTTTTTATTAGCAGCTGATTTCTGCAGAATATAATGAAGATGACCAAAGAGTACTCCTTACATGTACATAGTTTCGAAGTTCGATTTGTACTGTTTTTGATCTAGCCATTGGTTCTGAAATTTTGTTCATTCTGCTATGGTATTGATTATACTGAAGGATCGCAGGTGGCACACTAGACTAAGAGGGGGTGCCCTTCAAGTTTCTCTCTGTCTCCATCTGCTGGAAGGGAATCATAACCCAATAGTCTGAACTTATCCATGGTACTACAGGTACAAACATTAGCAGGTAAGAACCAATTTTCCTTTAATGTAACTCCCAGACTGGGGCTCCTAAAATAAAAGAGGTCTAATACTTGGTTTTTTTAGTTCTGGCACCAGATCTGTGGGTTTAAAAATATACTTGATAGATGTCGGACTGGAACTAGTTTAGAGGCTTAAGGACAACATTTTTTTCATGCTGGTCAGGGCAAAATACCCAAATTCTCCTTTACCCTCCTGAGACCATCAGTCTGCAACCTTGCATAAACTCTTCAATCTTCTTTCTTATCCACTTTGGAAGACCCAAAAACTAGAATCCATAAACCTGGTATTTTTCAATCAGAATCTCACTTAAAGGTTATATTTCAAAATTATAAAACATTTAGAGGTCTATATTCAGAGGCATTTAACCAGATAACTCAGAAGTTAACTGGCTAAATGAATATTTGAACTACCAAATAAACTGTAAACCACAGGTAGGTGATTGCTTGACAGTGTTACCAAAAATGTATAATCACCTAAATTCACTAATTCACTAAAACTATTTCATAAACTTAAACACCTCTTTTTTTAAAACGATTGACGATATCAATTCACATCCCTTTTTTTAAACATAAATTTGTAATTTTATTAGAGCAATTCAATAACTATAATTCAAAATTATTAAGGAAGGAGGTGTTGGTTTCATACATGTACACTACTCCACGGTAATGCTGTACAATGTTAACAACAGTCTATATCCAGCTCTCATTAATATAAGAAGCTGGCATGGCACATTAAATCAATCTGACAAAGAAGCAAAATACTTTCCTCCCAACATGGCCTTATTTCAAACGTGCAGTCCTTCCTCAGGGGGTATCGAAGAATCAATTTCTTGATGCTTCTGTTGTTTCCTTACGTGCCCGTGACTGGATAGAATCTTTCATGCCGCCATGCTCCATGTTCTAATGCTCACTCCTCTTTTAAATACATCATAGGAAGCTACTATTCCAACCAATGAATCACTCCCAAACACATGCATGTCTGGGACCAATCAAACACTTCCACTACCTATCAACCCTTCACCAGCTTTCAGTCTAGAACTGCCAAACACACGAGAAGATATTATAATAGTGAAGACCAATTTAATTCTTCATTCATACTACTTGGAGCTGATATTTTTAATGTATAGATCCAAAAAGCCTCCTGATGATCTAATCAGGCTACTATATTGCCTCCCCGTATAGAACACTGTATTTGTTTAATGATCATCCATTTTAGTTGTGTGAAGTTATGATTAGCATCAATCTGGTGTTGTACCATTGATGCAATTACTTTCAACGTCTTAAAAGTAATATTGTACAACATTACCGTGGGATAGTGTACATGTATGAATCCAACACCTTCTTTCTTAATAATTTTGAATTATAGTTATTGAATTGCTCTAATAAAATTATATATTTACGTTTAAAAAAAGGGATGTGAGTTGATATTTTCAATCGTTTTAAAAGAGGTGTTTAAGTTTATGAAATAGTTTTAGTGAATTAGCGAGTTTAGGTGATTATACATTTTTGGTAAATGAATATTTGGGCACCTATCTTGATAAATTCTAGCCGGCTAACTTATTAGCCGGCTAGAATTTACCCAGCTAGGTTAGGCATGTTCCAGGGGCATAACTGGGAGGAGTTGAATTAGTCGGCTAAAGTAACTAGCTAACTCCGATATTCAACTCTGAATAACTCTGGTTAGGCCAAAGAGATACCCTAAAGTTGGCCAGCTAAGTTTAGCTAGCTTACTTTAAGACAGCCGGCTATATTCAGACATGCAGCTGCACTATTGAATATGTTTCAAATGTTAACTGAATAAATTTATCTGGCTAACTTTACTCTCTGGACTTTGACTAAATATGAATTTTTTACTGTTGTGGGAGACCAGCTGTCAATTTATAATCAAAATCACCTTAAAGGATGAGTTACAGAGTTTACAACAGAGATAATCAACAACAACAAAAGAAACATACTTTTTGCTTCCTCTTTCTCTAGCAAATCATTTAGATCTTAATCTCCTACTCCAAACAATCCTGGTATATTAGTAATTTTTCTCACAAAAAGCCTAACAGTACTCACATCCCATCACTGAATTCTTCTCAGAAAGGAATCCTACAGATAAGGCCACAGAATCTACCATAATGTGGTTATGGTCCATCCATCCTCCTAGGTGCCTCCTGATATAATTAACTTGGAGCATTCCCCTGGCACACCAGCATCCATGGTGACAGAGGGCTCTGATGGACTGAAAGAACCAGCAGGTCCACAAGGACTCCTCAAACTCATTTTGGTTTGTTCCTCTGAATCCCACTGCAGATTCTCCCTTCAGAAAGCCCCATTCTCACTCTGAGCTTGAGTTTATATTTGCCCAGGGTACACTCCTTTTATAGATCATTTCTCCATACATTTACTTAAAGAGATACACCCTCTGCTCTACCATAAACCCAAACACAATCAATACTGGAGTTTAAATAAACACACTGAAATAATGTAGAGAAAACATTATTAGTGGAATAGGACCAGAACTTAGGGCCTGGGCCATAGTGGCATTCCTATTAATCTATGCTACACCATGGAATATTGTTGGTTATAATGCTGCAGGCATGGCCAATTCTGGTCCTCAAGTTCCACAAACAAGCCTGATTTTCAGGGTATTCACCATAAATATAAATAATATATATTTGAATACAATGTAGCTTTTGAGAATTGGAACTGGCCACTCCTGCAGTTGTATCATTTTCAGAACTGATCTAAATTGTACTATTTTTCTAATATTCTTTTTTTCTGTTACTATTTCCTTTTTCAGCCACTGTCTTTGACTGTCTGCTTTTTCTCCTTTTCTATACGCATGTAAATTAAACAGTTAGTACAGATTTGGGGTATATGGATTACATAATTTATTTTGAATATATTTTCTTTTAAGCATAATGTAGGTCCATTCAAAGGTTTAGTTTCTTTTTCCTTGAGCAATCTTGCTCATCCCACTGCAAAGATCTTTTTCTTGCTAGAAGGGGAGAGGGTACTTTTTAAATTAAGTATAGTTTGTATAGCAAAGTCCAGCTGCTGAGTTGTCTGTGAGGTCAAAGGGGATGTGAGCCATGGTCACAAGGAACCAGTGAGGCAACTGTATACTTGATCCTTCAGTGGATTGGAAGCCAGTGGAAGTCAAACAATACTGGCATGATATGTTGTCTCATGACAGCTCCTGGAATCAGACAGGCAGCAGTATACATTATGGTTAATGGAAACAATTTTGACAATTTGATGAGTTGCAAGGTATGAAGTGTTTTTAGCAGAAGGCCAAGATGCAGTAAATTACAGGAGTCCACTGAATTGAATCAGTTGGATGAGTTTCTGTTGGACCATAAGGTTCTGAATTATCATCAGTGTGGTTTTAGAGCTAGTCATAGCACTGAAACCTAGATGTTCTCTTTGAGTGATACTTTTTTGCATACAGATCTTACTTGGCTCTAGGAGGCAAGATGGATGCCAGGTCGTAAGAATGCTGCAGACGCCAGAGAGAAGGCTGCCTACTCTTTTCTTTAATTGAAGTTTTACTTCTGAAATATGCCGCATACAAAGAGAAAGGGACACCTGAGAGATTAAAATGTTTGCTCAACATCCGACGATCCCCAACCGCCACAGATCTCCGGCTTCTTTGCTGGAGCACCACCAATAGTGCCGGAGAGCTTGGTCGCTGAGGGAACGGCTCAGGATCATGTGCCATCCCCTCTGACCCTGGATACAACATTAAGCCCCAGATCTCCGTCTAAACCCGCTCACCCAAGAGAAATCTTAGTACCTTGCCCAGCCTCGGTAGAGGCAGGGGCGGCCATGGTGATGGCCTGCGACGGGAAAATCCAGCGTACTTTTGTTCGCGCACCAGGCGCGAACAAAAGTACGCTGGATTTTATAAGATACGCACGTAGCAGCGCGTATCTTATAAAATCCGGGGGTCGGCGCGCGCAAGGGGGTGCACATTTGTGCAACCTGCGTGCGCCGAGCCCAGAGCGCGCTGCCTGTTCCCTCCGAGGCCGCTCCGATTTCGGAGCGGCCTCAGAGGGAACTTTCCTTTGCCCTCCCCCCACCTTCCCCTCCCTTCCCCTCCCTTCCCCTACCTAACCCACCCACCCGGCCCTATCTAACCCCCCCCTACCTTTGTCGGCAAAGTTACGCCTGCTAAAAGCAGGCGTAACTTTGCGCGTGCCGGCCGGCAGCCCCGCTCCATCCTCCGGTCCCGGGGGCTGGTCCGGAGGTCTCGACCATGCCCCCGGGCCGGCGCCACGCTCCCAGGCCCACCCCCGAAACACCGCGGCACGTCCCCAAAATGCCGCGTCGTTTTGGGAACGCCCCCGGACATGCCCCCTCCAGCCCCTTTTCGAAAGCCCCGGGACTTACGCATGTCCCGGGGCTTTACGCACGCCGGCGGCCTAATCAAAATAGGCGCGCCGGCGTGGAGGGCCCTGCGCTCTTAAATCCAGAAGGATTTACGCGCGCAGGCCTTTTAAAATCCGCCCCTATCTGTGGCAACAGTAGAAATAAAAAATCAGGTGGTGAATAATAATAATCTTATCACTAAATTCACTAACAAAATAGAAGATTTTGATAGAAGACTGACTTCAATGGAGAATAATCAAAATAAATTGATTAATGTGGAACATAATACAGCAAAAAACATTGGAAGTCGTTGAAAATGCTCTAAGAGCTCATAATCTACATATTTTGAATTTTCCTGTTATTAATTCAATCTCACCACTGGAATTGTTCAGATTATATATGAAGCAAGTCTTAAAACTACCAGAATCAGCTTTGCCTGTTGTGACGAAAGCCTTCTATTTGCAGCAAAATACCTTGATGGAAGAACAAGATCCTCCTTTGGACATTACTAATATATTAGAAATGTCTTCTGAATGTGAGGTCAGTCGAAGACTGAGCGCAATTATATACTGCGATTGTTTTTCAGATTTAAACAAATTTTATTTTGTGGTAATCCCACCTGGATTTTTCCAGACGTTGTTAAAGCGACACAGACATGTAGAAAAGAGTTCCTAACAATCCGGCCTGAGGTACAAAAATTAGGAGCAAAGTTTGTTCTGAAATACCCATGCAAGGCTTGTATTAGGTATTTAAATGTTAATTAGTTTTTCAGGAGCCAGACCAATTGAAAGCATTCTTGGCTGGGTGAACCCTCACTGTACCCTCAATAGGCTCGGAGGTATAAATAGTAGAAGTGATAGCTAACCCAGCGAGTTTATCTATATGATTAATAATATTATACATTTTTCTGATGAAATTTGCTCCTTTCTGCCTCCTAATTGCTAGTATTTTCTTATAATTTAAATGTCGGTATTACTGATGGATTATATGATTATATATTTACTTAAATGTAATGATTCTTTAAGTGACATTGATTTTTCTGTATAGGAGTTGTTCTTCCTGGTATATTTCAAAAATTAGAAAATAAAGAATTAAAAAAAAAAAAGATCCTACTTGGCTCTATAAATGAAAATTTTAACTCAAACTAGATTACAACCAACTCAGGAATTCTGACAGTAGCTGAATCTGGAACAAGTCCATTTCGTTGGAGTTTGAGCTGAGATACAGTCAGGTTGTCCATCCAAACACCACACCACATGCCAAGTCTACCACAGAGCCTTTATATCAGTAGGAGACCATGTTTATCACCTAATCTCAGGGATTCACATTAAAGTGCTCTTTGCTATTAAACTTAAAATATAAATATTATTTTCATTTTACTAATGCTGTTTTCACTTTGGCCTGGCTGGTTCACCCTTTCATCTTTCCATGGTAAATAAAATAAGTAACTATACTAAATGGGTGATAATAGTTTTACATCCTTTCTGTAAAACACTTTCAACAACAATACTACAGCTTGCATAAGGCTGAAATTCATGTGTAGAAAGTACAAGCAGATTTAAGCCCAAATCTTCAAAACAGATTTACATATGCAGATCAGCGTTGAAAATGAGCATGTGAATGTGGAACCTTGTACAGCATATATGCACATATTTACCTCTGCTTGGGAGCAGGTGTAAATTTGTGTACCTACATTTATGTGCATAGATTTGAAATCTTATATTATTTTCCTGCTCCAACTCCGCCCTCGGCAATATGTCTTTCAAGTATGCATTAAAGTATGCACAAAATCCTTTCACACATACTTTTATGCACACAAACCCCGGGACAGTTTTCAAAAAGCCTATTTACACAAAGAAATGTGTTTGAACTGCAGGCCCAAAAATTATTATAAAATGGAATTTTTCCACCAGTCCATTGGCTTCAAGATCCAGTGGGTAAGAACATAAGAACATAAGAAATTGCCATGCTGGGTCAGACCAAGGGTCCATCAAGCCCAGCATCCTGTTTCCAACAGAGGCCAAAATCAGGCCACAAGAACCTGGCAATTACCCAAACACTAAGAAGATCCCATGCTACTGATGCAATTAATAGCAGTGGCTATTCCCTAAGTAAAATTGATTAATAGCCATTAATGGACTTCTCCTCCAAGAACTTATCCAAACCTTTTTTGAACCCAGCTACACTAACTGCACTAACCACATGCTCTGGCAACAAATTCCAGAGCTTTATTGTGCGTTGAGTGAAAAAGAATTTTCTCCGATTAGTCTTAAATGTTCTACTTGCTAACCTCATGGAATGCCCCCTAGTCCTTCTATTATTCGAAAGTGAAAATAACCAAGTCACATCTACTCGTTCAAGACCTCTCATGATCTTAAAGACCGCTATCATATCCCCCCTCAGCCGTCTCTTCTCCAAGCTTAACAGCCCTAATCTCTTCAGCCTTTCCTCATAGGGAAGCTGTTCCATCCCCTTTATCATTTTGGTTGCCCTTCTCTGTACCTTCTCCATCGCAACTATATCTTTTTTGAGATGCAGCAACCAGAATTGTACACAGTATTCAAGGTGTGGTCTCACCATGGAGCGATATAGAGGCATTATGACATTTTCCGTTCTATTAACCATTCCCTTCCTAATAATTCCTAACATTCTATTTGCTTTTTTGACTGCTGCAGCACACTGAGCTGACGATTTTAAAGTATTATCCACTATGATGCCTAGATCTTTTTCCTGGGTGGTAGCTCCTAATATGGAACCTAACATCGTGTAACTACAGCAACGGTTATTTTTCCCTATATGCAACACCTTGCACTTGTCCACATTAAATTTCATCTGTCATTTGGATGCCCAGTCTTCAAGTCTTGCAAGGTCCTCCTGCAATGTATCACAGTCTGCTTGTGATTTAACTACTCTGAATAATTTTGTATCATCTGCAAATTTGATAACCTCACTCGTCGTATTCCTTTCCAGATCATTTATATATATATATTGAAAAGCACCGGTCCAAGTACAGATCCCTGAGGCACTCCACTGTTTACCCTTTTCCACTGATTATTATCTAATGGTAGAAACCCATTGGTTCTCATTGCTGATAAACAGGTTTTAACAATATCCAAAATAAAAGCACATTGGATTGAACTTTTGTTCAAGAAAGGTGGTCGATAAGTCTAAAATATCATAATGTATACTAAACTTGAATGGATAATATTGATAATCTGATTACCCTTGTCTTTACCTTAACCTTTTCCTAAGGACATCTTTCTTTCAGTAAATGCTATTAATTGAAAACAGATGCTACTCTGGTTATTATCAGCTGATTATTATATTATATTCTGCAGTATAAAGAAAAGTCATTCTGGGAGTTTCCCAACCTTAGGCTAAGTTAAACAGCTTCATATATTTTATTCATTCATTGCATAGTATTTGTGCATTAAATCATATTTCAGTTAAACTTGCCTTCCAGATTTATTGTACACTTTCATTTTCTGAAAACAAGTGTCTCCATGGTCATTTATAGTCACATGTTTTCTATGTTCTTTTAATTTATGCCTTCATCTGCTCTCATTTTGCTTCCAAAATGAATGGGTCAGAAATAGCATTTTGATCATTGTACAATGCTTTCAAATAAACTGTGGTTATTAGAAGAAATATTAGCCTTTGTTTTAAAGTGTTCCAAGGAAGGATTGTCCAAGAAGATAATGAAAGTGAAGAAAACTTCAAACAGAATTTGAGTACAGAGGCATTATGTGGCATTACACAGCAATCATTTGTGAGACTATAAAATGCAACCAATCAATCAATTGGAATATGCATGAAGGTTGTTCTCATAATTACATTAATACTATCTAAAAGAAAACAATTTATAGACAGTGGCACTAGATGAGTAATTACTTTTTTTTAAACTATTCCCTGCAGTATTTTATTCAGCCCAAGTCACCGCATGGGAAAGTTATTAGTTGGGTCAGATGAATAAGCACAGACGATGATCACATAAGCCTTCTTACCTTTGGAAAGTAAACTAAAAACATTGTTTTGTGTCATTATGTCATTTTGTTATCACTTATGTCATTTCCATTAAACAATGAAGTCCTTCAGATGTCTGCATGCACTGATTGAGGGACAAAGAAAATAGCAGAGGCAGCATGGAGGAGGCTGGCATACACTACCTATGTGGTAAAGCAGCAGCTGTAGCTGAGGCAACAATACCCTAAGGTACCAAGGGACAGGGCAGCAGCAGCGGAGGCAATAGCACCTGAAGGCACCGAAAGAGGGACAGGGCAGAAATAGCAGCAGAGACAACAACACCTCACTACCCCTCCCTCTCTTATTTCTCTCTACACCCCTCCTTGTGCACTCCATTTGCCGGATAAGTTACTCCTTTCTGTGTCCTTCTTTTAAATCTTATGCCTGAGTGTCTGCTTTTAGTCTTGACTAACCTTTTCTTTTAACCAAGTCTCTTGTCCTGTATGTTTGTCTTATTAGGTTGTAAGCTTATTGAGCAGGGACTGTCTTTTTGAATGTTTGCACAGCACTGTGTATGTGTTGCGACCGTCGCTGCTCGACGTCCTCACTCCGCCCTCTTTACCTCTGTGGCGACTCCCTCCAGGTCTGATGGATGGCTGGCTGCCCCGGCATCTCCATGCCATCTCCCTCCGGCGTCCCCGGACCGGCTCGACGTTGCAGTTCTGCCATGTTGCCCGAAGGCCTAGGGCTCGCACGTGCTCTGATTGAAGTACCAGCAAGAGCGCGAACCTCAGGGGAGTCCCCCTGAGATGACATCATCTGCTTCCAATATTTAAAGGTCTCTATTTCACTATCTAACTGAGTTAGCAAGGGGATTGCTTTGACTACATCTCCCAAGCTACTTTGCCTCCTCAGGAGGCAAAGTAGCTTGGGAGATGCTTTGACTACATCTCCCAAGCTACTTTGCCTCCTCAGGAGGCAAAGTAGCTTGGGAGCGAAAAAGAGCGAGGCTCCTCAGGAGCCTCGCTCTTTTTCTTTACTTTCAGATTACAGATAGGAACCGGTACTCGCTCCTTGAGGGCCCATGTTCCTGGACACTGAAGATTCTCTACTACTTGGAAGCTATCACTGCTACAAACATTTGTGAGTTACCATCGCTCTCTCAGAGCTTTCCCTGGAACCAGGTACTCACTCCTTGAGGGCCTAAACCTTTCTAGCTCCTGAGCTTCCTTGACACCTTATGTGAGTTTTGTCATCTAGTTCTGTTCATGAACTCTGCCTACTCTGCCTACTCACTTTCTACAGTTTCTCAACAGCTCAGCCATCCTGGATCACTTTTCCAGTACCTGAGGGACTACAGCCCTGCCGGGCATATTAGCTCACTACTGCCACCTCTGGTGGTTGAGTCTGTCTCCATACTCAAGCCTAGCCAGTGGTCCCTCTCGGGATATCCTCCCAGGGGCGTGGTCATCTGCCACCGGCCCAGAGATCCACCCACAACTATATTAGATTCATTACAGATTGCTACTCCTTAGCAAGACGATATCTGAGACACTACAAGATTGCTGACTGCTCCTATTTTGCAGGACATAGAAGGATTTATGGACTTGTTTAAATCTGTTTTTGATGACCCTGCTCATATTTCTGTTGCCGGTTTTGCTTTGGTGGATTAGAAGCAAGGTAACAGATCACTGGATGAATTTGCCATAGAATTCAAGACTCTTGCAGCGGAACTTCGCTGGGACCCCAAATGTCTCAAGACTCTCTTCTGCAGAGGCCTGGATACCCGCTTAAAGGATGAGCTGGCCACTCTCCAGACACCTGACTCGCTGGACGAATTAATAGCCTTGGCCACTCAGATTGATCACTGGCTCCAAGACAAGGTTAAGGAACTCTGGCCTAAGGTGTTACTTGGGTTGAAACATACTAGTACTACCACTGAACCTCGGATGGTTCCAGTAACTTCTGCTGCTGATATAGATGAACCGATGCAACTTGGTCATGGATGCTTGACCTCCAAGGAGAGAAGATTCCGGAAGAAGTGCGGCCTATGCATGTACTGTGGTCAAGCTGGCCATGATGTCTCTACATGCTCTATTCGTCCAAAAGGACGGACGGGCAAAAGTCCTGCAGGAGAACTATTCTTAGGCCTCACTGCACCTTCTCGTATGCTCTCTCTCCCAGTCTTCTTGACCTACAGACCAGTCACGGTTCAGACTCCTGCTCTGGTGGACTCGGGGGCAGGAGGCAACTTCATTCTCAGACGACTAGTGGAATATTTGAGGATCCCCCTCATCAAGTTGAAAGATCCACTACGGTTATCCTCCATTCATGGAGAGCCCTTACTGGGAGACGTGACTTGCCAAACCAAATCAGTTACTCTCCGCACCGGAGTTCTCCATATGGAGTCGCTCTTCTTATTTGTATTGGAAAAGGCTGTGCACCCTATCATTCTGGGGTTACCTTGATTGCAAGTACACCAACCCCAATTCGACTGGGCATCTCTGGATCTCTCCCACTGGGGCCCAGAATGTTTTGGGAGATGCTTTAAGGAGATATTTATTTATTTATTTATTTATTTCAGATTTTTATATACCGGCATTCGAGACAGCAGTCACATCGTGCTGGTTCACATAAAACAGGGGTGCATAGTAAACATAACTATAACAATGGTGTTGAAAAGGCAGTTACATATAACAGGGTGATAAGAACTTGGCTGAGAAGGAAGAGAAAGGAAAGGTTATTAAAATTCACACAGGTAAACGATAGAAGATAAGGATGACCATGGTGTATTTGGAGATTAGTTAACCGAGTTGGAGATTAGTTAACCATGTTGGAGATTAGTTAACCATGGTATAGTTGGAGATTATGGGTGGCTTGGCGGTGTTCTATCAATTGGCGTCCGGGAAAGCTTGTGTGAATATCCAGGTCTTTAGTCTTTTTTTGAAAGTTGAGATGCATGGTTCTGTTCTTAGATTTCAGGGGATGGAGTTCCATAACGGTGGAATGGCAGTAGAGAAAGCCCGGTCTCTTAGTGTGCAGTGTCTGGTGGATTTGGACGGTGGTACCTGTAGTGATCCCCTGTATGCATCTCTTGTCGGTCTTGACGAATTGTGTAGTCGGAGAGGGATCTGTAGGTCAATGGGAGCCAGTTGGTTGATGTTTTTGTATGTGGTAAGAATGGCCTTGTATATTATTCTAAAGTGTATAGGCAGCCAATGGAGGCTCTTTAAAATGGGGGTTATGTGGTCCCTTCTCCTGGTATTTGTCAGAATTCGTGCAGCTGCATTTTGCACCATCTGAAGCGGTTTGGTGTATGAAGCGGGAAGGCCAAGTAGGATGGTGTTACAATAGTCTAATTTTGAAAAAATGATTGCTTGTAGAATGGTTCTGAAATCTTGGGCATGGAAAAGTGGTCTAATTCTTTTCAGCACTTGTAGTTGGTAGAAACAGTCTTTGGTGGTTTTGTTAATAGTGGCTTTGAAATTCAGGCGATTATCAATTAAGACTCCTAGGTCTCTCACTTGTGTGATTGTTGGCGTGGCTTGTTGTGCAGAGGTGATGGTGCTGTTTTCTGAGGCGATGAGCAGGAGTTCAGTTTTGCCGGAATTTAATACCAGGTTTAGGCTGGTGAGGAGGAGTTTAATTTTTTGAAGGCATTTATCCCAGTAAGCCAGAGTTTTTGCGAAGGAATCCTTAATGGGTATCAGGACCTGGATATCGTCCGCGTAAAGGAAGTGTTTGAGGTTGAGGTCGGTGAGAAGTTGGCATAACGGTATAAGGTAAATGTTAAATAAAGTAGGAGACAGGGAGGACCCCTGTGGGACTCCTACTGACGACGGGTGTTGAGAGGATTCTTTGTTCTGTATCTTGACCTTGTATCCTCTATTGCTGAGAAATGATATGAACCAAGATAGAGCTGTGCCTGAGATACCTATGGAGGCTAACTGGTTAATGAGTAATGAATGATTAACGGTGTCAAAGGCTGAAGAAAGGTCCAGTAGGATCAGTAAGAAGGCTTGACCTTTATCGAGGCCCAGGATGAGGTGATCTGTTAAGGAAATGAGGAGGGACTCCGTGCTTAGTGTTTTGCGGAAACCGTATTGTGATGGGAAAAGGAGGTTGTTTTCTTCAATGTAGTTTGAGAGTCGGGTGTTCACCAATTTCTCCATAATCTTGGCTATGAAGGGGAGGTTGGCGATCGGACGGTAGTTGTTTGGGTCATTAGGATCTAGATTAGGTTTCTTGAGTAGTGGTTTGAGAGAGGCCAATTTTAGGTAATCTGGGAAAGATCCTTGCGTTAATGAGCAATTTATGATGTCTGACAGGGATTTGGAGATGGAGTCAGGAATTGATAGAAGCAATTTCGAGGGGATGTGGTCCGAAGGGTGAGAAGATGGTTTCATTTTCCGTAGTATACCTTGGATCTCAATGGAAGAAGTGAGTTCCAGTTCTTCTAAGCGGGAATTTTTGAAGGCGGTCTGATGTGGTGTTGAAGTAGAAGCAGTGTTCGGGGGCAGTTGAGTTAGAAGTTTGCTGATTTTGTTGTTGAAAAATAGCGCTAGTTCTTCCGCTTTAGATTTGGCTTGGTTTAGAGCGATTTCTGATGGGTTTATTTGAGTGAGGTTAGAGACGTAGCTAAAGAGGGCTTTAGCGTCGAAGATTAGGTGGTGGATCTTGGATGCGTAGTAGTTCCTCTTGGATCTTAATGTATTGGATTTGTATTGGTGAAGAGTTAATTTATAGGTAGATAGAGTGATGGTGCATGGGTTTTTGCGCCATTTAGCCTCATTTTGTCTTAGCAGTAGTTTAAGCTTTCTTAGTTCTAGGGTAAACCATGGTTGCCTTTTGGAGGAGTTGGGGTGAGGTTTTTTTGTTGTTAGAGGGCATAGCTTGTTTGCTATCGATTCCGTGATGGTGTTCCAAGATCGAAGCGCTGAGTTCGGATTGGTGAAGTCTACTTGGGTGAGATGTGATGATAAGTGATTGCTAAGATCTTCTGTGGTGCATGTTTTCCTGTAAGTGAAGCAATGTGAGGGTATGTGAGATGGACTGGTATCTTTTATTGAGAATGAGGAAGTTATGAGGGAGTGATCTGACCATGGTACCTTCGTGCAGGTGGGGTGCTGGACCAGTTTGATTGCTGTATTGACGAAGATAAGGTCTAACGTGTGTCCGGCTTTGTGTGTGGGTTCGTTAACTAGTTGAGTGAAACCTAAAGTGGAGTATGCTGTGAGTAAGGCTTCGCAGTTAGGTGATAATATGGAGTTGTCGACGTGCAGGTTGAAGTCACCTAAGATTATAGCTGGGGCATCTAGATTGATAAGGGAAGTAGTTAATTCGACCAGAGGAGAGGCGTCTATTTCCAGTAAGCCTGGAGGAGCGTAGAGAAGTAAAATTTGGAGTTTATCTGACGAGAAGAAGCCAAATTCGAGTTTCGAGTCGGTGTAGGAGGAGTGTTGAGTGAATCTGAGGTCCTTTTTTGTAGCTAGGAGGATTCCTCCTCCTTTTTTTTTTCCCTGACGTGGGATGGGGAAGAAGTTGTATGTCTCTGTGGGTAATTGGTTAATTATTGCAGTGTCTGAAGGTTTGAGCCATGTCTCAGTAATTGCGCATATATCCGGTTTCACATCGATGAGATAGTCGTTTAGTATTACTGATTTCTTAGTTAGGGATTGTGCATTGAATAGCGTTAACGTAAATAGTGAAAGGCCTAGCAGTTGGGTAATGGGAGTGATCACAATTGGGGAGAGGGATTTAAGGTTGTGGTGATTGGCGTGTCGAGTTGAATGTCCTTTGGAAGGTGGACAGTGTGGGAGGATTGGGATTGGAAAGGATGGAGACATTCTTCTCAGATTGTTGGAGTGTAAGCTGGAGTGGCTGGACTGGATGCTGGATGCTAGGGTGGCTGGACTGGATGCTGCGGTGGCTATAACAGGTTTTGGCTGTAATGCAGGCAGTAAACTCCGTAGGGCTTCAGCACGTTTACTATCTGTTACTATAGTGTTGTTATGGCTGAAGTTACTTACGTGGGTATGGGTCGGGCCTCCTCGGGGCTAGTCGAAGGGGCGAGACAAAGGGGCCTGCCCCTTTGTCGCGCTCCTTCGACGCGCGGCGCACAGCGCGCGGCGCCGAAGGTGTGAGTAAATTTAAAACCCCACAGGCTGGCTCCCGATTGGAGGCGCGGTTTGGGTGGGCGGGGCTCGGCGATTTCGGCGCGATTCTGCTTTTTTTCAGATTTAAGTTGTTATTTTTGCCTGGCTGAGTGCCGCGTTATCGGCACCAAGGCCGGCTGGTTGGGGAGAGAGTAGCACTGACCTTCCCCTGGCAGGGCTCGGCGCCGATCGCGCAGGCCTTCCCCAATCGCGGCTGCAAGGCAGAGGAAATGGTGCCGGACGTCTCTGTAAATTTAAAACCCTACAGGCTGGCTCCCGATTGGAGGCGCGGTTTGGGTGGGCGGGGCTCGGCGATTTCGGCGCGATTCTGCTTTTTTTCAGATTTAAGTTGTTATTTTTGCCTGGCTGAGTGCCGCGTTATCGGCACCGAGGCCGGCTGGTTGGGGAGAGAGTAGCACTGACCTTCCCCCGGCAGGGCTCGGCGCCGATCGCGCAGGCCTTCCCCAATCGCGGCTGCAAGGCAGAGGATATGGCGCCGGACGTCTCTGTAAATTTAAAACCCCACAGGCTGGCTCCCGATTGGAGGTGCGGTTTGGGTGGGCGGGGCTCGGCGATTTCGGCGCGATTCTGCTTTTTTTCAGATTTAAGTTGTTATTTTTGCTTGGCTGAGTGCCGCGTTATCGGCACCGAGGCCGGTATCGCCTGTTATAGGCACACCTGCGACCCCAGCAGTACTGGGGTTGCCGCTCCAGTACCCCCCCATCAGGGATATATTTTCCAAAGAAGTAGTTGATGTTATTCCTCCACTGGAGCCGTATGACTGTGCCATAAGACTGAAGCCCAACACTGAGTCACCAAAGGGTAGGATGTACCCTCTCTCAGCTTTTGAGAATAAAGCAACGTCGGAAAACATGGAAGAAAATCTCCAGAAGGGCTTTTCCCTACCATCAGGGTCGTCAGCTGGTGCAGATTTTTGCTTTGGGGGAAGAGAAGACGATACTATACTTAGTGAATGTTATTCAATATTTCTAGATGAAGACGATACTATACCTAGTGAATATTTTTCAATATCTCAAGAACCGTATTCACAGATCATTAACACTAGAGTATCTCTGTCACGCTCATTTCACTCGGAAGATGTGCCTGATGAATCACAGCACATAATAGATCCGAAGAAGATATCTCTAGCAACCAGCCAGTCTGTTTCCGCTGGTGATGCCACCATCTCTCATCCAGCAACTTCTACTGGAGAGTCAACTTTAGAAGTGGGTCTTGGACGTACCTTAACATCACCACTTCCACTGAAACCTTCAGTGACGTCCACAGCAGCTCAATCCATTACTGCTGATATCATCAATAACACTCTGCAAGATTCTTCCAAATCTCAAGATCCACCTGTCATCAATGCAGAAGACGACTTAGAAGTTAAGACCAAAGAGATTCTGGATGTTCATAACAGAGGCAAGACTTTTGAATACCTTCTGATTTGGGAAGGCTTCGGCCCTGATTTAATCTCTTGGGAGCCTCAGACCAATATCTTGGACAAAGAGATGCTTCATCAGTTCTACCTCACGCATCCTTCTAAACCTAAGCCTGGTACCCGAAGAGGAGATCACCATTTGAAGGGGGGTACTGTTGCGACCGTCACTGCTTGACATCCTCATTCCGCCCTCTTTACCTCTGTGGCGACTCCCTCCGGGTCTGATGGATGGCTGGCTGCCGCGACGTCTCCATGCCGTCTCCCTCCAGCGACCCCGGACCGGCTCCGCCAAGTTGCCAGAAGACCTAGGGCACGTGCCTGCGTGCACTCTGATTGAAGTACCAGCAAGAGTGTGAACCTCAGGGGCGTCCCCCTGAGATGACATCATCCACTTCCAATATTTAAAGGTCTCTATTTCACTATCTAACTGAGTTAGCAACGGGATTGCTTCAGCTACATCTCCAAAGCTACTCTGCCTCCTCGGACTTACCAGAGGTACCCGTTCCTCAGGGGCCTCGCTCTTTTTCTTTACTTTCAGATTACAGATAGGAACTGGTACTCGCTCCTAGAGGGCCCATGTTCCTGGACACTCTGAAGATTCTGTACTGCTTGGAAGCTATCACTGCTACAAACATTTGTGAGTTACCATCGCTCTCTCAGAGCTTTCCCTGGAACCAGGTCCTTGCTCCTCGAAGGCCTAAACCTTTCCAGCTCCTGAGCTTCCTTGAGACCTTATGTGAGTTTTGTCATCTAGTTCTGTTCATGAACTCTGCTTACTCTGCCTACTCACTTTCTACAGTTTCTCAACAGCTCAGCCATTCTGGATCGCTGTTCCAGTACCTGAGGGACTACAGCCCTGCCGGGCATATCAGCTCACTACTGCCACCTCTGGTGGTTTCAAAAACCTGTTTGATAAAAGAACTAATGTGTGTCTGTCTCCATACTCAAGCCTAGCCGGTGGTCCCTCTCGGGATATCCTCCCGGGGGCGTGGTCATCTGCCATCGGCCCAGGGATCCACCCACAACTATATCAGATTCATTACAGATTGCTACTCCTTAGCAAGATGATATCTGAGACACTACAAGATTGCTGATTCCTCCTTGTTTAGGAGCCATTAATAACAGATTGCTACTCCGCAGTCTAACTAACAGCAGATTTACATCAGTATGTCATGTAGCACTATAGAAATGTTAAGAAGTAGTAGTAGTAGACGTAGAGGGGAACAGGGCAGAAGTAGCAGCAGCAGCAGCAACAACAGCATCCAAAGACACTGAGAGATGATTAGAACAGCAAAAATAGGAGTAGATGCATCCAAATCCAAAGGCACCGAGAGAGGGACAGGACAGCAGCAGTAGAGGAAACATCACCAAGCAATAGTTCCTCAAGGCGCTAATAGAGAAATGGGCCAACAGCAGCAGTGGCAATAACATCCCGAGGCATTGAGATGGACAAGAGACCAGCAGTAGAAGAAATAGAGAGGGGGAGGGGCAATGAAAATTAAACCTGAATATATGCACTTGGGGGCTAAATTTGTAAGATTGTGTATAAGAAAGTCAGTAAATACATGCGGACGTACTGTACATGGGTCACTTTGAAAATTATCCCACCAAATCTGCTCACACAAGTTACCCCTTGCTAAGTCATCTATACAGATATTTTGTGAAACTTATGTGCACACCTTTTAAAATCCAAAAATAGGTGGACAAGTTTAAACACCTCCCTAACCTACTCCCAAAATACCTCCACTCAGTCTGGGTAAACTTACTCGCAAATTGGGCAAGAAATTTTTGTAAAAATCCATTTCTGCACATAAAACATTATTTTACCCACAGAAGTTTGTTTGGAAATTACTCACATACATGTCTTGTTGTATCTACAAGTAATCTTTTTTTGTTTTCCAGGAAAAAGTGGCACATAGTTGGATGTAATTGGAAATAATGTACTGACCTTGTTTGGAAAGCCGAGCACTCAGTGAACAACAGCAGACCTCGTGCCTTTTATTATGTAAGTATACTATAATGTTATTTGATACTGGGTGTTACATAAATCTGTATTTTCACTCCTGGGGAGCTTTAGGATATGTAATATGTGTTTAAATGTGGCATGGTAATAATTCACTAATAATGGGTGCCATGTAGAGGAAAAAGGGCAATATTACTGACCTAATAAATATAAAATATGGCTTATGTTTTCAACAGCTTGAGAATGAAATGAAAACTGAATATCTGATGCACCTGTGAAAACATATTTGATCATAATGGCAAGAACAACATTCTTAGTGTGGGATTCATATTTCATAACTTTTGTTCAAACAAGAAAAAATGATTATAATGTTAAGTATTTCCTGAATTTATTTTGATGGATGACAGACTTAAGTGTCTTTCATTCATTAAAGTACAGATTTGTATAATTTAATAAATGAATTTAATGCACAGATGTTTGGAATTGCTTTATTAAAGTGCACATTAATCATCTTCTTTATAAACTGTCCTCTTTCATATTTTAAAAGAAATTTGCAGAAACCCAAAACGTTATTAGATACATATGCTCTTGTCTAGTATTGAGTATCAGATACATGGTTTGAATCATGTCAGGTAATCAAACATTTTTTTTGGATTAATGAATTCTTAAACAGAAAGATTTTGTAAAGGAAATTGTTTATGGATTTTGTCAATGAGCATTTCACAATGGATTCATTTTTCAACTAAAAATAACCCTGGAATTATATATGGAAATTGTATTGTCTGTCAAAAGTAAACTGCAAAGTAAAGGCAATAGATCTAACATTTAATTAGATGCTCTATAAATGTGCAAGTCCTTAATTAGCTAATCAAAGGGGCTTACTCAAGAGTTTTTTTCCCCACACATGATTTATATATACCTTTATCCTATTCCCATTTAGTTATTTCTTCTTCAAGCTGAAGAACCCTAACTTGTTTAGCTTTTCTTCATATGGGAGCCATTGTATCCACATAACCATTTTTGTTGCCCTTCTCTGTACTTTTGCTAGTTCTGTTATATTTTTTTGAGATGAGATTACCATAGATCTACACAGAGGCATTATGATATTCTAAGCTTTATTCTCCATTCCTTTCTGAACAATTCCTAACATTCTAGTTGCTTTTTGGATTGCTGCTACAAAATGAACTGAGGATTTCAATGTATTGTCCACAATGACTCCAAAGTCATTTTCCTGAGTGATAACCCCTAATATTGTGCTATGTTACACTACCTTGATGGATTCCTGTTTGTGGAACGAGATAGGTCAGGTTGTACTAGGACTTATTAGGAGGCATTCAAGGAGAAGGCAGGGGACATAAGAAACCCTTTGGCATTGAACCAAATGGAAGGCCCACAACAGATTAATATTTTTGGCCATAGAGCTTAATTCATCATCGTTTATTTATGACATGCTTTCCAGCTGGAGAGGTTAAAGTGAGTTACAGATAGTCTTGTTCTATATGGTAAAACACAGTAGACTTACTCATGTTACAGATGTACAATGAGTTACAGACATTTGAACCTCTGGGTGGGCAAACCCTAATAAAAGTCCCAAAGGCACACAATAATAAAATATAGACCTTACTTTTCCATGGATAGCTTAACTTCTGAGTGGTCCAGGCTTACTGTGGGGGAAGCATAGCTTCAAGGCCTTTTTGTATTAACCAAAATACACAGCCCTTTTTTAGTCCCTGGAAACAGCACTGATAATCTCCATAGTCTAGAGCAGTAATGTGGTTTTCAAACTTCTTTACTGATAGTTTAGATGTTAAATAAAATTGATGAACAATAATGAATTGCTCTCTGCTTTAATGCCAAGATGTAACAGGGAATTGGACTCAAACAGCAATCAACAAGGGTCCTGACTTTGATGGTCTGGGAAACTGATAATTATAAAGGTGACTTGTATGGTGCAGTAGTTACTACCATAAGCTTGCTGGGTGGACTGGTTGGACCGTTTGGTCCTTTTCTGCCGTCATTTCTATGTTTCCATGAATAAAATGATTAATAAATTTGTGACCTCACTCTTCTAATAAAGTATTTGCATTTATGGAAGCAAATTCACTAGCAATGTATCTCCTTCTTTTCAATTGCTCAGATAGAAGAAAGTGTAATCCTTCCAACTCCCCAATTTATTTGAAGCTTCTCCCCACTGTAGAATGGTTCGTATTTAGTCACAGCTATATATAAGAATACAGCAATTCTCAGTAGTGATACCACTCATGCAGTCTTCTTCACACGGAATGATGAATCCTGGACTAAATTCTTTGTGAAGGCTTACCAAGGCTCTCACAGAAAAGATTTCCAAGAATAGATCAAAAAGCACAAAAATGGGTCACAATAACAGGTTGATCCAAGATAGGTAAATCATGAAAATCCTCTTAAATAAAATAAAAATAATTATCAGGAGGCAGGCCATACTGCCTTCTGAAAGATCAACCCAAAATTCCATGCCCTAAGATGGTGGCAAGGGATTATAAAGTTTCAAATATATGACATCTCGTTTTCCCATATGGGGGAGTCAACATCCAAACCCCTATTCTCTGAACCTCCCCGATTACACTCCGTTTTGGTAAGGAAAATAAGGGTTCCTTAAATATACAATAGTTCCTGCTAACTAGGACAATGTATCATAGCTGGTTGAGTATAATACAGATGCTGGATAGAGTTCAGTACAGTACTGCTACTAGTTAGGACCGAGTACAATAAAAATATTAGAATTCATTACAACATTGATTATATAACAATTAGAAGGGTTCTATTTGGTTAAGACAGGTTAAATATGAGGTTCTTTGTGGCTGAGAGGTAAATATTTTGGTGGATTAGTATTGTGCAGAAGGGATAAAGGGGCTAGTTTAGCAGGACTTATGTAACTGATTGGTACTGAAGACTGATTTTAAAAAGCCAGGTTTTCAAATCTGATGTAGGGAGAAAGAGAGTTATTTTGAGTTGGGATGAATCTTACGAGGTTCCTTGTGTTGATGAAGTATATTGCTCTGGGGAATGGCATGACTAGGTAAGCTTTTGCCAAAGAATGAAGGGATTGGTCAGGTATGTATAGGGTTAGAAATGTTTTGAGGTAGGTCGTACTAATCCTTTTTTGTAGGCAAGAGTTAAGAGCTTGAATTTGGTACAGTAGAATGTTGGGAGTCAATATAGGGATTTTAGAATCAATGTTATATGATTAAATTTATTTGCATTCATTGTCAGGAAGGCTGCAGAATAGTATATGAGTTGTAAGTGGTAGGTAAGAGTTTTAGGGAGTTCAGCATAAAATTAGTTGCAGTAGTCTAAGCAGGAGACACAGTGGCTTGAACAGCAGTTGCAAAGGCAGTGTAATCCAGGAGAGGGTGATGCTGGTGGAGGTGGAAGAAGGTTATTTTGGTCACCACTTAGATGTGAAGTTTAATGTTTAGTTGGGCGTCTAAGATGAAGCTCAGGGTTCAAGCTTGAGAGCTAAGGGTTTGTGCTGTTCCAACGAGGATAACCTTCAGATGAGGATGGATTGGTTCATGTTTCCTGATCCATTTCTGTCTTTTATTGGGGTTTAAACTAAGCTTATTTTGATGTAATCAGCATGCCACTTTGTCCAGACAATTGTTGAGGTTGGTGATGGCGGTGTCTTGGTTTGTAGTCAGATCAGTAATTGGAGATTGTTAGCATAGGAGTAGTATATGATTTGATAGTCTCTGATAAGTTTTTCCAATGGAGCCATATAAATGTTAGAGGGTGGGTTACAGGATGAAGCCTTGTGGAACACCATAGGAGAACAGTTGTGTTTCGGAGATAGCTGTTTCCAGAAATATAGCCTGGGTACGATTGTGAAGGAAAGAAACGAGCCATGTAAGTGCAGGGCCCTGTACTAAGTCCTTAGGAGGGGATGTGAAGATTGTAATCTATGGTGTCAAAAGCTACTGATTACTTGTGATCTAGACAGAGTCAGAGTTCATCCATCAGGTTAATAAATGTTATGTCTATGTTGATTGACCAGCTGCTAGGTTGATGGGAGTCTAGTGCATTGGTTGTGATCATATATTCAGAAAACTGCATTAGAACTTCCTTTTCAATAATCTTGCTTAAGAAAGGGAGGTTTGAGACTGAGAGGTAGTTATTTGGATCACTGGGTTGAGGTTGGGTTTTTTCAGTGTAGGCCATATTATTGCTCTTATAAGGCAGCTTGGCAGAAGGGTTTCTGCAAGTGGTTTCTGCAAGTATTGCTGATAGTCTGGATGTGGTGTGATAGTCGGGACTTGGCTTGTTTGATTAGCCAAGATTAGCATGGGTTTTCTAGTAATGTAGTGTAAAGTAGGGAGTCAATGTTTCCTATTTGCAGTGGGATAAGGTTTATCAAGCTTTCTGTGTTTATGGTAGGATTTCTGTTGATATCTTCTCCAGATCGGACTGGATATGTATGGTTTTCTCTGTAAAAAATGGAGCTAATTTATTGCTGTCAGTTTCTGTTGTGAGAGTCTGGGGTAGAGGTGGTGCAGTTCTCAAGTGCTTATTTATGATGTGAAATAGTTATCTGGGTAATTTTTGTGTTTGGTTGAATTCATTAAAATGGAAACAAGAATAGCCAAAGAAAACCTGGCAGCCCTAAAGTAGCTAATCAAAGGAACAATTAAAGAAAAAAAAAAAAGGCCACATTGAGACAAATTTGATCTCTAATAGTGAATTGAATTTTACATGTAATATTATGACACTGAGGAGGGCATTCACTAATGGGTCAATTTTAAAAGTTGGTCGCACAAAAATGGCCACATATGTGTGATGCGGTGCAGTGCGAGGGGCTCTTACCCCGATGGGAGAGGCGCCGATTGCACAAGCCCAGTGGCATCCAGAGGGCAGGAAAAGGCAGTGGTGTCCAGAGGGCAGGAAAAGGCATTGTACAAATCTACTCCTTTTCATCACTTATAAGGGCAATAATTCTTTACAGATATTGATTTTACTATGAATACCTCTGAATGTGTCTGTAACAACACCTCCCCTAATCCCAACCCACCTCCCAAAAACCCACCCCGATTCAAAGAGCCCCTCTAGAGTGGTACATATATATAGCATGTTAGAGTGACTCCATATAGAGTCTCTCTCTCTTTCTCCATACATGTGTTCCTTAGAATGCCCATTTTCATTTTCTGCCTCCTTATTCTGGATGCACATACATGTGTGCCCTTCCCAGCTTCTTAAAATTAAAATTTCTCGCGCACAGCCCACATACATGTGTATGTGGCCATTTTTGCGCAAACAACGTTTTTAATATCTACTTCTATGTTATAGGTTCTTAATAGGGATGCACATTCATTTGAAACAAATGCTAAAAACAGGATAAATGAAGCCATTTTCAGTTTGTTCTGAATGGAACAAATTGAAAATGGCCTCTCATGAAAATACCTAAATATAATTTTGATGTCACTCTGAAAGGATGTGCTGCCATTTTTAAACAAAAGAAGACAGGGTAAGAACAAGTGGGCTTTACTCCTGCACTTTACAATGCTGCTGCTGCTCCCAGATCCCTATGGGAGGAGTAAGTGGGAGACAAGGAGGTCCCCTAACCTGGCAATGTTTTAAAGAAGTGGGAGGGGGGCTAAGTCTCAGCTGGGCCCGGCTAAACCCAGCCAGGTAGGCCCAGTCCTGATTAATTTTGGCAGTAGGAAGTGGCTCAGAGGGGCCAGGGAGATCCCAACTGAATCCAGCTGGGCCCCCGACTTGTCTTGGAGCAGGAGAGGGTGAGAGGCACATTTTTGTTGTTTAAAAGATGTTTTGGGGGAATTTAATGGTTTTTTTTAATTCCATTTGTTAAACAAACTGAACAGAAAGAAACATTAAATAAACCAAAAAATGAACCCCCACCCTTTATGAAATGAAAAAACAAACCAAAACAAAAATCTTGGGCCTGCACATCCCTATTCGTAATACATAAAATCCAGCTCAAAGCAAAAAGGGAAATATTTGTGAAAGCTCTGGGGAAACCTCATATAGTGCCACTAGGGGCTAAAAGCTTAAGTATGCAGCTCTAGAAGGTGCTAGGGCTTTTTAATCATTGGTAACCCAGAGTGAATGATTCTTTCTTAGAAGCTATCATGTCACATAGGTGAAAAAAGTCCACTTAGGACGATTTGTGTTTTATATTACCAGTTCTGTAGTTTACAATCAGGTTGTGCCAGACTTCATGCATAGAGAATCTTATGCTGTCCGTGAGCTGTCCGACATTGCAATGTTTCAGAAGACAATCCTTCTTCAGGGAAACAGGATTTGCTAGATGCCGGCGATTGACTGGTAGATAACCTAAGGCAATATATGACAAACAACCCTTTCAGAGATGTATAACATCTTTAACATAGGCAGAGTTGGATATGTTAGGATACCTACTTGGTCTGATGCAGGTCGGTCAATGAGTCGGTGAGACAAAGACTTCAAACATGCTGAAGAAATGTAAAAATTAATCGGTCAACATTTGTTGAGAATTGCAAAGTTCAACGGATATAGTAAACTTAAACATCGAGAACTTACATGGGCGGTGAAGACCTACTGCATCCAATGAGTCTGTCATGGACAGTGACCTGCTGAAAGACACTGACATTTAAAGTGAAAAAATCCCGCCGATTTCAGGGATTGACAAGCGGATATGACATCAATGTCTCTAAAAAAGGACATATACGTCAGACGGTGGCCATTTTGGAAAGGCTGGGGAAGCCTAACCTTCCTTAAATGGGTATCTACATCATCTGGTGGCCATATTGAAACAAAAGGAGGAATAAATGTGGGCATTTAAACCAAAGAGTACCATCCTACTTTCTCATTGAAACCTGCAGGTTCAATACATTGTAGCCAGAAGATCCACTGGTCCTTAAAATTGAGAATCGATTACCTCTCCCCACCATGCCACGGGTGGGGAACGTGCTCAAATATCAACCACTTAAAATCTTCAAAAGAATGATTAAAAGTGATACAATGTTGTACAGTGGGTGCTTTGATGTCATTATTGATACGGCTTTTGTGGATTCTCAATTTTTTTGTATTTATACGATTTCATCCCTAGTTCATAACATCTGTACAAAGTTTATGGCCAGTATTACAGTTGATTTCCAAATCAATATATTCTTCTTTCCATTTACCTTTAAATTCTCCTGTTTGCCCCATTGTTTTGTATAATGTAGGGTTATGTAAATGTTTGAGAATATATTTAAATGCATCATTGCGCTGATTGATGTATGGGCAAGAATATTTGGCTTCTTAGTAATGCTGACATCACAGTTTAAGTATCCATCATGTGCTTTATTCTCCCTATTTCAGATGTTGCTGATATCAAGTGACTAACCTTAGACACTGAAAAAGAGATAATTAAGCTCTTGCATATTGTAATGAAGCTGATAATATATTATGTACTGGAGAGCTGGGAACAATCTTCAAACCTGTGTAAACAGGGTTTAATTGGCTTCTCCAAGATCTTTGGGGGCCTTTCAATCAGCATTTACAAATGCAAGTTTCAATCATTTTCAATCACCCGTGTTAGCAAATAACATTTTGCTGCAGATGTTTCTGAGTAATAAAGTTGAATAAATCATGCTCTTTGTGCTTTTCTTTACATATGGAATTCCTGTGGAGTAATATAAAGATAAGTGCTTTCTTTTTTTGTTACCCTTTTGTTATAGTTTTTAAGTTAATTGAAGGTTGCTTAATTTTTTTATTTATTGTTTAGTGAGTATAAGATACAATTATTGTCCTTGTTAATATATTAAATACACCATGAGTCCTGCAGAATGTCATTGTTATAATGATGCACTAAATAATGAAGATATTAAATAATGAAGGTACTGTATGTATTGGGGCATGTATTTTCAGGTTTGAGAATCTGTTCAATTGATGGTGTGGGACTGCATTGTATTTTTGATCTTTTATCATTTGTTTTAGTTGTGTGAGTTGTTTTATTTATATATTGTCATTTGTGTAACATGGTGTGATTATACTGTATATTTTATGTTTAAACATTTTTATTGTTTTTTTCAAATAACAACAAATACAATCAGGTGAAGTCGGGTGTGTTTCTGAGCCCTCTCCAGAACAAAACCACCACCAACGTTAATAATGAAGTATCTCCCCTCCCATCCTGCCCTCCCCCCCTCCATAACAGTGAGTCCGTGTATATCAATATACCATTAACCGTACCCTCTGCCCGGTACCATATGGTGGGAAGGAAATAGTTCAGTCATTTACTACAAGGCTACGTGCCTGATGCGAAAAGGATTGAATATAAGGGTGCCAAACTTCCAGAAAGCGTCGTCGTCTTTGAGGAGCCGCCCGACACGCCAGGTTCTCCATAGTCATCATGGCATGCAGACTATTGCGCCAGGCCCAAAAAGACGGGGCATCTGTGGATCTCCAAATAGAAAGTATCACCTTCTTCCCTACAAGGCAAGCCTTGTGAAGAAATAGGTGGGAGCCAGGCTCTCGAATCCTAATCGTGGAAATACAGCCAAACAGCACCCACAGGGGGGAAACCGGGAATGCGGCATACAGCAAGTCAGCTAAATAGGCTGCCACACATTGCCAGAATCGTTGTATGGGAGCACATGTCTAGAAAACATGAGACAGGGAACCCTTAACATGGCCACCACGGGTAAAGTTCGCCGATGGAGCTATAGTAAGATGAAAGGCCATATTCGGCGATACATAAACCCGGCTGAGAAATTTAAATTGTAATTCCCTGTAGTACATATTATTCGAGATCCTGGCTATCCGCCTGAAACACTCCCGAATGATAAATTGAGTAACCACAAATTCTCCATCACCATTCCAACAAGTTTCTAAAAGCGCACACATGTCCACTACTAAACCCCTACGTAAAATCTCATATTACATTGATAAAGATGGAGCTTCTGCCCTCTCAAAGTGGAATACCCGGTCTAAAACATGGAACAGTGAGGGATACCTAGTTTCTGCTGGTAGGGCTTTTATATAATGTCCTATCTGCAAATAGGGGAGTGGGTGTGTGATTCCAAACCCATAAGTGGTCTGGAACTCTTGAAAAGAGAGAAGCACTCCCTCCGTTGTTAGCAAGTGGCCCAAATGTGTAATGCCCCGAGACTCCCATGTATGAAAGCTGGAGGATTGGGTTCCCGGATTGAAATCTGCATTGCCCACTACTGGGAGAAAATAAGCACATATAGGTTCAATCTTTAGGAGTTTGGACAGCCATCTCCACGTTTGCCTTAGTGGACGTATCAATGCAGTATGGGGAATAAAAGTGGGAAGGTGGGTCGATCTGGCCTGCACCACATATGCCGGGGCTAATGGGTGTAGCACTGCCCTGTCTGCGTTTAAAGGTGTATGGTTCGGCTTGTCTATCAACCAATCTTTAATAATTCTTAGGTTACAGGCCAGGTTGTATGCCTCCAAATCAGGTAGGCCAAGACCATCCCAGCCCCATCTGGCTTTCAGCCATGATAGTGGAATCCTAGCTAGGTAGAGGGATAGGCCAGGGCAGAGGATTTGGACTCATTCAGTTTCAAGCCCGAGAACATCCCAAAGTCCCAGACCACGCGTAATAAGGTGGGTAAGGAGTTTAGGGACTCTGTAAGAAAAACCAGCAGGTCGTTCGCAAATGCCATACTTTTAAAAATATGCGCGCCGAACCGTACCCCCCTAATCTCTCGATTTTGGTGTATGGCTAAAAGAAGGGGTTCCAACTGCAATATAAACAGTAAAGGTGAGGGTGGGCATCCCTGCCTGGTGCCCCGAGCCACGGCAAAGGGTTACGAGTGCACCCCGTTCGCTAGGATAATTGCCTTGGGATCTGTATACAAAAGCCTTATAGCCTGCAAGAAAAAAACCAGTAAACCCCATTCTCTGCAATAAATTAAAAAGATAATGCCATTCCACCCAGTCAAAGGCCTTTTCAGCGTCAAAATTAATAATAAGATGGGGAGTGTCCATTTGGCGGCACATGGTCATGGCTGTCAAGACCCGGCGGATGTTGGCTAGCGCATAGCGCCGACTCACAAAACCCACTTGATGGTCTCCAACTAAGGAGGGGATAATAATAGCTAGCCTATCTGCTAAGATTTTGGCCAATACTTTGATATCCAAATTTAATAACGATATGGGGCGATATGATTCAGGAAGGAGGGGATCCTTGCCTCCCTTCGGTATAAGGGTAATAAGCGCAAAATTTTCATGCACCGGAAAGGATCCCCGAGCAATCAGGTCCGTGAACGCCGCAGGCAAGGGGCCGGCTACTTGATCTATTATGGATTTATAGAACTCTGCGGTATATCCATCGGATCCCTGAGCCTTAAGGGGCCTAGCACGTCGTATGGCCAAGCGAACCTCATCTTCCGAAACTGGTTGGTTTAATTGCTCCTGCTGTTCACTTGTTATGCTCGGGAGAGGCAATGAGGAACAGAACCGCTCATAGACCTCATTGTTGCTATCCTCCGAGGAATATAAGGCTGAATAGAAGTCTCTAAAACATTTTAATATAGCAGGTGTATCCTGGAGCACCGCAGTGGTAGATGACTTTAACGCTGGAATGTTTCTATTAGTGCGCGCAGATCGAATCAAATTAGACATCATACGTCCCATTTTATTTGTGTATTGATAGAGTTGAAATTGATAATATAGAAAACTCTTTTTTGCTCACTGATGAATAAGAGAATTTAGTGCCGCCTGGACGGCGTGGTACGTATCCCGTGCCTGAGAAGTCGCCGCGAAAATCAAATTAATCCGGGCCTTCCTTAATTGCGCATGCAATGTAAGGATTCATTTGTTAAAAACCTGTAGTCTATAACAGCGGTTCTCAACCGGTGCGTCGCGACACACTAGTGTGTCGCCAAGCACCGGCAGGTGTGTCGCGTGGCTCCCAGTCCCTCCCGCTGCTCGTTCTTCCCTGCTGCCGTTGCCGCCGGGCTATCAGCACGTTCAAGCCCAGCGGGAACGGCAGCGGTGCAAAAAAAAAAAAAGCTGTGGCATCCGCGGCTGGCCTTTTCTTCTTCCCGCGCCTGCATTCCCCCCCCGGACCCGGAACAGGAAGTGGTGCGCGGGAAGAAGAAAGGCTGTGCCGCAAGAGAACCCACGCCTCGCGCGCCATCACGGCACACATGGGGAAGCGCTGCTGCGGCCGTATGGCCAACCGGTCTTCCTGTTCGGGGGGGGGGGAGCGGAAGCGCCGCGTGCAGCTTCCGCTTCCTCCCCCAATGCAGGAAGATCAGCTGCCTCTCCTGCTGCCACCCGTTCTCCTGCTATCTTCGGGCGTCGGGCCGTATCGTCCGTCGATCTTCCTGCTTGGGGTGGGGGAGCGGAAGCGTCGCGCACAGCTTCCGCTTTCTCCCCCAGAGCAGGAAGATCAGCTGCCTCTCCTGCTGCCACCGGCCTCCTGCTATCTTCGGGCGTCGGGCCGTATGGTCCGCCGATCTTCCTGCTTGGGGGGGGGGAGGGAGGAAGCGGACGTTGTGCGCTGCGCTTCCGCTACCCCCCCCCCCGACAGGAAGTTCGGACGCCCGAAGATAGCAGGAGTCCGGTGGCAGCAGGAGAGGCAGCTGATCTTCCTGCTCTGGGGGAGAAAGCGGAAGGGAAAGGAGAGAGCAGCATGAGCCTCCTGCGATCGATGGAATTCTTCCTTCTTGGCCTGCGGGGGCTGGAGGAGCAGCTACCGTTTGTGCTGGGGGGGGGGGGGGAGAGGAAGTGAGTGACAAAAAGAGAGAGAAGCAGCCAGCCAGCCTGTGTGTAAGTGAGAGAATGTGTGTGATTGAGAGCCTGTGTGTAAGTGAGAGAATGTATTTGATCGAGAGTATGTGTGTGATTGAGAGAAACTGGTCAGAGAGCTGATGTATGTGTATACGTGAGAGACAATGAAAGTGACTGCTCAAGGAGATGACTGATGTGTATGTGAGAGTGTGAGACAGTCAGGGATGTGTGTGTGTGAGAGAGAGAGAGAGAGAGAGAGAGAAAGCATGGAAGTGAGAAATCTGGGTATGTGAGAATGCATGGGAGTAAGAAGCCTGGTGTTGTGGGGGTGTATGTGAAAGAAAGCATGGGAGTGGGAAGCCTGTGTGTGTGCATGTATATGAGAGAGACTGGTTGGTAAGGTGACGGTGTGACTGGTGTGTATGTGAATGTGAGAGAGAGAATGTGATTCAGGGAATGAGAAGCCTGTGCACGTGGAGAGCGAGCATGGAAATGAGAGAGAGACTGGGTGTGTGTGTGTGTAACAGAGAAAGTGATTATGGGAATGAGAAGCCTGTGCATGTGAAGAGAGTGAGCATGGGAGTGAGAACCTGGGTGTGTGAGAGACACAGCATGGGAGGGAGAAGCCTGTGTATGTAAGACAGAACATGGAAGTGGGAAGCCTGTGTGTGTGTGTATGCATGAGAGAGATCAGTTGACGGGTGTGTGTGAGAGAGAGAGAGAGAAAGTGATTATGGGAATGAGAATCCTGTGCAGGTGAAGAGTGGGCATGGGAGTGAGAAACCTGTGTGTGTGTGAGACACAGCATGGGAGTGAGAAGCCTGTATATCTGAAAGAGAACATGAGAGTGGGAAGCCTATGTGTGTGTGTATATGCATGAGAGAGATCAGGTGACTGGTGTGTGTGTATGTGGGAGAGAAAGAAAGTGATTATGGGAATGAGAAGCCTGTGCATGTGGAGAGAACAAGCATGGGAGTGAGAGACTGGTGAGTGTATGTGAGAAAGAGAAAGTGATTATGAGAGTGAGAAGCCCATATATGTAAGTGGAACACGGGAGTGGGAAGCCTGTGTGTGTGTGTATGGCATGAGAGAAACTGTTCAGGAAGGTGACTGGTGTGTTTGTCAAAGACTGGGAGATGATTGGTGTGTGAGAGACAGAAACTGGTCATGGGGGCATGACTGGTATGGTGTGTGTGTGTGTGAGAGACATGGGCCCTAAGGAAGAGGACCATGAGTATAGAGCTTAGCCACTACTGCTGCTTCTGGTGTGTGCTACAGCCTGCATGGAAGAGGAGTAGGAAAGCTGCTGGAGGGGGTAAGTAAAGGTGGCTTTTTAAGTTTATTTTTCTTGATTGACTGCTATTTTAATTATTTAATATTATGTGATGTGTCTGCTTTTTTTGAAATATTTTATTGGTGTTTGGAGAATTTTTAATAGTTTTTATGAGTTTTTAATTGTTGGATGTTATTCTGTTCATAGTTGTTGTGAAACATTTATTCTGCTTATTAGTATAGTTTTACAATTATTTCTGTGTGGGGATCTATAGCTGCTTGCTAGTTCTGTTTTCCTAATAAGAGATGTATTGGTTTTTAGGGCCTGATTTAATATTTGTAGTGTTGTCTTTTCATAGATAGGGTTGCTCCTGTTTGAATGTATTCCATAATACAGGTGTAACTGTGTGTGGATTAGTTTATGTGCAGATCCTGGGAGTATGTTAGGTCGGTTCTGTGTCTGTTACAGAGATATTTTACTAGCATGTAAGTGTTTTATCAGTCTTATTTGTTGCGTTTTCTCAAGAGGACATGCATTGGTGGTAAACTGCTGTCTTTTCATAAGTAGGGCTATTGAGCCTGAAAGTAGAAGGAGTTTGAGTTGCTGTTACTGAGATGACACCAGAACCAGAATATCTTTTTTGTAGAGTGAGTTGAACGGGGAATGTCATAATTCTGCTTTACATCCATTATTGTGGATCAGGGGGGTTCCCGTGGATGCAAACTGTACATTTACATCTAGCCCTGTGATGATCATGGGTCAGTGTGTCACGCATGTGAGAACCATCTGTCAGGTGTGTCCCGACAGAAAAAAGGTTGAGAACCACTGGTCTATAAGATAAATAGGAGTTTATATCACCCCTTAATACCGCCTTCGCCGTGTACTAAAACAGAGCCGGTTGGGCTGTGTGAGACTGGTTAAGGTCAGCATAATCCTTCCATTTGGCCCGAAGATAATCACAAAACTGTGTGTCATTAGCCAAGAAATAAGGATAGCACCACAATTTTACCCCAGAGTGCCCGCCCGAAAATTGAAAGTCCATCCAAACCGGCACGTGGTCAGAGATCACGATATTTTCGATTTCCGCGGTCTGGATCATAGGAAATGCATGACTGCTAACTAGGAAATAATCTATCCGTGAATGAGATGTGTGAGCTCGGGATATATGGGTGAAATCACGCTCTGTGGGATGAAGAAGTCTCCAAGCATCCAACAGGTGTAACCTATTTTCCAGGAATTGCGGACCTCTGTCCTGACCCAAGTCATGCCGACGGGGAGGAGAAACATCAAGCATCACATCTCGTACAGTGTTAAAATCTCCTCCAACAATCAATAGGTCCATTAGGTACGGGATTAATTGAGAGTAAAATCCTCTGAAAAAGGCAGGACTATGGCTATTAGGGGCATAGACATTGCATAACACGACAGTTTGGCCATAGAGCTCAGTAACTAAGATGATATAACGGCCCTGAAGGTCCGCTATTTCTTTGATAAATTTGAGAGGAAGCCACTTGTGAATCAAAATGGCTACACCCGCCGACTTCGAGGTAGCCGAAGCAAACCTCACCTCCACCACCCAATCTCGTCGTTATTTACTATGCTCAACATTGGAGAGATGAGTCTCCTGTAAATAAGCCAGCTGGGCCTGTTTTTTCCTTCAATAAAGTGAGTATATTAGTACGCTTAATAGGGGAGTGCATCCCACAGACATTCCAGGTGACCTCATGAGTGGAGTTACTCATAACCTAAATTAAGAAACAAGAAGAACACCGCATATTCCGGCCTAATCCAGCAAGAGCCCTTGCAGCTAGGGCCCTCACCGTCCTTCCTCTTCCCTTGGCATCGGAGGTAGAAACCATAAAAAAAAAACAGAATCACAGCATTCATACACACAGACTCACTCCCATCATTCCTTCTTACCCACCCTATCATACACCCTCCCCCCCTTTCTCCTCATCCCAGAAACCATCCCCTACTCACCCCCTCCCTTTTCTCTTCCCTAACCTCCCCGTTCCCCCCCCCCCCCACCCCACCTTTCAGGTCATTTTTACTTCCCTTCATGGAACTCCACCACATCCTAAACACAAAATCTCCCTGAGAAAAGTACAAGATCACATGTGGATGTGCCCAGAGCCCCACCTCACATCACTCCATAGTGAAATGCCAATAAGGCCATCCCATTATCCAATTTAACCTTCCCCAGGACCCAAGGGGTCTACTACTACTGGCCGTTAGGCCATGAAATCCTCACTAGACAAAATAGACACAGTCAAACAGGCTGAGTTACAGTCCAGAAAAGGTATGGCATTCCCCACAGACCCAAACTGCCCAAAAGTCCAAGTAGCCACAGAGTTTCAGGAAAGCCAGACTGGCAGCTTCCCTGGTCTAGATCCATGCTTATTCTGAGGCATCTCAAGTGACTTTCAGCCATCTCCGGTGTTCCAGGGCCGTATCCAAAACAGGAGTAAGAGATCCTTAATAATCCACTGGCGGTATATGCCCAGACTATGTATGTCTGCGGATCCGTTGAATCTGTGGAATGAAAGTGAGAAGAAAAAAGCCTCCTAGAGCATTTGGACTGATCAAGTGGCCACAAAACTCTAGAACTGCAACTAACAAGGATATAATATTGTGTCCAGGTGCCTGAACCAGCTATAGACCAGTATCTCATCCGGAGAATTAAGCCAAGGAGTAATAAGACAACAACAGAAAAAAAAACTCCAAGCTCGCTTCAGTCTGATATGCGCTGGGATGCAAATTAAGCTCCCTAATCCAACCAGTTATCAGTCAGGTGGCCAGGGCATCCACAAATTCTTTCGCTTGCTCTGCCGATTCAAAGTTGTGAACCCTCGCTGCATGCCAGATCTGCAGCCGTGCTGGAAACATTAAGGCAAACCTGAGGCCTCTATTGTGCAGGGTGGAACAGATCGGGGAAAAGCTCTTCCGGGCTGCTAACACAGAGACGGAAAAGTCCTGAAAAATGCGGATGGGGTGTGATTGGTAGGTCAAATTTGACTTCATACGGGACGCTTGCCAAAGTTCCGCTTTGTGCGCTGAATTTAAGATTTTGGCGATGACTAGTTACGGCCGTCTGGATTCTGAAATTTTCGCACCCAGCCGGTGTGCCCGCTCCACTACCAACTTCCCCTGCAGATTAGGTAAATTCAGCGTTTCTGGCAACCAAGCTTCTAAAATAGAACACAATGAGCGCTCCTCAATACTTTCAGGAAATCCCAGGAAGCATAGATTGTCCCGACACGTCCTATTCTCCAGTTCATCAACCTTAGCTTGTAGGTCTCCGAGTGTGTTAGCTTACGCTGCCATTTTTATTAGCAGTCTCCGTGCCTGCATCTTCAAGCTCAGAGAGCCGCGTCTCTGCAGCAGCTAGTCGGGGCGGCAGCACAGCAAGAGTGTCCCAAACCTCCACTAACTGTTCGGTAAGCACCGTCCACTTCTCATCGAGTGTCTCCCAGATCGCATCTTTAATGTCGGCCAGTGTCAGCGGCAACGAAGGGGAGGGGGATTCACTGTTTGCTGTGGCCGACATTTTGGCACCAGGCGCTTTTACTTTGTCTTTATCCCTTTTGCCGGGCTTAGTGGTCATCGGGAGCTCTGCCTTTGTCCGAAAGCTGACCGGGACATACGCTTTGTCCCTAGCGATTTCTAGTATTAAAATTCAGCGCAAAACGCGGCAGGATGGAACGCGATCGCTGAGGCAGGGTCGGAGATGAGAAGAAACATGTCCTTCCAGCTACCACATCACGTGATCTCTCTCATACTGTATATTTTAAACTGCTTATTTTGCATGATGTTGTCAATATGTAGTCAATAGTCATGTGTGTGATAATACATTTAATTAAATTCTATTATGAATGTTTTGTTATATAATTATTTAATCACACTTTTTTGTACAATTTTGTTATTGTTGCTGCGCCTAGCTGCGGCTGGCCAGTCCCCCCTACCTCCTGTGTTCAGCCGGTGCGACGGCCCTCCCTCCGCGGCAGGCTGTGAATGCCGGACCGCATGGCTCAAGCGGCATCTTCCCTGCAGCCAGCATCGGGGCCTCCCCTGACACGCGCGTGCGCGGGAGGCCCCGCCTCTTAAAGGGGCCGTGGCAGGAAAATCAACCCGGCCCCAGAAGATGACGTCTGCCAAGAAGGGAATTTAAACCCCGCAGCTGCATTTCCACATTGCCTTCGCAACAGGTCTCTTCTATTACTCTCTGGCTGTGCCCCTGTCGTGCCTCAGTGTTCCTGCTGTGACTCCGAAGCTCCTGCCTCGCCTCTGTGTCCCTGCTGTGTCTCCGAAGCTCCTGCCTTGCCTCAGTGTTCCTGCTGTGTTTCCGAAGTTCCTGCCTTCGTCCTTGTACCCAGTCCTTGCCTCATCTCCTCGTCTCTGCTTGCCTGCTGCCTGTCCTGACCTTTGGCCTGTATCTTCATTCCGCATCTACGCTGCCTGCCCCGGATCTTGGGCCTGAACTCCATTCTGCCTCCTCGTGGAGATCGGTTCTTGTCTCGCTGGGTGAACGCTCTGAGTACCCGCTCCTCGGGGGCTCTCGTGCGTTCATAGGTTATCCGCTCCTCGGAGGGCCGTTCTGCTTGATCCTTCAGAACCATCCCACGTGGGTTCTTCTCTTCACCAGCGCTACCTCCCGGAGACGAGTTCCATTGAGAGGTTCCCTCGGCAGTCATCACCTCTCGCTCTGGCTCAAGGGTCCACATCCTTAACAGTTATAGAATTTTAATAGATCTTTTTTTGTTTTTTGATTGTTATAATGATGGCAGTTTCTGAGGAAAGGGTTCCAACATTTTGGCAGATGCCATTTTTATATTTTGTGAGTGCATATTGTATAGCTCACAAAGAAATTGTGTACTGTTAAAATTATCCCTGGCAACCCTATATCTTTTAATGAAAAAAAGGGAGAATAATTTAAAGCTTATTGTAATAGGAAAACATAGGTCTGAAATTGATGATACAGTATTTGTATCTCTTCAGTCTCAGAAAACATACATTAGGCTTGATTTACATAAGTTTTTTTCAATTCTGTGCCTATGGGAAGAAAGTTTAGTAAATCAGGCTCATGTGCTGCAAACATTCAAATATCTATAAAAGCCAATTTAGCTAGCATTAGCACAGGTAAACCCTTTGTTTATCAAGTTCTCTATAAAATTAGGAAACAAGCTTAATTTTTTTAAATTAAAATACTGGCCTTTCTACCAATTTTTTGCTCAGATTATCCATAGACATCTATATTTACAAAGGAAACTTGAAATTACTTGAGCAGTGATTGTGATGCTAGTAGAATGTACTATAAAGAATTTTCATTCTGTAGCAGAATTCTAAATAATAACATAATAACATAGGGGCGGATTTTAAAAGCCCTGCTCGCGTAAATCCGCCCGGATTTACGCGAGCTGGGCCTTGCGCGCTGGTGCGCCTATGTTCCATAGGCCTGCCGGCGCGCGCAGAGCCCCGGGACTTGCGTAAGTCCCGGGGTTTTTCGAGGGGGGCGTGACGGGGGCGTGTCGGGGGGCGGGGCTGATCGATGCGGCGTTTTGGGGGTGGGACGCGACGTTTCGGGGGCGTTTCAGGGGCGTGGTTTTGGCCTGGGGCGGTCCAGGGGCGTGGCCGTGCCCTCCGGAACCGTCCCCGGGTCGCGTCTCGGCGCGCTAGCGGCCCGCTGGCGCGCGGGGATTTACTTCTCCCCCCTTCTCCACCCACAGATCAAAAAAAGGGCACCAGCAACAGTGACATGAAGCCTTGATGGTAGCATGCGAGGCAAATTGGCACCAAAAGTGGTATCAGCATTCCAAGGTATCATGAAGGGGGGATCAAATCAGAAAAGATGCAGGAGAAATCTCAAGGCACTGATAAAGGGGCCAAGCAGAACAAAGGGTGGCATCAAGATAACGAAACAACATGAGATGTGCAAAGCAGTCCCCCATTCAAGCAAGCATAACCCATGGTATAAGGTCTGGGGTACGACAGCAAGGCACAGTGGCAGATATAAAGGTGTAAAGTCTGGGCATGTCAGCAACGATGAATGACACAAAGAACCCAAGGTATACCGTGAGGGCAAGGCAGAGTGACATAGGAGATGCCAGTCTTTCTGTTGATATAATGAAAACAAGCCACATCCAATGGAGTCATAAAGTCCAATTATCTTAGCAAGACCTTAAAGGTAGTTAGTAGCACCAATGTTTTGCACCAAGACTATTTGATAGTAGCCCAATCTTTTATAATAGAAACATAGAAACATAGAAATGACGGCAGAAGAAGACCAAACGGCCCATCCAGTCTGCCCAGCAAGCTTCACACATTTTTTTTCTCATACTTATCTGTTACGATCCCGGTCACTGGCTTAGTGACCGGGCCCTTTCCTGCTCCACAGCGCCGCGAAAACGCCGGATCCTGGGCCTCCCGAGCCGCGTGGTAGCGGCGTCTCCACGAGGGAGACGTCGCCGAAGACTCCTCCCCTCTGCAGGGGAATGCGCGTGCGCGTGAGGGCCGACTTTTTGAGGCGTCAGCACCCGGATGTGCTGATCCGCCCCCGACTGACGTCAAACGCCGGCGGGGGATTTAAACAAGCTCCTGTGCTCTCGGGTGAGTGACCACGTTGCCTTGCAACGTGGTCACTCACCCGAGTATCTAGTTGCCGTTCCTGCTCGCCTGGTTCCTGACTTCTGCCTGTTCGTTTCTGGATTTTGTCTGCCTGCCTGCCTGCTTGACTTCTGACTCCTGCCTGCCTGCCTGCTTGGTTCCTTGGATTCCGCCTGCCTGCTTGACTTCCGACTTCTGCCTGTCTGACCTCCGTTCTCTGCCTGCCGCCTGCCTCGATCCTGGTCCGTGACTCCACTTCTGCCTGCCTCGACTCCGGTCCGTGACTCCACTTCTGCCTGCCTGCCGCCAGCCTTGATTCCGGTTCGTATCTTCACTTCTGGGGTTCTCCAGATCCTTCTCCTAAGTCCCAGTGGTCCGGGTCCCTACGGGCTCCTCCTGGGGGGACCTCGGGCTTCCAGGGCGAAGACTCCTAAGTCCTAGCAACCCGGGCTCCCACAGCTCCTCTGGGGGGGTCGCGGGTTTCCAGGTGAAGTTCGCATCTTCCAGTGGGTGTTCTGCCTCCCGACCGTCCTCCTGCGTCGGTCGGCCCAAGGATCCACTTCCGGATTTCAGCGGTCACAACAGTTTGCAAGGCCATGGATCCGGCAGACCTCGCTGGTCTCCAGGCCATTCTGGGGCTCGCTCAGCGGCTGGTACAACAGCAACAGGTTCTTGACTCCTTAGTAGCCACAGTGGAACGCATGGCTACTCGTATGGATGCGGAACCCCCTGCACCGGCACCGGTACCGGCGCCCGCTCCGGTCATCACGCTCCAGACGCCTACGCAGCTTCCTGCGCCATCACGTTACGCTGGGGATCCCAAGGCGTGTCGAGGATTTCTAAACCAGTGCTTCGTACGGTTTGCCTTGTTACCCCACCAATTTCCCACTGACTCAGTCAAGGTGGCATACATCTTTTCCCTTTTGGACGGCAAAGCCCTGAATTGGGCCTCACCTATGTGGGAGAAAAATGACGTCACTCTCACTAATCTGGATAACTTTGTAGCTAGTTTCAAAGCAGCTTTCGATGAGCCTGCTCGTCAGACCTCGGCAACTTCTGAATTGCTGCAACTCCGCCAGGGAGCACGCACTTTGGCTGAGTATGCCCTAGACTTCCGCACGCTTGTGCTGGAGGTAGGGTGGCGTGACGACACCCTTCGTGGTATCTTCCTGGAGGGTCTTGCGGGTCGGATTAAAGATGAACTGGCCGCCAGGGACCTCCCAGAAGACCTCAATATGCTCATCGAACTCGCAGGGCGCGTGGATCGCCGCCTTCAACAGAGGGCAAAGGAGGTACGCCCCCCACGACGTATGACGTCCTTGGCTCCTGTCTTTTCGAGACCGCTCACGCCGAGCCCTCGGACCACCGGGGCTTCCTCCGAGCCTTCCGCTGAGGAACCCATGCAGCTGGGAAGAACGTCCTTGACCGAAGAGGAGAAACGCCGCCGCCGTACTCTTGGACTTTGTCTTTATTGCGGCGGAAAGGGACACTTCCTTTCACAATGTAAGGTACAGGCGGAAAACGCTCACGCCTAGGAGTAACGGAGGAGTGCCTCCTGGGCTGTCTTAATGCTGCTCCTCAATGTACAGTTCCTATAACCCTGTGGTTCCCGGGGGGTTTCTTTGAGACGCAGGCTCTCATCGACTCCGGAGCTGGAGGGAACTTTATCACCGCGAACTCGTCCAGCAACTCCAGTTAGCCACACGACCCCGTGAACCACCTCTGCGGGTTACCTCCATTCAAGGTACCCCTTTGCCTGGAAGCATTTCCATGTCCACGAATCCACTCACGCTTCAGACCGGGCTATTGCACAAGGAGACAATTTCATTCCTGGTCCTGGAGAGGTCGGTACACCCGGTAGTCCTCGGGCTGCCCTGGCTTCAGCAACACTCTCCGGTGATCCGCTGGGATGACCTACAGATTACCCAATGGAGTTCTAGTTGTTTCCGTTCCTGCATCAAAACCTCGGTGGTTCCACCCATTCCTTTGGCACACGTTGGGGCCTTAATCCCGGCTCCTTATGCAGACTTCGCCGACGTCTTTTCAAAAGAAAAGGCGGAACTGCTACCTCAACATCGCCCCTTTGACTGTGCCATTGAACTACTTCCTGGTACAGTTCCGCCACGGGGCAGAGTATACCCTTTATCCCAGCCAGAGACAAAAGCTATGTCTGACTACATCAAAGAAAACCTCGCCAAGGGATTCATCCGCCCGTCTAAGTCGCCTGCTGGGGCAGGATTCTTTTTCGTAGCTAAAAAAGATGGATCACTAAGGCCCTGCATCGATTACCGAGGCCTGAATACCATTACCAAAAAGAACCGTTATCCGCTGCCATTAATTCCGGAATTGCTGGATAAACTCCAAGGGGCCCGAGTATTTACAAAGCTGGACTTAAGAGGGGCCTATAACCTGGTCCGTATCCATCCCGGGGATGAATGGAAGACCGCTTTCAATACCCGGGACGGACACTATGAGTACTTGGTCATGCCGTTCGGTTTATGTAATGCCCCCGCTGTGTTCCAGCATCTCATGAATGAGATTCTCAGAGAACTGTTGTACTCATGTGTCATAGTATATCTGGATGATGTCCTTATTTTCTCTCGAGACCTTGACTCTCATCGACTCCAGGTCCGACAAGTACTCCAGATTCTCCGGGACCAGCATCTTTATGCGAAACTTGAAAAATGCTTTTTTGAGCAGGACTCTTTGTCTTTTCTGGGTTACATTATCTCCGCCAGGGGAATTCGCATGGATCCCGAGAAAGTGTCCGCAATCAAGAAGTGGCCTCAACCTTTTGGTTTAAAAGCATTACAACGCTTTCTAGGGTTTGCAAACTTTTACAGGCACTTCATACCTTCACTCACTCCAACTAATCCAAAATGCAGCAGCACGTATCCTAACAAATTCATCAAAAAAAACCCACATTACTCCAATACTTCAGTCTTCACATTGGTTACCAGTTAAACATAGAATACAATTTAAAATTTTGTCCATTATACATTCCCTTATCTACACTCCCAACTCGGTTAATTTATGCTCCATCCTCCAAATTTACAAACCGACTAGACACCTAAGATCATTGGAAAAAAACCTTCTTGACATTCCCTCACCTCGACAAGCCCGTCTTGATATTACCAGAAAAAGAGCTTTCTCAGTCATAGGTCCCATTCTATGGAATGCTTTACCAGATCCTATCAGATCCATATCCAATCCTAAGCATTTCAAAAAATCTTTAAAAACTCACCTATTTCGAACCACATTTCAGATACCACCCACTAAATAATCATTTCACACTTCCAGAATACATATCTTCAGTTAGGCACCCAACATTCTCTTGTTCTGTGTATTGATTTCTTTATGCTACCTATTTTTATTTTAAACAATTTGTTATTTTATATTAATGAAAATTTTTGTAATTTATATTTTATATGTCAACCCACTTTCAATCATTATTGTTCTTACTTTAACTTTTACTTTAATTTTAATTTGTTTTATTTTCATTTTTATTATTTTTTGATATATGTAAACCGTTTTGACTAAACACTGTTTGTAAAGACGGTATAAAAATACTTTTAAATAAAAAAAATAAATAAATATTCGCAGCTGGTGGCGCCTCTGACCGCTCTAACTAAGAAGGGGGCGGATACTCGACACTGGACCCCTGAAGCATGTAAAGCGTTTTGTGACTTGAAAGAGGCTTTTTTGTTGGAGACCTGCTTGCGCCATCCTGATCCCCTACGCCCTTTCATCGTGGAAGTAGACGCTTCCAGTGTGGCCGTAGGAGCTGTACTTTCTCAGTACTCCAACACGGGGAGATTACTATCATGCTCCTACTTCTCCAAGAAATTTACTCCTGCCGAAAGCAACTACGGAATAGGCGACAAGGAACTTTTAGCCATCAAGCTGGCGTTCGAAGAATGGAGGCAGTGGCTTGAGGGAGCACAACATCAGGTCACTGTTTATACTGATCATAAAAATTTGGAGTTTCTCTCGCAGGCTCAATGCCTGAACCCCAGACAAGCTCGATGGTCGCTATTCTTTAGTCGATTTGATTTTATCCTCAGATACCGGCCAGCCTCGAAGAATGTACGGGCCGATGCCTTATCTCGGAACACCATCTTCGAGGAGAAGGATGATCCTCCTCAGTATATCATCAATCCGGCTAAGATCTTCCTAGCCAGTACCAATGTATCCACTCAGGGTAGAGTGGTAGTTCCTCGACGAGACCATAGGAAAGTCCTGGAGTGGGCCCATGACTCCCTCACGGGGGGCCACGTGGGCCGGGAGAGAACATTAACTCTCTTGAATCGATATTACTGGTGGCCCCGGGTACAACAAGATGTGCAAGAGTATGTTGCGTCTTGTCCAGTATGTGCCAGACAGAAACCTATCGGTGGGCGACCCTGGGGACTTCTACAACCCTTACCGATTCCCACTGAGCCCTGGACCCACATCGCCACGGACTTTGTGGTGGACTTGCCCCCATCAGAAGGTAACACGGTAATCTGGGTCACCGTGGACCGGTTTTCTAAAATGGTTCACTTGGTACCCCTGCCCAAGCTTCCATCAGCACCGGAACTGGCACTTCTGTTTACACAGCATATCTTTCGGGCCCATGGCCTTCCGCAAAGTATTGTCTCCGATCAAGGTCCCCAATTTACAGCCCGCTACTGGCGCGCCCTTTGCAAGAAGTTTGGGGTACAATTGAACTTCTCCACCGCGTTCCACCCCAGAGCAATGGGCAGATGGAACGGATGAATCGCTCACTCAAAACATTTCTTCGCAGCTTCATTTCTGAGAAAAGAGACAATTGGGTCTCCCTTCTGCCCTGGGCAGAATTCGCCTACAATAATCATACGCATTCAGTTACGGGTCAATCTCCGTTCCAGACAGTATTTGGACGCCACCTCAGATCTCCTGTTCCAGTTCCTGTGGATGTTCCCTCGCCAGCAGCCCAGACGGCGGCCACTCAGCTTCATCGACTCTGGAGAATCCTTCAGCGTCGACTCACTACAGCAGCAGAAAGAGCTCAAAGAGGGGTGAATCGTCACAGACGCTCTGCACCAGAACTGTTGCCCGGCACCAAGGTTTGGCTGAGTACCAAGCATCTTCACTTCCCGGGTCGTTCTCGCAAGTTGGCTCCCAGATTCTGTGGTCCGTTTCCGGTGGCTGAACGAATAGATCTGGTCTCCTATAGGCTCCGCTTGCCCTCATCCTTACGCATCCACAACGTGTTCCATGTATCACTGTTAAAACCTGTGGTGTTCTCTCATTTCCATCGGCCTACTCCTGATGCGATCTCAGCCACTTCTGAAGAACCTGTTTATCAGGTACGGGAGATACGGGATGTACGCTTTCACAATCACCGATGGGAGTATTTATTGGCCTGGGAGATCTGCGGTCCCGAAGAGGACTCCTGGAAACCTGCACGGAACATTCTGGACAAGTCCCTGTTGACTCAGTTTCATCTGGACAATCCCGGGAAACCCGGCCCTCTGCGGAGGGGGCGTAAGAGGGGGGGGGGTACTGTTACGATCCCGGTCACTGGCTTAGTGATCGGGCCCTTACCTGCTCCACAGCGCCGTGAAAACGCCGGATCCTGGGCCTCCCGAGCCGCGTGGTAGCGGCGTCTCCACGAGGGAGACGTCGCCGAAGACTCCTCCCCTCTGCAGGGGAACGCGCGCGCGTGAGGGCCGACTTTTTGAGGCGTCAGCACCCGGATGTGCTGATCCGCCCCCGACTGACGTCAGACGCCGGCGGGGGATTTAAACAAGCTCCTGTGCTCTCTACTTTGCCTTGCAACGTGGTCACTCACCCGAGTATCTAGTTGCCGTTCCTGCTCGCCTGGTTCCTGACTTCTGCCTGTTCATTTCTGGATTTTGTCTGCCTGCCTGCCTGCTTGACTTCTGACTCCTGCCTGCCTGCCTGGTTCCTTGGATTCCGCCTGCCTGCTTGACTTCCGACTTCTGCCTGTCTGACCTCCGTTCTCTGCCTGCCGCCTGCCTCGATCCTGGTCCGTGACTCCACTTCTGCCTGTCTGCCGCCAGCCTCGACTCCGGTCCGTGACTCCACTTCTGCCTGTCTGCCGCCAGCCTCGACTCCGGTCCGTGACTCCACTTCTGCCTGCCTGCCGCCAGCCTTGATTCCGGTTCGTATCTTCACTTCTGGGGTTCTCCAGATCCTTCTCCTAAGTCCCAGCGGTCCGGGTCCCTACGGGCTCCTCCTGGGGGGACCTCGGGCTTCCAGGGCGAAGACTCCTAAGTCCTAGCGACCCGGGCTCCCACAGCTCCTCTGGGGGGGTCGCGGGTTTCCAGGTGAAGTTCGCATCTTCCAGTGGGTGTTCTGCCTCCCGACCGTCCTCCTGCGTCGGTTGGCCCAAGGATCCACTTCCGGATTTCAGCGGTCACAACACTTATCTGTTTCTCTTAGCTCTTTGGTTCTATTTCCCTTCCACCCCCACCATTAATGTAGAGAGCAGTGATGGAGCTGCATCCAAGTGAAATATCAAGCTTGATTAGTTAGGGGTAGTAGGGGTAGTAACCGCCGCAATAAGCAAGCTACACCCATGCTTATTTGTTTTACCCAGACTATGTTATTCAGCCCTTATTGGTTGTTTTTCTTCTCCCCTGCCATTGAAGCAGAGAGCTATGCTGGATATGCGTGAAGTATCAATTTTTCTTCTCTCCTGCCGTAGAAGCAGGGAGCTATGCTGGATATGCGTGAAGTATCAGTTTTTCTTCTCCCCTGCCGTTGAAGCAGAGAGCTATGCTGGATATGCGTGAAGTATCAGTTTTTCTTCTCCCCTGCCGTTGAAGCAGAGAGCTATGCTGGATATGCGTGAAGTATCAGTTGTAATCATTGGTATCCTAAGCAATGTTTTAGAAAAGATTTTGTGTCACACTTAAAAATGTTTTGAAAATATGAAATCCATTGATACTTATCTTTGAAATAATGTCTTAAATGTCCGTATAACACCAAGCCCAACACTAATCATGTTTCGATATCCTCCTTCATCAGAAGCAATTTATTATGACAAGGAGGATAATTTAATGTGTTGAAGAATGTCCAATCTTTCTTCTAATACAAATGGTCATATTAACGAGCTGTTAATTACAATAACCATCCCACTTGTTACTATGTACAGTTGTATTAGAAGAATGATTGGACATTGCAGCAATGGGGGCCCAGGGAAACCTTGTTTTATATTTTTTTTAATGTTAATTTTGGTTTGGCAAGACCCAGAAAAAAACACTGGGGGAGAGAGAAGGAGGAAGGAGAGGGCTGTCGGCCCCCCTTCCCGAGGCTTACCAGGTGAAGGAGAGGCCCCGATTGTCATCAGCTGGTGAGAGAGAGACTGAAATGCGCTGCTGACACCAGAGGGGGTGTGGCCACGGTATTTAAAATCTGCCAAAGCACGATCTGACTCCGGGAAGAGAGAAGGAGGAAGGAGAGGGCAGTCGGCCCCCCTCCCCGAGGCTTACCAGGTGAAGGAGAGGCCCCAATTGTCATCAGTTGGTGAGAGAGAGACTGAGATGCACTGCTGATGCCAGGGGGGCGTGGCCATGGTATTTAAAATCTGCCGTGGTGCGGTGCACAGACGCCGCCGGCATGATGCTTAAACCACGTGCTCCAAAGGGGCGTGTGGCTTTGTCTGGCTTAGTCCGGGTGAGTTTGGGTGTTTGGCCAGAACTCTTTGACTTTGCTCACCTTTTCTTCGTGGATAGGGAAAAAAAGGACTTTGACTTCATCACCTGAGCAACAACAACACATCGGCCCAATGGATCATCATGTCGTGAGGCAGATGATAGCACCAAGAGAGGACGTAGAGGGAGGTATGACACTAGCTTCCCTTAGTCCTGGCGAAGGACCTGAATACCACCACAGCGAAATAGGAGTCCATCTACTGAAATGGCAAGAGAACTGGTAGGAACTCTTCCTTTGGAAGAAAGCTTGATTAATCAAGCAGAAAACCAAGGGAATGAGAAAATTGCTTTATGTGTGGAAAATAGTGATAGCCTCCCAGTTTTTGCTAGTAGCACTGTCTTGGCTACATCACCAGATAATGTTACTTTATCTGATTTATGGAAAGTAATTCAAAGCTAGACAATAATATTACTGTAATGAATAGATTTTGTCTGCTGTGATTAAAGTTAATACTGAAGCAATTAAAGATTATGGGGTAAAAATGTTAAAATTTGAAAAAGATATATCAGCTTTGAATGCTAAAATGCAATTAGTATAATCTACTGAGAATACTTTTATGTGTGATAGCTTGAATATGCACAAAGAGTTAGAGCGGATGGGAAATTTACTAAGATCAAAGAATTTGAGAATAGTGAATGTCCCATTAATCCGCTTGCTATCCCCTATGGAAATGTTTAAAAAATTCCTGAAAGAGATATTAATGTATAAAGAAGAGGAATTTCCTAGAATATCTAAAATCTATTACTTTAAAAAAAGAACAGAGAGGAATGTTCAAAATGTTGATCTTGAAGCCCCCCCCCCCCCCCCCAAGTTTGGGAGTATCAAACTTCTTGGAGGAGTCCATAGACATAATTGAAAATAGGGCAACACTTTTTGTCGCCTTTCTGTCAGAACAAGATAAAGATAATCTATTTAGAAACTTCTTTAGGATCAAGGATATATCTTTTTGTGGATACAAAATAAATTTTTCCAGACGTCTCCAGAGCTACCCAGGCAAGGAGGAAAAGCTTACTTGCATTAAACATCGAGTTGTAGCTCTGGGGGCGACTTTATTTCTTAAATTTCCTTGTGTTTGTCACATTATTTACCATGGGAAAAAATTTGGGTTTGTGGATCCGGTTCATCTAGAAACATTCTTGTTAGATAAGTCTTAAGCTGAGAATTTGGAAATAGTAGGTCCCTAAAAAGTAATAATTACTCCTTCCTCCTATTCTTTGTTTAATTATTTGTCTAATTAAATCCCAAGATGGTTAATGTGGGATTATATTAGATATTTTACTTGGGTAACATTAACATTGTTTTTCTTGTTATTCTCCCCCAGTTATGTTATATATAGAACAATAATGATTATATATGGAGTAAATTATGATGGTCAAATGTTGCTTTAAATTGTGATACATATTTCTTAAAATTTTCTTGATATAAGTATAAATAAAAAAAAAGAAAAAACATTAAAATGAACCCCAAAAATGAGAATTCCCTCCTCACTGAAATGAAAACAAACCAAAGCAAAACAAAAAAATTTGGTTGCATATTCTTACTAATTACTGATTACTTTTCCCTGACAAGCCTTAGAAAATACAGTCCTTGTCTGTGGGCCAGGTCCATTCCACATCTGCTCAACCATTTTTTCAATTTTAAAGCCACAGAGTCTGGTGTGAGACTCAGAAATCCAACATCAGATATCTCTTTTATTTTATATACCCTAGTACCTTACATTTGCCAGGAAATTCAAATTTCAGGATTTGCCCAGCTAACTTAAAGGCCCAGGAAGGAAAATTCGTATTCTGGAGATTTTATTTTTAATTTATTTAAATGATTTTATATACCGACAACCGTTTGCACATCGTGTCGGTTCACATGTAACTTACAACCAAAGTATATATAGGCATTGCCTTTACAAAGAACAGTAAAATGAGATAAATGAATAGCTGCAAAGATGATGTTAACAAGAGAGTTTCAGCTTCCTGTACCATGGAATGAGTTTCAAGAACTGCTGAGCAATGATGTGGTTCATTTGTTGACGAAGAGACATGGGATTTTCCAGCACAGTCTGGGAAACTTATTGAGGAGGGCTCTAAACTAAGATCATCAGAAATGGGTGAACAAAACCCTAAGGGGCGGATTTTAAAAGGCCGCACGCCGGCGCACCTATTTTGCATAGGCCGCCGGCGCGCATAAAGCCCCGGGACGCGCGTAAGTCCCGGGGCTTTCGAAAAGGGGAGGGAGGGGGCGTGTCCAGGGCGTTCCCGAAATGACGCAGCATTTTGGGGGCGTGGCGCCGGCCCGGGGGTGTGGTCGAGGCCTCCAGACCAGCCCCTGGGACTGGAGGACGGAGCGGGGCTGCCGGCCGACGCGCGCAAAGTTAGGGGGGGTTTAGATAGGGCCGGGGGGGGGGGTGGGTTAGGTAGGGGAAGGGAGGGGAAGGTGGGGGGAGGGCGAAGAAAAGTTCCATCCGAGGCCGCTCCGAAATCGGAGCGGCCTCGGAGGGAACAGGCAGGCCGCGCTGGGCTCGGCGCATGCAGGTTGCACAAATGTGCACCCCCTTGCGCGCACCGACCCCGGATTTTATAAGATACGCGCGGCTACGCGCGTATCTTATAAAATCCAGCGTACTTTTGTTCGCGCCTGGTGCGCGAACAAAAGTACGCGATTGCGCAAGTATTTAAAATCTGCCCCTAAGTTAAGTAAAATATTAAATTATTGTATAAAAATGGGGCGCAAGGGCAACATCTGGAAAGCTATTTACACTAATGCTCATAATATGGGAAATAAAATCTCTAATCTAAAGTAAATCATGGAAGAAGCTGGTTTGTATGTAATGGTTGTCACTGAGACATGATACATGGAAAACCATGACTGGGATACAGTTTTATTGCACTACAATGTATTCAGGGAGGGCCAGATAGCAAGGAAGAGAGGAGGCATGGTACCCTATGTAAAAATTAATATTAAAGCAACAACTGCAGGGCTTACAAGGTAAAAAGGACTAGAAAGAGAGAATGGAATATCTGTTTATAATGGTGTAATATACAGACTTTCATCACAGACAGATAAAATGGACAGAGATTTAATGGAGGATACTCACAACATTGCTATGAAAGGGGCGGTACTATTGCTAGGGGATTTTAGTATGTTGGATGTTGATTGGGACATCCCAGCTGCAGTTTCTTCTAAAGCAGAGTTCAAAAAAGATTTGGATAAGTTCTTGGAGGAGAAGTCCATTAACAGCTATTAATCAAGTTGACTTAGGGAATAGCCACTGCTATTAATTGCATCAGTAGCATGGGATCTTCTTAGTGTCTGGGTAATTGCCAGGTTCTTGTGGCCTGGATTGGCCACTGTTGGAAACAGGATGTTGGGCTTGATGGACTCTTGGTCTGACCCAGTATAGCAACTTCTTAAGTTTTTTTGTTCTTAATATCTCCTTTTAGTTTTACCAATTGTTGTCTACTTCCTTTAGATGTTCCCACCCAGCTAATGAGCCCTTATAGAAAGGGCAACTAACCTTTTTGTTAGGAAAGTAAATAAAGGAAGAGGAAAAAGAGGCTGCTATAGTTTTCTAAAGAAGTAGCTAAAAAGGTAAGGGAGAAAAGCTAGTATTCATATCTACAAGAGATCACAGAAAGAGATAGAATGGCAATAATATCTGGACAAGCTAAGAGAAGCTGGAAAAGTAGTCAGGATTGCAAAAATTCAAATGGAATAAAAATTAACAAGTATGATAAAATGGGAGTACAAGACTTTTTTAGATATGTTAGTGATGGGGGGGGGGGATGCAAAAGTGGCATTTTGAGACTCAGAAGTGAATGGGAGAAATATGTAGAAAATGATGAGGAAAAAGCTAAATTGCTTAACAAATATTTTTGTTTGATGTTTACTGTAGAAGGGCCAGGAGCAGGACCTCATAAAATGAACACAAATAAGATTTGAAGTGAAGTAAACCTCAACTGATTTTCAGAAAAGTATATTCTTGAGGAGTTAATTTAACTTTTAGAGTCTGAATTTCAGCACTACTAACTGTAGCCAGATAAGGAGGGACTTATCCTGCTAGTGGTGGCAGCTGAATATTGGGTCCTGTTCAGTAGATGGCCAAATAAGAGGTGAGTGGGATATGGGCATTCTGGGGAGGAGCTGCTTAATATCTCTTGTAAGTTAGACTTAACTAGATATCTATGAATATCTATCCCAAAGTAGTTAAGGGGCCATATGAGATACATCCGAGGGTACTAAGACAATTTAAAGAAGTTCTGGTAGCTCCTCTGGCTGACTTTTCCAATGCTTTTTTAGAGTCAGGAATAATTCTGGAGGACTGGAAATGGCTGGTTTTAGTTTCATAGCAGGAAAGGAACAAATGGTCCATCCAGCTCTATGCAGATATCCCCTAGCCTTATGATAACTAGGGATGTGAATCGTTTTAGGACGATTAAAATTATCGTCCGATAATTTTAATATCGTCTTAAACCGTTATGGAACACAATACAATACAGATTCTAACGATTTATCGTTATAAATCGTTAGAATCGTGAGCCGGCACACTAAAACCCCCTAAAACCCACCCCCGACCCTTTAAATTAAATCCCCCACCCTCCCGAACCCCCCCCCAAATACCTTAAATAACCTGCGGGTCCAGCGGCGGTCCGGAATGGCAGCGGTCCGGAATGGGCTCCTGCTCCTGAATCTTGTCGTCTTCAGCCGGCGCCATTTTCCAAAATGGCGCCGAAAAATGGCGGCGGCCATAGACGAAAAAGATTGGACGGCAGGAGGTCCTTCCGGACCCCCGCTGGACTTTTGGCAAGTCTCGTGGGGGTCAGGAGGCCCCCCACAAGCTGGCCAAAAGTTCCTGGAGGTCCAGCGGGGGTCAGGGAGCGATTTCCCACCGCGAATCGTTTTCGTACGGAAAATGGCGCCGGCAGGAGATCGACTGCAGGAGGTCGTTCAGCGAGGGTTCCGGCGCCTCGCTGAACGACCTCCTGCAGTCGATCTCCTGCCGGCGCCATTTTCCGTACGGAAAATGGCGCCGGCCATACGCGTATGGCCGGCGCCATTTTCTGTACGAAAACGATTTGCGGCGGGAAATCGCTCCCTGACCCCCGCTGGACCTCCAGGAACTTTTGGCCAGCTTGTGGGGGGCCTCCTGACCCCACGAGACTTGCCAAAAGTCCAGCGGGGGTCCGGAAGGACCTCCTGCCGTCCAATCTTTTTCGTCTATGGCCGCCGCCATTTTTCGGCGCCATTTGGAAAATGGCGCCGGCTGAAGACGACAAGATTCAGGAGCAGGAGCCCGTTCCGGACCGCTGCCGTTCCGGACCGCCGCTGGACCCGCAGGTTATTTAAGTTATTTGGTGGGGGATTTAATTTAAAGGGTCGGGGGTGGGTTTTAGGGGGTTTTAATGTGCCGGTTTTTCGATTTTTCGATTTTTAACGATTTTTCACGATTTTTCACGATATTTTACCCCCCCAAACGGCAACAATATGATTCCCTCCCCCTCCCAGCCGAAATCGATCGTTAAGACGATCGAGGACACGATTCACATCCCTAATGATAACCCATAAAAATTACAGCTAGCAACAGTTTTTACTGGGTGATCTTTCTTGAAAATTCAGACAATGTTGCTTGATGTGCTGTACTTATGGACTTGGCCATAGAAGCAGTCCTGTGCTTTTTCCCTTATGTCTGTGTATCAGTGCCCTAGATCATAGAAGTCGGAGCCATCTTGGTTGTTGCCTGAATCCAATTTCCTTTTTCTCCCTGCTATCAAAGTAGAGAGCAATGTGCATCAAGACAATGGCTATAATTAGTAATCAAGGCAAAAAAACAAGGAGACAACCTTATGCCGTGGAAAGATTTATTATTAATTGTTTTACAGAGCCCGACTCCGGCCGAGTTTCGCCAATTAAGGCTGCATCAGGGGCTAGAAATATAAAAAGATTTATTCAAAACCAAAATTAAAAGTAATTAAAAAATCATATCTATATAATTCATAAATTATTCTCAAAAAAGATTTTTCTTATAAAACTCACATGACTTCTGATGTCAAACGAAACTACATAGGTAAATTCTTTTGTCAAGTTTCAATCTAAAATCAAAGGTTGTAAAAGAATTTAACAATAAGTACTACAAAATGTAACAGTGCTCAAATTGAACAGATACAAAACATTCTCTATTATAAAGCCTCTTAAGTAAGACTGTAGACAATTCCTTTATAATTACAAAGTATCACTGTGCGGCTGCCGTTTGGTAACATATGTCTAAAGGAGCAGTTTTACCATATTGATACTTAGTTACAAAATAATGAACCTCTCTCTGTATACATATATATCTGTCAAGATTGGTTTCTTCATGGCAACATTAATAATATAATTATCTGGTTTCTCAGTTGAAAAGAGTTTTATTAAAAAACAGCGGGAGACTTCAAAAAAAAATTCTTTTTACCTTAATCCTGTATATAATTATTTTCACTCCGCCGTCTGGCAGATATCACGCTCAAAATTATGTAGAACTAGGGCAGAAAAAATTATTAAATATACAGTCTAGAACAACATACCAAAATCGTCTAATTAGTAAGAACTCAATGTAACCAGGTTAGTTTTGTATACCTGATGTCAATACAGAACTCGATCAATTATTACTCAACTTCATAACATTAGTGACAAAAAACATCTCATACCTAACTATTGGGGAAAACTTACAACATTTCTCTTTTTATAAAAAAGGTGCATAATTTATCCTATAAACTCACCTAAAATCAATAGTAACCTTCTTGTTATAAACCACTTTCTATGCATCAATCCTTCATTCTAGTAACCTAACTTTATACTCACGTTTTGCAATATCTCAATGCAGTAAGACAGGTTCTCGTATTGCTGAAAGTCCGTCTCTGTTATTGAGTCTGTTTATATACATTTTACTTTAAAAAACGTGTGAAACTAAATCTGACGTCACATCCTCGTCATGTCAACAAAGCTTTATTGTTAACGAACAGTCTAAACTGACATTGAGATCTTTACTAGCGATGTTTCCTAACCAGACGATATCTCACAAAAAATACATCTTCACGGCATTAATAGAGCCAAAGACAGCAAGGATGATGATAAAGAGGAAAAATAATTTTATCTATCTCCACTCTATAAATCATTGTATATTAAGTTCATTCACAGTTTTTAAAAAAAAATCAAACTCACTCGTTGTCTTTTTTTTAAAAAAAAAACCACTTCATAGCAGCGCTTGATAAAATGTATTTAAGCCCACTAAAATTAAATCATAAATAGTTATAAAGATGTCTAAACCCACTGTAAGATAGAGTAAAATTACATTTAAGAATCATTATATAAAAATTAAGCTCACTCGTTGTCCCTTAGTAAAACCAAGTCATAGCAGCGCTTGATAAAATATATTTGAGCACACTAAAATTGAACCATAAATAATTATAAATATGTCTAAACCCGCTGTAAAATATTGAATAAAACATTTTTTATAACAAAAAAATGTTTGCCATAAAAAATTGCATGACAGGTAGATATGATAAAAAAGTTTTTTACAGATAAATATGTTAAATTTTTTTCAAAACTAATTTTTCCAAAACCAAGGGGATATGTTCATTTTTAACAAAAGGACTTTTCCTGATTATCGCGGACAGGGGAAACCATATTGCTTACAAAAATACTGAGTAATCTATTTCTTGATTAAGACCAAATGGTTCCATAGTGTTGAATTTGAATATAAGCTTTTGTTCTATATGTAACAGCACTTTATCTAAGTCTCCTCCTCTCCAGTTCAATTTTGGTTTGCATAAGACACAAAAATTGTAGTCATCAAATCTATGGTTGGCTGCAATAGAATGTTCGACCATTGGTTTTCCTTCAATTCATCTATTGATTGAACTTCTATGCTCAATTAGTCGTTTGTTCAAGGGGCAAATAGTTTTGCCAATGTAATATTTTTTGCAGGAACAGTAAGCTACATATATCACACCATCACTTTTGCAATTTGTAAATTGTGTCAAATGAAACGGTTTTGATTGGTTATTAAATAAAATCTGTTTAGTTTTACGATTTACCGAACATACGGAACAAGATCCGCATGGGTAATGGCCATGTGGTCTCAAATCTCTAGGTTGTCTCTGGAGTAATGCAGATGGAACAAGTAAGTCTTTCAAATTCTGTTCACGTCTATTAGCGATGATTAATTTACTATTACTAAAGCATTCCAAATTATGTAGAATATACCAGTGTTTTTTTAATAGTTTTAATGATTCTGTGTGACATGTGATTATATGTTAATGGAAAAACAATGATATCTTCTTTCTTTTTCTCTTTTGTTTTTAACAAAATCTGTCTATCCTGTATCTTTGCTCTTGTGTAGCCTGTATTTATATGTGTCATAGGGTAATTCTTCTGTACAAACCTCAATTTCAGTTCTCTGGCTCTTTCTTGAAAAACTTCTTCCTTAGTACACAGTCGTTGTATCCTCAGGAATTGAGAATATGGCAAGCTATTTTTCATTGACCTATTATGGCAACTTGTATAATCCAGAAGTTTATTAGTATCTGTGGGTTTTCTGTAGAGATCCATACTAAATTTACCATCTTGGAGTGAAATCTGGATATCTAGATATGGAATAATTTCTTTTGAAAATTACATAGTAAACCTCAGATTGGTGTCAATTTTATTAAGTCAATTCAAAAATACATCTAGTTCACTAATGTCGCCTTTCCATAACATAAAAACATTGTCTATATATCTCCGCCAAAGTATTATGTTATGCATATATTTTGGGTCTTTTTTCATTTTGTCTCAAATAATAATTAGTAATCTCCATACCTTCTGCTAAGGGTAGTAACTGCCGCACCAGCAAGTTACCCCATGCATGCTTTCTTCGTTTCCTTTAGAATTTGGCTGCAGAAGAAGTCCTGTGCTTTTTTCTTTATGTCTGCGTATCAGTATCCCAGACCATAGAAGTTGAGGCCCTCAGATGTTGTCTGAATCCAATTTCTCTCCCCCCCCCCCCCCCCCGCATCTAAGTGGGGAGTAATGTTGCAGTTTCATTAAAAGCATCAAAGCATATTGGTTAAGGGTAGCAATCTCCAGGCAGTCTGACAAGAGTAGTAAACGCTGTTCCAGCAAGTTAACCTCCTGCATGCTTATCTCATTTTCATTCTCTAGCCTTTAGAGATCCATAGTGCGTATCCCATGACCCTTTTAATTCTTTGACTGTTTTTGTTTTCACTACCTCATCTGGAAGGGAATTACAGGCATCCATCCCCCTCTCCATGAAGAAATATTTCCTGATGTTGGTTCTGAGTCATCCCCCCTGGAGTTTCATATCATGACCTCTAGTTCTACTGTTTTCTTTCCAATGGAAAAGGTTTGAAGTCCGTGCATCATTAAAACCATTTAGGTATCTGAAGGTCTGTATCATATCTCCCCTGCTCCTCTCTCTTCCAGGGTTTACATATTCAGATTCTTCAGCCTTTCCTCATAGGTCTTCCAATACAGACCTCACACCATTTTCATTGTCCTTCTCTGGACCGCCTCCATCCTATCTCTATCCTTTTTGAGATAGACCACTCTTCAAGCTTTCTTAAATCACTTTTCATTCTCTCTTCTCTGAGAGGAGAGGATCACCTTGCTGGTGGCTGAAAGGAATCAGTAAGTTTTTGCTTGGGACATTGTCTTTTTTAAAAGTATTGGGGCAAAGTTAACTATTTGGGAATATTATTTAGTGTGTTTGTACTTTTAATAGTCAGTAAGGCAGCGAATAAACAGAAGTTAGACTGTTTGTATTTTTAAATAGTCAGTCAGTAAGGTAGCTAGTAAGCAGTAGTTAGTGTGTTCATTTTTAAAAGTCTGTAAGGCAGCTAGTAAGCAGAAGTTAGAGTGTTTGTATATTAAAAACAAAAAAAAAAAAAAGAAAAAAGTAGCTGGAAGATCGAAATATACCTAAGTAAAAAGATTGAAAAGTTCAGTTTAGTTACTCACCTTGGAAAGGTGTTGAGATAGTGTGATTTGGTTTGATTAGGTACCAACATTTGTTAATCAAGAGAGCAGTGAGTCACTCTGGCTGACTAAGTGAAGATAGACTGTTTGTATTTCCCAATCCTCCCACCCCTCACCCACCCACCCCTAGCTCATCCTTTAATTTATAGGCAGGTGCCGCTTACCAAAAAAAACACAAAAAACCTTATTGAGAGTTTGATCATTCCCTTGTAGGCCAGTACTAGACATATAGTGAATTCACTAAATATTTAAAGGACATTAATTAGACACATTCCTACTCCCATTACAACCTAAACCTTAAGTAGGAACTGAACAAATTTCAGATGAAGGCAGCAGTCCAGCAGCAAGAGGGGGGCTTCCCAGTCTTTTGTATCGAGTGTCACATGTATGATTTTTTACCTACTGCTGAGAAATTGTACATGTGCATGCGATGCAAAGAGCTCCTGACTCTCAAAGAACGAGTCCGATCTCTGGAGGCTAGAGTGGCAGACCCTGAGGAGCTGAGGCAGACAGAGAGGTATATAGATGAGACCTTCAGGGACATAGTAGCCAAATCCCAACTTCAGACTGGCAGCCCTGGTGCTGCCTTGGAGGAAGAAGGTCTCATAATTGGAGAGCATCAACCTGGTGAGCAGGAAAGGATCCTGTAGCAAGGACCTGCTCTCCAGGTGATGCATTGTCCTTTCGCACCGAGGATATCTCCCCAAGGCCTACTGCCCAGGAGGGAAGGGTAAGGTCGGCCGTCATAGTTGATTTGATTATTAGGAAGGTAGACAGCTGGGTGGCTGGTGGGCATGAGGATCACCTAGTAACATGCCTACTTGGTGCGAAGGTGGCAGACCTCACGCGTCACCTAGATAGGATTTTAGACAGTGCTGGTGAAGAGCCGGTTGTCGTACATGTGGGCACCAAGTGCCCAAATTTAGGCACTTAGGTAGAAAGCTTAAATTCAGAACCTCCAGGGTAGCATTCTGTGAAATGTTCCCTGTTCCGCGCGCAGGTCACCAGAGGCAGGCAGAGCTCCGGAGTCTCAATGCGAGGATGAGACAATGGTGCAAGGAAGAGGGATTCAGTTTTGTTAGGAACTGGGGAACCTTTTGGGGAAGGGGGAGTCTCTTCCAAAGGGATGGGCTCCACCTTAACCAGGGTGGAACCAGACTGCTGGCGCTAACCTTTAAAAAGGAGATAGAGCAGCTTTTAAACTAGAACAAAAGGGAAAGCCAACAGTCGCTCAGCAGCACATGGTTCGGAGAGAGGTATCTTGAAAGGATACTAATGATGCATTAGAATTAGGGCATCCTGAGAGTGAGGTTCCAATAATAAGAAAAGTAGTCCAAGTGCCTGTAACTAAAAACTCACCTGAGCTAAAAAATTCTAACTTATCCCTATCAATTAAAAAGCAGAATGAAAATACAAACAAAAAACAAACTTTGAAATGTTTGTATGCTAATGCCAGAAGTCTAAGAAGTAAGATGGGAGAATTAGAATGTATAGCAGTGAATGATGACATAGACTTAGGGGCAGATTTTCAAAGGCTACGCACGTAACATAAGCGCGCAACCCGAAACAATCTGCCCCTGTGCGCGCCGAGCCTATTTTGCATAGGCTTGGTGGCACACTCAAGCTCTGAGAAGTGCGTATGTCCCGGGGCTTGCAAAAAGGGGCAGGGTGGGGGCGGTCCAGGGAGGGGCGTGGCATGGCCGGAGCCTCCAGGCACAGCGGCCATTTGCTGCTGTGCTCAGGATCGTGGGCCAGCCATTGGCCGGCGCGCGTAAGCTACGCCTGCTGGGAAGTAGGCGCTTTATGGAGCAATTGGTTCAGGACAAGAGAGCAAGCAATTTTAGATCAAATTCTCAGTGGAGCACGGGATTTGGTGAGAGAGGTAATGGTGGTGGGGCCGCTTGGCAACAGTGATCATAATATGATCAAATTAGAATTAATGACTGGAAGGGGGACAGTAAGCAATAGGGATGTGAATCGTTTTAGGACGATTAAAATTATCGTCCGATAATTTTAATATCGTCTTAAACCGTTATGGAACACAATACAATACAGATTCTAACGATTTATCGTTATAAATCGTTAGAATCGTGAGCCGGCACACTAAAACCCCCTAAAACCCACCCCCGACCCTTTAAATTAAATCCCCCACCCTCCCGAACCCCCCCCCCAAATAACTTAAATAACCTGCGGGTCCAGCGGCGGTCCGGAACGGCAGCGGTCCGGAACGGGCTCCTGCTCTGAATCTTGTCATCTTCAGCCGGCGCCATTTTCCAAAATGGCGCCAAAAATGGCGGCGGCCATAGACGAAAAAGATTGGACGGCAGGAGGTCCTTCCGGACCCCCGCTGGACTTTTGGCAAGTCTCGTGGGGGTCAGGAGGCCCCCCACAAGCTGGCCAAAAGTTCCTGGAGGTCCAGCGGGGGTCAGGGAGCGATTTCCCGCCGCGAATCGTTTTCGTACGGAAAATGGCGCCGGCAGGAGATCGACTGCAGGAGGTCGTTCAGCGAGGGTTCCGGCGCCTCGCTGAACGACCTCCTGCAGTCGATCTCCTGCCGGCGCCATTTTCCGTACGAAAACGATTCGCGGCGGGAAATCGCTCCCTGACCCCCGCTGGACCTCCAGGAACTTTTGGCCAGCTTGTGGGGGGCCTCCTGACCCCCACGAGACTTGCCAAAAGTCCAGCGGGGGTCCGGAAGGACCTCCTGCCGTCCAATCTTTTTCGTCTATGGCCGCCGCCATTTTCGGCACCATTTTGGAAAATGGCGCCGGCTGAAGACGACAAGATTCAGAGCAGGAGCCCATTCCGGACCGCTGCTGTTCCGGACCGCCGCTGGACCCGCAGGTTATTTAAGTTATTTGGTGGGGGATTTAATTTAAAGGGTCGGGGGTGGGTTTTAGGGGGTTTAATGTGCCGGTTTTTCGATTTTTCGATTTTTCACGATTTTTAACGATTTTTCACGATATTTTACCCCCCCAAACGGCAACAATATGATTCCCTCCCCCTCCCAGCCGAAATCGATCGTTAAGACGATCGAGGACACGATTCACATCCCTAGTAAGCAAATCCACGACTCTTGTGCTAAACTTTCAAAAGGGAAACGTTGATAAAATGAGAAAAATTGTTAGAAAAAACTGAAAGGAGCAGCTACAAAGGTAAAAAGTATGCAAGAGGTGTGGTCATTGTTAAAAAATACCATCCTAGAAGCACAGTCCAGATGTATTCCACACATTAAAAAAGGTGGAAAGAAGGCAAAGCAATTACTGTCATAGTTAAAAGGGGAAGTGAAAGAAGCTATTTTAGCCAAAAGATCTTCATTCAAAAATTGGAAGAAGGATCCAACAGAAGAAAATAGGATAAAGCATAAGCATTGGCAAGTTAAATGTAAGACATTGATAAGACAGGCTAAGAGAGAATTTGAAAAAAAGTTGGCCGTAGAGGCAAAAACTCACAGTAAATTTTTTTTAAATATATCCAAAGCATAAAGCCTGTGAGGGAGTCAGATGGACCGTTAGATGATCGAGGGGTTAAAGGGGCACTTAAGGCCATCACGGAAAGATTAAATGATTTCTTTGCTTCTGTGTTTACTGAAGAGGATGTTGGGGATGTACCCGTACTGGAGAAGGTTTTCATAGGTAATGATTCAGATGGACTGAACCAAATCATGGTGAACCTAGAAGATGTGGTAGGCCTGATTGACAAACTGAAGAGTAGTAAATCACGTGGATCGGATGGTATTCACCCCAGAGTTCTGAAGGAACTAAAAAATGAAATTTCAGACCTATTAGTAAAAATGTGTAACCTATCATTAAAATCATCTGGTGCTAAGATAGGCTCCCACCCGGACATTTGATACATTCTCTTCATTAGTGAGCACTAAGTCAAGTATGACTCCCTCTTTGGTAGGTTCCTTTACCAATTGTTTGACATCCACAATCTCTTTCCTCCTGATAGATTCCACAGAAGAGATTCCCCAGTCTATATCTGCCATATTAAAATCGCCAACAATCAGTACTTCTCTCTTTTATCCCACCTTTTGGATGTCTTTAATTAGATCACTGTCTAGTTCTTCTGTTTGATTGGGAGGTCTGTAAACCACTCCAGTCAGAATGGGCATAACATATGCCTTTTTTAGGACTGCCCATAGTGCTTCTTCTTTGCCCCACTTTCCTTGCATTTCTGTAGCTTGGATATTGCATCTGACATAGAGTGCTACTTCTCCCCCTTTCCTGTCCTCTCCGTCTTTTCTTAATAAGTTATATTCTGGTATGGCCGTTTCCCAATCATGTGATTCTGTGAACCATGTCTCCGTAACTGCAACAATGTTCAAGTCTGCCTCTGCCATTGTGGCTTGCAGTTCTGAGATTTTCTTGTCCAGAACACAAGCATTTGTGCACATAGGGGTAGATTTTCAAAGGGCTGCGGCATGACATACGCATGTAACCCCGAAAACCTACCCCTGCGCGCGCAAGACCCGGGATGAGAGTATGTCCTGGGGCTTTGAAAAAGGGGCGGGAAGGGGGTGGGGCAGAGGTCCGGGGTAGTCCTGAGTCCTCTGGCACAGCGGCTGTGCTGAGGGATGGTGCGCCGGCAGGCGCGCGCAGGATATGCCTGCAAATGGCAGGTGTAAAAAATAAAATAAGGTAGGGGGGATTTAGGTAGGTGTGGGGGTGGGTTAGATAGGGGAAGGGAGGGGAAGGTGTGGGGAGCGAAAGAAAAGTTCCCTCCAAGGCCGCTCCGATTTTGGAGTGGCCTTGGAGGGAATGGGGAACGCCATCGGGGCTCCCCTAGGGCTCGGCGCGCGCAATGGGCTGCACAAGTGTGAACCCCCTTGTGCGCTGACCCTGGATTTTATAACATGCGCGTACTACCGCGCGCATGTTATAAAATCAGGTGTACATTTGTGCGTGCCGGGTAGCGTGCACAAATGTACCCCGCAAGCATAGGATTAAAAATCTGCCCCATAGCTTTAGTTACTCTCTTTTGTGTTATTGTTCCCCTTGGATTTTTTTTCCTGAGTTTTGTTATCCTGATCATCTATTCCCTTATGATTTGGATTATAATATGGATTTGGATTGGAGGATGACTTTCCTGGTCTTTTCTTGAAATTAGTCTCCATTGCTAGAGGTTCTTCATTTTCCAATACAAAGAAGGCATTTTGTACTTGTGACACTTGAAAGAGTGGGTGTCTTTGCATCACAGGTCTTATCCTACCAGAACCCACTGTAATTGTTTATTTTTGAGTTTCTGGATACTTTGTGCAAGTAGAGGAGAGCATTTGGGCTGCACAATTGTGAATAATAGGTGTCTTTGGGTCACAGGTTTTATCCTACCTGAGCCCACTGTAAACCATATGTTTCTGGGTTTCTGAATCTTCTGTGGTGGGAGTGGGGGGGGGGGGGGGGGGAGGAAGATTCCTGAATGCTGAAAAGTGGGGGAGGCTTCCTTGGTGGTTGCTAATTCCTTTTTTATTTTAGCTAATTCAGCTTTAAGGTAACTCCTTTTTCATTAAGGAGAGCTGTAAACAAAAGAGGCAAGCCCTAAGCTTCTAGATGGTTTGCTTCAAGATAAAGGCTCCACAGCTGTTACATTGAATAATAGTCATCTTATTCATTTGATTTGATAGAGGACTCCTTTAATCTTATAAAGAATTATCAAATGATTTTGTTACCAATTATGTACCCCAGCAAGGCTATATTAGAAGAACAACCTCTGGAGTGGATAGGTAGGGAGGGAGGGCTTTTAACAGTTGAGATTATCAGTGAACAAAATATACCTTGACATGTACTTATTTTGAGTTTATCTAATCCATGAAAGTTAGTTTTTTTTTTTCTCAAACCCAGAAAAGCAGTCTAGATTCCACACTTTTTGGCTTCAGTTAAATCTGTCCCCTCCAAAACTGAGGCACAAAATAATACAATTATACATAGTTTCAATACTCTAAAATATTTTAAACAGTAAAAGTTCACTTAGCATTTTTTGAAGCCTTGTGAATCCAGGATTACCTGTAGACCTAAAACGTGGAAGTAAGAAGGAGACTGTGAACTACAGGCTGGTTAGTCTGACCTCTGTGCCAATCTGTTTAATGGAATCATTTCTAAAACAGAGGATATTGCAATTTTTGAAATCCAATAGACTGCAAGATCCGAGGCAGTATGGTTTTACCAGAGGTATATCTTGACAGTTTCTTTGACTGGGTGACCAGAAAGTTGGATTAAGGGAGAGCGCTATATGTAATGTACTTGGATTTCAGTAAAGCCTTTGACATGGTTCCACATAGGTGACATATAAATAAATTGATCATCTTTAGTATGTGCCTCAGAGTTACTGACTGGATTAGAAACTGGTTGAGTGGAAGACAACAAAGTCTAGTGGTAAATGGAGTTTACTCCAAGGAGAGGAGTGTTATTCCCTCTTTTTTTACATCTGGAAAAGATTTCTCTAAATTTAGGTAGGGCCTCAAAACTTGGCTCTTTCAGAGAATTTTTGATTACTGCTATGTATTTTTTTCATTATTTGAACCTATTGTTCACCGAAGCTTTTAGTTTTTGTGATGATCCTTATTTTGAGCTTAATAGTCTTTTCTTGAGGTTTTTCTTTAGTTTTTGTATGTTTTGTTTTCTTTTATTATTTAATTTGTATCTAATTTACTTTGATTATTATATTTCTGTATATAATTACTTGTATTATGTCATTTTTATTATGTTATTCATTTCTAAATTTTGTATTTACTGATTTTATTGAACATTGCTTTGACTGTTATTTAGAAAGGCAATTAAGTTTAATAATAAACTAAACTATATAAACTAAACTAGCAGTGTGCCTCAGGGATGGGTCCTTAGACCAATTCTTTTCATTGAGTGACATTGAAGAAGGATTGTCAGGAAAAGTTTGTCTTCTTACCGGGGATACCAAAATCTGCAACAGGTAGACAGTCAGGAAGTGTGGAAAACATGAGGAAGGATCTAGTGTGGCTTGAGGAATGGTCTGAGACCTGGTAGATAAGATTTAATGCTAAGAGGTGAATTTTAAAAGCCTAACATGTGCATTAATTAGGGATATGCAAAGAAATTGGGCTTATGTGTGATAAGCACATTTTTAAAAGCTGCCGAGATACGAATGTTCTCCTGCAGTACACAATTCTCAAACGTTTTCAAAAAGGGGTGGGGTGGGGAATGGGCATGGTTTCAGCGGGGCATGTGCATTTCAGGGCGTGAACCTAAGATATGTGAGTAAATACTGAAGCAACCCGGCAATTGTCAAGGCCCCCTGCCATGTAACTTAACTTCTGCTGTGGATGCCAGGTAAGTTAAAATTTAAAGAAATTTAGGCAGATTTGTGGGGTTGTAAGCATCAGGGCTATCTGAAGGCTATCAAACCATAGGGTGGGGGGGGGGGATTGGAGGACCTGTCTCTAGAGTGGACAAACTGGGGATGAACTGATAAAAATGGGAATGGTGTCGGTGCACACCCCTTTCAAAATTCCCAGATTTATGCAGTAGAAACGGGATTTGCATGCACATGTGTGTGGCCAGGCTATTTTATAACATGTACTGCAAGAACTCAAGGTAGAGGTACAGTATTGGGGGTGAAATTCTTCTAAGCATGAAAGATGAGTGGGATCTGGGGGTGATTGGATCTGATGATCTTAAGGTGTCAAAAAAAAGTGAATAAAGCAATGGCAAAAGTCAGAAAAATGATTGGTTACATAGGGAGAGGAATGGTCAGTAGAAAAAGGGAAGTGACATTATCCCTGTATTGTCCTTGGTGAGACCTTATTTGGAATACTGTATACAATTCTGGAGACCGCATCTTCAAAAGGATATAACCTGGTTGGAGTGGGTCCAGAGGAAGGCTACTAAAATGGTCAGTGGTCTTTGTTCTAAAGCATATGGAGACAGACTTAAATATCTAAACGTGTATACTATAAAGAAAAGGTGAGATAGAGGAGATATGACAGAGACATTTAAATATCTCTAAGGTTTGCATACATAGGAGGTCAGTGTCTTTCAAAGGAGAAGTTCTAGAATGAGGGGTCATGGGATGAGAGTAAAAGGGGGCAGACTCCTGAGTAATATAAGGAAATGTTTCTTTACAGAGAGTGGGAGATCCATGGAATAGCCTTCCAATGGAGGTAGTGGAGACAAAAAATTCAAGAAAGCATGGGATAATAACAGGGGATCTCTGAGGGAGTGATGGGAATTGTAAAGCTAAATTAGTTGGGAGGATGGGCAGATTATAAAAGCCATAAAATCTCTTTCTACCAACACATTTCTATGTTTTTATGAATATCAACTTCCAAGTCTATAAGTTTAATGATAAATGCTAAAAATGTCCAGTTTTGAAAGAAAGAGAACAAGGCATAGATATTCAGATATATGGCCTTGTTTTTTAAAATGACTTTTACTCATTATGTGTCTATAGAAAAAAAATTCTGTATTGAATAATATGATGCCTAGATATTATAAATCTTCTAAAACTTGACAAAAGAGAACAGATCTTGTGGATTGCATTACTAACCCTGATGAAAAGGCAGTTAAACTATTACAAAAATGAATTAATTATAGCCTAATGGATTTACAACCACTTCCTTTAAAGCTTTTGGTCTTCAATTGATTAGATCACTACAAAATATTTCAACCTTTTTTTTAAAAGGAGAATAATTCTCTCTTCATGTGATTGAAGGTCCTGTTGTAATATTTTCAGACTGTAGAATAATCCATGCTTATGCTCTTGCTAAGTATCCATTTCTTTGTTAAATTTTCAGTTTAAAATCTGCTCTAAGATCTAAGGGCTCAATTCATTCTTGCTTTGGACTTAGAAATTTCTGTAAGAAACATATTCATTGGCCCAGATAAATAAGTATAATATTATCCTGACTTTGAAAACGCTGCAGAGATATCTTACATACAGGTTGATGTAGAAAGGTGCGTTCTGGCCATCACACTACTTTGCCCACATTTAAATGCTCGTTTTGTGAGCGCAAGCTTTACTGCCAATGCAGCAAGAAGTTTTAAAGTCACAAAATGAGTGTCCTAAAGTGGGAGTACACTTAGTACCCTCGCATGAAAATCCCATGCAAATGAGGGCATTAAGTATTACTTCCCGATGCAGAGTAGTGTGTTGACTCGGCCAGCATTTTCTGAGCACTGGAAACTTAATGCCAGGGTCACAGATAAAGTTAAGTTTCCAGCACTATTGCGCTGGCACTTAAAACCAGTAAAAAGAGTAAATAATGAAAAAAAAAAAATTTCACAAATAAGTACCACCTTATCTGGGTAAGTGGCAGCACCCACTGCCACTTAGCCGGATAAATATTGACTTATCCAGCTATCTGGTGAGGTTCGCTGTTGCCACTCAGCCAGATAAGTCAGTACTTATCTGGCTATCTGACATTTATCTGGCTAAGTGGCAGTGGTGAACCTTGCCAGATAGACGGATAAGTCAGTACTTATCTGGCTAAGTAGCAGTGGTTGCTGCTGTATTATCTGCATGTCAGGGACGCAACCCCCCCCCCCCCTTCCTAAGTTAACATGTGCGTTTGGCCTCTCCCTAAAGCAAATTTTACATGCAGCCCACTTTTTTTTTTCTCTCTTGATGCATAGCTTACTGTACTGGGATTTAATAAAAATAATAGCCTGTGTGTAGGAAACTGTATGCTGAATTGCAGCACACAGTTTTAACGTTCGGGTTTCTGCATTGGCCTGATAGAGAGAAAATCCTGTATAAACCACCTTTAATCTGAAAGTTAGAGCTTTGCCCACTACTTTAATGCCATCAATGCAATGTGTATTTTGTGACCTAAGAAAGTACAAAATCTCATGGACTGCTGTCATGAAAGGTCAATGTAACCTGGCTGCAACTAGTAAACTACACTGTCTCCCAGAATCTGCAGGATTCCTTTAGGGAATAGACTTTGGGTGTACCTTCCTCTCTGGTTCCTCCATTCTCCATACTTTCATGCAATTCCAAAATAAATCCATGGGATTCATTCCAGGTGAGTCCAATCGTCTAGTTAATAGAGATGTGAATCGTGTCCTCGATCGTCTTAACGATCAATTTCGGCTGGGAGGGAGAGGGAATCGTATTGTTGCCGTTTGGGTGTGTAAACTATCGTGAAAATCGTTAAAATCGTGAGCCGACACACTAAAACCCCCTAAAACCCACCCCGACCCTTTAAATTAAATCCCCCACCCTCCCGAACCCCCCCCCCAATGCTTTAAATTACCTGGGGATCCAGCGGTGGTCCAGAACGGCGGCAGTCCGGAACGGCCCCCTCAATTGAATCCTGTTGTCTTCAGCCGGCGCCATTTTGCAAAATGGCGGCGGCCATAGACAAAAACGATTCGACGCAGGAGGTTGTTCCGGACCCCCGCTGGACTTTTGGCAAGTCTTGTGGGGGTCAGGAGGCCCCCCCAAGCTGGCCAAAAGTTTCTGGGAGTCCAGCGGGGTTCAGGAAGCGATTTCTTGCCGCAAATCGTTTTCCGTACGGAAAATGGCGCCGGCAGGAGATTGACTGCAGGAGGTCGTTCAGCGGCGGTCCGGAACCCCCGCTGAACGACCTCCTGCAGTCGATCTCCTGCCGGCGCCATTTTCCGTACGGAAAACGATTCACGGCAAGAAATCGCTTCCTGAACCCCGCTGGACTCCCAGAAACTTTTGGCCAGCTTGGGGGGGCCTCCTGACCCCCACAAGACTTGCCAAAAGTCCAGCGGGGGTCCGGAACAACCTCCTGCATCGAATCGTTTTTGTCTATGGCCGCCGGCATTTTGCGGCGGCCATTTTGCAAAATGGCGCCGGCTGAAGACAACAGGATTCAATTGAGGGGGCCGTTCCGGACCGCCGCCGTTCTGGACCACCGCTGGATCCCCAGGTAATTTAAAGCATTTGGGGGGGGGGGTTCGGGAGGGTGGGGGATTTAATTTAAAGGGTCGGGGGTGGGTTTTAGGGGGTTTTAGTGTGCCGGTTTTCCTGCCCTCCCCCTTCCCCCGATTTACGATTTTTTAACGATAAATCGGGGGAATTGGTATTGTATCGTGGCCCTAACAATTTTTGACGATTTAAAATATATCGGACGATATTTTAAATCGTCAAAAAATGATTCACATCCCTACTAGTTAATACTCTTCCACACATTTAAGAGGAAATTGTTTCAGTTCAATAAACCCCCAAAATTGGCAGTACATCAATGGATATTATTTAATTCTATCTGATTCAGTACTGATTATGCACATGAGGTAATGCTGCTCATATCTCTGATATTTCATCAAACAGTGGATTAATATAGCCCCATGGTTCTTACAAAAGGATGGTTTTCACCATCCTTTCCTCGGCAAGAGGAGTCTATTAATCAGTTGGCATTCCTCTCCCTGGAGCTTACAAATACTCTACAGGGAGCTGAGTCCTGGAGGGCTGCATGTTGGAGAAGGAACCTTTACCTGTTCCAAACCTCCTCAAGGACTGATTCATCTAAAACTGGTGCATGCTCAGATAAAATATTAACAATTCCATAAGGAGCACTAGACTATCATTCTAATTAGTAACCATGAGTTACAATAACAATAGACCTTTTCCCATCTATGGAGTCTATTTTCTCCTTAATTAAATGATAGCTGTTTTGCCCATTAGCTTTTAATGTTGGCACCTCATATGGTACAGCATAGAATTATTATTATTCAAACTCTCCACATCTGACAACCAAGCAAACAGGACATGAAACTATTATGCTTAGGCTTCTGAACCCTTGGGCCGACGGGAAGGTGATATACCTTAGATGGATCCTTAGGTTCTCCCATCGGGTAGCGAGGCGGAACAGAAGATGTGACCGGCTGACCCTTGGCACTGGAGACTGAGGTGACCGTGGAGGCAGAGGAAGAGTCGTGACGTCGAAGAAGCCAACTGTGTCTTCGCCACTGGAAGCCTGCGGTCACCCCGGGAGGAGCCTGTAGGGACCCGGGCTGCTGGGACTTAGGTGGACCTTTGAGAGGTCAAGGTCGGTGCAAGGGCCAACTGGAGCTTCACCCCTGGAAGCCTGCAGTCCCCCCGGGAGGAGCCTGTAGGGACCCGGGTCGCTGGGACTTAGGTGGGCCCTTGGAGACGGTGGTCCAGAAGAAGTCCAAGGTCGTGCCAGAGGGTCATCGCTTACCAGTCCGAGGTCACACACCAAGGGATCGCCGCTTGCCAGTCTGAAGTCACACACCAGGAATCAACGCATGCCAGTCCGAAGTCACACACCAGGAACCACCGCTTGCCAATCCGAAGTCAGGAACCAAGGAATCACTGAGATGAGACAGGAGCCAGGGAGCAAGGATCCGAAGCACAAGAAGACTCACCGAAGCAAGCAGACTCGAACAATGCTGGAAGCTGTTGCCAAGTCAAGGAATGAGCAGAGGAAGTCTCCTTATATACTTCCTCTGCTCTAGCTCATTGGAAACAGGTGCAGGTAATTAAAGGGACGAGGTCCCTTTAAATCCTGTGAGGAGGCGCGGTCTCGCTCCTAAGATGGCGGCAGCCATCTTGGATTCCCGGCCATGGAGGAAGGCTGCCTGACACCGCAAGGGAGGAGCAGGGACGGCTCCCAACCCGGGGGCCACCCCGGAGACCCGCGCTGACATGCAGGAACGATGGGCACCAGATTCCCGTGGCTTCCCCCTGCCAGTGGCTTCCCCCGCTGACAGGGCTCAGGTAGGGGGCCGCGACCACGGGACACAACAGAAACATAGGGTCAATGAGTAAAGCAACCTCACATGGGCCCCATAAAAGCCCTATCTCTGCTGTACCTTCCAGCAATATTTAATCCAAGATATTCCTAGGAACCTTGTAAACATACAAGGGGCTCCAATAGGACCAAACATATTTGACCACCACATTCTTCACCCATGTTGAGAAAAGGGCCTTATGCGCTCTAGAAAGTTACAGCATTCAAACATGCTAGCAAGTAGGACATGTATAGGATTGGCCTTTGGGTAAGGTAAGCTGGGAGGTTGTCTGGGGCACTGTGACATGAAGGGCACCTTGGATTCTGTCAACATTTCCCATTGGGCTATTCAGCTGATAGGTTGTGCAGCAGCAGTGATCATAGGTACCCAGTATAAGATGAAACTTGAGAAGGTAAAACCTCTTCAAATTTGGGTGGACCAGATCTGTCTTCATATCCCATCCTACCATGCCTGTGGCTGGCAGGAGGAGTAGTACTTAATAGTGTGTTGTTGCGTCCATCGGTCTCAGACGGCTTCGACCCTTGTGCCTCACCTTTTTCTCTGCTCTCCCCGCTAGCCTTGGGAAGATGGCTACCGCCGCGTCTGCAAGCCGCGTTCTCCAGCATCCCCGGAACAGCTATGACAAAGCCTCACGCCATGTTTCTCCTAAGGGCCTCCTAGGGTGCGCACGCGAACGCCATCCACGACTTTATCCACGTCATGGCGGTAACCTCGGGGTTGTCCCCCTCGAGTGATGTCATGCCATCCGGGTATGTAGCCTACGCTTGTTTGCTAGTTCGAGTTAGCAAGGATTGGACTTGTCCGGTCTAAGCTACTCGGTGAGACAGGTTCCCTCTGCCGAGGGTCCCTGGACTGCTACCTCTGGATCTACTCACTACTGCCACCTCTGGTGGTATACATCAGCTGTACAATAAAAGACAAAACTCTGTCAGGCCGATACAGTAAAGTGCGGCCGTGGTTACCCTGCTTCTAACCCGCTTTCTACTCACAATTTGGCCGCATTAGTCCAACCCGCGATTCACTATCCCTTTTAACCCATCCTACCGCTTCTTTAAATCAACGGGAAACCCTTTCCGCCCGCGGCATGTATATGAGATGTAAACGATTGGATTAGCTATTCACTCCCATACAGTAATGTGCGCCCCGATTATCGCTTTTTTTAACCTGCAGTTTTGCCGCATGTTTAACCTGCTAATTTACCGCCTACCCTTACCCCTGCATTAGTGTGGAGTGTCAGGTCAGAGAGACGAAATTTCACAGGCAAACGACCCCCTCACCCCCCGGGACAAGAGCCAGGATCGGGCAAATTTTCCCCCAGCCCCCGCTCACCTGCCCTGGTCGCGTCCATGGTGCCGGTCTCCCGTGCAGGTGCGCTGACAGCTCCGGAGCAGGAAGGACGGACCTGTTGTTTCCAAGCATAACCTAAACTCTTGCCTGCCCAGCCTAAAATCCAACGCGCCGGGAAAGCCACTCTTCAGATCGCGACTAATCCCATCCCCCAGCCCCCCGCTCACCTGCCCTGGCCGCGTCCGTGGGTGCCGGTCTCCGGGGCAGCCCCAGTCCTCTCTCCCATCTTCCCGGGGGCAGCCGGCGGCGAGAGCGAGAGCAGCCCGGGGCGGATCGCAAGGTGGCTTCAGGCAGCCCCCGCCGTCGAGGGTGCATGAACGCACGCCGTAACCTAAGCGCCCGGCTGGACATCTGAGGTCACCGCGTGCGCTCATGGCAGCGAAGGTGCATGAACACACGCACACCGTGACCTGAGCATCCGGCTGGACGTCAGAGGTCACGGCATGCGCCCATTCACCATGGCCGGCGAGGGCTGCTGGAAGCCGCCTCGCGATCCGCCCCGGCTGCCCCCGGGAGGATGGGAGAGAGGACTGAGACTGCCCCGGAGACCGGCACCCATGGACACGGCCAGGGCAGGTGAGCGGGGGCTGGGGGATGGAATTAGTCGCGATCTGAAGAGTGGCTTTCCCGGTGCGTTGGATTTTAGGTTTTCTTTTGCTTAAAGTTGGGATCCACTTCCTGGTACTTGACATTTGAAATGACAGGTACCAGCGCACCCAGGATACTGTATAGGCGCTGTATAGAGCCTATACAGTATTGCGCTTCATGGACGCGAGTTGGACGCGGCTTGCATTTGCATGCCATTTAAATACAGTATCGAGCGGTATGTGATCCAGACTGTGCGTGCGGCAAACGCGGGTGCGCCCGGCACTAACGCACCTCTTTCTACCGCACCTTACTGTATCAGCCTGTGTGTTTGTGCATCCTGAGTCTAGCCCAGTACTGTGGCTCTCCAAGGGGATCCTCCCCGTGGGCGTGGTCAGCTCCCACAGTACCCGAGAATCCACACAAACACCTCGAAACCATAACACTAAGCAGTTACCTGTGTAAAATCCCTGGGCTGAAAATTAATAATATGTATCATTTTTATAGCATTACTGAATATACACAGCAATAAACAGTGGTGACAAGTATTCCAGTATATTAAGTCTTTGCTCCATAGAACTTTACAAGGAGCTATTAACTCCCTGCTTCATCAGAGGGCTAAAAAGAGTCTTCTATATTACCAGTTTTGCCTCCATCAGTTTTGTAATAAATATAAGAACATAAGAACATAAGAAATTGCCATGCTGGGTCAGACCAAGGGTCCATCAAGCCCAGCATCCTGTTTCCAACAGAGGCCAAACCAGGCCACAAGAACCTGGCAATTACCCAAACACTAAGAAGATCCCATGCTACTCAGGGGTTTTTCTCTCCTTGGACAAGATATTCCTGTTCGATAAACCACAGTCCCCCACCTTGTCCCATTATTATAAAAAGCTTAAAGGCCTTACTAGGCAAGAGCCATATGCCATTTTCGTTAATCGGTGGAATGGAGATGGGTTGTTTGTAATTACAATACCTGTCCTTCAAGCATGCTTTAGGCAAGTGTCCCAACTTACAGATTGCATGCCGCTCAGGGCTTTCCATGTCGGCCCTCTGAGGTAAGTGTCACAGGGTCATAGGTACCTTGTCTCACTCTTTTTGGCTGTGCCCCCCCCATCTGAAGGTTTTGGGGTCGTATAGCCAATTATCTTATGGAATTGCTGGAGATTTCTCTCCCCATAACGCCTTTGCTTTTTCTTTTTGGTTCTTGTCCCTGTATTCCGGCGAAGAGGGGCCCTCGCCTATTTATTTTGAAAGTATGTTTAGTTGGAAAGAAAGTGATTCTGCTGCATTGGCGGTCCGCCAAAGGCCCTTCCTTTTGGACATGGCGCAAACATCTTCATTATATGATGCGCATGGACGATCTGAGCTCCCGTGCACCCCCTCAGCTATGCAGGAAGTTTCTGATGATTTGGGATCCTTATCTACAGGCCTTACCGCACCATTCATGAAGCCTGATACTTAATGACTGAGTCGTTATCTGTTGATCTGCATTTGCCTTCCCTACCAGGAGGCACTAGACTGCACGCCATGGTCTTTTGTTGTCATAGGTTGGAGTGGGAAGGGAGTGGGGGGATGGGGTGGTGAGTTATTGGGAGGATTTACAGTGGCTTAGACAATATTTATGGTCTTTGTCCGGAGAAGGTTCAGTACTCCAGCTCTCCCGGACTGTTATTAATGGATATATTATGTCTTAAAACTCAATAAAAACCGATTAATAATAAGTCTTTGCCCCAAAGGGCTTACAATCTCAGTGGGTACCTGAGGTAATGACTAGCCCAAGATCACATGGAGTGTTGGTGGCAGAAGGAGAATTTGAAGCCTGGCTTCCCTGGTGTTCGGCCCACTGCTGTAACCACTATGCCATGCTTTCTCCTAATGCCCCTTCAGCAGCCAGTGGGAATAGGTGTGGGGCCAGGAGCAGGGACAGGGCAATGATAGCCAAACATGCATAGGGATTGCATTTTGAAACATCTTGTGCATCCTTTCCCTTATATACTGTGTTCCTGCCATAAAGCAAGTGCAAAGTCTACTGGTAATCTTGTAACCGTGGACCCTGGCAGCCCCAAATGTTTAAGGGAAACGCCATATCTAGGGACCACAAAGTTCCTGCATGGGACTTAAACCCCCAGAAGGGGAAACTAAAAGAAAGAAATTGTACGATTTTTTAATGATTGCTTTTACTAAAAATTCTTTTATTATGAATCTTGTATGTGCTGTTCTTTCTTCTAGAAATAGTTGTCTGTGAGTATAAAACTATGTGTAGAGGTAGGAGATAAATGACTGTGTAAAATGGATTTCACCTTTAATACTTCACCAACATTGGGAGGGAAGCACTAATTTGTCCTATTCCAATGGGATGGGAGAACCATTAGATTAAAAACTGAACCAATTGTCTTTACCATCTTAAACTTAAGAAAGACTGTAAGAAGACACAGGTTTATTTAAAACACTTGTAATGTTGTTATTTAGCCAAACTACTCTAAATAATTTTTTCATCATTTCACACTATGTCAGTAAAAGTATTGCTAGAAACCAAAGTCAGCTTCCAGTATGCTTTTTGCTGCAATGTGGTTAGCACTTATCAGTGCTGTATACAAGAACTGTGAACTGGGAATTAGGTATTGCAATATGAAAGGCCTTGAGAGTAATCTCTCCCCACGCTCAGGAACATAAGACATTTTAATTGTATGAACAGTTTACCACCTGAAACTGTGATTAACTAAACTAACAATAAAAAATAAAATAAAAATAATAATAAACTAGCTAAAATCATGTTATTCTGTTAAGATAAGTCGTTACCCTGTTCTACAGTGTTTCAATGTAAAGGATAAGATGACCTGTTGTCAAACTATCCCTCATGTTACCATGTAAACCGATGTGATACTCGAAACAAATGTTGGTATATAAACAATAAATAAATAAATAAATAAATTTGATATATGGCCTCTAGTATCACTATCCAGGTACGACCAACCCAGGGGTTACGCATGCATTTCCTTCCTCATCCTCTAATCCCTCTCCCTTTATGCCTATTCTGCTCCTCACCCTCCCTGAACTTCCCCCACTATGCATTTTCCATGTAATCTCAATTTTTATTGTTTGTGTTGATACACTGTTGTACCGGTACTTACTAACTCTGAGCTGCATAGATTTGGAAGTATTTTCCTGCACTCACAGTTTACTAAAAGAACATGAACATATTGCAGGACCTGCATGGCATAGTACTGATAAACTGGGACGTATGGTAAGGCAGCTGGGAATATAAAGCAGAAATGGTGAGAATTGGATTGAGGGAGCAGTGGCACTAACAGTAATGACTGGGGGGGTTTGAGAATTTCTGCAGTGATGTAGACTGGCAGCAAGGTGGGTCAAAACCAATTCCCACAAACTCACAGCAAATGAAACATTCTATGACATTTGCTATGGATTCAGAATCATGAGAAACTGGAGGTAGTGAAGCATGCGTATAAGCAAATATCTTGGTAAACTAGTATTTATATTCTACTTTTTGGTACTTCAAAGCAGATTACGTTCAGGAACGTCCTTGTCCACAGAGGGCTTATTATCAAAGTTTGTATTTGCAACAACTGAAGATAAAGTAATTTGTCTACGGTTACAAGGAGCAGCAGTGGGGGTTGAACTCTGCTCTCCCTGGCTCATAGCTTGCTGTTCTAACCACTAGGCTACTCCTTCACGCATACTGCCCACTGATGTGACTATATTGTGTGACTGAAGAAGCCCGAAATGTGTCCCTTTGATTCTCCATTGTTTCTGTAGTGTTCTTTTTTTCTTAATAGGTCAAAGAGAAGTAAAATTGGACCTTTGAGGGAGGAGGGCGGGAGGAGAGATGATTTAACTTTCTGTCCTGTCAAACAAATGATACACCACATACAACTTTTGTGTCCCAAGGATGTGTAGTATATGTTGCTAAGGTAGATGGTTACAAAAGATTTAGAAAAAGTCTATTTATAGTCAGTATATCTGCTCATGCTGAACAGGTACTTTCCCCTCTGCTGATCTCTGCTAGAGGTCAGACTTCCCAATGTGTTAGTTTCAGTTTGGGTTTCTAAGTGCCAAGGCATAAAGGATATCTTTTGTTTAGGCAGAAAACATTCCAGTAATGTTGGGCTAAGTAATTAGGTCCAGTAGTGTGTTGCTCTTTGGCCACATCCCAAAACACAGCATTTGCTATTTCCCTCCTATTGCAGCATGATTAAAAGCTGATCATGGATGCCATTTCCCCAGGGCCGGTGCAAGGGGATTAGGCGCCCTAGGCACCTTCTGCCTTGTGCCACCCTCCCCCTCCCCGGTCATACAGACACCTCACTCCATCCCCACCAGTCGCAGCCCCGACCCTTACCTCCAGGGGCGGGGACCACATGCTGCCACTCCCCCACCCCCTGCGCCATCCCCCCAAATTTAAATAAAATATCACCTCCACCCTCCCGATTCCCCCAAGACTCATGAAAACACCTGGTGGTCCAGCGGGGGGCCTGGGAGTAATCTGCCACTCCCGGGCTGTTGGCTGCCACTAAGCAAAATGGCACCGGTGGCCTTTAGCCCCTACCATGTGACAGGGGCTACTGGTGCCATTGGCTGGCCCCTGTCACATGGTAGGGACAATGGGCCACCGTGCAACGAGGGGGAAGGCAGGGTGAGGCGGAGGCTGAGCAGATTTTTGAAGGCGCACTTTTATTCACTTCAAAATTCTGCTGCCTAAAGCGGCTGCCTCACCCTATCTCACTGGCTCGTGAGCGGCGGTGGCGCTCCCTAATGGTCAGCACCCTAGGCCCAGGCTAGCTCGCGCTGCATTTCCCAGAGATCATCTACTCACAGATCCCATAGAAGTCTGGTCCAAAGTACTGGTGAGATTGTTCTACTGGATTAGAGGCAGCCTTTTATAGTGGCATTCTGATTGCTTACAGGTACAGAATGCAAGAGGGCCCTGTTCACTATAAGGAAGTTATGAGGTTGTGCTAAACTCTACAGAGTCTCTAGATTCTTCTGGCATTCTGACTCTCAACAGAGCTGCTAGCAGTGGTTCTCACAACCACTTTCTTGGAGAGGACTCTAGATTCATCTTTTTAATTCTGGCACACATCATGAATCCAGACAAGTGCACTGGATTATACCATGCGTAAGGGTATATATTTACTTAATTTAGACAAAGAGGCTTTATAGTTAATGAGCAGCAGCGCCAGCAAGTCTGGTGCTGCAATTATAACATGGGTGGAATCTGCTAGAATAGCAAGCGTAGATAGTGGGGAGGGGGAGGGGTAAGGATTGCAGAGTTTTGGAAGTGGGCCAATGAGCGTCGGACACGACAGCTCAGGGCTTTCAAACCTAGCCAGCAGAGGGCGTTTGGCGCCATTTGACGGTTAAGCAGCGAGTAGCAGGGGGCTTACTCGTCATCGTCACGAGCAGGTACTGTGAGGAAATAATAATATTAATAATACCACCGACCTGATTAACAGCAGCTCAGTTACATCAGGAGACAGGCGAGGGAGTTTAATACACTGCCTGGAGCATAAACGTGTGGCAGGCAACATGCCCAAAAAAGGTCGCAAGGGAGCGAGCCTGGGAACCCCTCATGAGCAGGCCCCCGGGGTCAATAACCCTACAGCAGGCAGGCCACGCCCATTATCACGAGAAGAGGCCAGCTCAGGGGAAAGCGGTCTCAAGGCTCCTGAACCAGGAGGGAATCTGGTAGCGAAGAATAGCGGGAGGGGACCGGCCGGTCCAGCCTCGGAAACCCCCCCTCGTGCACCTCCAGGAGCTGATCTCACGGAGACTGAGTTGCAGGATCCCATGTGCAGCCCATCCCCCAGCTTATTCCCGGATGAGCAAGAAACGCTGCTAACGGACACAGGAGGAGCAGTTTCGCTGGGTTCAGTGAGAGAGGGGTGGGACGATCGAGAGCCGAGGCCCACTAGAGGAGAGAGAGTTGCCAGGGTGGCTGCAGTCGGGCTGGCAGGAGGCAGAACTGAAAGAGGGCATGCGATCCGGAGAGGAACTTCAGTGAGTTTGAAGAGAGGCGCTGGCCAGACAGGCACGCGGGAATGCAGTCGAGGCAGGCAGTCCCTCGGAGGTGGCAGAGGTGGAGTACAGAGAGCACAGCTGCATGGACGGAAGCTGGGAGAGTGTCGCAGCAGTTCGGATTCGCAGTTATGTGGTGCGTGTGGTCATTTATATTCTTCCTTGAAAGATAGTGTAGTGAGACAGAGGGGCATACGAGCTGGGTTCACTCCTGTGGGGTTTTGTAGGAGCGCAGTGTCAGGTTTGCGGGTGGATGCAGAGGGTTTAACAGGGTGCAGAGTAGGCAGAGGCTCCGAATCAGGAGATGATGGAAGACCTGGGAGAGAAAGGGGACCAAGTGACCCACAATGTAGGCCAGGGGCATATGGCGGGGGGATATGGGTCTTGACCCAGGTGAGCCCGCACAATACAGGGTTAGGAGTGGTGAAGGCAGGGCACTGTTGGGGCAAGATACTGGCGGGGGTTTTTCTGCTGTTTCAGGTTTTGATGAAGACGAAGGAGCAAGTACATCTATGAGAGACAGGTGGCGGTCACAACAAGATCGAAGCCCTAGAGGGATGGCTGCGGCATCGGGCGGAAGAAAGGATCATGACAAGAGAGAATACAGCTTTGGAGAGTTGCACGGAAGGACAGGTAAAGTTAGTGGGATGAGAGTAAAAAGGTTAAAATCAGGAAGAAGAGGAGGGAGCACAGAAATAGTACGTCAGGGAGTTCGGATTCATCTAATTCTACTTCATCGGACAGCAGGTCCTCGGGAAAGCGAAGAAGGGCTATAGGAGCGGGTCCGTGTCAGGACATGGGTCACCCAGCGCTAGCATCATTGACAGAGTTATGGGAGGGAGTAGAGATGTGAATCGTTTTTGAACGATTACAATTATCGTCAGATAATTTTAAAATCATCCTAAATCGTTAGAGTGCACGATACAATACAAATGCCCCCGATTTATCGTCAGGGGCATTTGTATTGTATCGTTAATAGGGCACGGGAATTATTTGGGGGAGGGCGGGAAAACCGGCACACCAAAACAACCCCTAAACCCACCCCGACCCTTTAAAACCAATTCCTTACCCTCCCCCACCCTCCTGAACCCCCCCAAAATGTTAAATTACCTGGTGGTCCAGCCGGCCATCTTTACTCATCAGCCCCTATTATAGAGTATAGTATAATATATTATAGAGTATAGTATAACAGGGGCTGATGAGTAAAGATGGCCGGCACCATCTTTAAAGATGGCGCCGGCCATCCAGTGCTCCTACCATGTGACAGGGGCCGGCCAATGGCACGGATACCCTGTCACATGGTAAGGGCAAAGGGGCATCGGCGCCATTTTTTTTTAGAACAGCTGATGCCTGGGAACGGGAAATCTCTCCCCGAGGCCTCCCTGGATCTCTCCTCTCCCCGAGGCCCCCCTGGATCTCTCCCCGAGGCCCCCCTGGACCACCAGGTAATTTTAAAAGGTTTTAGGGGGGTTGGGAGGGTGGGGTCGATTTAAAGGGTCGGGTGGGTTTTTTTTTTTTAGCGGCGCGGGCCTCCCTAAAAAAAAAATTAGCGATGTGAATTGGAATCGGAAACGATTCCAATTCACATATCTTAACGATCAGATTCCCTCCCCCCCCCCAGCCAAATCTGATCGTTAAGACGATCTGGCACATGATTCACATCTCTAGGAGGGAGTGCCTAGATGGCTTCGTAGCAGAATACACAGGGAAAGATATGTTAACATCTTCCGCTTATTAGCTGGAAGACGGGGAGACAACAAAAGCTTCAGAAAGGAAAAAAAAGAAAAAAAGGGTGGATTACTCTGAGCCCAAGGTGGCCAAGAATATCCTTAATTGGATGAGAGGATTCTTGAGGCTAGCAAGCGTGGTATGCCATTATTGCCCGGATCAATTCGGGGCACTTTTGGCATATGGCGACAGCATACTGGGGGCGTATAAGGATTACGAAGGTTGGGCTTTGCTCAATTACGATGAGCATTTCAGGGAAAAAATGGTGGGAAACCGGTTTATGTCCTGGGGAACACAGGATATAAATCTATGGCTTACCCAGATGACAAATAAAAGTTCATGTAAAGCAGAGCAGGGTACCAGTTTTGTTAGTGGTGCGGGTAGCGTGTCAGGCAGAGGGAAGGGTAGAGAGACACCGGGTATAGGGAGTACCATAAAAGGGAGCGAAGCCAGGGTATCATCCAGTGGGTCCGATGTTTGCTGGAGATATAATAGAGCCACTTGTTTATTTCCCAAATGCAAATTCAGACATGCATGTTCTATGTGCGGTGGAGCTCATCCCGTGTCCCGATGCTCACAGGCGGGGCAGTTAGGAAATACAAAAACTGCAGCGGCAGGGAAGCGCCAGCTGTCATTAAAAAAAAAAATATATATATATATATAAATAAAAATAAAAAAAAATAAAAAAGGGGGAGGGGGTGAGAGGGGGGAGGGTTTGTTGATACCATGTCTCGATCACGATATTCCAGGCGAGAACAGTCAGGAAAAGCGGTCTGATGCGAGCTACACGGGGATGGATGGGTCTTCTTTGGAAGATGAAGAAAGGGTGATGATTTGCAACTCTGTCGCGCCGGCAACATGGAAGTCGTACACCACAGGATTAATGGCGGTGTCAGGTTTCTTAAGAAGGATAGGGTGCAGTAGAAGGGACGTGACCGAGAGGGAGATGACACAATTTATATTAGAAGCAAAACAGGCAGGATGTTCGTTAGCCACAGTGCGGTCGCAATTTGCAGGCTTCGCTTTTTTCCAAAAATTAAATGGACGACCGAATCCGTTGCACAGTTTCAGGGTGCAGAAGGTTCTTGGGGGCTGGCGGTGGGGTCAGGGTTTTAGGGTGGACAAACGGAGGCCAATCCATTACAGGGATTTAGGCATGTTAGGGGAGGTTCTGCCGCAGGTTTGTTGGTCGACTTTTGAGGTAATAATGTTCAGAGTTGCTTTTTCCTGGGCCTTCTTTGGAGACATGCGGATTAGTGAATTAGTGGCAAAATCACGGCGGGCTGGCAAGGAAACAGGCATGTTATGGGAAAATGTACAGATTAGGGATTCGAAGGTTAGATTGTTTATCCCTAGATCCAAGACCGATCAAGAGGGCAAGGGATCTGTCATCACGATGGTACAAGATGCTCAGGAGACAGTGTGTCCGGTTCGGTTGGCTCACAAATATACGCGTATACGTCTGAACCGGGGGGGCCCTTTCTTTATACATGAGGATACGTCTCCTCTTATGCGATTTCAGTTCGCCAAGGTGCTAAGTTTAGCTATTAACAAAGCAGGTGGCGATAACAGTTATTATAGTTCACATTCTTTCTGTATAGGGGCGGCCACTTTGGCAGCTGAAGCAGGGTTGTCAGATGTTGATATTAAAGGATTAGGCCGTTGGAAGTCTTCTGCTTTCCGGTCTTATGTGCGGCCCAGCTTTAGTTAGGGTCAGGAGGCATACGGCATACAAGGAACAGGGAGACAAGGGGGGGGGGGGGGGGGAAGGGACGCCATTGCTGCTGAGTAATTTTGTATTTGTATTGCAGAGTGCGCGGGGGTGCAGAGATTCGAAGGATGTGCCTGGATAGTGGGTCATTCCTACATACATCTGGCGCAGAGAAGTGCGCTGAAACGTCCTTATGGAGAAAATTTGGACATTGAAAGAGTCAGGTGGCATTTGTCATGGTTTAGCAAGAGGGGCATGGGATGGGACGATCTTTTGCCCTTTTTGTTTGAGAGGATACGAATGTGGGGAGAGCCGAACATAATTATTGTTCATTTGGGCGGTAATGATATTGGGTCAAAGTCATGCAAGGAATTACTTACTTGCATGAAAAGGATTTCTCTCAGATCATGATTCGATGGCCACGAATCTTATTAGGATGGTCGGACATTATTGTGCGTAATAAGGACGAGATGATTTGGAGCACGGGGTCAAAAAAGAGAACAGACAATTAGGTAAATGGATGGGATGGGAGGGAGGATTTTGGGTGAGACACCAGTGGTCATGGGGGACAGAACCGGGTTTATTTAGCGGGGACGGGATACATCTCTCAGAGGTGGGTATGGATTTATTTAATAATTCCATACAAGAAGGGCTAGAAAGGGAGATCAGGAAGTGGTGACCAGGCCGCAGTGGGGGACAAATCGATATTCTATCGTTTGTTGTGGCGGAAAAAACCCGAGCCCAAAAGGTGTATGTAATGGGGCAGCAAGAGGTGGTAAGGGGGGGGGGAGAGCCTCGTGTAGCTGGGGGGGCCGCTACACGGGAGCACCGGAGAACTATGGGGCCAAAGTTCCCGGTGTGAGTCTACTCTCGCTGGTTTGAGGTGGAGTAGGCGGGATAGGGGAGGGAAGAGGTCAATTTAAATGCCACTAATGTGTACGTTGCATTATTGGGAGGCTACAGGATGGCGGGGAACAGCAGTATTACATCCCCATGTTACGAGCAGCAGCACCAGCAAGTCTGGTGCTGCAATTATAACATGGGTGGAATCTGCTAGAATAGCGAGAGTAGATAGTGGGGAGGGGGAGTGGTAGGGATTGCAGAGTTTTGGAAGTGGGCCAATGAGCGTCGGACACGACAGCTCAGGGCTTTCAAACCTAGCCAGCAGAGGGCGTTTGGCGCCATTTGACGGTTAAGCAGCGAGTAGCAGGGGGCTTACCCACCCTATATTCTGATGTGAGGAGTTTGGACACATGTTGATGGAAGTTGTTCTCATTGTCGCAGTTGACGGAAAAAACCTGAGCCCAAAAGGTGTATGTAATGGGGCAGCGAGAGGTGGTAAGGAGGGGGGGAGGGAGCCTCGTGTAGCTGGGGGGGCCGCTACATGGGAGCACCGGAGAACTACGGGGCCAAAGTTCCCGGTGTGAGTCTACTCTCGCTGGTTTGAGGCGGAGTAGGCGGGGATAGGGGAGGCAAGAAGTCTCTTCACCATTGGGGGCAAGGTGGTGAAGATGGGGAGGGTGGAAATTGGATGGGGGGGGGATGTTCGGAGGGGTTGTTTAACAGTTATAAGTTCTAAGGGCTTGGGTTGTTGTTTTTGTATTAAACTGCGGCCAATTTAAATGCCACTAATGTGTACTTTGCATTATTGGGGGGGTACAGGACGGCGGGGAACAGCAGTATTCCATCCCCATGTTATGGATTTATATGTGTGAAAAATAGGAATGCACAGTTCTGATCCTCACGGACCGAAAATAGATCTGGTTTCAGGATATCCTCAATAAATATTCTTTATATACATTAGCAACACATTTGGTTTAAAAAATTTTAATTTGTATAATTTGATTACCCTGAAAACCATACTCATTTGCAGCCTTCCAGAATTAGTTATGCATTCTTGATGTAGTGAGTGTGTAGAATACAAATGTATGAGTGTATGAAGTGTGACTTAATGAATATATGAGAGAGGGAGTAAGGATGTGAATATACAAATACAGTAATGCACTTATTATTATCCAACCCCAGATAACTGACAGGCCCAATTAACAGTTTTAGCAGTAGCTGTCTGAAGTTGGATAATTAAATAAAAATTCATATAAGCAACCAAAATGTAAGTGCCCCAGACTTCTAAAGCATAAAAACATAGAGGTGACGGCAGAAAAGGACCAAAGGGTCCATCCACTCTGTCCAGCAAGCTTATGGTAGTATCTGCTGCACTGTATGTATAGTTATCCCCATGCTTATCAGTTTCATAAGAACATAAGAAATTGCCATGCTGGGTCAGACCAAGGGTCCATCAAGCCCAGCATCCTGTTTCCAACAGAGGCCAAAAACCAGGCCACAAGAACCTAGCAATTACCCAAACACTAAGAAGAACCCATGCTACTGATGCAATTAATAGCAGTGGCTATTCCCTAAGTATAATTGATTAATAGCCATTAATGGACTTCTCCTTCAAGAACTTATCCAAACCTTTTTTGAACCCAGCTACACTAACTGCACTAACTACCTTCTCTGGCAACAAATTCCAGAGCTTTATTGTGCGTTGAGTGAAAAAGAATTTTCTCCGATTAGTCTTAAATGTGTTACTTGCTAACTTCATGGAATGCCCCCTAGTCCTTCTATTATTCGAAAGTGTAAATAACCGAGTCACATCTACTCGTTCAAGACCTCTCATGATCTTAAAGACCTCTATCATATCCCCCCTCAGCCGTCTCTTCTCCAAGCTGAACAGCCCTAACCTCTTCAGCCTTTCCTCATAGGGGAGCTGTTCCATCCCCTTTATTATTTTGGTTGCCCTTCTCTGTACCTTCTCCATCGCAACTATATCTTTTTTGAGATGCGGCGACCAGAATTGTACACAGTATTCAAGGTGCGGTCTCACCATGGAGCGATACAGAGGCATTATGACATTTTCCGTTCTATTAACCATTCCCTTCCTAATAATTCATAACATTCTATTTGCTTTTTTGACTGCTGCAGCACACTGAGCCGACAATTTTAAAGTATTATCCACTATGATGCCTAGATCTTTTTCCTGGGTGGTAGCTCCTAACATGGAACCTAACATCGTGTAACTACAGCAAGGGTTATTTTTCCCTATGTGCATCACCTTGCACTTGTCCACATTAAATTTCATCTGCCATTTGGATGCCCAATCTTCCAGTCTTGCAAGGTCCTCCTATAATGTATCACAGTCTGCCTGTGATTTAACTACTCTGAATAATTTTGTATCATCCGCAAATTTGATAACCTCACTCATCGTATTCCTTTCCAGATCATTTATATATATATTGAAAAGCACCGGTCCCAATACAGATCCCTGAGGTACTCCACTGTTTACCCTTTTCCACTGAGAATATTGACCATTTAATCCTACTCTCTGTTTCCTGTCTTTTAACCAGTTTGTAATCCACGAAAGGACATCACCTCCTATCCCATGACTTTTTAGTTTTCGTAGAAGCCTCTCATGAGGGACTTTGTCAAACGTCTTCTGAAAATCCAAATACACTACATCTACCGGTTCACCTTTATCCACATGTTTATTAACCCCTTCAAAAAAATGAAACAGATTTGTTAGGCAAGACTTCCCTTGGGTAAATCCATGTTGACTGTGTCCCATTAAATCATGTCTTTCTATATGTTCTGTGATTTTGATTTTGATGTTTTGATCTTGAGAATAGTTTCCACTATTTTTCCCGGCACTGAAGTCAAGCTCACTGGTCTATAATTACCCGGATCGCCCCTGGAGCCTTTTTTAAATATTGGGGTTACATTGGCCACCCTCCAGTCTTCAGGTACAATGGATGATTTTAATGATAGGTTACAAATTTTAACTAATAGATCAGAAATTTCATTTTTGAGTTCCTTCAGAACCCTAGGATGCATACCATCCGGTCCAGGTGATTTGCTACTCTTTAGTTTGTCAATCTGGCCTACTACATCTTCCAGGTTCACAGTGATTTCGTTCAGTTCTTCTGAGTCATCACCCCTGAATACCATCTCCGGAACTGGTATCTCCCCAACATCCTCATTAGTAAACACGGAGGCAAAGAATTCATTTAGTCTTTCTGCAATGGCTTTCTGCAATGGCTTTCTGCAATGGCTTTCTGCAATGACTGTAAAAGCCAGGGCCCTTGTTGGTTGCTGTTTCAATCCAGTTCTCCTTTACCCCCATGCTTATCAGTTTCCCACACCATAAAAGTCAGGTCCTGTTTGAATCCAGTTTCCCATTATGCCTTGCCATTGAAGCAGAGAACAATATTGGAGTTGCATCAAAGTATCAGGCTTATTGGTTAAGGGTAGTAACCACTGCATCAGCAAGTTGCCATCATACTTTTTTGTTTCTCCAGATTGGAAAAGTCGGGGCCCTCGTTGATTGCTCTATGAATCCAATTTCCCTTTTCCCTCCTTTTCCCCCTATGAGGAAAGACTAAAGAGGTTAGGAATTTTCAGCTTGGAGAAGAGACGGATGAGGGGGGATATGATAGAGGTGTTTAAAATCATGAGAGGTCTAGAACGGGTTAACGTGAATCAGTTATTTACTCTTTCAGATAATAGAAAGACTAGGGGGCACTCCTTGAAGTTAGCATGTGGCACATTTAAAACTAATCGGAGAAAGTTCTTTTTCGCTCAACGCACAATTAATCTGGAATTTGTTGCCAGAGGATGTGGTTAGTGCAGTTAGTGTAGCTGGGTTTAAAAAAGGATTGGAGGTGGGGGCAAGATGGCACCCAAACCGGAGTCGCTGTGAAGGAGCTGCTCTTTTATTCCTGAATCTTGTGGAAATTTCCTGCTTCTATGTCTTACAAAAATTGGAAAATACATAGTAAAATGCCAGCAAAACGTAAAGGAAAAATATGGGTTTTTCCCTCCATACCTACGCAGTTATCTGAGCAGAGATTTATTACCAACTTCGCGACTCTGACTATGGGGAGAGAAGGGGGGAGTAGCCTGGCTGCGGCTCTGACAGGAGGAGACTCAGAGCTGCCTGAGGCAAAGGTTTCCCTCAGCCCCCCCGCGAGTAGACCTCCTGCCGAGAGGGGCACGTCATCGCCAGTGGACCTGCAGGAGACATCGACAATTGATTTCGGTGACTCAAGGCTGCAGGGAGAAGGAAGTTTGGCATCCGCACAACCGGAGGCATCGAGAGAACTGCCACGGGGAAACCCAGAGGTGGCTAGCCGGTCAGCAACGACGTTTCCAAGCACCGGAGCACCATCATTATCCAGTGAGTTAGTGGCAGCCCCTTTTAAGCCTGCAGTGGTCACGCTAGGGACTCTGTGGGAACTTACAGCGGGTTTAGCTGTTGAAGTTAAAACCACAAATTTGAAAATGGAGCAGTTAGCCTCCTCCTTGAATACACATTTGGGTGAACAACAGCAGTGTAGAAAAAAAAGTGGAAAAAATTGGAAATGGAGGTTAAAAGTATACAAGATTTCAACCAAGCTACTGTTAAGGACAGGATGGCATTGCCACAAAGATTGGAACTTTTGGAAAACTGGAATTGGAGGTTAAATCTTAGGTTAATAAAATTTCCTAGGATTATGGGGAAATTGCCCATTCTGACTTTTAAAAAGTACCTCTGAGAGATTCTTCAAATGACTGAGAATGACATACCAATATTAAATACAGTATACTTTATACCTGGATCATCAGATGAAAGGGAAGGAAATAGGGAGCAAAATGTATTGGATTTAAATAACGACAATGTTTTTGGAATCATCTGTACTTGAAGTCATTGATTGTTTATTTATTTATTTATTTATTTATAGATTCTTTTATACCGCGGTACGTATAGACATACATCACCTCGGTTTACAGTGAAACAAATTAGCAACAGGCTTTACATGTAACAGTTTAAAAAACAGTAAAACATTTAACAGCAACAGGCTTTACAGAAACATGGGTTTTAAAGATAATATGCATACATCATTAAATATCAAACAATAAAATATAAATAACCATGTATTCACAGGAGCAAATTAACTGTCAGCGGCGAGACCAATGTCACATTGAATACAATAGCCTAAATTGAGTAACAGTGGGGGGGTATGGAATAGCAGAATGTAAATACAAAATGCGAGGAAAAGAACTTGGAGCCAGTAAGGAATAACAAGGGATAGCTGAATTTTTAGGTTAGATGAGATTCATAGAGTGAATGCTTGTTCAAACAACCATGTTTTAAGGTTTTGTTTGAAGGTTTTGTGACAGGATTCAAGACGCAGGTCCAACGGCATGTTGTTCCAGATTTTGATACCCGCTATGGAGAATGATCGGTCTATGATGGAAACGTGTTTGATGTGTTTTAGTGGATGGACAGCTAATTTCGCTTGGTGAATATTTCTAATTGGTCTGTTGGAGGTGCGAAAAATGAGCTGATCAGAGAACCATTGCATCTCTTGGTTGTGAATTGATTTGTGGATGAGTGAGAGAACTTTAAAAGTAATTCTGAAGGATACGGGTAGCCAATGTAGGAACATGAGTGCTGGAGTAATATGTTCATGCCGTCGAGTATTAGTAATTAAACGAGCAGCAGCATTCTGCAACATCTGAAGAGGTTGAATTGTGCTTTTAGGAGACCCAGTAGTAGTGCATTACAATAGTCAATCTTTGGTAGAATTGTGGCTTGTAACACAGTCCGGAAGTCCTGAGGATGTAATAACGGTTTAATTCTTTTCAATGTATGTAACTTGAAGAAGCCACTCTTGATTGTGGTTGAGATGAAATTGTTCAAAGTAAGGTGATTATCAATAATGACCCCAAGGCTGCGGACCTGCTTTAGCTTGGTATGGTCTGTTGTTGAGGAAGGATCATGTTGCGTGTTGGTTGAGGTGTTCTTGTGTGGTGTTATAATGAGTAGTTCAGTCTTGTTGGTGTTGATTGCAAGAAAGTTTTCCATGAGTAGATTTTTTATTTCAGTAAGTGCTGATTCCCAGGTTTCCATGGCCTTAGCAAGTGAATCCTTGATTGGGATAATGATCTGGACGTCGTCGGCGTATATGAAATGCCGGAGATCCAATTTCTTCAGTAGTTTACAGAGTGGAGATAGATATACATTGAAAAGAGTTGAGGAAAGTGAGGATCCTTGAGGGATACCTTGTGACAGATTTCTAGGTTTTGACGTATGGTGTCCCACTTTGACACTATAAGTCCTATCTTTCAGGAATGATTGTATCCAGGATAAGGCAGTGCTGGTGATGCCAATTTGTGAAAGGAGAGAGAGGAGTGTATTGTGGTTCACCGTGTCAAATGCTGAGTAGATATCAAGTAGGGCCAGAATATAAGAGTTACCAGTATCAAGGGATTTTAGTATGGAGTCTGAAAGGGACACTAGTAGTGTTTCAGTGCTATGGTTCTTCCTAAATCTACTTTGATTGTTTCCTTAGTAACTGAAAATGATATAAGTAAAATAATGACTAGGTACTTTCGTCATTTAAATTCCCCTTTTCATGGGTCATTAGTCCGCATGTTTCCTGATATATCTAAAATAACTCAGGAAAGACGCAGGGGCTTTCTCGCTATGAAACAGGAAACTGTTTCCTTAGGTGCTATATTTTTGCTCCGTTACCCATGTAAGTGTGTTGTAAAGAAGGGGAATGACTGCGACATATTTTTCGCCCCAGAACAACTTAGATCTTTTATTGATTCTTTTTCCATAACAGTTGGACCCACAGAGCCTTAAATGAAGTAAGCACCGTAGTTTTGTTTTTTTTTAGAAGTTTTCAATAATTACAAGATACAATATCAAGAAGGGTATTTTCCTCTCTAATCTCATATGAATACAAAGAAAAAGAGACATTACATAACAATATTTCCAAGCAGTGATTTAGGTTAACATAATTTCTCAAAGTAAAACTATGTTATACCTCATCATAAATACATTTTTTAAACCCATTTCTATTTCTATAGGACATTTCAAGAGTGAGAATCCAGGTATTGTCTTAATTGTTCTGGATAATTAAAAACATATCTAGCATTTTGGTATAGGATCAGACATCGACAAGGAAATCTAAGAATGAATTTCGCCCCCCTCTCCACAACTTCAGCTCTCATTGAAATACATTTTCTCTGCCTAAGCTATGTAGAGCGGGCAATGTCGGGAAAAATTCTAAGAAGTTGTCCATAAAAATTTTGTTTTTGATTTCTGAAATATAACCTTAATACTGCATCTCGTTCAGTTAGAAATACAAATTGAACAATTAAGGTAGCCCTAGTTGAAACATTAACTTCAATAGATTTCTCTAGTATATCAGTTAGGTTCAATTCTAATTCATCCTGTTGATCTAATTGCTGATTTCCTCCTTCCCCTTGCCTCTGAGGGAAATAATATATCCTAGCAAATACCGGAATAGCTGTTTCTGAGAATTTTAACACATTTATCAAATAACTTTTAAACAAATCATTTGGAGAGATAAGAGGAATCTTAGGAAAATTTAGAACTCTAAGGTCCAGATTTCTCATTTTATTTTCTAATAGTTCAAGTTTATCTGAACAGATCTTTTCAGAGTTGATCAGATTTAATTGAACTTTTTCAAATTCAGTAATTTTCACTTCAGCAGCCTTCACTTTTGTTTCTAATTTCTCTACTTTCTGATACATTTCCTTATTTTGGTTTAAAACATCTTGAACTTTAAGCGTTAAATCATTAATAGATTTCTGCTTACTAAGAATCATAGTTCCTATTTCTTCAAGGGAACATTTTTTTGACGTTAAAGATGTCTCAGCAGGGACTATAACCTGGATATTTCCATCTCTTTTTCCCATAGTAGCCTTTCCTACTTGATAGGAAGAATTCCCTTCTCCTGGGTCCTCCAAGGAAACAGAAATACTGTCTGTTCCTCTCTGGGATCCAGGTACTGGAGATAAAGGTAAATGTTCAAAGATAATTTTTTCAGTCCTTCCCGTTGGAGGCTCTGGTCTCTCAGGGCACCGGGACTTAATGATGTTTCAATTTGCCCGGAACTCAGTTCCTGCTCCAACCTGGTAGCTCCAGCGGGCTGTCCCGGTACTATTGATGAGGCTCTTCCAAAACAATCTTCAATTCGTGGCTGACTCATACTTAAAATGGGTGTAGAAGCAATCTCTTTAAAGCGAGCTTTTCTTTTAGTATGTGGCATAATATGACAAGTTCTCAAACTCAAGCAAACCAATGAGAGCCAAGAAGTGAGTTGCTTTACCGAAACAACAAAGTATCTTGCAAAGTAGCAATGTCTCTATCGCTGCAAAATTTAACCAAAGATAAAAGTCAGACTTTCCAAGTTCTTCACCGGGCTAAGCCAGGCAAAGCCACGTGCCCCTTTGGCGCGCGGGGCTTCAGCGTCACACCACTACCGCAGGCTCCTCCCTCTTAAGCCGGAATGGAGCTGACAGGGAAATTGAGTAACGAGGCTTACCGGAGCAGCCTCAGGTAATGTCCCAAGCGGCCCACCGTAGTTTTTTTTTGGGTTATACCAATGCTTCACATTTATTTTTATTTAACTCCTCAAAATGTTATCTCCCACCAGTAATTATAAATTGTGATTATGAATAAGGCATTGAGATTAATAGAATTTGTTATGTAAATTTGCATGGTTTAAGTTTGTAATTAATGCTTATCAACATTTCTTTTTGTAAAATACTTATTTGTATTTGTTAAAATTAAAAATAAAATAAAAAAAAATAAAAAAGGATTGGATAAGTTCTTGGAGGAGAAGTCCATTACCTGCTATTAATTAAGTTGACTTAGAAAATAGCCACTGCTATACTAGCAACGGTAACATGGAATAAGCTTAGGGGCGGATTTTAAAAAGGTTACACGCGTAATATACGTGTGTAACCCTTTAAAACCCGTTCCTGCGCGCACCGAGCCTATTTTGCATAGGCCCGGTGACGCGCAAAAGCCCTGGGATGCGTGTATGTCCTGGGGCTTTGAAAAAGGGGAGGGAAGGGGGCAGGGGCGTCGGAGGGGCGCTGCTCCGGGGGCGGGACCGAGGCCTCCGGCACAGCGGCCGTGCCGGGGGATCATGTGCCGGTGGCAGGCCGGCGTGTGCAAGTTACGCCTGCCACAGGCAGGCGTAAAGAACAAAATAAAGGTAGGGGGGATTTAGGTAGGGCTGGGGGGTGGGTTAGATAGGGGAATGGAGGGGAAGGTGGGGGGGGGGTAGCGGAAGGAAAGTTCCCTCCAAGGCAGCTCCGATTTCAGAGCGGCCTCGGAGGGAACGGGAAAAGCCATCGGAGCTCCCCTAGGGCTCGACGCGCGCAAGGTGCACAAGTGTGCACCTCCTTGCGCGTGCCGACCCCGGATTTTATAACATGTGCATGTTATAAAATTGGGCGTAGATTTCTGCACGCCGGGTTGCGTGCACAAATCTACGCCCTCGCATAGCTTTTAATATCTGCCCCTTGGTTTTTGGGTACTTGCCAGGTTCTTATGGCCTGGATTGGCCACTGTTGGAAACAGGATGCTGGGCTTGATGGACCCTTGTTCTGACCCAGTATGGCATGTTCTTATGTTCTTATGTTCTTAAGGCTTATTGGTTAAGGATAATAGCTGCCACACCGGAAAGTTACCCCCATGCACTCTTTTCTTCATTTCCATCCTTTAGCCTTTAGGTGATCCACAGTATTTATCCCATGACCCTTTGAATTATTTCACTGTTTTGATTTTCACCATCTCCTCCGGAAGGGCATTCCAGGCATCAACTACCCTCTCCGTGAAGAAATATTTTCTGACGTTGGTTCTGAAACATCCTCTCTCGAGTTGCATTGCATGACCCCTTGTTCTACTGATTTATTTTCAATGGAAAAGATTTGATGTTTGTACATCATTAAAACCTTTCAGGTATCAGAAGCTCTGTATCATATCACCTCTGCGCCTCCTCTCTTCCAGGGTATACATATTCATATCCTTCACTCTCTCTTCATAGGTTTTCTGATACTGACCCCACACCTTTTTGGTAGCCCTTCTCTCGATGGCTTCCATCCTGTCTCTATCCCTTTTGAGATAAGGGCTCCAGATCTGAACACAGTACACGAGCATCACCATCTCCTTTTTTTTCTGTTATTCTTCTCTCAATGCCCACCCAGCATTCTTCTGGTTTTAGCTATTGACTTGTGACATTGCTTCTCCATCTTCAGATTGCTCTTGGTCTGTGCATATTAGCCTCCCCCCCCCCCCCCCCCCCCCAAATACAGCTCTTTTGGATACCACATCCCAGATGCATGACTCTGCACTTCTTGGCATTGAATCCCAGCTGCAAAATCTTCAACCAGCTTTCAAGCTTTCGTAAATCACTTTTCATTCTCTCTACTACTTCAGGCATGTCCACTTTGTTGCAGATCTTGGTATCATCTGCAAATAGACATTCATATCCTATACTTCACTAATTTTGTACTTGGGTGATTCAACGCATCTTAGCTGCCTGATGCTGGCTTTTGGAGGTACATGAGCTGATGGTTATGATGTTCCTGCTGGTACATGGAGTTTCTTGCTTCTAAATGCTGATGTCTGTGGTTGAGGGAACTTGCAGTGAATAGATAATTGCCAGGCTCTGAAATAAGTGCTGGTTTTTAACTTTCACTAAGGCTCACTTGTGAGACAGCATAAGGGGTACCACACCTCCTTTCAGGCTGTCATCACTGGGAAGTGCCAGATCCAGACCAGTAGTCCAACACTTCATATTATCTGTCTTACCTCAGTTCCCAAAAGGGTCTGATAATTGGTGAATTACTGTACTTCAAAGATATAAATAATATACACGAAGCAAGCATTTTTCAGTGGTCATGATATGAGGCTCAAAGGGACACATGCAGGAGTAACATTAGAAAATATTTCTTTACACAAAGGTATTAGATGCATGGACTAGCCTTCTAGGGGAGTTGGTGGAGGCTAAAGCAGTAACAAAATTCAAGAAAGGATGGGATAAACATAGAGGATTCTTATTTGCAAAGACATGAAGGGAAAGCCAGTGATAAAGTGGGAGCTATGACATTTTAACAGAAAAGAAATTGAGCAGACTAGATGGAACTTATGGTCATTATCTGCCATAATTTTTTAAGTTTCCATAAAGAAATATCAGGTTAGATTAGGATAGGAGAAATATGAACATTGTATAGGCCAAGGAGGCTGTTGGATTTGGTGTTAGGGTGTGTGAGTACATAATTTAGATTAATAATTGAAGTCTAAATCATCATTTTAGAAAAACTTTGCAGCATTGTATAACAATACTATTAACTATAGAAGCTGAGTAAGTTGATTTTGGAATTCATACTTGTATCTTCCTTCCAGTTCTGAAACCATCATAAATTATCTATCAGTCTTTACCTCATTCTCCTCCTCTTCTTGTTCCCAGATTGTAGCATTTGTCCAACTCTGGATGAAAATCCATGATATTTCCATGAGTTATTTCCCTATGATTAATTGGAGATTATGTTATTCTAAATAAATATACTTCATAATAGGGAAGGGATAGTCAGTGCTTCTTGTATTTATTATTGCAACTGATACTTATTCTATTGTTTTTGATGCTTTTGCTATTTGATGTATATGTTATTGTATTGCTATGTTTAAGCTACTCTGGGTTTTGTTTTTTTTATAGAGGGCAATATAGTGTATGAATGAAAAATCAAAATGAAAAGAAATATTTGTTATATAGTTTATAGTGCTAATATATAGAATATTGTATCTACCTACGTTACATATATATTTTCAGTCATCTAAAACTGATATTAAAGTTGAATACACAATTGTTTTATATCTGAATATACATATGCATGAGTTCTAAAGCACCTGAATTTCCATGTAACATCAGAAATTCTTTAAAAAAAAAAAAGTTGTCATGGACCTGATAATTCAAGGGGGATGCAGAAAGAAGCAAATTAAATAGCAAGTGGAATTTTGAGCATTGATAATATTTCCAACAAAGCTTCTCATTCTGTGGAAGTTGTTTCCCTGGCCACATTCTTTAACGCTCGCTCTGGGGGGACTTGGTTGTTATGATGAAAATGATTGCACCCTTTTGTGCGGCAAGGTCTTCCATAACACCTGCTGTGCCAAGAGTTTAGGGGGAAAAAAAGCTCTGCTCAGTCTAGCATGCATTGATCACCAAATTAAAACAGTGCTTCTTTGTAAAGGAATGCACCCTTTTTCATGGTGCTGCTTCTTATAATGATTGAAGATGTTAATTACTTTCTTAACATGGAAGTGTTCAAGGCCAAACGTGTTAGTGGAGCACATCTAGAGAGAGAGAGAATGAAGATTAACAGGTGGCTACGGTGTTTGGAGAGAAAGGCACAGAAGAAATCACTCAATGTTACTTTCCATCATGAACAATGAAGTCTTTCTCCCTTGGTATTTTGATCCAGTAAATATGTCAAATAATAAGCTAAATATAATCTGACTGAGCAGAAATACTTAAACTCATTTCAAAAAAGTTTGGGAATGTTAAAAAAAAAAAAAAAGGAAAAAGAAAATGGCAGAGTTTGAGATTTGGGGTGCCTCTGTTCTTTTTGTTTCACAATGAGTGATTTGAACTGTACAGGAAACCTCAATTACAGTGAATTGGGGGCAATATGATCTTCCTACTCTGTTTTTCTACAGTTCTTGCCAAAGGCATTTTTCTTACCATGGCTCTTTGAATGCTTGTTTTCTTTCGCTTACTGTGGAATATATTTGATTATTCATATCAAGCTGAAATGCAATAGAGCTGTAACCACTGATGTGAGCTTTCTGTATTAAAGACAGTTTCTCAGCTGTAAAAAAACGTCACTGATAAATTAACTTTGCTTATGGAGATCGGTTCAGTTAGCATAAACTAATGTTTGTTTTTATTTTATGATTTTTGAGAGGAATCTTTTTTTCTATTTGTTTCAAAAGGATGTCCCTCCTCTCCTTCTCCTTTTTAGGCACCTTTAGTCTCAAGAGACCATGAGCATGTGACCTTTCTGGCCTTCTCAAACTTTAAGTAGGCAGCGCCTTTTGTGGCTATAAAGGCCCTCATGTGAATGTCAGTCTCTGTTGCAGTGACTGTGGCAGAATAAGGATGCAGCTCTGAGAACATAAGAACATAAGAACTTGCCATGCTGGGTCAGACCGAGGGTCCATCAAGCCCAGCATCCTGTTTCCAACAGTGGCCAATCCAGGCCATAAGAACCTGGCAAGTACCCAAACACCAAGAAGATCCCATGCTACTGATGCCAGTAATAGCAGAGACCATTCCCTAAGTCAACTTGATTAATAGCAGTTAATGGACTTCTTCTCCAAGAACTTCTCTAAACCCAGCTACACTAATCACATCCTCTGATGTCACTTGCTTCCTGGATCTGTTTCAACCTTATATTTTTGAAGATTTTCATATTTCCAGAGACTGCCGTTTTGAGTACATGTTTCCCAGGTGTTAATGTCAAGGTCAAGTTCACTACCCACCCCAATATTACATCAGATAATATAGATCAAATGCTGGGGATACACTTTATTTGGAGGGATTTGCTAGACAGGGCAAGAAGGTGTTCTGAAATAAAAGGGATAGAGAAACTAAACTGCTGCATTTAATTTGTGCCTTGGCCTGTATTACTATTCCTGGAAAAGTGCATTCAATTTTTTCACATAATCATGGCCTCTGATTTCTTTGAGGTAGATTTTAAAAACATATGCGCGCTATTAATCAAGTTCGCTGGATTTTATAAGATATGCCTGTTCCCTCCGAGGCCGCTCCGATTTCGGTGCGGCCTTGGAGGGAACTTTCCTTTGCCCTCCCCCCACCCTCCCCCCACCTTCCCCTCCCTTCCCCTACCTAACCCACCCCCCCGACCCTATCTAAACCCCCCCTTACCTTTGTTGGCAGATTTATGCCTGCTGAAAGCAGACACAAATCTGCGCGCGCCAGCGGACTGCTGGCGCTCCATCACCCGACCCAGGGGCTGGTCCGGAGGCCTTGACCACGCCCTCGGGCCGGCGCCACGCCCCCGGGCCCGCCCCCAAAACGCCGCATCACGCCCCTGAAACGCCGCGTCATTCCGCAACGCCCCCGACACGCCCCTTTTACGAAGCCCCGGGACTTACGCGTGTCCCGGGGCTCTGCGCGCCCCGGCAGCCTATGCAAAATAGGCGTGCAGGGCATTTAAAATCTGCCCCTTTGTTTTTTAACTGGAGAACTTAAATTAATAACCCAAGACAAGAAAAAGAAATTAGTGTCCATGATATCAATACTAGAAAAAATCTTTTCCCCCCTGAATCAGTACTCTTTCGTCAGCATCCTGACCACCACCTTGTTCATTCTGTCCTCATGTAGGGCTGGTGCTTCCATTAGGCAAACTAGGCAGTTGTCTAGAGCTCCAAGATTTTGGGGGCAGCAAAATTATTCCAGTGTGAGATCTAGAGGGGTGCTATACTACACCAATACCGCCAAAGAAAGGAGTCTGAGCTGCAGCCACTGTCTCCAATAGTTAAGTTAGGGAGACAGGGGTGAATGACCAAAGATTTGCCTAGGGAACCAAATATGTTTGTACCTGTCCTCATGCCTCTCCTGTAACACTTGCTCTTCTATTACTGCTACTGAAACTGCCCCCAGTACAGCTGCTGCTGCTTCTGGCTCTTCTCAGCTTTTAGGGTTACCAACTGGTTTCAGATCTTCAGGACAGGCTGAGTCAGTTCTGATTTTACCCCACTTGTAGTCTTGCTTTAAGTAGGGCCTACAACAGAGAAATGAGAACTTCAACTCCCTGCATGCAGCTGGGTAAAATCACGATTAAATCAGCCTATTCTGAAAATCTGGAATCAGCTGGCAACCCTAGCAGATCTCTGTGAGGTTTTGCTGTGTACAACCAGAAGCAGCCACAACTGTACCAGGGGCAATGTTAGTGGCAGGAATGAGAGAGTAAGTATCAGAGTAGGGGTAGAAGGATAGAATGAAAGTGTGTTGGTGGTCTTGTGGTGAGAGAATGTTAAGGATGTCTGTGGTGTGAGAAAGGTTGGCATTGGTGAGGTATAGGAGTAGAGAAGATGCAGTGGTGGGGATGGGCTAAGGAAAGGAAAGAATTGTGGGGATGGGCTGGGGGAGTTTGTAGAATTTTACAGACATTTTCATCATCATCATCATCATCATCATTATTTATTCATGATATGCCTTTGCAGCCATGCAATTTCGCTACCATCCGTCCTCTCCAAATCCTACAGAACTCAGCCACCAGAATTCTGACTTGGTCAAAAAAATATGAACACATCACACCAACACTCATCTCATTACACTGGCTCCCAATAAAATACCGAATAGAATACAAAGTACTTACAACCCTGCATAAAATAATCATAGGACAACAAAACAATTGGCTAAGCAAATCCATCGTAATACACACTCCAAAACAGAACCTACGCTCAATGAATAAAGGCCTCCTCAAATTCCATCACGCAAGAACCACTCGCCTGAACACAACACGTGAGAGAGCCATATCCATAGCCAGCCCCACACTATGGAACTCAATACCAATTGGGATAAGAACTCAACCAAGTATTAAAATGTTCAAAAAAGAGCTGAAAACCTGGCTGTCACCAGAGCCTACTCAAATTCACTCAACTAACCAGCCCACCAAGTACACACGCAACCCAACAACAAGAAAAATGCTACATCCCTAGATCTACCAAAGAACTCTTAACTATGGATTACCCAACCGACCTCATATAGTATTTATTACTTCATCTGAAAGATACTTTGAATTGTTAAACCCTCTGCTGTTACAGATCCAAATGTATAATATCACACCCAATCTATACACTTTCCTCTCTCCCTCGCTTATTAACCCAAGCCTATATGTAACAACAGTGTGTATGTAATATCTTTGCTGTATGTAATGAGCCTTACGAGTAATAACTATTATATGTAATCAACTTACACTACAAGATAAGATGCTGTGATGATGTTTATACAACATGTTTCATGATTCTGTAAACTGTTCTGATGGTGAAACCGAATGACAGTATACAAAACACAGCAAATAAATAAATAAATAAATACAATATATTGTGGTATATGTAACACCACCCTGGTGTGTCTATCCTGCATGGGTCAGGCCATAAACTTATTTGTATTATCTTTGGGACAAGGACCCTGGCTAGTTCTTTTGGTGCTCCTTTTGCCCCAGGGTGTGGATCTTTTGACTTGAGGAAGAAAGGGTTACTTTCAGGTTCCAATGCAGGGGTGACTAATTTCCTTCCTGAAATTTCCTGGAAGAGGGTAATTTCCATTCAGTGTGTGCTGTGTGCCTAAACAAACATCCTAGAGCTACTAGATTAGTGTCTAAAAATAAACCTTTTACTGAAAACACTGATTGGTTAATGGCACAGTAAATATGTTTTCAGCACCACAGTCTTCCTGGCTGTGGTGCTGAAAACACCACAGCCTGTGGTGCAGGAGTGGTGCAGGAGTCTTTTAAGTAGGCATGGAAATTTTCCATCCTCCTGGATTAGGTAAGATGGTCATCCTAATGGGCAGGGTAACCCTTAGATGAATGGGAAAACCCCTTCCAAGATGGCCAAAAATCCTGTCTCTACACAGAGAGTAAATCCTCTCTCTCTCCCCAAGGCTTGAAGACACCAGATGGATGTCCTCCAAATTGTAAATAAGTTCTTACTCACAATTAGTAGTTCTTTTCCTTGTTTTAGTTCAATGGGGAACACTTTTGGGAGGGACAAGTTTGGTAACCCAAAAAGTTGCCCGGGTTATATAAGCAAAGTGTAATAAAATGTGTGTAGGGTAAGACATTCAGAATGGTTGACAGTAGTTAAATAGCCCAAGCTGAGATATGGTATATCACATAACTAGTAGACACAATATATGATACTCATTATATATAAACAAACAACTGGTAGATTACAATAGATTAAATAACATTGCTGAGGTGATGTATCAAATAAGTAATGCAATGTGTAACATGTATCTATAGTTGAGTATAGTCCTTTAGTAGGGTCTAGGTCCTTAATTGGGATACAGTACATAAATAGTGCAGTATGCCCTTTTTATATTCCATAAACCCTGAAAAACTCCCATTTAGTGTATCTACATAAAACTAAAAAAATTAAAACCAAAAGATATATCTTTAATACCATAATAATACAGAAACCCCTTGGTGGCAGTTCTGACACAGTATTTCCTCCTTCAGCAGTGGCGGTGGTTCCAGCACATTATATCCATCTCTCTCCTCTCCACACTTCCCTCACTTTCTCCTCAGCACCAGTATCCCCTCTGCCCTGCTCTCTTTAGCCCTGCTCACACTGCCAAGCACCCCTTCTCTCTATCACCGTAGCATCCTCTTCTCTCTCTCTCTCCCCCTTTCCTGCTCAGTAGCATACCCTCTTTTTTCTCCCCCCCCCCTCCTTCTTCCTGCAGGGTGACCCTTCACCTATTGCCACAGAGAGAAGCCTCCATTTTCCTGCAGTATTACTGAGTTTTCTGCTTGCAGACATCATTTGTAAGAGCATAGGGTGGAGGAGAGGGACTGGCAGTAGTGCCCCCTTCAGCATGGCACCTGTGTTGCATACACCAAAAGCCAACCTTGCTTGATCCCACAGTCTACTCATTTGTGCCTGCCTGCAATGCTTTCACAGGTCTTATGTGATTTGTGGTCTTTTTTTTCTTCCTAATTCACTAACGTTTCCATGTGCATCCCATACATGTTTGAATTCTGCTACTGTTTTGGCTTCTATAATCTTCCTGGAAATCTGTTTCCATTTCCCATTGCTCTCAGTGCAAAGTTATTTTCTCGCATTCCTTTTGAGCTTCCTTTCTTCTTTCAGCTTCTTTTGATGACCCTACTCCTTGAGCTTTTTATTCTAGAGAAAATGCTTCTTTATGGTACTTTATTGAAGTCTGTCAAATATTTGACTATTTGTATCACATTTCCCCTTTCCCATCTTTCTTCTAGAGAGTACATCTTTTTCTCCTCGTATCTCTCTGTGTTTAGCTTTTAGTGCAGACCATGTACGGTAACTCTTCTTTGAATGGCCTCTGCCTTGCCGATATCAATTTCTGATGTGGTATCTAGAACTTAACTGTAGGAATTTTACCAGAGACTCTAGAGAAGTGATATTACTTACCTCTTTCTGTTAGTGATACCTCTCTTTATACTCCCAAGATCACGAACCCTATTCTTTCCCAACTGACTGGCTGCCTTGAGGTCATCATAGATGATGACCTGCCCCCCAGGTTTCTGTCTTGTTTGATGACTATTCAACTCCAAAAACATATTTGGCTCTTGTACATCCCAAACACATGATTTTGCATTTTTTTTAGATGAAAGTGAATTTGCCATACCTTTGACCATTTTTCCAATTTTTTCATTTTTTAAAATTCATTTTTCATCTTAACTATTCCTCCTGACATATCTGCTCTATTGCAAATGTTCATATCATCTACAAACAGACACACTTTACCCAATATTGATTATCAAGATATTGAAGAGGACTGAGCTTGTCACCTGTCCTTATAGCACCCAAACTTCTCACTTTCCTTTCATCAGAGAGGACCCCATTGACTATCAGTCTCTGAGCTCTGTTGCTTTCCCAATTTATAATTTTTATTTTTTTTAAGCTCCCCCATTGGCTAATTTACTCACCTGTCGTCTATGTGGAACAGGGCTTTACTGAAATCTAGGCAGGACACATCAACTGCTCCTCCCCTCCCCCACAGTCACTTCATTAAAGAAATAAATCTAGTTTATTTGCTACGATTTTCCTTTTCTGATACCATGTTGTCTAATGATCCTGCAACTTGCTGGGTTTATGGTATTGCTCTATTCTATCCTTCAGTAGGGCTTCCATTACCTTACCCACCACAGATGCTAAACAAACATGCTTGTAATTTTCTGCTTGCTCCGTACTCACACACCTGTGGAAGGCTACGAAATCTGCTCTTCTTCAATTTCTTAGAACCTCTCTTGTCTCAAGTGAGAAACTTCTCAGAATTTGAAGGTTAAGGTCAGCATCTCCTTTCACTCTTTCAGTCTTCTGGGATATACTCCATCAGGCCCCATAGATTAATTTGCTTTCATTTGTGCCAGTACATGGAGTACTTCCTCCACTGTTAATGGGAATGTGTTTACTCAACAGGTACTTTTGTCCTTGCCCCTTGGCTTTGGTCTATCAATGTGAATACTGAATAAAAATGTTTGTTTAATATATCTGCTTTCTTCTGATGCTTTTCCCTAAATCCATGCTGTCCTTTAATTCTTAATTCCTTATTTGCCTTTTGGTCTTGCTCTGTTCATTTATTTATCTAAAGAACATTTTATCCATTTCCTAACTGGGCAATGTACCCCTCCATTTGATCCTTTGTTTAATTGCCTTTGCTTCCTCCATTTCTTTCTCCTGATAATTTTGCATTTGATCTTCCTTAAGTTTCATGAATATTGTTCTTTTTGCTATTTTCATTTTCTTCCCATTGTTAACTTAGCTGATTCAATGATTTATTGCCGTTGATATGGAAAGAAGTTTGGGAAGCTGAGTAGAAGACATGGATGAGGGAGGAGATGGTATTGGGTTGCATTTGGAAATTTATATTTGCATCTACCTTAAATGGCTGAATCTCAGTTGGTCCTTTTTATTGTCTTCTAAAATTCAACAAAGATTTGGAACTCACTCCCAGCTGAACTACGGTTACAATTGAATTTAAAAATTTTCAGAAAGGAAGTAAAGACCTGGTTATTTATGAAGGCATACCAAGATCCCACATAACATATTATGCACTTTATTATGTTTATCTTAATTTTATTTTTTATCCTTTTATGATATGTTTTAATGATTCTAATTATTTTACTGTCTTTCCTATTATTTACTTTTACTATCATTATAACAATTTTATTACATTTAATAATTGTTTTTCTTTCTATTTATTATTATGAATTATAATTGTACTTTATGTTCTTTATTTTTTGTATTAATTTATTATAGAGTGAACCATTGGGATGGTCCTACCGAATAATGGTATACAAAATCAACAAATAAATAAATAAATAAATATTATAGAGGTCTAAACCAAGCATGTTTACTGCATTGTAAACACCTTTGCCATACATGTGTTATCCCTAGATAGAGCAAGTATGGCAATGAGCTGCTTTGTATGCAAATGCATGGAAAGTTGCTTACTATTAGGGAATGCAATGTAAATAAAATAACACAGCTGGCCTGAAAAATCACAATACAAAAAGGAAATGTCACACTCCAAACAATCTTATATTAATTATACCGCTTCCCAAAAGATTTTTAATTTTTGATTTTTAGCCGCATCATCAAGCCTGACAGCGTGTTCTCTATAGTTTCCAAACGAGAGCCGCCTGGACCTCTAATCATCTGCTGCTTTGTTAAAACCGAGCTTTGTTAAAACCAATGAGCTTTGTTAAAATCAATATTACAGTACTGAAGATTGAATGACAATACTATATAAATGAAATATCTTGAAAAGAAAAATTGGAAAAAGAAAGAAAAAAAATGAAAAAAATAGAACACTAAGGACTGCCGCAGATAATTAGAGGTCTGGGCGGCTCTCGTTTGGAAACTATAGAGAACACGCTGTCAGGCTTGATGATGCGGCTAAAAATCAAAAATTAAAAATCTTTTGGGAAGCGGTATAATTGATATAAGATTGTTTGGAGTGTGACATTTCCTTTTTGTATTGGATTTAATGTTGATGGAAATTGTCTTAGTTCTTTTTTGAGTCCTGAAAAATCACAAGCCATGTTATTTTCTGGAAAGTAAGATGCATTTCCTAACTATGTTCAATTCTCAAGATCGTATCTCAAAAAGAATAGAGAAACGATGGAAGTATTCCAGAGAAGGGTGAGCAAAATGGTGTGGGGTCTATATTGAAAGAGTTATGAGGTGAGGCTGAAAGATCCAATGCATGCTCCTTGAATTTTTTCCTTAGGAAAACAAATCGAAGAACTAGGGCTCATGATATGAAACTTCAGGGGGGAATACTCAGAACCAACGTGAGAAAATATTTCTTCACAGAGAGGGTGGTAGATGCCTGGAATGCCCTTCTGGAAGAGGTGGTGATGACAAACAGTAAACAAAATTAAAAAGGCATAGGATAAACACTGTGGACTACTAAAGGCTAGAGTAGGAAATTAAGAAAAGGGTGCATGGGGATAACCAGTATGGAGCAGCAGTTACTACCCTTAACAGAAGGCATGGAGATTGCTATCCCTAACCAATTAGCACATTCATGTTACGGAAGTGCTAGGAGAGCGGTTCCACTTTCCAGGGGTTTGTGAGTCCTTGGATCATGGCTCGACCCCAGAGGAACTCCGAAGAGGTGCCAAGGCAGGCGAAGCAAGCCTGAGCACGGGCGGGACAGGAGCAAGGCTGGAGTAAAGACAGGTGATGGAATCCAGAGCAGGAACAAGGCTGTAGCGAAGACAAGGATGACTGTAGGAACTGAACCTCCAACGGAGCTGCACATTTCAGGAAGACCAACAATGCAATGGTGGTTTTATGAACAGTCCTCCGACCATTCCAAGCCCTTTCAGACCTGCCACTGGGTAACAGCAAGAAGCGGCAGGCCGGATGGAGACCAGGGCAGCGAAGACCGGAACATGGAAGTTCAGACGAAGACTCAGGGACAAGGTACTTGGATGCATAGACGAAGACCCAGGAACAAGGTACTTGGATGAAGTTTCAAGGTAATCAGAAGAGTTAAACAAGGTTCAATATTCAGAAGACTCAAGCAAGGTTCAAGATATTCAGAAGACTCAAGCAAAGTACTGGGTTGAGACTGCGATGCAGCGTGCCCTACACAGCCCACCCGCGGGGCTGGTTGCAGACCACGCTGGGACCGATGTAGACTCTAGTCGAGATAGTGGAGTAACTGAGAAAGGCATGTTGCAGAAACTGAAGAGGCCTGCACTGGAGTGCACCCTACACAGCCGCCAGTGGCTGGTCACGGACCACGCTGAATGGCACAGGTTCTGGCAGAGTCTTTAGCATGGGCGGAGCAGGAGCAAGGAATCTGAGGGCGAGCAAAGTTCAAGTTACAGGACCAAGACAGGATTTGGCTTCAAGCAAGGATTACCCTCCGGGGGCTTGAGCTGCGGTAGTGAGGAAGGCCTTGTACCATGAAGCGCCCCACACAACCTGCCCATGGGGCTGGTCGCGGACCACAACATGGCACACCAGGAAAGGTGGTGACGAGGAACCAGGGGTTCAGGACATCTGGACGGGATCACGGACATCAGGACTGGAGGATGGACATCAGGACTGGATCACGGAACAGGAATGGCGGACAGATGTACGGACATCTGGACTGGATCAAGGAACAACAGAAACTAGAGAATGGATATCACGACTGACCGTGGACATCAGGAGCGGAGGACGGACATCTGGAGAGGATCAAGGACATCAGGAATGGATCACAGACTTCAAGATGAGACATGGAGCTCCAACAGGAAACAAAGAACACACGATCTTGAAGAAGAGCTGGAACAGAGAAGGCTCCTGGAGCGAAGAACAGGAACATCCAGGAGCATCTAACTCCTTGCGAAGGCAAACCTGGAATGAATGCTGGGCCCTTTTGTAGGGCTGAAGAGGACAACACCCAGGGAGGAGCTAGCAGAGGGCCACACCTGGCTGGCCCTTGAAAAGAAGAGGAGAAGCGTGTGCCCGCGCCTAAGGAGAGCTAGAGAGGAGCAGGAAGCAGAGCAGGGTTGTTGGTGGCATCCTCAGCCATGCGGAAGACCCAGGCTGAACAAGGCAGGCAGCGGAGCAGCCCTGCCGTGGAGCTGAAGGAAGGCAGGCTGCAGAAGCGGCTCCAGCCGAAACGGGAAGCAGCGCAGGCACCGGCAAGGATGGCTTCCCTGACGGCTGAAGACCCCAGCAGCGGCAAGGATGGCTTTCTTGCCGCTCGAGGACACCGGGAGCGGCAGCTGTCATCTCAGCCATGAAGAGAGGCACTCGGCGAGCAGGAGAGGCAGGAGCGGCCTCGTGCCCCGATGAGAAGACCTCTGCCCGCGGAGGAGCCCGCGGAGGAGCCCGGAGCAGCGTGGCTTGGCTGCCACGAGGGATGGCGTCTGCTGCGGCTGAGCTGGCCGAGGAAGGTAGGGGGCCTGCCCGGACTCATCGCGGGCAGGTTCACAACAATTCAAGCAGCAGCATTGTATGAATTATCAGGAAGACTGCTCACCCTGTAAAAATGTTGCTAGCAGTAATTTTGTTATGGGTTTGACAGTTCATTGGTTTTGATTATTAATATTACTATCCTTAACATAAAGCTTTTGGGTATCCTGCACCGAGTGGCAATTACTACCATAAGAAACTTACTGGACAGACTGGATGGAACATTTGGGGGTAGATTTTAAAAAATGCACGTTTGTCCATGTGCGCGCGGTTCCTGGTGCATGCACATGGACAACGTGACAATTTTATAATATGCGAGCACCAGTAGGTGCATGTTATAAAATTGGGCGGCCACGTGCACATGTGTGCCAGATTTTAAAATCCGCATGTGCATGTGTGGGCAGAGTGCGCAAGGGGGTGAGCTTTTGCAAATTACGGGAGGTGCTCCCTCCCTCTTCCCCTCTCCTCACCACCCCATAAACCCTACCTATCTATCCTTTTCTTTTTGTTTTTCAATTTTCTTCAGGGCTGGAGCTGCAGTAAGTTGTGCTTGCCGGGCAGCTGCCGGCACGCGAGTCATCGGGACAGCGTAAAATGGCACTGTCCCTGCCTGCCGCCCACCCCGCCCACCAGCCTGCCCCTTTGAAGAAGCCCGGCGCTTGTGCGTGTATCGGGGTTTACGCGCGTGGCCAGGTCCCTTTGAAAATTCACACGGGGCGTGCAAGGCCTGTTCGGGTTGTGTGCGCAGGCCTTTTAAAATCTGGCTTCATGCTAATTCAGGAGTTGTAGTTAAATTATCCTGGGAGCATTGGAATGCTAACATGCATCCTGATACCTTTGGAGCCTGTAGTGGCCCGAATAACAACCCCCCCCCCCCCCCCACCCCAGTACAGGACAAACACCTGAGGGAAGGGCCTGGGGAGGGGCAATGTGACTTTTACAATTTATTTATTTTTACTTTGGTTGCTTCATGGGGCAGTGGTTGCGGGGAAGACAAGGGGTCTTCAGATTCCCCAGGGGGCTTGGCCTGTACTAGACTTGTTATTCTGGCCATTAAGGCACTTTAAGAAGATGGCAGCCCCAGGCTGCGGGGCTGCTATTGTGTGGCATTTTCAGGAAGATCCTAACCTGAGGTATTTTACCACAGGGGAAAATAACATGTGGTTTTGTAAGTTCTGGTACTCTGTATTGCAGCTTAGTAAAACTCTCAGTATTTCTCTCCTCTGGAGAAATTACTATGGCTTAATATGTAACCTCCATAGTTTGGTTCTGATCCAATGTTTACATTGAAATGTACAGTATGGTGATTACTGGACTCCAGGTTGTCTCCTACCATAACCTCAGTGATTTAGTCTCCATTTGTCAGCACCAGTTCTAGTATTGCCTAGTCACAAGTGGACTCCTTAATTAGTTGAGAAAGACATCATGTAAAGATTTCAATATTCCCCTATTTCAATTTTATGTAGAAACTGGCATTCTCCAATCAGGGAAAGTAACTTTCAAAGGGGCGCATGAGCACACATTGATGTGAGTGTACCCAGGGACACAGCTATTTTATACACATGTATGTTATAAAATAGCCTGGGTGCATGTATTTGTGTGCCCTATTTTGCAACTGGGTGTGCATAGGCACACATTTCCGGGTAGGAATCATGTAAATGGGGGAATTTTATAACTGGCACATCTTCGCATCATGATCAGTTTCATCAGTTTGTTCACCAGTTCACCCAGTGTAGAGCTAGTTCCTCCATACTCCCATGATTTAATAGCCTGCACTATCACCAGTTACCTCAGACTCTTTAAACCCCTCAGAAATGGCTGCTTTTTTTGTTACACTTCCTCCATAGCAGAAGTAAATTTATGTGGCACTAGATATGGGTATGTGCACAGGTGTGTAAGTATCTGCATGCACATCTCTTGGCCCCACCCTGGAACACCCATGTCCTACCCAATCCATGCTCACAACACACCCGTTTTTGAATCGGAGTGAGATAGTCACACCACAGGAGATGCATGCACATTTAGGTGGCATTTAAAATCTGTCATAATGCCTCTGTATCGCTCCATGGTGAGACTGCAGCTTGAATACTGTGTACAATTCTGGTCGCCACATCTCAAAAAAGATATAGTTGTGATGGAGAAGGTACAGAGAAGGGTGACCAAAATGATAAAGGGGATGGAACATCTCTCTTATGAGGAAAGACTAAAGAGGTTAGGACTTTTCAGCTTGGAGAAGAAATGGCTGAGGGGGGATATGATAGAGGTGTTTAAAATCACAATAGGCCTAGAATGGGTAAATGTGGATCGGTTATCTACTCTTTCGGATAATAGAAGGACTAGGGGGCACTCCATGAAGTTAGTATGTGGCACATTTAAAATGAATCGGAGAAAGGTCTTCACTCAATGCACAATTAAACTCTGGAATTTGTTGCCAGGGGATGTGATTAGTATAGTTAGTGTAGCTGGGTTTAAAAAAGGATTGGATACGTTCTTGGAGGAGAAGTCCATTACCTGCTAATAATTAAGCTGACTTAGAAAATAGCCACTGCTATTACTATCAACAGTAACATGGGATAGACTTAGTTTTTGGGAACTTGCCAGGTTCTTATGGCCTGGATTGGCCACTGTTGGAGACAGGATGCTGGGCTTGATGGACCTTGGTCTGACCCAGTATGGCATGTTCTTATGTTCTTATGCTTGGCATGTATGTCCTACATGCGTATACATCTCCTGATTTTGGCCAGTGCTGGGCTTTTAAAATGTACCTCTAAATGTGCTAGACTTAAGTCCCCCATTAAGAGTATCTTACTTTTGCATACTGATCTTTGAATGGGTTCTATCATATCTATATCTATCTCTTCTCTTTGTGATGTGGCCTATAAATTAATATTAGGAGGGCAATATTCAGCAAGTCAGCAACTAAGTCAGCTAAAGTTAGCAAAATAATTTGTCCCAGATATTCAGTGGGAAAAATGTCCTGCTGAATATACTTACCCAATGTTATCCAGCTGCATATACTATAGCTATGTTTGAATATAACGAGTTAGATGTTTTAGTTAATGAGCCTTGTGTAGCAGAATAACAACTGGCTATCTTCAAAAGATATCTGGTTAAGTAGCAGTAAGGATGTACATTTCTTTAAAATGAAAGGGTATCCCTTTCTTTTCATTCGTGGGATACCCAAAACAAATGGGGACCATCCCACGAATGAAAAATATCTTATTCATTTCATTCATTGTGTCCCCCATTCATTTCTATGGGCCATTATAGGCCATTTGAATCAATGGGGAACAGGTGCACTCTGCAATTAAAAAGTGTAACTATTATAACTAAGGCAGCCAGCTTTTTGGATGTTGCTAGTCACTGCTGCACTGGTCTCACTGAGCAGAGAAAAAAAAGGCAGTGCCAACCAGCAGTGGCACTTTGCTGCTAATTGTTTTCTCTCCTGGGGGAGAGTGCAGGCAGGCTATGGGTGTGGGTGGGAGAATGTGGGGAGAGTTGCAGGGGACCAGCAGTGCCAGTACAGAGTGATTTTTCCCTCTGTCTTGGTGGACACTGCAACACCAGTCCAGTCCAGTGAGATGAGCAGTGCAATGCAGAGAGAGAATGCAGCAAGCGACATACCAGTATAGTTCTCCACACTCACACACAGAGTGGTACAGTCAGTGGTGTACACATAGTCAGTTACAGTACAACTAATAATTAAAGAATAAAATCTTGTTATTATCCAAATCCCCATTATGTCAGGGAAGGGGTAAGTCTAAGGAACAAATGTTGGCAAAGGAGGTACGAAGACAAGGTGTCCCATTCCTAAATTGAAAAGGGACTTGCAAATCCAAAATGGAAGGAGAGGCAGTCAGCTTCAGCCTGAAGAAATTACAATTTCGAGAGGATGTGACAGTGAACATAGGAATATAAGAAATTTGCCATACTGTGTCAGACTGAGGGTCCATTAAGCACAGGATCCTGTTTCCAACAGAGGCCAACCGAGAATACAAGTACCTGGTAAAAATCCAAACAGGAAATAAATCCCAATTACTAATGCCAGTAATTATTTATTTAAAAAGTTTTTATATACCGCATTATGGACAGGATCTGGCCATCAAGGCGGTTTACAATAAGACATACATAGTTAAAAACAATACTATTATACATATTATAACACAAAATTTAAAGTAGCGTATTAATAGCTTCTCCATACTTTGTTATATATTCATTAGCAGTACTTATTATTTAAATTAGATATGGCTGAAAGGTAGTTAACTAATATTGAAGGCAGCAGTAAACAGATATGTTTTCAGTTGTTTTTTGAATTCCTTTGTGTTTTGTGTCAGTCTAATATCTTCTGGGATAGGGTTCCAGAGGCGTGGGCCTGCGACCGAGAAAGCTCTCTCATGTGTCATATCTAATCATGCGAATTTGATTGTTGGAACTTCCAGAATTCATTTGTCCATGGAGCGTAATTGTCTATTTGGTTTGTATATTCTGAGCAGCGAGCATAACCATTCGGAATTTGCATTATAAATTAAGTTATGTATAATAGTAAGAATTTTATAGGAAATTCGGTATGATATTGGCAGCCAGTGAAGCTGTTGTAAAGTTGGTGTTATATGATCCATGTGGGATAAGTTACGTAGTATTCGAGTGGTAGAATTCTGAATGAGCTGTAGCAGACGGATAGTGGTATTTGGAAGTCCTAGATATAATGCATTACAGTAATCTAGGCTTGTTAGTATTAATGTTTGCACAACTGAACGAAAATCTGAGGAGAAAAGCAGAGGTTTTAATTTTTTTAACATGTGAATCTTGAAAAACGATTTATTTACTAAAGTTGATATGTTATGTATGTTGCGGCCCCGGGCTGTGCCCCGGGTCCCCCACCTACCTTGAGGCCGGCCCGGGCCGCCGTGGACCCGCTTAGGCCTGCTCGGGCCTCTGCCGCGGCTCTCCCTCCTCGAGGGAGATGCTGGCGTTTCGCCCGTATGACATAGTGAGGGCAAAGGTAGCGCCGGCGCCATTTTGAATATTGGCAAAACGGCCCGCGTGCAGGAGGTCGCTCCTGGACCCCCGCTGGACTTTTGGCAAGTCTTGTGGGGGTCAGGAGGCCCCCCCAAGCTGGCCAAAAGTCCCTGGGGGTCCAGCGGGGGTTCGGGAGCGATCTCCTGCACGCGTGACGTCAGGAGCCAGGAACCAAAATGGCACCGGCTCTACCTTTTCCCTGTCACATGATAAGGGCAAAGGGCCACCGGCACCATTTCTCAACGCAGCCGTGGCCAGAGAGTGGGAGATCGTGCCGGGACCCCCCACTGGACCCCAGGTAATTTAAAATATTTTGGGGGGGTTCGGGAGGGTGGGGGATTTATTTTAAAGGGTCGGGGTGGGTTTTAGGGTTGTTTTGGTGTGCCAGTTTTCCCGCCCTCCCCCCTCCCCCGATTTACGATTTTTTGACGATAAATCGGGGGAATTGTTATTGTATCGCGGCTCTAACGATTTTTGACTATTTAAAATATATTTGACGATTGTTTTAAATCATCAAAAAACGATTCACATCCCTAGTACTTACTAGCCCAGAGGTTTCTCCTAAGTCCCACTGGCTCGGGCTCTCCCGGGCTCCTCCTGGGAGGACCTCGGACTTCCGGTGGTGAAGCCTCCTCTGAGTCTCGTCCGAGCCGCCTCCCGGCTGGGATGCTTACTGTGGCCTTCCATAGCATACCATCCTCTGTCCCAACCGGTCCAAGGGTCCACGACCGTAACAATGTGACATGGATAATTTAGAGTCGATAATGACACCTAGATTTTTTACATGAGGTTTTATTTCTAGTACGTGATCGTTGAATGTGAAATTCTTTGGGGGTTGGAAGATGGAATCTGGAACTGATGAAAGAAAAATCAGTTCTGTTTTTGAAGTGTTTAATTTTAATCTGTTATGTGACATCTAGATTTTTCTTGAAGTTAAATATAATTGTAATAATGAAAAAGTATGTTGCCATGAGTCTGTGTATGGAACTAGAAATTGAATGTCATCTGCGTAAATTTTGGATGATAAATTTAAACCAGATAAGAGGCGGCATAGCGGGAGTAAATAAATGTTAAACAGTAGTGCAGAGAGTGATGATCCTTGTGGTACGCCAGAGTTAGTGGTGTACCAGTCTGACTTGGAATTTCCAATTGTAATTTTTTGTGATCTGTTGGATATGAAAGATCTGAGCTAATTCAAAACAGTACCTTATACATATTTGTTTGAGGTTGGATAGTAATATCTCATGATTTAGAGTATTAAATGCTGCTGATATGTCTAAACACAGTAATAAGCAGTGGCTATTCCCTAGGTTAGTTTGATTAATTGCAGTTTATGGACTTCTCCTCCAGGAACTTGTCCAAAACTTTTTTAAAACCCAGTTTATGCTAACTGCCTTAACCACATCCTCTGGTAATGAATTCTAGTGCATAATTGTGCATTGAGTGAAAAAGATTTTTCTTCAATTTGTTTTAAATATGCTACTTGCTAACTTCATGCAGTGCCCCCTAGTCTTTCTAATTATCTGAAAGAGTAAATAGGAGTAGTGCCACCACTACCTGTTTCTCTCTCTGTTGTTTTGGAGGCAAGGGAAAGGCAGTAGAAGAAGCAGAACTGTAAGACCCAAAACTAACAGTGCAATCTTCCTTAGTTAGCACTGCTGAGGTAGCAACGGCACTATTTGCATCTGAATCTGAAGAAGAATCTTCTTGTACAGGATTCCCTGAAGAAAAAATTATCTGAAGAAAGTTTTGAAGGATTAGTTATTAGCATCTTAGCTTCCACTTCAGTGATGGAGGAGACAGAGGAAACTGGTAATGATGGTGAAGAAGAACAGGCAGTGCAGGTAGAGACTTCTTAGCATTGTTTCTCAGGAGTCCACCCTCGGCCTCAACTCCGGTGCCAGGATGCCCAAGGATGTAGAGAAGGGATCATGAAAAGAATAAGTGATCTGGAGGTACTACAAAGTCAGGAAGGACCCGAGTTTGGCTCAATGTCTTTACTGTGCCAGAGATATCAGATGAGGCAAGCAAGTGGGAGATCTTACAAATATGCTGCATCACCTGCAGAAGCAGCATTCACCTGCACTGGTATCTGTCTAGGGTGGGAGTACTAGCCAGGAGACCTCTTCTTCCAGTCATAGGAAAGTGGTTGATAAAGGGAAGAGGTTTCCCTAAGCTGATTCCATACCCTTGGCCCTTCTCAGAAGTTAGGTGGCAGGGAAGCAACTCCCGTCATGTGTCAGAGGTGACAACCCACCATGGAGGAAATGGAGTGGTGTTTGGTAGCACTGTCCCAGAGTAGTAGGCAGGCAGCATCAAAAGTTGTAATGAGGAAAATTGGGAAAATATTACCCTTGATGACCAGCTACTGCAGGTAGTGGAGAATGTGGGTGTAACATTCCTGGCTGTTAGGTGGCCCTCCCCCTGCCAGAAGAGGTCCTCATGGAGCCACATTCTCTGCTCTAGTTACCTCCCTGATGTTCTCATGACTCAGCAAGGCCAGCCCTATTTAGCACTGCTTCTCCCACAACTGGGTACCTCTTCTTTGAGTCACCTTGACTCCTTGCATTGGCCCATCTTGCCTTGCCTTGCTACTGCATAGCCTCTGCGGCTTTTTTAATTTTGCCTTGTCCTGTGGCTTCCTTGGCCTCCCTGCCTTGTCGTGTGACATCCTTGGCCTTCTTGCCCAGCTTTGTGCCCTTTGGGTCTCCTAGTCTTATTATGCCTTGCCTTGTGGCTTGCTTAGGCCTCCTTGTCTGTTTCTTTCTTGTCTTGTCTTGTATGTATCTTGCTTTACTGTAGTTTCCTGTTAGCCTGTGTTTGGATTTTCCTTGTCCTGTTCTTGTGATCCTGCCCAGGCCTAGTCTTGTCCAGCCCTGTTGTTCAGTCCTTGTCTTATCTCATCCTGCCCGATCTTCCCTGTAGCTTCTGCTCACTGTGGGCCTTTGGTTCCAGTCCTTGTTTCCCATCTCTGCCTTGCCTTCAGTCCTGGTCCCTGTCTTCATTTCCATTCCTTGCCTCCTGTTCCAGCCCTTATCTCCAGTGCCAGTCCCCAGCTCCCATCTGGTTCCCCTGTGTTGTCATATCTTTCCTTACCTGTCAGCCTTTCTTGGACTGATTTTGTTGCTAACTCTGACTGTCTCTGGCCTTGACCTCGCTTGTTCGCTGCCTGTCTTGACCTCCTATTTGGATACTGACTTTGTCTGTTCGCTGCCTGCCTTGATCTCCTGTTACAATACTTACTTTGTGTGTTTGCTGCCTGCCTTGACCTCCTGCTTGGACTCTGACTTCATCTGTTCACTGCCTGCCCAGACCTCGGCCAGCCATGTACTGCTCCTGGAAAGCTTTCCAGGAGCAGTACATGGCTGGCCGAGGTTGGCTGGGCAGGCTGGCCGAGGCTGGGCATGGCTGGCCGAGGTTGGCTGGGCAGGCTGGTTCTTGTGGCCAGCAAAGCCTGGAAAGCTTTGCTGGCCACAAGAACCTTTGGGCTCAACACAAAGGGGAGGTGGCTGATCAAGCAGAAGACTGTGTCTAACTCTGCACAAGTCTTGTCCTGCTTCTGTTGGGGGAATCCCCCATCCAGCTGATTCCCCACTCCATGACAGTGGGCTTTAAGTGTCTGCTGCAGGTGTTAGCACCAAATTACAAAGTCTCCTCCGGAACCGCCTTTCGTAGGAAAGTCATCCCCAGCTTCTACAACCAGTGCTACTGTTGCTGGCTTAGACAGGGGCAGGGAGCAGCTTTAGGGGAGGATGGAGCATCAGGGTGCATGTGAAATTTGGTGCGCAGTGCGCACCCAGTCGATGTATGAGACCTATACCTCGGCCAATATTCTATCAGACATAAGAGAGATGCTGGAGGATTGGCAGCTAGACTAGAGAGCGAGGAGTTTAAATACAGGTCTCTTTATCACAGACAATGACACAAACATTGTTAAGGCTATATACGATGGGTGCTTTCAGGGTATCTAATGTTTTGCACACACTCTGCACCTGGCAGTGATGGATGCCCTGGGGCTAAGTTTTAAGGATCATGGAATGAATTCTTGATGGATCTGTTAGAGAAGTTCAGGAAAATAGCAGGGCACTTACATAGAAGTGTGAATGTGGGGGCATCTTCTCCGGCAAAAGGAAGAATTTGGGATGCTTCACAAGCGTCTGATTCAAGACGCTGGCACTTGCTGGAAATCCAACTATTTGATGCGTCAGAGATTAGTGGAGTAGCAAACACTTCTTCATGAAACAGAGATAGGTGTGCAATGCCCCCTGGAGCATCATGATTGGGTAGTCATGAAGCAGCTGGTACAAATTCTGAAGCCCTTCAAAAATGTCATGGCGGACCTGAGTTCCAGAAACGTCACCTTGGGCGATGTCATCCCTAAAGTAAATATTCTGAAGGAAAAGTTGGAGGGCTTCTGTCAGAATGAGCATATGAAAGCAGAGGATTGCTGTTTCTGGACTCCTTGCAGCATTAAGTGCAATAGATATTTAAACCTCTGACTAAAAACAATACATACATGCTTGCTACACTTTGTGATCACCAGGTGAAAGGGAGACTCGCCTTCCAGTCCCAGTGTCTCACATTCCTGAAGCAGATGCTGGTAAATAAGCTCTAATTCATGGATGCGGGTTTTGAGATATTTTGATTTTGGTATTATCTGCATCAGTGGATTTTGTTTGTTTGGGTAAATAAGCTCTGTCAGGAGAAGTGCAAGAGGCATAGGAAAAATAGGGATGTAGCACGGGAGGAAACAGTGACCATCTCAGAGAGTAGTCCAAGCAGCAGCAGCAGCACCACCTTAGCAGATATTACTTATTCCCCCACCATAATAAACCATAGCTATGTTGCCCACAAAGAACCAGCTCTCCTACCAACAGGCAGAGCAAAAGTAGCTGGCAAGAGGAAAGATTCTCGGTCCACCCAAGCAAAGGACAGCCTAATACAAATGTCTGTAATACGCTATCTTGTCGACCCCCATTTAAAAAATGGATTCAGATGTGCTGGCATATTGAGCACACAAGTCCACCATCTGGCTATACCTAGCTAAAGTGGCACAGTGCTATCCTTTTTTATACCAACCAGATGTCCAGTGAATGTGTCTTTTCAGAGACATTGTGAGCTGACATTGCTCAAAGTTGATGCCACAGTTATTGAAAAAGCTGGTATTTTTAAAAATCAATTTCCCTTTGCTTGGGTTTCCAGATTTTTCATGCGAGTGAAAAGATGAATGAAAACACCTTGAATTCCTTCCTGCCATGTTGCTTGCCTACCATGCCCCACATGTACCACTCCAGGGGTCTGACTGCTACCTCTCTACCTACCTGCCATGCCCCTAATACCTGAACAAAACATTGAAGGTATCTTAATTGGGTACCTAAATATTATATATAATTATTGCTTAAGGCCCCACACACAGTCTATCATATTTATAAATTGTGAATATATTGTATCTATCATAAGTAATAATTAAATATACATAATTATCAATAAAGAAACATTTTTTTATTCAATCATTAAATTCACAAGCAATTCTGAAATATAATACAATGTCTTATATCAAATAAAGATATATAATCCAAAAAACCCCAACTCATTCACACACATTAAAAACCATGAGGTCCATATTCAAACACTGTCTGGATAGCAAAGTTAGCTGGATAAACTTATCTGCTAACTTTGGAGTTATATTCAATAGTGTTGCTGCGCTGTTGAATATAGACAGCTATCTTAAAGTTAGCAGGCTAACTTTAGGATAGCTCTTTGGCTTGACCAGATTTAGGCCTGGATTCACCATTCTAACGCAGAATGGTGAATCCAGCGAAAACAGGGGGGGGGGGGGAGGCGAAAGCCGGCAGCCTTTGCACCACCGCGGTGTTTTCGCTGCCGGCTTTTGCATCCAATAGTGCCACCATGAAAGGTGGTGCTTTTGGGCGTGCTACTGGCGAAGATAACAGTGCTTACCTTATCGCCACCAGCGAAGACATCGCAGCGTCCGGCCGCCTCCTCGCCACCCTGACTCCTCCCCTCACCGCCCCGACTCTGCCCCGACTCCGCCCCCGGCAAGCTTTCGCACGCGAAAAGCAATAGAAAATGACCCACTTAGTTGGCTAAGTCGTCTGGCTAACTCTGAATATCGGAGTTAGCCAGTTACCTTAGTCGGCTTACTCAACTCCTCCCAGTAACACCCCTGGAATGCCCCCAAACTTATCTTGCTAAATTCTAACCGCCTAACTTATTAGCTGTTTAGAATTTTGCCAGATATGTACCCAAACATAAATTTAGCTAACCAACTTCTGAGATATCTGGTTAAATGCTTTTGAATATGGACCTCTATATGCTTAACAACATAGGTCAACTAGCTGTCTATTATATCATACAAGTGCTCTTCCAAATGTAATATAGATTAGAATTGTATGAATATCCAACAATTATTATCTTTTATCCCAATTTGTCAAAATATTACAAGATTTTAAATGAGGTTGATTTTTTCCCAAGCTGGTTCTAACCCACTAACACTGTCTTGTTTCACCACAAAAAGTGCCTTTTTCAGGGGAACCTATCTAAAAAATTAGTCCTAGATAAAGTGACCTCTATGTTCCACCATATATTAGAAATAAAACAGTCTTCATATCTCCTTACGAAAATACTAATAATTCAGTCTTATCCTGTGAGAGAAATAACCTTGTCTTTCAATGCAAAGGTGTCTCTCTTATATTATGTGTTTAAATGGAACAATCTTCTCCAATTATCCATCTTAAATATTCATGTGATTAGACAGAGCAACAATTTCTACATACTTCAAATAATGAAGAATTTATGGCTTCACATGGATGGACCAGACTATTTGCCATTCAAATTTGTTTCTACCATCCATTGCCGACTGATGGATCTATCAGAAATGCTGTTACAACACTCACATTTCACGATTCATGGACCTCTCTCAATGACTATGTTTACAATCCCGACACTTTCTTCAACTGTACCTAACAGAATGCCATGACTGAGGATCCAGCCATTGGTTTTGCACAAATGAAAAAGACGCGGACATACCTTAAAGTTATCATACATTCAAATATCACCTCATAGGCTGCTGGTAAAATGTCATATGCACCCACATATGATAATCTCTGTCCCTTACTAAGGCATATGCCATTTTTGTAGGGAGAGGGGCAGGAATTTGCTGTATCTACTGCAATGCTTATAGCGAAATTCATTCTTTCTAGTATAGTTTTGTGGGGAGGGGACAATTATGGGGGCAACTTTCAGCAAACTGGCTAGATGCAAAGTATATGGGTACCTTTTTTTTTTTTTTTTTCACCCATATGCCTTATATCTAACTTTGAAAATCAGCTACAGAGTAAATTAGGAAAGAAAATTAGCCCTATACTTTCTATCTGCTATATTGTTAGACCAACTGCATAATGGAAAATAGACAAGTATACTTGAAAATTAAATACACAAATAGATGTTCCCTCCTCTAACTTAAACGAGTAAATTTAGAATGCTGCTATATTTAGCTACTGTGCCCAGGGCTATTTTCTCACCTAGAGATCCAGGCACCTAACTCCATGACTAGGTGCCTAGATCCCATTGAAATATTTCCATTTGCACTAATTATAGCCTAATGGTCAATATTCCATTTCTGGCTAAGATCATGTAGAAAATTGTTCCTATCCAATTAGCATCATTTTAGAGGAGAATGAGAGACTGGATACTTCTCAAACAGGCTTTTGCTTGGGTCACAGTACTGAAACTGTTCGTTTCAGTAAATACCATATCTTTCACTGGGTAGATAATGGAGAAGTTCTTTTGGCTTGATTGGACTTCTCCTCAGACTCTGCAGACCATTCCATTTTTAAGACAAGTGCGAATCAGCTGGGATATAAAGGCAAGCATTGCAGTGGATAGCTTCATTTCTGTTCAGGAGGTCAGCTTCTGTATGCATAAGGGGTCATGTTCATCCATCCTATCTGAATCATAGCTGTGGCATCCCTCAGGGCTTGCTTTTGTCTACTTTGCTGTTTAATATCTTTATGAAGCCTTTAGGGATGTTGTTCCATTTGTTAGGGCTTCAAGGCTATCTGTATACTGATGACATCCAGCTCATTGAGCCTTTGTAGAAAAATGCCACTCAAGCGTTGTCTCAGCTGGGTATTAACTTATCTATCATTGCAGAATGACTAGGGCAGAGCAAGCTGGTTTAAATTCAATAAATAAAAATGGGCATGCTGGACTGGTTGCAGCTCCATTATCTCTTATTATTGTGGCCAATAGCATTATATCTATAGACATGGTGTTGAGTCTGGGGGCTCATTTGGACTTTGGTTTGGAGACACATTTACTTATTTATTTTAGAACATTTATAAATCACCTTACAGATTACAATAAATCTCGCAAAGTGATGTAGATCTCATAAGACACTCAGACACAGTAACATAGTAATGACAGCAGAAAAAGACTAAATCATCCAGTCTACCCAGAAAGCTTCCCTAGGTAGTAACTGCCACTCCGTGCAGACTACCCCATGTTTCTCTTACCGGTAGTTACTGCCACTCTGTGCAGTTATCCCAGGCTTTATAATAACCCATAAAAATTTCAACTGGTGACATTTTTTACTGGGTGATGGGCTTCCTTGAAAATTCAGACAGTGCTGCTTGACGTGCTTTGCTTATTGACTTTGCCATAGAAGCGGTCCTTATGCATGCGTATCAGTCGGGGCCCTCTTGGTGGTTGTCTGAATCCAATTCCCCTTTTCCCCCTGCCATTAAAGTGGGTTGCAGTGTTGCAGCTGCATTAAAAGAACTAAGGCCTTCTATTAAGGGTAGTAACCACCGCACCAGCAAGTTGCTCCCCCCCCCCCCCCCCCCCCACACACACACACTGGACATCAAACTAAACAATTAAATCAAAAGCAATAGAAATGTAACTACAAAAAAAACCCAAAAAACATATAAAATACAGCCATGTGGTAACTGATGAATGGAAACCCTTCAGTACATGACTACCTGGTTGTTGATTTGTACTGTGACAGTTTCTTGGCCAACTGAACTCTGAAACCTTTCATTATTATTTCCAAATATTTGATTTATGATGTTTTGTAGGGATGTGCAGACCAAAAGTTTAAGTTCATAAGTCCATAAGTCGAAAGGGGGGGTCATTTGCGGTCAATATGGACATATGGAGAATTCCATAAGTTGAGTCTATGTCCATATGTGCAAATAAAAATTTAAACCCCTCACCCGCCTTAATCCCCCCCCCCCCCCCGACTTACCAAAACTCCCTGGTGGTCCAGCGGGGTCAGGACGCCATTTCTGAACTCCTTTGCAAGGAGCACGTGAGGTCGGCGTCACGTCGGAGTGACGCGGCGTCACGTGATTCCCCTCGGGTCCGCTCCTGGACCCTCGTTGGGCCCAAAAGGCACTTTTGGCCAGCTTGGGGGGGGTCAGGAGGCCCCCCCAAGCTGGCCAAAAGTTCCTTTTGGGCCCAACGAGGGTCCGGGAGCGGAACCGCGATGGACCACGTGACGTCGGCGTCACGTCGGAGTGACGCAGACGTCACGTGATTCCCCTCGGGTTCACTCCCGGAAGCCTCGTTGGGCCCAAAAGGCACTTTTGGCCAGCTTGGGGGGGCCTCCTGACCCCCCCAAGCTGGCCAAAAGTGCCTTTTGGGCCCAACGAGGTTTCCGGGAGCGGAACCGCGATGGACCACGTGACGTCGGCGTCACGTCGGAGTGACGCGGACGTCACGTGATTCCCCTCGGGTTCGCTCCCGGAAGCCTCGTTGGGCCAAAAGGCACTTTTGGCCAGCTTGGGGGGGCCTCCTGACCCCCCCAAGCTGGCCAAAAGTGCCTTTTGGGCCCAACGAGGCTTCCGGGAGCGGAACCGCGATGGACCACGTGACGTCGGTGTCACTTCGGAGTGACGCGGACGTCACGTGATTCCCCTCGGGTTCGCTCCCGGAAGCCTTGTTGGGCCCAAAAGGCACTTTTGGCCAGCTTGGAGGGGCCTCCTGACCCCCCCAAGCTGGCCAAAAGTGCCTTTTGGGCCCAACGAGGCTTCCGGGAGCGAACACGAGGGGAATCACGTGACGTCCGCGTCACTCCGAAGTGACACCGACGTCACGTGATTCCCCTCGCGTTCGCTCCCGGACCCTCACGGAACTTTTGGCCAGCTTGGGGAGTTTTGGTAAGTCTTGGGGGGGGGATTAAGGAGGGTGAGGGGTTTAAATTTTTATTTAGATCAACAATCGCGATTTCCAACGTATTCAACATAGCTATGTTGAATAAGTTGGAAATTCGATCGTTTACGCCTCATCACTTTTTTAAGTTAAAAAAAAAATAAGTTGCGTTTTCCATTTAAGTTCAAAACAAATGCACACCCCTAATGTTTTGCTACCCCAAAACTGGACTCCAAACTGGATTACAAACTATTAGAATCAGGGGTGGCTCAAGGCAATCTGCTGCTTGAGGCGAGGGATGAGATGGCGCCCCCCCCCCCCCCCCGCCTCACACATACACTGTCACATATGGTAGGCAGTTGCTGTAAGATTGATGAAATACAATCTGAAAAGATGACCCCCATTGGAAGTAAATTTGTATGGATAGTACTCACAGTTTGGTGGAGGAATGGGACTTAAGTGGTGAGAGAATTGACAGTATCTTGGGCTCCCAAAGCTGCACATGAAGGGGTGCACAAAGGGGCATTCTCCTTTGGTGCAGCCCTTTGGCATCAGGCCCACTGGTGGGAGGACCCACCTGAGGCAGCCACTTATGGGACCTCAGGTAGAGTGAGTGGGCATTGGGAATGGTCCAGGGGAAGAACTAGGCTGGGCGTGCCTGCCCGAAAGAGGTTTCAACAGCAATGGGAGGAGAGGAAAAGGGTCCTGAGAAATGGTGGTTAGATCTCTACTCAACACCATTCCAAGCTCCGGTCTCCTGCTGCCTCCATCTGTGTCTGCCACGTGGTCTGCAGGCCTTCCCTGAGTACCTCAAGTGGAGTGAGAAGGCATTGGGGGTAGTCCCAGGAAGGAGCTAGGCCAGGCAGGACTTGACAGTGATGTGAGGAGGGGGAGGCAGCCTTGAAAAGCAGTGGTTGGGTTTCCCCTCCTCACCTCTCCAAGCTCCAGTCTCTTGCTGCATCCATCTGTGTCTGCCCTGTAGTCTGCTCATGGGCAGCACCTCCAGGCTCCTGTAATTCTGTGCCATGAGAGAAACCACATAATTAACCTGTTACTACATAATTTACAACCTGCTGCACAATTAATAAACCTAAAGGTCCCCCACCTCTTAATTCAATAGGATTATTGTGCCTCCTTAAACAATGTTTTGCCTTTAAAATCCACCAGGGTGCTACAAATTGTGCAGAATATGGCTACTAGTGTACTTACAGGGACATGGCTGAGAAAGCATATTAGTTCTGTTTGGCTTCCCTACACTGGCTCCCAATAAAATGGAGGGCCTTGTATAAAACAGCTACAATGGTCCATAAATTGATATATATAGTGATTTCTCCACTTGGGTAAACTTGACCTTATGCATTTCCAAACTGGCACACTCATTGTGAACAGCAGATAAAAATCTACTTGAGGTTCCCTCACCACGCTTAGCAAGACTAGGTTGTACCCGTGAAAGTGTGTTCTCAATCACAGGACCCAGTTTCTGGAATTCATTGCCAGACCATCCTAGAGCAATACCTTGTATTGTATCTTTTGAGAAGGTTTTAAAGACATATTTATTCACACAAGCCTTCCCTGATAATGGAACAGACTAGGTTGCAGATGTACTCTCCACAATTAAACTGATACATTATTTATGATTGTAACCAGTAAGCAAGTTTGATCAATCTGTGATGATTCATGTTTTATTTATTAGAATGTGTTGATCGCTTAAGCCATAGCTGTTGTACTTTGGACACTGAAGCGTGGGCCCTTGGTCACTGTAAGAGATGACACCTCCCACATGGCGGAGCCCTGTGTGGACTTGCAGTGATAGGCTAGCTCAAGGCAGAGATGGACCCAGAGATATAGCTTTATTGTACTGCAATGTAGATGGTAACCCGAGGAATGGGTGATGATTCTAGTTAGAAGAGGAGACACCAGATGGCAATGTTCTACCGGTAGGTTGCATGGTGGAAAAGGCAGTTCCACAGTCTCACCAGGCCCACGGTGCGGGGTAGACCGAAGGTCTATGGAGAGAGAGATGAGACAATGCAAGACAGAACTGAAGCGGGAGTACTCACTCTGATGCAAGTAGTTGTAGTAGGAGAGCCCCGAGGAGTGGAGGTCTTGGACAAACAAGGCCCCCGAGGAGCAGGTACCGTAGGCGTCCTGGTAATAGGTAGGCAACTCTGAAGGGTAGATAGGAGCAAGGCAAGGCCCCCGTGGAGGGGGTACCTTAGGCGTCCTTGTTGGTAGCAGATAAATCCAGAGAGTAAAGAGGAGCGAGGCAAGGCCACCATGGAGCGGGTACCTAAGTCATCCTGGAGTGAGAGTACACAGAGCGGGAGCATCTGGTAATGTGGAGAGATCAGCATGGAGGATTCCTTGCTAACTCATATTAGGAATCATGAATGGAGTTTAAATCCCCAAGCTAGTGATGTCATGCGGTGGGGATGCCCCCGAGGTTCCTGCCATGACGCACGTAAAGGATGAGGCTGCGCATGCGCGCGTGCCCTAGGTAACTCCTAGAGAAAGATGGCAAATGCAATCGCCCATGTCAGACCAGGGACGCCGGAGGGTTCGGAGTGGAGAAGCGAAGGTAGCCATCTTACCAAAATGGACTGAGTCAGGCAGAAAAAAGGTGAGCAATAGAGGGCGCAGCCATCTGCGACTGACGGGCGCAACAATAGCACTAAGCACTGCACAATATTACATCATAAGCTTATGAACAAAATAAAATACAGCACAAAAGAACAACAATATAAAAACAACCTGCATTAGAAAAACAGAAAATAATAATAGTTCTGTTGCCGTTAAAATTCAGGATGCACAAAATAATATATCAAGGATCTGCCTGTTTGAGTATAAAGGCCTTCAGAAAGTTTTTAAAAGTCTTTGCACAATCATTCTGCTGTAACCATTCTGGTAGAGAGTTCCATAAAGACGGCACTATGACCAAAAACTGCAGTCTCTAATATCAACTAGGCTGTCGTGTTTGATAGTGTTTGATAGGCGGTCGTGTTTACTAGCCTTGTTAAGCCAATCTTAATGTCCATATTGGCTGGTAGATCATAATAAAGTGTTGGTCCAGTGAAATGAGATTGTATTGAGCAATTTATGGACCATCATGTAGAATTTGTATTGGATTCAGTAAACAATAAGAAGCCAACGGAGCTTATACCGAGCAGGGGTAATATGGTCCTTGTTTTCTTCAAGTTTGAACTATGTATGTTTTAATTAATTTTAATCCACTGTGAATATATATTGCGATGTGTGCAGACACTAAATCTGTCAAATAAATAAATAAATAAATAAATAAATAAATAAATGGATCTGAAGAAAGATACAGTGTGCCTGCTTACAGTCTTAGATCTCTTTCAACTTCATGCTTCAGCCCATCCCCTGGCAAGCGCCATGCAGGGAACAGGAGAGGAGGTGGGTGACGCTGAGGCTGCCACAAACAGATTTGAGAAGAGATAAGGTACTCTACTCCCCAGCGGCAGATTCCCGATGAAGACCGGCCCGGTGATTCGCCGCCCAGGCCGGCCCAGGAGATACCACGTGGCCTGCCGAGTGCGGCTTTGTCACGGCCACGCTCGGCAGACCACATGACAAGCACGACCGGCCCACCGGGGGATGCCTGATCCCCCGATAGGCTAATCCGCCCCTGATACTCCCTAATCTAGCACCTCCCATCCTACTGTCTCTCCTTCCTCCTGTTCTGAAGGGGACAGGAAGAGTGGGGGTGAAGTTGTAGAGAACAGAGAAAGCAGTCAGAATGTTTGATCCCTCAAAGGTCTCTTAAATTAACCAAAGATGATTTTGATATAATTCCTGGATGAAGTGATATCCCTGTTGAAGAATTTCATCTTTATACCAAGATTTTTCACTTGTATAGGTGGCCAACCATTCATGACCTGAAATGACATGGATGTGTTTTGGAAGTTTGCAACAGCTGGTGTCCATAGTTGGCAGGAGGACATTAATTTCAATTCATATAAGTCTTGATAGCTGGTACTACAGCTGACAAATTTCAAACTTGTACTGATTCATTCCCTTTTTGTGTCTATTACCATGAGTCCAATATATGCATACATATTTTTCTATCTAATTAGGAGCACGACAAACTGCTGATATTGAGGGAATTTTCAGCATGTATAAACTCATATATTCGGAAAGATAACAAGGACATAAGAACATAAGTTGCCATACTTGGTCACACTGAGGGTCCCTCAAGCCCACTATGCTGTGTTCAACAGTAGCCAATCTAGGATCAAAGTACCTGGCAAAAAACAAAACAGTAAATAAATCCCTTTCTACTAATATCAATAATAAGCTGTGACTATTGCCTAAGTCAATTTAATTAATAGCAGTTTATGGACTTCTCCAGGAACTTGTCCAAACCTTTTTTAAACCTAGCTATGCTAACTGCTTTAACCACATCTTCTGGCAATGAATTCCTGAGCTTAACTGTGCATTGAGTGAAAAATAATTTTCTCTGATTGGTTTTAAATGTGCTACTTGTCAACTTCATAGAGTGGCCCCTACTCCTTGTATTATATGAACTGATTCACATTTACTCATTTTAGACCTTTCATGATTTTATAGACCTCTATCATATTCCCCCCTCAGCCGTCTTTTCTCCAAGCTGAACAGCCCTATCCTCTTTAGCCTTTCCATAGAGGGGAGCCATTACATCCCCTTTATCATTTTGGTTGCCCTTCTCTGAACATTTTCCAGTGCAACTATATCTTTTTGATATGCGGTGACCAGAATTACACATAGTACTCAAGGTGTAATCTCATCATGGAGTGATACAGAGATATTGTGACATTCTCTGTTTTATTCACCATTCCTCTTTCAATAATTCCTAACATTCTATTTTCTTTTTTGACCACTGCAGCATACTGAGCTGATGATTTCAATGTATTATTCACTATGACGCCCAGAACTTTTTCCTGGGTGGTAACTCCTAATACGGAACCTAATATCATGTAACTACAATGTGGGTTACTTTTCCCTATAAGGCATATTTTAAAAACCCGGTGCATGCTAAAATTAGGGGATGTGCGAAGAAGTCGGACTCAGTGCGTCAACCATAAATTAAAAATTGTTTGTATACACATGTAAATGCCACAGCGTACACATCTCAAAAGTTTTCAAAAAGGAGCATGGAATGGGCATAGTTTATATGGGTCATGGGCATTTCAGAGCCTGGCCAAAAGATGTACATGTAAATACTTATGCACCCTGGTGTGTGCCAAGGTCCCCTGCCATGTAATTTTGCTTCTGCTATGGATGACGTGTAAGTTATAAAATAAAAGGATCAAGCTATTTCTGAGGGTTTTAAAGGGTCTGAGGTAACTGGGGGGAGTGTAGGCAATCCAACCAGGAGTGGTTGGAGGACCTAGGTGTTAACTGGGGGAACTGGTTGATGAACTGGTAAACTCGGAATAGAATGGGTGTGCACCCTTTTAAAATCCCCCGACTTACACAGTAGAAGCGGGTTTTGTGCGCCCACTTAAAATTTTGCGCACATGTGAGCACAGTCAGGTTATTTTACAATTTGTGCACTTATATGCATGCAAGTTATAAAATAGCTGCAGCCCTAGGCATGGACCGTTGCACACGTACAAATGTATGACTGCGCGCCGGTTTAAAAGTTTATGTCCCTGTGCATAACTTTGCACTTGACCCTTTCTCTGATTGGGAAAGCTTTTGAACAAAAGAAATTGATATTTTACATAGAGATGTTGTTGTGTTCCGCGCTCGTGGAAGGCCACAAGTGTGGCCCCCTACCTTGCCTGCAACAGCGACCCACCGCGGAACACCGGGGGAGACTCCTGACCCGATGCCCGTCTCTTCGGCGCGGGTCCCCGCTCTGGCCGGGTAGGGAGCCGTCCCTGCTCCTCCCTCACGGTGTCCTGCAGTATTTTTTCTGTGGAGGAAATCCAAGATGGCCGCCGCCATCTTTAGGTGCGAGGCCGCGCCTCCTCATTAGATTTAAAGGGACCTGATCCCTTTAACCAGGTTCAGATGCTGCCAATTATCCAGAGCAGAGGAAGTACAAAAGGAGGCTTCCTCTGCTCATTCCTTGACTTGGCAACTTTTGGGTTAGTCAGGTCTGCTTGCTTTGGTGAGTTCTTCTACTTCGGATCCTTGTTCCTGTCTTGTCTTGGTGTTCCTGGTTCCTGACTTTGGATCAGCTAGCGGTGATTCCTGGTGTGTGACTTCGGATCGGCTAGCGGTGATTCCTGGTGTTTGACTTCGGACTGGTAAGCGGTGATTCCTGGTGTGTGACTTCGGACTGGCAAGTGGTGATCCTTCGGTGTGTGACCTCGGACTGGTAAGCGATGACCCTCTGGCACTTGACCTTGGACTTCCTCTTGACCATCGTCTGCAAGGGCCCACCTAAATCCCAGCGGCCCGAGTCCTTACGGGCTCCTCCCGGGGGGACCGCGGGCTTCCAGGGGTGAAGCTCCAGTCAGCCCTTGCACCGAACGCTCGACTTCTTGACCTCTCAAAGGTCCACCTAAGTCCCAGTGGTCCGGGTCCCTACGGGCTTCTCCTGGGGGGACCGCGGGCTTCCAGTGGTGAAGACACAGTTCCTTTCCTCGACGTCATGACTCTTCGTCTGCCTCCTCAGTCGCCTCTGTCTCCAGTGCCAAGGGTCAGCTGGTCACGTCTTCTGTTCCTGCCTTGCCACCCGACGGGAGAACCTATGGATCTTCCTCCTAAGGTATTCCATCCTCCCATCGGCCCAAGGGTTCACAAGCCTGAGCATAACAGATGTGACTCTGTATGCAAAATTATACAAATCTGACACATAATTGCCATAGAATTTTGAAAAATCTGCTACAGGAAATTGGAGTCTCTACTCATAGGCTTCAAGTAGTTCATAATGCTGCAGCAAGTACTGTTTTAGCTTATCCTAGATGAACCTCCTTGCAGGAATGTTTAATTCTATTCATTTGTTCTCAATTGCTGAACAAGTTCAGTTAAAAATCTTGAATCTGGCATTTTGGATGATGATGGGTAATGGTCCTTTTCATTAATTCAATAAATTGAATTGAATGTACTGTCACATTATCTGAAGTTAAGTTAAGGGTCTCTGATTCATATTCCTGGCTTCGAGGAAGTGTAGAGTGTATAGATTAGGCCAAGGAGCTTTTTCTATAGTAGCACTTATTTAATGTCTCTTTGTAGATCAATGGTGTAGCTGCACCTTGAGTATTGTGTACACTTTTGGTTGCCCCATCTCATGAATGATATAGCGTTATTAGAAAATGTATAGAGAAGAGCAACAAACATGATTAAGGAACTGGAACATCTTTCCTATAAAGAAAAGCTAAATAGATTAGGGCTCATCAGCTTGGAGAAAAGATGATTGAGGTAGGAGATGATTAAGTTCTAGAAAATTATGAGTGGAGTAGAATAAGTATATAGGGAATAGCTATTTATCCTTTCAAATAGTACTAGGACTAGGGTACACTCCTTTAAGCTAACAGGTAGCAAATTTAAAACAAATTGGAACAGATTTTTTCACTCAGACACAATCAAGTTGTGGAATTCATGCCAGAGGATATGGTCAATACAAATAAGGGTTTTAAAAGAGTTTGGACAATTTGCTGGAAGAAAAGTCCATAAATAGTTATTAACTGGGTGACTTAGGGAGACCCACCACTTGTTATAGGGAGTGATATAGGGAGTGGATCTACTTTTAGGGATTTGCTACTGTTAGAGACAGGATGCTATGCTCGAGGGCTAGGTTGAGAGTCCATTGTAGAAATCTCAACTTTGTGGACCTGTCCTCATTCCAAAACACATCAAATGTTCACTGATGTGTAGGGATGTAAATCAGGTGCCGATCGTTTCCGCTATCGGGATCGTCTGGCCACGGGAAAAAATTGTTTTCTCGTGTTTCCCCGGTCTTTTTTTAGTGAAAAATCGTTTTTTGGGTTAGTGCGCACTAACAAAAATAGCAAAAAATAACAAAAAGTAACAAAAATAAACGGTTTTTTGTTAGTGCGCACTAACAGGAGTTAGTGCGCACTAACCCGAAAAATGATTTTTACGAAAAATCGGGGGTAAAATTGATCGTTTCCTTCTTTTAACCGATTTTTAACGAATTTAGAAATATCATATGATATTTCAATTCGTTAGAAAAACGATTCACATCCCTACTGATGTGTACTGTCTGACTGTGCATATAAAACTGGCCCCAAAGCCCTAGACCACCACCAAAACCTCACCTCGAGTTACTAGTTGACCCTCCTTCAGTGGTATAAATAGTTGACTAAATATGTGTGTCACCCCAGAGGCGCTCTTTCTCTCTCTCCCCCCCTCCCCTAAAACGGGATTTGCGATATTTGTCGCAAATCCTATTTTGGGTATTTCGCACACCTTAACGCCAGGAAAAAAAGATGTAGTTATTTCTTGTGTTAAAATGTGCGTTACGCTATCACACACAATGTTAAACATCCCTCATTTTCATAAACCCCACCCAAACTCCTCTCATTTGACTACATTTTCAAAATTTGCACATGCAAAAAATAACACATGCTTTATGACGTTATCGCGATAACTCCCACAATAACACCCTAACGCGATTTGAAAAATGACACACTTTCTTTTGTTGACTTAGGTAACAAGCAGTGTTTAGACTGTGAACCCTTTGGGCAAACAGACCAGGATCCCAGTTTACTTAGTTCAGAACTCATCAGTAAATTCTGAATGGGGATTGGTCAACTGTCAATGAATTGACCAATTCCGTGGAAAGTGCTGATAGTCAGTGCTACCCAGTTAAATTTAAGCTGCAACCAGGAACACTCCAATGGGAAATTCTAAACTTGGAGTTTGTCTGTCTTAGTGTCAACTAAGCTGGACATACTCCTTCGAATATGGACTTCAAATGTCTTTGCTCTGACTCCAACCTGGCATAAGTGTGGGCCTAAACTTTACATTTTGCTTTACTGTACTTGTCCCCCACCCCCCACCAAATACTATAAGTTAAGTTATCCTAATGTGTCCTGATATTATTTCAATGAAGTGGTGTGGTTACTGAAGTGTGTGTAGATATTTTCATTTCTTGCTCTTTGTGTGAGCTGATATCATGCATGAGCATGGTCAATATTCTTCCTTTACCCAATTCCATATGCTGGGGAAATCAGGATAGCAATCTCATACATCAAAAAAGAGATATTGCTACATATCCCAACTGCATATTTTAAACATAGAATGCCAGTAATTATATTCAGATTTAGTGTGTATTTTTTTGCTGGAAATGTTTCTAAGTCCTGAATTTGAGTGAATGAGCTTCAGAATGCTACAAGGATTGCAGTGCCTCACACTTGTGAAGATGTCAGGAAAATAAAAAAACTCAACATGATACATTCTGATATTTAAAAAAGCACATGCCATTGTTTCCTGAAGGGAAAATGTATTTCCAGACGATGAAATCTGAAGCAGAACCTCATAGGATTCCACCAGGTTTTCTACTTATATGTTACTACTACTGCTCTCTGCTATGTATAATAACGTGGTATACAATCACATAATACTACTAATATCTGTATCTAGGATGAAAATATTTTTCTTCTAAGCAGTATTGTGTTCCTTGTTTGCATCTTACTGCAAAAAAAAGAAATAAAATGATACACATTGAGATGATTCACTAATAATGCAGGCATGAAAGAGAGTGAAATCTTTCCCAAGGCGGTATTCAGTGTCATTAGCAAGCAAGTACAGGGAGGGCACAAAGCAGTTTTTTTTTTTTCTTTTATGACCAATTTATTCTTTATTCACCACACTGGCGGTATCTTCTGGTTCTAATCTCCTTGCCCTTTATGATACCATAATCGGGGAATTCTGTTCCTCTTGAAGAGGTCAGCTAAGGAATTAAGCTGAAGCCCCCCTAAGAGCCTTGTTGGCCAGTAGCCAGCTCTTTTTAAACTGCATTTCTGCCTGAGGTCTACCACAGCTGGAGTGAAACGACTTGCAGGTGGCTCAGTGGGCAACAGATCACACAGGACTGTTCTGTCCACTTCTTGGCAGCAAGCAGGGAGTCACCTATGCTTGCCGATGGTGGCTGACAATGAGCAGGAAATGTCTAGAGCCTTGATTAAGAACTCCCAAGCTCTGAACATTCCACAGAGAGGGACCGAATCAGCAGCTCTAAAGAAGTGTTGCAATTTCAAGTTTCAGTACAGTTTGATGCAGTTTGTGCACTTCATTTTTATGGATGTCATATTGCAAAGTGAACATATTATAGATCTTTTCCATCTAGTGGTAACAGGAAAAAGTGTTAGACAAATATGGTCTCATATGTGTATTATGTACAGACTAGTTGTGTAACATATACAGTATCTGTATTGTGAACCCACTTTATAACCTATGACAACTAATCTTGATTCTTGTTTTCTGAGTTCCTTAATGTTGAAATCTTTTTTAAATTAATTTAAAGAGCTGCTGCCAAGTGGACACCAGATCCTTTCCAAAAGGCAGTTGTGCCAAAAATATTTTCAAACAATTTAGTAGTACCTTATAACAGACAAAACTATTAAAATTCCCCTTTTCAAGTTTCAGTTTTATTGGAAAGGTAAAATAAATATTTGAAGTAAAAATATTCTGCTAACACAACACATGCATGCATGATTGAAATCAACAGTTTGCTGATACCTCTATTAGTTCACCCAAATCATTGAAACCCTCCTAGTTCTTCAGCCTGAACTCCCCCAGTTCACACAGACCTCCCATCCAACCAATAGTTCACAACAGTATGTGATTACAAGTTGATTACATGTGTATATGCTAATTTTACATGCATGAATGTGTGTATGTACTCAGTTCCAGGCAGCACATTATCATATCAGCAAGTTTTCTCCTTTCAGTGTCAGAGTACAACATAAAGGCATTATGGCAGTGATATTCAAAGCAATTTATGTGGATAAACATGCATTTACAAGCATAAAATCATAGGCTGATTATTGTCCTGCCCTGCACACTCTTTGCAGGTAAAAAAGTACATGTTCTTGGTGTACTTTTTCCCACAGAAAAAGAGGTAGGTAGAATCAGGTCTGGTGAGAGAAATTATTCATGGAGATTACATATTGAATCTCTTTAAGTAATTTCTGGTGCTTACTTTGCACTCGCTTTCCACGTACCAGCCAAACTTTCAAAGGAAAACTCCACAAGAAGTTCCCCTTTCAAAATGATTTTACATTCCCATGGCTACTTGGCACCTGTGGGACTACAAACTCCAAGAACGTTATTAATATTGCCTTCTATGCAAACTGTTCTCATGGCTGTAAATAATCTGAAAAACACAGGGCAATTTTCAATGCCATTTGTGTGGGTAAATAGCGTTTGACCTGGACAAATTGGTCTGTCTGAAAATTTTCCTCCTCAGAGCACTTGGAGGGTTCACAACGTGCATATTTTTAGCCATTCCAAAAAAAGTGCATTTCTTTAGGAGTATTTAGGTTGAAGCTGTAAAACAGCATGCATACTTACCATTTCTAAAATACTTGCACTATTGTACCATCACCTGTCCCCATTATTTACACAAATAGCAGGTGCAAATATGCAGGCACTTTTAGCATGCAAAGTTTATGCTACCCATGTAGTTTCACTTTGAAAATTGGTTACAACGTGCCCACTGTAAAGATACCCTTGGGGGTTACTCACAATTACCCCAGAAAGTGCAAAATCAAAACCTGGCCATACAGAATGTCAGTTTGGAAAACCTATTTTTCTACACCACAATAACCAACTTATCCTATATACCTGCCATGCATCATGGAAGAAAAAAGCATTCCACTTAAGTCATCCTTGGCAAACAAGATGAACACTGCCTACATTAGACAAAATACTTTTATATTCTGAGGCTATGAAAATAACTTTGATATTCATCTAAATATAGCTTTTCAATATAACAAGGCTCCTTTCTGCTAATGTACAGCTTCTAGCAAAGTAGAATAAAATGATGCAAGGGCTGCACACCATAAGGAGGGTAACAACATCCATTCACAAAATATGATTCCCTTCAAGAATGATATAGGAGCGAGTATGCCTGTAAATACAGTGTTGTGAAGTGAAATTGATTGTTTTAAGGATGTGAGAGTAGCTGCTGGATCTTTTGACTATATGGGACTAAGGATGTGCATAGGAACACTTTTATTAGCTTTATTTCATTTTGTTTTTCCCCTTTTTCTATTGTATTTTTTGATGTTTTATTTCATTTCATTACTTTATAAGCATAAAGTTGTGTTTATTTAGGCATTTTATATACTGTCATTCCAAAAGAAGATCACAACATATACATTCTATTTTATGCCAATAAAATGTTATGTGCACACAGAAATGAAACAAAAGAAATGCACATCTCTAATGGGGCTGGAACATTTGGAGAAGTAGTTATACAGATGGGTTTCTGTCATGGAACCTGCCCGCGGGTTCCCCCCGCGAGCAGGCACTGTTCACCTCTTTGTTGTTTCTGCCCGACGCAGCTGGTGCCGCCGACATCGGACCTGTCAGTGCGGCTGGAGCCGCGGTCTCGCCTTGCTCACGCGGCCCGGGGGCCACCCATCTAGCCTCCCCTTCACCGCGGTGAGCCGCGGACTTCTGCCCCTCTTCGCGGCTGGGAGCCGCCAGCGGTGTTATCGTGATCTTCGCGGCCTGCAGGCCGCACCCCCAGGTTGAAGTAGCAGCTGGAGCCAACCCCCGGGGCCTCCTGCAGCGGCTGGAGCCGCTGCCATCATCGGGCCTGCTTCACAGGCCAGCCCTGCTCCTTACGCGACGTCGACGCTGTGCAGGCCACTGTACACGGTCCTGCACAGCCAGTTTCCTGTTCTTAGGCACCGGCGCGCGCCTCTCTACAGGATTTAAAGGGCCAGCCACAGGAAGTGTGGCTGACCCCACCTAGGGAGTGGACTTCCTGCTCCAGCCCTATAAAGGGCTGCTCCGTCACTTCAGTCTTCGCCTTGCATCGGAGTTACTTCACTCTGGAGGCTCCTCCCTGCCAGAGCTCCATCAGGTCTTCTTTGTGGAGCTCCTCTTTGTTTCATCTCGTCATGTCAAGTCATGTTCATGCCTGAGGTCCCCGTCCAGATGTCCTGGTGTCTCGTCTTGATCTTCTGCTTCCTGATGTCCCAAGTTCCTTAAGAACATAAGAGCATAAGAAAATGCCATACTGGGTCAGACCAAGGGTCCATCAAGCCCAGCATCCTGTTTCCAACAGTGGCCAATCCAGGCCATAAGAACCTGGCAAGTACCCAAAAACTAAGTCTATTCCATGTTACCATTGCTAATGTCAGTGGCTATTCTCTAAGTGAACTTAATAGCAGGTAATGGACTTCTCCTCTAAGAACTTATCCAATCCTTTTTTAAACACAGCTATACTAACTGCACTAACCACATCCTCTGGCAACAAATTCCAGAGTTTAATTGTGCGTTGAGTAAAAAAGAACTTTCTCTGATTAGTTTTAAATGTGCCCCATGCTAGCTTCATGGAGTGCCCCCTAGTCTTTCTACTATCTGAAAGAGTAAATAACCGATTCCTTGGTGTCCTGCCTTCCTAGGTGTTCATGTCAGTGCTCTGGAGCCTTCTGGTCCTGTCGGTCCTGCTCCCTCGGACAACGTCTTTCCTGGGTTGGAGAGGCCTGCAAGTGGACTGGTGTCCTGTGCTCCTGAGCAGTCTCGTCCTGCCAGCCGTGTTGGTGCTTCAGATGACATCGGCTTCATCGTCGGAGTCCCACCTCGACTGGATCCTTCCCTGTGCTTGTCCCGTTCTCAGCGTGGTCCGTGACCAGCCTCCTCGGGCTGTGTAGGGTGCGCAGTGGGACAGGGTGGTCTGTGACCAGTCCCATGGGTGGACTGAGTAGGGCGCCCTGAGAGACAGTGCCAATGTCCTTTCGCCCAGCTTCTCGTCTGGTCTGGACTTCATCAAGTTCCTCGTCTCGTCCTAGATGCCGTTGCATCAGTCTTGGTATCATGTCAACGTCTTGTTTCTGATATCGTCGCATCAACCCTGGTCTGGGATGCCGTCGTATCGACCATTGGTCCGTGATGTCTTCACATCAGCCTTGGTGTCATGTCTTGTGCCAGCCCTCGTCTCTGATGCCGTCCGCAAAACCCTTGGTGTCATGTCTTCATCTGCGATGCTGCTGCATCGACTCTGGTGTTATGTCTTCGTGTCAAGGCCCGTCTGCCCTCGACCTCAGGCCAGGCCTGCTGCTCCATGCCGATCTAAGCGGCAGGTCCGAAAGGGCTTGGAATGGTCGGAGGACCATTCAACTTCCAACATCATACTGTTGTTGGCCTTGGGAGCTTGCAGGCCTGGCGGAGGGTAAGACCGTCTGCCATGGTGGAACACGCTGTCAACCCTCGGTGCGGTCCTGGATCCGTCTGGAGTCAGGCTGAGGCCCAAGGGCACACTAAAACACCCCGTACGTAACAGTTTCTTTTATTTTGCTGGAGAGATTAGTTATTGATATTTTTTGCTGTATATTTAAATTGCTTTTTTCATTATTATGCTGATGTGCATTTTAATTAAATTTTGTATTGCATTATGTTTGCTGCAATGTAATGTATTTTTGAATGGCTGTCAGCTGTGTTGGGCAGCTTTTGCATTTGGATTTTGAGTAAATGGAAATAGAAAAATAGAGGATGGGAGAAAGAATAGGGACCTATGAGGTATCATGAGAGGGGTTAGGGCTTCAAGAAAAACAATATGGTTTATGGATCAGGGTCCTGATTCTTGTCATAGCCACCTGTCCAGAAGAACCACTGGGTCTCAGCCTGGACTGCTTACAGGCATAGGATCTAGGGGGCAGATGTATATCCAAGAGAAAGGAAGCACTGAATGATGCACGTCTGCTACAACCAAGATGAGGACTGAATTCTTTCCACTTTCAGCCCTTTTTCTTGAGCCCAAGACATATTGCCCCCTAGAAATTGAAGTAGGTGTGCCATAGCATGACTTCATTAGCCGCGATTCTTGCAAATTTTCATGCACAGTCCCTAAGAAGACTGCTCTTGCTATTGCCACTGTGTCAGATATAACTCCTACATTTGCTGCATGACATGACTCTCTGAGTGTCTTTGTTTACATAAATCTGGTACTGAATGAGATTTTGGCTACTGCAAGCAATGCATCATTCTTGAGAGTCTGAGGTCCTTACAAGCTGCTCTGTTTCCCTGAAAGTAATTTTTAGATTTCATGTTCTTAATTTCCTGTGCATCAGAGAAAGTAGAGAGGTATGCTGAAGTAGTTCTTTTTATTTTTTTCTCAGTGCTTACCAGCTACAGTACAATATAAACCCTAATATGAAACAAATAAATAGCTTCACCACAGTTTAATATTTCACACCCTTATCCTATATCTGCCACCTTATTCCTGCTCCTCACAGTCTAGGCTTTCCAAGATAATCTGTATTTTCTATTCATATAACCAGAATCTCGCCTACATCTATAAAGGAGTAACGTTAGCCCTCCTTAAATCAGATATAGACAAGGAAAAAATAATAGCATGGTCTCCTCCTATAGTCTTTTTACAAATTTATTTAATGATGGCTCTGAAGATAAGAAAAAGCACAAAGCCAGTTTCCATTTATTAAAAAATGTTTCCAATCAATGTTGTTTGCTGGCCAATGTTTCCATTCTAGCAGACTTTTTTTTTCCAGCAGATGCAGCCACATTGTTAAATTTGGAGCACCATTAGTTATCTAAGAGGTCATGATTACCTTCCTCGCCAAGAACTAAAGATCCATTCATAATGGGTCAAGCATTCTTCTTTATCCATCTGAATATCCTCAAATACTGTTCCAAAACTCAAAATTGAACTTTGCATGTCATAATTTATTTGATCACCCCTTTTATTTCCTTAAAAAATAATTAAATATTGTGGTACTCCCAAAACCAATGTTTCTGTATACCAGAATTCATAATATACTTCAGACTTCCTTTGGGAATTCATATATATCTAGATTTTTCCAAACTTGTCAGAGGCAATATAAAATGTAAAGTATTTTAAACTACATTTCTTTAACAGATGTGGAGATAAATATTTTCTTCTTAACCTCCCACAAATTTGATTATTTTGTCTCCATTATTGTTGCCCAAACAACTTATTACCATTTATTACGTCCACTTAATTTTATCCCATCCAATAAGCTCAACAAAGACCTATTAGTAAAAATTTGTAACCTATCATTAAAATCATCCATTGTACCTGAAGACTGGAGGGTAGCTAATGTAACCCCAATATTTAAAAAGGGCTCCAGGGGTGATCCAGGAAACTACAGACCGGTTAGCCTGACTTCAGTGCCAGGAAAAATAGTGGAAAATGTTCTAAGCATCAAAATCACAGAACATATAGAAAGACATGGCTTAACGGAACAAAGTTAGCATGGCTTTACCCAAGGGAAGTCTTGCCTCACAAATCTGCTTCACTTTTTTGAAGGAGTAAATAAACATGTGGATAAAGGTGAGCCAGTAGATGTAGTGTACTTGGATTTTCAGAAGGCGTTTGATAAAGTTCCTCATGAGAAGCTTCTAGGAAAAGTAAAAAGTCATGGTATAGGTGGCGATGTCCTTTTGTGGATTACAAACTGGATAAAAGACAGGAAACAGAGAGTAGGATTAAATGGACAATTTTCTCAGTGGAAGGGAGTGGGCAGTGAAGTGCCTCAGGGATTTGTATTGGGACCCTTACTTTTCAATATATTTATAAATGATCTGGAAAGAAATACGACGAGTGAGGTAATCAAATTTGCAGATGATACAAAATTGTTCAGAGTCATTAAATCACAAGCAGAATGTGATAAATTGCAGGAAGACCTTGTGAGACTGGAAAATCGGGCATCGAAATGGCAGATGAAATTTAATGTGGATAAGTGCAAGGTGAGCATATAGGGAAAAATAACCCATGCTATAGTTACACAATGTTAGGTTCCATATTAGGTGCTACCACCCAAGAAAGAGATCTAGGCGTCATAGTGGATAACACATTGAAATCGTCGTTTCAGTGTGCTACGGCAGTCAAAAAAGCAAACAGAATGTTGGGAATTATTAGGAAGGGAATGGTGAATAAAACAGAAAATGTCATAATGCCTCTGTATCACTCCATGGTGAGACCCCACCTTGAATACTGTGTACAATTCTGGTCGCCGCATCTCAAAAAAGATATAATTGCGATGGAGAAGGTACAGAGAAGGGCGACCAAAATGATAAGGGGAATGGAACAGCTCCCTATGAGGAAAGACTAAAGAGTTTAGGACTTTTTAGCTTGGAAAAGAGATGGCTGAGGGGGGATATGATAGAGGTGTTGAAAATCATGAGAGGTCTAGAACAGGTAGATGTGAATCGGTTATTTAGTCTTTCAGATAATAGAAAGCCTAGGGGGCACTCCATGAAGTTAGCATATGGCACATTTAAAACTAATCATAGAAAGCTCTTTTTCACTCAACACACAATTAAACTCTGGAATTTGTTGCCAGAGGATGTGGTAAGTGCAGTTAGTATAACTGTGTTTAAAAAAGGATTGGATAACTTCTTGGACGAGAAGTCCATTACCTGCTATTAATTAAGTTGACTTAGAAAATAGCCACTGCTATTACTAGCAACGATAACATGAAATAGACTTAGTTTTCGGGTACTTGCCTTTGTTGGAGAAGTTACGCCTACCTCCGGGCAAGTGTAACTAGCGCATTCCGGCTCTCCATCCCCCGGCCCAGTGGCAGTTCTGGAGACCTTGGTCCCGCCCCCAGAATGCCCCCGGGCCGGTGCCCGGCCCATGGCCTCACCCCCAGAACGCCCATTTTTTTCAAGCCCCGGGACTTACGCACGTCCCGGGGCGTGCACAGGGGGTAGGTTTTCTGGGGTTGTACGCATATCTTACGCGCGCAACCCTTTGAAAATCTACCCCTATATGGCAAAGTGTCTGATTTAAATATAATTGAAAAATGTACCAGGGTAGATGATCCAACTTAAGAATATAAGAACATGCTATACTGGGTCATACCAAAGTTCCATCAACCCAGCATCCTGTCTCCAACAGTGGCTAATCCAGGCCATAAGAACCTGGCAAGTGAAATAGTCTAAATGAAAATTCTTCAACAAAATAAAAAATAAATCTAACACCTTGCAGAACTTGGCCATCTTGGGGTATGAGGCAAACACAGAGGTCAACTGCCTATGACCACTTCTGGAACCCAGTACACATGCACCCTCAGTCCAGCAAGCAGGTGTCTCCATTAAGGGATGGCTGGAGACTCCCCCTCTTCCCCAGGTCCTATGAATGCTGCCCCTACAGCATCCCAAGATGCAGATGCCAGCTCCTTAAATTATTTTTTATTTCAATCATTTTTAAAGGTTGTTTACAGTCTAAGGCCATGGCAATTTGCATCAACAATTTTTTTTTCATTAGTTTCAAATGAAAAGAAATATTTGTTTGTTTATTTTATTTATTCATTTGTTTACCCCTTTTTACATAGCCATATCCATTCACTCTCTCTCTTTCTCTTTCACACACACACTCACACACACAGCCATGCATGTACTTTGGCATGCACCTCTGTCCTCAAACTTCTACTCATTAACCCTAATAGTTTATTACTCCCGGGGGAATTATGTGCAAAATCGGCGATCGGCGCCATTTTGAGACTCAAAATCACCGTCCGATGCCAATACTCAAAATGGCGCCGATCGCAGTCATAGTGAGGGCAAAGGCGATCGGCGCCATTTTGAGTATTGGGATCGGACAGCCAGCGTGCAAGGAGGTCACTCCCGGACCCCCGCTGGACTTTTGGCAAGTCTTGTGGGGGTCAGTAGGCCCCCCAAGCTGGCCAAAAGTCCCTGTGGGTCCAACGGGGGTCCCGGAGCGACCTGAAGTCCGACGCCAGGACTCAAAATGGCGCCGATAGCCTTTGCCCATACTATGTCACAGGGGCTACCGGTGCCATTGGTCAGCCCCTGTCACATGGTAGGAGCACAAGATGGCGCCGATGGCCATGTGACAGGGGCTGACCAATGGCACCGGTAGCCCCTGTGACAAAGGCTATCGGCGCCATGATGAAACTAGCACCGAGGGTGTGAGTGAGTTCCCGGACCCCACCGCTGGACCACCAGGGAGTTTTGGTAAGTCTTGGGGGGGTCAGGAGGGTGGGGGGTTGTAGTTAATTTAGTAGTAACTTATTTACAGATTGACAACTTATTGAATTCTCCATACTTCCACATGAAACGGAATTGACCCCCCACCAATACGCATCACGTACGCAACGAAAACTTTTTGCCTGCACATCCCTACCCTCCCTGGTCTCTCTCTCACCCCCATCCCCCCGCTCTCTCTGTCACCCCTCCCCCCTTCTCTCTCATGCTCCCTCCCCTCTCTCACACGCTCTTGCTCACCCCACTGCTCTCTCACCCCCCCTGCTCTCTCTCTCTTTCACCCCCTCCCCTCACACATACCTCTCTACACACATTCAATCTCACTGGGGCCTTCCTCTTCACCGCAAACCACGCGTGGTCAGTTCATGGCGTGGCAGGGCCTTCCTCTTCGCCGTGAATAGCATGCCGGGACCTTCCTCTTCGTTGTGAACGGTGTGTGCTCTGTTCGCAGCATGCCGGGGTCTCCTCTGCCATTTTCTGCAATAGCACAGAATTCCCTCAGGACTAGATTATTCTGTTTAACACCTGGTTAAATGGAGCTTCATTCTATGCTTAGCTCCCTTGAATGTCCTAAATTGAATGGACACAACACATCTAAGCTGTAAGGCCTTACGTCCTCTAAGTGGCAGATACGTGAATGTGGACAACCCACAAACACTGGTTTAGAGGGAAAAAACTTGCTAGCCTCCCTACTGCAAAAAAACACTCACTTGGGAGACAAGGAACTAACTGTTAGTGGCCCTTTCACCTGTAGCTCTTTTCTACACAAACAGTCTGCATCTACATTTACAAAAGCATCTCTGTCTTACAAAAAAGGGTACACTGTAAGAAAGAAATAGGAAGAATTGGCTGTATATACCCACCTTAAAGATGACCTACGTGGAGTACTACTGGCAACTAAAGTTACAGTAAGATCCATCTTTACCTTATCCATGTTCACATTGGCTCTTCTCCCTGGTAGGATGCTGAAAACCTTCACCGGGTTTCCTGCATCAAGCAGGAATTCCTTCATTACCATACCCACATAAATATTTCAGAAAGACACAACTTCCAATGAAGATTTGCCTGCAAGAAGACTAGTTTGCCCTGTCTTTTACAAGACATGTAAGACTCTTACACAAACGCTCCCAGCTGTGAGCTATCAGGAATGCTTACTGTTTCTATAACCTTGACCCCTCACCTTCCTACACTACCAATATTTGGAAAGGACCTTAAAAAATCAAGCCTTCTTAGTTTACAAATCACCTGAAGTTGGGTCAGAAAGGTAGTTTACTTAAGATGCTTCCCATCCACACATCAATAAGAATAAACATAGTTTGTAGGGGTGAACTAGCTAAAAAGACTCTGTATTATCTAACTGGCAGATGTCTTCTAACACACTGGACCCATACATTCAATAAAATATTTGTGATGTGCTCAATGATGGGTCACTTTCTTAAATCTAAGTTACCAGGGATAGATAATGAAAACAAAGGCCAATAAAAAAAGTACAAGGCTCAGATCTTAAGTTCTGAATGCCCATATGCCCTCCTTTCCTAATACCCAATATGTAGCTTGTGGTCTAGGGCAGGGCTTCCCAAATTTGCCTAAGGACCCCATTGCCAGTTGAGTTTTCGGGATATCCACAATGAATATGCATGAGATACATTTGCATGTCATGTAGAAAGATAGGAGACTCAGTATATGCAAATGTATCTCATGTATATTCATTGTGTATATACTGGAAAGCTGACTGACTGTGGTATCCCCAAGACAGGTTTGGGAAGCCCTGGACTAGGGTAACCTGCAGGCTCCAGGACATCAGGGAGAGGCAGAGCCTGTCCAGGTATTACCCCATTGAAAACTACAGGAATAAACACTGCAAAGGCTCTGCTTGTCCCTGATGATCTGGAGCCTGCAGGTTAACCTATTATGCACCTACTATATACACACTTACGTGAAAGAAAATACACACATACTACAAATTTATTAGTACTGACCACACATATATTCAGTGAATATATGCATTTATATATTATGCATGAAATGTTATCTATTATATAAAATTGAATGTGTAACTTTTATATGTGTTAATCCAACCCTTTTATACCTTTATGTACACGATTTTTATGTGCCAGTGTGGAAATAAAAGTGCTGGTCTCAGTGCCTGTCTTCCTAATTGCACCATTTCTGCAAGAAGAAGAGCAGTGCTTAGGAAGCCTAACTTCCAGCCACAGGAGGTGGACCTTCTAGTGAAGGAAGTAATGAAAGCCCAGAACATCTTATATGAGAAGGATTCACAGAGAGTGGGATGCTACCGGAAAGAGCAGACCTGGGAGAAAAGTCATCACCAACTCAATGTGGTATTCCTCAATAACAGGAGTGTGCAAGTCATGAGTCACAAGTGGCAGGACCTCCATCACCAGGTCAAAACAAAACAGGCCAGAATGAGGGGAAAGGGGCCTGCAAGCCCAATTACTTTCACCCAGGCAGAACAGATGGTCCTTAGCATCATTTTCTAGGCTGCTGCCATGGTGTGGGAGATTTGGACACCTAACATCCTTAAGGCCACCAAAGTTAGTAGTAGTTGTAAGAAAGGCATTTAAGGATCTTGCATGCCATGACTATAATAATAAGCAAAACCATAACTATAAATACATATATACCTTTGTTGAGATATTCAATGGTGCTGAAGGCATATAGAGACAGCTGTCAATAACCACCCAAAGCTGTCTGTCTTTTTGTGCATAAATGTAAGTGAGAAAAAAGTAAAGAATTGGCCATCTTCCAGTCTTCAGGCACAATGAATGATTTTAATGATAGGTTACAAATTAATTGAAAAAGGTCTGAAATTTAATTTTTTAGTTGTTTCTGAACCCTGGGGTGTATGCCATCTGGTCCAGGAGATTTACTACTCTTCAGTTTGTCAATCTGGCCTACCGCATCTTCCAGGTTCACCATGATTTGGTTCAGTTCATCTGAATCATCACCCCTGAAAACCATCTCCGGAACGGGTATCTCCCCAACATCCTCTTTAGTAAACATTGAAGTAAAGAAATAATTTAATCTTTCTGTGATGGCCTTATTTTCCCTAAGTGCCCCTTTAACCCCTCGAACATCTAATGGCCCAACTAACTACCTCGCTGGCTTTCTGCTTCAGATATACTTTAGAAAGGTTTTTTTGTGAGTTTTTGCCTCTACAGCCAATTTCTTTTCAAATTCTTTCTTAGCCTGTCTTATCAATGTCTTACAAGAAACTTGCCAATGCTTATGCTTAATCCTATTTTCTTCTGATGGATCCTTCTTTCAATTTTTGAATTAAAATCTTTTGGCTAAAATAGCCTCTTTCACCTCACCTTTTAGCCATACTGGCAATTGTTTGACCTTCCACCTTTCTTAATGTATTATTATTATTTAGATTTTTATATTCTGCTTTTTGCACATTTTTTTCAGTGCTTCAAAGTAGGTTACATTCAGGTACTGTAGGTTTTTCCCTATCCCCAGAGGGCTTACAATCTAAGGCCTGGATTTATCAAAATGCACTAAATACCGCATGCGATAGAAAAAGGGGTGTGTTTTATGGTAATATGCAGTTTATCACAATTTGCACTAATACCTATGTGAAGAGCTAAGTTACTGCAAATTGCAATAACTTGTTTGCACTTTGAGATAAGTATGGTATTTCCTACATACAACCACTGGGGGGACCATGTTTACAGAGAGAGAGAAAGAGAAAGAGAAAGAAAGAGAAAGCACCTAGTCATAATGCCCCAACACTAGATAAGTATTTATTTCTCTATGGGAGGCCCACCTAGTAACTCGAGGTGAGGTTTAGGCATTAGTGTAGGGGTTAGGGACCACTTTGACATTCAAAGTGAGACGTATGAACTCATCTTTGAGTGAGTTTCCTCGGTCCGAGGGTCATCAGATCTTCACAAGAGAGCACTGTGCTGTTCGTACATGTATCTAGTGTTGGGGGCATTACGGCTAGGTGCTCTCTCTCTCTCTCCCTCCTTCTCTCACACATTGCAAAATGTGATAAAGACTTAACACAAGCTATCACATGGCTTAATACTAAAGAAAAAGGTGTAGCTAAAATCAGAATTAAAGCCATGCGATAGGGCTTTGCAAAACAGCAAGCCCACTCTTCCTCTTTTTTTGGAATTGCATCGCACCATACGTTATGGTGCTATCGCATCCGTTAAAGGTGCTTTTCGCATGCGAAAACGCCTTATAGCATTTTGATAAATGACCCTATAAGTGTGTACCTGAGGCAATGGAGGGTAAAGTGACTTGCCCAAGGTCACAAGGAGCGACAGCAAGAGAAATACATATGGACTATGCTTCTAGGATGGTATTTTTTAACAATGTCCATGCCTGTTGCACACTTTTTAACCTTTGTAGTTGCACCTTTCAATGTTTTTAAACTATTTTTCTCATTTTATCAAAGTTTCCCTTTTGAAAGTTTAGTGCTACAATCGTGGATTTACTTACTGTCCCCCTTCTAGTCATTAATTCAAATTTTATCATATTATGATCACTATTGCTAAGCGCCCCACCATTACCTCTCTCACCAAATCCTGTGCTCACTGAGAATTAGAACTAAAATTGCTCCCTCTCTCGTCGGTTTCTGAACCAATTGTTCCATAAAACTGTCATTTATTCCATCCAGGAACTTTATCTCTCTAGCACAGTGGTTCTCAACCCTGTCCTGGGGACCCCCCAGCCAGTCGGGTTTTCATGATATCCACAATGAATATGCATGAGAGAAAATTTGCATGTTATGGAGGCAGTGCATGCAAATTTTCTCTCATGCATATTCATTGTGGATATCATGAAAACCCGACTGACTGGGGGGTCCCCAGGACAGGGTTGAGAACCACTGCTCTAGCATGTCCTGATTTTTCACTTACCCAGTCAATATTGGAGTGAAATCTCCCATTATTACTGCTCTACCAATTTGGTTAGTTTCCCTAATTTCTCTTAGCATTTCACTGTCCATCTTGGCCAGGTAGACAATAGTATACTCCTATCAGGGCTGGTGCAAGGGGATTTGGCGCCCTAGGCGAGCCTTCTCCCTTGCGCCCCCCCCCCCCCCGGTCTCGGCCCCGACCCTTACCTCATTCTCAATCACGCCCGCTGACTGGGGTTTTCTGGGTTGCAAGCAGGTTGGGCACTGCTTGCGGCCTGCCAAACTCCACTCCTCTTTGCCACCACTTGCGGCTCCATATGGCTCGCACCCAGTGGCGCACCAAGGGTCTCCGGTGCCCGGGGGCCAATGCATGTGTGCCTCTCCAGCATCCCCCCTTAATCCTTCTTGTACTAATGCTTAAGGTCACAGAAAATCAGTGGTGTCTCCAGACAGAAGAATTGGGGGGGGGGGGGGGCGCCAAAATGACATTTCTTCATCTCACCCACCATCTCTAGCATGGATCCTGCTTTAAAATTGGTTATTAAAAAAAAGTGTTAATAAAAAAGTCCAAAGGGTCCTCTGCGTTATTTTAAAAAGCTGGCCAGTTTCACACTATAAAATTATGTTGATAGCCTCAGTCAACTGATTCTATGTGGCTATGAGAGTGAAGTCAGGAATATATAGGAAGGAACAGAATGTCAATATAAATCCTGTACCTCCAGTTCTGTAACTCTGTGCATCCACTGAAATTCCCCCAAACAATGGAGCTTGGATGTTTCCCTTACAGCTCATCATACTGAAAGATATTTTCAAATTCTGGTGTCACTTCACAGTAACAGCAGCACAAACAGCTTCCACTGCCAGGCACATTGTGAACTAACACAAAACACCACAAAAAAGACACTCAAAATCTATACTGCAATCCCATCATAACATAACAGTAATAACACCAAGGACTCAAACAACAATAACCCTACCTGTGAATAAGCAAGGGTAAATATTACACTGGGTCCTAGAATACCAATACTCCACCTACTGAGGAAACAAAACAAACCCGATTGCTATAGATCCCTATGCTAGCAGAATCTCTCATCATGGTCACACACACAGAGCAGAGACAGACCCTCACCAAATACAGAATACAAAATAAAGGAGCACAAATTAGAAAAAACTGAAATGGAAACCCCAAGAAGCCAGACTCTGTGTATTAACAATGGAAAAACAGAACCACCATTCTTCATAAAACAAATAAAATCAAGAAGCATAAAGCATCAGTTATAATAGTAAAACCATACTAATAAAATAATATTTTAAAACTACTGATAAATAGAATTTCTATTAATTAAAATCATATACATTTTTTACAATTTCCTAAAACCAATAAAATATTTCAAAACAGCACATATATCAAATAACACACAATAATTAAAACTAATAAGGATTTTAAAAAGCCCCTGCTGTCCATACATGGGAGCTCTTGATTGAGGTTATCCTCTCTCTCTCACACATACTCACATGTCCATTCTCTCTCACACATACACTGTCACATACATACACATTCATGCTCTTATACCCAACCATAACCTCTCGCTCTCACAGACACTGACACACTCAGGCTCTAAGGCACTCTCTCCCCCTCCACACACCCCCCCCCCACAAACTCTTACTCCCCTGGATTTTCTCATACACACTCATGCTCTCACTGGCTCCCTCACATACACACAAACACACACTCCCAGGCAGGCTTCCAATCGTTCTCACACAAACACACACACACACACACAGGCAAGCTCCCAGTCATTCTCACACTGACCCCCAGGCTGGCTCCCATTCATTTTCACACCACTCCCTCCCCATCCCCCAGGCATGCACACATTCATTCTCACACCCAGACCCCCAGGCAGGCACCAATTTATTCTCACACACACACACACACACATACAGCACAAACAGGCAGGCATCTATTCTCACACATACAAACCCCAGGAAGACACCCATTCATTCTCATACACAGACACACCCTCAGGCAGGCACCCATGCATTCACACACATACACCGCCAGGCAAACTCCCATTCATACACATGCACACACTAAAGGCAGAGACCCCCCTCTCTTTCTTTTGCCAGCAACCTCAGAGCCTCTCTCATTCCTCTGCTGCCACTGTCACTGTTGCTGTATGGCTATTGCGGAGGTGCTGATTGCTACTATTGGCACTGAAGCCCATTCTGCTGCCTCCTCTGTGCAGGCCTCATGGTACATTGTGAGATCCGCATAGAGAAAGTGCTACTCTTGCACATTCCCAAAGATTACATGTTCCAATCAGTAAAAAATAATTTATTTTTTTTTACATTTGCTGTCTGATCTTAGTTTTCTAATCAGTTGGTCACAGGCTTTTTTTTTTTCCACCTTCCCTTTCTTATTTTTTTGCCAATTCCTTTTATAACATATTTCTTTTCTCTCCATCTGTCTTCTTCCCTCAAACACACAGTCAGGTTCTCATTCTCACATGCTTTCTCTCTCTCACACACACACACATACACAGGCACTCACTCTCACTTGCTCTCTCTCATACAATCATGTATACACCGTCTCTCTCTTGCACATGCTGTCTGACTCTGGCACACAGGCTCTCTCTCACTCCCACATGCTGTCTTGCTCAAGCACAGGCTCTCATTGTCACATGCTCTCTCTCATACAATCATTCATACACACAGTCTCTCACTGGCACATGCTGTCTGACTCTGGCACACAGGCTCTCTCTCACTCCCACATGCTGTCTTGCTCAAGCACAGGCTCTCACTGTCACATGCTGTCTCTCTCACACACACACAGAGGCTCTCACATGCTGTCTCTGCAAACATTCAGGTCCTCACTCACACACACAGTCTCTCAACTCATCTCATACACGCACACATACACACTGTACAAACCCTCAGTCTCTCTCTCACCTCTGGGCCTCCTCTTCACGGCCGCTGCAGGATGGGCTCTGCAGCGGCCCCGGACTTCTCGAGCTGCGCTGCTCCTCTTCTGTACGCGGCTGATGCTCTTCCTCTTTCCTGCCCGCGCGGCTCCGGCAACATTTTTCTTCCGGGGCCGCGCGGGCAGGAAGGAGGAGAAGCTCCTGCATTGGCTGATGATCCTCCTCCTTCCTGCCCGCGCGGCTCCGGCAACATTTTTCTTCCGGGGCCGCGCGGGCAGGAGGGAGGAGAAGCTCCTGCATTGGCTGATGCACCTCCTCCTTCCTGCCCGCGCGGCTCCGGCAACATTTTTCTTCCGGGGCCGCGCGGGCAGGAAGGAGGAGAAGCTCCTGCATTGGCTGATGATCCTCCTCCTTCCTGCCCGCGCGGCTCCGGCAACATTTTTCTTCCGGGGCCGCGCGGGCAGAAAGGAGGAGAAGCTCCTGCATTGGCTGATGCACCTCCTCCTTCCTGCCCGCGCGGCTCCGGCAACATTTTTCTTCCGGGGCCGCGCGGGCAGGAAGGAGCTGGAGCACCAGCATGTTTAGAGCGATTGTTTTCTTCCGGCCGTGGTGACTTGAGCTCCACCACGGCCCCGCCGATCTTCTTGCTGTGTGTATTCGGCACACAGCATAGCAGTAGTTCACCGCTCAGCCGCTATTGGGATGACGTCCACCGGCGGCCATTGGCCATCAGCGGCTCCGCGCCCCCTAATGCTCAGCGCCCTAGGCGATCGCCTAGTTCGCCTAGTGCTTCCGCCGGCCCTGACTCCTATCAATGTGCTCTTCCCCTATACGCAAGAGATTTCTACCCATAAAGATTTGATTGTGCATTTAGTCTCATGCAGGATCTTTATCCTGTTGGACTCTATGCCATCCCGGCATAAAGCGTCACCTCACCACCAAGATACTCCTATCTGTCATTGCGATATAAATTGTACCCTGGTATAGCACTGTCCCATTGGTTATCCTCCTTCCACCATGTCTCTGAGATGCCAATTAAACCTATGTCATCATTCACTGCTATACACTCTAATTCTCCCATCTTACTTCTTAGACTTCTAGCATTAGCATACAAACATTTCAAAGTGTATTTTTTGTTTGTATTTACATTCTGCTTTTCAGTTGACAGGGATAAATGGGAATCTTTTAACTCAGTTGAGTTTTTAATTATAGGCACTTGGACTACTTTTCTTATTATTGGAACCTCACTGTCGGGATGCCCTAATTCTAATGTTTCATTAGTATCCTTCAGAGATCCCTCCCTCCAAACCATGTGCTGCTGAGCGACTGTTGGCTTTCCCCTTTGATTTAGTTTAAAAGCTGCTCTATCTCTTTTTTAAAAGGTTAGCGCCAGCAGCCTGGTACCACCCTGGCTGAGGTGGAGTCCATCTCTTTGGAAAAGAGTCCCCCTTCCCCAAAAGATTCCCCAGTTCCTTACAAAACTGAATCCCTCTTCCTTGCACCATTGTCTCATCCATGCATTGAGACTCCGGAGCTCTGCCTGTCTCTGGGGACCTGTGAATGGAACAGGGAGCATTTCAGAGAACACTACACTGGAGGTTCTGGATTTTAGTTTTAAACCTAAGAGCCTAAATTTGGCTTCCAGAACCTCCCTCACACATTTTCTTATGTAGTTGGTGCCCACATGTACTATGATAGTCGGCTCCTCCCCAGCACTGTGTAAAATCTTATCTAGTTGACGCATGAGGTTCATCGGTAGGCATGTTACCAGGTGATCCTCATGCCCACCAGCCACCCAGCTGTGTACATTCCTAATAATTGAATCACCAACTATGATGGCTGACCTAACCCTTTCCTCCTGGGCAGTATCCCTGGGAGACACATCCTCGGTGTGAGAGGACAATGTACCACCTGGAGAGCAGGTCCTTGCTACAGGAAAATTTCTTACTGCATCAGGTTGATGCTCTCCGATCATTAGATCTTCCTCCTCCAAGGCAGCACCAGGGCTGCCAGACTGGAGTTTGGACTTGACTACGATGTTCCTGAAGGTCTCATCTATATACCTCTCTGCCTCAGCTCCTCCAGGTCTGGCACTCTAGCTTCCAGAGACTTGACTCATTGTCTGAGAGACAGGACCTCTTTGCATCGAATGCACACAAACAATTTCTCCCTGGCAAGTAAAAAATCATACATGTGACACTAGATGCAGAAGATTGGGAGGCATCCCTCTTGCTGTTGGATTGCTGCTTTCATCTTAAATTTGTTCAGTTCCTAGTTAAGTTTTAGGTTGCTTTGGGAGTAGGACTGCATACAATTAGGGTCCTATATATGTATTAGTATATTCACTATGGGGTAGATCAGTGGTCCCCAAACCTGTCCTGGAGGGCCACCAGCCAGTCGGGTTTTTGGGATATCCTCAATGAATATGCATGAGAGAAAATTTGCATGCACTGCCTCCATAACATGCAGATTTTCTCTCATGCATATTCATTGTGGATATCCCAAAAATCCGACTGGCTGGTGGCCCTCCAGGACAGGTTTGGGGACCACTGGGGTAGATTTTAAAAGGGTGTGCGTGGGCGTACATGTGCGAGCGCTACCCGGTGCGCACACATGTACGCCTGATTTTATATCTTGCGTGCGCAGGGGGTTGGCACAATTGTGTACCTTGTGCGGGCTGAGCCCGCGCCAAGCTGTGCTGCCTTGTACCTGTTTCCTACCCCCTCATCCCACCTTCCCTTTCCTTCCCCTACCTCCCCCACCCTTTCCCCCTACCTTTTTTCTCTTCTTTTTTTGTTTCACAACTTACTTCAGCCCTGGCGCATGAATGGCCGCTGTGCCTGGAGCCTCTGACCCTGCTCCCTCCCTGCCCCGCCCTCATCCTGCTCCCTTCCCGCCCCTTTAATAAAGCTCTGGGACTTACAAGCGTCCCGGGGCTTTATGCGCGTCATTGGGCCTTTTAAAATAGGTCCAGCACGTGGAGAACTTTGGAAATCCGGCCCTATACATCTGGTAGTGACCTACAAGGGAATGATTAAACTTTTGATAAGCCCTGCCCCTCCCTGCCCCCAGACTGCCCCTTTCTCTGGGCCCAGCCACGCACGTAACCCCTAGGATTTATGTGCGCCGGGCATTTAAAATCTACCCATATAATGGACTAATTAGTTCTGAACTACCAAGCTATTACTTTGCCATTTAGCAATAAAGTGGTGCCTATGATTTGTTATTTGAATAAGACCCCACATAAATCCCAGATGATGATTTTGTATGATTAGTTGATGTAAAAGAAAAAGCTGTTGTGTTCTACTTTCCATTTGTGATGCCTAAAATGTGCATTTATGTAAACCCAAATACATGATGGTAGACTAGACACCTGCATGAACATGATATTTTACTTTATGAATCATTGGCAGCCCTGAGTCATGCAGAAATAAATCTTAGAATTCACACAGCCGGAGTGAACCATAGCCAACTTTAATTAGGTAATAATAATCTTGTTCCTTCTTTTCTCTCCATTTTAGAAGTAAAGATGAGGTATAGAAGAAAATGAGCATGACCTTCCACCTGAGCCAGCCGTGTAGTGCTTTGAGGTGTTACGGTTGATTTGAATGTGTTCTGGGAATCTTACTTTGTCAAAGGGAGTTTTGCAGATGTTAATAATTATTACAAAATATTTGCCAAATCCTCATTTTTAGGAGGGCGATCCTCTCATTTTTTAATCAAACTTTTCTCATTTTTTCCATTAGTGTGCACCTAAAACTTTCCTGAATTCAGTGACATCTCATTCTTTTTTTCACAAATTCTTCTTAAGTGCTTTCAAACTGTTGGCAGATACAGCTATATTTTTGCCATTAGTAGTGCCATTTTCTTCTTTCTATCCTGTACTATATAAATATTTGAGTTGAGCTTACTAATCCTGTTAAGATTCTTTCTCAGAATAAATACATATAATACATTGACTTGTTTGTAGCCCTTTGGGACCTTACCTTGTTTCCATTTCATGAATTGTTGAAGTACTGCAGCAAGAAGAGCTTTTAATAGACAGAGCCTCTATTACAGTTAGGACTCGTGAAAATGTTGTTAGTCTGGCTGCATATATTGTTCTTTCTTAAGGACTCAGGGAGAAAAAAGACAGATTGAGAAACAGAAAAGAATCCAGCTAAATTGCTGGGAACTCTAATCTCAGAAAGATCCTGAATAGGAAGTGACTGTGAGAAAACTTGCTAGAGACAAGCTTCAGCAACAGTCAAATCCTAGAATATTCATAAGGGCCAAAGCTAAGGAGAAACAACTGAGGTTGTGTTGAAGGAGACTAGGGATGTGAATCGTTTTAGGACGATTAAAATTATCGTCCGATAATTTTAATATCGTCTTAAACCGTTATGGAACACAATACAATAGAGATTCTAACGATTTATCGTTATAAATCGTTAGAATCGTGAGCCGGCACACTAAAACCCCCTAAAACCCACCCCCGACCCTTTAAATTAAATCCCCCACCCTCCCGAACCCCCCCCCCCCCAATGACTTAAATAACCTGCGGGTCCAGCGGCGGTCCGGAACGGCAGCAGTCCGGAACGGGCTCCTGCTACTGAATCTTGTTGTCTTCAGCCGGCGCCATTTTCCAAAATGGCGCCGAAAAATGGCGGCGGCCATAGACGAACACGATTGGACGGCAGGAGGTCCTTCCGGACCCCCGCTGGACTTTTGGCAAGTCTTGTGGGGGTCAGGAGGCCCCCCCCAAGCTGGCCAAAAGTTCCTGGAGGTCCAGCGGGGGTCAGGGAGCGATTTACCGCCGCGAATCGTTTTCGTACAGAAAATGGCGCCGGCAGTTATTTAAGTCATTTGGGGGGGGGGTTCGGGAGGGTGGGGGATTTAATTTAAAGGGTCGGGGGTGGGTTTTAGGGGGTTTTAATGTGCCGGTTTTGCGATTTTACGTTTTTTTGATTTTTCACGATTTTTCACGATATTTTACCCCCCCAAACGGCAACAATACGATTCCCTCCCCCTCCCAGCCGAAATCGATCGTTAAGACGATCGAGGACACGATTCACATCCCTAAAGGAGACAGCTCCTGCAACCAAACAAAGGAGTGTTAGGGGTGGTCAAACATTTGTTTTATGTTGAGCCATATTTGTGGCTCTCAGATGTACTGGGGACTGGGTCTCTCTCAGAGTTCCAGTCAGAGGGGGAAAGGGGAGGCGCGACCCAGGAAACAGTGGTAGACATATTCCTGGTTTTATGACTAGTAATGATCATAAAAGCAGATATTTGTGCCTAAAAAATATTTGCCATGGCTTGAAAAAAAAACATTTATGCAGTTATGATGATTTAGTGGCTTCAGTAGTAGTCTCTATGCAAAAGATAGCTTTAGAAGTGGTACACAGAACCATGAAGCAAGGTTTTGAGTTTTTTTCTTTTTAAGAATGTGTATAGAAATCAAGATGGATTCTCAATTGGACTATATTTCCCAGACATTGGCTCTGAGTTTGGGTGGAATCTGAGTAGAGGACCTGACTCACAATGACTCAGCAGAATTGCTCTATAGGCTAGCAGGTGCTATAAATGAAGGAAGCCAGGCAAAGGAGGTAGAGAGGTATGGGGACTTGAATGAAGGAGACAAAGAGAATGACTGGGTAGCTCAGCACTAAAGTTAAGTGCAATACTAGAATGCTTTAGGGGGAATTCTTTTCATCTAATTGCTGAGGCTGTTAAGAAAATAAGATTATATGCAGGCTCTTTATAGAAGCAGTACAGCAGTCAACTTTTGTTTTAAAAAAAAATTAAATTAAAAGAACAAAAGTGGAATTCTTCAGGCCCCTTGCAGGGCTTTTGAATTTGGGTCCAAACTGAGTAATTAAGCATTGGTACCCAGAAGGTATAATTACTGACCCTGCCTGTGAGTTTGAAGAGATAGTAAGAAACATTGGTTTGTGCAACTAATGCAGTTTTTAAGATGTAGCTGTGGGAACTGACCACCTTATTTATCAAAATGCGCTAAGGCGTTTTCGCATGCGTTAAGGGCTTATCGCCATTAACGCATGCGATAAGCCCTAGCTACAACTTTTTCAGGAGCGTTAAGCCATACGATAGCTTGTGTTACAGCTGTATCACCCATTGCAATGGTTTTCGCGGATGCTGGTTTTGGTAGGTTGAAGCTTCCAGAGCGTCCACCTTGCTGCTGGTTTGCCAAACATTTCTTCCTTAACAGTTAAAGAAGGAACAGCAATGTAGGTAATTAAAAGTATAGTATACTCTTAATTCATTAGAACCCTTTCAATTTGGTTTAGAATACAACCCTTTTCATTCAGACATTCTCACTAGGGCAAAAAAGAAACCTCAGTTTGCTAATAACTCTAGTTTCCAACTTTAGTTAACTTTATCTAGCTCAGGCCTGGATTTATCAAAATGTGGTAAACATTGCATGTGAAGAGCTAAGTTACTGCAAATTGCAATCACTTTTTTGTACTTTGAGATAAGTGCCAGAATGTTGTATTTCCTCCATACAGCCACTGGGGGGATATGAGAGAGAGAGAGAGAGAATCTAGCCATAATGCCCTGACCCTAGATAGGTATTTATATCTCCATGGGAGGCCCACCTAGTAACTCGAGGTGAGGTTTAGGTATTAGTGTAGGAGTTAGGGGCCACTTTGACATTCAATGTGAGACGTACGAACAGAACAGTGCTCTCTTGTGAACATTTGATGACTCTGGGAGTGAGGAAACTCACCCAAAGATGAGATTTGTGCAATGTTCTCTCAACCTAGCTTGATGGACTCTCTACCTCTCTCTCTCTCTCTCTCTCAGTAAATGTGGTCCCCCCAGTGGTGGTATGTAAGACATACCACATTCTGGCACTTATCTCAAAGTGCAAAAAAGTGATTGCAATTTGTGGTAACTTAGCTCTTCACATAGGGGTAGATTTTATAAAAGCGCGAGCGCGTACTTTTGTTGGCGCACCAGGCACCAACAAATGTACGCTGGATTTTAGTAGATACGCGCGTAGCCGCGCGTATCTGCTAAAATCCTGGATCGGCGCGCGCAAGGCTGCCGATTTTGGGCAGCTGGCGCGCGCCGAGCCGCGCAGCCTGTCTCCGTTCCCTCCGAGGCCGCTCCGAAATCGGAGCGGCCTCAGAGGGAACTCCCTTTCGCCCTCCCCTCACCTTCCCCTCCCTTCCTCTACCTAACCCACCCCTCGGCCCTATCTAAACCCCCCCCCTACCTTTATCCCTGGATTTACGCCTCCCGGAGGGAGACGTAAATCCACGCGCGCCAGCGGGCTGCTGGCGCGCAGAGACGCGATCCGGGGGCGGTTCCGGAGGGCGCGGCCACGCCCCTGGACCACCCCGGCCCGAACCTATGCCCCCGGGCCCGCCCCCGAAACACCGCATCCCGCCCCCAAAATGCCGCGCCGATCGGCCCCGCCCCCGACACGCCCCGACACGCCCCCTCGAAAAACCCCGGGACTTATGCGAGTCCCGGGGCTCTGCGCGCGCCAGCAGGCCTATGGAAAATGGGCACGCCGGCGCGCAAGGCCCTGCTCGCGTAAATCCGGGCGGATTTACGCGAGCAGGGCTTTTAAAATCCGCCCCTTAGGTATTAGCACAAATTGAGATAAACTCCCTATTACCATAAAACACGTCCCTTTTCCCATCGCATGCAATATTTACTGCATATTGATAAATCCAGACCTGAGCTAGATAAACTTAACTAAAGTTGGAAACTAGAGTTATTAGCAAACTGAGGTTTCTTTCTTGCCCTAGTGAGAATGTCTGAATGAAAAGGTTTATGTTCTAAACCAAATTGAAAGGGTTCTAATGAATTAAGAGTATACTATACTTTGAATTACCTACATTGCTGTTCCTTCCTTAACTGTTAAGGAAGAAAGGTTTGGCAAACCAGCAGCAAATTCTTACAAGCTTTAAAGCATGGTTTAGCACCTGTAAGGAGTTATAGAGTGTTGTAGTGCTAGTAAAATCCTGGTATCCTTACATGAAGGAACTTAACTAATGGAAATTAAAAATAGCTGTTTTTTTTCCTTATGAATGCAGAACTCGGTATCTAAATTTAAGAAAGTTAAATTCTGTTTAAATCAGTATGCCTGTTGCTACTAGTGGGATTAAGCTAAAATAATCTGGCTCAGGGAGTATTACATGTTGGTATTGGTTCTTGCTGCTGTCTTATATTGTAAGAAATCTGCAGCCTAATGTAAATATAATGCCCTAAATTAAATTAAAAAAACATTATTACCTTGGATCAGTGGTGATGGTGGCCTAGAGGCCAAAATGTGCTGGGAGGCTCTGGTGTGCTGAACCTGCTGATTGAGAGTCTGGTGAACAGGCTGATTCAGGGCTAAGAGGCTTGGCTAAGGCCCATATGAGAGCAGCGATCATGGTTGAAGGCAGTATATTGGGTGCAGCAATGAGAGGCCGAAATTGTGCCATGGGGATGAATGAGAGGCAGCCAGGATTCAGGCTGGGGTAATTCAGTGAAGGGGGAAGGAAGGGCCGGTGCAAGAGGAGCAATGCTGAATCACAGCAACAGCCAGCCCTGCTGGTGTCAATCCAGCCATGTCAGGAAGGCCCGGAGGCGTCACGGGAGCGCTGCAATGGAAAAGACAATCAGGAGGAGAGGAGCCAGAGCAGGCAGGACAGAGCTGAATCACTATCACTGCGGATCGCCTTGCTTCCATGACACACCCGGTCCCATTGATGAGTGTGCAGAGGGAAGGGAGAAGTTTAGCGCTGCTGTGGTTCTAATTTAACAAAAAAAAAAGCAATTGGCATCAAAGGATTCAAACATGATGATCCTGCTTAGGCAGTGATCCTGCTAACATCAGTGATGATGTTATCATGACCTGTGGAGCCCGAGGGGGGGCCCTACTAAAAATGACAAAAATAAAGAAAGTAGGCAAAATTAAAACCAAATAAAGGTGGTTGTCAAGTGACTGATAGCACCTCCTGACCTCTGAAGTAAGATTTTAAGTGGAGTTTTCCCCTGATTGCACCCAGAGGTATTTTGAGGTTAAAACCCCCAAAATGACAAAAAAATGTTTTGAAACAAGAGTTGACTGCCAGAAGGAACCCTACCCATGCAGTTACTGAAAAATAGGAGATACAGATTTTTGAAAAAAATGAATGTAAAAACCAACAATGACCCTAAAGATAACTTTCAAATTGATAATGACCTGTGCGCATATGCTGGGATAAGGGGAATATTTTTGCCACCCAGAAAAACACAATGGACAGGTTTTAGGTTAAACACTTAGAAAAGAACAGGAATGCTATTGTCCAAACACCCCCAAATTTAATAGTAGAACCCAAATCATCACTGGCAAATGAGCACTATCATGGCAATGAAATGGTATTCAAAAGCTGAACCTGGAATACTTAGCGATGGTTTCCTTGGTTACCAATTAGAAAGCTTGTGCACCAAGTGCAAGAATGGTCAAAATACAAAAAAATATAGTGAAACTGAGAAAGATCCAATAAAAAACAAGACTACGAAATATCAGTTAACATCAGTGCCAGAAAACTCAAATAAAAAGTTGACATAATAAACATAATTTAATGGGTAAACCACCTAGCACATTGAGGTATTCACTGAGAAGTCATCAGCGAGAGCAGTCATCTCAGAGGGTAAAAAAAATCCATGACAGTTTAGAATTAGTAGCAGTAAGATGGAGAGACCTCGTCTGAGCAGGAGCACTTTGCTGTTGCTCTTCACAAAGGCCTATAATGTGTATAGAAACACTATAACATGGGCAAGGGCAGAGAGGGAACATAGTGTGAGTGTGTGAATGTATGAAATATAATAAGTAAAAATAGGTACCAATCAAGGTAAGGCAAAGAAAGGTAATAGTTAAAATGCAGTTGACCTGTGGCCATTAGTGTCAGTTGTGAGAGGCTGCTGGTTACATGGAATCAGTGATTGCATCAAAGGTGTACTGAGCTGAGATCTGAGGGTGGCCACACATTTATAAAAGGAGAAAAAAAAAATCACCAACAGAAAGTATCCCTGATATGTAGCAATTGTAATGGAGACTGCTGGAGAGATGGTTGCTTAGAAACATTTCTGAGTGACAAGCAGCAAATGTGTCTGGCAATTCATAACCCTAGATAACGAGTGGGAAATCATTAGACATCAGCTAAGAAAGCAAATCAAAGAAATAAAGGTGACGTGATATATTGTCACAGGAAGATATCCTCTCAATTGCAGCATAAAGAAATTGCTACTTTACTCGCAGTCTGAAAGTGTGATTGAATGAAGAGACCTACCCTTGCCTTTTTATTGTTAGTTATCAGTTTTCAACAAGACTATAGAGAAATATCTCCATAGAGAACACACATTCTTTAGCTGGTGAAAGACGGTACAGTGACAGGGAGTTAGCCCCTCTTTTTTGATTTTATTAGAGTGTAGAGTAGTAAGTAAAGAAGATAATGGCAGATCAAGATAAATTACAGCCAACATTTTCTAGCCTCAATGTCAGTCAGCCCAATAAGAAAAGGAAAGAAATGCCTGCAAGATATGTGTGGGCACACACTACCTCACCAGCACTATACTATATAGAAGAAATGGCATCAAAGGAAAAAACTGTATTTTGACATCAAAAGTAAAAAACAAAACATTCGCACTTACCTGGATAAGAACTCAGGGATAGAAATTCTTGTTTACCTGAACAATATAAAAGGCATACAAAGACTAAAGGCAAATATTCAAAACATGGGGAGTCATTTATCAAAGTGTTATATGGTGTTTCACATGTAAAAAACACCATAACACAGGGTGGGATTTTTGGCCAAGGCTCACAGTTTGCAAAAGCCATGTCGCACAGCTTTAACTACACCTTTTCATTTGTGTAAAGTTGTATGATAGGGCTTTATCACATGTTGAGTGAGAGAGAGAAAGGAGGGAGAGAGAACCTAGCCATGATGCCTTCACACTAGATAGTATTTATATCTCTATGGGAGGCCCACCTAGTAACTCGAGGTGAGGTTTAGGTATTAGTGTAGGGATTAGGGACTAGGGATGTGCAGACCAAAAGTTTATGTTCATAAGTCCAAAAGTCGAAAGGGGGGGTCAATTTCGGTCAATATGGACATATGGAGAATTCCATAAGTTGAGTCTATGTCCATACTTGCAAATAAAAATTTAAACCCCTCACCCTCCTTAATCCCCCCCCCCCCCCCAAGACTTACCAAAACTCCCTGGTGGTCTAGCGGGGAGTCAGAACACCATTTCTGAACTCCTTTGCGAGGAGCACGTGACGTCAGCATCACGTCGGAGTGACGCAGCGTCACGTGATTCCCCGCGCGTTAGCTCCGGGACCCTCGTTGCACCCAAAAGGAACTTTTGGCCAGCTTGGGGGGGCCTCCTGAATAAGTTGAATAAGTTGGAAATCCGATCGTTTTCGCCTCATCACTTTTTTAAGTTAAAAAAAAAAAAAAGTTGCGTTTTACATTTAAGTTCAAAACGAATGCACACCCCTATTAGGGACCACATTCAAAGTGAGATGTATGAACAGAACAGTGCTCTTTTGTGAAGATTTGATGACATCCGGAGTGAGGAAACTCACCCAAAGATGAGATTTGTGCAATGTTCTCTCAACCTAGCTTAATGTTACCCAGGTAGAGCATCCATCAAGCTAGGTTGAGAGAACATTGCACTAATCCCATCTTTGGGTGAGTTTCCTCAATCTGAAGGTCATCAAATCTTCACAAGAGAGCACTGTTCTCTTTGTACATCTCACTTTGAATGTCAAAGTGGCCCCTAACTCCTACAATAATACCTAAACCTCACCTCGCGTTACTAGGTGGGCCTCCCATAGAGATATAAATACCTATCTAGTGGGAAGGCATCATGGCTAGGTTCTCTCTCTCTCTCTCTCTCTCTCAGCTTAAAACTACTCAACATGGTCCTCCCAGTGGTTATATGTAGGAAATACAACAATTCTGGCACTTATTACAAAGTTATTGCACTTTTGCATAGGTATTAGTGCAAATTGCAATAAACTGCCTATTACCATAAAACACACCCCTTTCCCCATCACATGCGATATTTAGTGTATTTTGATAAATCCAGGCCTTAGCCAGATAACACTTATCTGGCTACATTTATTTATTTGTTTATTTATTTAACATCTTTTCTATACTGTTGTTATGTTATATACCATCACAACAGTTTACAAAAAGGCACAAATAGTAATGTAAAAAATTGAACTGGGTAATACAATATAGAATAGTGCCAATAAGGTTCCGGTTACATAAACTTCCAAAATAAAGACTATTTGATGATTGTCATAAATCTTGTCCTTTAATACATGTAACAGTGTTAATTAACATGTGAAACTCTCTTATACTGTATATTTTTATCTAAGGTTAGCGGTGATTGATAAAATAAAAAAATATGCACATGGGGTAGATTTTAAAAGGTGCGCACGGGAGTAGATTTGTTCTCGCAACCCTTCGCAACCCGTCGCTGTATTTTATAACATGCCGCACGCATGTTATAAAATACAAGGTCGGCGTGCGCAAGGCTGCGCAAAATCGGCAGCCTGTGCGCGCCGAGCCACGCAGCCATCCTCTGTACCCGAGGCAGGCATAACTTGCGTGCGCCGGCCGGCTGCCGGTGCAACATGTTCCGGTCCAGGGGCTGGTCCGGAGGCTGCGTCCACGCCCCCGGAATGCCCCTGGCCAGAACCACGGCCCCGCCCCAAACCCCCCTGAAGATGAGCCGGCCGCAACACGCCCCCCCCCCCAGGAAAGCCCCGGGACTTACATGTGTCCCGGGGCTTGCATGCGCCGCCGAGCCTATGCAAGATAGGCTCGGCACGCGCAGGGGGTGGAAGGGGCAGCTTTTTGGGGGTTATGCCCGTATCTTACGTGCGTAACGCTTTGAAAATCTGCCCGATAGTGAATTAAGTGCTGGGTGCTGATGTTCGATGCCAGCTTTCTTTAGTTTCCTATTCTCCGTTCTCTTTATAAGACCGAGGCCTCCAGCACAGCGACCATGCTGAGGGATCACGCGCCAGCACTTGGCCGGTGCATGCAACCTACACCTGCCCAGAGGCAGGTGTAAATAAAAAAATAAAGGAAGGGGGGATTTAGGTAGGGCTGGGTGGTGGGTTAGATAGGGGAAGGGAGGGGAAGGTGGGGGGTGGGGGGGTGGAAGGAAACTTCCCTCTGAGGCCGCTCCGATTTCGGAGCGGCCTCGGAGGGAACAGGGAAAGCCATCGAGGCTCCCCTAGTGCTCGGCACGCGCAAGGTGCACAAGTGTGCACCCCCTTGCGCATGCTGACCCCAGATTTTATAACATGCGTGCGGCTGCACCCACATGTTATAAAATCGGTCGTAGATTTGTGCGCACCGGGTTGCGCGCACAAATCTGCGCCCGCGCGTAATTCTTAAAATCCAGCCCAAAGTGTTTATGGCTGCACACCCTTAATTTTCATATATAATTTGTATTTGATTCAATTTTTTTGTATTTTTTTTTTTTTGTATTCTTTTGTACGATTTGGCAACTTCTCACGGTCCAGCTTGCCACAGGTGTTGTTGCTGCCCGCTGTCCTACCTTCAGCTGGTCCTCAACCTGCATTGCTGGACTACAGACTTTTGTGTTCTCTTTGGACTTTCATTGCTACACCCTCTGCCCAGGCTTTCTCTGTTTATAGACTCTGAGCGTTCTCCTAAGTCCCAAGGTTCCAGGACCCTACAGGCTCCTCCTGGGGGGTTTCTGGTTCCCGGGTGAACACCGCTAGCCTGTGGCTCCGCCTCCCGGCCTACCCTGCCTCCCTGGGTAGACCGGCACAAGGGTCCACTATCCTGACTGCAGCACCCAACTGCAACATCCTATTCAAAATCTCTTTCCTCTTCCCTTCCAGCTTGAAATTCTACCCTCTGATATCCCTTTTCCTTCTATTCCTCAGATGCTTCTTTCTTCCTTTTGCATATCCTGCTAGGAACATCATCTCTCTTATTAGTTTTAAATGTATCACCTATACACTGAGATTTATTTATTTGGAAGATGTAATAGTGGAAATTAACAAACTAAAGAGTAGCAAATGAGGCGGGCTACCTTTCCATGGGCCACCCTGTTTCATTAAAATAGTCTATGTTATCTGAAGACTGGATAGTTGCCAATGTAACTCCAATTTTTAAAATGGATCAAAGGATGATACAAGAAACTACAGACCAGTGAGTCTGCCATTGGGGCCATGCCGAATGATAGTTTCTATCATTAAGAAAAACATTAAGAACATAGGAACATGCCATACTGGGTCAGACCAAGGATCCATCAAGCCTAGCATCCTGTTTCCAACAGTGGCCAATCCAGGCCATGAGAACCTGGCAAATACCCAAAAACTAAGTCTATTCCATGTTACTGTTGCTAGTAATAGCAGTGGTTATTTTCTAAGTCAACTCAATTAATAGCAGGTAAAGGACTTCTCCTCCAAGTACTTATCCAATCCTTTTTTAAACACAGCTATACTAACTGCACTAACTACATCCTCTGGCAACAAATTCCAGAGTTTAATTGTGCGTTGAGTGAAAAAGAACTTTCTCCGATTAGTTTTAAATGTGCCACATGCTAACTTCATGGAGTGCCCCCTAGTCCTTCTATTATCCGAAAGAGTAAATATTTAACCGATTCACATTTACCCGTTCTAGACCACTCATGATTTTAAACACCTCTATCATATCCCCCCTCAGCCATCTCTTCTCCAAGCTGAAGTCCTAACCTCTTTAGTCTTTCCTCATAGGGGAGCTGTTCCATTCCCCTTATCATTTTGGTCGCCCTTCTCTGTACTTTCTCCATCGAAATTATATCTTTCTTGAGATGCGGCGACCAGAATTATACACAGTTTTCAAGGTGTGGTCTTACCATGGAGCGATACAGAGGCATTATTACATTTCCATTTATTCACCATTCCCTTTCTAATAATTCCCAACATTGTTTGCTTTTTTGACTGCCGCAGCACACTGAACCAACGATTTCAATGTGTTATCCACTATGACGCCTAGATCTCTTTCTTGGGTTGTAGCACCTAATATGGCCCCTGGAGCCCTTTTTAAATATTGGGTTTACATTCGCTATCCTCCATTCTTCAGGTACAATGGATGATTGCTGAACATATAGATAGGCATAGCTTAATGGGACCCAGCCAACATAGATTTAGCCAAGGGAAATCTTGCCTCAAAAAGTGCATTGGAGGTAGGCTACTTTTCCATGGGCCACCCTGTAGTTTACAAATAACTAATAGCAGGTCTGCAATTTCATTTTTCAGTTCTTTCAGCACTTTGGGATGTATACCATCTGGTCCAGATGATTTGCTACTCTTTAGTTTGTTAATTTGCACTATTACATCTTCCAAATACACTGAAATTTGTTTCAGATCCTGTAAGTCATCAACTTTGAATCTAATTTCTGGCATGGGTATCTCTCTTACATCTTTAACAATGAGGACAAGAGAAGCACAAGAATGAATTTAGTCTCTCTGCTAAGGCTTTGTCATCCCTATGTGCCCCTTTTATCTCTTGATCATCTAATGATCCAACTGACTCCCTTGCTGGCTTTTTACTTCACATATACCTGAAAAAGCTTTTATGAGTTTTTGCTTCTATGGCAAGCTTCTTTTCAAATTCTCTCTTTGCCTTTCTTATCAATGCTTTGCATCTAACTTATCAGTACTTATGTTGTTTCCTGTAATATTTATTCAGATCCCTTTTCTATTTCTCAGAAATATGTAGAGACCCTTTGGGGTCTCCATTAGATGGCCCTAGTCAAAGACCTGGATAGAGGAATCTAGGAGTGGTGCAAACTACTTCCTACATGACTCTTGTGTGATGGCTGCAGTGGTAGGCTCCAGCTTATTTAAGGCCAGGCTGCATTATAGATCAGTGTGAGCAAAAATACAGAATAAGCAGCCTAATGTCCAATCTGGATATCTTTATTGTATAGAGATAAACTGTGCAAATGAGCCCGACTCTGGCCGAGTTTCGCCCTCTTTCAATAGGGCTGCATCAGGGGCAATTTTGTGTCTTTGTCGTCCTATTACATATTCAAAATATGAAACACTGTGTGTTTGTGATCTGAAATCGAGAGAGATTAATTTTATCATTTACAGGGCAGGTTCTGCAGTGCGACTTTGGGTATCATTCATATTTTGAATATGTAATAGGATGACGAAGACACAAAATTGCCCCTGATGCAGCCCTATTGAAAGAGGGCGAAACTCGGCCAGAGTCGGGCTCATTTGCACAGTTTGTCTCTATACAATAAAGATATCCAGATTGGACATTTGGCTGCTTATTCTGTATTTTTGCTCTCACGGCTTTGCTAAGCAGCCTTCCTTGCTGTTTTATAGATCAGTGTGTCATTATGACTTAATGGTTGGAGGACTAGGAGCTGTTTTGCTTGGGTTTTCCCCTATTCTTGGTGTGCTAGTCCTCATTGTTTGTACTAAATAGGAAGGGGACACATGCTTTGCGGGTATATAATCTGTCTAATAAGAGTGTCCCAGGTTTTGAGTTAGAGATTTTTGGAGTTCTTTTTAGAACTTTTTCCTGTGAACTCCCTGGTCCTTGGATCAGGGGAAGGACATTGAGGATAACCTTTTCCTGAGAAGGCCAGGGATAGAAAAAACTCTGCTATACTATATCACACAACCCGTTGATGGACCAGTGGGGACCCGCTGTACAGCCCTGGATTTGTCAATAGGCATCCATTTTACCTTTGCCTATGGCATCAGCCTGGCTAAGATTTTCTGCCTTCCAGCTCTGCTGACTCTCATTCAGCTGAGAACTGCCTTCTGCTATCCTGTAACAGAATCTTATTGGGGGGGGGGGGGGGGGGGGAGGGAGGTAAAAGCACCGAAAATGCCTAGGGATGGCAAAATCCTAAATTCATCCTTGCTGCTGCAGGGGAGTTCCATATTTTGCCTTTTTGTAAAGAGCTGATGATTGTTTATGAGGGATATTTTGCCTCCACCATTCCTGTCCAGAAATGAGGAAGAAAGGAGTCTTCCCCACTGAGAGGAGAATGACAATGCCATCTGAAGAGTAGAATTTAAGAACTTTTAGTTCACCTGGAGACTCCCACCAGAGTTTTCACCCTGGGAAGAAGAATTAAGTTTGGGAGCTGTGAAGTGTGGGATGTCTTTTGGACCTCAGGTATTTTTGGGAAGGGGCTTCCATTTATATCTAGGAGACCCCTGCTCACCTGGGATCCTTACTTTTTTATTCCCTGAAAGGTGAGATATTCCTGGTACCCCAAATACTGAGGGACACCTAGGCCTAGGCCTTTCTGTGTTTGGCGATTCACACCTTTTAATAAATGTAAATGTAACTGACTGTCTGAAGAACATGTGTGTATATTGCCAAACATTTATTAACGAGGGTGTGCAGTAGTAAAAGCTTGTTTTGAACACCCTAGCTGAGTGTCCTGCTATTTATTTGGCACTCACATCTCTCATATTCACACTAGACTAAATAGCCAGAGAAGAAAGAGAAGGTGCGAGACATCCCTGCCCCTTGAGACCTTGGAGGTATATCCTCCCCACTATCAGAAGAATCCATCCCCTGGGGGCTTTGGGATTTTGAGTGAACAGTGCCCAAGTTCCATCTATGACTCCTAGCTTCCCAACTAATGGAGTAACACATGAACAAAGTCCCATGGTAAATGTCTACCCTGGTGTGAAGGGAATGACAACAGAGAACAGGAACATTTTGGGGAAGGAGCAGTAGTGGCAGCAAAGGTTAAAATAGGGAGCAGGAAGATCAGACTTGCAAATAGCAAAGGGATCATTGACTGAGCAAGAACTATCACCACCTGAGGAGGGACTGTTGGTAAGTTTGGGCATATTGGCAGCAGAGCCACACAGGACAAGGACTGGTGACAGAAGACATTAGGCACCATGGGCATGGTGGTGGAAGGAGCAATAGGATGGGTCCAAAAGTGAATGAGGTTGTATTCACTGATCCAGGCAGGTTGCCCGTAGACCACCATGTTGATAAGAAGCTTAGGCAGCGTGGCATGAAGGGCTGGCAATTGTTTTGGCTAGAATACAAAAAAAAAAAGATCTGATAATGCAATGAGTTTTATTGTACTTTATTTTCATTTTATTTTCATGGGAAACGCTTTTTTAAGTTCAGGTTCCATCTGCCTGTAAAGAATATGCATTCAGGGTTTTTAAACACAGGACAGTGATGCTGATGTGCTTCCCAACAACATCCATCCAGATTTCCTTTTGATATAAAGAAGAGTCATTGTCTCACCCTTCATCTATTCAAGGATATCTATGAGACATCACAATAAAAACTGGAAGGAAGACCATCTGTACTCAGAAACAAACATCACAGGCACAATTAGTCTGCTTTAAGATTTTATGACGGGAAACATAAAATATCAAATAAAAGAGTAATTGAAAATATCAGAATACTGCTCGGGCTGGAAATGATCTACAGTGTAGACAGCGAAACTTTTATGTTTGTTAAATAAAATCTAACAATTAATTTTGTTTTTAAGCCACCCACTTTCTATTTCCACCCAAAGTGTATATTTTAACTAAATAATTGCATGTGCTCCTGAACCACCCAGTAAACCTGGTCATGGTAACGTTGCTTTTGTACAATGTAGGTATTACATCCAGTATAAGAATTTTTTTCCTAAAGTAAGTGTGACAGTAAATTATAAGCCTCTGATATTTCTTACTTTCTAGAAAGCAGCAATCCTTCTGTATGCCTGAGCATTTAAGTAATGACTTGAAGAGAGATAAAAGCTACATTTATGGAAGGTAATTTTCAGATTGAGTAAAGTCTGCCTGTGCATTGTATATGCCTATTTTGCCAGTTATTTTCAAAGTGAACTTAGGTGTGTACGGTGGTTTTAAAAATACTCAGGTTATTGGCCGAGTCTGCTTACATATTCACACTCATAAAGTTTTACGTCCTCTTCAGCGTGCGTAACTTAACATGTGTACACTTATGTGCATACTTTATAAAATAAAAAAGAATGTGTGTAAGTGCCAACTTAATTAAGCAGCCCTCCCCTCCCCCCCCCCCTCGGAATGCCCTCCTCAGTGTGCGTACAAGTCTGAGTAAAACTAAGCTACTTGTAATTTTATGCATTCTGGGCCCAGGCCAATTTTGAATAGCCATTTACACACATAAAACTGAGTTTAAAGCATGTAAATGTTTTGAAAATTAGCCCCATCCCTCCCAAAATATATTTTCTTAAAGGAGAAATAGTAAAGCATAATCAAGTCCCAAGGGAAATACAAGTTTTATTAGATGGTCAACTAGGCTGAATTGCATTGATTATTTAGAGGTAGAATTGGATCATGGTTGGAAATTCTCTGAAATAAATTCTCCAAGAGTCATCAAATTGATGAAATCCAAGTTCCATCTTAAGACAAGCATTAATGAGTTCAATGTGCCCAACTTAGTAACATGCCAGGTTCTCGTTTCATTTAGAGAGCCACAGCTTCACATTTTGGGTCTGATGTATTAAGCCTTTTCTTTTATATTCTGTGGGCCTGATTTACTAAAGCTTTTCACCCATTCTGCGTCTATGGGAAAAATGCTTAGTAAATGAGGCTCTGTATTAAAAAGAATCAAACTTAGATGATCAGGTCCTTAATCATGATTAACCTACATGGATCACGTAAAATACAGATTACAGAACACAGAGGCAGACATAAGTTCACACTTGGGAGAATCATTATTCATTGACTCATACCTCCACTTCAGGAGGCAAACTTTGGAAACGTAAAAAATGTCCCCCTCTCAAACTCCTCTAGCAGCGGCCTCACCTTGCCACCAAAACAACAAAGGACCCACTCAGAATTCCACCCCCACCCCAGCGCAGCCGGGGTTTCCTTCATCTTTACCATTTTCTGCTGGATGCCACGAAAAAGAAAAAAAAGGATAAAACAGGAGGGGGCCGAGAGGAGTAGTGTGGTTTTGCGGCCCCACTACTCACACTGCCACAAATTGCACTGGAGAAAGAAGAAAACAACGAAAGAAAAAAAATAAAATAAAGAGCGAGCTTGCCGCGCTTGTAATCGGGTAAATTGAAGGCAATTTGAGTGCCGTGGATGCGATGAAGAAGCCTGAGAGATGTGAGCCGCAAAAGAAAAAAAAAGTAAAACAAGAAAGGAAGGGCCAGCCGGAGTGGAGATGAGCAGCGTTGGAGCACTACCAAAGCCCAGGCATGCCGATTCTCTTTCTGCGCCACTGCTACTGGAGCTGCCTCTAAGAAGAAGGAGGGACCCGATATGGAGAAGCCTTGCCTGCTTCACTGCCCTTGAAGTCGCCGCTTCTGCTCGTTGTCAAAGAGGGAGTGCCTGAGAGGAGAGGAGACAGAGATCGTGGGAGCAATCAGCCAGCCAGCGGCGATAGGTGGTATCAGCAATCACCATCGCTGCTGACGGCGTATTCCTCCCATGCCAGGCTGTACTTCTGGGCCCGACGTGCTGGCTCTTTCCTCCTGCCTACAAGACCATAGCCGCCACTACAAAAAGGTGCTAATAAGAGCAGTATGGCCGGCCACGGGCAGGTCCTCAGCAAAAGAAATGCAGCGTGGCCCCGCTGCAATGCTGCTGATTCTGGTGGGGCCGTGCTGCTTTTCCATTTACTAAGGCAGCACTTACCACCCCGACAATTTCGGTGGGGCCACGCTGCTTTGAAGAAGGAGCGGTGCCCCTGCTGGAAGTAGTCCAATGCTAGTACGGCCCCATGGCCAGAAGTTGTTCCCTTGGCCACGCGGGGCTGAAGAAGGAGATTGCTGTTGTCTTCTAAGTCAAGGAGGAAGTGAGAGACAGCTTGAGTGTTGGAAAATGAGAGTGAGCATGTGTGCTTGTGTGTGGGAGAGTGAGAGTGAGCATGTGTGCATGATGTGGGAGAGAGAAAGAGCATGTTTGTATATGAGTGGGATAGTGAGAGTTCATGTGTGTATGTATGTGGGGGAGTGACAGAGAGCATGTGTGTGTATTAGAGGGAGCATGTGTGTGCAAACGATCTCAGTTCCTCTCTGCCTGCTAATTCATGACAATTTCAGGGCATCTGGAAATCAAAAGTTCCAAGGTATGGATAACGGGGAATTTTTAAAAATTCTTATTTTAATTGTTGGGTGTTATTTGATGTGTCTGTTTTGAAATATTTTATTGATGTTTGGAAGATTTTTATATGAGTTTTTAATTATTGAATGTTATTCTATTAATTAATTATTTTGAATTATTCATTTTATTGGTATGGTTTTACTAATTTTGTTTTATGAGGTATGATAATTTCTATTTTTTACATTGTTGCAGCGCATTCAGAATTTGGCTTGTTGCAATTTCCAGTTCAGTTTTTGTCTGTACATTTCTATTTATACTGTATGTGTTACATGCCCCCCCACGGTCGTCCCACCCGCGGGACTGCTCACCTTTAGGGTCATCCAGCAGGCTCCGGTCATGTCTCCTTCGCGGCCCTCGCAAGCCCAGCTAGGCCCTGGCGTCCCGCGGCAGCGGTCGTCGGGCCTTCACTCACACACCGGGCCCCACACCGGGCCTCGGCGTCCTAACAGCTAGCCACGCCCCTACACGCACGCATGCGGACCAGCCGTCCTCATATGGGTTCAAGGACGGGTCCTAGTTCCGCGGCGCACCCTGATTGAAGGGAAGTTAAAAGGAAGTTCCTGGCTTCACTTCCTTGCCTTGGCAATCGGGTCGGTTTGTTCCTGAGATTGCCCTTGCTCGTGTATCCGCTTGCCTGTTCCAAGTCTCATTCCAGGATACTTCTGTTCCAGTTCCATTCCTGCTTGTACCTGCTTCCTTGCCCTGCTTGTTCCAGTGTTCGTTGTTCGTCTCCCTGGTTTCACCCCGACTGACTTCTGGTAAAGACCACAGCTTGTTCTTGACTCGTCTGCCTGTTTGCTGCCTGCCAACGACCTCAGCCTGTTCCTGACCTTGCCTGACCTCTGGATCTTGACCCTTGTTTCGTTGACCACTCCTTGGACTGATTCTTGGACTTTGACCTTGCTTGATTCTGGCTCTGTCCCTAGCCTTGTCATCTCCAACGCTCTTCTGGTTCTCCTATCTTCAACCTGTTACCAGCCTAGAACCCGATAGCGCTCCTCCTGCCTCTGTGGGCACGCCGGACTCTAACTCTCCCAGGAGACCCTGCGAGGCCCACCTAAGTCCCGGCCCGGGTCCCTAAGGGTTCCTCCCGGGGGGACCACGAGCTTCCAGTGGTGAAGATCAACACTGCCTCTGTCTCCTCTCGTGCTCTGCCCCCTGTGGTCAGTTCCCTCATCGCCACAGGCCAGGGGTCCACCCCCGAGCACAACAGTATGGTCTCTTTATTCTGTATTTGAGGATCTATCTGAATTTTGCATGTGTGACTGAAGTGAGTTATTCCATTAGTATATAGTTTCTATGAAGGGATCTATAGCAGCTTGTCTTGTTCTGTTTTCCTAATAGGGCGTATATTACTATTTTAGGCCTAAAGTAATATTTGTAGTATTAACTTTCATAGGCAAGGTTGTTGCTGTCTTAGGGCTGGCAGTTAGTGCTGTTTTTATATAGAAATATTTTTTTCTCGTGGCTCTCTGAGAGTCATGCCCATGCTCAAGACACATTACAGTAGGCCTAATACCATATAGATTCCAAGTGCCTCTGCTTTTTTGCAGGGTTTTCTGGTTGGCACCCCAGTAGGGCATGTAAATATAATATACATATTGGAAGTTGTATTTGTACCTCAGAAGACTGTGCTTTGAATGTTCTTTTTCATGTAAAATCTGTTATTATAAATGAATAATTTTTAATTGTGTGAGGAGGGTGTGATGGAGTGGGGAGGTGCAAGGCTGTAAAGTTTTCCTAGGGCACCTAATACTAGGGATGTGAATCGGATCCGATATTGGATCCGATTCACATCCGATATCGGATCCGATTCACATCTATAGAGATGTGAATCGGAACCAGAATCGGATCCGATATCGGATCCGATTCACATCCCTACCTAATACCCTTGCACTGGCCATGGGCATTGCTGTATAAACTTTTAATAGAATCTCCCAACTCGTGGTGTTATGTCTTGTGTAAAGGGGGAGGGCGCAGATTTTCATTTGGCCATAGGCACCAAATTGCCTAGCTACAGCTCTGCCTGCCTATATGATCCATCCAGCTGGACATGTCTCCACACACACACACCTCTACACACATTCACTCTCACCGGGGCCTTCATCTTCTGCTCACAGTGAAGATGTAGACCCCCAGCATGCCGCAAGCAGAGCATGTGCCACTCAGGGCGAAGATGAAGGCCCCAGTGAGAGTGAGTGTAGAGGGTGTGTGTATGTGTGAGAGATTGTGAGCTTGGGGGGGGGGGGTGAGAGAGTATGTGTGAGGGTGCTTGAATGTGGGTGCCAGAGAGAGAAAGCCTATGGGGAGGCAGAGGGGGGTGAGGGGGGGGGGGGCACCATCTCATCCCTCACCTCAGGCAGCAGATTGTCTTGAGCTGCCCTGCTAATGAATCTGATTCAATTACAGTTCCTGTTTTTAGTAATCTGTCTTTCTAGATCATTTCTGAACCATATTATAGCAAACACCTTGATTTTAAAAAGATTATATTAATTTAAAATTGCAATCAGATTTAAATGTTGAAAACTATTTCAATTAAAGGCACTGCCATGATTTGAATTACATTTTAAGTTTTCCAAATAAAGTCCATCTATTCAAATTTGGAAATATGTAACCTGCTTTTGGCATTCAAAATAACAAGTTCCCACAATTTAAAGGAAAATAAATTATACATTTTATTAGAGTCATTTCCATAAGAATAGGCTTATCAGATGATTCTGTCTGTGTGTATATGTTCCCCTTTCAATATCTAAAGTCCTAAACTGTGATGAACCAAGTTTTGTTTGAGGTAAATGCTTGAGGGGACATCGGACTTCTGTACCTTTCAAAGTTCATAAGTGATTTGTAGGGAATTGCATTAATTTTAAAATGAAATAAAAGTGTGACAAAACTCCCACACAGTTTCATTTAAAAACTAAATAAAATGACCTGCCCACCCCACGGAATTTGGGGGGAGGGGGATTTGAAATGACTTGTATTTTGGAAAGTAAATAAAAAATCCCCAATGAGATCTGCCAAAACATTAAAATTAACCCCTTCCGGGTCTACCCCATAAACCCCCAGCTCTCCCAAGATGAATCTTCCTCCTTCCTGGGGTCTGCATGAACTTGCCATGTAGAAAGGGAAAGTTTAACATAGTAAGCCAATCTGGGGGAGGCTATTATCAAAGCAATAGCAGATACAGGGTCCTGAGAGCAACCTTGGCCAAGGGTAACTGTTTAACTCCCTCCCACCCTGCCCCATTACCCACCCACCCTTGGGGTTTTGTTTCTGATATAATCTGCCTGCATACATAATTTATCACCTTTATAGGCTGGTAATTTGGTAATTCCTTAAGTGTTATCCATCAAATTTACAAAAATGAGGACTATCCAATGCAACTGCTGTGGAGCCTTTATATTGAGGGTAATCATATGGAAACTTAAGGCTTGCCCCATTTGTTCAGAACTCTCTACCTTGGAAAAGAAACTGGCTGAAGTTAAAGCTGAATTAGCTTCAATAAAGAAAGTCCCAGCCACTTTACATTATTCAGGAATTAATTACCCATTACCGTAAAATAACCAAAAATCAAGGAAAAAGAAATGCATTGTGGGCTCAGGAAGGATAAGACCTTTGACCCACAGCCACCCATTATTGACAGCTGTGCAGCCCACAACTCTACCCCTCCCCCCCCCCACACACACACACACACTCACACAGGGCATTAAGGAACTCAAAAAACAGTATTACAGTGGGCTCTGGAAGAAATAGACCTGTGATCCAGAAACACACACTGTATCAAGTGCAACAAGTACAAAATTCCTTCTCTGTACTAAATATTGAAGATCTTCTTGAGAAAAAGATTGAAGTGTTATCTGAAAAGAGAGAAGAAACCCACTGCATACAGAAATTCCAGATCAGAAACAAAGAAAAAAGCTCACTATGATGGATGACTCTGTCATCAGAGGCACTAATCTTTCCCCTTGCACAAATGCAAAGGGAAAATTGGTTAACAAAACTTAACTAAAGAGGTCACAAAAGGAGTCCAGGAACAGCAGTAAACTGAACCAAGAAAGCTGGAAAGCTATGAGCACAAATGCTCATAGTTTGGGCAATACAATCCCAGATTTGCAAGCCCTAATGGTGAAGGCAGACTTGGACGTTGTTGCTGTCACAGAAACGTGGTTTACGGAATCTCATGACTGGGATACGGCAATACCAGGCTATAACTTGTTAAGGAAGGACAGAGAGGCTAGAAAAGAGGGAGGAGTGGCTCTTTATGTCAGAAACAATATCCAAGCATCTGAGCTGCAAGGAAAATGGGGCAATGAAGAAGCACTATGGGCCAACCTAAAAAAAAGATGGGGCATCCATTTTTATTGGAGTGGTTTACAGACCTCCAAACCAAAAGGAAGAACTGGACAGAGATCTGATTGAAGACATCCAAAAGATAGGAAATAAGGGAGAAGTGGTGATCGTTGAAGACTTTAATATGCCAGATGTAGACTGGAGAATCCCATCTGCAGAATCTAATAATAGTAGAGTATTAGTGGATGCCCTGCAAGTAGCTTTGTTCAAACAAATGGTAATGGAACCCACGAGAGAAGGAGCTATACTTGACTTAGTGCTCACTAATGGAGATAATGTCTCTGATGTCCAGGTGGGCGCCCACCTCAGCAGCAGTGATCATCAAACGGTATGGTTTAATATCACAAAAAGGATACAGAAAAGAAGCACAAAGACCCAAGTTTTACAGTTCAAAGACACGGACTTTGATGAAATGGGGAAGTACCTGGAGGAAGAACTAAAAGGCTGGGAGAACGAGAGAGATGTGGATCAACAGTGGACCAATCTAAAAGGAGCAGTTACCAAGGCAACTAATCTATATGTTAGAAAAGTAAAGAAAAGCAAAAGAAAAATAAAACCTATCTGGTTCTCAAAGGAGGTGGCTGACAAAATAAAGGCCAAAAGAACAGCGTTCAAGAAATATAAAAGATCCCAAAGGGAGGAGCACAAAGAAGAATATCTGGTAGAACTGAGGGAGACGAAGAAATGAATCAACACAGCAAAAGTCAAGTGGAAGAGAGGATTGCCAAGGACGTGAAGAGAGGTGACAAAACATTTTTCAGATATATCAGTGAAAAGAGAAAAGTTCAAAGTGGTATAGTGAAATTGAAAGGTGGAAAGGATCAATGTGTGGAGAGAGACGAAGAAATGGCAGAAATATTAAACAAATACTTCAGTTCTGTGTTCGCTAAAGAGGACCTTGGAGAAGGACCATCGCTAGTTAACAAGAAACTGGAGGGGAGTGGAGTAGATTTAACTCCATTTACAGTAGAGAATGTATGGGAAGAGCTGGGGAAACTGAAAGTGGACAAAGCCATGGGCCTGATGAGGTTCATCCCAGGATACTGAGGGAGCTCAGAGATGTGCTGGCGGGTCCACTGTGTGACCTGTTCAATAGATCCCCAGAAACGGGAGTGGTGCCGAGTGATTGGAGAAGAGCGGTGGTGGTCCCGCTTCACAAGAGTGGGAACAGAGAAGAGGCTGGTAACTACAGACCAGAGCCTCACTTCGGTGATGGGAAAAGTAATGGAGTCACTGTTGAAAGAGAGAATAGTGAACTATCTGCAGTCGGGAGAATTGCTGGACCAGAGGCAGCATGGATTCACCACAGGAAGATCCTGTCAGACAAATCTGATTGACTTTTTTGACTGGGTAACCAAGGAATTGGATCGAGGAAGAGCACTCGATGTCATCTACTTGGATTTCAGCAAAACTTTTGATACGGTCCCACATAGGAGACTGGTGAATAAAATGAGAAGCTTAGGAGTGAGTGCCGAGGTGGTGGCCTGGATTGCAAACTGGCTGACGGACAGAAGACAATGTGTGATGGTAAATGGACTCTCTCTGAAGAGAGAGCGGTTTTAAGCGGTGTACCGCAAGGATCGGTGTTGGGACCGGTCCTGTTCAATATCTTTGTGAGCGACATTGCGGACGGGATATAAGGTAAGGTTTGTCTTTTTGCGGATGACACCAAGATCTGCAACAGAGTGGACATGCCGGAAGGAGTGGAGAGAATAAGTCGGGATTTAAGGAAGCTGGAAGAGTGGTCGAAGATATGGCAGCTGAGATTCAATGCCAAGAAGTGCAGAGTCATGCATATGGGGAGTGGAAATCCGAATGAACTGTATTCGATGGGGGGGAGAAAGGCTGATGTGCATGGAGCAGGAGAGAGAGACCTTGGGGTGATGGTGTCTAATGATCTAAAGTCGGTGAAACAATGTGACAAGGCGATGGCTAAAGCCAGAAGAATACTGGGCTGCATAGAGAGAGGAATATCAAGTAAGAAAAGGGAAGTGATTATCCCCTTGTACAGGTCCTTGGTGAGGCCTCACCTGGAGTACTGTGTTCAGTGCTGGAGACCTTATCTCTGAAGAGACAGAGACAAGATGGAGGCGGTCCAGAGAAGGGAGACCAAAAAGGTGGAGGGTCTTCATCGAATGACTTATGAAGAAAGATTGAAGAATCTAAATATGTACACCCTGGAGGAAAGGAGGAGCAGAGGTGATATGATACAGACTTTCAGATACTTGAAAGGTTTTAATGATCCAAAGACAACCACAAACCTTTTCCATCGGAAAGAAATCAACAGAACCAGAGGTCACGATTTGAAGCTCCAGGGAGGAAGACTCAGAACCAATGTCAGGAAGTATTTCTTCACAGAGAGGGTGGTGGATGCCTGGAATGCCCTGCCGGAGGAAGTGGTGAAGACCAGAACTGTGAAGGACTTCAAAGCGGCATGGAATAAACACTGTGGATCCATAAAGTCTAGAGGATGTGAATGAAGAGTGGGTGGCTCACGTGTATGACGGCTACTACCTGGAGATAATAACCTTATTCAATAAACATGCACACGGTTAATGTGACTCCAACATTGCTCTAAGCTTCAACGGCAAGAAGAAATGTGGAAAAAGGATTTTCCTTCACAAAAAAGCAGGGAGTAGCTTGCTTGTTATGGCGGTTACTACCCCAATCCAAATAAGTCTGATACTATATCCAGCATAGCTCTCTTCTTCAACAGCAGGGGAGAAAGACCGATACTTCACATATATCCAGCATAGCTCTCTGCTTCAACGGCAGGGAAGGAAGACCGATACTTTATGCATATCTAGCATAGCTCTCTGCTTCAAAGGCAGGGGAGGAAGACCGATACTTCACGCATATCCAGCATAGCTCTCTAATTCAACGGCAGGGGGAATGAAGAAAAGTCGATCTATATACAGAGAACAACCAACAAGGACTGAATTACATAGTCTGGCTAAACAAATAAGCATGGGCGTAGCTTGCTTATTGCGGCGGTTACTACCCCTAACTAATTAAGCTAGATATTTCACTTAGATGCAGTTCCAATACTGCTCTCTACATTAATGGTGTGGGTGGAAGGGAAATAGAACCAAAAGGTTACTAAGAGCCAAGAGAAACAGATATGTATGAGAAGAAAAAAAAGTGTGAAGCTTGCTGGGCAGACTGGATGGGCCGTTTGGTCTTCTTCTGCCGTCATTTCTATGTTTCTATGTTTCTATGAATGATCCCCAGTTTCTCCTGCCCTGAACTCCCATTTGGGTTCAAGGCACCAGCCAGAGCCATTTTATTGTACGGCCATATAATTTACCACATGTTATTAAAATGTAGAGGAATCAAATAGTGAACCTTTTGATGCAAGATGGTTGTTCTTTATTCAGTATAAGTTCTAATTCTAGTCTCTATGAGGAAGCCCTTTGAAGAAAATGGACCGTGTTGGAAAAAGTTTGAAGTATTAAAAATTTTCTGAGCAGGAGTTTTCTTTGATTATTTTTTTATTTATTATTTTAAATTCTTACATACCACAAAATCAAAAAATATATTTTTTTAATGTGCTTTACAACATCACATACATAAATATATAAAAAACAATTAAAAACAATACATTAAATCATTAATTAGAATAAGAAATCAACTAGACATCAAAAGCTTCATTAAACAGTAGTGCCTTAATCTGTCATCTGAATTCCTTGATATTCTCTTCCTTTCTCAGCTGCTCTGGCAGCAAATTTCACATACTGGGTGCAACATAGAAAAAAGCCCTGGACCTGGTCTGTTCATCTGATGTACATTTTCGGTATATCTTCTTATTGCTATAGCCATTTTGTTCAATGACTTTTAGGCCTGCTGATTTGAAAATTGTTACAAACTTGGGCTATATTCACTTCGTTTTAAAGTTTCCTAAATTAACCATTTTTGTTTTCACATTGATATATGTAAGGCATTTGAGTGAAAGGGTAGTTTTTGTGTATGTGGTGACTGTTACAGCTACCCATTCCTCCCTGTGTTTGAGAGGGATCCTTGTGTTCCACATGAACATTCATTCTTTTACTTTTCTAAATTGTGTTTTGTTGCACTTGTTTGTATTTATTACAATTTTTTTTTGTTTAAAATTTTGTGGGGAAAAATAGAAATAATTTAATCTAAGGAATCTTTCAATTGCAGGTACTATATATGAGAGCATGTAGCGAAAACTGCTTTTGGCATCTCTGAAACAATGCTTTATGTAGTGTGTGACAAGATGCCCAAACTGAGGCTTTGTAAGTGATGATTTTCCAGACTGTTTGCTTTGCTGCACTAAATTTTCTTGTGAACTCCTTGCCACAGAGCATGTTATCAGAAAAAGTAAAACTCGAAACAGGAGTACCTCAGGGTTCAGCCCTGTCTGCTACCCTCTTTAACATATTCATGCTGCCCTTATGCCATCTGCTGGCAGGCCTGGGAATCATACATTACATTTACGCAGACGATATTCAATTAATTCTACCAATAGATGACACAATTGAAAAAACATTAAATTTAGCAAACATGTACTTAGACATAATAAAACCACTACTTAACCAAATGGAACTAGTGATTAACATTGACAAAACTGAATTCCTACACTTAGAGTGAAAACATACTGAAATCATTCAAACCCCGATAACACTAAAAAATAACCAGAAAATTGATCTAGCTGAAAAAGTAAGGAATCTTGGAGTAATAATGGACTCAGAAATCAACCTAAAACAACACATATCTATAAAAGTAAGGGAAGGATATGCAAAACTTATGATCCTCAGAAGATTAAAACCATTACTTACACCTGCCCACTTCAGAACAGTGCTGCAAACACTAGTTTTTTCCATCACCGACTACTGCAATCCACTTTTACTAGGACTCCCAAATACAACGCTAAGACCGCTCCAAATACTACAAAATACTGCAGCCAGAATACTGACTGGATAAAGGAGGAGGGACCACATAACAAACTCTAGCAGAATTACATTGGTTACCCATCGAATATAGGATAAAATACAAAGCCTTATGATAAAGAAGCAGACTGGCTAAACACAGCATTACGTGTACATGTCCCACAAAGAAACCTTCGCTCAGCAAACAAAGCACTGCTAACCATTCCTTCAGTAAAGTCAGCAAAACTAACCCAGGTAAGAGAAAGGGCCTTATCATTGGCAGGGCCCGTACTATGGAACACGATGCCTCCTGAAATCAGATTACAGAGTGATCTAAAAACTTTTAAGAAAAATTTAAAAACATGGCTCTTTAAACAAGCCTTTCCTAAAGAGACCGGAGGATAAAGTACAGGAACACGCAGAAGAGCATGAACACAACGCTACTCTCATAAAGTGCATGAGAATACATTATTCAATCTTACAACTAAAGTAAAAATACAAATGAGTAGAGTAACCTACTAGTACACCCGGACAAGACCAACATTACTCAAATATTGACTTTTATTTATGAAAATTGTAACCGAACCTTACTGGCACCTGTTAGAATGTACGATAATCCACACATACCTACCTTATTTTATGTGCCTATTTGTGAACCATTGCGATGGTATATAACTTAGCGAAAAGATTTTAAATAAATAAATAAATAAATGTTCTACTTTTCAGCCACTGACTCTGGCAGCATGTTGTTTTCCTCATCAGTAAAAAACTGTCTGCACTTTCTGAGATACTGGAAAAGGGTGGCCTGTAGCCTGATGGCATTTGTGGCCTTTGGGTCATCTGAGCGTGCCCCCTTCCTCTTTGCATACTCCTCTCTTCCTTTCTCCCCACTTCTGGTTCATTGCAGATGTTCTCCCTGCTTCTTCTTGTGACTTCTCCTATTCAGCTCAGCCTCTTCTCCTTCCTGCTCCTCCACCTCCACTACTCTTCTTTTTTCTTCTCTTCATCCTGCTGTCGTCTCTTCCCACCTACCTACTTCTCCACAGCCTCTGCCCTCCATGCCCCACTCCTTATTCTTCAACTCCTCTGGGTCTTCTTCTCCTTTCTGATTCTCCCAGTGCTATCACTACTCCTTTTATTATGTCACTGTGCCCTCGACTCCGTAAGTGCTAACTTGGCATGGGCAGACCAGGACCTACACAGTACAACACACACATGCTCACAGGCACTCATTCAGAAGATGCGTAGCCCTGGTCCCGTTTTTCATTTTTTTCATTTTTTGTTCTTAATATCTCATTTGTTAAGCATGTTCTGTTCCTGGGTACGAGGCACAAGGGCAGGGCCACGAGCTACACAAGACTCATGTCCTCCTGGGGTTATCAGACAGGGAGGAAAAGTTCACTCTTTTCATGACCCGTTAGGGGCTCTTCCTGCACACCAGTCAAGCACTCCACAAAGACTACATCTACACCAATAGTTGTTCAAAATGAAAATGTTGACTGACTATTGACAGGGAAAACACAAAGTCCAAAAACAGATACACTTAGGGAAGTGCATCACAGCAGCAAATATAGCCAGAAAAAAAAAAGAAAAAAAGATAAGCACAGTCTCTTTCTCCTCTTCTCACCTCTTCCCCAAAACATGTCATATCATCTGGTACCACTTCCATCCTGATCCTTCTCAGTATCTGGTAGCTGTAATATTTTCTTCAAAATCCTTCTTTCTCTCTCTCTCTTTCTTTCTTTGAGTCTCAGACTGATTATGGCATATCTATCTCTGACTCTAGTGAACCTTCTCGGGCAGGCTAATCTTCCTCTGGCACTTCCCAGTACACTCGTCCTTAGTTTCCAGAACCCACTTCATCAAATTCAGGTCTTCCAGGAAATCCTTTTCCTTCCCTCTCATAGGACTCTAGTGCTTAGAAATCTCTCATTACTACCTTTAGTCTTTCCCTGTGGAGGGATAAGGCCCCTTTGATGCTTTCCATGGGGAGTGGCACCAGCTCCTTCTCCAAACTGAACAGGCTAAAGAGGTTAGGGCTGTTCAGCTTGGAGAAGAGACGGCTGAGGCAGGATATGTTAGAGGTCTATAAAATCATAAGAGGTCTAGAATGGGTAAATGTGAATTGGTTATTTATAGTTTCAAATAGTAGAAGAACTAGGGTGTACTCCTTGAAGTTTGCAAGTAGCACATTTAAAACAAATAAGAAAAAATTATTTTTCAATCAATATAAAATTAAGCTCTGGAATTTGTTGCGAGAGGATGTGGTTAGGGCAGTTAGTGTAGCTAGGTTTAAAAAGGTATGGATACGTTTCTGGAAGATAAGTCCATTAACTGCTATTAATCAAGTTGTCTTAGGGAATAGCTACTGCTATTACTGACATTAGTAGGTTGGGATCTACTTAATGTTTGGGTACTTGCCAGGTACTTGTAACTTGAATTGGCCACTGTTGGAAACAGGATACTGAGCTTGATGGACCCTCAGTCTGACCCAGTATGGCAATTTATTATGTTCCTTCAGCACTGAGCTAAAGCTAGTTCACCAGAGGCCAGGTCCTATCACTGAGGCCTAGGCAGGAACCCAGATCAAAGGCCGGGCCTCTTTCCTAAGGCCAGGACCCAATGCTCGGGCCAGGCCTGATGCCAGGACTCATCACCAAGGCATGGGTAGTGACCCAAGACTAGGCCTAGGTCCGAGGCTAGGCCCCTTCACTGAGACCTGGGTCAAGACCTAGGCCTCAGGATAGGGCGCAGTACAAGGTCTGGTTCTGTTGCAGAGGTCTGGGCCTAGACCTAAACCTGGGCAGGGACCAATACTAGGGCCAAACCTGAGGCCAGGTTCCATCACTGAATCTGGGCTGAGGCCCAGGCCTAGACCCAGGCCCAATAATAGGTCCCAGGTTTAGGCCAAGAGCCTTGCTGAGGCATGGGCCAAGGCCCAGGCCTGGATGCAGACCCAATGCTGGGATCTGGCCCAAAGCAAGGTTCTGTCACTGAGACCTAGGCCTAGGCTTTGGCCCAGCAAAGGAGCCCAGCCCAAGATGGGGTCCCATCGCCGAGGCCCAGGCTTAGGCCCAATGCTGGGTCCTGTCACTAGGTCCCTGACCTGGGCCTGGTCCTGAGCCTAGGCCCAATGCTGGGGCCTGGCCCGGCTGGGTCCTGTCACCAAAGTGCATGACCAGGTCCAAAGGCCCAGGACCAGTCCTTCTGCCATCTTTTTTTTTCTTCTGTTGGATAAAAATGATGTCATCTGCAATGGTGAACTGTGGAATCTTCCTCCTGAGCAGATGGTGCCATTTTGATGTATGGCCATTGAAATGAAAGGCTGTAAATCAATATGGTACCGTCCATTCTAGAGGAAGGCACCACAGCAGCATCACTGTGGCTTGTCACTTGGGCTGACAGTGTAATTTTTATTTGACAATCCTATATCTGTGTAGAGGAGCTACTTTCTCAGTGAGAGGCTTCTTATTCTGGAAAGTCTATTGCAATCCGTTTTTGAGAGGACTAGACTTGTACCCCAATGACTAGACTTGTACCCCAATGACTGTGACCTATGAAATGACTGAACAAACCAAAACATATTTTTTGACTCTGCATACTCCTATTGCCCACTGAGCTGATGATTTTAATATATTGTCTACAAGGACTCCAAGTTTCTTCTCCTAAGTGAAGACTCCTTATATGGAAACTAGCATTGTGTACCTGTACTTGAGATTATTTTTCCTAGTGTGAATCACTTTGTATTTTTCACATTATAATTTTATCTGCTATACAGATACCATCTCCTAGTCTCATAAGTTTCTTCTGCAGTTCTTCCCCTTCCGTAACTTTGAATAATTCTGAGTCATCTGTGCATTTTGATCACCTCACTCGCTGTTCCCTTTTCAAGTTCATTTATGTTAAATTGAGCAGGTCCCAGAACAAATCCCTGTTGTCTGCCACTAATGATATTTCTCCGTTTGGGAAACTGACCATTTAGTTCTACCCTCTGTTTCCTATCTTTTAACCAGTTATAAATCCACAATGGGACACTTGCTCCTATCCCATAACTTTAATTTTGTGAGAAGTCATTCATGGGGGACCTGAGATTATATGGAAAGCAACCTTTAATATGTTCCTGCCAAGTGGGGGTGACAACAAAGAAATTGGTTGCACACAGGTGATTCTGCCAAACTGATAAGATTCTGAGAGTTTGAGTATGCGCAAAGCCTATTTTTTACACTTGCATGAGTATGCGCAAAGCATGTTTTTACACTTGCATGAATCTCCTGCGCAAAATAAAACATTGCATGGGGGCTTGGCATCAGTGAATCTTTCCTTTAACTTCAAAGGTGAATTGGGAAGGTTTCTAGAGGTAAATGACACCTATGGATATGACAATGTATTTGAAGTCCATAAAAATTGCTGATTTAGGGACTTGGATCACCAGATTTTGGGGTCAGGAAGAAATTTCAATTTCATTGTTGCAGAACTGGATATGGATGTATAGTATTTTTTTTTTTTTTTTACCTTCCCCTGTTTCATTTCCTCCAGCTCACATCTTTTGGTGTGCCTTCATAATTTCACTGATCTACTGTATAATCAAAAAACATTAGCTCTGGTTAACATTATACATTGCTAGACAAAATTGACTGTGACAACAATATTCATTTCACTTTTCCTAGATGACCACTAGGGAGTTGCTCGGGATGTGGTTAGAGAAGATTAAATATAATTGACTTTTTATCTTCAACTTAAACCATTGTTTAATTTGTTCCTATAAACATATAGTTTAAGAGACAAAACTAATAATATCATTAGCATACCATGGCTGATTACGTATAGTTAGCAGACAAAGCAAGATCTGTACAATATAGAATATGTAGCAGATAATCAAGATGTTGTGGACAGGGTAACAAATGTAACCCCACCTCCTCTAACTATACTTCTACATAGAGGGTACCACTTGATACCAGGGCTTAGTGCTGACTCCCTTCTGTAAATCCTGGTGTGGATTTTCTGACAGGGAGGTGGATTTCTCTGCAGGGTCCAAGGATTGAAATGCACAATGTAATCACAAAAACATTGCACAGAGGATTTGATGTTCCAAAATAAGTCTTTACTGTGGAAACTGCTCCAATTAAACATTTTAGTACATGTGGTACATTTCTCCGTATTGCATTCATTATCCAAAATGAAATTGGATACATAGGGCTTTCTAATCATTTTCTGGACACCCTCCTGGAATACCCTCATTTCCTTCCTGGAATTTAGGTTTCCTTTGGACTGCTGCTGGGTTCCTAGGTGCTCTAGATCCTTCTGCTATACCTTTTCTCCAGATATTAGAATCTCTGCTCTTCTTTCCTCTGACTCGTTGGACAAAGCACACAGTTTGGCACAAAATTGGTACCTGTTTGTATCAAATGGATTAGCTAATCTCTTTTCCTTCACTCTATCACAGACTTCTACAACTCTCTGTGTGCTATAAGGGTCACAGTTTCTCCTTGGAGCCTAGACCAGGGGTCTGTTTCCCTGAAGACAGATCCCAGTATGAGAGGTGAATTCTGTTGACATAGGGATGGGCATACTCTCTACTCCAAGCAGTTACAAACAGCAAAGGTACAGCACAGCAAACTTCTAGGACCACCACCACAGAGACTGATTCTGTGGCCCCCTGCAGTTCATTATAACGGGAGATGAGAAGCTAAAATCTTCTGTCTCCAAACTCTAAAATCCTTCCTTTTGACCTGAATCTTCTTTGTATCATTTACTAGCTTCCAATATTATGGCCACTGTTACACCCCGCCCGCCATGGCCACCCATCGCCGGCTCAACTCACTTCATGTCATGCTTGGCACTCTAATCCCGGTACACTCGCGGCCGTAGCCAGTCGCTGCAGCCGTGTTCCTCCTGGCTCCCTGTGCTCCGCGTGATGGCTGGGACGCCGCCGACCAGCGTTCCGACCCTGGGCCTCCCTAGGTGCACGCGCGCCACCTGTCCTTCCTTTTAAGGGCCAATGGCTGGAACTTGAGGCTCGTCCCCGGCTGATGACATCACTGGCCTGGGATACTTAAGGACTACCTCCATCCACAACTAACCGACTTTGCAATGAGTTCCCTGGTTCCTAGCTGGTGCTTGCTCCAGTACTCTGGATGTGTTGCTCCTGCTCTTCAGATCCCTGCTCTACTCACTGGTATCCTGTCACTGCGCTTCCCACTCCTCGGGGCCTGGCTCAGCGCTTCTACATCTGGGATCCTGCCTTGGCACTTCCTGCTCCTGGGGGTCTAGCTCAGCACTTCTACATCTGGGACCCTGCCTCGGCGCTTCCTGCTCCTCGGGGCCTGGCTCAGCGCGTCTATATCTGGGATCCTGCTTCAGGGCTTTCACCCTTTGGGACCTGGCTCAGCGCTTCTACATCACGAGACCCTGCCTCGGAGCTTCTACCCCTCGGGGCCAGGGTCAGAGCTTCTACGTCACAGGACGCTGTCTCCGTATTTCGGCTCTGGACCTGTCTCATCGCTTCCACATTACAGGACTGTGTCTCGGTGTCCCCGCTCCCCTGGGCACCTCTTAGCGCTTCTACATTACAGGTGCCTGTTACTGCACTGCCGTCCCTCAGGCAGTCCCTCTGCGCTTCTTCTCTACTTGAACCTGCTACAGCAGATTCCCCGCTTTAGCCCTGCTTCAGTATACCACTATACAAGCCTCTGCTCCTGCACTTCCTCTCCTCGGGACCAGTCCCATGTGGTACTGCTCCGCTGCCTTCGGAACTGCTGTAGCACATCACCCCTTGAGGCCTTCTCTCTCTCTCTCTCTCTCTCCAAGAGTACCTCAGTCTTGGACTGAACCTAACTTCTCCGAAACTCTCTGCTTCCAGCTGTCTACTCTCTCTGGGACCAGCCACACAGAGGTACACCTATGACCAGCCGGCCCCAGCACTCAAAGGCTCAACCTGCGGGGAACGAGGGCCGGTATTGGCGAAATTCCTGCCTGCCTCTGTTCCCGGCCAGCCTCACCTCCCAATGGTAGGGACCTGCAGGGCTCAACCCCGCAGGTAGTGCCAACCCCACCACAGGGCAAGGGTCCACAATTCCTAACAGCCACTCCTAGAGGGAGGGCCATAGCAAATGGTTTACTTTGCTTACTACTCTTACCATCTCCAGTGTGTACTCTAGTAAGAGTAGCATAGACTTTAGTAAAAAGTCCATAATTTCCTTTAAACAATAAGGCTATGCAAATATTGACAAATTTCCACATTTCTAAAAATTTCTGCATACAAAATCTTTGCCTCCAACATAAAAGAATCTCATCCACATTTAGCAGTACAGAATTATAGTAGCCAGCCATATTGGTCCTAAGGAAAACTGAATATTTAGTAGACTGTGATTCCTTTTTATAAGACCAATAACAAAAGATGTTGCAGAACAGGGATTCCAAAATCTGTCCTGTTTACCCCACAACCAGATGGGTCTCTCCACATTGAATATGCATGAGATAAATTTGCATTATGCTGGAGACCCAGTGGGGTAGATTTTATAATTTTGCGTGGATTTTATAAGATACGCGCGTAGCCGCATGTATCTTATAAAATCCGGGGTCGGCGCATGCAAGGGGGAGCACATTTGTGCAACCTGCGCGCGCCGAGCCCAGCGCGCGCTGCCTGTTCCCTCCGAGGACGCTCCGATTTCGGAGCGGCCTCGGAGGGAACTTTCCTTCGCCCTCCCCCCACCTTCCCCTCCCTTCCCCTTCCTAACCCACCCCCCGGCCCTATCTAAACCCCCCCTTACCTTTGTTGCATGATTTACGCCTGCTAAAAGCAGACGTAAATCTGCGCGCGCCAGCAGGCTGCTGGCGCGCCATCACCCGACCCGGGGGCTGGTCCGGAGGCCTCGACCACGCCCCCGGGCCAGCGCCACGCCCCCGGGCCCGCCCCTGCAACGCCGCATCACGCCCCCGAAACACCGCGTCATTTAGGACACACCCCCGACACGCCTCTTTTACAAAGCCCTGGGACTTACGCGCGTCCCGGTGCTCTGCGCGTGCCGGCGGCCTATGCAAAATAGGTGCGCCGGCGCGCAGGGCATATTCGTTGTGAATATCCCAAAAACCCATATGGTTGAGGAGTCAACAGGACAGTTTTGGAAAGTTCTATTGCTGAATCTACAATTCATGTGCTTTCAAGATCACATAGAACCCTTGGTCAGGATCAATACAGTTACTAGAATTCTAAATTTAGCAGAGATTATATTGTTGAATTTACTAATCAGAATGAAAAAATCATTTTTGTTAAGGATGTTTCAAGTTACAAAACCAAATACTGGCATATTAAACTGAAAGAATGAGAGGTATAATTATTAATACTAGGAAAAATCCACAAAACATATTCAAAATGGCATTTTTCAAGGGGTCTGTGAATCTTTCAAAAATTAGTTTGCTGCAATTGTGTTCAGAACAATTCTGTTGAATTTGAAATTCGATTTAAAATACTTGAATCTTCCTGTTTGAGGAAACAATCAGTGAGTTTCATAAAGAAGAAAAAAATGGTCACAGATCATGATCAGAGTCATCCTAAAAACTAGAAAAAGGGTTGGTTTGGTCTCAAGAAACTGTTTGTGGGGTTAAGTTAGGCAGCAGAGTAGTGATTCTTGTGTGTGAGAGAGAAGATAAGAAATGAAGATAAAAAATAAATGAAAAGCTTATTTTTATTTTACATTTTGTATTGTGTTAGTTCATGGATTGTTTTAGTTCTTGTTTATTTTTTGACATAAAAAAAAATATATAATGAGGATGGGTTAGAGGAAAGGAGAGTGCCAGAGGAAGTGTGGAGTAGGAGGGTCGGCAGTGATTTTCCTTCAATCACTGTTGCTTTGCCTACAAGGGGGAAGCATCACCACTTCATCACTATCCTTACTTATGCTGACTCCTGCTGCTGAGGTGCAACATCTAGAAAAGGTAGAGGATATGGACAGGAGATTGAGATGGGAAAGAACAGACAGAGGAGATGGAGACAGTAAAGAGAGGCAGCAGAAGGAGGAACTGGAGGATACAGAAGGGATGCAGGAGGAGAGGGAGTAGGTAGTTCCATATCTCAGTGCTGCTGGGAGATCTTGAGTGTGGAACTATTTCATGCTTCTACCAGATATCAATGTGCAGACCTCTAAAGCAGTTCATTGATGAAAGTGTGATGCTGTCATCTGTCAGGAGAAAGAGGCATCTAGTGGCTTCACCCTTGTTTTGGTACATCAGGCAAGATCACCCTAGGTTACCTGTGCCAAGCCTATAGTAGCAGGCTAGAGCTCTGTGGCATGAACTGCTGGAAGCAAATCTTATGGCACTGCTGCCCCCCTTACCATCCTGATAAAGCATCTTCCTTTGCTAAACCAAATCTCAGTGCCTATAAGAATGGTAGGAGATAGATAGCTGTACCCAACCCATACCCTAAAAGAGATCAGTGAATCTGGGGAATGGCTGGTGTATTCTGCAGTTTGCATCAAGTTCATATATTTGCAGCTTGTGCACTTCGATCAGCCAGGGCAAACTATATGCTCATATCTGGATGAGTGTGTTTTGGCTGTTTATCCGTACCTGCCTTCCTGATTTCAGCAACCCTAATATTGCTGGGGGGGGGGGGGGGATATTCAGATTCAAAGTGGATTTAACTATTAAAGAATAACAACAAACACTAGCTGAGTAGCAGGATTAGGCAATGATAGAACCAGTGATAGTTTCAGGGAGGCAGAACTCATAGTGCAGCATATTTATAGCATCTGTCAATGCACTCCACGTAAGCACTAAACAGATGCACCTCTTGGCTGCATTAGTCTGTTAGGATATTATGTTCTAACAGTGCAATTCTTAAGGTGTGCACTACTAATACACAACATGGCAACAGCAGCAATAGGCAGACATACAGGACTCATACTGCAGTATAATTCTACACATCTGTCTATGCACACCACCACCAGCACTATAAAGATGGATATGGTAGCATCTCTACTATACTGGTTGTCAGTTCTTATGTAGAAGTGGATCCACTGATTTAATGCCTCCTCACTCATCTAATATTGACAGACCTGGAAAGTGTCATGCTGAAATTACAATATTCAAAGAGTGAGGGTTAGGGCAAAATATTGTAGGGACAAGCGTTCATAGGCATGTGCCCCCTGAGTGAGAATCGCAGGAAGGAGCAACTCCTGATTGATCAGTTAGACCTTTTGCATCTAGACCACAAAGTTGATAGTTCTAGTTTCAGCAGTCTATAGATGTTTTAAATCCAAAGCATGGCAACATTTGAATTGTTCAAATATAAAATTTCTAAAGCCAGGGTATCAAACCTCTATGAAATTCATCAGATCTGGGCTTTGTTACCACTGTATTGACAATATTTCCTAAGAAAATAGGAAATATGCCAAAATCAAGACAGACTAAAATCTGCCTTGTTTGAGTTGTATCTCAAACATTCCACACATACCTTATTGTCTCCTTCACTTTATAGCACTATAAAATATTATAACTGCAGGTTTAAAGTAGCATATGCTGATTGATAATTTGCAGTGAAAATAATATGCTACACCCCTGTCATATGTCCAAAAATTATTATAAAATAATCCCCTTCAAAATGTGGCTTGCCAGGGCAATTCTGCATGAAAACTAAATAACATTTGTTCTAAATCTGCCTTTGCTTTAGATTTTGTACTGCTTACAAAGTTGGCCACAGATGTGAGGGACTCATTCCAACAAAAGAGAAAATAAACAATTAATTGAAATAGTATTTGATGAAATAAATGCAAGAAAAGTATGTTAGAAATTATAGTAGAAATGAAAAAAATGTAGATGCTCATACTAAGGTCTTCATAAAAGTGTTTCTCATTTCCCATGCCGTGTCTCTGGAGTAATCTTTGGTAATTTATAGCCTTACTACAAGCAGTGACTTTTTCTTTGTGGTGCTCATTTGTTAGAAATATTAATCAGTTCCAAGAGAAGAGTTGTATTTTCCACTGATAAATGGAAGACATGAAGTGCTGTCTCTTTGCTGTGGTTTTCCCAAAAGGCTGGTTTCTCTGTATTTGTGTTAGCAGAATGGAAAGCTGTTTCAACACCTTCTACAGTAGCTATACATTGTGAAGCCAGAAGGCCATCTGTTTATAGATTCTTTCTACTGGTTACTCTAGTATGTTTAAACAAACATTGCGAGAACTGCAGCATTTTCTTCTTTGTATGGAAAAATTCCATAAATCAGCGGATATGAAGTCAACTTCCCTTTGCTGTTAATAATAGTGGAGTGGCACCCAGAGAGGTGCAGAACTCAAGTGGAGAGATACGAGAATGCAGGTGGTCGATAAGTTTGCCATGATCAGGAGGCATGCCTGAAGCACCGGATTGTCACCTGTCCTCAGCAAGTCGCATTCCTGGATAAACTGGTTGCTGAAAACATCATTGTTGAGGAACATATGAAAATCCCTTTTTTCCAGAAATAAGAAAACATACATAAGCCTTGAAAACTTGCCCCTCTACAAGTAAATGTTCCAAAACAAATAAGGGGGTAAGATGCCCAACAGACAGTCTCTGTTATCATATAGTGCAATCTTAGCCACCAGGACAGCTATAACAACCAAAGTATAATCATATACCAGCATTATTTTTTTTTCTTTGAAATGTGTCAATTTTTTTAAAAGATTTTTCTTAGTGCAAATAAAAACATTTAAAAATATCTTAATGTTTTCCTCCCATTTTCAAAAGACCAGCAGCAAGGTGAAATGTAATTCAAAATTGTTTTATAGAGAACTAACATAAGAACATAAGATTTAGAATTAGCATTTTGCATTTATTAGCATTTATTATCTATACACTTTGCATAAACAGTTCAAGGCAGATTATAAATGAAAATACATACATAAAAAAGTCAAAACACTTTGGCCAGTATAAAAGTATAAATTGGAAAACTGCAACTCACAGCCCATTCTTGTTTCACTGTCTATTTGCCATTATGTGCTCCCACTGGAAAAGCATTTCAACTTGTTCATGTCTGCTTCAGGGGCTAGGAAGAGCTTTCTAAAAATGAAAACATGATGTTAATAACATGCTTAATACCAAAGGCAATGAAAACTCGATTTTACTTACTAAATACTAGCAGGTTTTTTTTTAATAGGATTTCCCATCTTCTGGAGTGTAGGCATGTGATCTCAGTATGCACGTTTATTTAACAGAGACCAAATCAATAATGATGTTGTAATGTCCTGTCATCAGAATTACCTACGTAGAAGATGATTTATTATTCTATTAAAATCCAGTCAAAAATAGACTTTCATAATAAAAAGAATCAACACTTTCTTAATTATCTATTCTTTGCTTTTCTATATTGCATCAACTAACAAAATGTCTGCCTTCCTGAAAATTCTGGCAAAACAAGTCAGTATTGCTGGAATTTTCAGGAAGGCAGAAATTTTTTATGTTTGACAGTTGCTTGTTTTTTGATTGCAAATATTTCTACCCTTATCATAAGGATTGGGGATAATTTATTTATTTTAAAATATTTCTATTCTGCCCTTCTTATATTCAGGGTGGATTACAAAAATACACTCATAATATTTCACAATATAAAATAATAAACGTCAGATTATAACTAACATAAAATACAAACACAAAATATAACTTCATCAACTACTCTTAGAAGAAACCTTGGTGTGACCTACATGGTAGGAGTGTGCATTCGTTTGCAACGTATTGGCAATCCGTAACATATATGTCCATATTCGTTGTATTCGTGGGGTCGAGAAACATATCACGATCTCCCACGAATACAACATATCATCCGTTCCATATGTTTGGCACCGCGTGCTCGCAGTGATTTCTTAGCGGCCATTTGAATAGGAGAATGCCATTTGGGTGTATCCATAGCCAAAAAACAACCCTTTCCTGTGAGTCATCAGTGTCCTCACAGCCATGTCAGAGTGGGTCAGTCAGGTTGGCAAGGAGACCAGAATGCAAACTATCAGCGATAAGAATCTTTGCAATGCAGCCAATCGCGCTCTCACTCAGTGGTCGGTGACACTTTTGCTGATGACCCAGCACTATATATATTTAAGCACGTGGCGTGCCATGCACTTTTTTTGCAGGGATGATCTGGGGAGGTGGTCTCTGCGGAAGGTGGCTGTACTCACAGCTAGTCTGAGTTCTTGAATCTGTATTCAATTGCTAGCTAGGTTAGCTACTTCGATAGAAAAAGATATTTGTTCTGCACTTTGCTGCAGTGCAGCTAGCCCTGTTTTTTTTTTTAAGCACTTTTTTAGTTGATCTGAGATGGTCTCTCTGTGCTATAGAGAGAAGCTGCTAGCAGTGGCATTTTGCTGCTAAATTTACCCCTGGGGTAGGTTGCAAGCACCATTTGGGTGTTGTGGGTGGGAGAGATATATTCAATTTCAAGCTAGTTTGCTAGAATTTCCATTGAAAAATATATTTCATCCATTTTCCTGTTGTGCCAATTCCAGCTTTTTTGTTAGCTGCATTTTTTTAATTGAACTCACTTAGTCTCTCTGTGCACTGGGCATCAGTGCCAGTGGGCACTGGGTAGTTTTGCAGACTCAAGTATATTGAGACAGCGGGTGTCTGTGAAGCCAAATCCCCAGTGGGCCTCTTTTGTAGTTACAAGCTTGGTGTGTTCACACATATTACATTAGTGCACATCAAGGCACTGTGCCCTTGGGCTGCCAGTTTTGCAGACTCAAGTATATTGAGACAGCAGTGGTCTGTGTAGCCAAATCCCCAGTGGGCCTCTTTTGGAAATAATTCTTTGAATTGAAATCCCTAGTAAGCAGTGACATTAAATCTATAATGTCAGAGAAAGCTAGATGTGGTCGATTGATAGAGACTGGCAGAGGAGGCACTTCAAAAGGCACTAGTGCCAGTCCCCCATTAAAGTTAAAAAGGGACCTGTTGCAATCTAAACTCTTTGGAGAGGTAGGCAGTTCCATCTGGAAAAAAATGAAATCTAAACATGATGCATCACCACCACCTGTTTCTGACCTTTTAGTTTTGGAGGTGAGGGAAGGGGAGGCTGAATCATGCCAGACAAAATGTCGACACCCAAAAGCAGCAGTGGGACAGCAGTCTCGACTTAGCGTTGACAATGTAGCGCAGGCACTGTTTGCTTCTGATTCAGATGAAGAATCATCTTGTGTGGGAATCTCATCAGAAACGGAAGAAGTGATAGCTGACGAAGTTTTAGGAGGATTCATTAATCCTGTCTTAGCCTCCACTTCAATGCAGCAGGGGAGAGATGAAACTGATGATGAGGAGGAGAAAGAGCTGTCAGCACAGACAGAGAGTGTGACTGATGCCCCTGGCATTGCTTCTCAGGTTGCACCCACTACTTCAGCATCCACCCCCAAGGCCATACAGAAGGGAGGATCATGAAAGACATCTGCGATCTGGAACCACTTTAAAGTGACGGAGGACCCACGTTTTGCTCGGTGTAATTACTATTAGCAGGGCTATTAGCAGAGGCAAGCACATAGGACATCTATCTAATTTTGGCATGATGCATCATATGAAGTGGCAACACCCAACAACAGTACTGCCATCTGGGGATGGTGGCAGTACCAGTCAGGGGACCCCTTCTAAGCAGCCTAAAGTGGTTGAAAAGGAGCATAACCCCATGACCTCAGCCCCTTCTAGCAGTGAGGTGGCAGGCCAGCAACCCCCTGACATGTGGCAGAAGCAACAACCCACCATGGAGGAAATGGAGTGGAGTGCGGTAACGCTATCCCGGGGTAGGAGGCAGGCAGCCTAAAAAGTTGTAACCAGGAACATTGGGGAAATCATTGCCCTTGATGACCAGCCCTTGCAGATAGTGGAGAATGTAGGTTTCAAGCATTTTCTGAAGGTCGTACTTCCAAATTACAAAGTCCCCTCCAGAACCACATTTAGCAGAAAGTTCATCCCCAGCCTGTACAAGCAGTGTCGCAGTCGCATCCAAGCGCTGCTAGCTAAGGCAGAGGGGAGTGTGCATTTCACCTGCGATATCTGGACCGTCATGAATGCTGCACACTCTTACGTCTCCCTGACAGCACACTGGTGGGTCTTGGCTGAGGCAGGGGCAGGCAGAAGTTCTATTACTGAACAAGTATCAGGATGGAGGTGGGCTTTACTGCACACCCACTCGACGGACCAGGCCCATACTGCAGCCAATATTATAGCATGCATCAGACAGATGCTGGAGGGCTGGCAACTACACCAGTGAGACAGGAATCCTCAGGCAGGGTTCTTTGTCACAGACAATGGTGCAAACATGGTTAAGGCAATAACTTAGGGGCGCTTTAAGAACATCCGATGTTTTGCACACACTCTGCACCTGGTAGTGAAGTCAGCTCTGGGGTTGGAGTCCAAGCAGCAAGAGAATGGATACCTGCAGGACTTAATACACAAGTGCAGGAACATAGCAGCACACTTCCACAGAAGTGTGAAGGCAGGGTAGGTTCTCCGACAAAAGCAGACTGATTTGGAGATGTCTCACAAGCGTCTCATTCAAGACATTGCCACCCAGTGGAATTCCACTTTTATGATGCTGCAGAGGTTAGTGGAGCTGGAGATACCCCTTCATGAACTTTCTGGTTCAATGGACATAGGTGTGCAGAATCCCCTAGGGCATCATGATTGGTTAGTCATGAGTCAGCTGGTAAAACTCCTGTAGCCCTTCAAGGATGCCAGGGAGGAGCTGAGTTCTAGAAGTGCCACCTTGGCTGACATCATCCCTATTGTTAATTTCCTGGATGAAAATTTGGAGGCATTTAAACAGGAAGAGGGAATAACAGCTGAGGTGCTGCATTGTCTGGATGTTTTGCACCAGCAGATGCAAGAGTGATTAAGGCCTTTAACAGAAGACCACACATACATGCTCGCCACAGTCTGTGATCCCTGTGTGAAAGGGAAACTCCCCCTACAGTACAATTGTCTCCTATTGGTGAAGGACCTGCTGTTAGCAAAAGTCCGTGAACAGGAGCGCCATAGGCAGAGACAGATTAGGCGTGAAGCAGAGGAGGAAACAGCGGGCACTTCAGAGAGTTGTGCTAGCCCAAGCAGGAGCAGCACTCTGTCAGCAAAAGCTAGTACCTCCTCCTCCTCCACTTCAGTATGCCAAAGGCATGCTGCCCATAAAGTTTCATCTTTTGTGCTATGGGCTAGAGAGAAATCAGCTGGCATGAGTGACTCTGAGGCCACCCAAGCAAAGGAGACACCAGCACAACTGTCAGTGACACGGTATCTCTCAGAGCCTACAGAGGACATGCAGACAGATCCACTGGCATATTGGGCACACAAGTCCACTGTCTGGCCACACCTAACCAAAGTGGCTCAGCGATATCTGTCATGTCCACCAACCAGTGTGCCCAGTGAACGTGTATTTTCAATGGCAAGGGATATCATGAGCTCTCATTGCTCAAGGCTGGCACCAGAGTTGATGGAAATGCTAGTGTTTTTGAAAATAAACCTGCCTTTGCTTGGTTTTCCAAATTTTCCCTGTGAATGGCAAGATGAATAAAACGATGTGCCTGTTTGTCCACTGTCCAGGCTGTACGTCCTTACAAGGGACGTATCCTAAAATGCTGTGCCTGTCCATCCACCATCCAGGCCGTACATCCCTACAAGGGCCTGATCTGAACTGCTGTGCCTGTCTGTCCACTGTCCAGGCCATACGTCCCTACAAGGGCCTGACCTGAAATGCTGTGCCTGTCTGTCCACTGTCCAGGCCTTATGTCCCTACAAAGGCTTGACCTCTATCCTCGAATGCTGTGCCTGTCTGTCCAGGCTTTACGCCCCTACAAGGGCTTGACCTCTATCCTCGAATGCTGTGCCTGTTCGTCCAGGATTTAAGTCTCTACAAGGGTTTGACCTTGAATGCTGTGCCTGTCCGTCCATGCCTTATGTCCCTACAAGGGCTTGACCTCTATCCTCTAATGCTGTGCCTGACCGTCCAGGATTTACGCCCCTATGAGGGCCTGACTCTAACCTCGAATGCTGTGCCTGTCCGTCCATGCCTTATGTCCCTACAAGGGCTTGACCTCTATCCTCTAATGCTGTGCCTGACCGTCCAGGATTTACGCCCCTATGAGGGCCTGACTCTAACCTCGAATGCTGTGCCTGTCCGTCCAGGCCTTATGTCCCTACAAGGACTTGACCTGTATCCTCTAATGCTGTACCTGTTCGTCTAGGCTTTACGTCCCTACGAGGGCCTGACCTCTATCCTCGAATGCTGTGCCTGTCCATCCAGGCTTTATGTCCCTACGAGAGTTTGACCTCTAATGCTGTGCCTGTCCAACAAGGTTTTATGTCCCTAAAAGGGCTTGACCTTTATCTTTGATTGCTGTGCCTGTCCATCCACATTTGGAATGTACAAACATAAAAAGCTGACTTAAGATGTTTGGAGCTTGTGTATTTCATATGCTCAATAGTTTTCATGACCTTCATAATATGGGGGCCATGTTCCCTAAATCTTTCTTAGGTGTCAACATTAATGTTTCTTCTAGTACTATAGAAAAGGTGGAAGTTGCACTCTAGTTCATCCTCTGTCCCATAGTTTAGAGGCACTGTAGGGTACAAAGTCAACATAGTTCGATATTGTAGATTTGAGCAGGACATGAGGTCAGCGCTTCTTTTGGTCCTAATGGCTGAACCCTCATTGCAAAGGGAAACCTCAGTCTCTGGCAATTCAAAATACTAATCCTTCATAGCATGGATCCTTAAATAAAACAAACAATTTTCTTTTAGTTTCAGGGCAGAGCAGAGAACCTCCTCCATCTTGCTCATGAAGTCATGATCTGTTTGCATGCTTAAATCCTAACAATTTGTACCACTCTAGGGGCCAACCCATTCTGGGGAGCCCTTCCCTGCTCAAAGGAAAGGGAACTCTCCCTGGTGTTGCAGCCCATCTCTTAGTACCTGTTAACCCATGTTAAAGCGCTGTTCACAGTGAGACCTCCTCCACGTCGCCACTCTTTGAAGGCTCGTGCTCCACTCTAGGGGCCAACCCATTCCGTGGAGCCCTTCCCTGCTCACAGGAAAGGGAACTCTCCCCGAGTGTAGCCAGCCTGTATCTACCTTCTGACCCATGTTGAACCGCTGTTCACATGCACACTCCTCCGCCTCGGCCTTCAAAATTCTCATTTGTATATCTGCTACGTCCACTAGATTTTAAAAGACCAGCGAGAGCTCACTAAACGCCAATGGAAACACCCCACTCTAGGGGCAAACCCATTCTAGGGAGCCCTTTCCTGCACAAAGGAAAGGGAACTCTCCCCGGGGCCACCTGTCTTTCCCCGATCAGCTTTTTGCCACTCTGCCTTGCTGCCATACACCAGATAACGCACTCAACTCCTTGTGGTGTTCTGTTAAAGCACTCTTGCCACTTCTGGTACCCCTTTGCCCCTTTACAGTGCCTTAGGCTATTCATGCCACTTTGGTACCACTTTGCCACAGTCTAAGTACCTTGGAGCTCTTTTCTTGTTCTGATGATTGCTCCCCAGAAGTTTCATCAGAATTGATAAGAAAACCCCAATTCTGCAGCCAAAAATAGGCTGCAAATACTTCCCCCATTGACTTTAATGGGAATCGGAAAACAAATAAAACGTATCAACGGATCGGGTCCCCCCATGAACAAATGCAATGTATTTGGGACCCGACGAATACGAATACCGAATCGGATGAATCTGTCCCTTCTGCACATCCCTACTACATGGTGTAGTAGATATTACCATAAGAAGCTTGCTGGACAGACTGGATGGACCATTTTTCTGTGATTATTATGATGTTACTATAAGAAATCTAACCTCCTCTATCAGTACTGTGTTATACTGGCAAAAAATATGTAAGCTCTTACAAAAAGTATATACAAAGAAATTCCCTTAATGATTTATCAACAGCTAATGCAACTGAGATGTTCTAACATCATCTATGTTAATAAAAAATTGGTCTATTACTTTATTTAAAACCATAGAGGTGAGTTTTAAAAGCTGGATGTGTGTCAAAATCGGGAGATTGGACGCATCTAGCACTAGTGCTTGTCCACTGTATTTTATAAAGCAGGCAGATGCACACCCATGTGCCAATGTGTACACATCTCACATTGGAAGAGAAAGGGGCGTGGGCATTCCAAGGTGGGGCCAAGAGATGTGTGCGCAGGTACCTATGCGCCTGGGCATACACCCAAGTCCAATGCCACATAACTTTACTTCTATTATGGAGAAGGTATACGTTAAAAAAAAAGGCTCTGTGAAATGTGTGAGGAGGCCTAGAGTAACTGGAGGACGTGCAGGCTGTATAACCAGGGAGTTTGGGAGGACTTAGGAGAATACTGGGTAAACTAGTAGATGAACTGGTGAAACTGGTCCCTGGCTGGATGCATGTCTGTTTTAAAATACAGGCAGTTGCTCATCTGTAAGTTGACTTGCGCTGCTGTTGTGGTTTCCTGGTATAAAAAAAAAGAGTCAACCCATGTAAGGCCACAGGCAGACCTTAGCTACCTTGAGGAGTAGCTAAGGTAAAAGTGGCATTAAAGAAATATTTCACATCAAACCAGAACTTCCTGTTTGTGATTTTTATTGAAAGGAACACAGAAAAAGTTAAAAATAAATCTCAAAGCTGCTCTGTTCTCGCAAACCCAGAGAGGCAATAATATAATTCCACCTTACCACTAAAAACATACAGAATCAGCAGACAGATTACAATTTGATGACGCATTTCCCTGAATCATATCCTTAAGTCTGTTGCTATACCCAGCTAATCAAGGGTCTGGGATACAACCCCAATGCGATTATGTACTGATTCAACAACTTATATTATAATGCCATATGACGCCCCCCTTTTTCCACCACCTTATCACCATCTTAGGTCTAAGGCCAGATACCCCTTAAGCCTCCATCTAAGAAAGGCAGCTTGTGATGTTTTTCTTTTCATCCCAACTCATGACATTTCGCCATCCCCATAAACAGCAAGCCTTGCAGTTTTGCTTCGACTATGCTCCTGGAGCAAGTTTAATTTTACCCTTCATTCCAGAAAATTGTTTGCAGCATTTCATCATAAGACTTATAGACATTCAATAAACAACACTCTAAACTGACCTACAATTGTTCCACTGCATGACACTCTTTTTAGAAGCTGGCTTACTTTGAGATCCAAGATCCTCAATGGCGCCAAACAGAAGGGACATTTTCTACTCAGTTCCACACTGGGCTTGCACAAGCATAAAATTAGGCATACACATATGCGGGCCTATGCTACTATATAATATGCATCTATATGTGTGCACATGTTATAAATAGGCTGCATTTATAGGCATGTACTGACGCATATGTGTATATGTGCACCCGAGCGCCCATCCCTAGTTCTACTGTATCCTAGGTATAAATGAAACGTTGCTCTATTTGTATCAGCTAAAGATAAAAAATCTCCTCTTCTATTGGGTTTCAGTTGTAACAAAGCTGAAAACCTTAAATCATCCAAAGAATGAGAACTCTCACTCCAATGTGTTACCAGAGGTGCTTCAATTTTGTTGCGACAAATACAACTAAGATGTTCTTGGATCCGTGTCTTCCCGAGATAAATCAAACTACAGGGACACCAAATTGCATAAACTACTCCTGTGCAGTTCCATATTAGGAAATGATGTATCACAAAAGATTTCTGATTTGAAAAAAATATTGCGTGACCATCAGTGGCATAGTGAGGGGAAAGGCGGCAGGGGGGGGGGGGGGGGCAATGCCCTTGGGGGCCAGACTTAAAGGGGGCACAGCAGCTTCTGTTCTTCTCCAAACCTCCTTTGAATTCACCCAACCAGCTAATCCAAGAAAGCCAATCATTTATTGCCATCTTACAGTATGCCTGGCTGGTGCCGACTGGTTGGCTACTTTGCAAAAACAGCATGGTGAATAGAGATGTGAATCGGAACCGGAATCGGTTCAGATTCTGGTTCCGATTCACATCGTGTTTTTTTTTTCCATCCGGCCCGATCGCGGTTTTGTTTATCGGCTGCGCCCGAGCTGATAAACAAAAAACCCACCCCAACCCTTTAAAACTAATCCCTTAGCTTCCCCCACCCTCCCGACCCCCCCAAAACATTTTACAGGTACCTGGTGGTCCAGTGGGGGTCCCGGGAGTGATCTCCCGCTCTCGGGCCATAGGCTGCCAGTAATAAAAATGGCGCAGATGGCCTTTGCCCTTACCATGTGACAGGGTATCCGTGCCATTGGCCGGCCCCTGTCACATGGAGGGAGCACTGGATGGCCGGCGCCATCTTTAAAAATGGCGCGGGCCATCCAGTGGGTGGGTTTAGGGGTTATTTTTGTGTGCCATTTTCCTGCCCTCCCCCAAAACGATAAGAGAACCTCCACGAACAATATCGTGGGGTTTTCCTATCGTTTTGGGGGAGCCCCCAATTTCTGACTATTTTGAAAATATCGATGATATTTTCAATCGTCCGAAGCCCGATTCACATCCCTAATGGTGAACACAGTGCATGTGGTGAGCAAGATAGACTCACAGCACTGCAGATTGGTTGCTTTTTGAGTCTGTGTCTGAAGAACTGCGCTGCATCAGCTGTTGGGTCCGTATGGGGAAGGCTCTCCTCTTTATTTGTGGGGACACCTGAGACTATCAGACTGAGCCTGGAGTTCCCAGGTCAGTTGTATTCCCATGTGTCTCCAGGGCCGGATTTACACATTTCTACACCCTAGGCCAAAGCACTATTCTGCGACCCCTCCCCCTCAAAAGTTGATTTATAATTTTCAATTTAATATGTAATAGTTTATTTTTGAAACATGTAAGCCCTTCTCATCATTTTTGCAGCTCGCGGGACCCGCATCGCCCTGCGGAAGTTCTTCTGTCCGACCCGACCTGTGCTGAAATATTTTGAACTCGACCCGGCCCGTGGGTTCGGGTCGGGCCAGCCCGCAACATGCAGACGTCTGCCTAAATAACCCATACGAGGTATGACGATTAATTCTTTGGTTAGTTCAAATTATTCACCCAGATGGCGTATTCGATACAAAAAACAGCGAATAAAATTGACATAAAATGCAGAAGATTTACATCGATTCTCATCTGATATTATAGAATTTTATTGAAATGTTTGCATTTTGTATCAAATGTACATTATACCACATTAAATGATGCTGCATAAACAAGCCATAAGTTGTGTATGTTTCATGTTTTGTAATAAAAATCGCAGCCCCCTTATAATTTGGCAAACACCCCCGTCAACTTTTTCTGCTTACGGCTTTCAGCCCTGAGTTATCAAAACAGTATATAAAGGTAGTAACGATATATTTTATGTACCTATTATCAGTAGATATGTAGAAGACAAGCGATATGAGCGTAATGAATCACTTGGAATCACTATTGTAACGCCAAATCTGGAATTTTCCTTTACCACGTGGTTTACGCTGAGTGTGTGAGAGAGAAATAGCAAATGCTTTTTGCCTGTGACTGAGCAAGACAGCGCAAACTGTAGAGATGGGCAACGTAAATGTACCGCTCAATTTATTTAAAGTATATGGATGTAAATTTAAAAAACAGCATTTTATATGGCCTTTTCAAAATAGTACTGAAAAATATGTAAATGTTTGATTGTTCTTTCTGCTATATATATGCGCCTCTGACTGCTGTGCCCTAGGCCATGGCCTAGATTGGCCTTATGGGAAATCCGACCCTGTGTGCCTCTTTGTTTTTTCTCTGAATCCATGTGTGTTTCTATTTTCCCTAGGTATGCCCTTCTCTCTTCCCTCCCCCCCCCCCCCACTGCGGCAGCATTGACAGGCTGAGATCCCCCCCACTCCCCTTAGCATGGGTCAGCTGCTCTCTCTTGCTGCTCTCCCCCTGTATTACCGGAGAAGCAGGAAGAAACATTCTGTCCCAAATTCCTCTCCCTTCTTTACCTCTACCCTTTCTGTGCCGTTAGGAAGCAACTAGAAGATTTCTCATGCTGGCTGAAGTCCTCCCCATAGCTGAACTCTCTCCTTCCCCTCCTCCCCCAAACCATTGCAGCAGTCTGGGCTAGCTAATCTCTCTCCTCCCCCCTCCCCCCAATCACCACAGCAGCAATGGCCGGCTGAGCTCCCCCCCCCCCCCCACACACACAGCATGGTCTGGCTGCTCTCTTGTGCCCCTCCCCCTGTAGCACCACTGTAGCACCTCTGTACCAAATTCCTCTCCCTTATTTGCCTCTACCCTTTATGGACCGGCTGGAGGCAACCAGGTGATATCTAGTGCTGGCTGAAGTCTTCCTTACAGCTGATCTCTCTCCTTCTTCCCCTCCTTCTTCCCCACCTCAACCACTGTGCCAGCATGGGCAGGCTGAGCTCTCTCCTTGCCCCCTCCCCCAGCCACCACTCAGCCTGAGCTGGCTGAGCTCTATCAGAGAGGTAAAATTGCTCAAAGGTGGCCTAGTGGAAGTGCCAGGGATATAACTGAGGGAAGGGGGAGGGGAAAGCAGGGAGAGCAAGGGTTGTTAATCTGGAAATGCCTGGCGGAAAAGCCATGTCTTTAGCATTTTCCTGAATTTAAGAGGGCATGGTTCCATGCGGAGGTTGCATGGTAGCGAGTTCCAGGAAGTTGGGCCAGCTATTGAGAGAGCATGGTCTCTTGTTACTGTGAGTCTGGCCTTCTTGAGGGGAGGGACTTGCAGGGTGCATTTGAGGTTTGTTCTGATGGGGTGATCGGATTGCATGAGTTTGAACGGTTCACTGAGCCAGGAGGAGTTATTTTTGTAGATAGATTTGTGTATGATGGTAAGAGTTTTGAAGAGGATGCGGGATGAGATAGGAAGCCAATGTAGCTCTTTGAGTATGGGGGTTATGTGGTTGGTTTTGGGTGCATTACTGAGAATCCTTGCAGTAGCATTTTGCAGCATCTGTAGAGGTTTGATGGTGGAGATGGGGAGGCCTAAGTATAGGGAGTTGCAATAGTCGAGTTTAGAAGATATAGTGGCTTGGATGACAGTTTTGAGGTCATGTGTGCGAAGGAGGGGTTTAAGCTTTTTTATGATATTGAGTTTGAAGAAACCTCCTTTTAGGACGGAGCTGACATGGTTTTTGAGGTTCAAGTGGGGGTCGATAAGGACACCAAGGTTTCGTACAGGGGGTTGTGAGGTGAGAGGTATGGCAGAGGAATCATTAGGGGAAATGAGCTTAAAGGTTTGTTGGTTGTGGATGAGGAGGAGCTCGGTTTTAGATGAGTTGAGGGCAAGTTGCAGGGAGGTGAGTAGGGAGTTAATGGATGAGAGACATTTTTCCCAGAAGTTGAGGGTTGTGGATAGGGACTCACGGAGTGGGATGATGATTTGGACATCATCTGCATAGATGTTGAATTTGAGGCCTAATTCAGATAGATGATGGCAGAGGGGTAGGAGGTAAATGTTGAAGAGGGTGGAGGAGAGGGAAGAGCCTTGGGGCACTCCTTGTGAAAGGGTGAGTTGGGTGGACTCGGACTTGCCTAGTTTGACAGAGAAGCGTCTGTTGGATAGGTAGGAGCTGAACCAGAGGAGGGAGAGGCCAGAGATGCCAATATCGGTTAAGCGTGCCATGAGAAGTTTGTGGCTTATCGTGTCAAAAGCCGCAGAGATGTCGAGGAAGGCAATGAGAAAGTTCTCAGGGATGGAAAGCAGAGGAGTTTTTCTTCTCATTATTCATTATAATTCTTGGATATTATTTGAGGCATCTGCTGTTTTGAAATATTTTATGGGCATTTGGAAAAGTTTTTTATATCAGTTTTTAATTATTGGCTATTTTGTCAGCTGTTTTGAAATATTTAGTCTTTTTATTAGTATCATTTTACTATTATGATTGATGTTTTATATTTCCTGATGTTATTGATTGATGTTTTATGAGGAATGGTGATGATTCTATTTTTCTGTTGTTCTACCACATATACTGTTACGCTTGGGCTCCGGTCAGGAGTCGTGAACTCCACCCAGCAGGGTGGCTCCAGGTGGAGAGAGACAGGAAGCTCGAAACAGAGTCAGGTACCAGGCTGGGTCAGGGCAGGCAGCAAGAATCAGAGACTGGGTTCAGGCTGGGTCAGGGCAGGCGGCAAGTGGCAGTGCCTAAGTACAGGCTGGGTCAGGGCAGGCGGCAAGTGGCAGTGTCAAGTACAGGCTGGGTCAGGGCAGGCGGCAAGTGGCAGTGTCAAGTACAGGCTGGGTCAGGGCAGGCGGCAGTCAGCAGTGTCTGGGTCCAGGCTGGGTCAGGGCAAGGCGGTCAGAAGGCCCGTAGGCCACACACACACACACACACGGAAGGCCCGTAGGCCACACACCAATAGCGGGGCAAGGCAGGTCAGAAGGCCCGTAGGCCACACACACACACACGGAAGGCCCGTAGGCCACACACCAATAGCGGGGCAAGGCAGGTCAGAAGGCCCGTAGGCCACACACACACACACGGAAGGCCCGTAGGCCACACACCAATAGCGGGGCAAGGCAGGTCAGAAGGCCCGTAGGCCACACACACACACACGGAGGGCCCGTAGGCCAGGTATGGAAATCAAGGAAGAAGGCCCAAAGGCCGCACACGGCAAGGCAAAGAAAGGAAAGGCCCGAAGGCCGCGCAAGGCAAGGCAAGGATAGGCCCGAAGGCCGCGCAAGGCAAGGCAAGGCAAGGATAGGCCCGAAGGCCACGCAAGGCAAGGCAAGGCAAGGATAGGCCCGAAGGCCGCGCAAGGCAAGGCAAGGCAAGGATAGGCCCGAAGGCCGCGCAAGGCAAGGCAAGGATAGGCCCGAAGGCCGCGCAAGGCAAGGCAAGGCAAGGATAGGCCCGAAGGCCACGCAAGGCAAGGCAAGGCAAGGATAGGCCCGAAGGCCACGCAAGGCAGGCTAGAGCAGGGAGCCCAGGTGAGCTCGATGCCGAAGCACCGAGGCAACTGTCAGGCAGGGTTAAGAGGGCACACCCAGAGCATAGAGTGGACATAGGAGATGGACTGGGCCTGTCAGGAAAGCCAGCACTAGAGGGACCCCTGGTGGTGAGGCGGTAGTACAGCAGCCACAGCCGTAACAGTACCCCCCCCTCAAGGCCTCCCCCTCCTCCTGGATCCCATCTGTGCAGGAGGCAATCAAGAACAACGGGAGGCCACTCCGGGGGTGATGCGGCAGGGTCAACTCCTTCCCGAGGAAATAAGGCAGTCCATAACCCCACCTGGGGTGACAAGGGGAACACAAACCCCACCTGGGGCAGAGAAATAGTCCGTAACCCTTCTTGAGGCGATAGTAGGACCGGTCCGGACCCTTCCAAGGTCGGCATCAAGACCGGTACAGACCCCTCCAGGGGCGGCAGCTGGGTCAGTACAGCAGGCTCGGATAGTTGAGTAACAAAGTCAGTTGGCAGGACCGGTTCGGACCCCTCCGGGGGCGTCAGCAGGACCGGTATGGACCCCTCCAGGGGTGGCAGCAGGGCCAGTTCAGACCCCTCCAAGGGCGGCAGCAGGACCGGTATGGACCCCTCCAAGGGCGGCAGCAGGACCGGTATGGACCCCTCCAGGGGTGGCAGCAGGACCGGTTCAGACCCCTCCAAGGGCGGCAGCAGGACCGGTATGGACCCCTCCAAGGGCGGCAGCAGGACCGGTATGGACCCCTCCAGGGGTGGCAGCAGGACCGGTTCAGACCCCTCCAAGGGCGGCAGCAGGACCGGTATGGACCCCTCCAGGGGTGGCAGCAGGACCAGTTCAGCAGACTCCGATGGCTGACTCAGGAAGTCTGTCAGTAGGACCGGTTCGGACCCCTCCGAGGACGGCAGCAGGGCCGGTTCGGACCCCTCCGAGGACGGCAGCAGGGCCGGTTCAGCAGGCTCAGTTAGAAAGTCTGTTAGTGGTACCGGTTTGAACCCCTCCGGGGGTGGCAACAGGACCGGTTTAGCAGGCTCTTCTCGGGGTAGTGCAGCAGGCTCGGACCCCTCTTGGGGCGATGAAGCAGGTTCGGACCCCTCTCGGGGCGTTGTAGCAGGCTCGGACCCCTCTCGGGGCGATGAGGCAGGCTCGGACCCCTCTCGGGGCGTTGTAGCAGGTTCGGACCCCTCTCGGGGCGGTGAAGCAGGCTCAAACGCTTCTCCGGGCGTTGTAGCAGGTTCAGATGGCAGAGTAGCATGGTTAGAGGTAGTGTGCATGGAAGACACAGATGGTACTGCCGTGGGCTTGATACCTCGAGCCAAAGTCTGATGCTCCTGATTTTGTTTCTGGAGGAGCAGTTTAGAGAAGGCACAGGCAGTTCTAGGACGTCTAGGGAAGGTGCTCGTTAGTGTCCACTTGGCAGCTGTGGGAAGTTGAGCCCTGCTAGAGTTAATCAGCTCTCTCCGTTGTAGAGAAACTTGTTCCCGAGGCTCTAGCACTGGTCTCACAGAAGCCTTCTTGGCCAGGTAAGTCCTGGGTTTTTCTACCCACAAACTGCCAGCAAAAATGTCTGTTTTAGTTGAGCCAGAAACAGAAAACTGGTTAGGAGAGCTGATAGCTTTTTCTAATGGCACAGCTGGTCCTTGAGCAGAACAACAGGGGCAGGGTTTGCCTGGTGGTAACAAACACGGAAGACAGGAGCATTTCCACCACCCTGGTTTAGGAGCCAGACAGTTCAAACATTCCTGATAGACAGAGACATTTTTCTTGTTGCAATTATTGCATGACCAGTGTTTCTGACCAACAAGTTCACAGGCTAGACAGTTCTGATAGCTTGGATAATTCAAAGTTTGACAGGAATTGCAGGTATAAAACTTTAAAGAAGGAGGCATCTTGAATTAGTGAAAAGTTGACTCACCGGCAGGACACAGACCTATCTCTTCCCCTGGAAAATGTGATGGCTTCGGCATACTGTTACGCTTGGGCTCCGGTCAGGAGTCGTGAACTCCACCCAGCAGGGTGGCTCCAGGTGGAGAGAGACAGGAAGCTCGAAACAGAGTCAGGTACCAGGCTGGGTCAGGGCAGGCAGCAAGAATCAGAGACTGGGTTCAGGCTGGGTCAGGGCAGGCGGCAAGTGGCAGTGCCTAAGTACAGGCTGGGTCAGGGCAGGCGGCAAGTGGCAGTGTCAAGTACAGGCTGGGTCAGGGCAGGCGGCAAGTGGCAGTGTCAAGTACAGGCTGGGTCAGGGCAGGCGGCAGTCAGCAGTGTCTGGGTCCAGGCTGGGTCAGGGCAAGGCGGGTCAGAAGGCCCGTAGGCCACACACACACACACACACGGAAGGCCCGTAGGCCACACACCAATAGCGGGGCAAGGCAGGTCAGAAGGCCCGTAGGCCACACACACACACACGGAAGGCCCGTAGGCCACACACCAATAGCGGGGCAAGGCAGGTCAGAAGGCCCGTAGGCCACACACACACACACGGAAGGCCCGTAGGCCACACACCAATAGCGGGGCAAGGCAGGTCAGAAGGCCCGTAGGCCACACACACACACACGGAGGGCCCGTAGGCCAGGTATGGAAATCAAGGAAGAAGGCCCAAAGGCCGCACATGGCAAGGCAAAGAAAGGAAAGGCCCGAAGGCCGCGCAAGGCAAGGATAGGCCCGAAGGCCGCGCAAGGCAAGGCAAGGCAAGGATAGGCCCGAAGGCCACGCAAGGCAAGGCAAGGCAAGGATAGGCCCGAAGGCCGCGCAAGGCAAGGCAAGGCAAGGATAGGCCCGAAGGCCGCGCAAGGCAAGGCAAGGATAGGCCCGAAGGCCGCGCAAGGCAAGGCAAGGCAAGGATAGGCCCGAAGGCCACGCAAGGCAAGGCAAGGCAAGGATAGGCCCGAAGGCCGCGCAAGGCAAGGCAAGGCAAGGATAGGCCCGAAGGCCACGCAAGGCAGGATAGAGCAGGGAGCCCAGGTGAGCTCGATGCCGAAGCACCGAGGCAACTGTCAGGCAGGGTTAAGAGGGCACACCCAGAGCATAGAGTGGACATAGGAGATGGACTGGGCCTGTCAGGAAAGCCAGCACTAGAGGGACCCCTGGTGGTGAGGCGGTAGTACAGCAGCCACAGCCGTAACATATACAGTATGTCTTGTTTCAGTTTTCAGTTCAGTTTTTGTCTGTACTGTTTCTGTTTGTACTTTATGGTCTCTTTATTCTGTATTTGATGAGGGTGTGTCTGTGTTCTGTATGTGTGATAGAGATGAGTTATTTTACTAGTATGTATGTAGTTTCTCTATAGGGATCTAACTATAGCAGCCTGGCTTATTCTGTTTCCTACTAGAAGGTGTATTGGTACTTCAGGGTCTGGTGTAATATTTGCAGTGTTGTCTTTTCATAGATAATGTTGTTAATATTTGAGTGCTGGTGGTTAGTGCTGTTTTGGTATGGGAGATTTACTATATGGTAATTGTAATTCTGTTTACTCATAGCTTTCTGAAGGCCATGTCCACATCCAACATGCATTACTATAGGTCTAGAGACCTTCATTTTCAGGTTTTATTATTATTCCCAGGAATTTATCCATATTTATTACAAAAACAAATATAATATTTAGCCACATAAATGATGAGTCATTTTTTCCCCATTTTTGTTCTTGTGGTAATAAATACTGATTATTTCATAGAAAAAATGAAATAAAAATTGAAAATGAAGGTCCTGTTGCGAGCGGAATAGTGGACGGGCCGGCCTTGTGGAGAGGGATGGTAAGCACTCCGCGGTGAAGAGGTAGGCTGGGAGGCGGTGCCAGGCAGAGCGCAGGGTAGGAGACTTCGCCCTGGAAGCCCGAGGACTCCCAGAAGGAGCCCGTGAGGTCCCGAGCCACTGGGACTTAGGAGACCTAGGACGCTGAAGAGACGGCTTCGCCCTGGAAGCCCGAGGACCCCCTGGGAGGAGCCCGTGAGGTCCCGAGCCACTGGGACTTAGGAGACCTAGGCTGAAGACGGAGCTGGAGACTGACCAGGATCAAGGCAGGCGGCAAAAGAGAAGCGTCAGGGACAGACCGGAGTCAGGAACCAGAAGAACAAGCAAAGATCCAGGAGCTGGAGCAGGAGTCGAAGATACGGAACTGGAACCAAGGATTCCTGGAACAGGACTCAACACGAGCTGGAAGCGACAGGAGCAGAGCACAGCAATGAGCACCAAGCAGGAACCTCGTTGTAAGGCAATTTGCTACAGTCAGACGCCGGGTTTAAATACCCACCGGCGTCTGACGTCATTCCAAGGGGCGGCCTACGGCTCGGCGGGAAAAGCCCTTTAAATTCCTCCTCCTTGCGCGCGCGCGCACCTAGGAGGGGAGGGACCACGTTCAGAGACTCGGCGGCATCTCTCTCGTGGAGACGCCGCCGCGATCAGGCCGAGTAGTCCCCGAACAGCCGCGACTCTCGCAGGGATGGAAGCCCGACCCCCGGACCTCACGGACTGAACCCCGGCAGAGCAGGTAAGGCCTCGGTCGCAGGACTCACGACTGAGACCGCAACAGGTCCCTACATAGGCCTAATGCCATATAGGTTCTAAGTGTCTTTTTTAACTTTTTCTTTTTAGGGTTAGATTTTATAACATACACACGCACATTGACGCGCCGATTTTATAATGTTATAAAATCGGATGGCCGTGCACACATGCGTGCCAGGGGGGTGAATTTATGCGGTCTACGAGGCGACGCTATCAGGCCTTCCCCAGTTCCTTTGCAGTCCACTCCAATTAAGGAGAGGACTAGGAGGGAACTTCCCTAAACCCCTGTCTTACCTTCCTTCCCCTTCTCCTCTCCTCCCCACCCCTTAAACCTAACCTTTGGCCTGAATATTTTTATATTATTACTTGCTGCTTCTTGGGAGCAGAAGTAATGTATGCTTCCCCAGGACAGCAGCTAATGGCCGCTATCTTGGCAGGTCTCGTCCTGCTCTGCCCCTTCCCACCCCTTTCCGCCCCCTGCCTGCCCCTTTGACGAGTGCTGGCACTTGTGTGCGTACCGGGGTTTATGTGCATTGCTGGGCCCTTGTGAAAATTCGGGCGGCACACACAAGGCCCAGTCATGCATGTAAAGCCCAGATTTACTTGCGCAGGCCTTTTAATATCTGGCCTGTAATTTTCTGTTTCTATTTCTTTGGTGTTGCATGGGATGTGGAGTCTGGCTTCTTGGGATTCCAGTTCAGTTTTGTCTGCACATTTCTAATTTGTGGTCACTTATTCTGTATTTGTTGAGGGTCTGTGATTGACATCATGACTTAAAAGCACAAACTCTTTATTGTTTAACAGGGGATGAGTAGGTTTTTAGTTGTATGGGTTGGGCAGTTTATTATTTGATGTACTATTTATGCTGCTTAATGTATTGATGGATGAGTTGTTATACCTTGCTTCAAACGTGAGGAATAGAGTAACACATTTTTTAATGTATATAAGGAAGAGATTATTAATCAGTTGGTTTTAGAGGTTAATGCTCAGTTCTAATTAGAGGTTAAGGACTGCATCCATACAAACTGAAGGATCAACATGTTTGGAAACAAAGTCATACTTATAGATTATAATAAAAAAAATAAGAATAGTGTTTTTTTGAAGACATTAAGCCAGGGTGTCCAGTTGCCTAAGTATTGTTGCACTGCCATGCAGAAGATTCTTGGTTTGATCTTGGGGTTCAGATCTTCTGCTTCTTGGGTTGGCCGAGGACCGGGGATTGTTTACAGAGCCCCCAGGGAAGAAGGAGCCATGATCATTGCCTAGGGGTTGGATTGGGGGCCCAGGATTGCAGGGATCTGAAGGGAGGCTTGGTGTGGGCTCCCAGTTTAGGACTACCACCACAACTGACTTGATAAATATAAGCTGGAAGGGGGATATAAATAAAGGGGGAAAATCCCTGGTAGTTGTGAACAAAGGCTCATGGCTCCAAGATCCCCTTACTGGTTGTGACTCAGCTGGAAGCCCAAAGGAGCAGGATGAAATTGCTAAGTCAAAATAAAAATTAAAGCCCTATACATTTAACAGAGTCTCCCAGCTCATGGTGTTGTATGTTATGTTCATGGAGAGGGCACACTTTACTTCACTTGGCCATAGGTGGCCAACTGGCTATGGCTCTGTTTAGAAGTTGCAAGAAATGGCTCAGAACTGGGGCTTTTTCTTTTTCTCTAAGTTTCCTTCATAGAAAAGATAGAGGATAGGCACTATCCAGCTCTCCATGATTTTCCAAAGAAGGAAAAATCAAAATGACATTTTCCCATCCATAGGAAATAGTGGTAGAGCTGCTCAGCCAAAAATGGGGCCTGCTCTGCATTGGAATATATATATATAATATACAGTATATATATCTTTAAGCTAGAAGTCCCTTGGGGAGTAAATAAAGTTGCATATTTTGGTGAATGAATAGCCATTTGTGGGCCGACCCAGAGGTGAAGCAAAGCTTGATAACGGAGAGTGTAGGCTGACTTCACTGACTGCATGCCATGAATGTCTTTTTTTAAGGCCTTTTGCAGAGTTGCCAAGTTACTCAGTTCCAGGAGGGAGACTTTGAGGCCAGTCCTGGTTTTGAAAATAATATCCTAAATCACTGTGATATTTGTTGTTCCTAATTCTACCTGATCAAAATCGGTACTGCGGATCCATAATGGCATCAGGATAGGGTTGCCAGATATCAAGGAATGATTTAAATTTCCATCCTGGAACTGGGTAAGTTGGCAGCTCTACTTTCTGACATAATTTCTCAGGGTTTCTAAAACATTGAGGGTAGGGGTAGGACAGTTATAACAGGCCCCTCTGCCATACCTTGGGAAGGGGTGAGTTCATTTATAACAATCCTTTAGGCAGCTTCCCCCTGATGGGGTAGGGATCAGGAATATTATAACAGCCCCTTGGGCAATCACCGTACCTCCTCTGAAACTGTGTCACAAGAAGTGCAACATGCTCAAGATTTTTTTAATTAATGCTAACTTTTTTAATAATAATTTTTATTTATATTCCGCCTTTTGTGACACTTCAAGTACTGATTTACATTTTAATGAATAAATTGTACCCCTCAAATGATGGGCATTGAGACTAGTTACATAATATAATTAAGCAGTAATTAATATGGCGTATAGTTTTACTGCAACTTAAATACAGTGGTTCTACTTAATTCTTAAATACATTTACAGGGAATAGTTTTGAAGATCAAAAGGCAGCAATAAGTTTTGGCGGAATGGTTTTGTTGATTTGTTTAGCTGCTTATAGTAAGAGTATAAAGCATAAGTATCAACTAGTGATGAGGTTAGAAAGAATGATGGGGAAATGAATAAAACAGGCAAATATAATAAACATACATGTGTTTTCCATTATTTTTTTTTTGCCTGGTATTAGCAAAATACAGTATCATATTATAGGCAGCAATGTGATGATTTACATTCTTAATAAGAAAAGAATGGTTCAGCACTAGCCATGAAAAATCAGAAAATCGTCATTGGTGTGGTTTCGCCTTGGGTGGTACGTATTTTCTTCAATATGTGTTGAAATGATTTTCCCTAATATTCATGTTAATTAATGTCCTTACGTGACCCACTGATTCATAACTGTGAACTGAGTGAGTTTGTATTATTTGTACATTACTGGGGATCTCTGGAATGGTCAGACCAACACCAGAAACCCCTCAGGTTCAAGACATGACACAGGATTCAAATAAATCAGATCCTGGTGTCCCAAGTCAGACTCTGAGGTCTTACATCTATATAGTGGCAGCATGTCCCGCCTACTATTCCATGGTATGGTGTGCACTGACACAAGGATGAGCAAGGGCTGGTGACTCATGGACCTGTGAGAGCTTCCAGATGGTGTAACTATGCATGGATTTGTTAGTAGGCACACTAAGCCTGTACCTAGGGTGGCAAAAATGGGGGGGGGGGGGGGGGCGGGCAGCAGGCTGGCTGAAGATTTGCTGCCTTTCAGCAGAGAACAGCTCTTTGCTTCCTACTCCAGCTCCTCCCCTCCCAGGCAGTGTGTAGGGAACAGGCGAGGAGGGGGAGTCACCCTGCAGCAGACAAAGCAAAAAAGAGATCATTTTAGGGAGATTAGGAGGGGCAGAGTAGAGATAATTGGAGGATGGGAAGAAAGACTGGGGGATGAGAGGAGGATCAGCTGCTATGTATGTCTCCGTGAGAGAGAGAGAGAGAGGGGAACAAATGTAGTGGACAGTGTTCATGTGTGTGAGAGCAAAGGGATTGGTGCCAATTGTATGTGTATGTGTCATATTGGGTGGGGTGCTAGAGAGAAGAAGAAAGAAGGAGCAGGATCAGAGCCGGACCAGACTTCCCTCCTCTCTTCCACCCACTGCAATTCAAATCCCCCCTCTTTTGATCTTGGATTCTACCCCCCAAATCCTGGAAGCTCCCTTCCTACCTCTCCTTTCTTCCCAGATCCTGGAACTCACTTCCCAACTGTTCCTATTCCCTCCTCCTCTTCCTCAATCCGAGAACCTACCTCTCTTCCCTCTTCTCCATCCCAGTTTCCTAATCTTCCAAATCTTTAGTCTTCTTTCCTTTTCGTACTCCTCCTCCTTTCTCCTCACCCCATTCCTAGGGTTGCCAACTGTACAGGTTTTCTCCGGACGGTACAGATATTAAAGGGAGTTGCCAGGAAGAGGGCTAAAATGTCTGGAAAATGTCTGTATTTTGGCCATCCAGGACCAGCTACAGTTCCCTCCAGTATATCCTGTATCATACTCTCCATCTCATTTTTCAGCGGACCTCTGCACCTCCAGCCCAGCACTGCAGTGTCGCAACTAAATGCTTCCCCAGCCACACAATCTCTATTGCAGTATACAGGTCAAACGTCAGCTGTTTGAACTGGGCAGGGCTCCATAGCCGACATGGTTCAATTAGTTGACCTTTGAACTGAGCCCACAAGAGAATCCAGAGTGTGATAGCACAAAGCAGAGGTTGGGCCTTCCAGGCCAAAGAGAGAAGGCAGCAAAGTGGTGGCTGGGCCCTCCCGGCTGAAGACAAGAATATAAGAAGGGGGGGCCAAGGCTCTCCCCCCAGAAGAGAGAAGCTGAAGCAGTGGGGGCTGGGCCCTCTCGATTGAAGAGGAGGCAGAGCATCAGCAGTGATAAGCCTGCACAGCCAAAGAGAGAAGTGGTTTCAACCATACAAACAGAGGAAAGAAGGTGTCCCATTGCCACATGGGCCGACGGAGGAAGCTGCAGCTACTCTGCTTGCAGGCTGTGGAGGAAGATAATGAGTGAGTGTATGTGGAGGAGGAGAAAGCATAAATGTCTTGGGGGAGGGGGAGAGAGAGCATAGATATGTATATGTAAGGGGGAAGATAGTATATTTAAGTATGTGTATAGAGTGGGAGAGAGAGAGTGCATGTGTGTTTATGGGGTTGTAAAGAGAGAGAGTGCATGTGTGTGTGTGTGTGTGTGTGTGTGTGTGTATGGCTAGGAGAAAGAGAGAATATATGTATGTGTGTGTATGGGATGGGTGAAAAAGTGTGTGTATATATGGGGTGGGAGAGAGAAACTTGTGTGTGTATGTATTTGGGGTGGGGGGGAGAGAGAGAGTGCATGTATGTGTGTCTATGGAGTGGAAGAAGGGAGCACAGGTGTGTGTGTATGGGGTGGGAGAAAAAGCACATTTGTATGTGTGTGTGTGTGTGTGTAATGGGAGAGATCTAGCCCATGTGTATGTATGGGGTGCGGAAAAAGGAGTGCATGTCTGTGAGTGTGTGTGTGTGTGTGTGTGTATGGAGTAGGAGAAGAAGAATGCATGCGTGTGTATGGGGTAGAGAGAGAAAGCTCGTGTGTGTGTATGCTATGAGAGAGAGAGCACATGTGTATGAGCATATATGGGTTGGGAGAGAGAGAGAGAGAGTGCATTTATATATGTGTGTGTGTGTATGGCGTGGGAGAGAGCTAGCCCATGTGTGTGTATGGGATGGGCAATAGAGCAGGATTAAGGTTGAGGAGGTGGTAAAAGAAGGGTACTTGGATGGAGGTAAAAGACAAAAGAAATGGGGCAGGAGGCAGGGAAGGACATGAAAAACATAGGAGGTGAGAATGCTTTTGAGAGGATAAGAGGCAAAGGAAATAGGAACTAGGAGATGGAATAGAAGATTGGGAAAGAATGAGAAAGCAGAGAGATAGGCAGGAAGTGATCTTGCTCCTATAGAAGGTGATAGGAATAGGAATGGAAAGCTGGTGAGAAGGAAACAGTTGAAAAGAGATTGAAGAATGAAAGCTGAGAAAAAGTAAGGAGTGAAATCTAGCTATGAGTGACTATAAACAGAGGAAAGGAGATGAACATGAAAGATCAATCTCTGAAACAAATGTAGAGCAGGATGTGAAAAATACAGGCTAAGAGAGAAAAATTTAAAAATATAACGACAAGAGAGAAGCAGAAAAAAAGAGACTTGGATTAACACAATTTGAAAAATAAGATCTCTAGACAACAAAGGTAAAAGAAAGCATTTCTTATTTATATATAATTTGTTGATTGGAATATGTCTGTTTTAGAAATATACATCTCATTCTTTTATTCTGATCAGCAGAGGAGGAAATACATTTCTGTTTTGAGTTCTCCAGTGTTGCACTGCATGTGTAGTCTGCCTTCTCAGGATTTCAAGTTCAGTTTTTATTTCAATATTTCAAATTTCTGGTCACTTAGCCTGTATTTAGTGAGGGTCTGTCTGGTTTCTGCATGTGTGTTTGGGGTGAGGTATACTGATAGTAAATAGGTTTTGTTTAGGGATTAATTGCAATCTGCGTTCTTCTCTTTTCCTAGTAGGAGATATATTGCTGCTCTAGGGCTCATTGCAGTATTTGCAGTGCCACCTTTTCATTTGTAGAGTTATTGCTGTTTGTATTATGGGTGTTAGTGGTGTTTGGGGATGGCAGGTTTGCAACATAGGTGCAGAGTATGCTTTTTGTAGGGTTCATAGAGGCCTGATACAGGATGGAGTTTGTGTAATTTTTACTGAAATGATGCCACATTTTAAATATTCTTTTTCATATGGTGAATAACAAAGGGAATCATACTCTTCCTGCTCTACACACTTTTGGGGTGTTTCTATGGATACAGAACATTTATTTGCAGAACTGGAGGTGCAGGTTTTCTATAGGGGTTCTATTCTATTCTGTATAGGTTGGGGGTTAATGATAGATCACTCTCATATAAAAGGCTTGATTGAATGTTATTGAATAATTGGTCTTAATCTGCTGTCTTTTATTATGGTATTAATGGTGGCAATAACAGTCTTGTATGAATGTGGAAGTACATTGTCAGCAAAAATTTTACTTGCCACCTCTACGTATTTGGAATTTTCATAGCTGAGAGTTGGAAACCCTACCCATTCCTGATCCTTCTCCCTTGCTCTTCCCATCTCTGACATTTTCTCCCTGTACTGATATTTGAGATTACTATTTTTCACCAATTAATATAAAATAAATTGTACTAATACATATAGGGGCATATTTTCAAAGGGTTACGCGTGTAAGATACGTGCGTAATCCCCAAAATGCTGCCCCTTCCACACCCTGGGCACCAAGCCTATCTTGAATAGACTCAGCGGTGTGCGCAAGCCCCGGGATGCGCGTAAGTCCCAGGGCTTTCCTGGGGGGCATGTCGGGGGCGTGTCGTGGCAGCGCGTCATCGGGGGGTGTTCTGGGGGTGGGGGCCACGGGCGTGGTTCCAGTCCAGGGGCATTCCGGGGGCGTGGCGACGGCCTCCGGATCAGCCCCCGGACCATAACATGGCGCACCGGCAGCCGGCTGGTGCACGCAAGTTATGCCTGCCTCGGGCAGGCGTAACTTGTAAAATAAATGTAGGGGGGGGAATTAGTTAGGGCTGGGGGGTGGGTTAGATAGGGGAAGGTGTGGGGGGGGCTGGAAGGAAAGTTCCCACCGAGGCCGCTCCGATTTTGCGCGCGCCGACCCTGTATTTTATAACATGCGCGTGGCAGCGCGCGCATGTTATAAAATCGGGAGTAGATTTGTTCGTGCTGGGTTGCACCTTTTAAAATCTACCCCAGAGTGTAAAACGAATCTAGTTTTATAATATATATATAAAAGATAGAAATGTTTTTGTTTCAGAATTTTTAAAAATTTCCCACAGAATATACCTCAAGAAGCCACAGGAAACTAGGGGACTGTATCTTAGAGACCTTCTGCTCAACCTTGGATGGGGGTGAGGGGGGGAAAGGGGGTGACAGGGGGCTATGTGGCAGCAGTGCCTAGGGACCCCAAAATCCTAAATCCATCTCTGGGTGTAACCAGCATGCAGGTACCAGTGTTAACAGTGTATTGTCACTGGCACATGCGCCGTCAGTATGCTGCTTGGGCTAGTGTCTGCTTGCTGGTCACACCTGCACCATGGTATGACCAGCAAGCAGATACTAGCACGGCAGACTTGGCTGCAATCTTGCACTCCTGGTGCAATCTTGCACTCCTGGTCTGCCAGTGTCTTTTTGCTTGCTCGCTTGACTTGCAATACATGCTGTTGAGGCTTAGAGACAAGAGTATGGAGACTGAGACAAGAATATGGAGAGAAAGAAAAGAAAAATGAGCCATTTTAAAGGATAGTGAACAGAATTAAAAAAAATAAATAAAACTAATATCAAGTTTTCAAAAAAACACTATTCTGATCCAAATGAAACCATCATGAAAGAATAGAAAAGGGAAAGACAAGATGCATTTCAATGGCTGAAAAGAGCCCGATCTAAGTAGCTCAAACAGAAAATAAACCTTGAGCTATATAAGGGTAGAAAAAAAGCCAAAAAGAGAGACAGAAAGAATGAGGACAAGGTTATTTTTCAAGCCTGAAGAAAGTCAGAAATCAGTGGTCTGAGAGAAAAATAAAACAAACAAAGGGACCTATTTATTTACTATAGTGTTAAAAACATGCATTAACACACATTAGTTAGGCTGTTTAACACAGTGTTCAGCAATAATTATACAATACATTACCAGCAGCAGGAAGGCATCTGTGACTGCTGGGAGTGCAGGAGGCTTCTGACATTCCTCCTGGCCATGAAGACCTCCACCCCTCAGGATTGGTAAGATCTAGGTGCAGAGCAGTGGTCTGTTAGGAGGGAGGGCCTCTGGGGAACAGGTGCCAATCTGTTGGAGGAAAAGCCTAGGAAAAAGGATACCATGAAAGGTGGTGGGGGGGGGGGGGGGGGGGGGTAGGAAGAATGCTATGCTGTGAGGGGTGGGGGAAGGGAGAGGGAGGAGTTTCCTGTGATGCATGGGAGAGCTGATGCTGCCTGGGGAAAGTTAGGAGGGCACCCCTTTCTGTTGCTGGTGTTCTGCAGCTGAAATTGATAGGGCTGTAACAATCTACAGTGGACCCAGGAAAATTGTAACACTGGTCTGAGATAGGTGTTGAATTCTGACCCTTTACCAAGCCCATGGTGGAAAATAGTGGGTATGAAGAGCATGATGCCACAATATTTCCCATGGGCATGGTGAAAACTACTTTGCATATGATGTCTCTTATTTATAGGCAAAGCTACAATAACTTTAGCATGACTTTATTAATGCCACGAGGGAGCATTTTATTGCATGTAAGCATTTATTGCAGCATTGCATGCTATTTTTAGGGTATGCAATATGGCCACAGCATGCACACTAAAGTTTATTCCATCAGCCCTTAATGATTCTAAAATTGCAGTTCTACAAGTGGTATTGATCCTGAAGCAAACTGAATTATTTCCAGGTTGCAATACCTTCTATTGAACTAAAGTAAGGATTAGCCATTATACAAAGCTTTAGAGACCACCCAGATCCTGTCTTCAGAAGTCAGATGTTTTTATAAGTAAGTCTATTGAAGTTTTACTGCACGTATGCTATTCAGTAACACATCAGAAAAAAATCAAGTGAAATAGAGATTAAAATGACTCCACATTAATTTAACATGCAATTATCAGAAGATTGATTTTCAAATATTACTTAGCCGGATAATTGGGACTTATATGGCTAAGTGGTTGCCGCTGAATATCCAGCTACCTTCAGTGGTCCCTCATACACTCATTCAATCCATTTGGAGACAATGAGTTCAATTTAAAAATGCACATTTACTGATCTGCATTTTGCCTTATACTACCCATACAAGGGAAATAGAATTATTCATAGTCATTGGGATGTTGTTTCTCTGCACCCTGCATTGTCAGAACAACCTATTTTTGCATTCTCCCATTACAAAAATCTCAGGGACATGTTAGTTCATTCATCGCTGTGTAATAATACATTGGTTGAAATATTAGAGGACCATTTTAGTTGAGGCTCTTGTGAATTTTGCTCTTTAACAATGACTGGTATGGAATTAAGTGTGACATCCTCTAACATCATTATAATGAGAATGCTTATCACAAATTGTTTGCTAATATCATTTATTTGATCATGTGTCCCTGTAATTTGATTTACATTGGCCAGACAACAAGAATGATGAAGAAAAGACTAAACACAAAAATTGCCTTAATACCGACAAGATTTCAGTGCTGATGGTCTCTCATTTTTCAGAGGCGCATCAATCTTTCCAACAGATTAAGTGGACTATAATTGGTTTTATACAAGCAAAGGAGAGAGGTGATTGCCACAAACTTAAGTTCAAGGGAACAAATGTGGATTTTTAAATTGAACTCGGTGTCTCCAAATGCATTGAATGAGTCTATCAAGTGGTTTGATGCGGGGTGAATTTTGTTTGTGCTTTCAGTCTGTTTTATTTTGAACAGACTGCTTAACTATGCTACCATTTTGAAAATCTAAGGCATTCATTTTGATTGGTGCTTTATCATGTCAATCAGGTGTTGAAAAGTAATTGTATCTGTTTCCGTGTCAGAAAGAAGGATCATTTTCATGATGGCAGCGAGTCCCGCTGATGCAGAGAACTAAATTAAAGAGCACTCTGGAAACGCTATTCAGCATCGGCTGACCAGTCTGATATACTTTTGCCGCATGGAACAACAAAATAAATCAATGTTTCATTTCAAGTGAAAGGACGTTTTCAAGAGCCTGTTTTTATTTACAAAGAAAAAGTTTAAAATGTATAATTGTGTTTAGAACAGAGATGTGTGATGAAAGTGTTTTCCCACAGCACCCAGGCTGTTGAGGTGCAAAAGTATAATATCTGTTATTTTACTAGAAGTTCCTTTTGAGTTGTTTGTTTTTGGATTTTGACATGATTTACAACTCATTTTTTGTGTGTATTTATTAGTTGCATTATGGATTTTTCCTCCAGGAACTTGTCTAAACCCATTTTAAACTCAGCTACACTATTAAGGGCAGATTTTTAAAGCCCTGCGTGTGTAAATCCCGGCCTTTAAGCGCGCAGCTGGGCCTTATGAGTGCCGGGCGAATCCTCCAAGAGGCCCAGTCACGTGCGTAAACGCCAGGACTCACTCAAGTGCTGGGCATCTTGTAAGGGGCGGGCCGGAGGGCGTGTTTTGGGCGGGCAGGGACAGCGCCATTGTTCTCTGTCCTGGAGGCTCACATGCCGGCCGGCTGCCGGCGCACGCAAGTTACTTCAGGTCGGGTCCTGTAGTAACTTGAAAAATAAAAGGTAAAAAATTTTACAAATTATTTTAGAGGCTGGGGAGGAGAAGGGAAGGGAGGTTACGGTAGGAGGTAAGAAAGTTCCCTCCCAGTCCACTCCTAAATTGGAGCGGACTGGGAGGGAACTGGGGAAGCCTGACGCATCGCCTCGCGAATTTCGACCCCCCTTTGCTTGCGCCGACTGGGATTTTATAACATGTGCACACCAGCGCGCGGATGTTATAAAATTACACGTCCATGTGGGTGCGCCGGGTAGCATGTGCACATGGACCCGCGCGTGTATCTTTTTAAAATCTACCCCATAATTTTCACCACATCCTCTGGCAACGAATTCCAGAGCTTAATTATGAGTTAAGTAGAAACATATTTTCTCTTATTAGCTTTAAATATATCACCTAGTAGCTTCATTGTATGTCCCCTAGTTTTTGTACTTTTTGAAAGAGTAAACAACCGATTAACTTTTACTTGTTTCATTCCACTCATTATTTTATAGGGGAATCATTCCATCCCCTTTATCAGTTTGGTTGCCCTTCTCTGTACTTTTTCTAATTCTGCTATATTGTTTTTGAGATGTGGTGACCAGAGCTGCATACATTATTGAAGATGAGCTTGCACTATGGAATGATACAGAGGTATTTTCTATTTTATTCTCCATTCCTTTCCTAGTAATTCCTAGCATTCTATTTGCTTTCTTGGCTGCTGCTGCACACTGAGCAGACTTCTAAATATTATCAATGATGATGATGCCTAGATCTTTTTTCTGAATGGTGACTTCTAGTGTGGAACCTTGCATTGTATAGCTATAAATTGGGTTACTCTCCCTTAATTGCATCACTTTGCACTTGTCCACATTACATTTCATTTTCCATTTGCATGCCCAGTCTTCCAGTTTTTCAAGGTTCATTTGTAATTTGTCACAATCCTCTTGTGATTTAAACATTTTGAATAATTTTCTATCATTGGCAAATTTGATCACCTCACTTGTTTCGTTTATAAATATATTAAAATATATTAAAAAGCACTGATCTGATGTTTCCTGGATCACCCCTTGATCCTTTTTTAAAAATTGGTGTTAAATTGGTAACTTTCTAGTCTTTAGACAACATAGATAACTACTAATAGCAGGTCCACAATTTTGTTTTTTAGTTTTTTTCAGCACTCTGGAATATATACCATCTGGTTCAGGTGATTTGTTACTCTTTGTGCACATTTTGTGAAGCACCAACATTTTTGGCAGTGAATAAGAAAGCCTCCATATATCATATGTAATTTGCAAACAAAGCTATCATAGAGACTGACTTTTCAAACTCTCCCTTCTGAATAACATCATTTGTCTCCATTGGTTAATTCAAACTATTCTGCTGCATTCACTCATTATCTATGCTGGCATAAAAAATAATTGCTGGAGCACTGATGATACACTATGGGGTTAGTTGTTTGAAAAGCAAAAACAGGGATGATTGGCTGAGATGGTTTGTATAGTCTATAAGCTATTGGCTGAGTATGGTCTCTTATTGATGTTTTTGTCTATGACTGAGAACCTGCACAATATGTGGGTTAACACCCTGCCACATGACCTTATTAGAGATCAGAAAACCATTTAGATCATGGCCAAACTGGAACGATTAAGTCTCCCATTTAAAAAAAGAAATTACTGATTACTGACAGAAGACAAATTTATAGAAAGAAACCATAGGATCAAACTTGGAGTCACTGATAATATTGATGAAAGTTAAGTTGTTGAAACACTAGAGACATTAAGGAATGTGTGAGCTGATGCGTACTCTATTTACAGACTTGAGGGTAATAGACTTCCATCCACAATGTGACTAAGAACAAACCAAAAATGGCACTGTCACTGAAGATAAAAAAATACTTTGTTCAGATCCAAAAATTAAAACAAAAAATAAAATGTCTTGGCCAACTGATGCCAGGACACTCAGCTTCCTAAGTAACATCATGGATATTCAATGCAAATTTTAACCACTACTTTTTAAACAATAGGTTAGCCTGAGCAACACTGGTCCTTGAAGGTCCCTAACTGATTTGGTTTTCATAACAATCCTAATGAAAACACATGAAGGTGATTTCCATGTACACTGTCTCCAATGTATGCAAATCAATATCTTGCATATTTATGAGGGATATCATGATTGTATTATCATTAATCAGATGTGTCTCCAGGGTTAGGTGTTTTGGGTTGTTCCTGCTTGAGCAGAAGAAGAATGGGGGAGGTGGGGGTTGGGAGCCATTATAAAATTATGTTTTCCAGTTTAAGATGGAGGCTTCAGATTTAGCTTTCCTGATCTTCTGGCAATGACCTCACCTAAATGACCTTCAGGATGTATTTTAATTATCTATCAACCACCTGTTGTTAATTGTGAAAGACTGGAGCTCTTGTGTGAGCTTATTTCATCCACAGTATTGCATTTCTCTCACTTGTTGGTTGTTGGGGACTGTAATGTCCATAAGGACAACTTGAATTGTCCATTGGCAGGGTTAAATTTATTTATTTATTTATTTGACAGATTTCTATACCTTTATTCAAATAGTCATCATAGCGGTTTACATAAAACTGAAGAGAAATACAATAAACAGGGAAAGGGGAAGGGGACAGCGAGGAAGAGAGGAGAAGGAGAAGGGAGGAAAAACAGGGACAGCGTAAAAAACAGTAGAACAAATGTTCAAAGGACTAATAAAAGAATGATCTACAAGGTTACAATAAGCATTGAACATGAGGCATCGAACAGTATACAAGATATTCATTGGATATATTGTAGTCAAAAGGCAAGAACCAAACAATAAACAGAATTGAGAATAAGGGGTGAGGGGTTAGGGGGGGAAGGTGATAAAAAATAAATGTGGGGGGGAGGGGGGGACAAGGGTGCGTGATAATTAAGGGGGAGGCGGAACTGGAGCCAGGGGGAGGGAGGGGCTGGGGAGGGCGAAGGGAGCCTGAAGAGGCAGGAAGAAGGCGGGTGGAGGAGGGAGGGAAGCTGGAGGGGGGGGGTTCAGATCTGGGTAGGTTTGGTTGAAGAGCCAAGTCTTCAAACCTTTTTTGAATTTTTTTGTGCAGACTTCCAATCTGAGCTCCAGGGGCATGGAATTCCAGAGTGATGGGCCTGCTATGGAAATGGCGCGTACCCTGGTGGAGGAAAGGTGTGCAGTTTTGAGTGAAGGGGTGAGGAGGGTTCCTTGATGAACTGATCTAGATGGCAGGTCGGATGAGAGATTATGGTTGTAGAGAGATTTATGAATGATAGTTAGGGTTTTGTGTATAATACGGGCCGGGATGGGGAGCCAGTGCAGTTCCTTAAGAATGGGGGTGATGTGGTCAGATTTACGGGTATTAGTCAGTACTCTCGCCATGGCATTCTGTAAAATTTGGAGGGGCTTGATGGTAGTATAGGGGAGGCCCAGGAGTAAGGCGTTGCAATATTCCAATTTTGAGAAGAGTCGCTTGTAGGCAGTACGGAAATCTTGTACATGAAGCATGGGTTGAGTTCTTTTATAATGTGGAGCTTGAAAAAGCCTTCTCTTAAGGTGGTGTTAATGTGCTTTTCAAAGTTGAATTGATTGTCGATAGAGACCCCAAGATCTCGCACATGAGATGGGAAAGAGTCAGCGGAGAGATTAGGGTCATGGTAATTGAGTAGTGAGGGGTTCTGATGATTAGAAATTAGGAGTTCGGTTTTGGAAGTGTTGAGGGCCAGATGGAGGTTGGTGAGGATTTGAGAAGATACGCGCGGCTACGCGCGTATCTTATAAAATCCAGCATACTTTTGTTTGCGCCTGCTGCGCAAACAAAAGTACGCGATCGTGCAGTTTTTAAAAATCTACCCCTAGTTGTTTCCCAACATGGTAACCATGCTTCAAATCCGCATCCATCCATCATGGGTTCACCTCAAAGTGCATGTGTTCCAACATGAAAATATACAAGCAATTTGACAGAATATTTGGAGAGGTTCAAAGGCAAAAATGTACAATTAGAGGTTTAATGGATTGCAATGGTACTTTTGCTGTATATTCGATCCAGTGTGGTTTGGAGGTAAGATATCTAGGAAATAACATTAGGAAACTAAAAGAAGAACATCTAGTAAACATTAGGATGTAAATGTCATAGATACCCTATTGAAAGAAATGTTAATAATGCATACAGTGGAATGCCGAGTAATATAGGTAAAATGGTGCTTTACCAAGAGAAATGGCCTGTTATAAAATAGCCTTCTCAACATGCAGGTAAACTACTCAGATATGTTCCGTATGTGTGTAAGTTTAAGTGGATTGAGTGGAGGTGGGAAGGGATTGGGAAAGGGTTTAGACTTATATGCATACTTTTGGATTTTCAAAAGTTTGTGGATACATTTCATTGAAAACATCCTGCTCACAGATTAGCAGGTGTAATTGTGAGCAGGGAGTTTTGGTGGATAATTTTCAAAGCAAACATACTTACGTAAATTCACTTTGAAAACTGGTGTAACATAGTCATGCATTTGCTGATTTTCTTACGTGGGCTATGTTGTCAAAGTGGCAGCAGTGTGGCCCAGTTTTGTTGTTCAGAGTCAGAACCAAATATGTACAGCAGGGACAGACCTCCATGCTCTCCAGCCGAAACACTTAATGTGAAGTCGATATAACTCTGCATTCTTCTGAGGTGGCATGCAAAGATAGTTTACTTGGAAAACTGGAATACAAAAATAATAAATATTATATACATGGTTACATGGTTCTTCACCTTAAAAAAGACATAGCGGACATAGAGGGGTAGATTTTTAAAAACCGCGAATAGGCGTACTTTTGTTGGCGCTCCAGGCGCCAACAAAAGTACGCTGGATTTCAGTAGATACGCGCGTAGCCACGCGTATCCGCTGAAATCCGGGATCGGCGCGCGCAAGGCTATCGATTTCGTATAGCCGGTGCGCGCCGAGCCGCGCAGCCTACCCCCGTTCCCTCCGAGGCCGCTCCGAAATCGGAGCGGCCTCGGAGGGAACTTTCTTTTGCCCTCCCCTCACCTTCCCCTCCCTTCCCCTACCTAACCCACCCGCCCGGCCCTGTCTAAACCCCCCCCTTACCTTTGTTGGGAGATTTACGCCTCCCAGAGGGAGAAGTAAATCCCCGCGCGCCAGCAGGCCGCTAGCGCGCCGGGACGCGATCTGGGGGTGGGTCCGGAGGGCGCGGCCACACCCCCGGGCCGCTCCGGGCCGTAGCCACGCCCCCGGGACCGCCCCTGGAACGCCCCCGACACGCCCCCTCCGAAAACCCCGGGACTTACGCGGGTCCCGGGGCTCTGCGCGCGCCGGTAGGCCTATGTAAAATAGGCTTACCGGCGCGCAGGGCCCTGCTCGCCTAAATCCGCCCGGTTTTGGGCGGATTTAGGCGAGCAGGGCTCTTAAAATCCGCCCCAGAAAAAGCACAGAGAAGGGCAACAAAAATGATAAAAGGAATGGAAAAGCTCCCTTATGGAGAAAGACTAAACAGATTAGGGCTTTGTAGCTTGGAAAAGAGGACTGAGAGGAGATAGGATTGAAATTTATAATTTCATGTCTTGGGTGGAACAGGTAAATATTAAGGAATGATTATTTACTCTTTCAAACAGCTCTAGGATTAGGGGACACTCCCTGAATCTAGCAACTGGCAGATTGAAAAGAATTGTAGGAAACAGTTTTTCATTCACTGCACAATTAAGGTGTGGAATCTGTTGGCAGAAGATGTGGACAAGGAAACTAGCATAGTTTCCTGAAGGAAATCTTCATAAACAGTTATTAGCCAGGTAGACTTGGGAAAGCCAGAGCTTATCCCTGAGAGTGTGATACAGAAATAGATCAACTACTGGGGATCTGACAGGTACTGGGGGCCCAGACTGGCCATTGTCAGAACCAGAAGGTTTCTATTTATTTGTTCTTCTAATTTCCAAAAAAAAAATGGTTCAAAGAGGTTTACAGCTGTTAGGCTCAATGGAACTTGATTGCACCCAGTATGGCATTTGTTATTGTAACCCCTGGGCTGGAAAACTCGCATACTGGACCCAAAGGCTCACAAGTCACTTTTTGAACCCTAATTGCACAATTCTCACCACTCAAACACCATTTTGAGAATCCAGGGACCCCCTGTGGGGGGAAGCTTAGCTTCAAGGCCTTTTGTGTTCTGTATACCCAAATCTCCCTTTCCATACCTTGTAAAGAGCACTAATGATCTCTTTACTTAGACAGCAGAAATAATCATGCTGGAAATTGTATGGGCTCCAACTTAGTTTTACTGATAGGTTATAAAAGTGAATAGATGATTTGTTACAACTCAGTCTGAAAATTGTCCAATTGAGTTTCACAAAATGATATTTACTACATTTTTTATCATACTTTTCCAGCAACCTATTGTGGAGATGGACCCTTGGCCTGAGGTAGGGTTAGCGCTATCTGTGAGGGAAGCCCCCACAGGTCCCCATTGTCGGGAGGTGAGGCCAGATGGGAAGCAGAGGCAAACAGGGACTTTGCCAATACCGGCTCTCGTTCCCGGGCAGGTTGAGCCCTTGGGTGCCAGAGCCGGCTGGTCTTAGGTGGGCCTCTGCGTGGATGATCTCAGGAACTGCCAGGCGTGGAGTGAGACAAGGAACAACGAGGATCCAGTCCAGGGGCCACAGCAGGCAACAAGAGAAGTCAGGTCCAGTCCAGGGGTCAGAGGCAGGCAGCAAACTCATAGTCGGGTCCAGTCCAAAGGTCAAGCCAAAGTCAACCCAAAGAGCAGGGTGAAGCAACTAAGGAAGGGCAGGAAACAGATAGTGGAACTCAAGATCAGGAACAAGCGGGAGCGAAGACTGGAACTTAGGATCAGGAACAGGCAGGAACAAAGACTGGAACTCAAGATCAGGAACAGGCAGGAACGAAGACCAGAGCTCAGGATCAGGAACACAGTAACTCAGGAACTACGCTCAGGACAAGCGAGGCGACCTGTTGCCAAGGCAAGCTCTGACTGGCAGAGCTTGCCTTAAATACTCTGAGCTGCTGATGTCATCAGTGGGGACCACAGGAGCTTTTCCTGTCAAGGCCGCTTTAAATCTCGGTGTGCGGCGCAAGCGCACTTAGGAGCAGGATACTGAGCGAGGCAGTGGTGACAGCGTAGGCTGCATGGCAGCAGGTGCCGCCGGAAGAGAAGAGACATGGTCCGATGGAGGGGAACCCCTCGCCACACCGGAGAAACCGGGGTGTGAGGCAGAGGCATGGCCGCGAAGAGGGTTGCCAACTGCTGCAAGAGCAGGAGGGACCAAGTTCGGGGCCTGGCGTCAGAAGGTAAGAGGTCATGGCCTGAGGCCTCCTTGGCCTTAAATCATAACACAACTGAATCAATTCCTGTAGTGATTGGACTCCTTCCTTCTCCTCATTTTATACTTGATTGTAATGGGATTGAACCTATACCAAGTTATATCCAGAAATCACAAAATGTCCCATTTCTTTTTTTTTTTTTTTTTGTAATTTAAGTTTTATTGGATTTATTAAATTGTACAAACTTTCCTGAAGTTCTCACTCTCTACTTTGTGGCACCTGATGGACACCTTATACACTCTTCTCTGATGAATATCCCTGAGTTCATACAGTATTCTTAAACCATACCTTAACTTCTTCACCATGGAAATGGCTATGAATCCATTCTTTCTTGATGACCCCTCTTCTTCTCTCAGTTCTTTGAAAAGGAAAGGTACTCCTTGTCAGACAATTAGTGTCTGAGCTCCTGGATCCTAGGGTACTCAGTAACACAAATGAACAAACTTTTACTCAAAACAACCCAACAAGAGTCAGGAAGGGTGGATAAACTAGCTTCCTCTTCTGGCAATAAAAACAGTTACCAAAAACATGGACAAAACTACAGGGAACTGTAACTCTGTCTCCTTATGTGGAGCTGCCTATAACAGATTAATTATTGTATGTTTTTATTTATTATTATTATTATTGTTATTATTATTTTTATTTTTTATTGTTATGTACTGTATCAGTTGTATTTATTTTTATTATGTATGCAACTTTTATTGTTTGACAGGTTATGCTATATATATATATATATATATATATATATATATATGTATGTATATACGGTGTATATATATATATATATATATATATATATATATATATATATATATATATATATAAATAATAAATAAATATTTGTGTCCTAGTCTCTGTTTAGAGAGACCCCAGAGATGTAACCCAGGAAAATTTAATAAAGGAAGAGCAGTATAGGACATGCTGTCCTTTGAAAGTTAACTCAGGAAATTTAACTAAATAATCCAGGTATAAAACACTCAGGGGTAGATTTTCAAACCGCGCAAATTGGCTGGATTTTAGTAGATACGCGTGTAGCCGCGCGTATCCTCTAAAATCCTGGATTGGCGCGCGCAAGGCTATCGATTCTGTATAGCCGGCGCGCGCCGAGCCGCGCAGCCTACCCCCGTTCCCTCCGAGGCCGCTCCGAAATCGGAGTGGCCTCGGAGGGAACTTTCTTTTGCCCTCTCCTCACCTTCCCCTCCCTTCCCCTACCTAACCCACCCGCCCGGCCCTGTCTAAACCCCCCCCCCCTTACCTTTGTCGGGGGATTTACGCCTCCCGGAGGGAGACATAAATCCCCACGCGCCAGCGAGCCGCTAGCGCGCCGGGACACAACCTGGGGGCGGGTACGGAGGGCGCGGCCACGCCCCCGGACCGCCCCGGGCCGTAACCACGCCCCCGGGCCCGCCCCCAAAACGCTGCAGACATGCCCCCAAAACGCCGTGCCGACCGGGCCCGCCCCCCCGACACACCCCCCTCGCCAAACCCCGGGACTTACGTGAGTCCCGGGGTCTGCGCGCACCAGTAGGCCTATTGAACATAGGCGCACCGGCGCACAGGGCCCTGCTCGCCTAAATCCGCCCGGATTTAGGCGGATTTAGGCGAGCAGGGCTCTGAAAATCCGCCCCTCAGGGAATGCAATAAATACATCAGTATAAATTATGTGTGCAGTTTTGTACACATCTGTACAACAACAAGGTATGTTACCTGGCCCCCAGCCCTGACAGGATCATATAAAAATCTGCTTTGCAGTTTGTACATGTGCTCTTCAAGTCAGTGCTGAGAGGTGGGAGGATGATATCTTAACTAGGGACTGGAAGTTTGGTGACAGACTTAGTAGAAAGAATTTAGTATATTCTATCTCTTGAGTGGGGTGTGTCTATTCCTTATTACCCTTTGCCTTAGTTTCTGATGACTTCTTTTTATTTTTGTCTTTGATAATTGTTTATAGTTATAACATCAAGAATACATTTGAATCAGAAAAGCAATATAAATAACAAAAAGAAACAGATACTAAAAAAAGTAAAGGCTGATTTTTAAAAGTCCTACACGCGACTAAGCCAGAAGACTGGAAGGTGGCCAACATGATGCCAATTTTAAAAAAAGCCTCCATGGATGAACCCAGGAAACAGTAGACAAGTGAGCTCGATGATGGTGTCAAGCAAAATGATAGAAGCTATTCTTTAAAACAAAACATTACTGACCATCATAGATAAACATGGTTTATTGGGGGACAGTCAACATGTTTTTTGCAAAAGGAAGTCTTACCTTAACGATTTACTAGACATTTTTCTGACAATGTAAATAAACATGCAGACAAAAGTGAAACAGTGTATTTGGATTTTCAAAAGGCATTTGACAAAGCCCCTCATGGGAGAATCCTCAGGAAATTGAAAGGTCATGGAGGCAGTATCTTATTTTGGCTTGGTAACTGGAGTAAAGTCAGAAAATAAAAGATAGAACTAAATGGTCAGTGTTCCAAATGACATTGTTAGTGGAATGCTGTTGCAACTGTCCCTTCCTGACAGCTTCACTCCACCTTTCTTTCTTTGCACCTCCTCTTGCTGCTGCGGCATCTGCCTGCCGTCCTCTCCGGCGTCCCCGGACCAGCTTGGGCACTGCCTCCCGCCATGCTCCGCTGGTACCTTAGGGCGCGCGCGCACCGCGCGGCCCTCACTCTTATTTCCTACTTGGCGCGAACCTCAGGGGTGTCCCCCTGTGATGACGTCACGCTGCCCGGATATTTAAAGCCTACGATGTTTGCTAGCCTTTGAGTTAGCATGGAGGATATCTTACAGATGGGATTCGCTCTCCGTACCCATCTACTCTGCCTCTCCAATTACCATTGGACTCTTAACACTAACGGGGTACCCGTTAGCGTTAAGAGTCACTATCAGGAAACCGGTACTCGCTCCTCGAGGGCCCATGTTCCCTGACTCGCTGCTTGCTCCTGCCTTCTCTTCTGCCTGGAAGGATTCGCTATCTTCAACAGCAGTGAGTACTACCATCTTCACCTCAGAGCTGTTCCCTGGAACCAGGTACTCGCTCCTCGAGGGCCTGCCTCCTTTCCAGCCCTAGTGCCATCTCCTACGTGGAACCACTGTGTGAGTACATTACCTTCAAGCCTCTCAGCTCTCAGGGATCAGGTACTCGCTCCTTGAGGGCCTGCTCTCCCTATTCTGGGGTTCTCCATACTGGGGCTTTGTGCATATTCCACTGTACTCATTCTCAGTTCTTTCCACTACAGCACTGCTACCGGAGAAGTCGCTGTTCCAGCACCTGAGGGACACTAGCCCAGCTGGGCTACATCTGCTGCTCACTACTGCCACCTCTGGTGGCTTCATCACATTGTCTAATAAAAGATCAATCTCTGTGTTTGTGTGTCCTAAGCTGAGCCTGACCTGTGGCCCCTCACGGAACTTCCCCCCGTGGGTGTGGTCAGCTGCCACAGTGTCCAAGGGTCCACCCAAAACCTTACTAATTATAACAAATGCCCCACTATTTAGCATATTTGAAAATTATTTGGAAAAGGAAATAATGAGTAAGGTGACCAAATCTGCAGATGACCACAAAATTGTTTCAAGTTGTCAAAGTAGCAGTGGATTGTGAAGAACAGAATTACGGAAGGACCTTGTGAGATTAGGATAGCGATGAAATAAGCAGCCCTAAAGCTACCGTTGGTTTTTGCGTATATTTGTGGGAGTTTTTGTGTGCATTTTTCCCATGCTAGCCTTTCACAGGTATGTAATAAAGTGTTCAATGCAGCAAAACCATGCGCTTAAAACCACTTTAAAATATGCGTCTGGTTTAAGGCGAGTGCACGCAAATGAGACAATTAGCTATTCACGGGCTATGCAGGGAGCCACGCATTGGCTACTGTTGGTTTTTTACTGCGGGTTTTTTAGCACCTGGGTCAGGGCAAGAGTTAAATTAAAGCATGTGTCTGGAGACCACTTTTCTCTGGGGTAATCATGGACTACCTTTACTTTTTATGGATGTTTAGAACATTTTTGTGGGTCGGCTATAGAAATCTCTGCTTTATTTTCCATGCTTACCTGCATCCGTTGGTTCAGTTGCCATGTGGTCAGAGACGGAACATGAAAGGATTAGACATTGCTCTACCTACCTTCAGTTCTACTCCCGGACTACTAACTTCTTCACTGTTTTATAAAAAGAGAAGGCTTTCATCCAGCGAATCTCTCGTGGGTCACCACATTAATGGTTCAGCACGGGTTTCTGCACAGTCTATTACATAGAGCTTTGACTGAGTGTATTTGTGCATTTTATTTATTTATTTATTTAGCATTTTTTATATACCGAGGTATAGCAGAGTTGCCTTCACTCCGGTTTACATTATAACAACCTGTTACATTGAAATTTGATAAATTACATTAAACCGACTGAGAAACTGACATATAAAATTAGTCTAAACAAAAACAAGATATACTAAAAGTTAGGTATACTGAAAAACAGGGATCATAGATAATAGGAGATATCTGTAGTTAGAAGCAGGATAAATTGTCCAATCAGTAAACTGATAGATTATGATATTAAAAGTCCGAGTTGTCAGTAAGAGATTGGCTTAGTAGCCAAGATTTTAATTCTTTTTTAAAAGATTTAGGGTTTTCTTGACCAGCGAGGTGCTGAGGTAGTGAGTTCCATAATTTTGGGCTGATGATGGAAATGGCTCTATTTCTGGTGGAAGAGAGTTTGGCGAGAGGGATAGATGGAATCACAAGTTGTATTTTACTAGTTGTTCTTGTATTGCGTAGGGAGTGGTGGATATGTATGACGTCATCAAGAGCAGTGTAATCTGCTTTGTAGATTGCTTTCTGCAGTATTGAGAGGATTTGAATTCGATTCTTTTTTCAATTGTGAGCCATTGTAGTTGGTTGAGAACAGGAGTGATGTGTTCAAATTTTCTTTTCCCCGTTAATATTCTGGCAGCGGTATTCTGAAGAAGCTGTAGAGGTCTTAGGGATGACTTGGGTAGTCCAATCAGAAGAGAATTGCAGTAGTCCAAACAGGAGAATATTAGGGCTTGAAGGACTGTTTTGAAGTCATGGGGGTGAAGCAGTGGTTTTAGGTGTTTGATTACCTGTAGTTTGTGGAATCCTTCTTTTGTTCTAGTAGAGATGTGTTTTTTATAATTTAAATCTATATTTTATGTTTTCACACGTTTTACTTTTGTGTGCATCTCATTTGCATACACATACTTTATTACATTCCTCAGGCACCTGCTTTTCTGTGTTCACTAAAAAGAAATACCCATGCCGATGTCACCGTGGGTCTCATTACATTGGCTCGTAGGAGACTGGGAAGTTAAATGGAAGATGCAATTTAATGTGGATAAGTGCAAAGTAATGTACATAGGGAAAAATATTCCCAACTACAGGTGCATGATGCTGGGTTCTCTACTAAGAGTCACCACCCAAGAAAAGGATCTTAAAACCCTTTTGGACAATACCTTGAAATCTTCAGCTTAGTGTCTGATGGCACAAGAAGCAAATAAATTGTTCAGACATATTTAGAAAGGAATAGAGAACAAAACAAATTATCATAATGCTTTTGTATAGATTCATGATGTGACTGCATCCCGAGTATTGTGTGCAGTTTTGGTCGCCCCATCTCATAAAGGACATAGCAGATATAGAAAAGGTACTAACCACTGTCAGACAAGATACTGGGCTCGATGCACCTTCATCTAACCCAGCAATTGCACTTCTTAGGCTCTTATCCCATGCTGCTGCTTCACCCCTCTCACTGTGCCTTGATGTATTTGTAAATGGTCAATAGTGTTTACTTTTAAATATTTATAATAGAATAGGTATGTACATAGGATTTAAAGAAAGTTTTTTTTTCTTGTTTGCTTTGTGCTATTTCTATGGGACCACAAGCTTCTTGTGTGCACAGCAAATTTGCAGAAACCACAAGTGAGTGGCAAGAGAATGTTAAGATTGGTGACCTGTGGGCTACCCCCAAGGACAGCCGCTCTCATCTCCAGTGCCAGCCCAGTCACACTGATCCCGAATAGTGGCAAAATGCTGCTTGCATACACGCGGCAGGCTGATGACTGTCTCCACAATGCACCTGCCAATGGCCTATTTAGGGAGCACGCACACTGAAGCTACAAGATTTAAAGGTCCTGTGGCTGGAAAACCACAGTGTTACCCTTAGATAACATCACCGAGCCTGCCCTATAAAAGGCTAGCTTGGAAATCTGCTTGACACCTCAACAACAGGTCTCTCTACTTGTTAATAGTACAAGTTGCTCCTGTGTCTGTCTTTAGTTCCTAACTCTGTCTTCAGTTCTGCAGCCCAGTTGTCTTCATCATCTGCCTTCAGCCCAGTTTGTCTTCAGCGTCGCTCTTCAGCCTTGTCTTCAGTGTTTCTCACCTTCTGTATTTCTCCTCACCTGACTTCCCTGCCTATCTGTTCCTTCTTCCCTTTGGAAGGACATCTGGTTTCACCTCGGCCTGACCTCAGACCTCGCTTGACTGCTGCCTGCCACTGACCTCTGCCTTCTTCTTGACGCACTAGATTGCTGCCTGCTTATGACCCTGCTATTAAAGGACCTCTTCTCCTGCTCGCAGCAGAGATTCCACCTAAGACTTGCTGGCCTCAGTCCCCAAGGCCCAACCCGAAGAGAATGAGGGCTGGTATAGGCAAAGCTCCATCTGGGTCTCTGCTTTGTCCAGGTCCACCTGCTGATTGCAAGAACCTCCAGGGCCCCTCCCTGCAGGTTGCACAATCTCACCTCAGCCTAAGGGATGCAACAGAGAACACATTAGCAATTGTTATAGATCTGTGATTAGTTGCTTTTAGAAAGTCATACCCAAGAAATCAGGATGAGAGTTAACAGAAGGCAGCACTAATAAAAAGACCTGAAAACAGACAGAGCTCAACATATTATAGGAAAATGTCTCAACACCTAACCACAGATGGAAAGTACCATTGACCTTTTAGCTGAATAGGTCATGATGAGCAAATAATATCTGTCACTAAACTGAACCACTGAGAGCTTGACAATACATTCTGACATAGTCAGGAATTCCTTAGTCAGATGAACCAATTACATACCTGGAAGGTGTGGCCATAAGATAACATGAACTAGTCAGAGCTGCCTAGCAATCAAAAAGATACCCAGTCTTGAACCATATACCTATGATGACAAGTTAAGCTATGCCCATGATGACCACATTTAAAACAACCAGAAGCTCATACCAGGAAGACTGCAACAGGAAGTGCTGAGATCCAAATAAGTTTCAGGCAGCAGAGTGGCACACCTTCCTTAAGATTATTTTAGCTGGCAAAAGACTTTTGAAGCAACTAAACGTCAGGTGATATAGATCTTATATGGGGATACAAATTTCAGTTCAGGGTTTTCTGTCCAGTTTCACAGGGTAAGCAATGAATGTGATGAACTTGTATAATAAATCTTACATGATTCCATTATTGTTTTCTATTCATTTAGAATCTGATAATGTGGGACATGTGATTGGTGAGGATGATCCCCCTAGGTTAGGGGTGGCAAACTCCAGTCTTCGAGTGCCACAAACAGGCCAGGTTTTCAGGATATCTACAAAGAATATGCATGAGAAATATTTGCATGCACTGCCTCCATTGTATGCAACTCTATCTAATGCATATTCTTTGTGGATATCCTGAAAACCTGGCCTGTTTGTGGCACTGGAGGACTGCAGTTCACCATCACTGCCCTAGAGGCCCCAGTTTATATGTTCAGGTAGTACTACCACCTTCAGATTATTGCTGCTTCTACTCTGCCTACCTGCAATGCTCCAGATGCACCACCTAAGGGGTCTTACTGCTGCTCATCTGCCACCCCTATTACAATGACCTTCACATGCTATTTGCATGCATGAATAATGGAAATGCATGTAAAGAAGGTCATGAATATGCAATCAAATACAAATATTTTACCATGGCCGATCAAGAAGGTGGTCAGCTGTAATAAATAACAACACATATTTGAAATGTTGTAAATATGAGGTGGGAGACCCAAGACCTTAATGCAGGTCCTGAGACTCCAGCATCCCATTTAAATGTGCTGGCCAATTAAAAAGAAAAAATGCCATGGATTGATAAAAAATTGAGAGGGGATTAGGGCTCACCCCTATCTCTCCCCATCTCCAACTTGACATGCCCCCAACTCTCCCAAAGTAAAAAATTAGACCAATGTTTCCAAACAGCGATGGCCCTGGCCCACCTCCCCCCCAAAGGTCATAATTCCAAAAGTGGGGTTTGGGCCCCCCCTTCCCCTCAAATGGTAAGGTAAATTAGAGCCTTCAAGATACCCCACCTTTACCCCCTTCCACCCTCAATGCCCCCCCCCCCCCCAATCACCATGCAACCTCGCCGTCTTCCCCAAAGGTCCAAAATTAAAATACAGGTCCATGCTCTGGCCCCCCCCCCCCCCCACCCGCCCACATCCACCAAACCTTGAAAATTAGTAGAGGGTCCTATGTTAGAGCCAGGGCACATCCAGTCAGCACCATTTTCTAAAAATGGCACCAACCTGACCTTACCCCAGCCATGTGACTGGGGCAAGGTTCAAGAATGGAACCTGGGCCATGTGGCCTGGTCCAATTCCTGTACCTTGCTCCTCTCACATAGCTGGGGCAAGGTCAGGATGACACAGGTTTTTGAAAATGGTGCTGACTAGGCTGCATGTGAGGGTATACCCTGGCTTTGACATAGGACCTTCTACTCATTTTCAAGATTCAAGGCATGCAGGAGAGGGGTTGGAGGTGATGGCCCAGGGCCTGGACCCATTTCTTATATTTTGGACCTTTAAGGAAGGGGGGGGGCGGGTGAGGGGGTTGCCTTGATATTTGTTATACCATTTGGGATAGAAGAGGAGGGGTGGGGGGGGGGGCAGGGGGAGCTCCGATTTACCTTACCATTTGGGGGCAGGGCTGTTGCTGCATGGCAACATTGGTCTAATTTTTTACTTTGGGGGAGTCTGGGCAGCCATGACCTAGGATTGAGATGGGGGTCAGCCCTAACCCCCGCTCATCCTCCCCTTTTTGCCGTGCAACTTTTTGTTTTCTGGCAGCTTTTTAAAGTGATGGTGGTCCCTGAAGGTTGGGGCTGCCGTCACATTAAAGGGCTGCTAGGCACATTCTTTTGCCCCATGGTGTTTGGCAATGAGACTAAAGAACACACTACAGAGCCACATGGTATTTTGGGGGGAGGGTCTCTAATATAATGGATTTACCCCTCCCGTTATGGTGGGACCCTCCCATGATAAAACTTTGTGGCTTAGTGCATCCAGTGCTAAGTTAGTACCTGAGACAATGGAGGGTAAAATGACTTGCCCAAGGTCATAAGGAGTAGCAGTGGGATTTTATCTTGGGCTCCCTGGTTTTTAGCCACTGCTCTAATCATTAGGCTACTCTTCAACTCCAAAGCAGATTTTTACCTGCATATCCTAAATCCCTGCTTGTGGCTTGGCTGCACTCCCCTCTGTAGAACATAGGCAAAGGAAGTGGGCAATGTAAATTTCTATCTCTGATTTGTGGTCTTCCTTAGTGGTTGTTTTTTCAAGGGTATAAGGTATAGACAGTAGTACCAAATAAAAATGTTGCTTTAAGAGTTGATAAGAGGAGGATAACAATTAGTGGACTAAACTGCATGACAAGCAATATGCAGGCCTATATGTGGGTCAGAGAGTTATGGCTATAGCATGTCCTAAAAGGGACCGAAATAAACCCCAGCATGTAGGAAATAACACAGACACACACACCCACATTGAATAATAAAAAGTAAAACTTTTATCAACATATTTAAACTTTTAAAAATATTATCAAACTATTTAAAAATAAAAAAATAGGATAGGAGTTGGGAAAAACTAGGGCTTAAACTATGTAGATAACAAAAAAATGTCACAGAGATCTTGGGAGGCCACGTCCTAAAGGACTAGGGGGCTGATGGCAGTGATAGAGGCCACATGCTCATCAGCTCAAGAGTAGCCATATAGCTTTCTTGAGACTTGACTAGTCACTCCACCACTGAAACCAGCCTCTTGGAGGTCAGCTCTAACCCTTTGTCCTCCCCTATCATTTGCTTCTCCTGGCCCAAAGCAGCCTGCAATACTGGCTCCTAGCTTGGAGTGGGTGCTCTGGCCACTGAAGCAGCACTGTAGCTATTGGCCGTCAACTGAAAATGGTGGGAGTAGACAAGGGGGGGGGGGGGTGTCCTATGTTTTAGCCGGCAATGGCTGGCAGCCTGAGGACATATGTCCCCAGGTCACAAGGCAGAATGGGGCGGCCCTAAGGGAAAGGGGAGAAGGATACCAGGTTAGGGGCCTCCTATGCGAGGTTGGGGTGAGGGGAGTTACCGGACTGACATCGCTGGGTCCCCCGCTAGTGGCAGTGAAAGGGATGGTGATGATGCTGGCTGTTGCTCTGCAATGGTAGCCATAGATGTTGCAGCATCAGGAGGGGCCGGGCTTTTATCATCATCTTCTTCCTCACCCTCTTCTGTTGATCACAATGAGGCGATGTCATTTGTGAATAAAACAAAAATTGTGTGTCGTTTTGTGTTTTTATGTTCCAGGGTGTGATGTGCACAATCATATAAGAAGTTAGAGGACATTCCTTTTCTGGGAGAGGTATAGGTGAAGGGAAGTGCTCTTAGCTTTGGGACACTCATGTACTATAGGTTGTGTCAAGGCCTTACATTGGATCCTTGAGTTATGGAAGCTTCAGATCAGCAGTATTTTACTATATGGTGCCTAGTTACAGGCTGATACAGTACAGTGCACTCCGGTGGAGCGCATTGTTAACCCGCAATTCAATGCACATTTTCAACTCGCTAGCGTTACACCTTATTCAGTAAGGGGTCGAAAACGCGTGTCCAACCCCCCGAACCTAATAGCGCCCGCAACATGCAAATGCATGTTGATGGTCCTATTAGGTATTCCTGCGCAATTCAGAAAGGAAAATGTGCAGCCAAGCCGCACATTTTACTTTCAGAAATTAGCGCCTACCCAAAGGTAGGCGCTAATTTCTCCGGGTACCGGGAAAGTGCACAGAAAATCAATAAAAACTGCTTTTCTGTGCACCCTCCGACTTAATATCATGGCGATATTAAGTCGGAGGTCCCGAAAGTTATAAAAAGTTAAAAAAAAAAAATTTGAAGTCGACCCGCAGCTCGCGGGTTGAAAACCGGACCCTCAATTTTGCCAGCATCCGGTTTCCGAACCCGTGGCTGTCAGCGGGTTTGAGAACCGAAGCCGGCAAAATTGAGCGTCGGCTGTCAAACCCGCTGACAGCCGCCGCTCCTGTCTTTTTACCTCATTTTACTGCCGACCCTAATTTGAATACTGAATCACGCGCACAGGAGAGTGGCCTGTGCGCGCGCCAGGAGAGCGGTCATTCACCTGCTCTCCCGTGGACTTTACTGTATTGGCCCGTTAGTGAGATGGGATTGGAGGTAGACTTTGTGTCAGGGTAGTTAGTATTGGGGGATGTGGTCTCCATAGCAAAGCATCAAGGGCCATAAAGTGGAACCTAGTATATGGATGTTTCTAGGATAGGGGCATATACTTAAGAACATAAAAACATAAAAATTGCCATACTGGGTCAGATCAAGGGTCCATCAAAACCAGTATCCTGTTTCCAACAGTGGCTAAACCAAGATCTAAAACTGTAAATAGAGCCCATGCTGCTATCACCCAATAATAAGTAGTGGCTATTCCCTTAGGGGTACATTTTAAAAAACAGCGTGCGCTCGTACTTTTGTTCGCGCACCAGGCGCAAACAAAAATATGCTGGATTTTATAAGATACGCATGTAGCCGCGTGTATCTTATAAAATCCAGGGTCGGCGCAAACAAGGGGATGCACATTTGTGCACCTTGCGTGCGCCAAGCCCTGCGCACACTGCCCGTTCCCTCCGAGGCCGCTCCGAAATCGGAACGGCCTCGGAGGGAGCTTCCCTTCCACTCCCCCGCACCTTCCCCTCCCTTCCCCTACCTAACCCACCTCCCTGGCCCTATCTAAACCCCCCTTACCATTATTGTAAAAGTTATGCCTGCCTCTGGCAGGCGTAACTCGCACGCGCCAGGAGGCTGCTGGCGCGCCATCTCCCGACCCAGGGGCTGTTCGGGGGCCTTGGCTGTGCCCCCGGAACGCCTCCGGGCCAGGCACCATGCCCCCAACACGCCCCCTGGAACACCCCGAACGTCGCGCCGCCCACCTGACATGCCCCCGACACGCCCCCCCCTAGCGAAGCCCCGGGACTTACACGAGTCCCGGGGCTTGCGCGCGCCGCTGAGCCTATGCAAAATAGGCTTGGTGCGCGCATGGGCGTTTTAAAAGGGTTATGCGCGTACCTTATGCGCGTAACCATTTTAAAATCTACTCCTATGTCTTCTTGGTTAATAATTTATAGACTTCCTCATGAACTCATACAACCCTTTTTTAAATCAACTATGCCAATTGCCTTAAACACATCCTCTGGCATCAAATTTCAAAGCTTATACTTTGCGTAAAAAAATGCAGATTATTCCATCACATATGCCAACTTAAACCCCAAATAGAGAGGGGGAACAGTATATAGCCACTAAAGTAAATTACAAAAAAGAAAGAAAGGATGAAGGCTATAAAGCAGAACACTACCCATATCAAGAAGGACCCCACAAGCAGAGGAGGGCTATATTAGAATAGCATGCTTAGCATCTATAAACTCTCTCAGCTGCACTGGATCAAAAAAGAAAAACCGTGAAGCATCCAAAGTTATAACACATTTATAAGGGTGACAAACAATGCAGTTAACCCCTAAAGCACTTCAGATTTAATGGCCATAAACTTCCTTCTGTGCTCTCGCATGACTCTGGCCAAGTCTGGGAACATCCACATTTTCTGACCTTTAAATAAAGCATCTTTATAATGAAAATACAAAATGAAAAATATTGTTAAGAGCCTGCATGAAAACAAAGGTCACCAATAAAGTAGCATGACCCACCACATTACCCTCGCCAGAATTCTCTAGAAGGCCCATGCCAGTCAATCCAGACTTCTCAACTGCCATGCAAGTAGGTGTGTGGTTTAACGTTGTACTTTGATGAAGGGTGACGGGCATTTCAGATGGCTTCCCCTTCTTTATGGCTCCCTTTTGTTTCCCCATTAAGAAAAGGAAAAAAATCAAGCAATATAATATAAGGCAAACAGCAACTGTTTGTTTTATTGACAGCTGCTGCACACAGAAAATTTCTACTTTGATTCCCATTTCCTGGGTAGTAACTCCTAATATGGAACATAACAATGTATAATTACAGTGTGCGTTACTTTTCACCATGGGCATCATTAAATTTCATCTGCCATTTGGATGCCCAGTCTTCCAGTCTCACAAAGTCAACCTGCAATTTTTCATAATCCACGTGGTTTAACCACAATAATTTTATGTAGTCTGCAAATTTGCTTACCTCACTCATTGTTCCCCTTTCCAGATCATTTATTAATATATTAAAAAGTAGGCATGTGCAGCAGGAACAACATGTTTTCTTTTAAAATTAGTTTCTTGGGTCCCTAATATATTTCTTTAGTTTCAAAACAAAAAATATTTGTTTTCTAGTTTGATTTGTTTTCGTTTGCCATTATAGTCAATGGGGGATGATTTGCAGGTGATTTCCAGCCTATATTCGGTTTCAGAATAGGAGTTTTCTAATCAATTGTGTTAAAACTTGTGGGAAGAAATCAACAGAAGGGGGAAAGAACCCCAAGGTACATGAAAAGACTGAAGAGACTGGAAAGTGGCACCAAAGGTGGCATGAATAGCCTATGACTTTTTAAAGAGGCAAAGGGGTACCAGCATTGGCAGGATTTCACCAAGTCACTGTAAAAGGAGCAAAGGAGCAGAGAAAGTGGGAAGAACACCCCCCAATGCTCCAAAAAAGGGCATCAGAGCTTTGCATCTCTCATGGTGCCCTGAAACTTTGAAGCCACTCTTTGTGTTGCTTGACCCCTTTATCAGTGCTGCCTTGGAGACTTTACTGCCATCTTTTCTGCTTTGTTCCCCCTTCATGTTGACTTAGGAGACTAATGCCTCTTTCAGTGCCAGTTTGTCACTTGAGATGCCATCAAGGGTTCATGGCACTGTTGATGGTAAGTGGTAACCTCTTTTAGAGCCTTGGGGTGTTGCTCCCACACGTGATCTGTTCTTGGTTTGCTATGCTGGGACTACATTTTGGGTTATTGCTGGCACTGCCAGTGCCAGTGCCAACCTGGCCAATATGGACACATTTACATTTATTTTATCTGCTCTGCTTTTCCCTATCCCTGAAATGATTGTTTTTATGTCACTAGGGTTGTGAAGATTACAACAATGATTTAATATTTTGCACAGGTATTGTAATACCCACTGACTGTGCCAGTACCATGCTGCTGTATGAAGAACACAGAAAAACTGCTGCAATGAGTGTCACACTGTCTGCTCTGCACTATTTCTCTGTCACAGAAAGGCTTCCCAACACATCCTGTTGTGCTGCACTCTCTGCCCTGCCCTCATTTTTCCCTTATGCCTACTGCCTATTTCCCACTGCCCATGCTGTGCCCGCTGCTGGGCAAACAGAGAATAAATGACTAATCTCAAGTGCACTTAAGGCTTCAATCACCAGGAAGGAAAAATAGAACAGCAACTGCAAATGAAGCAATACAAATCTGCTATGAGACACTGATATTGTAATACAGCACTGCCTCACTGCCCTCCTCTCTTGTGTGACTGAGTGACTGCTGCTGGCACAATGAGACTATAAAAGATGCCGCAGCAAAAAAACTTTAGCAAGAATTCAGAGAAAGCTCAGAGCTATGCTTTCACACAGACAATGTCTTGAGAAGCAATGTAGAGGCAAATCTCTGACATGCTCAGTTTTCAAGATCAACATGACAACGTCACTGTACCAAGTCTGCAATGATAGACCAGACTGCAAATTGCTTCACTGTGAAACTTCATTCCTCTTGTCTCCTTGCTGTTACCCAGGTAGAGAGTCCATCAAGCTAGGTTGAGAGAACATTGTACAAATGTCATCTTTGTGCGAGTTTTCACAAGAGTGTACTGTTCTGTTCGTACGTCTCACTCTGCATGTCAAAGTGGACCCTAACCCTTATACTACTACCTAAACCTCACCTCGAGTTACTAGGAGGGCCTCATATAGAGGTATACATCTCTCTCTCCCCCCCTCCCCCCCCCAGTGGTTGTAGGTAGGAATTACCATATTTTTCACTCCATAAGACACACCTAGGATTCAGAGGGGGAAAATTTAAAAAAAAAAAAAATTGTGCTAAACCGGCTCTGTTCCCGGGCGTCTGTGCATCTTATGGAGCAAATTAGGGGAGTGCATAACATTTTTTTTCTCCCCATTTTGTTTTCGGGTCTGGGGAGGGCCATTTTGGTCCACTCCCCAGATCAGAAAACTTTTATCTTTCTCTGGGACCCCCCTCCCCCCCAAAAAAACCCCCATCCCAACCCTTTAAATTAATTAACAACCCCCCACCCGCCTGACCCCCCCCCCAGACCTGCCAAATTAATTTACTATAACCCCCCACCCTCCTGACCCCCCCAAGACCTGCCAAAAGTCCCTGGTGGTTCAGTGGGGGTCCAGGAGCGATCCGGGAGCAATCTCCTGGACTTGGGCCATCGGCTGCCAGTAATCAAAATGGCACTGAAGGCCCTTTGCCCTTACTATGTCACAGGGGCTACCGCTGCCATTGATCGGCCCCAGTGACATAATAAGGGCAAAGGGTCGTCGGCGCCATTTTGATTACTGGCAGCCGACGGCCCAAGTCCAGAAGATCGCTCCTGGACTGCTCCTGGACCCCCAGGGACTTTTGGCAGGTCCATGTTACTGTTGCTAGTAATAGCAGTGGCTATTTTCTAAGTCAACTTAATTAATAGCAGGTAATGGACTTCTCCTCCAAGAACTTATTCAATCCTTTTTTAAACACAGCTATACTAGCTGAACTAACCACGTCCTCTGGCAACAAATTCCAGAGTTTAATTGTGCGTTGAGTGAAGAAGAACTTTCTCCAATTAGTTTTAAATGTGCCACATGCTAACTTCATGGTGTGCATCCTAGTCTTTCTATTATCGGAAAGACTAAATAACCGATTCACATCTACCCGTTCTAGATCTCTCATGATTTTAAACAACTCTATCATATCCCCCCCTCAGCCGTCTCTTCTCCAAGCTGAAAAGTCCTAACCTCTTTAGTCTTTCCTCATAGGGGAGCTGTTCCATTCCCTTTATCATTTTGGTCGCCCTTCTCTGTACCTTCTCTATCGCAATTATATCTTTTTTGAGATTTGGCGACCAGAATTGTACACAGTATTCAAGGTGGGGTCTCACCATGGAGCGATACAGAGATATTATGACATTTTCCATTTTATTCACCACTCCCTTCCTAATAATTCCTAACATTCTGTTTGCTTTTTTGATTACCGCAGCACATTGAACTGACGATTTCAATGTGTTATCCACTATGATGCCTAGATCTCTTTCTTGGGTGGTAGCACCTAATATGGAACCTAACATTGTGTAACTATAGCATGGGTTATTTTTCCCTATATGCATCACCTTGCACTTATCCACATTAAATTTCATCTGCCATTTCGATGCCCAATTTTCCAGTCTCACAAGCTTTTCCTGCAATTTATCACAATCTGCTTGTGATTTAACTACTCTGAATAAAAGGGATGAAATAGTCATCTTATGAAGAAAGGCTGGACATGTTAGGGCTCTTCAGCTTGAAAAAAAGAGATGGCTGAGGGCGGATTTGATAGAAGTGTATTAAATTATGAATTATATGGAATAGGGATGTGAATCGTTTTTTGACAATTTAAAATATCGTCCGATATATTTTAAATCGTCAAAAAATCGTTAGGGCCACGATACAATACCAATTCCCCCGATTTATCGTTAAAAAATCGTAAATCGGGGGAAGGGGGAGGGCAGGAAAACCGGCACACTAAAACCCCCTAAAACCCACCCCCGACCCTTTAAATTAAATCCCCCACCCTCCCGAACCCCCCCCCCCCCCAATGCTTTAAATTACCTGGGGATCCGGCGGTGGTCCAGAACGGTGGCGGTCCGGAACGGCCCCCTCAATAGAATCGTGTGGTCTTCAGCCGGCGCCATTTTTCAAAATGGCCACCGCAAAATGGCGGCGGCCATAGACAAAAACGATTCGACGCAGGAGGTCGTTCTGGACCCCCGCTGGACTTTTGGCAAGTCTTTTGGGGGTCAGGAGGCCCCCCCCAAGCTGGCCAAAATTTTCCTGGGAGTCCAGCGGGGTTCCGGGAGCGATTTCTTGCCGCAAATCATTTTCGTACGGAAAATGGCGCTGGCAGGAGATCGACTTCAGGAGGTCGTTCAGCGGCGGTCCGGAACCCCCGCTGAACGACCTCCTGCAGTCGATCTCCTGCCGGCGCCATTTTCCATACGAAAACGATTCGTGGCAAGAAATCGCTCCCGGAACCCCACTGGACTCCCAGGAAAATTTTGGCCAGCTTGGGGGGGGGCCTCCTGACCCCCACAAGACTTGCCAAAAGTCCAGCGGGGGTCCGGAACGACTTCCTGCGTCGAATCGTTTTTGTCTATGGCCGCCGCCATTTTGCGGCGGCCATTTTGAAAAATGGCGCCGGCTGAAGACAACACGATTCTATTGAGTGGGCCGTTCCGGACCGCCGCCGTTCTGGACCACTGCTGGATCCCCAGGTAATTTAAAGCATGGGGGGGGGGTTCAGGAGGGTGGGGGATTTAATTTAAAGGGTCGGGGTGGGTTTTAGGGGGGTTTAGTGTGCCGGCTCACGATTTTAACGATTTTTCACGATAGTTTACACACCCAAACGGCAACAATACGATTCCCTCCCCCTCCCAGCCGAAATCGATCGTTAAGACGATCGAGGACACGATTCACATCTCTAATATGGAATAAGTTAAATGGGAACGGTTATTTACGTTTTCAAATAGTACTAGGAACAATAATGAAAAGCTTTTATGTGGGTAAGCACATGGCACTGGGGGTGGAAGACAGGAAAATATTTTCAGTTTTATCCAGATAACTCTTTGGGATATCAATCTGAAGCCTCTGAGGGACTGGGGAACTCACACACTTCTGCTTTTGTGGTGACTGAAGAAAAGTGGCGTTATGTAGGGGACTTGAACGAGCACTATGTGGAGGGGTACAAATGTTCAAGTTTGTGTAGGATACAAAAGACTTAAGGCTGGACTTGTTTATGACCATAGCAATTTTAATTCTAATATGAAGTATTTCCAAATGGAGTCAGTAAACTAATCTTAATTGCTCTCTAATTGTTTTCGGAGGCACAGAGTGCAAGAAGATCTCCTATTCTAAAGTGCATTTTAATGGTTTGAAATATAGCAGAGCTTCACTGTTTAAACATTGCATAAATAATAGAAGCAATGACACCTGTTTCTAGTCTTCAGACATCTAATTTATTTATTTTTTCATACATTACAAAATTCAGATACTATCCTTTGTTTTTTGTTTAATGAATGTTTCCATAGTTTAAAGTTGGCAATTCAGTTAGCGCAACAGTTCAGCACAGGCCCAGATTTAACATGCAGTTTCTTATATTTATTGTCTATATATCTCCAAATCTTGATTTTAACTTTGAGGTTAATTTACTGCTGGCAGTTTGGATCCTTAGCAGGCAACCAGCAGGGGAATACTGGGTTTCCAAACTATGTACTGTTAAAGTCAGAAGGGCACAAGAGCATCTATAATTTTCATTATTTGACTCCTCTTTGCTCTACTGCTACCCTCAAAGGGTTAATTGCATACCAAGATATGTTAATTCTATTTAATTCCCTGAGGCTTCCACCCCAAATATATTTACACCTGCACAAAACTGGAGTAAATCCAAGTGGCCTCCCTTTTACTCTCATAGCTCTTATACTTTTTTTTACGAGAGGAAAAATGTATTTCTTTTTATTTTCTATACCTCCCAAGGAAAATCAGGGGGAGTCAGACTGTGCCATCCTGGCTTCTTTTACTTTACCAGATTTCATTTAAATGGAATGGAGGGGTCATGAGAGGGGGCAGAGGGAAGAAGACTCAGGAAAAAACTGGAAAAAAAAAAATCCCGTTTTGAATCTCTTCCTCATCACTTTTAAAGAAACTTACCGTGATCATGGTAGCAAATCAAAGCATCTGTCTGTGGAAAAGTGATTGTTAGATGCTCCCCACTGTAAAATAAGGGTGTGCAGCACATAAAATCATTTGTGGCAAATGTTGTTTAGGTTTTTCCCAATTTTTTTTTATTTTTTTAGGTTTCAGAAATAGTGTGTATAATTTTTTTGCAAATAGTGTGCAAAATTTAGAAATAGTACACCTTAAAAACAACAGAAGGAAAAACATTTTGTATTGGTTTCTATCGTATTTTTAAAACATGAAATGAAATGACAGTGTCATTGACATTGTCTATGTCTTTTCAAATGAATGCACATCCCTCTTACACAAGTGTCTGAGCACACTATCCACAAATGGCCTCCCCCCCCACCCCCCCAATTCATTCCTCCATCTCAGAATGAGAGGTATACAGTTTTGGGAAGTGTTCAAAATATTTAACCAACTAAAATAGCTCAGTTTTAGCCAGGTAAATCGCTGTTTAAAAAGTTGGCCCCTTAAGATGCTCATAATGTACTTACCATAGGAAAGAAGGACTGGGGGACATTTTAGAAACTTTCAAATATCTGACAGATTTCAATAAAGTATAGTGAAATCTTCTATAGGTGGAATTCAAGGACAAGGGATAATGATTTGAAAGTGCATGCTATGAAGCCCTTACTGAGAGAATGGTTGATGCTGAAAAAAGCCCACCGGCTGAGGTATTGGCAATCTAAACTATAATGGAATTTCAAAAATTCTTGGGACACACAAAGCACAGTGGTAAGGGGCACGTAGGGGATAACTTATAGAAGAAATAAAAAAAAAAAAGACATGTCTAGTTGTGGAGGGCAATGATGGGAGCAGAGTTGAAAGATTGGGAGAGAAAATGGAGATGGGGAGCTTGTGTTAGTTTAGACAATGGGGATTTATATGCTTGTTTACCTAAAGTTATAGAAAACCAGAGAGAAAAAAATGGCAGGGTGAGGTGGCACCTTATAGACTAACCAATTTATTGAAGCATGAGCTTTCAAGGACAGAGTCCACTTTGTCAGATGCAGAGAGAAAAGACATCAATTTGGACAGAACATAAGCAGTTGCCATACTGGGTTAGACTGAATGTCCATCATTCCCAGCATCCTGTTTCCAACAGTGGCCAATCCAGGATAGATGTATCTGACAAGTACACAAACATTAAATAGATCCCATGCTACTAATGCTGGTTATAAGAAGTTGCTATTCCCCAAATCAACTTCACTAAAAGTAGTTTGTGGACTTCTCCTCTAGGAACTTATCCAAATCTTTTTTAAACCAAGATAAGCTAACTGCCATAACTACACCATGAAGTATCAACATGAAACCCCCTAGCTCCCCAGCCCCCTGAAGTACCAACATTCAAAATCCCCACCCCCTACCCCCAAGTCCCTCAATCAATCCCCACACCCCTGAAAAAAAAGATACAGGCCCTAAGCCCAACCCCCGACACACCTCCAAAACTCCCCCCGTACCTTAAATGGGATCCTGCATTGGAGCAGGAAGTACCCGCGAACCCAGTCTGGTCGGTGCCATTTTCCAAAATGGTGCCTACTTGACCTTGCCCAAGCCATGTGAATGGGTTAAGGTCTAGGAATCGGTGCTGACTTGGGATCCAATTTAAGGTACATGGGGGTTCTGGAGGGGGCTCGGGGTAGTTTGGGGGGTCATGCTCCTTTTTTTGGGGGGGGGGGGAGGGGAGGGGTAGGGGTTTGAATGCTGGTACTTTAGGAAGACCGGAAGAGAGGGGTTTTCATGTTGGTACTTCGGAGGGCCGGGGGTTGTGGGAGTTGAACTTTGATACTTTGGGGGGGGGGGGGGGTTTGAGGTTGTGACTTGGGGTGGGGGGTATTGGTATGGAAGCTAGGGCCACATTTTATTGTGTGCTTGGGGAAGGGGGAAGGTTGTTCTTGGGCTGTCGCCGCGCAGTTCTTTTATAACTTGTTCACATTTTGGGGGAGATGGGGCTGCCTTGACCAGCGGCCCCGGATTGAAATGGGGATCAGCACTGACCTCCACTCAACCTCCCCGTTTTGCCGAACTTTTCTTTTTTTTCCTAATTTATATGTGTGGTGGGAGCCTCAGGAGCCACATCAAGGCCCCAGGCCTCCTGTCCCACATTAAACATTTCAAATAGGTATAGATATTTTTTTGTGGCTGACCACCTTCTCGGTCAGCCGTGATAAAACATTTATATAAAATTGACTAGTGATAACTTTCTTTGCATGAATCACCTGGTAAGCCAGCTAAGTCATCCAGCTAACTGAATATCGGAGTTAGATGTTAACTTAGCTGGCTAACTCAACTTCTCCCAGTTACGCCCCTGGACCTCCCCTAACTTATCCAGCTAAATTCTAGCTTCCTAACTTAATAGCCAGCTAGAATTTATCCAAATAAAGGATGAATATAGCTAGGTAAGCCATTTAGATGAATAACTATTACATTATCTGTCTAAATGACTTATGAATATGGACCTTGGTAGGTAAAGCAGCATAGCAAAGGTCTCAATCTAAAATAGGTAGTCAATAAGGAATGAAATTTCAAAGCCATTTGCATGCATAAAACCAGGTTTTATGAATGTAATTGGCTGTACTAAAATAAACCAAAGGTCAGTGTGTATAAAGCTATGTGCATAATAAGAACATAAGATAGGCCATACTGGGTCAGACCAAGGGTCCATCAAGCCTAGCATTCTGTTTCCAACAGTGGCCAATCTAAGCCTCAAGTATCTGGCAAGTACCCAAACATTAAAGATCTCAAGCTACTATTGCTTATTAATTAATAGCAGTTTATGGATTTTTCCTCTAGGAACTTATCCAAACCATTTTAAACCCAGTTACACTAACTGCCATAACCACATTCTCTGGCATTTAATTCCAGAGAATGTGTGCAAGTTTGCTTTGAAAATACTTGGTAAAGTCTATGTGCAATATACATGCAGACTTTACTACTTTCTCGGATGTTTGAAAATTTTGGTTATTAGGGCCTGATTTTCAAAAGCAGTTATATGCTTTTACATAGCTTTTACTTGAATAAATGCACTTTACCAGTGTAAGTGGGCTTTTGAAAATTGCTACAATATATGCCATTGAATTGTCAATAACTGCTTGTTTTATAATAGGTACAAGATGCAGAGATCATATCACTGAAGTGCTTATAAATCTACACTGGTTGTCAATCCAGCAATGTATATAAACAAAGATTGGCACCATTGTACTTAAACTGATCAATTCAAATGAATCTTTGGGGACCAATGTCATCCTATGGATGTACCAGCCTACCAGGTCATTGAGATCTTCCCAGAGGGAACTCTTAGATGTTCCTTCAATCAATTAGGCTCAACTTAGTGAAACACGTGATTGTGCCTTTTCAGTTGCAGCCCCAACTGGAACTCATTTCCTGAAGCATTAAGTTTAGCTGCATGCCCCAAAATATTTCAGTCTTTTCTAAAGACTCATCTATTTAAAACATCTTATCTGTAATAAGAACATTAAAAGCTAGTTTTATATGCCTGAAGGCTTTTATGTATTACTGAGAACTGCACAGTCTTTTATGTGTAAAAATTGTTTGTTTTTAATGTTTTAATATATTATGTATATAATATGTTCTATATCTCCTAGGGACTTTTGGTGTAAGCAATTAAATTTTTAATAAAGATAAAGATTTTATACATACAAATGCACTTTCATTTTAAATTTGTAAATGCTTGTGAAAATCAGGCCCTATGCACTTAAATGGCTTTTGAAAATTGCTTTAATAGATTGTTACATTTACATGCATAACTCCTTTGTAAAGGTACCTGTATGTCTAAGCTTAGTAAATAGATGAGCTCAGTAAATAAAATAAGTTATAGAGGTAAGGTACTTCAGAAGTGCCAGGGAGGGATTGGAAGTTAGTCAGTCAATGCTGTCAATGCCCTTGTGGAAAAACCAGGCTTTCACTTGCTTCCTGATGAAGGTAGTCTTGAGTTTGGTGGAGCTCTTTTGGGAGAAAGTTTCAGATGGCAAGTGCTCCTTTCAAGAAGCTGCATTGATGGTTATCCAATATTTTGATTTCTTATTATCAATAGTGTGATTATGGAAGCTATGATGGAGGACCTTAGAGTTCTGCCAGGTATGTGGGATGACAACCTGTCTTTCAGATAGCTAGGTCTGTTTCCTCTTAAGGCCTTGAAAATCAGAGTCAGGGTTTTGAATTTGATCCTGTAGGGTACTGGTAGCCTAGCAATTTTTGCAGGTGGGAATGATGTGGTTCTGCTGCTTGAAACCCTCTAGCATTCATACTACAGCATTTTAGATTAGTTGGAGATGGTGCAGACCCTTCACTATCAGTCTGTTTTAAAGAGCATCACAGTAATCCATCCACGAAGTTATCATGGCATGGACTACTATGACTAGGCTTGCCTTTTCAATGAAAGGGTGGAGGTGCTAGTGAAAGAAACAGCTGTTTTAACATATTCTGGATTTGTGGAAGAATGATGAGCTCTGAACCCAGCATAAATTAGAGACTCTTGATCTGTAATTTTAGGGGGAGCTCACAGTTTCTGAATAGGATTTTCAGGTTTTGGACTTGCCCATTTGCATTTTATTTCCACAGAATCTTTTAAGTGTAACAAACAATTTTTACAGTTCAAAAGCAGCATGATGATGCATAAGGCCCTTCATAGCATATCCCCACTCAACTTAACCTTCAAGCTGCAACTACATACTTCCGATAAACCAACTAGAAGAGCATACCAAAACAGATTGATTACCCAGCCCGCAAAATCCTCCCTGAGAAAACGCGCTCTATCAACGGCGGGCCCGTCCCTCTGGAATTCCCTACCACCAGACCTCCGCCTTGAGCCGTGCCATACTACTTTTAAGGCGAAACTAAAGACTTGGCTCTTCCTGCAAGCATTCCCAGAGAGCTAAGATCTAGAAGAAAAAACAAACCCTGTCCTTTTGTTCTAATGTATTTATCCTTATGCCTTATTTATCCAAGATTATAAATTGCCTTATTTATATGTTTATAGTTGAACCTAGTTAGTTTGTTTTTCTTATTTACTTAGACCAAATTTTCTGTTTTTTTGTTCCAAGATTTGTTCCATGTAAACTGCCACCCGGCAGTAGTTATTACTGTTAACTGTGAACCGGAGTGATATGTATTGTATACAGGAACTCCGGTATTTAAAAACCATAAATAAATAAATAAGTGTAGTCTTGGATGGCTGTGAGGCATGTAGTTAACTTTCATACAGCTGTTAATGGTTCCAGGTCTATTGATAGTACTAGCTGAACATTATTCATGTAAACATAGGATTTTATAACAAACTATCGAATCAACTGGGCTAGGGCTTGAGGTAGATGTGAAAAAATATGGCTGACAATATAGATCCATGCAGAACCCTGCAGGTCAAAACCTGATGAGGTACCTCCAAGCTGTGCAGACTGCTGTCCATCAGCCAGCCAGATGGCATGATAGTGCAATCCACAATATCAAAACTTTAACTATGTTATATTATTATGTACACACAAGACTCTAAAATGGATAATGGCAGACATGTATAGTAAGCTTATGGGGAAGATCTCCTCCATCAGCCACAACTGGTTCTGTGGTTCCTCACATTCCTGGGTGCCTTACTTCAAACCCTAGACCAGCAGTCAGTGCCTCACAAGGTCCAGATCAGCCTGAAAACAACCAAAAAAAGAAAACACTCATTAGTGGACTGAGTCCAATTAGTGCAAAGCAAAATATTAATCTAGAGGAAAGACTTTCTCATTCTGCCAGCATTCATCGAAACTATCAACAGTGGAGTCAATATGCATTTCTACTTAGCTAGATAAGTGTAGGACTTATCTGGCTAAAGTGTGGCAGCTGTTGGATATCTGGCTAAGTTCAGTGGCCACCACTTAGCTGGATAAGTCACTTCGCTGGCTAAATGGATAGCCGGATAAGTTGTGGGTGGATCAGGGCGGCACTACTTATCCAGTTAACTTAGCTGGGTATGAAGTGATATTCATACTAATCCGGCTAAGTAGTATGAACACACATTTTTTACTTCTTACCCTTCATTCATGCTGACATCATGGCCTGCACATGCTTAGATCAATTTTGCCACCCAATTCTAGATGTTGCTGACATCATGCATGCAAATTTGCATGTAAGATAAGGATTAATAAGATTTGTGTATAGAGAAATGAAGCAACTTCCAAAATGGCCCATGTTCACATTTTGAATAGCAATTATTTATTTATTTATTTATTTATAAATGTATAGCCCACCTATCTTCAATAGTAAGCAGGTTACAAGAATACATACAAATTGCATCAAATAACAATAACAGTAGACTCCATAAAATAGACACTAATTGACAAGAAATAAAGGCATAAAACCCAAATATAGTAATATAAAAAGACTAAAATGCAAAATAAAACATAAAATACTTTATTACAAGTGTCTATAAAAGCTCATTTGTAATCGTAAAGCAGAAATCAAATCCAATAGCATAACAGTTAAAAATGCGTACTCAATCATTTTAAAGCATAAGAATATGTCTTAAAAATCTCAATTGTATATATTTACAATAATAAAATGATAAAATTCATTAACATGCCTGTTGGAAAAAATGTGTCTTTAGCATTTTGCAAAAGTCCAGAGTGAGTGTGCACTTTTGACTGGATCTGATAGTGAGTTCCATAAACATGGTTCTGCTACATAAAAAGTTCTCTCCCTAATTTCCTCCAGACGGATCTGGCAAGCTGAAGGAATTCAAAGCAAACTGGGGTGCACATTAGACAGTAAATCTTTAAAACGGAGCAAAAACTAGGCAGGGTCAATTTAATAATGGCCTTATATATCAGCAGTGCAGTTTTAAACTTAATCCTCCACAATCCAGTGGGAGCACTGAGAGGAGAGGATCACCTTGCTGGTGGCTGAAAGGAATCAGTAACCTTTTGCTTGGGACATTTTCTTTTTTAAAATTATTGGGGCGAAGTTAACTATTTGGGAATATTATTTAGTGTGTTTCTGTGTTTGTGCTTTTAGTAGTTAGTAAGGCAGTGAATAAACAGAAGTTAGACTGTTTGTATTTTTAAATAGACAGTCAGTAAGGCAACTAGTAATCAGAAGTTAGTGTCTGTATATTAAAAACAAAAAGTAAAAAGTAGCCAGAAGCTAGAAATAAGCTAGGAGCAGTGTATACCTAAGTAAAAAGGTTGAAAAGTTCAGTTCAGTTACTCACCTTGGAAAGGTGTTAAGGTAGTGAGAGTTGGTTTGATTAGGTACCAACATTTGTAAATCAAGAGAGAAGTGAGTCACTCAGGCTGACTAACAGGCCGACAGTACAGTGCACTCCGACGGAGCGCACTTTCAACCCGCGTTTGGATGCGCATTTTCGATGCGCTAGCTTTACCCCTTATTCAGTAAGGGGTAATAGCGCGTCGAAAATGCGTGTCTAACCCCTCCGAAACTAATGCATGTTGTAGCCCTATTAGTTATTCCCACGCGATACAGAAAGTAAAATGTGCAGCCAAGCCGCACATTTTACTTTCAGAAATTAGCGCCTACCTAAAGGTAGGCGTTAATTTCTCTCAGTACCAGGAAAGTGTACAGAAAGCAAAAACTGCTTTTCTGTACACCCTCTGACTTAATATCATGGCGATATTAAGTCGGAAGTCCAAAAAGTTAAAATTAATCAAAAAGAAAAAAAAGAAATTTAAAATCAGCCCGCGGCTCGCAGGTTGGTAACCGGACGCTCAATTTTGCCGGCATCCGGTTTCCGAACCCGTGGTTGTCAGCGGGTTTGAGAATCGATGTTGGCAAAATTGAGCATCGGCTGTCAAACCCGCTGACAGCCACCGCTCCTGTCCAAAAAGAGGCGCTAGGGATGAGCTAGTGTCCCTAGCGCCTCTTTTTACCGAGGGCCCTAATTTGAATAATTTTTTTTCTGAATCTCAACCTCTCTTCCGCGATTTTTACTGTATTGGCCTGTAACTGAAGTTAGATTAGTTGTATTTCCCAACCCTCCCAACCCTCACCCACCCATCCCTAGCTCATCCTTTAATTTTTAGGCAGGTGCCACTTAAAAAAAAAAACAAAAAAAAAAAAACCTTATTGAGAGTTTGATCATTCCCCTGTATGCCACTACCGGACATATAGTGAAGTCACTAATACATTTAAAGGACATTAATTAGACACATTCCTGCTCCCATTTCAACCTAAAACTTAAGTAGGAACTGAACAAATTTGAGATGAAGGCAGTAGTCCAGCAGCAAGAGGGGGGCCTCCCAGTCTTTTGCATCGAGTGACACATGTATGATTTTTTACCCGCCGGTGAGAAATTGTACATGTGCATGCGATGCAAAGAGCTCTCAGAGAAGGAGTCCGATTAACCATTCCCTTTCTAATCATTCCCAACATTCTGTTTGCTTTTTTGACTGCCGCAGCACACTGAACTGATGATTTCAATGTATTATCTACTTTGACGCCTAGATCTCTTTCTTGGGTGGTAGCTCCTAATATGGAACCTAACATTGTGTAACTATAGCATGGGTTATTTTTCCCTATATGCATCACCTTGCACTTATCCACATTAAATTTCATCTGCCATTTCGATGCCCAATTTTACAGTCTCACAAGTTCTTCTGCAATTTATCACAATCTGCTTGTGATTTAACTACTCTGAACAATTTTGTATCATCTGCAAATTTGATAACCTCACTCCTCATATTTCTTTCCAGATCATTTATAAATATATTGAAAAGTATGGGTCCCAATACAGATCCCTGAGGCACTCCACTGCCCACTCCCTTCCACTGAGAAAATTGTCCATTTAATCCTAGTCTCTGTTTCCTGTCTTTTAGCCAGTTTGTAATCCCATGACTTTTTACTTTTCCTAGAAGCCTCTCATGAGGAACTTTGTCAAACACTTTCTGAAAATCCAAATACACTACATCTACCTGTTCACCTTTATCTACATGTTTATTAACTCCTTTAAAAAAGTGAAGCAGATTTGTGAGGCAAGTCTTGCCTTGAGTAAAGCCATTAAACCAGGTCTTTCTCTATGTTCTGTGATTTTGATATTTAGAACACTTTCCACTATTTTTCCTGGCACTGAAGTCAGGCTAACTGGTCTGTAGTTTCCCAGGTTGCCCCTGGAGCCCTTTTTAAATATTGGGATTACATTAGCCACCCTCCAGTCTTCAGGTGCAATGGATGATTTTTATGATAGATTACAAATTTTAACTAATAGTTCTGAAATTTCATTTTTTAGTTCCTTCAGAACCCAGGGGTGTATACCATCCGGTCCAGGTGATTTACTACTATTCAGTTTGTCAATCAGGCCTACCATATCTTCTAGGTTCACCGTGATTTGGGTCAGTCCATCTGAATCATTACCCATGTCTTCAGGACATGTTCATGGTATCCCCCTACCACTAACTTCAGAAGAAACAGGCAGTGGAATCTAAATTAACAAGGCTCCTCAGTCTCAGTGTTGAGGTTCCAGTGCCCAAGTCTCAAGAAAATATGGAAACCTAGGAATGTAGATGCCGGAGAGTGTCTTTTTCAATATCTTTATTGGATGGAGACGTATGATAACAATAAAACCGCCCGACTTAGGCCGAGTTTCGCCACATCCAAGTGGCTGCCTCAGGGGCTTAGAAACAGCTGTCAAATTTGTAGCAAATTAGAAATTAATCGCAGAAAATTGAAATTTAATCCTATGGTTTCTTGAATATGAACAGCAGCACTGACGTATCTTAATGAAGAACAAGTAGTTTATACACTTTTGTTGGCTCCATACCCTTAATGGTGCCTCATACATTTTTGCCGCTAGTTAGTATATACTGTGTCCACTCAAATACTGTATTTGAGTGGAGACAAATTTGACAGCTGTTTGCAAGCCCCTGAGGCAGCCACTTGGATGTGGCGAAAATCGGCCTGAGTCGGGCGGTTTTATTGTTATCATACATCTCCATCCAATAAAGATATTGAAAAAGACACCCTCCGGCATCTACATTCCTACGTTTGCTCACGGCTTTTCTAGATTGCCTACCTTGTTGCTTTTTGGGCTCAAGAAAATATGGGTCAATATTCCATTTATTTCATTGTGCCCAAGAAGAAGGGCTCCTTTTGTCCCAACCTGGATCTCAAACGTCTCAACCGTCATCTTTGGGTGATGTATTTTCACATGGAACCATTGCACTCGGTAATAATGGCCATACAGTTGGGGGAACTTCTGACCGCTTTCTACGGTTCAAAGAAGTGGGACACCATTATCACTTTTGGGATTTGCCCTTTGGTCTGGCCACAGCCCCAAGGACCTTTTCCAAGGTAATGGTGGTAGTGGCAGCAGAATTGAGAAAAGATGGGATCCTCGTACATCCGTATTTGAACGACTGGATGATTCAAACCAAGTCGCTGGAAGAGAGCTGCAGAGTGACCCGCAAGGTGATCTCCCTGTTGCAGGAGCTCAGCTGGGTGGTGAACCTGGCCAAGAGCTGTCTTTAGCCTGCTCAGTCATTGGAATACCTCAGGGTTCAGTTCAACATGAGGCAGGGCAAGGTTTTTCTGCCGGAAGTGCACATTCAGATGATGACACAGTTCCGTCTGTTATTGAACATTCTGTGCCCGACCCTATGATCCTACCTTCAAATACTTGGTTTAATAGTAGCAACCCTGGAAGTGGTCCCATGGGTGAGGGCACATATGCATCCTCTTCAGCGCTCCCTGATATCTTGGTGGAACCCGCAGTCTCAGGACTATTTGATTTGGCTCCTCTTGCTGATGGAAGTCTCCTTCCAACTGCAGTGCTGGCTGCAGGCTGATCATCTAAGGAAGGGAGTTTCCCTAGCACCACTGGACTGGCTAGTACTGACAGAAGATGCAAGTCTCCATGGTTGGGGAGCTCACTGTCAGGAGCTGATGGTGCAAGGGTGCTGGAATACAGAGGATTCTTTCTGGAACATCAATCAACTGGAAATCAAGGTGGTCCAGTTGGCATGTTTACAGTTCAGTGACAGACTGCAGGGTCAATAGGTCCAGAAAATGTTGGACAATGCAACCACTGTGGCTTCCATCAATCGGCAGGGAGGAACCAAGAGCCAGCAGTGTCGCAGCTTATGGAATGGGCAGAAATGCATCTCCAGATGATCTCAGCCTCCCACATAGCAGGAAAAGACAATGTAAGTGCAGACTTTCTCAGCAGGGAGGGTCTGGACCCATGAGAATGGGCCTTGTCAGATGAGGCATTTCAACTGATTTTGGATCACTGGGGTCCCCCATTTTTAGACCTCTTGGCGACTTTTTGCAGTTGAAAGTTCTGCAATTCTTCAGTTGCAGGAGAGATCTGAAGTCGTTAGGGGTTGATGCCTTAGCTCAGGTGTGGCCAGAAGACAAGTTTCTGTATGCCTTTCCTCCATGGCCCTTGTTGGGCAGATTGATCTGAAGGATCAAGCACCATAGTGGGATGGTGCTCTTGGTTGCTCCAGATGGGCCCAAGAGACTATGGTATGCAAATTTGTGGCGGCTCCTGGAGACTCCTTCCTTTGACTTCTGGCACACAGGAACCTTCTAAGTCAGGGTCCGGTCCTTCATGAAGATCTGACTTGGTTTTGTCTTACAGTATGGCCCTTGACAGGGCTTGATTGCTGAAACGTGGCTACTCGGTGGCAGTGATTTTCACTTTGCTTAGGGCTAAAAAGTTCTTCACTTCCTTGGCCTATGTGTGAGTTTGGCGAGTGTTTGAGGCCTAGTGTGAGAATCGAGGTACTCTTCCTCATTCATCCAAGATCACGCTCATTTTGGAATTTTTGCAGGATGGGTTGACTAAAGGTTTGGCTCTTAATTCCTTAAAGGTACAAGTAGCGGCTCTCGCCTGTTTCAGCTCCTTGTCAGCTCATCCTGATGTAGCCCGTTTTCTGAAAGAAGTGAAACATCTTCATCTTCCTTTGCGATTTCTGGTGTCCCTATGGAGTTTTAATTTAGTTATGGAGTTTTTGCCAGGCTCTAATTTAGACCGCTACGTACTCTATGCTTGCGCTTCATTGTGGCAATTTGTTCTGCGCATAGGGTTTCCGAACTACAAACTTTGTCTTGCCGGGAGCCATTTCTCCAAGTGACTCCAGTGGCGGTGCAGCTGCATACTGTTCCTTCCTTTTTACCGAAAGTGGTCACTGAGTTTCACTTGAATCAGTCCATCTCCCTGCCGTCTCTGGGCAGAGAAAGAGATGTAGAGGAGTATCGTTTGTTGCGACCCTTGGATGTCAAGAGACATAATGTCAGGTATCTAGAGGTTACTGAGTCCTTGCGGAAGTCAGATCTCCTATTTGTCCTTCACAGTGGTACTAGACAGGGAGAGGCAACCTCGTGGGCTACAACAGCTCACTGGATAAAGGAGGTAGTCACGGCTGCATATGTGAATTGCCAGGAAGCCATTATCTAGTCAGGTTAGGGTTCATTCCACAAGGGCTCAGGCAGTGTCATGGGCAGAAGCTAGATTGTTGTCTCCCATCAACATTTGTCAAGCTGTGACATGGACCTCCTTACACACCCTTTTTCCGGGTTTTATTGTCTAGGTGTGCAAGACTGGAAGGATGCAGCCTTTGCACGAGCGTTTTTTGACAGGACGATAGACAGCCTCCCTCCCTATTCAGGAGTAGCTTGGGTACATCCCACTTGTTCTGGATTCATCAGACTAGACGCTAAGAAATGAGAAATTACTACTTACCTGATAATTTCTTTTTCTTTGGGACACTCAGATGAAACCAGCTTCCCTTCCTTCGCTGCTGAATGATTGTACTATGGTCCTCTTGTGTGACTGTGTTACACTGATTACTGGTAAATGTTAATCCAGTCCCTAGACTAGTATTAATATGATTCTTGTCTGAGTCAGTGCTTCCTGCTGACTGAGTATTGACATAGTTATTTGTTTTTAATCAAGTGTTTTGCTAGTCTGTCCACAGTTTGCTTTTGAAGAAAATACTGACAGGCAGATGTCACTGCAGGGGTATATGTACTATGACATCAGTTTGCTCCATCTCCACCTGCTGGTAGAGGTGCATAATAGGGGTGTGCATTCGTTTTCACCGCATATGTAAAACGCAACTTTTTTTTTTTTAACTTAAAAAAAGTGATGAGGCGAAAACGATCGGATTTCCAACTTATTCAACATAGCTATGTTGAATAAGTTGGAAATCGCGATTGTTGATCCTAAATAAAAATTTAAACCCCTCACCCTCCTTAATCCCCCCCCAAGACTTACCAAAACTCCCTGGTGGTCCAGCGGGGAGTCAGGACGCCATTCCTGTATTCCTTTGAGAGGAGCACGTGACGTCGGCGTCACGTCAGAGTGACTCGGACGTCACGTGATTCGCCGCGCGTTCGCTCCGGGACCCTCGTTGGACCCAACCGGAACTTTTCGCCAGCTTGGGGGGGGCCTCCTGACACCCCCCCAGCGGGGAGTCAGGACGCCATTCCTTTATTCCTTTGCGAGGAGCACGTGACGTCCGCGTCACTCCGACGTGACGCGGACGTCACGTGATTCCCCGCGCGTTCGCTCCGGGACCCTCGTTGGACCCAACCGGAACTTTTGGCCAGCTTGGGGGGGCCTCCTGACCCCCCCAAGCTGGCCAAAAGTTCCCACCAGGGAGTTTTGGTAAGTCTTGGGGGGGGATTAAGGAGGGTGAGGGGTTTAAATTTTTATTTAGGGAACCAGTGCACGTATGGACATAGCCTCAACTTATGGAATTCTACATATGTCCATATTGGCCGAAATTGACCCCCCCTTTCGACTTATGGACTTATGAACATAAACTTTTTGTCTGCACATCCCTAGTGCATAACCCACTTGTTCTGGATTCATCTGACTGTCCTAAAGAAAAGGAAATTATCAGGTAAGTAGTAATTTCTCATTCCCAGATATGGACAGCAGGGGCGCTTTTTAAAAAAAATCCTTATTAGTTTTAATTATTTGATGTTATTTGATATGTGTGATTTTTTAAAATATTTTATTGGTGCTTGGGAAATGTTTTTTAAAAAGTATATGATTTTAATTAATAGAAGTTATTCTATTTGTCAGTAATTTTAAAATATTCTTTTATTAGTATATTTTTACTATAAAAATTGATGCTTTAAGTTTCTTGATTTTATTTGTTTTATGAGGAATGGTGGTTCTGTTTTGCCATTGTTAAACACAAAGTCTGGCTTCTTGGGGTTTCTATTTTAGTTTTTGTCTGCATATTGCTGGTCCTAATTTGTGATATTTTATTCTGTATTTGGTGAGGGTCTGTCTCTGCTTTGTGCGTGTGACCAAGGTGAGTCATTCTGCTAGCGTGCAGTGTGTGGTAGGGATCTATAGCAGTCGGGTTTGTTTTGTTTCCCCAGTAGGTGGTGTATTGGTATTCTGGGACCCAGTGTAATATAATTACCTGTGCTTTTTCATAGGTAGGGTTCTTGTTGTTTGAGTCCTCAGTATTACTACTTTTATGTTATGATAGGTTTGCTGTATAGATTTTGAATATCTTTTTTGAGGGGTTTTGTGTTAGTTTTCAACATGTCAGGCAGTGGAAGGTATTTGTGCTGTTATTACTGTGAGGTGACATCAGAATTTGAAAATATATTTTTGTATGATGAACTTTAAAGGAAATATCCAAGCTTTATTTGTTGCGATGCGGCCTGTGGCTGGAGTGTTCTGGCTCAGAGTTCCGTCTCTGGGTACCTGGCTCCGAGTCCCATCTCTGAGTTCTCCCCTGAACTGTGTCCAGGTCCACGGAGCTCCTTGCTCTTACCTTAGTCTCTTCAGTGTCCAAGTCCTCATCTTCAGTTCCAAGTGCCTTCGTCTCTTCATTGTTCAAATCCTCGTCTCCAGTTCCAAGTGCCAGGTTCCCCTAGCACTCCCTTCCATCGCAGCGCAACAGTTTGCCAAGGCCATGTGCCCGGTGGGACTGTTCTTGTCCCAGGTTTGTTTGGAATTCCTCTGATTCTCTGGACCCCAGAATTGTTTTTTGGGGATTTCTCTTCACGACCTGCTGGAGGCGCCAGCTGTCTGGATTCCACGACCTGCATCCAGACCTTTCTTCTCCATGGCGATTCCAGGTTGGGGTTCCACGACCGGCAGGAGGCGCCTGCACCCCACCTGATGATCATTGCTACAGACTAATCTCACCCCGGATTCCCTCCTGGGTCTTCTTCCTTTGTTCTCCGTTATTCCCTTTGTTCTCTGTTTGTTCCTTGTTCCCTTGTTCTTCTGTCGTTTGTTCTGTTGTTCTTCATTTGTTCCTCGTTCCTTGTTCTGTTCCTTGTGCTCTGCTGTTCCTTGTGCACCGCTGTTCCTTGTCCTTTGCTCCACTGTTCCTTGTCCGTTGCTCTGCTGTTTTTTTGTTCTTTGCTCCACTGTTTCTGTATGTTCCTTGCTCTGTTTCTGTGTTTCCTTGCTCTGTTTCCATGCTCTTTGATTGTTCCTTTGTGTTTTCCATTGTTCCTTGTTCCTTCGTTTGTTTGTTCCTGCATTCTTGTGTTTCCTCGTTGTTCCTGTGTCCTTTGTTCCTCATTCTTCCACGTTTTTCCACATGACCTGCAGGAGGCGCCTGCACCATCCAGTTCCAGATGCCTTTCCTGGATCATCGACCTCCCAAAGGAGGGGAGGGGACCCCCTTTGAGGGGGGGTACTGTTGCGAAGCGGCCCATGGCTGGAGCCGTGAGCCGCCTCTTACCTCCCGCGGCCCAGCCGCTATCTTGCCGGCGCGGCAGGAGCAGTGCCGGGATTCCCCAATGCAGCAGGAGGCTGCCGACATCCCTTGCTCCCTCCAGGGGGAGGGGCCCTCGTCTCCATCCTCTTCTGCAGCTGGAGCTGCCCTTGATGTCCTCCCTCGCGACTTGGACGCTGCCGCTCCCTCGTCGGGCCTAGTCAAGGCCTGCTCCGGCTCCTCCTCAGTGTCAGCGGCAGCATGGCTGCTGTCCTTGGTCTTGTCTCTTCCTCCTAGGGGTGGACCCGTGGCTTCTCTGGAGATTTAAAGGGCCCGCGGCTGTTCCACCTCGGGTCCCACCCTGGACTCCTCCCTGGGCATCTTCCTGTTGCTAGCCCTATAAATGGGCTCAGTAGCCATTTCTACGGTGGCCTTGGCAAGGAGCTAGCCTCCTTGGAGCAGTCCTCCCTTGGACTCTGTGTTTTGCTCCATTGGATTCCATCTTCAGTTCCAAGTTCCTGTGATGTCTTCTGTCTTCAGTTCCAAGTTCCTGTGATGTCTCCGTCTGCCTTGCCTTCACGTCCGTCACCTTGGCAAGGAGCTAGCCTCCTTGGAGCAGTCCTCTCTTGGACTCCGTGCTCTGTTCCACTGGACTTTCATCTTCAGTTCCAAGTTCCTGTGATGTCTTCCATATGCCTTGTCTTCATGTCCTTCATCTCCTGATGTCTCCACAGCTGTGCAAGTCTCCTGAAGTTCCTGGCTTTTAACCTTCCTTCACTGAGTCCCGCCTCAGTGTTCTGGCTCAGAGTTCCGTCTCTGGGTACCTGGCTCCGTCCCGCTCCGAGCTCTGCCCTGAACTGTGTCCAGATCCACGGAGCTCCTTGCTCTTGCCTTCGTCTCTTCAGTGTCCAAGTCCTCGTCTTCAGTTCCAAGTGCCTTTGTCTCTTCAGCATCCAAGTCCTCGTCTCCAGTTCCAAGGGCCAAGTCTCCTCTTCAGAACTCCTTTCCCAGAAGAGGTTCGTCTCACTGCAGGGGCACAATCTCTCCATCCCATGCTGGGGAGTGCGCTCCCCAGCACTCCCTTCCATCGCAGCGCAACATTATTGTTGGGGGAGTTTCAGTGGATGCACAGTGTGTTACAGAACTGGAGGTGCAGGATTTATTTTGACATTCTGTCCCTTCCTGTATACCTTCCAGACTTCACTCTCATAGCCATAAAGAATTAGTTGAATGAGGCTATCAAATAATTTTAATAGTAGTTTTACTAGACATGTGAAACTAGCCAGCTTTTTAAAATTACACAGAAGACCTTTTGGACTTTCTTATTCAGACTTTTTTTTATAGCCAATTTTAAAGCAAGGGGCCATGCTGTGGAGGTGGGTGTAATATGAGGAAATTCTTCTGTCTAGAGATGCCAGTGATTTTCTGTGACCTTAAGCATTAGTACAAGAAGAATGGGGAAGGAGGGGCATTGAAGAGGCACATAAATGCATTGGCCCTTGAGCGCCAAGTATGCCACTGCAGTCTACTGCTAATGTTGTGTTCCTCTTTGGTCCTCTGATCCTCTGATATCCTGGACAGAAGGTCTCATAGTTAATCCAGCACTCAGCAGCACCTTCTCTTCATTCCCCCCACTAACATTACAATAAATCTAGTTACCAAAACTATTTTAGCATACTTATATTCCAGAAAATCCAAACATATATGCAATGCAGATTTAAAAAACTACAATCATAAGTTTACACTTATGTGGATATACAATACATACAAGATAAGGCTGTTGCCGAAACATGTAGCTGCCTTGGTATTAAGATAATGCCCAGCCTACTGACATTGATCTAGCAGGATTCTAGGGAGTTCTAGCTTGTATGTTCCATCTTGGTTATCCTGTGGCCTCTGGTGTCTTTTTATTACCTTGCTAGACAATATTGTGACCAACAATGTGCCAACATTGACTTGATTGAATTGTTTGGTTTCTGGGAAGTTGTAACCTGCTGGTTTCATCCTGGCTATCTCATGACCTGTGGCAGCACTAGGCTGGCTCTTGCCCACAAAGGGGTGCAACCAATTTCGTGTGGAATAACACTTATTTTTACCTCATTTAGCATATAGTGAGGAAGTGTTAGCCTTCAGAAATAGATTTTTGGTTTTTCAGTACATATGTATACATGTCATAGAGATAAGCAGACATTTAATTACCTCCAAGGTTTCCATTCAGAGGAGATGGACCTCTTTTAAAGGAAAGGAGACTCTAGAACAAGGGGTCATGGGCAGTGGTATACTTAAAGTATTTGGCACTTAGGGAAGATACTTCTTTTGGCACCTGCTACTCCCCCCCTCCCCCAACGATCTCTGGTTCACTCCCTCCCTGCCCCCTCTGAAAACCCTCATTCACATCTCCTTTCACTTCAAAACTAGTCAGTCCATACTAATAATAAGTATATTTCCAATGAGCTGCCAAATAAAATAAGCTCAAAGAAAATTTCCAAACAGCAATAAAATATTTAAAATTGGCAAACACATGAGACACCCAATGATTAAAACTAATAAGGATTGAAAAATTCTTCACTTTCCATACCTGGGAAATTTTGATTTCCAGTTTCAGCATGTATTAGTGGGGCAACATAAACTTTCTTCACACACACACACACACACACACACATAACAAATAGGCAATACTGCAAATATTACACCGGGTCATACAACATCAATTAGGAAAACAATAAACCAGGCCGCTATGGATCCCTATACAGAAATTGCATGCTAGCAGAAAACCTCAGTTTGGTCACACATGCAGAACACATACCTCCCTTCACCAAATACAGAATAAAGAGACCAGAGAGTATAAATAGAAACAAGCAGACAAAAATTGAATTGGTAACCGCTACAAGTCAGACTCTATATGCAGTGCAACAATGGAAAAAAAAAAAGCTGAAGCATCATTCCTCATAAAACATCAAACAAAATCAAGAAATATAAAATATCAATCATAATAGTAAAGCCATACTAATACAAAGAATAAATATTTTAAAACAGGTGACAAAAAGAACATCCAATAATGAAAAAAAAAATCATATAATTTGTTTTAAAATTCCCTAAACACCAATAAAATATTTCAAAAAACAGCAAATCCATCAAATAACATCCAATAATTAAAAATAATAAGGATTAAAAAAGCACCCAGTTTCTATACTTGGGAACTTTTGATTTCCAGATGCCCTGAGATTCTGATTGAATAGTGAGGAGGAAGGAGTGGGAATTGTTGGGGAGGGGAGGTGTTGTTGCACACAAACTTTCTCTCTCATTCACACACATGCCCTCTCTCACACATACACACAAACACACACACACATGCCCTCTCTCACACACACACACAAACACATACACACACTGGCTTATTGTCACACATGCTGTCTGTCACAGACACACAGGTTCTCTTTGTTGCATGCACAGCACACACATACTCTGTCACACACTCACACGCACATGTTCTCCATCACACACTCACAGATAAATGCCACAGACACCAAACATATGTTCTCAGTCACACATACACATGATCTCTCCACATATGCTTTTAATGACACACACACACATTCTTTCATTTTCTTTTCCTCCCCCCAGAAGGACATAAGGCAACAACAATCTCCTCCTTTAGCCCCGCACAGCTCAGAAAAAAAGAAGAGTCTCATGGTCCACAGGGGCTACCAGTGCTCTGCTTCCTGCTCCAGCACACATGTAGCCTGGTACCTTCTGTCACTGCTCCTCGGCCACAAGTGGGATGAGCTCTGCTCACAGCCTACCGGTTGTCACCATCCCTTGCTTGCAAGTGGGATGGGCTCCGCTTGAGGCCTTCCAGGTGTCCCTGCTCCTTGGCTGTGAGTGGGATGTGGAATCTGCATGCACCCCGGCCGAACCTCCCCTTCATCCCTCCCCCCCTTAGTACACCAATGTTCATGGGATGAAGGTGATAGGGCATAGACTAAGGAGTAATTTAAGGAAATATTTATTTGCAAATAGAGGGTAGTAGATGCATGGAAAAGTCTCCCCATAGAGGTGGAGGAGACAAGAACAGAATCTGATTTTGAGAAATCATGAGATGAACATACATCTCTAAGGGAATGTTGGGCAATGTAAAGCTGAATAGTTGGTGAGGATGGGCAGATTAGATAGGAGGTACGGTCTTTTCTGCCATCATGAGGGTGATATTCAGTGCTACTTATCCAGATATGTTTTATCTGGCTAAGTAGCGGTTGCTGAATATCCAGCTCCAATGAACAGCCACCCCTTAGCTGGATGACTAGTTATCTGGCTAAATAGCTGACTAAGTGGTGGGTGGGGCTAGGACATTCTGGGAGGAGCCGACTTAGTTGAATAAGTTATCTGGCTAATTGAAATATTCAGTTAGCTGACTAACTTTAAAATAACTGGATATATTCAGCAGTGCAGTCCCGCCTCTGAATATATGGTCTACGTTTGCCAGGTAAGTTTATCCAGCTAACTAGCCACGCCGCACAATGACTCAAAATTTACCTCCATGTTTCTATGTTTAATTAGTTACCTAATTGATTACCAAGATGTGTTCCAAAAAGGAACCTCAGGTAATGTTACAGATAGGAAGAGCTGTACAGAAACAATAGAACAGCACATAGCAAATCTATTACTACAATATCTACAACTAATTTAAAGAATAATAGTTATTCATCTGCATCAGATGTAAGTCTGTGGATTACAGTTAAACAAAGTTCTTTATTTCTTCTCATTTAAATCCTTTAATCCCCAGTCCCATCACCATACCCCAGGAGAGGAAGGGGACATCCATTTGTACTACCTGTTGAAATAAAAACCCCTTCTGCAACCCCTTGCTAGAAAAATGCATAGGGGTAATATTAGTGAAAGCAAACCCTGTCTCATTTATTTAGCTAGGGAAGCTTATCCCTGAAAACCAATTTGTGAATCTATATTCATAGCTGTCAATGTTTAACTCTTCATGTTGTTCTGTTTTATGCTTGTGTGTTCACTGGCTCATAGGTAAAGGGGGTTGGGTGCACTGCTAGAATACTTTTGGGGACAGTTCTCTTCAGAAGTCTATTCATTGAGGGGGGATCCTGTATTATACAGACCTCACCTCTGGGGGATTCAACAATTAAATATTGCTTTTTTTGGTGCATACTGTACTACTCTTTCCCTTTTTGCCTGGTATTTCACTGTGGATTATACTAATTTAAAATAAGGTGTGCACTAATTAAAGGCTCTGGAGGTAATTTTCAAAGGAGTTATGCACATAAATGTAATATATACTATTGTAACGATTTTCAAAAGCCCATTTATAGAATAAAAGGTGAATTTTTAAAGCCCAGCGTGTGCCACAAACGGGAGATGCTTGTGCAAGTCGGGTTCGAGCACGCCCACCGAATTTTAAAAGCCACCCTGATATGCACGTATTTCCCCCAGCAAGCACATCTCACTTTCAAAAAAGGGTGTGGTGTGGGTGTGGCATGGGCGTTTCAGGGCATGACCAAGAGATATGCGCATAAATACCTAAGCGCCTGGGTGTGCACCCTGGTCCACTGCCGCATGCATTTACTTCTACTACGGAGGAGGCGTAACAAAAAAAATAAAAATAAAACAAATTAGCCACTTCTGCCAGGTATAAAGGGTCTTCGATAACTGTGGGGAGAGCATGCAATCAAACCGGGGGGGGGGGGGGGGGTTTGGAGGACCTAACTCTTAACTGCGTGAATTGGTGAACAAACTGTTGAAACTGGCAATGGCGTGGATGCACGCTGGTTTGAAAATACACTGACTTACACAGTAGAATCGGGATTTGTGTGCCGAGGCATGCGCACACTTAAAACTGTGCGCACTCATGCATGCACCCAGGCCATTTTATAACGTGTACGCATATGCGTGCGCGAGTTATAAAATGGCCGCTAATCTGGGTGCATGCCAATGCACATGCGCCAAAGTGCGCCCGCACACCAGTCTGAAAGCTACCATCTTAAAGTGCACTAATGAGTGTAAAGCCTATTGACAATTCAATAGCATATACTGTAGCTATTTTTGAAAGCCCATAAAGTGCATTCACACAAGTAAAACCCAGTTTTAAGCTTGTAAATCCTTTTGAAAATTAACCTCTATAACTTGTATAATTTTTGGAGGGATAGTCTGTACTTCTTGCTTAGTTTTTTGCTTTCTGTGAATGATTTTTAATTGTCAGACAACACCAACTTTCCTCAAGAACTTGTTTTTTTTTTAGTTTTGATTAACCACTGTCATTTCTTTTGTTTATGCCTTTAAATTAAGTAACTAGCTTCGTATTGGAAAATATAGCTCACTAATTGAAACATTTCACCACTATGGAGATAACACTCACTATTAGAAAGGTTCATATTTCCTGGTTGAAAGCTGAGAGAAATATTTTCTATTTATTGTCAATACTTACTCCTGAAGGAATATTATTTCTATTAAAATCTATGATATGAATATAAAATACAAGAAATGCCATGCTGGATTAGATCAATGGCCCATGGGGCCCAGGATCCTGTCTCTGACAATGGCCAATCCAGGTCAGGTAGAAATACCCAGCAGATCCTAATGGGGGAATCCATTCCTTAGTGCTCATCCCCAGAAGTGACAATCCTTACTACAACTTCTAATTATTTTTATGGTATTACTAGATGTTCACAGCACCTTACAAGTATGCGGGAGACAGTCTGAGATCATTAGCACATACGGTCTAGTCAAGACAAATATACAAGAAAAAATAGGAAAATTCATTTATTAAGAAAATGGTTAAAATCAAGAAGTATGTGATCAGGTGAATCAGAGGTTAAAATTTAAAAAACTGCTTCAAAACGTCAGGTTGGCTAAAAGTTGCTGATGGACCTGTCCTCCAAAAAGTTGACCAAATCTTTTTTAAACCAAACTATAACTACTAGCCTTGGCAACAAATTCCACAGCTTTATTGTGATTGACTGGATAAAGGCTTTTAAAAATGTATTTTAAATATACAACTAGCCAGTTTAATGGCGTGTCTCCCAATGTAAAAGCATATTTTTTATGATACTATTCTATTGACCAATGCTTGAATAGTAATATTTCATGCTCACTCACTATCACTAGCACTACTACCATCGCCTCCCCCACCCATGTATTAGCAAACACAGGCATAGTCATTTACCTATCATACAGGCACATACATACCTGAATTCACAGCACACCACTTGGTGTATATTCTTTTTGCCACTGTGCCCAAGGATCAGACCAAAAATATTTTGTGTGATGGTCTTTCTCTGAGACTGGAACAAGACTGAAGTTCAGTTCTGTCTCTTCCATGTGTTCTTGGTGTTAGTTTGATGGTGTGGGGCTTACCAGCAAATGTGTATCATCACTTTATGATGTTCCTGAATTTAGATCATCATAAGGGTACAGCCAATCAAACAAAAGGTGGAAATGTTTCCTGTTCTCTTTTAATCTGTAAACAACCATATTAAACTGCACAGGAGGATGACTGACACAAATTAAAGTGTAAAAGAGCATGTTGCAAGATCTTACTATATAAGAGCTCCCCCTGTTGGTATAAAGAAATGGAAAAAGTCAACAGAGCCTTTTTGCTGCTCAGAATTACTACTTTAGTCTAACTGCAAACTGTATGTAGTCTGATCTGGCAATACGGGCTGGTGGTCAAATGTATCTTTCTGACTTCAGTCCCTTGGGACAGCATGGGTATCAGGTACATTATAAGTGTGCAGTAAATAATAGTAATTTAAATGATGTGGATAGAGACTTCAGATTTGGTTGGAATGACTAAAAAATGAAAACAAAATTAAACCAGTGGCTTCTACTTAATATATGAGCCTGTTGCGGATAACTTTTTAATGCTACTGATGACCTAACTCTCTTTTTCTTTCCAACGCAGTGCATGACCCCGCCAAACATCTGACTATTGCTGGCTGGCAACTACCAAGTTACAACACTGAAACACCTGTTTTGTACTGCCAGCCAGATCTGTATTTGTATGTGTGTATGACACGTGTTCAAGATAGTCCAGCTGCAGAATGCATCACATTCAGGTTGCATGACTTATTGTGGTTGGGAAAAACTGTTTCTCAAAAAAACAAAGTCAACCTAACAGCACATTTTTCTCCCTTTTATCCTTCTTTTATCTCTTCCCTTTTCACACAGTTTGTACTACAGCAGAGACTCTGGTGCCTATATTTTAGTTCTAGTCAGTCTAAAATTTATGCAGTGGCATGGTTCATCTTCATAGTGAACTGTTACCAAGATTCCTGCTGCATCTCGAAGGCTAGCTTTATTGCTTGTTGTACTTCATCAAAGAGTGGTTATCTTAGTTTTTATCATTATAGAACAAATAGATAGACCCCTTTCTCCCCCGGGTTTATCATGTTGTACCAGGAAGGCAAATTCTGGGTAGGGCTGACAAGCAGGAATGCATTGTATATATCTGAACAGGGCAGCACGTCCTGGAAGGCAGCAATCTGATATTTTGCATGGAAAGCAAAATAGACCACACCAGCCCTGGAGTTGGGGCATCAAGAGTGCTTGGGTTTGATTCCTAAATCAAAAAGAATAGAAAAGAATATGAAGTTATGTGAATACTCTCCCCCGTCCTCTTAGTCAGGTCATATATGTGTGTGACGGAGAGAAAAGTGGAGGTAGGATCATGTGCCTTGGTGAGCTCTTGCACAGCTTGACCCAAAGACAGGAGGTAGGAGGTAATGAGCTATGTATGCCTCAAGTTGTGATGTTTTGGGAAAGCAAGAGCTGGTTGGGGAGACAGCTGTTGTCTCAAGAAAAACCAAAGGCCTCTATGCATAATTTAATGGGGGAAAGGAGGAAGATCGTATGGTTATTTACTGCAGCAATGTAGAGCCCAAGAGGAAGCAATTTTGCATTGAAATTGAAGGACTGGCCATGGTAATGAGCCATAAGTAGCAGCCATCCCTGCCCCACTGTATGGCGCAAAAAGGAGCTATGGATCCTGGAAGACACTTTAAAAGTGGGCAGCTGTACAAAACGGGATGGGGCCTTGATTTCAAAAGCATTTGTAGGCCCATGTATTCTGTCTTTTCACTCTGAAAAAAATATATACCAGAAATGGTTTAAACACAAGAACTGAATATAAATGAGTCAATTAGCATAAAAAATCTTGTAAGCAAACTGTTATATGAACTAAATGGAGAGGAAAAATAGGATATATATGGAAATGAAGGTCCTATCTTAATGCTGATGACTCCCAGATCTACCACTGCACCAGAAATTTCACCAAGACTCCAGTCCATGATCTCAGTCTGTCTGACTTTCTCACCTGGATGTTCCACCACCACATAGCTGACAGGACTTGTCTCCCTCTCCCCCATGCTTTCTTCCTCTCTTGCCCCTTTTGCAGTCTCCAGATAATACTGCCAACATCCCATTCCCTTACGTCCATAATCTTGGGGTCATCTTTGATGCTTCTCTCTCCTTCTCTACACACACCCAAAAACACTTTTTTGTTTTTTTGCTCTATAACAGTATTAAAATCTGTCCCTTCCTTGAACATCTTATCAAAACCCTTAACTACTTTCTCATCACATCTCGCTTAGACTACTGCAACCTGCTTTTCACAGATCTCCTCCTAAATCATCTCTCTCCACCTACAATCTATTCAAAACTCAGCTGCATGACCTATCTTCATCCAATGTCACTATATTGGCTCCCCATCTTCTTTTCTTATACAGATCAAGCTTCTCTAACTCACCTACAAATGTATTTACTCTGCAGTTCCTCATTACCTTGCCTTCTTTTCTCTCCTTTAACCCTTCTTTGCAAATGCTGTTCATCAGGCAGGTTGCTCTTATCTGTATCTGTCTCATCCATTGCCAGATTCTGACTGCACACTTTCTAACTTGCTGCACCATATACCTGGAATAGACTTCACGAGTTGGTGTGTCATGCTCCCTCTTTGACCATATTCAAATCACATCTAAAAATCCAGGCACTCATAAATTTAAGGCTGCTTTTAAATCATAAACCCTGACTCTCCTTGAAGAAAAAGTTGCTTGTTTAACAATGTTTTTGTCTAATAAAATTCTTGAAGCCTATTATTTGTCCTGTATGTGTATCTTAAGTAGAAAGAATGTTCCATGAAGCAGGGACTCTTTCTTATGTTTATCTGGACAGTACTGCGTGTGTCTGATGACACCACAGAAATGGTTAGGGAAGTAGTAGTGAAGATGCCATTTCCTCATCAACTGTAATAATACAAGAACATTAACAGCAGCAGTATTACCACTGGAATTATTCTGACCATCAGTATCTTTATCATCCTTATCATCACTGCAGTGCTACTGCTCAAATTTGTGTTTACATTTACCATCAGTCTTAACTGCAAGCTCACAGGAGCAATGGAAGAATGTTAAGTAAATTCTGCAAAAAGTAAATTACCCCAGCCCATGGCATCATATACAGATAGTGAGAATTGTAGATGGGCATAGTTTAATGTTGATAGTAATCAGACTTATTTAATAAACATTGGGATATGGAGATAAATTTGTGGTCTATTAAAGCCCTGTAATAAAACTATAAAGTACTCCTTACTGCTATCTTCTTTTATTTATATTTAAATTATGGAGCAGGGGAGCAGATAAAATAGTTTTAAAATGTGGGTTCTCTTTTCCTTTTTGTAAAAATGTTTGTTTTAAACTTTGTGATGACTGAGTAATTTAGCAGTTATAGTAAGCAAAATCATAGCAATGTAGCGTTTTTATTACAACATTCCCCCTTCCCCATTCCTAGAGAGGAACAGTAATGATGAATTAGCAAGTATTTTCTATACCCAATCACATCTTATCTTCCGACCGCTCCTTTCCCTCCATCCCTAAACACACACATATATACACACTCCTATACTGTTTTCACTGGAAAACAAAATGCTCAACCGATGAAGATCAGACTAAACTCACAGATTTATTATTTTTCTTCAGGTCAGACATCATCATATCCATTTCTATTCTTTTCCAGACTCTCACTAGTCAGTCAACTGGCCTGAATTAACCTTAGCTAAATCATCATGTGTGTCCCAAAATACATCTGGGGGAAACAGCATACATCTAGTAATGGACAGAATAACTAGCTCTGTAGTATCTTGGAAGTGACTCTGGACTGTTTTCCAGAAATTAACAAATATGGGCCACATTTTCCAGCATTCATCACTTGTCACTATACTCAGTTGTTTATGCCAGGAAGGGAGATAACTAAGTTCATAAATATTCTTAAACAGTGTTCTCACCAACAAGCTAAAATGGCACATCATGTACTACCACTGATTAGCTAAGGATTTAAATCAAATTCTTTGCCCCACTGCTCTGTAAAGCAGGATCGAGAATGAAACTCAGAACTAAGTAAATCTTATTAATCATTCATTTAACTGGAAATTCAGATAATAAAGTATACGCAAAGGTGCTAAGCTTTTTGTAAAAACAACAAAATCTAGCAGAACACGCAATCAATCTTAACTGATAAAAGGAAAAAAATGGGAAATTTAGGATTGTGAAAATAATCCTTAATATGCTGTGAAGAATAAAATGTAACAATGATAAATATTATTTAAGGAGCATTGAATCTTTTTAATAAGTGCATCAAATCACAGCCTCGGAATATCAGGGTCTGCTTCTAGCAGCGTTAATAGGAAAGAAGGATAACCTAAAATACTCTTGCTAACCTAAAACCACAGTTTTCAAGCTGATCTAGATATGGGGGTGCGGACTGGGGAGGAAGGATGTGGGGGTGAGGAAAGTTGTCAGCGAGTGACTGGGAAATCATCACCTCTGACTACCCCCAAAACCAAATGTTCTCTCTCCCCAACCAGTGTTGACACAATCCAGCCTTTTCCCAGAAGGAGAAAATCCTGAATTGGATCGCAAAATACTATGGACCAGATTTTAAGAATTACGCACGGGCGTAGATTTGTGCGCGCAACCCTGCATGCACAAATCTACGCCCGATTTTATAACGTGTGCGCAACCTTATAAAATCTGGGGTCAGCACATGCAAGGGGGTGCACACTTGTGCACCTTGCGCGCGCCGAGCCCTAGGGGAGCCCCAATGTCTTTCCCCATTCCCTCCGAGGCCGTTCTGAAATTGGAGCGGCCTCGGAGGGAACTTTCCTTCCGCCCCTCCCCACCTTCCCCTCCCTTCCCCTATCTAACCCGCCCCCCAGCCCTACCTAAATCCCCCCACGTTTATTTTTTTATTTACGCCTGCCTCTGGGCAGGCGTAGGTTGTGCGCGCCAGCCGAGTGCCGGCGCACAATCCCCCGGCACAGTCACTGCCCCGCCCACTCCCTGCCCCCAGACTGCACTACCCACTCCCTGCCTCTTTTTTCAAGCCTCGGGACATACGCGCATCCCGGGGCTTGCATGCGTCACCGGGCCTATGCAAAATAGGCTCGGCGCATGCAGGAGCGGGTTTTAAAAGGTTACGTGCATATATTGCATGCGTAACCCTTTTAAAATCCTCCCCTATATATGCTTGGGAACAAAAGCATAATTAAAAAAAAAAGTAATATAAGGTGATACCATTTTGTTGCACTAACTTTATCTGTTAATTAGCCTCTTTCGAAAGTTGACATTCCCTTCCTCAGGCCAGAAAACAGAATGAGCAAAAGATGATATTGCCAGAAAATAGAAGTGAATCATAAAATACATTCCAATGATAACATGAATGGGAAAGGGAAATAGGGATGTTGATGTATTAGACCAGGAATGGCCAACTTTGATCTTCAAGAGGTACAAACAGGCCAGGTTTGCAGGATATCCACAATGAATACGCATGAGATAGATTTGCATGCACTCCCTCCACTGTATGCATATCTATCTCATGACCATTGATTGCAAATATCCTGAAAACCTGGCCTGTTTGTGACTTTTGAGGACCAGAGTTGGCCACCCCTGCTCTAATGTGTCAACATCCCTATTTTATTTATGTATTTATTTATTTAAATTCAATATACTGTTTGTTAACCAAGTGGATATACAAACAACAATGCCATTTAGAAGATAATTTTCAAAAGCATTCCCACAGGTAAAAGAGTGTTTTACCTGTGGAAATGAGGTTTGATTAATTGATGCCTAATATGCAGGTAAACTTACTGTTACGGCTCCGACCCGCGAAGGTTCGCGGGCCGGCCCTTCACTCACTGCGGGACGACTCGCGGTGACAGCGATATCCTCTAGGCCTGCTCGGGCCTGCCTGGCTCCGCTGCATGGCACTCCCTTCGCTGGAAGATGCCGCCGATGCTCACAGCTGGCTCTGCCCCTCTAGGCACACGTGGCACTGTATTTAAAGAGACCAGCACGGGAAAAGATGTCTCCGCCCCCCCGAAGGATGTCAGACACTGGCAGGGATTTAAACCCTGCATTCTGCAGTACCCCTTGCCTTGCAATGAGGTTCACTCTGTTCAGAGTTGCTAGTTGCTGCTTCAGATCCCTGATCTTGTCTTGGCTTCTGACTTCTGGTTTTTGACTCTGGCTTCCGTCCCTGGACTTCCGATTCTGCTTCTGTCCCTGGCTTTGTCTTCGGCTTCTGACTCCTGGCTTCCGACCTTGGCTCGTCTACTGACTTCTGGCTTCAGCTTCTGTCCCTGGCTGGACTCTGACTTCTGGCTTCTCTTCATCCACAGGTATCTAGTTCTTCGCCCAACAGGGGGCCTTGCCTAAGTCCCAGCGGCTCGGGTCCTCACAGGCTCCTCCCAGGAGGACCGCAGGCTTCCAAGGGTGAAGCCTTCCAGGGCCATCTCTTCAATGCCACCTCCCGGCTGCGACGTCCACTGTGAGTTCCCATAGTGCATCACCATCCGTTTCAGCCGACTCAAGTGTCCACATTCCTAACAGTTTGCAAGGCCATAGACCCGGCAGATGCCACGGGCTTGAAAGCCATTCCCGGTATTGCACAGCGGTTGCAACAACAGCAAATCTGCATTGACTCCCTGATGACGACCGTGCAGAGATTAGCCGATTGGAAAGATGGAGCCACCACATTCAGCCCCCCGGTACCCGTAGCCGTGGCCAATATTTGACCGTGCATGCCCACACAACTGCCAGCACCCTCACGGTACTCTGAGGACGCGAAGCTATGCCAAGGATTTCTTAATCAATGTTTCATCCAGTTCAACCTACTGCCAGCCCAGTTTCCCACGGATCGGATTAAAACCAGCTATATTATTTCATTGTTGGACGGGAAACCTCTGGCGTGGGCCTCTCCACTATGGGAGGATCAGGACTCCTGCCTGGCTAACCTGGAGCAATTTGTCGCAGACTTATGATAGATCTTCGATGAGCCCTCCCGCAAGCCCACTGCTGCCTCAGAATTACTTCAGTTATGCCAGGGCAACTGGCCCCTGTCCGAGTATGCAGTGGAATTCCAGACACTAGCAGCCGAGCTGAACTGGGGGATGGCAGCCTTCACGGCATATTCCTGGAGGGTCTCTCCCCAAAACTCCAAGATGAGCTGGTGGCCAGGGACCTCCAGGATGACCTGAACAGCCTCATCGACTTGGCAGGTCACGTGGACCGCCGTATCCAATGCCGGTTCCGGGAGGGGAGGTCCACTTGGAAACTTGGGAACTCTGGAACTACATTTTCATGACCAGTGTCCTCCTCTTCTGCCTCTCCGGGGAATCAAGATGCAGAACCTATGCAGTTGGGCCGGGGCCCAATTTCTCAGGAGGAGAAAAGAAGACATCGTGTCCAGGGTCTATGCCTATATTGTGGTGGCAAGGGCCACTTCCTTGCTCGGTGTGGTGAGCGGCCGGGAAACACCAGGACCTAGGGATAGTCGGGGAGCTAACTCTAGGTAACACCACTCCTGCCTCCCCGTGTACTGTTTCAGTAACTATACTTCTCCCTGGAGGGAACTTCGATACGCTAGCCCTGATTGACTCGAGCCGGGACGAACTTTACTCTGGGATTTAGTCCAGCAACTTCAGATCGGGGTCCATTCTCAAAAGCCTCCCATCCGAGTGTCTTCCATTCATGGGACCCCCCTTCCAGGGACCATTTCTACCTGTACCAAGCCCCTAACACTACGCACAGGTCTCCTGCATGTAGAAGAAATCTTGTTCCTCATTTTGGAAAAGTCCATGCACCTGGTCATCTTGGGCCTACCCTGGCTTCGGAAGCACTCCCCAGTTATCCATTGGGATACTCTCCAGGTTGCATCCTAGGGCCCTTCTTGCTTTGACACCTGCCTGACCGCTGTTCCTCGATCTTCGGTACCTCTCCTGACCACCCCCTTGGTGCTGCCACTACAATATCAAGATTACATGGATGTCTTTTTGAAAGAAAAGGCCGAGCTCCTTCCGGAGCACCGACCCTTTGATTGTGCTATCAACCTGATCCTGGGTACCACGCCGCCATGAGGATGGGTATATCCCTTGTCGCTCCCAGAGACTCGGGCCATGTCCACATATATCCAGGAGAACTTGGACATTCGGCCATCTAACTCCCCGGCCGGAGCCGGGTTCTTCTTTGTGGCAAAGAAGGATGGGTCTCTCTGGCCCTGTATAGATTATTGTGGTCTGAATAAAATTACACGTCGCGACCGATACCCGCTACCAATGATTCCGTAGCTACTGGATCGACTACAGAGAGCCAGAGTGTTCACGAAGTTGGATCTCCGTGGGGCATACAAACTGGTGAGGATACGACTAGGCGACGAGTGGAAGACCACGTTCAATATGAGAGACGGCCACTACAAATATCTGGTCATGCCCTTCGGCCTCTGCAATGCTCCTGCGGTTTTCCAGAATCTTATGAACGAGGTATTGATGGATATGTTACATACTTCGGTCATCGTTTATCTGGATGACGTGCTGATATACTCGAAGGACCTGGACACGCACCGCAGAGATGTCTGCAGGGTGCTGCAGAAGCTTCGGGATAATCGCCTCTTTGCCAAAATGGAGAAGTGTCAATTTGAGCAAGAGTCCCTACCCTTTCTCGGGTATATTGTGTCCTCCATGGGTTTCCATATGGACCCTGAGAAATTAACGGCCATCAAGGATTGGCCTCAACATGTGGGGGTCAAGGCGCTTCAACGCTTCCTTGGCTTCACCAATTTCTACCAACAATTTATACCCCACTACTCCAGGATGGTGGCTCCACTTACGGTCCTCACCAAGAAGGGGGCTGATGCTAGAAACTGGCCTGCAGCTGCGCTACGAGCATTCCAAGAACTGAAGACAGCCTTCCTTCAGGACACATGTCTCCATCATCCGGAGCCCCAACGTCAGTTCATTGTGGAAGTTGACGCCTCTGGCATGGTGGTCGCGGCCGTCCTGAGTCAAATATCCGGCAACGGTAGATCCCTGCCGTGTTCTTACTTTTCCCGGAAATTCTCACCCACAGAAAAGAATTATGGCATAGGAGACAAGGAACTTCTGGCCATCAAACTGGCCTCCGAGGAATGGCGCCAGTGGTTGGAGGGAGCCCAACACCCAGTGATTGTTTATATGGATCACAAGAATCTGGAAGGCTTATGTCACGCCCAGCGCCTCAATCCTCAACAAGCTCGGTGGTCCCTCTTTTTTAGCCATTTCAACTTTTTCCTCCGCTACAGGCCAGCGTCCAAGAACATCCAGGCGGACGCCCTCTCCTACATGGCGGAGACAGAGGATACCCCTAATCTGCCCCAATACATACTCGACCTGGCCAGGGTGCTTCTCATGGCATCCGACGTGGTCCCTATGGAGAAGACGGTTGTACCGGTTCGCCTTCGGAAGGAGGTACTGTCTTGGGCCCATGACTCCCTGCCCGCAGGTCACCCAGGGGTAGCACGAACCCAGGAATTACTCTCCGAGTACTACTGGTGGCCCCAGTTTAAGAAGGATGTCCAGCTGTATGTCAGTTCCTGCTTGACCTGTGCTCAACAGAAGACTCCTACCAGCCTCCCTTGGGGTCTTCTTCAGCCACTGCCTATCCCCACCGAGCCGTGGACCCACTTGTCCACGGACTTCATTGTGGATCTACCCTCTTCAGAAGGAAAGATGGTGATCTGGGTTATGATTGACAGGTTCTCCAAGATGGCCCACTTCGTCCATCTCGCTAAGTTGCCCTCAGCACCTGAACTCACGAACCTGTTTACTCACCAATCTTTTGCCTTCACGGACGCCCCCAACAGATTGCCTCAGATCGGGGCTCACAATTCACGGCGAAATATTGGAGGGCGCTTTGTAAATAGTTTGGGGTCCAGCTAGATTTCATGACCGCCTTCCACCCTCAAGCTAACGGCCAAGTGGAGCGCACAAACCGGACATTGAAAACCTTCCTCCGGTCCTTCATGGGAGATTTACAGAATGATTGGGTGGCCCTGCTCCCATGGGCGGAGTTCTCATACAACCACCACCAACACTCTGCCACCGGCAGTTCTCCCTTCTATATGGTGTATGGGAAACATTTTCGACCTCCCTTGCCCTTGCCGTTGGTAGTGCCATCTCCAGCCGTACACCTCAAGGCCCAATAGTTACGTTGTCTCTGGAACTCTACCCGACAGAAGCTTCAATGCACTGCAGTTATCACTAAGAAGTATGCAGACCGTCTACGACATCCAACTCCATCCTTTCTCCCCGGGGATAAAGTATGGTTAAGTACGAAACATCTTCGCTTGAGGCTTCCCTCCATGCGCCTAGCCCCAAAGTACATCGGTCTGTTCTCCATCATGGAACGGGTAGGGGCAGTCTCTTACCACCTCCACCTCCTGCCTACGCTCAGGGTCCACAACGTCTTCCATGTTTCGCTGCTGAAGCCGTTGATTTTGTCCATCTTCCATAGGAAGACCCCGCACCGGCCACACCTGAGGCGCACGAGGATACAGTCTACCAGGTCAAAGAGGTATTAGATGTGCGATTCCACCGCAGACGTTGGGAGTACCTCCTCTCTTGGCAGGGTTACGGTTCTGAGGAGAATTCCTGGGAGCCACCCTCCAACATCCTAGTCAAGGACCTCCTCCATCAGTTCCATTTGGATCATCCAGCTAAACCAAGACCCCCAGGAAGGGGGCATGGGGGGGGGGTACTGTTACGGCTCTGACCCACGAAGGTTCATGGGCCAGCCCTTCACTCACCGGGGGACAACTTGTGGCGACGGCGATATCCTCTAGGCCTGCTCAGGCATGCCTGGCTCCTCCGCGCGGTGCTCCCTTCGCTGGAAGATGCCGCCGATGCTCACAGCTGGTTCCGCCCCTCTAGGCGCGCGTGCGTGCCGGGGCACTGTATTTAAAGAGACCAGCGTGGGAAGAGATGGCTCCGCCCCCGAAGGACATCAGATGCTGGCAGGGATTTAAACCCTGTATTCTGCAGTACCCCTTGCCTTGCAACAAGGTTCACTCTGTTTAGAGTTGCTAGTTGCTGCTTCGGATCCCTGATCTTGTCTTCGGCTTCTGACTTCTGGTTTTTGACTCCAGCTTCCATCCATGGACTTCCGATTCTGCTTCTGACCCTGGCTTTGTCTTCGGCTTCTGACTCCTGGCTTCTGACCTTGGCTTATCTACTGACTTCTGGCTTCAGCTTCCATCCCTGGCTGGACTCCGGCTTCTGGCTTCTCTTCATCCACAGGTATCCAGTTCTTCGCCCACCAGGGGGCTTCACATAAGTCCCAGTGACTCAGGTCCTCACAGGCTCCTCCCAGGGGGACCGCAGGCTTCCAAGGGTGAAGACTTTATCGACCTCCTGGTGCTGGCTGCTTCCCTGGCCTATTTTTTCTGGTCCTCGTTCGCAGAGGATCCCGCCTAAGTCCCAGCGGCTCAGGTCCTCACGGGCTCCTGCCAGGGGGACCACGGGCTTCCAAGGGTGAAGTCTTCCAGGGCCATCTCTTCAGCACCGCCTCCCGGCTGCGACGTCCACTTTGGGTTCCCACAATGCATCACCATCCGTCTCAGCCGACTCAAGGGTCCATGTTGTTCTATGTAATGCCTTGTGCAACATTGATTTATGTAATGCCTTGTGCAATTCTGTTGTTACATGTACACCGATTTGATATGTTTTCTTTCAACATGAAGGTCGGTATAAAAAAGTTCAAAATAAATAAAATAAATGTTCCTAACACTTATGTGCTTATGTTCTATTTCATGTAAGTTTAGCCAGACTGAGCAGAGGCATTCCTGTGAAAGGTGTTGGACAGGGTTAGTACCTATGCACATTCTTTTAGATTTTGTTTGTACATTTGGTACCCGATCTTTGGAGGGCATGGGAAATAAGTATTTTAAAATAATAAATAAATAAATGTGTGTCCATTTTCATGGGAAATGCGTATAGTCATTTTAATAGGTATAGTTGTGTGTGGGTGGATATGGTGGGGAAATTTTCAAAAAGGACTTAAGTGGTAATTCTGCTAGGAAAATTGTTGTGTTTTATGCACATATTTGCCAGTTAACTGATATGCGATGGTAAACAATGACTCCCTTAATGTTAAGTTGCAATAACAGTATTTGTGTAATGTGGAAACCTGTCCATTTGAAACTAGACTTGGACCACGCACTTATTTTACATAGGCCACCAACGATTTTTCAGATAATGACTTTTTTTTTTTTTGTCAGAATAATTTTTATTGGCAAAAACACAACTAACCAGCCTAGAACAAACTAAACAAAACCAAGCTCAGACAACTAGGAATTACAATACCGTATCAATCCCAAACAAGAGTGGCCGGATACAGCCAGCAGGTATATGCCTTCCCCATCAATTCCCTCATACCTACCCCTCCTCCCCCCACCCTCCACCCGCCAACAGACATACCCATTCACACTTCAGTCACACCGATCCTCCCCTCCCCCCCTTAGCCCCACCCTGCCCCCCAGGGACCATAGATTGTACCCAATCATTGGTATACCCACTCTCCCGTAAACCAGCTTGAACAGACTCTGGCAACAGTAATACACATTTAGTCCAACACTCTCCATATATAGGATCAGGTTTCCGATGTCCTTTCAAAAAATCCAAGCGCTCCATCTGCAGAATCAAAGCCATACGCTGAAACCACGCCACTGAAGAAGGGGCCGTCGTTGGTTCCGCCCATCCAGACAAGATAGTACGGCAGGCCAACAGAGTCGCAATTCGGCCAAACCGATCCTTGGAGGAGCCGACTTCTGTAGCGCAGGCCTGCGGGCTGGACAACAGAAACTTCCCGGAGAGAGGTGGTAAGGTTCCAGTGCTCTGTGTAATCACTCCAAACACTGTAGACCAAAATGGTTGCAGACTAACCACTATTAACTTGAGCTAATTTTGAGCTGGTTACCTAGAGGTAAAGCCAGGCAGTCCCTCTAAAAATGTCATAGCTTAACAGTTTTAATTTCAATTTTTCTTGATTTGAGGAATGTACTTAGGAGGACATAGATAAGTAGATAGATAGATATAGATATTGATATCTATAGATATCTATATATATCCCCAAATGGAGAATCCAGAATCTGAGACTGTGGTGGATAGCGACAAGAGAGACCAGCTATAAGGGGCAGACAAGGAAGAATAGTAAATTCAGTCCAGAAAAAGAGAATAGAAGACACTTTTGTCCCAGGAGGGACAAAAATGTATCATTCATTCCACTGTAATTTTATTATAAATTAATTATTTAATTTTTCCAGGCTTTTATACTGCTTATGTGGTTATATAAAAAACCACCCAAAGCAATTTACAAAATTGATTAAATATAAAAGTATAATTAACAACCTGTAATAAAATAAGCAAAACAAAAACATGCAGATATGAAAAACAACCAACCAAATTATAATACAGACAAAAAACAATCAGCAAGACGAAGTACAAAAATACAATATAAAATAAAATGAAAACTGAATACATAAATTTAAAAGACACAAATATACAACATCCTAACCTAAAAATAAGGAGGTATATATATTCTTAACTGGTTTGTCTGGCTAAATTCAGACTTAGACTTTTCATTTTGCTATAAATTTCACAGGAAAACCGCCTGTGATAAAAAAAAAAAAAGGGGGCATGATTAGACAAATTTTCAAGATAGCGCAACGCGTGATATTTTGCCACATCGCATAAGTATTTTAATGCATGCTGCGTTGCGGCTCTGCGTTGCTCATTGTGTGGTGCATTGCATCATTACGGCTTGTATTTTTTCCCCCTGTATAAATATAGGCTTCCTGCATGTGTCTCTTTGAGGGTGTGTCAGGCATTTGGAGAGAAGAGAAGAGAGTAGGTGGCAGTTGGTAGATGGTTGGAAGTATTTAACGAGTTCTGAATGAGGTATCCTGTGGCTTGTTTCTCATCTGTTTCCCTTTACCTTTGTCTTTTGTCATCTTTGTTGGAGTGAAAGTGTTTGTTTGTTAGTCCAGTTTGTCTGTCTGGTTTATTTGTATGGAGGTGGTGAGACACATACGTGCAGAGCTACGAGCCTTGAGGAGGTCTGTAAATTGGTAGATCTGGATCCTCCGGATTACTCCGGCGGGCCTTCTTTTTTTGCCACCACGGCAGCCTCAGTTGGGGTCGGGTTTCCTCTTCACCACTCCCGTGGTGGCCTCACTTCGACACTACTACTCCTCCCAACCCCCGGCCTATGCTATTTCCTTTCTTCCTGCCTCACTGGCCAATCAAAGGCTTCCTCCTTTCTTTCTACTCCCACTGGCAGGTAGAAGGGAGGAGGCTTCTGATTGGCCTATGTGGGGGCAGGCAGAATGAAGGAGGCTTCCCATTGGGCAGTGGGGGTATGAAGAAAGGAGGCTTCCAAATGGCCTGCGGGGGCTGGAAAAAGGGAGAAGGAAAATACAAAGGGGCAGTGGGACACCGGGAGACGTGACACACCTGCCGGTGCTTGGCGACACACTAGTGTGTCACAACACACCAGTTGAGAATCGCTGATTTAAGGTGCTGTGCTTGGTCTTCAAAACCCTTCATAATCTTGTTCCTCATTGTCTTACTTTCCCTATTCAAAAACATCAGGCAATGTGTTCACTGTGCTCTGCCTCTAGAAACCTACTTGAGATACCATACCCAAATTTTCTAAAACTTGCCATGTCTAGGAATAGGATGTTCAGTATGGCCATGCTGTTACTGTGGAATGAATTAGCAGATGAGATTAGGGCAGAGAGAGAGCTGCTTCATTTCGGTAAGCTATTAAAAACCCATCTTTTCTCACTTGCTTTGAATAGTTAGGCAACTAGACAGCAGGGAATGTTCCCGATAGGGTGGGTCTAAATCTGAATTTGGATAGGTATATGTATGTACTTGTGTGATGGCTGCCTTGTTTTATTTTGTGATTATTGTTTTATGTTTTGGATTATACACGTGCCTTTCCTTGTAATCTGACTATGACAATTATGATGTAATCTGCTAATATAAGGGACTCCTAAAAACACCACCAATGCACTCAAATCAACTCTCCTCAACCCAAAAAAGAGCAATCTCTCTTGGTAGCCAAAAACTTTGGAACTCCCTTCCAACGAAGCTCAGAATTCAAGAAAACCTAAAAACCTTCAAAAAGGAATTAAAAACTTGGTTGTTCAGCAAAGCGTACCAGCTCTCTCAATGAACAACAAATTCATCTTCGCCCTCCAATACAACCTCATCACATCTATGCTTTCATATATTGTCGCGGGCACCTCTGGAGTTCTCACCAGCGAGATGTGGTTCCTTCACTCACAGGGCTGTCATCTCTCTAGGCATCGCTGCAAGGCTGAAACGGCTGGGCTCTGCTGCAAATTCAGACGTTCTGGCAATTCTTTAAAACAGTTTAGGAGTCAACCTTTTGAATGAGGTTTCCCATTCTGTCTCTGACTGGCCCTCCTCCAGTCAGGTATTTTTCCTGTGCTCTCCCCGAGATGCAATTATCAGTTCTTCCCCCTCCTCCACTGAGGAAGGATTCACAAACCAACATATAATAGTTTATCAGAAATCCAGGTCTTTTTTTTCCTTTCCTAAGATTGTGCAGAAATTGCAAGTCACTATTGCCTCTGCACTGAAACCGAAATGTCTGTAGTCAGGCTTCTAACCTTGCACTGACTACCCAGCGTGGGGATCCAGCATCAACTCACCCCTTCTCCCCTATAGTTGTGCTCCCCGTCCTGTCTCACCTCTATCTCTTGCGGTAATCAACCTTGTCCTCCTTGTAAGTGTGTAGTGAAACCAGGTAACACCAATGCTGCAGGACACCCTCACTCCGTCTCCATGTCAGACGCAGAGGAATCCTCGGAAGGCAGCTCCCAGTCCATCTCCTCCTCACTCTCCATGCTACTGCTCTCTGAGCTTTCTTCCTCACTCCTGGACACACCCTCTGCTTCCCACAGCATGCTCTCAGCTGCCTCTAATTCCTCCAGATTACCCTCGGCCTTCACCTCAGCCTCCTTCTGGTTAGGAGCCTTCCCCTGCCGCTCTGGGATTCTGGGAACTGTAGTCCACACAGGGTGTCTCCACGCCCCCTGCTGTTTCCCCTTGGTATCTTTGGACCACTGCTGAACGGGGACCTGTAGAATATCCTGCCGTGCTAGGAGTTTGTCACTCTTCTCCTGACATATCCCCCCCCTTTTGAAAACGCTGGAACTCCTAGGATTGGGAGTTGCAGTGTTCTCCTCCAAGCGAGATAAGAAATCTGCATTTATATGCTCTTTGCCCGCTCTATGGCGCACTTCAAATGCATAGGCCTGTAGGGCTAAATACCATCGGGTTAACCGGGCATTAGAATCTTTCATTTGGTGTAACCACTTCAAGGGGGCATGGTCGGTAACAAGAACAAACTGTCTACCGCCCAAGTAATACTTTAGAGATTCCACAGCCCATTTCACAGCTAGACATTCTTTCTCTATTGTAGCATAATTCTCTTCATGGGGGTGTAATTTCCGGCTTAAATACAGAACTGGGTGTTCTTCCCCCCCTTCGAGCTGGGATAATACAGCTCCTAAACCTCTTCCAGAGGCGTCAGTTTGTAACACGAAGGGCAAAGCAAAGTCCACTGCCTTTAGTAGGGGCTCTTGGCATAAAGCCTGCCTAAGCGTCTTGAAATCTTGGGTTGACTCCTTTTCCCATATTAACTTATTAGGAGCTCCTTTTTTTAACATATCATTCAGGGAACAGGCTGATTCTGCGAAATGAGGAATGAACCTCCTGTAATACCCTACTAGACCCAAGAAAGCTCTTAGTTGCTTCTGCGTTTGGGGCAGCACATAGTCTCTTATACTTTGCACTTTGTCCAGTAATGGCCTCACTACTCCCCTCCCCACTATGTGTCCTAAATATTTCACTTCTCTTTGAGCCAGCTTGCATTTTGTGGGATTGGCAGTTAATCCTGCCTCTCTCAAAGACTGCAGTACCGCTTTGACATGGCCCAGATGGGTTCTCCATTCTTTCGAATAAATAACAATGTCATCCATATATGCAGCGGCGTACTTTAGATGGGGCCGTAACACTCTGTTCAGCAGGCGCTGACAACTTGCGGCTGCCCCTTGTAAGCCAAACGGCATTCTTACAAAATGGTACAAGCCCCTAGGTGTAGCGAAGGCTGTCTTCTCTTTTGAGCACTGCTCTAAGGGGATCTGCCAATATCCTTTGGTTAGATCCAAAGTCGTGAGATACTGAGCAGTACCTAGTTTCTCCACCAGCTCATCTACCCGAGGCATCGGATAGGCATCAAAGGTGGAAATGGAATTAACCATTCTGAAATCAATGCAAAAACGCATGGTCCCATCCGGTTTTGGTACTAATATCACTGGACTACACCACGCGCTATTGGACTCCTCAATAACTCCCAATTGTAGCATTTCTGCTACCTGCTGATCCATCTCTTTCTGCATGGTCTCTGGCAAGCGATAAGGTCTTCTTCTCACCACTTGACCTGGAGGGGTACTAATTGTGTGCGTCACTAACTTAGTGTGCCCGGGTAACGGGGAAAATACATCCCGAGCTTGGTCTATTAACCTCTTGACTTGTCTTTTCTGCATCTCCGTTAGTTCGCTTCCTATAAGTACAGTCCCTCCTAATTTTATGTCTCTTATTTGAGGGCCCAATTCTACCTCCTCTTCAGGTCTTACATCTGCCCCTAATCCCTGCCTTTCTACCCAGGGTTTGAGTAGATTAACATGATATACTTGGGGTTTTTTGGATTCGACCTGTACTTCATAATCTACGGGTCCTAATCTCCGTACCACTTTACCGGGCCCCTTCCACTTAGCCACTAATCTGTTTGGGGAAGTAGGAACCATAATTAATTCCCAATCACCTTCCCTAAATTCCCTTTCTCGGGCTTCCTTATCATAATAGGTTCTCTGTTTATCCTGGGCTTTTCTTAAATTTTCTTTAGCCATACTAAGCGCTGTTTCAGCATGTTGTTTTAGGTTTTGCATGTAACTCACGATATCTTGCTGCTCCGGTTCCTCCCCCCTCCATTGTTCACTGAGAACATCCAATAAACCTCGTGGCTGACGCCCAAAGGTCAGTTCGAAAGGGGAAAATCCTGTAGATGCTTGGGGCACTTCCCTAGTAGCAAATAATAAAAACGGCACCAACTGGTCCCAGTCACTAGAGTCTTGTTTCAAACAGCTCCGGAGCATAGCCTTCAGGGTTTGATTGTATCTTTCCACCAACCCGTCTGTTTGCGGATGGTAAGCAGCCGTAAGCAAGTGTTTAATACCGAACTGCTTCCACATTCTGGCCAACTCCCGGGACCTGAAGTTAGACCCTCTATCAGTTAGCACTGCTCTGGGGAACCCGAATTGGCAGAAAATTTTAATTAACTCCTGTCCTATTACTTTGGCTCCCGTAGACCGTAGGGGGATTGCCCAGGGGAATCTAGTAGCATAATCAATTACTACTAGTATGTATTGGTGACCTCGCTTGCTCTTTTCCAAGGGACCGATAATATCCATCGCTATTCGATCCATTGGTTCTTGCACCACAGGTAAAGGTACTAACGGCGCTTTTGGAGGCCCTCTGGGTGCAACCAATTGACAGTCCCCACATGACCTACAAAATTTCTTGACTGCCGCATATATCCCTGGCCAAAAAAAACGTCTTTTAACACGAGCCAAGGTACTATGAACCCCTAAATGGCCCGCTAGGGGATGCTCATGAGCTAACGCCAAAACCCGATCCTGGCAACTGCTAGGTATTAGTAATTGATGGTGAGGTTCTTCATGGGTTAGCCCTTCCTCCACTCGGTATAATAAACCTTGTTGTATAACAAAATAAGGATAAATAATTTGATCTTTCTTAGCCACATTCGAGCTATCCACTTTAGCCTTTTCCCAAGCTATTTTCAATGAAGGATCCCTCCTTTGTTCTTCCCTCAAATTTGGAACTTGTAATAATATTTCCCTTAACAAGTTTGGCGCTGCCACCCCCTCTGCCCCTTCCTCTAGCAGCTCATTAAAGTGCTGCTGGGCTTTCTTCCGCTGTGCCGCGGATTTGCGATCCTTCCCTGGAGGTGCTATTACCTCCTCTCCTTCAAATGGAAACACCTCCCCCAAAGTCTGACCTCTGGTTAAAGATGCTTGCTCTTGGGCTCGCGTGGTTACAAAAGTGTGCCTATCCTCCATTAATTCTCTAAGGCGCCTCCATTCTCTCCCCAGAATGAGTTGCACTGGTAGCCCTTTCACCATAGCTACTTCTATGAAGTCCTCGTAACCCCGACATTGGATCCATACCTTCTGGACAGGGTGTTGGATCGCATGTCCGTGTACACATCTAACAGTTACGTAATTTCCCTGCTCTTGGGTGTCATATAACCCTATTTCCTGCGCGGTGTGGTCAGAGATCAAAGACTGGTTGGTACCTGTATCTAGTAATGCCTGAACCTCATGTCCGTTCACTTTCACCCTCTGTAAATAGGGATTGCTGGTAGAGCCATTCCCCTCCTTTTCGGTTTGTGGAGGGTAAGTGTAGGCCGCCGTATAATGCGGACATCCACTACGGTAATGCCCTACAGCCCCACAATAACATCTCCGGGGTCCGGCCATACTACTCCTTACTGGCCCTTTTCCTTTCTCCTTATAGGTAGGCCCCTCCCGCCTAACTCCAGCAGTGTTAATTCGAGGAACACCTAAACCTTCTTGTCCCCCATTACCTGAGGCTTTAGCTTCTTTGTGCTCCTCTACCCTCCCTTTATGGGCTGAAGCTTTTATCGTAGATTCGGATTCCATATACCTTTCCGTATTTATAATGGCCCTTTCCAACCCTCCAGCCCCTTGCCGCACCACCCAGGTTCTCATTGGCAAAGGTAGCGCCTCAATATATTGTTCTAGTACCACCATTTCTATTATCTTAGAAACCGATTTGCCCTCGGGTTCTAACCAGCGATGAGCTAAATCTTTTAGCCTTTGGGCTACGGCCCTAGGGCGCTCATTAGGCTTTAGGCAAGTTTCCCTAAAACGCCGTCTATAGGAGTCTTGCGTTATACCTAATCTATCTAAGATAGCTGCTTTAACTGCAGTATAGTTCAATGCCTGTTCCGGTGTCAGGGCTCTATAAGCAGCTTGGGCTTCACCGGTTAAACAAGGTGCTAGACGCGCTGTCCATTGTTCCCTGGGCCAACAGGCCACGCTAGCTACCCTTTCAAAAGTTACTAAGAAGGCCTCCGGATCGTCCCCAGGTCCCATCTTTTCCAAATGCAGTTTCTGACCCCAGTCAGGCCGGCTTGGTCCTGCCGGATGCACTCCCCTGTCTGTGGTACCTGTGGCTTCCATAGTAGCCTGTCCCTTTAGAAGTTGCAAAGCTTTCTGTTGTTCCTCCAATAACTGCAATAAGGGTCTCTGTTGCTGCTGCTGAAGGTCCATGAATTGATGAAGCATCTGCTGCATGCATTCTTGCTGCTTTTGCATTTGGCTTGCCAGCCAGGTTAGGATCTCCTCTGATGCCATGTCTGTAAAGAAAGGAAACACAAAAAGGAACCCAAGTGCGGTTGTACCACACAACAACCCTTCCCCTTTGTAATTCGGTAACTCCGGTTTTGCCGTGCCCACTGGAGGGGTTTGGCCTCTTACCGGATATTCCTTTTAAACAGCACCCCTTTTTTTTTTTTTTTTTTTTCAATCCCGCCGCTTTAGTGCTCCCTGTGCACCTTTACCTTAAAACAGTTTCATCAAGCATTTAGGTGCACTTTCACATCCAATCGTCTGTGGCAGGCGAACTTCAGGATCCCACTGCTGCCACCATTTTATGTCGCGGGCACCTCTGGAGTTCTCACCAGCGAGATGTGGTTCCTTCACTCACAGGGCTGTCATCTCTCTAGGCATCGCTGCAAGGCTGAAACGGCTGGGCTCTGCTGCAAATTCAGACGTTCTGGCAATTCTTTAAAACAGTTTAGGAGTCAACCTTTTGAATGAGGTTTCCCATTCTGTCTCTGACTGGCCCTCCTCCAGTCAGGTATTTTTCCTGTGCTCTCCCCGAGATGCAATTATCAGTTCTTCCCCCTCCTCCACTGAGGAAGGATTCACAAACCAACATATAATAGTTTATCAGAAATCCAGGTCTTTTTTTTCCTTTCCTAAGATTGTGCAGAAATTGCAAGTCACTATTGCCTCTGCACTGAAACCGAAATGTCTGTAGTCAGGCTTCTAACCTTGCACTGACTACCCAGCGTGGGGATCCAGCATCAACTCACCCCTTCTCCCCTATAGTTGTGCTCCCCGTCCTGTCTCACCTCTATCTCTTGCGGTAATCAACCTTGTCCTCCTTGTAAGTGTGTAGTGAAACCAGGTAACACCAATGCTGCAGGACACCCTCACTCCGTCTCCATGTCAGACGCAGAGGAATCCTCGGAAGGCAGCTCCCAGTCCATCTCCTCCTCACTCTCCATGCTACTGCTCTCTGAGCTTTCTTCCTCACTCCTGGACACACCCTCTGCTTCCCACAGCATGCTCTCAGCTGCCTCTAATTCCTCCAGATTACCCTCGGCCTTCACCTCAGCCTCCTTCTGGTTAGGAGCCTTCCCCTGCCGCTCTGGGATTCTGGGAACTGTAGTCCACACAGGGTGTCTCCACGCCCCCTGCTGTTTCCCCTTGGTATCTTTGGACCACTGCTGAACGGGGACCTGTAGAATATCCTGCCGTGCTAGGAGTTTGTCACTCTTCTCCTGACAATATAAGAAATAATACATAAATTGATCCTAATCATTACTCATGTTATCTCTCATGTTTAATAACAGTTGTACTTTGCAACCCTTGTTTTAACCCTTTATCCCTGTAACCTTATTTTGTAAACCGTTATGATGGCGTTATTCTGACGTTCCGAATAATGGTATATAAAACTCTCTAAATACATAAATAAATAATATTTGTGGATCAGCGTAATACACATTTTTTAAATAAATAAATATCTGGGGCATGGCAGGTAGGCAGGGAAGTACAGCGAAACTTCTAAAGTGGTATCTCAGGGGCATGGCAGGTGGGTAGAGCAGCAGTAAGTCCCCAAGGTCTGGGGCATGGCAGGTAGGCATGTGGCAGCAATTTAAGTATGAGAAAAAAATGTGTGAAGCTTGCTGGGCAGACTGGATGGGCCATTTGGTCTTCTTCTGCCGTTATTTCTATGTTTATGTTTCTATGTTTTATGTATGTTTAACGTTTAGCAGGGGCATGGCAGATAGGCAGAGTGGCTGCAAGACCTTCAAGGTGCTTATAGCCAGCTTGCCACTGGAAACCCAAACAAAGGCAAATTGATTTTCCTGGAGGAAAAGTCCATAGCACTTTATCCAAGTAGACTAAAGAAAGTTATTGCTCTCCCTTGGAGTGAGTAATAGGAAATAGATCTACTTAACAGGATCTGCAAGTACTTGCAACAAGGATTGCCCCTTATCAGTAACAGGATTCTGGGTTTAATGGACCTTTGTTTGACTGAACATAACATTTCTTATGTGGCACAAGTGCCACATTCAAACTGAGGAACAATACAAATTGTTGTTCCTCTTTTGTTGTATATGTGATTCAATATCCCTGCCCAAGGATCTATGTGGGTAGGACTAAACAGATGGTTACAATCAGACTGTCAGAGCATAGGAGTTGTCTTCATATTCTGAAAGTCATATGTCATAATGCCTCTATATCGCTCCATGGTGAGACCACACCTTGAATACTGTGTACAATTCTGGTCGCCGTATCTCAAAAAAGATATAGTTGCAATGGAGAAGGTACAGAGAAGGACAACCAAAATGATAAAGGGGATGGAACAGCTCCCCTATGAGGAAAGGCTGAAGAGGTTAGGGCTTTTCAGCTTGGAGAAGAGACGGCTGAGAGGGGATATCATAGAGGTCTTTAAGATCATGAGAGGTCTTGAACGAGTAGATGTGACTCGGTTATTTACACTTTCGAATAATAGAAGGACTAGGGGGCATTCCATGAAGTTAGCAAGTAGCACATTTAAGACTAATCGGAGAAAATTCTTTTTCACTCAACGCACAATAAATCTCTGGAATTTGTTGCCAGAGGATGTGGTTAGTGCAGTTAGTGTAGCTGGGTTCAAAAAAGGTTTGGATAAGTTCTTGGAAGAGAAGTCCATTAACTGCTATTAATCAAGTTTACTTAGCGAATAGCCACTGCTATTAATTGCATCAGTGCATCAGTAGCATGGGATCTTCTAGGTGTTTGGGTAATTGCCAGGTTCTTGTGGCCTGGTTTGGCCTCTGTTGGAAACAGGATGCTGGGCTTGATGGACCCTTGGTCTGACCCAGCATGGCAATTTCTTATGTTCTTATGTTCTCATAGTAGAGTATTGCATTGCACAGCATCATGTATTCAGAAACCTGAAATGAACAATGCAATCAGGTCCTAATACTTTTAGATATTTATTATTTAAATCTAATGTTATTAGTTTGGCTGTTGTATACTTATTTCCAGTAATGAAAATCATCCAATCCAAAATAGTCAAAATTTGAATTCATACACTGTTAGTAGCACCAACAAATAGAATTTAATGAAAATTATTATTGTTTCTAATGTACACCACAGTTTACTAAACATTCAGTGGTGCAGCGGGAAGGACCATCATAACATCCATGTGGGGAAGTTTTAAATTTAGCTTCCTTATATTGTCATTGGGTCATGCATAATCATTGGTACACAAGTCAAAGTTTAATGTATTTTGCAGTTCTTTATTTTTAGGTTTTTTTAAGCATTTAAAAAATGAGAAATTACTTCCCTTTGATGAAGTGCAGCTTTGGCTTTGATTTTACAGATGGAATGTTCATGGGGTTCAGGTAGTTTATATTTATATTTACTGTATTAGTTTGGGATTAGTTTATTTGTTGTTATAATGTTATATGTTGTCCATTCTCATGTTTTTTGATTATTTGTAGCCATCAAAGTCAACCAATACGTTTCTGATAGTTTTTTAACTTCCAGTTTTGAGGGCATCAAGCCCAAATTGTCTAGCATTGTGTTTGCTAGTACCAGACTTCCACTCATTCCTATTAGAGTTCAGAGTGCTACATCAGGGGGTAATTTTGTAACTGCTTGCATAGATGTAAAGGCAATTACCTGCAGCTTTACACTTAATTTTTATCGGGAAAGTATGCACATATTTTCCCTTTGAAAATTATCCCACCAAAAACTAACCACACACATTTACACCCATTAATTTTATATTTATTTATTTAAGGTTTTTTTATACCGGCATTCATGAACTCGTTCACATCATGTCGGTTTAATGCGAACACACAGTTTTTGGGAGAAAAATTGCTCATACTATCGAAAATGAAAAATGTGTATGTGTAACTGCAAGCATCTCCCCAACCCTGTGCCTGAGATGACTCTGATCAATGTGTATAAATGTATATACAATACAGACCATATACATGTAAATTTACTAGCATATTGGCTGGAGTGGGAGGGGAGGCAGACAGTTTTACAAAAGCCCGTTTGCTTGGGTAAAGTACTGCTTTCCTATGCCGTAGTCAAGAGCATTATGATTGTTGACCCATTGCTTTTGCTTGATTTGAAAAGGTAAGCGTAAAGACTGAGGAAAGCAGAGTCTGAGTCCCACTTTTCTACTGCCTGGAGAGACTGACTTCATTCAAAGCCTTGGCATTTCAACAAACATGAGAAAAATGCATGCTTCCTGCTAAGACCATTAAACATCACATTATACCATGTTTTTCTTTCTACTTTGCTTATTTATATTGGCTTTGCATGTGTGACAGTCATTAGTAAAAAAAACTGTGTTTGTTGAAAAAAGTTATTTTCAAGTTGCTTATAAAATTAATTTTTTCAGTGACTAATTGGACAACGTAATTCAATGTCCTGTATTTGTCTAGGTATTAAGCATTATTCCAAAAGCTCACTGGTAGATGCTAGTGAAAACTGAGAAACATTTGATCCGAAATGAAGTACCCTGAAACAGATATTTTGAGAGTGAAACATGGCTATTTTACCAATATACAGATAATTACTGTCTCATCATTTGAATCAAGTTACATTTGGATATCGAGTGGATTGTTGATTAGCATTTTATAGATAAGTACTACTGTTTAATTTAAAAGGACATTCTGGAGCACCGTCTATTAATTCTAAAAAAGGACAATTTGAAAGAAAATGTAAAAAAGTGTTGCTGGAAAGGTTTGTTTTTTTTCCCAGTGATAGCAGTAAATAATACATGTATGAGGTTTTGTTTATCCACTCCAATCCTTGGCTTCATAAATTATAAGCACCATAAACACTGAGAAGAAAAGAAAACACTTCTTTGTTGGTGCTGACGCTGTCTGAGTTTTTTTCCCTTCCATTTGGGACAGTATTATCTGTATTAAAGATATTTAATGAGGATCTGATGTCAGGTCTCTCTGCTGGGGGGTACATCATCCCAGGAGCAGTGCAGGAGTGCAATGCAGGATGCTGGGTAGGATTAGGGCCAGTCTTCTGCCTAACAAGTCCCCTCCCCTGCAGGTTGAGCCCTTGGGTTCTGGGGGCCAGCAGGTCTCTGCAGTGATAGTACATCATAGTGAATAAGTACTAAAGAACAAGGCTGATCACAGACACTGGCCAGAAGCTTGGACACAACGTGCAGGCAGCATTAGGGCACCACATGCAGAGTCTGCAGACAGGACTTGGCAACGATTAGTATAGGTAGGATGAGGCAAGGCTTGATATGGGAGCTGGAGGAGATAATGCTTGGTACAGGAGCTGGATGAGGCAAGGCTTGGTACAGGAGTTAGATGCAGAACAAGGACTGGGGTTGCAATAGACAAGAAACAAGGCAAGATAATGAGCACAGCCAAGGAGAGATACAAGCAAGGCAGGATACTGGACAGGACACTAAGCAGGAACTGGGATAAGGAATAGATGCAGGGGCTTGGAGAAGGCAAGGAGCTATGGACAGGATACTAGAACAGACAGGACTGGGCATAGGACTAGACAAGGCACACTAGTGAAGGTCTTAGTCAAGGCAGACAAGGGTAACACAGAAAGGAGAACACAGAAGCACAAAGGCAGTAAGGCTGGAGGCCCAAAGGCCACCAAGCAAGGTAAGGCCTGGGTAGATCACAAAGCAAAGCCTAGGGTAATGGCAGGTCTGGAGGCCAAAGACAAGGTAAGGCCTAGATAGTCCACAAGACAAGAAGCAGGAAGCAAGAAGGCAAAGGCCTCAAGGCAAGGCAAGGCAAGGCCTGAGTAAGCCACAGAGCAAGACACAAGGAACAAGAAGGCTCGGAGGCTACAAGGCAAGGCAAGGCCTACTAGACCACAAAGCAAGGTATTAGGAGAAAGAAGACCCAGAGGCCACAAGGCATAAAGAAAGGAAACAGTGGCCAGGTTAGAGAGCTAAGTGTGACTCCATGAAGAGGCAAAGGTGAATGGATAAGGCTGGGTTACATATGGCTGGAGCTTGGGTGTGGTGCAAGCATTGAGGAAGAGCTTGGCAAGACTGGAGATTAAGCTCATTGATGTCCCTTGATGAAGAGGAGGTTGCACCATAGGCTGAGTCAGGTAGTCAGTGAAGAGATGGCTTGGGTAGTTTAAAACAGAGCCCTCTACTGGTGGGAGGCATCATTGCAGGTAGAAGCAGGGAATGGTGAGCTTGTAAAACAGTCAAAATCCTAACATCTAAATTGAAAAGTATTGAGATATTTCTAAATCCTTTTTTGATAAGTTCAGAAAAAAATGTATGAAACATTAGGAAATTGGGTACTAGTGAGCATTTGGAATAGGGGTTAATTTGATTATTTCACTGGGAAAAATAGCTTTAGTTGTATAGATATTATACATGCCACAAATGTGGCAGACAGTATTTTAAATAATTTAAAACTGTTGTTCTTCCTCCACCTTTTGATATTTAATTTGATCATGGTTTCCAATTATCAAACCCTTCAGATATATAATTCTGCATATTTTGTTCATCTGACCAGTGGATAATTTTACCTTTTGGAGGCATGGGGATTTCTACAGTATGTGTCCCTCAACTCAATAAATAAATGTGTCATCTAATAGATGTGAGAAATATATTCTTTTGCTCAGAACTTCAGGTATTATTTTAATTATTTTATTATCAATATATACAATTTAGAAATATTAAATACTTTCCCCCCCCAAAATGTTAACTTATTAAAGAATCTTTGAATAGGATTTTCTTTTAGGAATATCCTTATTCCCTTTTAACAGAAGAAAATTCTTTTTCACTCAGTGCACAAATAAGCTCTGGAATTTGTTGCCAGAGGATGTGGTTAGGGAATTTAGTGTAGCTGGGTTTAAAAAAGGTTTGGATAAGTTCTTTGAGGAGAAGTCCATTAACTGTTATTAATCAAGTTGACTTAGGGAATGGCCTCTGCTATTACTGGCATTAGAAGCATGGGATCTACTCAATATTTTTGGTACTTGCCAGGCACTTGTAACCTGGATTGGCCACTGTTAGAAATGCTGGGTTTGATGAACCCTTGGACTGACCCAGTATAGAAACTTTTTTTTTTAATTTAATTCTTATTAATTTCAAAATAATAACAAAGCATTTAACATCTTTGTACTGAAACAAAAGAAACAAAAATATTAAAGGAAATAAAACATAAAGGAAATATATGTATAATATACAGTTCACACGTCAAGCAGTGGGGGAGGAGTATCCAAAGGAGCCCAACAATGGAAACTTTAATCTTGAAAAGAAAAAAAATAGGCAAGAAACTTCTTATGTTCTTACAGATTTATGCAAAGAAAATGAAAACAAATATTGGTCTATTCCTTATCCATCCACTGAAGACATACAATTGATGATAAAAAATGAGATCCATATTAAGTTACTTTCTAGATAGCAAAGTTAGGGGGTCATTTTGTAAAGCTTATCACGTGCGATAGCTTGCTAGGGGCGGAGTCGGGGTGGCGAGGGGATTAGTCGGGGCAGCGTCAGGGTGGACTCCGCGATGACTTCACCGGCGGCGATAAGGTAAGCTACGTTATCATCGCCAGTAGTGCACCCAATAGCACCACCTTTCACGGTGGTGCTATTGGTTGTGAAAGCTGGCAGCGATAACACTGCAGTGGTGCGATGGCTGCTGGCTTTCGCAGGCCCACCCCCCCTTTGCCCCCCACCCCCCGTTTTCGCTGGATTCACCATTCTGTGATAGAATGGTGAATCCAGGCCTTAGCTAGGTAAACATATCCTGCTAACTTTGGAGGTGTATTTAGTAAGGCAGCTACACTATTAAATATAGCCAGAGTTAACCAGATAAGTTATCCGGCTAACTCTGAATATCGGAGTTAGCTGGATAACTTATCCATGTAATGTAACTCTTCCCCAAAACTCCCCCTGAACACCCCTAAGTTATCCAACTAAATTTTAGCTGTATAAAAAGATATCCAACTAATATTTGGCTGGACCAGTGTACTTGGATTTCCAGAAAGCATTTGACAAAGTCCCTTATGAGTGACTTCTTAGAAAATTAAAAAGTCATGGGATAGGAGCCATGACCTGTTGTGACTTGGAAGCTGGTTAAAAGAAAGAAAATAGAGAGGAGTTAAGATGGCCGCGGCTTGAGGATGCTGAATCAAGCTGCTCCGCCATCTGCTTTTTCCTTGGAAATTGACTGCGTGAGTAGTGATATTCTTCAGAAAATGCCTCACAAGCGGAAGGGCAAGGTGAGAGTCTACCCCCCAGACTCACCTAGCCCGGTGGGACAGCGGTATATCACTGACTTTGCGGTGGGGGCAGCGAGCGCCGCTGCGGGAGAGCTGAGAGGAGCGGTTCTCTTGCCAGGTGAGGTCATCCTGAGCCCGCCAGAACCCCGAGGTCCACTGTGTAGCTCTCCCCTCCGCATTATTGATGGAGTTTGGACTCCCCAACGCAATGCTAGCTGGAAGAGATCAGCATGGTGTGTCTGTTGATCAGGCGAGAGTTGGGACAACTAGGGGTGTGCATTCGGATTGACCGCATTAGTAAAACGCAACTCATATTTTTTTTTTACTTAAAAAATTGATTCGACATAAACGAAGCTGGCCAAAAGTTCTTTTTGGGCCGAACGAGCCGTCCGGCGCGAACAAGCCGGGAATCACGTGACGCCGCGTCACTCGACGTGCCACCGACGTCACATGCTTCTCGCCAAGGATTGCAGAAATGACGTCCTCACTCCTCGCTCGATCACCAGGGAGTTGTGGTAAGTCTGGGGGGGGGATTAAGGAGGGTGAGGGGGTTTAAATTTTTTTTTTGCACATATGTACATATACCCAACTCATTGGATTTTTTTTATGTCCATATTGGCCGTAAGTGGGACCCCCTTTCGGACATAAAAAATATGAACATAAAATTTTGCTCTGCACATCCCTAGGGACAACCCTACCACCTCTGTTTGATGGTCATGAAATGCCTGCGAGGAGTTTGGTCGGTGCAGGAATTGAATCTCTAGAGACAGCGAGAGAAAGACCACAGGAGGAGATAGGAGAAAACATGCTTGATCCCCTGGAGTTTGAGAAACCCGCAGAAATCACACTAGAAGCCATAATGGCTGTTATGGCCCGTACCCTGAAGATTCAGTCTCAACAATTGGGTAAATTTGAGAAAAAAATTGGATACTGTGGAAAAAGAACATTCTCAGAAAATTCAAGACCACTCTAATATTATACAGGATTTAACTGTGAAACTAAACCAGACTCAGTTACTCAATTCATCTATTATGAAGGATTGCATTATATCACAAAGAAGACTTGAGTCTGTAGAAAATCATCTTCGTTATTTAAATGTTAGATTGGTCAATTTTCCTAAAGTATTAGGAAAACCAGTTCTAGTGACTTTCAAATGTTTTGTGACTGAATCCCTAAAGATGTCATCAGAAAGTGTGCCTTCTGTAAAGAAATTGTTCTTTTTAACACCTCAAAGGAATAGCTTACAGATTACCTCTGGAGAAAATAGGGATGAATTTATAAATTTAACACAATATTTGGAAAACTCTAATATGGAAGTCACAGAAAGGGCAACTCTTTTTGTCAAATTTTTCATGGAAGCGGAAAAAGGACAATTGATGAAAGCGTATTTCAAGAATATAAATAATGCATTTATGGGTGGAGTGGTAAGGGTCTACCTAGACCTCTCACGGCCCACTCAACAACGTAGAAAAATGTTTATAGCTATGCGCCCCAAAGTTTTGGCCAAGGGAGCGAGTTTCCTACTTCGATTTCCTTGCAAATGTTTTGTAAAATCAGCTGGAAATACATATATTTTCTTTTTGCCCGAACAGTTGAGACAGTTTTTGGATCGGGGGACATAACATTATGTTAATCGGGGGCAAAAAATGGTAGAGAGTTACACGCCTGTATTTAGCAATTTGTATTTCCTTTGAAGTCTTCTCTGATTTTCCCATCTCCTCCCTCCTTAAATTTCCAATGAAAAACAGTAAATATGTATTTGGTATTATATGCATAAGGGAATGTATGTAAATTTCCTAGATAATTCTCTTTTTTTTTCTGTATTTCCTTTCAAGGTTGTTCCTTGTAATATATTTTGAAAACTTATAAATAAAGAATTAAAAAAGAAAGAAAGAAAGAAAGAAAATAGAGTAGGGCTAAATAGTAAATTTTCTCAATGGAGCAAGGTGAATAGTGGAGTGCCCCAAGGATTTATTTTGGGACAACTGCGATTAAATATATTTATAAATGACCTGGAAATGGGAACGACAAGGGAAGTGATCAAATTTGCCAATGACAAAAATCTTTCAAAGTAGTTAAATCACATGAGGATTGTGAGAAATTGCAAGAGGACCCTGCAGAATTGGGAGAGTGAGCATGCAAATGGCAAATGAAATTTGATGTGGACAAGTGCAAAATGATGCACTTTGGGAAGAGTAACCCCAATTATTGCTACACAATGCAAGGATCCGCATTAGGAGTCGTCATTCAGGAATAGGATTTAAGGCATCATCATTGATAATATGTTGAAATATTCTGCTCAGTGTACAACAGCAGCCAAGAAAGCAAATAGAATGCTAGAAATTATTAGAAAAGGAATGGAGAATAAAAGAGAATATCATAATGCCTCTGTATCGCTCCATGTTGCAACCTCCTCTAGAATATTCTTTGCAGTTCTAGTCAGCCCTTCTCAAAAAAGATATATCAAAATTAAAAAAGGTATAGAGAAGGGCAACCAAATTGATAAAGGGGATGGAAAGGCTAAAGAGGATTAGTCTTCAGTCTGGAGATGAGATGGCTGAGGTGAGATATAGAGGTCTATAAAATAATGAGTGGAGTGGAATGAGTAAACGTTAATCAGTTGTTTACTCTTTCAAAGAGTATAAAGATTAGGGGATACACAATGATGTTATTAGATGATATATTTAAAAATAATAAGAAAAAATAGTTTTTTACTTAATGCATAATTAAACTCTGGAATTCATTGGTAGAGGATGTTGTGAAAGCTATTAGTGTAGCTGCATTTAAACAAGGTTTGGACAAGTATCTGGAGGAAAAGTCCATAAACCTTTATTAAGGTGGAGTTGCAGAAATCCACTTCTTATCCTGGGAATAAGCAGCATGGACTGTATCTACCCGTTATGATCCTGCCAGGTACTTGTGACCTGGATTGGCCACTGTTGGAAACAGGATACTGGGCTTGATAGACCTAATCCTAGTCCTAGACATTGTATAATGGAAACCTCAAGTGGATGGATTTAAGGTCTATAATTGCAGGGTCCTGGAAGGAGCTGTGGTACAAGGCCCCTAGCTGAAGACCGCCACTAAAACGACAAAGCTAATTAAGTCTGGAGGTCAGAAAAATAGGGGGGAAATCCCTTAGTTGTTGAATATGAAGAAGACTCAGGGAATAAGATCACATCTCTGGTTCTGACTGAGCTGGAAGCCAAATGGAGCAGAAGGACGTTGCCAGTCTCCTCTCCCCCCCCCCCCCCTCCCAAAAATAAATAAATAAAGAGAAAGGAAAGTTCACTTCAAGTCAAAGAAAAGCAAATTCTGGAATACAATCTGTAAATCAACTAGGCCTAGACTAATTGATAAAAGATGCAGATTCCCTTCCCAAGCTCCCACCTAATGGCTTGCACCTTTTGAGGGGGGTCTGTCCTTGCATTACGTTGTTTTGCTCCTTCATTCAAATCAGAGGTAGTCTCTGCAAAAGTTTTAAAATGAATTCTTCACCTAAACTAACATTTTAGGGAATTATGCACCCACTGATTTCTGCAGGAATATACTTTTCAGAAGCTATAAAATATGGTCTCGGCCAACAGTTTCTGAGCAATATTCTTGCTGGGCAATATATCAAACTATTAAAGTAAATGTCCACTGTTTTTATTAATATGTACCCTTCCAGGTTTGATTTACTCTTTGTAAATGTACTTTTTGTCCTTTCCAGTTCATCTCTAAGCAGCAAATTTCTATACTCTGTACTCAGCTAATCCACCACTGATGTAAAATCATTGCTATATTTATTTTCTATCAGACAGTTACAAGGATGAAAGGATAATGGATGGTCTTCACCCTTTTAAAAGAAGTCTTGGATTCTGTTTACCAATAGCTTGTATGTAATCTAACTTATCTCTTATCTTTGATCTTTTCTTGTCAACCCTTATGCCTTTAAAGCATTGGGGTGCATACTTATCCCAGATTTTAGTACACCTTTTTATCTACGTGTGTAATTTTATTAATTTATATGCTTGTTTAACTTTAGCAACTGCATATTTCTAAACAACATAAGTGCATCGGTGGCTGTAACAGTAGTACAACTCAGTTAATTGCACAAGTATTGGCACATTTAAAATTGATTCTTTAGATGTGATCTTTATCTTGTTATTTTGGCTATCTGTATCTCATTTGCAAGCTTGTTTCTTGACCAGTTATTATGGAATTTCTTCTTTATTATTTGATTATTGATAATCTGCCAAAATTATAATACATTAGTACAACGTTTTCATTGGGGCATACAAATGAATTTGAAAAAAAAATTTAAGGGAATGATTTTTTCTGAATATTCCATGTCCTGTAAAGTAGCAAAAGAATAAAGTTAACAGAGGTAGATCAAGTTTCATCTCATTAAGTGTCTGAATCAGTGCTATATTTGTCCAGGAGCTATTATGTGCAAGTTGTTCAGGTACTATGTAGTTTGATCTCATTTAAAGCTGAAGCAAATGAAACATAAGAGAAAAGTTATTACAACGTGTCAAGAGCCATACGAAGTGCCACTGTGAAAAAATTCTTGCATTTGCAGAGAAGAGTTAACTATTGGTGTGGTCACTTTTAAAAATGAAGCTCAGAACATTTTAAAATGCCAGAACAAATACTAGGGATGTGCATTTGTTTAAAACAAAACTTTAAAATGCAATGAAATAGACTAATTAATTACATTCAGGGGGCCATGAACCAAATCAGGGTGACCCAAATGAAATTAACCTTATTCGTTTGTTTCGTTTTAAAAAAATACATCGGGCCTAGTTCTATGCCCAAAGCTGGGGCCTCGCCTAGGGCATAGGTCGAGGCCCATAGAAAGGACTGTTGTCTATGCCCTAGGTAAGGTCCCAGCTTTAGGACTAGGCTGAGGTGCTGGCATTGTGTTCAGGCATAGGCCAAAGCCCAAAGCAGGGACTGCGGCCTAGGCCTGGCCACGATGCCAGGGTCTTGGCTGAGGCCCTCAAAAATTTAAAAAATAAATAAAAACTTACCTGATGCATCAGTTTCTGTCGAAGGCCAGATCCTGAGGCCCAGGCCTGATGCTGCAACCCAATCTAGAGAATGGCTTCCAGTGTCAGGGCCTCAGCCCAGACCCAGACCTGACATATGACCTGACCCAGAGGCTGGATCCCGATGCTGGGGCCTTGGACTAGGCCAGGGCTCAGACACAGGCCCGATATTGTGACCTGGCCCAGAGGCTGTGTCACAATGTGGGGCCTTGGCCTGGATCCAGGCCTGATGCTTTGACCCAACCCAAAGGCCAGGTCCTGCCACTGGGGCCTCTGCTAGGCCAAGTCCATTACTCAGGCCTGACACTGTGACCTGACCCAGAGGCCAGGTCCCAATGCCAGGGCCTCAGCCTGGACCCAGGCCCAATGCCATGACCCAACGCAGAGGCCTGGTCCTAATGACAGGGTCTCGGCCTGCACCCATGCCCGATGCTTTGACTTGACTCAGAGGCTGGGTACTGATGCTGGGGCCTCGATCAGGAGGCCGGGTCCTGATGCCTGTGCCTCGGTGCCCAGGCCTGGGAGCTCCCCTGTCCAACATCTTCTTTCTTTGGTTCTTCACTGCCAAATGATGGTATCCACTGGTGTCACACTGGAGTGAATTAAGTCCAGCGTATTCAACCCCATGAACAATGCTATTTTGAAGTACGGCATATGTATGGCAGTCTTGAGAACCAGATATGTCATTTCAAGTTGAACCATTCAAGATTGTGGGTTTGTGGGTATTGTGGGTTCTTTTTTTGTCTCAGTGGTGCTATTCGAGAGCAAGACCATTGCAGATTAGAACCCCATAACCTCCTCTAGTGAATCTTCTCCAGGCTGCACCAGCAAATTCAAAGACTACATTCCAGGCTGTGCCAGTAGTTTCAAAGAATCTATTTCATATGGCTGTGGTTTCCCATAGTTTAAAAGACCACTTGTTTGTTACCAGTTTTATAGACTGGCCTTTCTACTTTCTGCTGAAAACTCATCTGGTGAGTCCTCTCCAGGCTGCCCCAGCAAACCTGATGGTATCCATCAAGCTAGGGTGAGAGAACATGCTACAAAATGTCATCTTTTTGAGACTTTCCTCACGCCAAATGATGTCAAATCTTCACCAAGGTGTACTGTGCTGTTTGTACGTCTCACTCTACATGCGAAACTGGCCCCTAAACCCTATACCACCACTAACACCTCATCTCGACCTATCAGAAGGCCCTCCTATAGAGATATAAATACTTAATTAGTATGAGGGCCTTATAGATAGTCTCTCTCTCATTCATTGTAGGGTGCACCAAGCAATGATACCTATGCAAAGCAGTAACTTACTGCATGGTATGGTAATTTCCATAATCATGCCCCTTTTTGGATAACCCATGCTTTATTGATGAATCTAGGCCTTATGGAGCTCCACCTATGGAGACTTCCTACTGGACCAACATTAGCATGTCCAAAATTGAGGGCTGTACATAAGGTGTGCTATCCTGACATACCTTTGCTGGTCCAATAGCCCACACAGAGTTCATTGCATGCTTTCCTGCTGCCTGGCCTTGTTCCTCCATCTCAAGGTTCCTGTTCCTGCTCCTGTCCTGGCCCTTGACTACTTTCCTGGTTCCTACTTTGATCCTGGTCCTCAGCTACTCTCCTAGTCCTTATTTCTGTTTCAGTCCTGATCGTCTGCTCTGATTTTGATCTTCAGCCCCATTCCTGAATCCATACTGCTTCAGGGCAGAAGAAAGCTTGTTTCTATTGCCCAATATCATGGAGGTATACCCCTGTCCAAACATTGCACAACTTCTTTGTTCCCAGTGGAAGGGGCCGGGACATCATATTGATTTTGGTGTTGCTACTGGCAGGGGATGAATTGACTCCTTCTTACTGGTAAAAATTCAATGGTATTTTTTGAGTGGGTTTGTGGTGGATGGGGGGTTGAGGATAGGATCCTAAAACCCATTTCTCTTTTTGGGGTATGGGAATGGAAGTTTTAGCTAGGGAAGAGGGAATGATCATGGTGGGGTGTAAGGGTCTAGAAGGCCCAAATTTTGAGTGTGAGGGAGTAGAGGTAGTGGCTTGTGTTAACATGGCCACAGGCAGGAAAGTTAACTATACCTCTAGAGTTATAGTAAATGTTCCTGCTTTAGGTGGCCCACCTTAACCCCCATAGGCATTAATGCGGGATAGCTCATCAAACATTAATGAAGCCATGCAAATAATTTATTTTATAATTTATACCCTGTGCATATGCAATAGCATAACTGTTTGGGGAATTAGCAGTAATGCTAACACACCTGCAAATAATAGTGTGCATGAATGTGCTCAATACATGGGCATTAGCTACTGTCTGTGTTAACATTAATGCATATTAGTACAATGGCCTTTAGATGAGCTGAAATTAAAATCTTGGAGGAATTCCAATATCATTTAATTAATTCTCTTCAAAACTTTTAGAAATGTAGAACATTTGGTACAGACATTCAAAAATATTATATATTCTTCTACTTTCTGCCACAACCATTATTTTTATAAAATTGGTCTCAAAGTTTGAATGATGTCCATTTTCCCCAGAGGAGCAGTTTAATCATTACCTTTTAGTAAGCAGGTACTATACTGCATTATGCTCAGTCGTTCTCTTTGATCTGACTACTTATCTCATTCTGCTGACATTTGTTTTTTTTCAGTTTCTTCAAGCTGCATGTATTAAATTGTTTCATAAATATTTAAAAAGAACTAATCACGATAGAATAAAAATTATAATTTCAAATAAGGAATCTCAGGTCTCTAAATTCTTCTAGATATTTTATAGGTGCAATCATACATTCTCTGGAAAACATCACAGCAGAAAGCCTAATGTGCTCGCTCTTTCTACCAAATCTGGGATCTGGTTGTTGTCCAATCTGCATGGCACATAAAAAAGTTGTTTAATTTGGGATACTGTTAGATAAACTCCTAGACTCACACTGGGTGTTTGCAATAATTAAAATTGGTGCATTATGCTTAAATGGATCTCTGTATGCTCACACGCTTTGCTGTGACTTTTTCTAGAATATGCAAGATTGTACGTACAAAATATCTGAAATAGTTTAGAGTGACATTGTTATACAAATCAGAAAACTTGCATTTTTAAAGCAGTTGTTTCATGCATTATCTATTACTATTAATAGTTGGGATAAGTATGAAACTTTCAATTCTTTAGGTATTGATATGCTCACTTTTAAAAATGAAGCTTAGAATATTTTAAAATGAATATCCATTTATCTATCTATCTGTCTATCAGTCATCATATAGATTTCTACACAGATGTACTGTGAAATTGGAGAAATTGAGGTGACATGCTATTTCCTGTTCCCTCAATCCTTTGATCCTTTTTCTTCCAAAAGAACAGGACTTGGGATTATAGCCTTTTTTTTATTACGACTGGTCAATATAAATTTAGGCCAAGATAGAGTACCGTCAGTTTTGAAAAAGGCACATAAATGTCCTATATTGATATGTTCAGCAGTATCAAATTTGTCTTTCGTGAGTATATATCTATCAGAAATTACTGCAATTCAACCTTGTCAATTGCATTTACACAAAATCATAGCACAGAGACCTTATGGCTAGCTACAATCACAGTTTTTAGATGGAAACAGATAAAGGATATGACTCATAATTCATCTCTCTTTACCTGTCTGTGGCATTCAACACTGTTGATTATGATTTATTGGATGGCTTTTGTGCTTAGATTTTAAGGGTAGAGTTTTGGATGTATTTTGGGAGCAAGAACAACAATGCAAAGTGTTTGGTCTGTGGGGTGCCTCAGAGACCAGTCTTGTCACTATTTCTTGTTAATGTGTACTTAAATCCTCTAGTTGATCTGATTCAGAGCTATGGATATGATGCTTTATGTTCACTGATGACATACAACTAGTAGTGTATAAATGATGACCAGGCTTCAGTTGTAATCCAGTTAAACAATTCTTTTGAGATAATAGCAGTCTGAGCATTTAAAATTGAGTCAGTTGAAATCTGAAATGTTGTGCATCAGGAGAGCTAACAGGCCCTTATTGATTATACCACATATTGTGAGGGAGAACCTTCTAGAGAAAGATATAGTGTATAATCTGGATATTTGACTAGATTCCAATTTAACATGTCACAATAAGGTTTCTGCTGTGATTTGGAAGTCTTATTTCTTCTTACAGCAGATTTGTCAGTTGCATATGTTTTTGGCCAGAAGGGATTTAGTATTGATCACTCATGCTTTGATGACTACCAGGTTGGATTACTGTAATATATCATGGTTTATCTGGAGCTACCTTGGAGCATGTACAGAATTCTGCTGCTAGTATGGTTGCAAGGTTAAAAGAAAGGGATCATATAGCTTCAGTTTTGAGGGAGTTGTATTGGTTATCAGTAGTCTCCTCCCCCACCCATTTTCTACCAGAGTATCCAGTTCCATATGTTCCTATAATAGTACTTTAATTTACTGAGTTAGATTTCCTTCAAACCATCTCTCTCTTAAGCGACATTATTACTAGCATTTAGTGGTATTGTACCTATCCTTTAGAACAGGTAGGAGAGTGACTTAACTGATGGTTTGTGCAGGGGCATTGCTTAAGTCGGAACTAAATCTTGCAGTTTTGGGGTTGGAAGAAGTCATTGGCGTCATCAGGGTTGCATGGTGGGCAAGTGGTTAGGGGATGGCAGTTGGCATCTGTTTTTACAAGAAGCCTCCCTGGAGGGCCTTAAATGATGGCAGTGGTATGTCGGAAAGAGTCTGAGGCCTAGGTGAGTCATAGGTGGCCCCCACTAGGAACAGCCTCCTAGTTACAATGAGACAAGAGCTAATTACTTGAAGTTTTGTAAATTAGTCAAGTTCCTTGAAGCATTTGGTTGATTGCTACTTTTTTAAATTGTAAGTATGCTGTATGTCATATAAGTTATTAGGGATGTGCTTTCATATGAAACAACATAGACAATATTATAGTAGCATAGTAAGTGACTGCAGCTAAAGATCCCGACAGATGATAATGTCAATGACAATTTCTATATTGTTTCATGTTGTTTTTAATAACAAATGACAAAACACCCCTATAAAAATAGTTTTTCCTTTTTTCATTTTTAGTGCACACTAACTCTAGTTAATGCACCTTAACAATGATGCTAAAATTTAAAATAAAAAAAAAACAAAACTAAGAAAATGGCAATAAAAAAATACAAAACGAAAAATTAAGCAAAACAAATAATTTTGCCATGTATACCCCTATAACACCCTTTAACACTCAGCACTCTCCTTACAACCTTGAAACACAAAAAAAAAAGACAACAGTTTAGATATATAAGGCCACACCTTTATTGTGTGATACATGACTGGAACTATAACAAGGAACACTTGTTCCATCTCTACCCCAAGGCCTGAGTGACCTTCCACCACATCTTATTGGGGGCCACCTATGATCCACCTGGGCCTCAGACTCTTTCTGGTATACCATACCATCAGTTAAGGCTTTCCCCTGCCACAGTTTTGAAAATGGTATGTATTCACATATGTGTGTGCACAAGTGCTAAATTTTACATGTGCAATATTTGAAAATTCATCTAATAGTGTCTTGAAGCACCTGGTGAGGGCACAGGGATTTTGGGACACAATCCTTTATGATGGGTCAGGGCCATTTACAACATAGTAAGAAAATTACCAGCTATTAACCAACTCTGCTGCAGAAGACAACAACACATCACCTAATTATCAAAATAAAGAAGGGTCTAGCTCTTGTAAAGTCAATGTAGTCTAACACAGAAATTATTTGGGTCCCATATGATTCCAAGGCTGGCTTAGAGGGGTGCTAGGTGTGAAAAAGGAATCAAAAGAATTAGAAAGAAGTTAGACAAGGAAGTAAATGATATTGACAGTGCACTGAGGGGATAGTGAAGAGGTTAGGGCTGTTCAGCTTGGAAAAGAGACAGCTGAGGGGGGATATGATAGAGGTCTTTAAGATCATGAGAGGTCTTGAACGAATAGATGTGACTTGGTTATTTACACTTTTGAATAATAGAAGGACTAGGGGGCATTCCATGAAGTTAGCAAGTAGCACATTTAAGACTAATTGGAAAAAATTCTTTTTCACTCAACGCACAATAAAGCTCTGGAATTTGTTGCCAGAGGATGTGGTTAGTGCAGTTAGTATAGCTGGGTTCAAAAAAGGTTTGGATAAGTTCTTGGAGGAGAAGTCCATTAACGGCTATTAATCAAGTTTACTTAGTGAATAGCCACTCCTATTAATTGCATCAGTAGCATGGGATCTTCTTCCTGTTTGGATAATTGCCAGATACTTGTGGCCTGGTTTGGCCTCTGTTGCAAACAGGATGCTGGGCTTGATGGACCCTTGCTCTGACCCAGCATGGCAATTTCTTATGTTCTTATGTGGGTGTGATTGAGTGCCTGGGTGAGAGTTTGTGTCTCTGGGTGTGAATTAGTGCCTGGGTGAGAGTTTGTGTCTGTGGGTGTGAATGGGTGCCTCGGTGAGAGCTTATGTCTGAGGGTATGAATGGGTGCCTTGGTGAGAGATGGTGTGTGTCAGTGTGAATGGGTGCCTGGGTGAGTGATTGGGTGTGGGGGTGTGAATGGGTGCCTGGGTGAGAGATGGTGTGTGTGGGTGTGAATGGGTGCCTGGGTGAGAGCTTGTTTCTGTGGGTGTGAATGGGTGCCTAAGTGAGAGCTTGTGTCTGTGGGTGTGAATGGATGCCTGGGTGAGAGCTTGTGTGTCTGGGTGTGAATGGGTGAGAGCTTGTGTGTATGGGTGCCTGGGTGAGAGCTGGTATGAATTTGTGCGAGAGCATTTGTGTGTGATTGAGAGATTGTATATAAGAGAGCATGTGTGTGACTGAAAGAGAGACTGGTCAGGTAGGTGATGTGTTTCTGTGTGAAAGAGAGAGACTGGTTAGGAAGATGACTAGTGTGTGTATGTGAGAGGGAGTCTGGTCAGGAAGATGAGTGGTGTGAGAGAGAGACCAAGACTGGTCGTGGGGTCTAATTGTGTGTGTGTGTGTGTGTGTGTGTGTGTGTGTGTGTGTGTGAGTAACTGGTTGTGGGCACTAAGGAAGAAGACTGTGAGGACAGAGCTTCAGCAGCCCTTGCTGCTTCTGGTGAGTGCTATTGGCCTGGAAGGGAAAGGAGTAGGAGAGTTGCTGGAGAGGGTAAGTAAAGGTGGCTTTTAAGGGAGTCCGGGAGGAGAGACTGAGAGTAGGACTCCGAATCGGGGGGTGCCTGTTGAGACTGACCTTGCCGAGGGAGGTGAGAGACCCCGGAACACCTTTCTTGCTTGTTGGGAGCTCGGCAGGGGGAGGTGCCCCAGTGACATCATTGCTGCGCGTCTCCAGATAAGTTTGGACGGCAGACGCGGGAATTTGGAGTCCGGGAGGAGAGACTGAGAGTAGGACTCCGAATCGGGGGGTGCCTGTTGAGACTGACCTTGCCGAGGGAGGTGAGAGACCCCGGAACACCTTTCTCGCTTGTTGGGAGCTCGGCAGGGGGAGGTGCCCCAGTGACATCATTGCTGCGCGTCTCCAGATAAGTTTGGACGGCAGACGCGGGAATTTGGAGTCCGGGAGGAGAGACTGAGAGTAGGACTCCGAATCGGGGGGTGCCTGTTGAGACTGACCTTGCCGAGGGAGGTGAGAGACCCCGGAACACCTTTCTCGCTTGTTGGGAGCTCGGCAGGGGGAGGTGCCCCAGTGACATCATTGCTGCGCGTCTCCAGATAAGTTTGGACGGCAGACGTGGGAATTTGGAGTCCGGGAGGAGAGACTGAGAGTAGGACTCCGAATCGGGGGGTGCCTGTTGAGACTGACCTTGCCGAGGGAGGTGAGAGACCCCGGAACACCTTTCTCGCTTGTTGGGAGCTCGGCAGGGGGAGGTGCCCCAGTGACATCATTGCTGCGCGTCTCCAGATAAGTTTGGACGGCAGACGCGGGAATTTGGAGTCCGGGAGGAGAGACTGAGAGTAGGACTCCGAATCGGGGGGTGCCTGTTGAGACTGACCTTGCCGAGGGAGGTGAGAGACCCCGGAACACCTTTCTCGCTTGTTGGGAGCTCGGCAGGGGGAGGTGCCTCAGTGACATCATTGCTGCGCGTCTCCAGATAAGTTTGGACGGCAGACGCGGGAATTTGGAGTCCGGGAGGAGAGACTGAGAGTAGGACTCCGAATCGGGGGGTGCCTGTTGAGACTGACCTTGCCGAGGGAGGTGAGAGACCCCGGAACACCTTTCTCGCTTGTTGGGAGCTCGGCAGGGGGAGGTGCCCCAGTGACATCATTGCTGCGCGTCTCCAGATAAATTTGGAGGGTAATCGGCGCTCAGCCGCCGTCGGCGCGCGGCCGGCGAAGGCTAGAAGGCTCCTAGACTCTTCAGGATATTCCCCTAATTTTGGACTCTCTTTCACTCTCTTCTTCTTAAATACTTATATGTTGGTTTAATCAGGGGAGTGTAAACCGTCATAGTTTTGTTTAGGCACTAAGTAGCTATGCCACATACCAAACGCAAAGGTAGGGTAAGGCAGGAAGCCTCAACCCCTGTATACCCATCCTTGGTTCAAACAACAATGACTGGTTTCCTTTTAGCAGAAAAAGAACCCCTGGAGAGTCCCATTGGAGGTGGGGAAAGAGAGCAATCTACCCCCCCCCCCCCCCGGGAGAAGTCAGTCTAAGTCCCAGGGCGCCAATGACACCTATTCCCCCTGGTAGCACTGCAAACAATCCAGATCTAGGTTTCATTCCTTTACGGAATGCGTTAGGACAGGAAACCCTGATTGAGGAAGTATCAGGATTGAATACTGCAGTGCAAAGAAGGGAGGGAGGAAATGAACTCCCCCTACCTAGGGTTGGAACTAATGGAGAAGGAGTCTCCACTATGAGAAGTGACTCAGACTCTTCCTCAGGGGACAGCAGTAGACAGGACCTTAATGGGCAGCAAATAACATCTTCGAGTCCACAAATATTGCTAGGACAGGCTACTAATGTGACTATGGATACGATTTGGCAAGCCATTGTGATTTTGCAGAAGAATATCCAAAGTCTAAATGGTAATATTAGGGACATGCAAATGTCCTTAATAAATTTGACTCCAACAGTCACTGGTCAGACAGAATCAATAAAAAAGGTAGAAGAAGACATTAAACAAATTAAAACAACTCAATTTTCTATAATTCAGGGAGAAATGATTCTACAAAAAAAAGTTGAAAATATAGAAAATTCGATTAGATACAATAATTTGAGAATTATTAACTTCCCAATGTGTAAAATGATGTCTGCGAAAGAACAATTGAAGATTTATTTTTCAGAAGTACTTCTATTACCATTGGATCAGTTTCCCATAATAATGAATGCATATTTTGTTAGTTGGAATAGTAATGTGGTACCAGAACAAGGAGGAAATGACACCTCCTTAAATGTAACTGATTTAATAGAATCATCCCTCAGCACCCAAGTTGAAAAAAGGGGTACGTTATTGGTCAAATTTTTTGATGTTATGCAAAGGGAAAAAATTTTAAAGTTGTACTTGGCCAAACGAAATTCTTTTTACTTGGGACAGCGGGTATGGATTTACCCTGATCTTTCTAAAGAAACACAGATAAGGAGGAAAAAGTTTTTCTCATTGATAAGTCAGGCCAGAACTTTTGGTTATCAAGCACTAATGAGATTCCCATGTAAATGTATACTATATGCTGATGGAGTAAGATATGTGTACTTTGAACCTGCTCACCTAGAAAGGTTCTTGGAAGCTCGCCGTAATCCTGAGGCAGTATCTGATGTCACTCAATAAGTTGGGAAAGATTATTATTTTCTGCTAATCCCCAGATATTAATTATGATATAATATTGTTAAAACATTTGCTCAAGTATAGGACCCCCTAAGTTCTTGTATGGTTAAAGGAGAGGAATATGTGAAAATTCTTTTTTTTTTTCTTATTTGGTTACTGAAGGAATGTATGACTTTAATTACTTGATTTTTCTTTCCTCTCTATATTGTTTGACTTAAAATGGAATGTATAATTCTTGGAAAAGATAAATAAATTAAAAAAAAAAAAAAAAAAAAAAAAAAGGTGGCTTTTAAAATGTATTTTTCTTGACTGACTGCCATTTTAATTACTGGGTATTATGCCTTGTCTGCTGTTTTGAAATATTTTATTGATATTTGGACATGTTTTAATAATTTTTATGAGCTTTTAATCATTGGATATTATTCTGTTCAGCAGCTGTTTTGTAACATTTTTAGTATAGCTTTACAATTATTTCTGTGTGGGACTCTATAGCAGGTTGGCTTATTCTGTTTCCCAATAGGAAATGTATTAGTGTTTAGGGCCTGGTTTAATAGTTGTATTTCTTAGACAGGGTTGTTATGTGTTCCATAATGCAGGTGTAACTTTTTGGGGGTTAGTTTGTATTATTGCAGATCCTGGGACTGTTAGGTGCTATATTTCTCTTTCCATTTCTCCAGGTTTGCACTGCATAAAGAGTGGCTTTTTTTGTTTTCCATTCCAGTTTCTATCTCCATATTTATAATTTGTGGTTTTTCTGTTCTTGGTGAAGGTCAGTTCTGGGTGTGTGGGTATGAGGTATTTTACTAGCATGTAGGCATTTGTATCAATCTTATTTGTTGTGTTTTCTCAATAGGATATGCATTATTGGTAAATTACTGTTTTGTCATAAGGAAGGCTATTGGGCCTGGTAGAAAAGGGAATTTGTTTTCCTTTTACTGAGATGTCATCAGAACCAGAATATATTTTTTTGTATGGCGAGTTGTACAGGGTAATGCCCTAGATCTGCTCTGCATTCATTGCTGGGGGTTCCTGTGGATGCAGAGTGCATGTTTACTTTTAGCCCCGTGATGGTCACATATTCAGTGTGTCACGCATGTGAGAACCATCTGTCAGGTGTGTCCCAGACAAAAAAAGGTTGAGAACCACTGGTCTAGAGGGTGGCTAATAAAATAGTCCGTGGTCTTCATTCTAAAGCTTATGGGGACAGACTTAAAGATCTAAATGTATATACCCTAGAGGAACAGCGAGATGGGGAGATATGATAGAGATGTTTAAATACCTCCAAGATATCAATGCACAAGAGGTGGGCCTCTTTCAATGGAAAGAATTTGGAACAAGGGATCATGGGGATGAAGGTGAAAGGGGGTAGACTCAGAAGTAATCAAAGGAAATATTTCCTTACAAAGAGAATGGTGGATGCATGGAACAGCCTTCATGTGGAGGTGGTGAAGATAAAGCCATAGAAACCTAGAAACATGATGGCAGAAAAGACCATTACGGCCTTTCCAGTCTGCCCATCCACACCGATTACTCACATCTATGATCTTTACAACTGCCTCAGAGATCCTTTGTGTTTATCCAATGCCTTCTATGGGGAGTATGGTTTATGCACCCAGTACCTTCTCTGTAAAGAAATATTTCCTTAAATTACTCCTGAGTCTTCCCAATTTTATTCTCATCCCATGACCCCTCATTCTAGAGCCTCCTTTAAGTTGAAAGAGGTAAGAACATAAGAGCATGCCATACTTGGTCAGACCAAGGGTCCATCTAGCCCAGCATCCTGTTTCCATCAGTTGCTAATCCAGGCCATAAGAACCTGGCAAGTACCCAAAAACTAAGTCCATCCCATGCTACTGATGCTAGCAATAGCAGTGGCTATTTTCTAAGTCAACTTAATTAATAGCAGGTAATGGACTTCTCCTCCAAGAACTTATCCAATCCTTTTTTAAACACAGCTATACTAACTGAACTAACCACGTCCTCTGGCAACAAATTCCAGAGTTTAATTGTGCGTTGCGTGAAGAAGAACTTTCTCCGATTAGTTTTAAATGTGCCACATGCTAACTTCATGGAGTACCCCCTAGTCTTTCTATTATCCGAAAGAGTAAATAACTGATTCACATCTACCCATTCCAGATCTCTCATTATTTTAAACACCTCTATCATATCCCCCCTCAGCAATCTCTTCTCCAAGCTGAAAAGTCCTAACCTCTTTAGTCTTTCCTCATAGGGGAGCTGTTCCATTCCCCTTATCATTTGGTCGCCCTTCTCTGTACCTTCTCCATAGCAATTATATCTTTTTTGAGATGTGGGGACCAGAATTGTACCTCCTCTGCATAGAAACCTTGGAGCTATTTAAATGTTGCTATCATATCTTCCCTATCCTTCTTTCCCTCCAGGATATCCATGTTTAGATCTTTAAGTCTATTCCCCATGTGCTTTAGAATGAAGATTACTGATCAATTTAGTAGCCACCCTATGAACTGCCAGAATCTGAATTCTAGAAAGCATGGGACAAGCACCAAGAATCTCTGAAGTAGTTATAGGGTTTATAGAGCAAACTAGTTATTGTGGATGAGCAGACTAGAGTAGATCATTTTATGCTGTCATGCTTGTCATTTTTTTTTAATGTTAAGTCCTCTTTCAGGCACACTGGGTGTATCTTGAATATACGGGCCTTGAATATTTAATTTAACAATACAAATGACTATCGATGTATTAGTCAATAGTCAATGAAGATGTCCCAAGAAAGCTTTTACTGACCCCCTTCCATAGTTAACACAGGCTCCAATATCAGGGAGGGGGGGGAGGGTCTGTAGAAAATTAGCAAAATCAATGTTGAAATTGAAATAAATATATCTACTCAGGCATGGATAGAGGTGACTGGAGGAAGTCCTGAAAGACATAAGATAGGGGTAGTCAGAGTGCAGCCGCCATTGCCACACACCCTGGCAACATCTAGCAGTGCACAAACGGATGCCAGGCAACCGTCTCACTAGTGAATTAGTATCTTTAGTCAGTAAAAGTTCATTGTCTTCCTTGCAGATAAGGTCAATTTAAAGCAGTGATGGCAAACTCCAGTCCCCGAGTGCCACAAACAGGCCAGATTTTCAGGATATCCACAATGAATATGCATGAGATAGATTTGCATACAATGGAGGCAGTGCATGCAATTCATTCTCATGCATATTCATATCCTAAAAACCTGGCCGGTTTGTGGTACTTGAGGACTGGAGTTCACGATCATTTATCTAAAACTTGAAATATTGTTATTTATTGTTAAAATGAATATCTAGAAAAAAGATATGGTCCAGTTTCAACTCGGATACAGCTGATGTTGCTGTTGTTCAATGGGGAATAAGTTTAACGAAAGGAAAGGGGAGGATATTGTCAGAACCCAATAGTTGTGGGCATGACATGTCCAGGATTTTTACCACTCATAATGAAATCCTGTTTAAGGCCTGATTAATCAAGGTTTTGTTTTTTTTTCCCAAAGACACAGAATAAGAAAAAGCCTTGATGAATCACACCTAAGATATTTCTGTTCACTAAGATCATTTATGGGTCATTTTTTCACTTGACAAAATATCTCCTACTGTAAATGCATGTTTCTGAATCTATGTTTTTTTTAATCAAGATTGATGTTTTCTTTTGGCATAATATTGTCCTTTACAAATATATCTGTAAATACAAGGCATCCCAAACTTTTGTTTTTTATAAATAAAATCTGTTATGGATTGTAGCAAGTGATCTAATTAGCATGATGGAATTTTTCAAGTTTGATATTTATTTTTGTGCTATTTGTATATTTTTAAAGTGTTGTACATAAGAACATAAGAAATTGCCATGCTAGGTCAGACCAAGGGTCCATCAAGCCCAGCATCCTATTTCCAACAGAGGCCAAACCAGGCCACAAGAACCTGGCAATTACCCAAACACTAAGAAGATCCCATGCTACTGATGCAATTAATAGCAGTGGCTATTCCCTAAGGGGCGGATTTTAAAAGGCGCGCGAATAGCCTACTTTTGTTTGCGCTCCAGGCGCAAACAAAAGTACGCTGGATTTTAGTAGATACACGCGGAGCCGCGCGTATCTGCTAAAATCCTGGATCGGCACGCGTAAGGCTATGGATTTTGTATAGCCGGCGCGCGCCGAGCCGCGCAGCCTACCCCCGTTCCCTCCAAGGCCGCTCCGAAATCGGAGCGGCCTCGGAGGGAACTTTCCTTTACCCTCCCCTCACCTTCCCCTCCCTTCCCCTACGTAACCCACCCGCCCGGCCCTGTCTAAACCCCCCCTTACCTTTGTCGGGGGATTTACGCCTCCTGGAGGGAGGCGTAAATCCCCGCGCGCCAGCGGGCCTCCTGCGCGCCGTGCCGCGACCTGGGGGCGGGTACGGAGGGCGCGGCCACGCCCCCGGACCGCCCCGGGCCGTAGCCACGCCCCCGTACCCGCCCCCAAAACGCTGCCGACACGCCCCCGAAACGCCGCGACGACCGGGCCCGCCCCCCGACACGCCCCCGACACGCCCCCCTCGGAGAACCCCGGGACTTACGCGAGTCCCGGGGCTCTGCGCGCGCCAGGAGGCCTATGTAAAATAGGCTTCCCGGCGCGCAGGGCCCTGCTCGCGTAAATCCGCCCGGTTTTGGGCGGATTTACGCGAGCAGGGCTCTGAAAATCCACCCCTAAGTAAACTTGATTAATAGCCGTTAATGGACTTCTCCTCCAAGAACTTATCTAAACCTTTTTTGAACCCAGCTACACTAACTGCATTAACCACATCCTCTGGCAACAAATTCCAGAGCTTTATTGTGTGTTGAGTGAAAAAGAATTTTCCCCGATTACTCTTAAATGTGCTACTTGCTAACTTCATGGAATGCCCCCTAGTCCTTCTATTATTCAAAAGTATAAATAACCAATTCACATCTACTCGTTCAAGACCTCTCATGATCTTAAAGACCTCTATCATATCCCCCCCTCAGCTGTCTCTTCTCCAAGCTGAACAGCCCTAACCTCTTCAGCCTTTCCTCATAGGGGAGCTGTTCCATCCCCTTTATCATTTTGGTTGCCCTTCTCTGTACCTTCTCCATCGCAACTATATATTTTTTGAGATGTGGCGACCAGAATTGTACACAGTATTCAAGATGCGGTCTCACCATCTAACTCACTGTTCTACTTTTCTATAATTTATTTTCTTTATATTTCATTTTTACTGTGAATACTTTTGAAATATTTATTTTTATTTATGTATTTACAAACATTCATTTGTCGCTTAATGCCAGGAATGGTCCATAGTGAATTACAGACAAAGTAAGGCTATAGAGATATATTAATGGAAGTAACAGTTAAAAACCGGGTGCCATTATAGTGGTCTTCAGACCTGGATTGGGAACTTTATTCTTCCTAATAAGCTAATTAAGGGAAGGCTTGGTTTAATAGTCATGCCTTAACTTTTTTTGGAAATGGAGATAGTTTGGTTCAAGGTGCATAGACATTAGAACTGTGATGAATGGAATGGAAGTGAGCCCTTGGTACTGTGGCGTAATTAATGCAGCTTTGTAGGTGAACCTATGAGGCCTATACTGACAGCTGGTGAATGTACCCTGAAGCGGAACAGACTGTTGCTCCAGCTATACCAACCGCTTCCCCCACAGGTTGAGCCATGGGCATAGCGTCCATAGAGCACCACCAACTTTAAAATGGAGTGTGCCGTGCACCAGCAACTTGGGAAGCTATCGCATCTTCCCTGGCTCTCCCCCCAGAACAACAGTGCTGCTGACCACCACCACTAACGTTCCCTCTAAGCTGCACGCGTATACGGGAAACATTTTGTGCTCACGCACATGTGCGGCTCTAAGTTGCACATGTGTGCTTGTGCACAACATTTCCTGTGAGCATGCACAGCTTGTCCCCTTCCCAGCGCAGGAAGCCTGGCTGGGCCATGGCAGACCCCATCCCGCCATGGCCTGAAGCAAAGAGGAGACCAGCAGGGCCATGGCGGACCCCTTCCCACCATGGCCCAAAGTGAAGAGAAGGCCAGCGGGGTGATAAGTGGCGAGGAGGTTGGTGGGACACGGCCCAAAGCAAAGAGGAGGCCCTGTGTGTTTGTGTGTGTGTATCTGTGTGAGATCTTGTGTGCATGTGTGTGTGTTTGTATGTGTAAGAGCCTGTGGGTGTATGTATATGTCTGTATGAGAGCCGATATGTGTGAGAGCTTGTGTGCATATCTGTGTGAGATCTTGTGTGCCTGTGTGTGTGAAGGTCTGTGTGAGAGCTTGTGTGTCTGTGTGTGTGAAGGTCTGTGTGAGAGCTTGTGTGTCTGTGTGAGAGTCTGTGGTTGTGTGTATATGTCTGTACAAGAACTTGTATTTGTGATAGCCTATGTGTATGTCTGTGTGAAACCTTGTGTGCCTGTGCATGTGCCTGTGTGTGTGTATGTCTGTGTGAGAGTCTGTGGATATATGTATATGTCTGCATGAGAGCCTGTATATGTAAGAGGCTGTGTGTGTGTGTATATATTGTGTCTGTGAGACCCTGTGTATGTGAGCGAGTACCTGTGAGAGCCTATGTGTCACAAGCAGGCTCTCACAGGCATGTTCACACCCACAGTGTACATGTAAGGAAGAGAGAGCATGTGTGTGTGAGAGAGAGGGAGTGTGTATGAAAGAATTGGCATGTCTATAAGGGAGGGAGTCTCTGAAAGTATGTGTGTGTGAGTGAGGGAGAGTGAGAAGATAGTTTGTGCAGCCCTACCTCCCCTAATGTGCGATATTCTAAGGGTGATCAGAAATCAAAAGATCCCAGGTATAGAAAGCAGATTTTTTAAAATCCTTATGTTTTAATTATTGAGTGTGATTTGATGTTTGTATTCTTTTTACTTTTTTTTTTTTTTTTAAATATAAGAACATTGAATTATTGGATATTTTATCCATCAGATGTTTTGAAATATTTATTGGTGTTTTGGAAAATTAATAACATTTTTAATTATTGAATTTTTATTCAGCAGAGATTTTGAAATATTTTATTGGTGTTTGAGAAATATTAGAACAAATTTATGCAAATGTATTTTTTTAGTTGCATTTTCATCAGCTATTTTGACATTTAATCTTTTTGTTAGCATGGTTTTAATATGAATGATGTTTTATATCTCCAGCTTTATTGCTTGAAGTTTTGAGAGGAATGATGATAATTCTGTTTTTCCATTATTGTACTGCATTATACGGTTGGGCTTGTGGTTTCCAATTCAGTTTTTGTTGGCACATTTCTATTCTGCATTAGGTGAGGGTCTGTTTGTATTTTAAAGTTCCAGTTCTTGAGTAACTTTAATTCTTGCTGTGAAAATGATAGTACTTATTACTGGCCTTTATGGCATTATGGTTATCTCTTCCTCATTTCTATTTTAAACAGACGTTTGCTCTTTATTACTGTCACTTGCATACAGAAAGCGGTTTTGAATGTTCTTGCAGAAAATATTTTTTCATTCACATATTTTATTGTAACTGCTATTAGTAGATTAGGTGTTTATTTTAAGTGATTAGCTAATGTTTCCTCTAAGGATTAAGTTGCTGTGAGCATAAATTTGATAGGCTTTTTGCATCAAAGAAAGTAATGCTCACAGGGTTTATGTAGGAGGGTGTACTGTGTTCTATCTAGGGTACATAGCAGCAGCAGATTTTCTAGTGCACCACCAACTTTAGCAGTCACCCTACACCCCTGGGTTGAGCCTTTGAGTTCTGGTGGCAAGCAGGGCTCAGGTGGGTCCTCAGGGCAATGGAGAGGGAACAAGTGTCCGAGGACACATCAGGGTCAGGACAGGCAGCAGACTGGAGATACCAGGGGCAGGCCAGGAATCAAGGTGGGTGGTAAGCAAGCATAGTCAGGCAAGTATCAGGTCCAGGTGGCAGGTAAACGTGGTCAGGTCCAAGATGAAGGTCAGTCCCAGGAGAACAGGCCAAGGACCGGCAGAGAGACACTAGTCAAGACTAGCAAGATAAGGCTGGACAAGGCAAGGCTGGACAAGACAGACTGAAGAAGGCCCGGCTGAATGAGACAAGCTGTGTAAGGCAAGGCTGGATGAATCAGACCTGGACAAGAGAACGCAGGAATGCAAAAACTCAGGAACGCAGGGACGACATGTTGTGCACAAGGCAAGAGACCTGCTCCTGAGGCAGTGTTAGGTAGTCCAGATCACACTTAAATACTGAAGGCTTTTCTTGCCACTGTCCTTTTAAATACAGACCTATGGAGACCCCAGGAAAGAGCAGGATGATGACGGCATGCAGGTTGTATCAGAGTTGCGTCGGATGCTGGGGCCTGTTGGATTATGGTGGTGTCCCTGCTGCATTGAGAGGGTGCAGGAGGTGCTGGAGTGAGTTGGAGAAAGTGGATGGTTGGGATCTACCCACTGCCTCCCTGCCTTTCCCCCATCCACCCACAACAAAGCATCATGGCACCTGCTCCCTCCCTCCCTGCCCCTCCTAGTGATTCCAGAGCAATGCTGGAAAAACTGGGAGCAAGGCAGGGGGGGGGGTCCCTCACTCCCAGAATAGATAAAAAAAGGTATTGGCTGGGATGGGGAGGGAAAAGGGAGGGACAGGCGCCATGATTCTTCATTGTGGGTGGTGGAGGAGAAGGCAGGAAGGCAGCCAGAGTGTTTAACAATCACGCCTGGGGACCGGGGGCACTTTTTCAAGATTTAAAAAGGATTGGGGAATGGAGGTAGGAGACTATGGCCTGGAAAGACTGTATTATCACACTTTGGGTGGGGGGGGGGGAGAAGAGGTAGGAGATTGGCCACCTTCTAGTCTTATTTTGTAGGATCTTACTTATAAAGATATCCGGTTAAGTAGTGTGTAGCTTCTGAGTAGGTCTAACGTTTTTTGGTTAACCTAGCTGGATACACCCGATATCTGGCTGGGTTAGCTGGATATCTGAGCCCTCCCTGGAACACCCCCAAAATGTCCCTTTTTATCCAGCTAAATTATACTACTTGCCCAGCTATAAGTTAGATGGATGATTGGCTGAATATGACACATTTGCTATTTAGATGGATAACTTTTGAGTTATCTATCCATATGGCTTTTGAAAATTGACCTCTATATTTCTATGTTGGTATGCATTATGAGTTGTCTCTCCTGCTGAAACCCTGAGATCTGGTAGTCAGTAACCCAAGACAGACGACTGAGGCTTGTGAAACTGTTGTTGCTCCTCTTCTTTCCTTTGCTTTCTTCCTATTGCTTGCAATATTTTTCTGGTCACCATTTCTACTCCCTTGCGGTCAATTTGTTGCCACTTTTCTTTGACCTTTTTTTCTTTTGTGATGTTCTCTCTGTTGGTTCATGGGTTTTACCGCTTGAGCATGTCCTCACTGCAATCATCTTTTTTCGGTTCCCTTTTAAAGAATGGAAGAAAAGTCTCCGTGCAGTGCAATTTTTTTGTGTTCCTGCACCTCTGCTGCTTTCTTCTGTAGTCTTGACCATGCCTCTCCTTTTTTGTGAAGTCTGTAATTGATCTTCTTTTTTGGCAACTGGGATCTTTTGGCTCCTACATGCTGCCATTGTTCAGTTTCTTTCATGACAGCAATCTTGTATTTTAGCTCAGTGAAGATGTAGCACCAGCTCAACTGACCTGGGCTGCTGAAAACCTTTTGTTAGTGTTGGACTTGCCGTTTTTATTAGGAGAAGCAGGTACTCACAATGTCTGGGTATCTGATGCTCCTCTACCTCAGTCGTCACTAATGAGGGAGTCAGTGGTGTTGCAGATTGGATTTGAGAAACTGAAGACCTATATTCTCTGTCCTATGCTGCCAACGATACTGGGATCCGGCCACAGGAAAATTGTGTGCACTGTCTGATGCTGTCAATGATACCAGGTCACTGCTCCCCCATGTATTTATTTTTTTATTTATAACCCATTTACACAAGAGGCCCTAAGCAGCGTACAAAAAGCACACATACAATTTAGAAGCAACAATAAAAATACAACATGATAACCAAAACCATACATTCATATCAAGCCTGAATGAAAAAGAGCAATAGCTCACCAGCTCAGTAAATTTCAGTAGTCATGAGGAGCTAAAACACTTGTTGGAACAAGAATGTTTTTAATCTACTTTTGAATGATTTAGTACATTCTGCCAACCACAGTTCAGTCAGCAAAGAGTTCCAAAGCAATGATGCTATCACTGAGAACAGTCGCTCTCTGGCATTTACAAGCTGTGCATGCCAAATGGAGGGAATATCTAGAAAGCACCTTGGAGAAGACAAGAGAGACCTGGTAGGCTTATAAACATGAATTAATACATTGATCTAATTAATTGGATCAATGTATTAATTCATCCAATTAATACATTGATTGTTATCTAGGGATAACATCTTGTGGACCGAGAATGCAGTTTTATTTTTAATCCTTGACTGTGCGGGGAGCCATTGATGCTCAGCAAGGACAGGGATGATATCTTCTTTCATGTTTCGGTCAGAAATCAGGCGAGCTGCAGCATTCTGCGGCAAAAGAAGAGAATTCGTAGTGGAAACTGGGAGCCCCAAATATACTAAATTGCAGTAATCCAGCATTGAGAATATCATTGCCTGGACTATGGTATGAAAATCCACAGGATGTAATGAAGTTTTAAGATTACGTAATCTATAGCTTAGAAAATCCAGCTTTCACTACGGATTTAACTTGTAGGTACGCTGAACCACTGCTAATGAGTTGATTGATCCCCTGCTAAACACCAGCTTAGTGTTTGCCATCACCAGCAGCACGGTGGAAAGGAGCTGATACCTGGTGCATAGCAGCTGCACACTGCTAGTTCTGTTTTCATAGCTCTCTCATAGCTGGTTCTGTTTGCTTTGCCATGGGGAGGTGGGATTGATGGGCAACCAATGGTAGCAGCAGGAATCTTGCTTGGATGAGACTGATCTTGATGGTGACTGTGCAATTCCATAATCACAGGACCTGCTAGAAAAGGCTCTCGTTCTTCAATGTTAAATTCTAATGCTGCTACTGCTTGTTTTCCATGCTAGGAAATGTCTGCAATCTCTCTTATTTATTTATTTGATTAATATTCTTACAGAATTTTATTGGGCAGTCTTTGTTTATATGCCCTATCTACTTCCTCCTCCTCCTATTGTTCTCCTGCCAGACCTGGCAGAGAGCTCAAGCTTAAACTCCTAGCACACCTTCAGCTGTTGTTCAGATTCTAACAGCTGCCCAGCTATAAGGAAACCATCCTTTCTCATCTGTCCCCCATCCCTGCTGGAACGGTGGTCATCTTATGCAGCCTCAGTTCTTATTTAGGACAAGCCAAATTAATATGTGTTCCAATCATTGTCAACCAATGCGTTTTTCTGATGTGCACAGTGATTACAATTCTGTTTAAATGCAAGGGGCAATATAAGAAAACAAATTATGAGGATTATTAAGTGGTGTTTGTTTACATTAGCCAGTTTGCAAGTCAGGAGTCACTGGTTGCCTCCAAGTTCTGAAGGCAGGGCCATTAGAAATATGGTGATTGAGCAGATGTGGCGATTGCTTACACAACTGTTTCCGAGAGCTCTAACCATATTTTTATTGTTTGGTTTGCAGAGTGAAAGCAAGGCAAAGTACATGGCAGACCCCAGGTCAGTTCATTGTATGTCATTTGGTGGTCTCTTAGTTGTTGATTGCTTTCTCCATCACAAGGTCTTTGATTTTAATCGGATCATTGTGTGCACATATGGATATTCCTGGTGGCCTAACCAGTGAACATAATTAAAAGAAATGATTGGCTTTCACTTTAAGCAAACATCTGTTTTTACTTGAAACAAGATGACTTAGCTGGTTCAGAAAAATTCTTGTAACCCTGGATTCACATTTTCTTTTTAAAATATATATTTTCTCTGTTCGAGCAGCATGTTAATGTAAACACTATATATAACTGACAACCCAATTTTTAGAAGAATTTGGTGTTCTGAGCACAAGGGAAAACCACAGGAATTATTACATTTTTGATTTGATCCCTGTAAATCTGTTGCAGCAGTCACTCTGATTTAAACAATTATTCTGATTTATTTTCCAAATGGTATAATTTGCAGAAAATGCAACCATGTGAAAACATTTTTTGTATAGTGTATCTTGGCAGCCTTGTTTTGTTGTGATGTCATTCCTTTAGATTTCATGGAAACACTGAGGGAATAGAAGGAAAAAATAAGGAACTGACTTTGATGTGTGCTCAGAGACCAACAAAGGAGATTCAAATGTCCTTTTCCACAGTGAGCGCAAGCTTTATTTAAGTGACTTACTTTAATGAAACGGAATTATTTAATTTTGGAAGCTCGATCTACCAATTTTGTGCTGTGTGTTTGGATATCTAACAATAGTAGTGTCACAAGTTAACTTGAAACTTCTGTGTAAAATACTATGATAGATATGTATCACAATTTATGTTTATATATATAATATGTATGTATTATACAAAGCTGAACAAAGCTTTGGTTTGCTCCATCACAACTCACAATTAATATTTGCATTGCTGTATACTCATTTTCTACATTTTAGAGAACAAGATCAAGAATACATTTTTATTTCAGACTTGGCCTGTAGTAACCCATGACGATTTTGGTTGAAGGTATGAGGCTCCCTATACACCAATCTCTGAAAGGAGGAAAGCCTGTTGCAGTCAAGAAGGGTAATTTTCAAATGGACTTCTGGGGGTAAAGTAGTGAAGAAATGGCTCTTTAGAAAGTGCATGACCAATACTAATACTGTATGGGGCCGATTTTAAATTTTAAGTGCGGGGAGTACATTTGTGCGCACTAACCGGCGGGCACAAATGTACACCCGATTTTATAACATGCGCGCGCTGCCGCGTGCATGTTATAAAATCCAGAGTCAGCACGCAAGCGGGGCTGCTGGCGACGCGCGCAAAGTTACGCCTGCTTTCAGCAGGCGTAACTTTGCCGACAAAGGTAAGGGGGGGTCTAGATAGGGCCGGGGGGGTGGGTTAGGTAGGGGAAGGGAGGGGAAGGTGGGGGAGGGCGGAACATGCAGCTCGCGCTGGGCTCGGCGCGCGCAGGTTGCACAAATGTGCACCCCCTTGCGCACGCCGACCCCGGATTTTATAAGATACACGCGGCTACGCGCGTATCTTATAAAATCCAGCGTACTTTTGTTCGCGCCTGGTGCGCGAACAAAAGTACACGCTCGCGTATTTTTTTAAAATCTGCCCCTATGTTATACAAGTGAAAAGTACATGCATATTTTCACTTTCACATGCACAAAAACATACGTAGAAGAGGGGCGGTTTAAGGGCATTCTGGGTTGGGGTAAACACTTACATGTATAAGTTTCTATTTTAAAGGAAACTTGCATGAGTACATTTTCCAATGTATTTGTATATTTTTACAGTTGCTAATTATCTGGCATAAATAACATTAAACGTGTTTATTGTGTAGTACTGACTGGGTAGGAATCTATGTGAACTGGGTGAGTTCAGGCTAAAGAACCAGGAGGGTCTCGATGGTTCTTTATCATATACTCGCATATTTTTTTTAAATTGCCTAATTTATGTGCATAAATCAGGACTTATGCATATACATGCTACTTTACTTATGCACATAAAATCCAGGTGTAAATATTGTATATAAAACTTGGAAAACTACTTGTGTTCAATGCATTGATATGCATGGTTTGGGGGTCTAGCTGCCACTTAGCCTTGCTGCTCTACCCCTTATGCTACATCTTGGGGATCTTTCTGCCAGTAGGTCTGGCTGCCATACCCCAGACTTTATACACTGGGGATCTTACTCCAGATTCTACACCTTGTGATGTTCTTCTTATGGTGGATGGCTGCTTTACACCATTCCTAGTTTCATATGATCTTTATGCCACATTTTTAGCTTCTTTGTCTCTCTATCAGTGCCTGGGGTTTTTATGCCATCTTTGCCACTTCATTTCCTCTTCATGGTGCCTTAGGATGTTTATGTCACTCTTGGTTCCAATTTGTCATTCTCGAGCTGCATTTGAGGGTTCATGCCACTGTTATTAGTGCCCTCTTTTGTAGCCTTAAGGTGTTCTTGCTATTCTTGCTGCTGCTTTGCTCTTCTCAAAAGTGGATACTCATGCCACTTTTGGTGCCACTTTGCCATAGTCATGTTGCCTTGAAGTTCTGTTACTTCTTCTGCTGTTGTCTACCCACAAGTGTCATTAGAATTAATTCAAGCTCAAACTAGGATGCATTGCTTCCTCCATTGTCTTTAATGGGAAATGAAAAATCAAGTGGAACAAATAAACAATTTTTTTCTTTGAAATGAACCAGATGAATAGGGATGACCTACAAAAAAAAATAAATGAGTTGTTGCGTGCCCCGTCCGCGCTTGGCCCGAGCACGGGCCTGCTCACCTGCCCATCTCCTCTACAGGTCCCAAGTCGGCCTCTCCCGCGGCTGCAGCTAGCTCATTGAGGCCTCAGCGTCCTGCGGCGGCGGTTGCCGGGCCTTCCTCAGCACACCAGGCCTCACAGTGGGGCTCGGCATCCTCCGTGGCATAGTCCACGCCCCTAGGTGCGCACGCGTGGACCGCCTGGCCCCTTAAAGGGCCAGGGGCAGGTCCAAGCTCCACGGCGTGCCCTGATTTAGCACAGTATATCAGGAAGTTCCTGCCTGCACTTCCTTGCCTTGGCAATTGGGTCGACACCATGTGTACTAGTTTGCCTCAGTGTCTCATCGCTTGTTCCAGTCTTGTTCCAGTCTTGTTCCAGCATCCTCCTGTTCCAGCATCCTTCTGTTCCAGCGTCTGTGTGTTCCTGCATTCCCTCAGGTAGTACCTCTTGGACTGACTCTCTGGTACTGACCTCTGCCTGTTCTTGACTAAACTGATCGCTGCCCGGATACTGACCTCTGCCTGCTCTTGACTATGTTGATCGCTGCCCGGATTCTGACCTTTGCCTGCCTCCTTGACCACATCTGATCTCTGGAACCTGACTCCTGCTTTGGCTGACTACTCTCAGACTGTCCTTTGGAACTTGACCCCTCCTATCACTGACCACGCCTCCTTGAGCTTGACTCTGCTCCTAGTCTTGTCATCACAGACACTGTTCTGGCCTTCCTTGATTCCCCAAGCCTCCAGTCTTGATATCGACCACGCATCCTTGATCCTGGTGGGCACACCTCTATACTTCCTTTCTGGGAGACCCTGTGAGGCCCATCTAAGTCCAAGCGGCCCGGGTCCCCAAGGTCTCCACCCGGGGGGGACCTCGGGCTTCCAGTGGTGAAGCTCCAGCTAGCCTCTGTCTCTTCCTGTGCTCCGCCTCCTGGTGGCAGGTGCTTCCTGGGCCCGACCAGGGAGCTGCTTCTCACTGCCTCAGGACAAGGGTTCACCTCCAGATGCCACATGAGTTAAATACAATTTTTGCCTCTGCATGCCACTAGTAGTAGTTTTAAAGTGTGGAGTTTGTATTAAAAGTCAAAACAAAACTATATCAGATTACTGCCCGGGAAAAGGTACCAGAAAGATTTGTGCCTTCATTTTTCCAGCTGAAACAATGCACATAGTTTTAAAAATGCAAATCTACACATGCTGTTGCCTCCCCTCATTTGATGCAGCCCATTTTTATTTTTATTTATTGATTTATTTTTAAATTTGCAGTCTGCATATATCCTATGTTCTTAGCAGATAATAGGAGTAGCCTACTGGTTAGAGCAGTAGGCTTCGGACCAGGGTTCAAGTCCCACTGTTGCTCCTTGTACAAACTTAGGGGTAGATTTAAAAAAAATACGTGTGCATGTTCATGTGCATGCGCTACCCGGTGCGCACACATGGACATGCGCATATTATAAAATTCCGGGTCGGCACGCGCGAGGGGGGGTATAATTTAGCAAATTAACATGGCGACGCATCGGGGCTTTCCCCAGTTCCCTCCCAGTCCGCTCCAATTAAGGAGCGGACTGGGAGGGAACTTCCCAACCCCCTACCCTAACCTCCTTTCCCCTTCCTCTATCTTATCTTCCCCTTTATCCCTATCCTAGCCCCCCCATTTTTTTAACTCACCTTTTGCTCCTGTAAAGGAGCAGGAGCAAGTTGCGTGCGCCAGCACAGCAGCAAATTGCCACTGTACCAGGCCCCTCTAGCCCCGCCCTCTCCCCTGGACCGCTCCGCCCCCCCCAGACCACTCCCTTTTAAGGCCCCAGCACTTACACGTGCCCCGGGCTTTATGCGCGTGGCTGGGCCCGTTTGAAAATTGGCCCGGTGCTCGTAAGGCCTGGTCACACATGCCGGGGTTTTAAAATCCGGCCTTTAGGTTGTAAGCCCTCTGGGGATAGGGAAATGCCTACAGTAGCTGAATGTAATCCACTTTGAAGCACTGCAAAAAGCAGAATATAAAAATCTAAATAAAAACATAATTCAAGCACAATAAAAACTGTTACATTGACATATCAACAAAGTGAGACATTGCAGCTTGTTGTAAAATATGAGCAGTAGTTGTAAAACAATGCTATTGGAAGCAAAAATGTACCCACATGAGCTTTTGAGAAGAAATTGAACTTCTGCTGTCTTCAGAATTGATTTTTATAAGGGATCAAGTGAGGATGGTCTGGGAAGGAGTTGCAAAATAGAGGTGCAGCACTCGAAAAAGCCCTGTCTCTGCTCTTGCCAAGTTGTGCTTGACACACAGAGGGAAATTCCAATAGTTCCTTATTAGCAGATTGCAACAATTTTCCTGAATGGTAAATTCTTAACATGGGCGTTCAGCACCATGACATCAGATGTGTTCAGCATTTTATGAATAAGAGTTGCAACTTTGAATTTTATTCTCCACTGGATGGGAGTGACTTCAAAACTAGAGATGTGCTTCGTTTTTTTCTACCGGGTCGTTTTTCGGTTCGAATACTTCGTGGTATAATTCGGGTCTTCTCGTTTCGTTTTCGGTTCGTTTGCCCGAAAACGAAACGAGAAACCCGAAACCGGACCGAAAAACGAATCGGTAACGAAGCGAAAAAAAAAACCACCCCAAGCATTTAAAAACAATTTTAAGCATTTTCGTACATATATAACAACCACCCCCCCATCCCGATCCCTCCCCAAGACTTACAAAGATCCCTGGTGGTCCAGCGGAGTCCCGGCTTCCATTTGCCATGCCCTCCGTGCCCTAGTTCGTGCCAGTGCAAGCCGCGCGCCAAAATGGTGCCGAATAGCCCGAACGACCATGTCACAGGGGCTTTCGGCGCTATTGGTCAGCCCCTGTCACATGGCCATCGGCGCCATCTTGTGCTCCTATCATGTGACAGGAGCTGACCAATGGCGCCGAAAGCCTCTGTGACATAGTATGGGCAAAGGCTATCGGCGCCATTTTGGTTACTGGCAGCCGAAAACGAAATCGCTTTCGGACCCTTGCTGGACCCCCAGGGATTATTGGCAAGCCTTGGGGGGGTCAGGAGGGGGCTCCTGACCCCCCCAAGGCTTGCCAATAATCCCTGGGGGTCCAGCAAGGGTCCGAAAGTGATTTCGTTTTCGGCTGCCAGTAACCAAAATGGCGCCGATAGCCTTTGCCCATACTATGTCACAGAGGCTTTCGGCGCCATTGGTCAGCTCCTGTCACATGATAGGAGCACAAGATGGCGCCGATGGCCATGTGACAGGGGCTGACCAATAGCGCCGAAAGCCCCTGTGACATGGTCGTTCGGGCTATTCGGCACCATTTTGGCGCGCGGCTTGCACTGGCACGAACTAGGGCACGGAGGGCATGGCAAATGGAAGCCGGGACTCCGCTGGACCACCAGGGATCTTCTTAAGTCTTGGGGAGGGATCGGGGGGTGGTGTATTATAATTAATTTAAATTTGGGGTGGTTTTTAATAAAAAAAATAATAATTTTTGCCCCTCTCCCCAGGCAAACCCGAAAACGAATTTTCCCCCGAATTGCGGGGAAAATTTCGTTTCCGGTTTCGGGGGCTCCGAAATAACGGCGTTTATGTCGTGTTTCGGATACTCCGAAACAGAAACGAATTAGGAAATTTCGTTAAATTTCCTAAATAGGGCGAAAAACGAACCACATCTCTATTCAAAACTGAGTGACATCAGAGACTTGTGCCAGATAGAACATGTGCTGCCAAATTCTGTATGATCTGTAGAGGTCTAAGAGTGACATCAGGTAGACCAAATTATAAAGAATTACAATAGTCAAGGCCTGAGATGACTAAAGCCTGAAAAACTGACTGAAAATCATCAGCTGGAAGTAATGTCTTAGCATGCATATCTTGAAATTTTATTGACAGAAAAGTTGGGCAATATTCACAAAGCCCATTTCTGCTGATAAAACACTGCTTCACCCATGGAAATGGCTTTGAATCAGTGGTGATTTTTTGTTGGGTCAGGCTGGGTCAATGACCTGGAGCATTTTAGATCTGCCACTCTGCAAGCATTTTCAAAGCTTAGGAGGTAATTTTCAAAGGAGTTGTAGCAATTTTCAAAAGCCATTTACTTGAGTAAAGTGCACTTATGCGAGTAAATCCTATTGACAATTCAATGCCATATATTGTAGCCATTTTCAAAAGCCCACTTACTTATGTAAAGTGCATTTAAACATGTAAAACCCAGTTTTACACATGTAAGTGATTTTTAAAATCAGGCCCTTTTGGCTTGGCATTACTTCTGATCTCACAAGATTGGTAACCAAGAAGTGCTGTCATCCACCCACGAGTTTGAAAAATGCTCATAGTGCAGGTATGAGAAGGCTGGCAGAGCTTATCTCACCAGTCGCTAATAAAATAAAGGGCCATGTTCATTGCCTGACCTGAGCTGTGGCTCCAGGCAGTGCTCATACCGCCAGCCACTGAAGAAATCAAGCTGCCGCCCCTGCTCACGAAACTCACTAAAGTTGGGAAGCTGCTGCCTGCTCAACCTCTGCTCTAGCAGCTGAGCCTGGCTAGAAGATAGAAAGGGAAGGGGAATTCCTAAACCAAAAGCATACATTTGCTAAGAGCAAAACAAATTTAGCTTATGATGAAGTAAAGGCCATGAAACTATCTTTGCATTTAATTTTGAGTGAATGTTCAATGAATTTGTCCGTGTTATTAAAGGTCATAGGGCCTCATTTTCCAATATCGCATTGGTATCGCATGCGATACCAAAAAGGGGTGTACCTTATGCTAATAAGCATGTGTATCGCAAATTGTGATATCAGCTATGCGAAAGGCTGTTATCGCAAGTTGCACTATTAGCCCAATTTGGGCTACATTGCGGTTCACAATGTTTCCTGACAGGCCTGTTTCAGTAGGGGGGGGAGAGAGAGAGAGAGAGAGAGAGAGAGAGAGAGAGAGAGAGAAAGAGAGAGAGAGCACCTTACCATAGTCCCTCCTCCCTAGACAGGTATTTGTATCCCTATGGGAGGCCCACCTAGTAACTCGAGGTGAGGGTTAATTATTAGTGTAGGGGGTTAGGGGCCACTTTCACATTCAACATGAGACGTACGAACAGAACACCTAGCTTGTTGTTACCTGGGTAACAACAAGCTAGGTGGAGAGAACATCGCACAAATCTCATCTTGGAGTGAGTTTCCTCACTCCGTAGGTCATCAAATCTTCACAAGAGACCACTGTTCTGTTCGTACGTCTCATGTTGAATGTGAAAGTGGCCCCTAACCCCCTACACTAATACTTAACCTTCACCTTGAGTTACTAGGTGGGCCTCCCATAGGGATACTAATACCTGTCTAGGGAGGAGACACTATGGTAAGTCTCTCTCTCTCTCTCTCTCTCAGCCTACTGAAACAGGCCTGTTAGGAAACATCATTATAAACCTGTAAAGCAAATGAAAGAGGTGTAGTTATTGGCCACACTAACAGTGCAGCTGTTTGCAGCACACAGTAACTCCTTAGTAAATGAGGCCCATAGTGATGTAATATGTTTACTATCATTTTAGTATTTTATTGTTGTTAATTCTGTTTTTAAGTATCAAACTCTTATGTCTGTTTCAATGTACATCACCTTGAAGTTATGTTAGGCAGGTTTATAAACCAAATAAATAAATCAATATAAATAGTCTACCTGCAAAGATATATCTATAATATAAAGATATAGCTATAATATAAATATAATATCTTTCTATAATATAAAGATAAAGATATATATAAAGATAAATATATTATATATATTTATATATAATATAAATATAAAGATATATCTATAATATATAATATAATATATATCTATAATATAAAGATATACCTGCACAGATATATCTATAAATAGTCTACTTGCAAAGATATATCCACCTATGTATTAACTACAATTATTGAACCCAAAAAAATGTTCTTCTCTCCTCACCTTCCCCTCATATCCCTGCCCTCCTCCCGCCTACCCCAAATATATACTTTAACCACAACTCCTTGTTCTTATTCCTAGTTATTTAATTAAATTGTTCCTTCCAAAACTTGTTATATAATTCTGTATATCCTCCTAGGTCCAACTATACCCCTGTTTTATTGTATTTCCCTGCTGTTACATGTAAACCGATATGATGTCTCAGCGAATACCGGTATATAAAAACCTTAAATAAATAAATAAATAAATAAAATAACTGAAATAATATATAACTGAATATGATCAAGATTTATATTTTGGTCAAAAAAGCTACATAATTCTACAAAATGCATTATAGGAGCATAAGAAGTGTCATGCTGGGACATACCAATGGTTCCTCAAGCCTAGCATCCTATCTCCAATAATGGTCAGTCTGGCTCACTTGAAAGAGCCCAATAGATCCTAATAGAAAAGTGCTTGCCCTGTTGTTCATTCCAAGAAGTATGAAGTGGAGATACCTAATTATATCTGGCAAATAACTGTCTATGGACCTGTCCAAATCTTTTTTAAATTCAGCTATACTACTAGCCTTAATCACATTCAGGCCGATTCAATAAAAATTGTGGGAGAACAGACGCTCCGTGTTGAGCGCCCGCTCTCCCGACGCACACCCAGCCACCTCTCCTAGGCGCGCGTTCCAATATTTAAATGAGGTATTGAGCTAAAAGGAGGTGCTAGGGACAATTATGCACCCCTAGCACTTCCTTGGCCCAGGAGAGGTGACTTTGTCACCCGCTGACAGCGATCAATGGACGCCAGTAAAATTGGGTGTCCGTTTTTCTATCCTGGCCGGCCGGCACATTTTTTTTTAATTTTTTAATTTTATTTTATACCTCCAAATTTTATTTGGTTCCTCCAACTTAAGATTGCTAGGGTATTAAGTCGGAGGGTGTACAGAAAAGCAGTATTTTCTGCTATTAGTTTTCAGGGGGTTTGGCTGTACATTTTGAAGGCGCTAAACCCCCTTACAGTATATGGGGTTATAGATGCCATCGAAAACACACGGCCAAACAGGTGTAGAATAGTGCACACGACCAAGCGCACTTTACAGAATCGGCCTGTCATTCTGGCAGGAAATTTCATATCTTAGTTGTTCCTTGAGATAAAACATTACTTTTAAGTTTTTGATTTAATTCTGCTACAAATTAGTTTCAGTTAATGTTATCTAGTCCTAGTATTGTTTGATAGAGTAAACAACCGTTCCTTATTAATTTGCACTATACAGTTTGTGATTTTCGTACGGAAAATGGCGCCGGCAGGAGATCGAGTGCAGGAGGTCGTTCAGCGGCGGTCCGGAACCCCCGCTGAACGACCTCCTGCAGTCGATCTCCTGCCGGCGCCATTTTCTGTACGAAAACGATTCGCGGCAAGAAATCGCTCCCGGAACCCCGCTGGACTCCCAGGAAACTTTTGGCCAGCTTGGGGGGGCCTCCTGACCCCCACAAGACTTGCCAAAAGTCCAGCGGGGGTCCGGAACGACCTCCTCCGTCGAATCGTTTTTGTCTATGGCCGCCGCCATTTTGCGGCGGCCATTTTGAAAAATGGTGCCGGCTGAAGACAACACAATTCTATTGAGGGGGCCGTTCCGGACCGCTGCCGTTCTGGACCACCGCCGGATCCCCAGGTAATTTAAAGCATTGGGGGGGGGGGTTCGGGAGGGTGGGGGATTTAATTTAAAGGGTCGGGGGTGGGTTTTAGGGGGGTTTAGTGTGCCGGTTTTCCTGCCCTCCCCCTTCCCCCGATTTACGATTTTTTAACGATAAATCGGGGGAATTGGTATTGTATCGTGGCCCTAACGATTTTTTGACGATTTAAAATATATCGGACGATATTTTAAATCGTCAAAAAACGATTCACATCCCTAGTTGTTTCTTCTCCATGCTGAAGAGCCCAAATCAGCCTTTCCCGTAAGGGAGCAATTCCATTTCTTTTACCATTTTTTGTTGCCCTTCTCTGAACTTTTTCTAATTCTGCTATATCTTTTCTTAGATGTGGTGAGTATAACTGCACATGGTTTTCAAGGGACAGTCACATCATGGCTTGATACTAGGGGTGTGCATCCGTTTTCCACGTATTTGTGATCTGCAACGTATTTTGTCCTATCTGTTAAATACGTGGGGCGGTGAAACGCATCGCGACTCCCCACGTATTTAACATATTTTCTGTTTAATTTGGTGCGGCCAGCGGCGCGCACTTTTCTTCGCCCCCATTAGCTGCTTGTTACCTATGATTTTTGATTTGCACAAAATGGCGGTGCCCCTCCGGGAACCATGCCAACCTGTCTGACCCTTTCCTGTGAGTCACAGTGACTCACAGGAAAGGGTCGGACAGGTCAGCATGGATACCGGAATGCAGCGTATCCGCGCTGACATTTTCTGAGCTGCACTGAATGCAGCCAATAGCGCTGTCATTCAGTGCTCTCTCTATATTTTACTCATGAGCCAGCAGTATATAAACATCAGCACGAGGAGCCATGCAGTTATTTCCAGCGATGCTGTGGGGAGGTGGGCTGCTGGGTGGAAGAGGGAGGAGGCAGAACTAAGAGAGATAGGCTAGCTACTAGTAAAGGGAAAAAAAATATTCTTTGTTTTGCTGCAGTGCCAGGGTCAGCTACAGCTACTACTATTCCTGTTTCTTTCAAGCTGTTTATTTAATATTTTGGTCATCTCTGACTGAGAAGAGAAGCTGTGCTAGGTCAGCTAGCACTGACCACCATTTAGGGTGTTGGGCTGGCTTGGAGAGATATATTATTTTCAATTTCATCCATTTTTCTGGAGTGACAAAAATTCCTGCTTTTTAAATTCCAATTACTTAGTCTCTCAGTGCACTGGGCTTCACTGGGAAGTTTAACAGGCTGGGTCTGTACAGTCAAGTGCCCAGGCAGTGTGCCTCTTTTGTGCTTACAAGCTTCTGTGTACACGTCACACACATTAGTGCACAGCCAGGCACCGTGACAGTGGGCAGTGGGCATTTTAAACAGACTGAACCTTATTATTGAGTGGGTCTGTGCAGTCAAGTGCCCAGGGAGTCTACCTCTTTTGTGCTTACAAGCAAGCAGCTTCTGTGTACATGCCACACACATTAGTGCACAGCCAGGCACCGTGACAATGGGCAGTGGGCATTTTAAACAGACTGAACCTTATTATTGAGTGGGTCTGTGCAGTCAAGTGCCCAGGGAGTCTGCTTCTTTTGTGCTTACAAGCAAGCAGCTTCTGTGTACACGCCACACACATTAGTGCACAGCCAGGCACCGTGACAGTGGGCAGTGGGCATTTTAAACAGACTGAACCTTATTATTGAGTGGGTCTGTGCAGTCAAGTGCCCAGGGAGTGTTCCTCTTTTGTGCTTACAAGCAAGCAGCTTCTGTGTACATGCCACATACATTAGTGCACAGCCAGGCACCATGACAGTGGGCAGTGTTACTACTCAGTGACATTAAATCCATAATGTCAGGGAAAGAGAGATGTAATCGAGTGATTGGGACTGGCAGAGGAGGCACCTCAAAAGACACTAGGGCAACACCACCAGTACAGCTAAAAAGGCAACTGTCGCAATCTAAACTCTTTGTAGGGATGGCAGTTCCATGCCAAAAAAAATGAAATCCGACCATGATACATCGCCATCGCCACCACTTGTTTCTGGCCCTGTAGTTTTGGAGGAGAGGGAATGGAAGGCAGAGTCATCCCCGACAAAATGTAGACACCCAAAAGCAGCAGGGGGACAGAAGTCTCGACTAACACTTAGCGTTCACAAGGTAGCGCAGTCACTGTTTGCTTCTGATTCAGATGAAGAATCTTCTTGTGTGGGATTCTCATCAGAAACGGAAGAAGTAATAGCTGACGAATCTTCGGTAGAATCAGTTAGTCCTGTCTTAGCCTCCACAAATGTGCAGCAGAGGAGAGATGACAGTGATATCGAGGAGGAAGAAGAGCAGTCAATACAGGCACAGAGGGTGACTGATGCCCCCTCTGGCATTGCTTCTCAGGGTGCACCCACTACCTCAACTCGAGTGCCAGCATCCACCCCCAAGGTGTTAGAGAGGGGAGGTTCACGAAAGACATCTCCGATCTGGAAACACTTTAAAGTGACGGAAGACCCGCGTTATGCTCGGTGTAATTACTGTGCCAGGGATATTAGCAGAGGCAAGCAAATGGGACATCTATCTAATTTTGGCATGAACCATCATATGAAGAGGCAACACCCAACAAGATTACTGCCATCTGGGGATGGTGGCAGTTCCAGTCGGGGGACCCCTTCCAACCAGTGTGCAGTGGTAGGAAAGCAGCAGAGTCAGCCCACGCCCTCATCCCCTTCTAGCAGTCAGGTGGCAGGCCAGCAACCCCCTGACATGTGGCAGAAGCGACAATACATCATGGAGGAAATGGGGTGGAGTGCGGTAACGCTATCCCGGGGTAGGAGGCAGGCAGCCTCAAAAGTTGTAACCAGGAGCATTGGGGAAATGATTGCCCTTGATGACCAGCCCTTGCAGCTAGTGCAGAATGTGGGTTTCAAGCGTTTTTTGAAGGTCTTACTTCCAAATTACAAAATTCCGTGTAGAACCACATTTAGTAGAAAGGTCATCCCCAGCCTGTACAAGCAGTGTAGCAGTCGCATGCAAGCACTGCTAACTAAGACAGACGGAAGAGTGCATTTCACCTGCGATATCTGGACCGCCATGAATGCTGCACACTCTTACCTCTCTGACAGCACACTGGTGGGACATGGCTGAGGCAGGGGCAGCCAGCAGCTCTATTACTGAAGAAGTATCAGGGTGGAGGTGGGCTTTACTGCACACCCACCTGACGGACCAGGACCATACCGCAGCTAATATTCTAGCATGCATCAGAAAGATGCTGGAGGGCTGGCAACTACACCAGCGAGACAGGAAAATGCAGGCAGGGTTCTTTGTCACAGACAATGGTGCTAACATGGTTAAGGCAATAACCGATGGGCGGTTTAAGAACATCCGATGTTTTGCACACACTCTGAACCTGGTAGTGAAGTCAGCTCTGGGCTTGGAGTCCAATGACAAGGAGAATGAATACCTGCATAGGTTAATTCAGAAGTGCAGGAACATAGCAGCACACTTCCACAGAAGTGTCAAGGTGGGGCAGGTTCTCCGACAAAAGCAGACTGATTTGGCTATGCCTCACAAGCGTCTCATTCAAGACATTGCCACCCGGTGGAATTCCACCTTTATGATGCTGGAGAGGTTACTGGATCTGCAGACACCCTTTCATGAACTTTCTGGTACAACATAGATGTGCAGAATCCCCTAGGGCATCATGATTGGTTAATCATGAGTCAGCTGGTAAAAATCCTGCAGCCCTTCAAGGATGTCACGGAGGAGCTGAGTTCCAGAAGTGCCACCTTGGCTGACATCATCTCTATAGTTAATTTCCTGGATGAACATTTGGAAGCCTTTAAACAGGAAAAGGGAATGACTGCTGAGGTGCTGCAGTATCTGGACGTTTTGCAGCAGCAGGTGAAAGACAGATTAAGGCCTTTAACAAACGACCGCACATACATGCTCGCCTCTGTCTAAGATCCCCGTGTGAAAGGTAAACTCGCCCTACAGACCAATTGTCTGTCATTTGTGAAGGAGCTGCTGTTAGAAAAGGTCCGTGAACAGGAGCGCCATAGGTGGAGACAGATTAGGCTTGAAGCAGAGGTGGAAACAGCAGGCACGTCAGAGAGTTGTGCTGCTAGCCCAAGCAGGAGCAGCACTGTGTCAGCGACAGATAGTACCTCTTCCTCCACGTCAGAACGCCGAAGGCATGTTGGCCATAAAGATTCATCAGTTGTTCAACGGGCGAGAGAGAAAGCAGCTGCATTGAGTGACTCTGAGCCCGCCCAAGCACAGGAGGAGACAGCAGCACAGCTGTCAGTGACACGGTATCTCTCAGAGCCGATAGAGAAAATGCAGACAGATCCGCTGGCATATTGGGCACACAAGTCCACTGTCTGGCCACACCTAGCCAAAGTGGCTCAGCGATATCTGTCATGTCCACCAACCAGTGTGCCCCGTGAACATGTCTATTCAATGACAGGGGATATCATGAGCCCTCTCCGCTCAAGGCTTGCAGCAGAGTTGATGGAAATGCTAGTGTTTTTGAAAGTAAACCTGCCTTTGCTTGGGTTTCCAAATTTTCCCTGTGAATGGCAAGATGAATAAAAGCAATTCAAAGCCTTGCAGCAGCTCCAATTGCCTCCTATGCTCCAGATAATATAAGCACTGCAGCACATGTACCTGACATGAATCGCTGTGCCTGACCGTCAACTGTCCAGGCATTGTGTTCCTATAAGTGTTTGACCTCGACTGCTGTCCTGTTCATCCAGGCCTTGTGTTCGTACAAGTGTTTGACCTCGATTGCTGTGCCTGTTCATCCAGGCCTTGTGTTCCTACAAGTGTTTGAACTCGACTGCTTTGCCTGTCAGTACAGGCCTTGTGTGCGTACAAGTGTTTAACCTCGACTGCTTTGCCTGTCAGTCCAGGCCTTGTGTTCCTACAAGTGTTTGACCTCGACTGCTGTGCCTGTTCATCCAGGCCTTGTGTTCATACAAGTGTTTGACCTCAATTGCTGTGCCTGTTCATCCAGGCCTTGTGTTCCTACAAGTGTTTGACCTCGACTGCTTTGCCTGTCAGTCCAGGCCTTGTGTTCGTACAAGTGTTTGACCTCGATTGCTTTGCCTGTTCATCCAGGCCTTGTGTTCCTACAAGTGTTTGAACTCGACTGCTTTGCCTGTCAGTACAGGCCTTGTGTTCGTACAAGTGTTTAACCTCGACTGTTTGCCTGTCAGTCCAGGCCTTGTGTTCGTACAAGTGTTTGACCTCGATTGCTGTGCCTGTTCATCCAGGCCTTGTGTTCCTACAAGTGTTTGACCTCGACTGCTTTGCCTGTCAGTACAGGCCTTGTATTCGTACAAGTGTTTGACTGCTTTACCTGTCAGTTCAGGCCTTGTGTTCCTACAAGTGTTTGACCTCGACTGCTGTGCCTGTTCATCCAGGCCTTGTGTTCGTACAAGTGTTTGACCTCAATTGCTGTGCCTGTTCATCCAGGCCTTGTGTTCCTACAAGTGTTTGACCTCGACTGCTTTGCCTGTCAGTCCAGGCCTTGTGTTCATAAAGTGTTTGACATCGATTGCTGTGCCTGTTCATCCAGGCCTTGTGTTCATACAAGTGTTTGACCTCAATTGCTGTGCCTGTTCATCCAGGCCTTGTGTTCCTACAAGTGTTTGACCTCGACTGCTTTGCCTGTCAGTCCAGGCCTTGTGTTCGTACAAGTGTTTGACCTCGATTGCTTTGCCTGTTCATCCAGGCCTTGTGTTCCTACAAGTGTTTGAACTCGACTGCTTTGCCTGTCAGTACAGGCCTTGTGTTCGTACAAGTGTTTAACCTCGACTGTTTGCCTGTCAGTCCAGGCCTTGTGTTCCTACAAGTGTTTGACCTCGACTGCTGTGCCTGTTCATCCAGGCCTTGTGTTCATACGTTTGACCTCGACTGCTTTACCTGTCAGTCCAGGCCTTGTGTTCGTACAAGTGTTTGACCTCGATTGCTTTGCCTGTCAGTCCAGGCCTTGTGTTCGTACAAGTGTTTGACCTCGATTGCTGTGCCTGTTCTTCCAGGCCTTGTGTTCCTACAAGTTTTTGACCACGACTGCTTTGCCTGTCAGTCCAGGCCTTGTGTTCGTACAAGTGTTTGACCTCGATTGCTTTGCCTGTCAGTCCAGGCCTTGTGTTCGTACAAGTGTTTGACCTCGATTGCTGTGCCTGTTCATCCAGGCCTTGTGTTCCTACAAGTGTTTGACCTCGACTGCTTTGCCTGTCAGTACAGGCCTTGTATTCGTACAAGTGTTTGACTGCTTTACCTGTCAGTTCAGGCCTTGTGTTCCTACAAGTGTTTGACCTCGACTGCTGTGCCTGTTCATCCAGGCCTTGTGTTCGTACAAGTGTTTGACCTCAATTGCTGTGCCTGTTCATCCAGGCCTTGTGTTCCTACAAGTGTTTGACCTCGACTGCTTTGCCTGTCAGTCCAGGCCTTGTGTTCATAAAGTGTTTGACATCGATTGCTGTGCCTGTTCATCCAGGCCTTGTGTTCCTACAAGTGTTTGACCGCGACTGCTTTGCCTGTCAGTCCAGGCCTTGTGTTCCTACAAGTGTTTGACCTCGACTGCTGTGCCTGTTCATCCAGGCCTTGTGTTCGTACAAGTGTTTGACCTCAATTGCTGTGCCTGATCATCCAGGCCTTGTGTTCCTACAAGTGTTTGACCTCGATTGCTTTGCCTGTCAGTCCAGGCCTTGTGTTCGTACAAGTGTTTGACCTCGATTGCTGTGCCTGTTCATCCAGGCCTTGTGTTCCTACAAGTGTTTATCCTCGATTGCTGTGCCTGTTCATCCAGGCCTTGTGTTCCTACAAGTGCTTGACCTCGACTGCTGTGCCTGTTCATCCAGGCCTTGTGTTCCTACAAGTGTTTATCCTCGATTGCTGTGCCTGTTCATCCAGGCCTTGTGTTCCTACAAGTGTTTGACCTAGACTGCTTTGCCTGTCAGTCAAGGCCTTGTGTTCGTACAAGTGTTTGACCTCGATTGCTTTGCCTGTCAGTCCAGGCCTTGTGTTCATACAAGTGTTTGACCTCGATTGCTGTGCCTGTTCATTCAGGCCTTGTGTTCCTACAAGTGTTTGATCTCGACTGCTTTGCCTGTCAGTCCAGGCCTTGTGTTCCTACAAGTGTTTGACCTCGACTGCTGTGCCTGTTCATCCAGGCCTTGTGTTCCTACAAGTGTTTGACCTCGACTGCTGTGCCTGTTCATCCAGGCCTTGTGTTCCTACAAGTGTTTATCCTCGACTGCTGTGCCTGTTCATCCAGGCCTTGTGTTCCTACAAGTGTTTGACCTCGATTGCTATGCCTGTTCATCCAGGCCTTGTGTTCCTACAAGTGTTTGACCTCAACTGCTTTGCCTGTCAGTCCAGGCCTTGTGTTCCTACAAGTGTTTGACCTCGACTGCTTTGCCTGTCAGTCCAGGCCTTGTGTTTCTACAAGTGTTTGACCTCGACTGCTGTGCCTGTTCATCCAGGCCTTGTGTTCGTACAAGTGTTTCACCTCGTCTGCTTTGCCTGTCAGTCCAGGCCTTGTGTTCGTACAAGTGTTTAACCTCGATTGCTGTGCCTGTCCATCCAGGCCTTGTGTCCTACAAGGGTTTCACTTAGATTGTATGCCCTCTGGGGATAGGGAAATACCTACAGTACCTGAGTGTAATCAACTATGAAGTGCTGGAAACGTTTGAAAATAAGAATATAAATAAATTAAGAAAAAAACATTACTATCCCTGTCCATTCAGGCCTTATGTCCCTAGGTGGGATTGACCTCTGTCCTTGACTGCTTTGCCTGTCAGTCCGGGCCTTGTGTTCCTACAAGAGTTTGACCTCGATTGCTGTGCCTGTTCATCCAGGCCTTGTGTTCCTACAAGTGTTTGACCTCGACTGCTGTGCCTGTTCATCCAGGCCTTGTGTTCCTAGGTGGGATTGACCTCTGTCCTCGACTGCTGTGCCTGTTCATCCAGGCCTTCTGTCCCTAGGTGGGATTAACCTCTGTCCTCGAGTGCTGTGCCTGTCAGTCCGGGCCTTGTGTTCCTACAAGTGTTTGACCTTGATTGCTGTGCCTGTTCATCCAGGCCTTGTGTCCCTAGGTGGGATTGACCTCTGTCCCCGACTGCTGTGCCTGTTCATCCAGGCCTTGTGTCCTTAGCTGGGATTGTCCTCTGTCCTCGACTGCTTTGCCTGTCAGTCTGGGCCTTGTGTTCCTACAAGTGTTTGACTTTGATTGCTGTGCCTGTTCCTCCAGGCCTTGTGTCCCTAGGTGGGATTGACCTCTGTCCTCGACTGCTTTGCCTGTCAGTCCGGGCCTTGTGTTCCTACAAGTGTTTGACTTCAATTGCTGTGCCTGTTCATCCAGGCCTTGTGTCCCTAGGTAGGATTGACCTCTGTCCTCGACTGCTTTGCCTGTTTATCCAGGCCTTGTGTCCCTAGGTGGGATTGACCTCTGTCGCCGACTGCTTTGCCTGTTCATCCAGGCCTTGTGTCCCTAGGTGGGATTGACCTCTGTCCTCGACTGCTTTGCCTGTCAGTCCAAGCCTTGTGTTCCTACAAGTGTTTGACTTCGATTGCTGTGCCTGTTCATCCAGGCCTTATGTCCCTAGGTGGGATTGACCTCTATCCTCGACTGCTTTGCCTGACAGTCCGGGCCTTGTGTTCCTACAATTGTTTGACTTCGATTGCTGTGCCTGTTCATCCAGGCCTTGTGTCCCTAGGTGGGATTGACCTCTGTCCTCGACTGCTTTGCCTGTTCATCCAGGCCTTGTGTCCCTAGGTGGGATTGACCTCTGTCCTTGACTGCTTTGCCTGTCAGTCAGGGCCTTGTGTTCCTACAAGTGTTTGACCTCGATTGCTCTGCCTGTTCATCCAGGCCTTATGTCCCTCGACCTCTAACGACCTCTAACGACCTCTAACGCTGTGCCTGTCTGTCCAGCTTGGAGCTAGGATATAGTTTTCATGACCTTCATAATATGGGCCATTTTCCCAAGCTGTTTCTTTGTTGCTACATTAATGTTTCTAGTGCTATAGAAAACTGGTGGTAGTTGTACTCTAGTTCATCCTCTGTGTTCCCATTGTTTACAGAGGCACTGTACGGTACAAAGTCAACATAAGTTGATATTGCAGATTTGGACTTGAGTAGCAGTATTCTTATTTCTGAGAGCTCTTCAAGTTCCTTTGTCATCAGCTGAAGTGCGTAAGTACAGTCGGTATTCACTAGACGTCAACAGAATTCACTTGACGCCAACGGAAACACCCATTTTCAAAACAAAATGTGAAAACCAACTAAATTTCATCAGATTTTCAATCATTTTGCTTTAAGAATGAAATGAAATGAAATAAGAACTTTCATCTCATTTCCTATTTCATTTCTCCCAAAAGCCTATCCCTAGTATTCATAATTCAATTACCTTAAAGAAATTAAAGCATCTATCAAAACTGAGAGTATATCTTACATTTATGCATCTCATAGGTGGCCAAAGCATGAATGGAAGAAAGGCAAGTATGCTTTACACTAAATGGTATTTTTCTATAGATAGCAGGATAAATTAGCTATGCCATGAAGGTAACATCATCTGGCAGCACCGAACAGACTCATCTCTTCTAGCTAGTAAAGCTAAAAGCTCTATTGAATGAGCATATGCAGGAATTCCCAGGTGGATCTTTCCTCATGAGCTTCCTCAATCAATATCAGAGCTAATCCTAGCCGGGAAGTCAACTCTGCAGTGAGGCGGGTAGGTATTTAGCATAGCTAATTCATCCTGCTATTAAAAACACTATTTACAGTACGCAAAATTGCTTTTCCATCAATAAGCAGGCTGAATTAGCTATGACATTTGGGGAGTCCTATGCACAGCATTTACTGAGTGAGCAACTTGGAATCCATCCATTGAGAGTAAATTATTGTGAGAACAGGTTAGGCAAAACTGTCCAAATTTACGGTCAGCTCTTGAGAGATTGTCCAGACAGTAATGGGATGTAAAGGTGTGAACTGATTGCTGTTTGTGTTTGATTGTGCAGTGTTTGTCAGAGTGCCTGCCTGGGTTAGGTTTTTGTTTTCCCTTTCCTTCCTCCTTCTGGGTAATGCATGTCTGATGATGGCTAGCAGTCTATGAGTGAATGGGCTCTCACTGTAGGAGTCCGATTACATGTTTAAAATCTGGGAAAACTTTCAGTTCTTCCTTGCATATAGCTGGGGGGTGACCTTGGCTATTTGTGATAAGGCAACTATTTTTTTTCCTGGCAGTCTTTGTAGTTTGATCTCATGCTACCCTTTTCTTAAGGGATAATGGCAGCTTGGATGGCCTCTGTTATCTGTATTTCTCCTCGCCCTGTCTCTTTCCCACATTAAAAGGGGGAGAGAGAGGGATATGTTATGAGAGCTAGCGCCTGCAGTGAGCGCATGCGTAACTCACACCAGCTATGCTGTGAAGTGCCAGCCATGCCTGCAACCAGATATCCAACAAAGCAGGAGGGCATGCTATCTAAAAAAGCCGTGAGGGCAACAAAATGGAATAGACGCCAAAGAATGTCCGATTAGAAACTTTTATTTATGGAGACGTGTTCTTTTTTGAGGTGAGCCCGACTCAGGCCGAGTTTCGCCCCCACATTGGGGCTGCCTCAAGGGCTAAAATACACAAATAACAAATATAACTCAACAATACAGGACAAACAAAATCATATTATGAAATCATAATGATTCATGAATCCATGTATAATGGTAACATATATAATGAAACAGACTTTCTGGGGTCACATACAATGAATAGAACATTATGAAGCAGTTGAAAAGAACAAAATTACTTTGCTGTCTGATTTTACCTGTATGTAGTAAATCTTTTAATGTATATGAGTACAATCTCATAACAAATGTTTTCTGATGGTCTGTAAAAGTGTGCATAAAAAATTAAGATTTATGTAAGTATACAATTAAGAATAATAATAACATTAAAAATAAAAAATGCCAAAATACTTTAAAACTTAAAAGCTGGATCACATAAAAATATATTACTATGGGGCTGATGCGGTAGGTGGTGGATCACAGGGTATTCGCATGCACTGTTATTGTGAAAAACAATTTTATATCCCGTGATGTATCTTTATAGCAGAAGAGCAGTGAGACGCTAAAAGCTATTTATAAGGAATGAAACAAGTTGTTTTAAACTAAATCCTGCGGCGATGCAGAAGCACGACCCTCACCATTATTCACAATTCCCTGCACAACCACAATCACTCCTGGCTTGAGGATGCTCTTCAATTTCGCTCCTCCAATCGTCCTATTAGAACCGCACTTTCAGGAACCCTCTACACCCCTTCCCTTAAATGTGCTCACCACACTTCCACCAGAGAAAGAGCCCTATCCATTGCAGACTCCTCCCTCTGGAACACTATGCCACTTGACTAGAACCATGCATTCGGAAATTCAAAACAGGGGTTAAAACATGGCTCTTTAAAATGGCCTACCCTGACTCGGATCCTACGTAGTCCCCCTGCTCCCTTTATTCCTTCAGAGAAAGAGCACTTGTCATTAACGTACTCATAGCCTTCTCCTTTCTTCCTTTAATTATATTCAGTTTTGTCTCCCATTTCTCTGCACCTCCTTATATATCGGCATATAAGTATAAATGGGAGTATATCCTTATATACCCCCACTTATTCCCCTAATCCCCTTTCCCCCTTCCCCTGTCCTTAAACCCTACCTTTTTCCCTATAGTAACCCTTTTATACCCCTTTATTTACCCCCTCCGCTATCTTTTAAACCTTACTTTTCCCTATAGCAACTCTGCTAGTCTATATATAGTTTCCTTTCTGAATGCATAATTTGTAATGTCATATATAGTGTCTGCTGTATGTACTAGTTAAAGATAATGTATATTATTGTATATAATACTTTTTGTTATTATTGTATATAATACTTTTTGGAGTGTATAATTTATATAAGGTTATCCACAGTGTATAAGGTTATACACAGTCCTTACTGAGTGTATATTTTCCAATGCTACTTATTGGGGCAGATTTTAAAAAACTACGCCCGCACATACTTTTGTTCGAGTGACCGGCCCAAACAAAAGTATGCCGGATTTTAATAGATACGTGCGTAGCCACGCGTATCTTTTAAAATCCGGGGTCAGCGTGCGCAAGGCTGCTCAAAATCGGCAGCCTGCGGGAGCCGAGCCGCGCAGCCTGCCTCCATTCCCTCCGAGGCCGCTCCGAAATCGGAGCGGCCTCGGAGGGAACTTTCCTTCCACCCCCCCCCCCGCACCTTCCCCTCCCTTCCCCTACCTATCCCACCCCCCCAGCCCTATCTAAACCCGCCCTACCTTTGTTCAAAAAGTTACGCCTGCCCGAGGCAGACATAACTTGCGTGCCCCGGGCCAGCTGCCGGCTCACCATGTTCCGGTTCGGGGGCTGGGCCGGAGGCCGCAGCCATGCCCCTGGGCTGGAACCTCGCCTGCGGCCCCGCCCACGGCCCCAACCCCGATGACTTGTCGCTATAACACGCCCCCAACACGCCCCCCCCCCCCCCCCCCAGGAAAGCCCCGGGACTTACGCACATCCCGGGGCTTTGCGCATGCCGGCAGCCTATGCAACATAGGCTTGGCGCGCGCAGGCGGAGCTTGGGGCAGGTTTTCAGGGGGTACGCGCGTATCTTACGTGCGTACCCCTTTGAAAATCTGCCCCATTCTGTTCTTCTGTTGTTTTCCATCAGGTACTGTTCCTTTTCTCCTCTTCCTGTTTTTCCCTCTCTTCTCTCGCCCCTTCTCTCTTACTATCTGCTCCCTCTCCCCTCACCCTGGTTTTCTGTAATTTCCTCCTTCAGTTATATTGTAAACCAGCATGATATACCCATGAATGCCGATATATAAAAGCTAAAATAAATAAATAAATAATCTCCATAAATAAAAGTTTCTAATCAGACATCCTTTGCTGTCTAATCCATTTTGCTGCATACAGATTTCAGCAGGAAAAAAAAGGAGAAGATGAAGGTGGAGGGGCTCTGTTCCTGTGTATGTATGATGTGCAATTACCACTTCTTATGTCCATACAATACCACTGGATTAGTGATTAACTATATTTCTGTTTGTAGGAATTGTGAGTGTTATGGTGCTTGTTTGTGCAGAAGATTAATTGGCTTTGTGACTCTTATTATTGCAGTTATGTGTGTAATGGATGTGTTGATTTATATGAATTGTGCCTGTGTGTGAATGAGAAACAATGTTTGAAAGGGGTAAAAATTCAAAGGAAGGCAGGAAAGTAATGGTGCAGGGAAATGCTAGAACTCGAAACAGTATTATTCAGTTACATCTGGGGGTATCTTTGATACACAGAAAATTGGAGAGTGGTTTAATAAAATACTGGGACTCATGGCTTGGCCAACAGGGTTTTCCTTTGATGTTGATAAGATCACTAAAGTTATGCGAGATTTATCTCTTTATGACAAGAAGGGAAACTGTTCTGTCGCTAGTGCATGATTCAAATGTTTTTGGAGAAAGTTTGAAATGAAAGCAAGAGTCACAGATCAAGTCATTCCAGCAAGAACAACAGAATCTGTGAAAAAGGATTCTGTCCCTGCTTAATCTTTACCACCCCCTTCTCCTACATCCAAAGCTCCACTTGAGCAAGAGCCCCTTTTCCTCCTCCTCTTTCTTCCCCATATTTAGAGTCTTACCACCACATGATAGATACTCTAGTTACACTGAACCAAGGGTAATGTTATAGTAGCTTCGCTTAGGTTAAAAACTCAGCTGAGCCCTCAACATCCAGAGGAAGCTGTTACATATGAAGAGAGAGAGTCCTTGACAGCTACAGAGATCGATTCCATTCAGGAGAGACTGCCAAAACTGGACATTCAGGGTGGTAAGTAATATGCTGATGTACTCCATAAAGAGGAGTGGGTGGGAGATCTTACATTGATGAAGTTCTGCGAATCCTTAGATCACATTTGACTGATGAATAATTTGAATACTGGGTTACTGCAATTAATCTTGAAGAGAAAATGAGACGTGCAAAATATTCTCATTTCTTAGCGTGTAGACAGATGGACTCAGGACCAGTGGGTTTATGCTCCCCTGCCAGCAGATGGAGACAGAGCAAGCTGATGTCACAGTATATTTAACCCTGCAGTGATCCCAGCCTGTCAGTATTCTCCGTCTCCAGCAGATTTTGGACGTACATCTCCCTATGGAGATTGCTTCAAGCTTTTTGAAAGGAGAAATTTGAAATTCTAAATTCAGAAAAAGAAATCCCTGCTCTCCTGTGGTGATACCTAAATGTCCTCCCCCAGTTGAGAATTCTTGAGGCGATTTCCATGGTCCCTCAGAGGTGTGCATTCGTCCAGTAGCTGAGTTTCCTGGCATGGACTTAGCTACTAGTTCAGCTGAAAGGCAGCGGGTGCATGAGGCCAAGAGTGGTTGTGTCGGAAGATGCCCTCTTCCCCCACAGCTGGAGACTGTCTCTGTATTCAGCCAGTAAGCGCTGAGCTCAGCTAAGGTTTAAAAAAAAAAGGAAAAAATTTTACCTGAATCAGAGTCAGCTAGAGGGGATTTCAGGACTTCCTCTAGTCTCCATTCTCAGTGTGCCATACCGATATTCGTTTCTGCTCTCATTGGAGTTGGGGAACTGGGCAGCTTGGCGGGTTGAGCAGCCCCTGGTGGGCTAGGCCCCACACTTAGGCCTTTTTCTTGCACGCCACATAGTAGGTCATGATGGCCGTTTTTGCGAGCTCTTGTACATGTTCTGCTGCCCTTTATAGGCTGTTGGTGTGCGCAGTGTGTTGGCCCTGTGCACTTATTGTCTGCTTTGTTTTTGGGTGCACTTTTTATGCGAACAAACCTTTTTACATGCTTAACTTGGCACAAAGGTTGTGCATGCATCTTGCTGTTATTACGACTAAGAAGGGACAGGCATTGAAAAGATCTTATAAAAGTATTGCTTATGAGATATTCAGGGAATAACAATTACTTTGAGGGAATAAATTAAAAAAATATGCACTATATGGGATTTAGGGGTAGATTTGCAAAGATGCGTAAGATACGTGCGTAACCCGAGAAAATCTGCCCCTGTGCGCGCCGAGCCTATTTTGCATAGGTTCAGCGGCATGCGCAAGCCCCGGGAAGCGCGTATGTCCCGGGGCTTTGAAAAAAGGGGCAGGAAGGGGACGGGTCCAGGGGCATGGCGGTGGTCCAGGGCAGGTCAGGGGGTGGTTCGACGGCGGTCCGGGGGCGGTCCCGAGTCCTCCAGCATAGCGGCCTGTGCTGGGGATGGCGGGCAGGCGTAACTACTGAGGCAAAGGTAGGGGGGGATCTAGTTAGGGCTGGGGAGTGGGTTAGATAGGGGAAGGAAGAGGAAGTGGGGGGGGGGGAGTGGTAGAAATCGGAGCAGCCTCGGAGGGAACGGAGCCAACCTGTGTGGCTCGGCGCGCACAAGTTGCACAATTGTGCACCCCCTTGCGCGCGCCGATCCTGGATTTTATAACATGTGCGCGGATGCCAAGGATATGTATGAGAGCAGGGTAGAAATGACACCATTTACGGAAGAAAGTGTGTGCAGTGAGCAAAACTGAAAGTGGACAAAGCCATGTGGTTGGATGGGATGTACCCCAGGTTCCTAAGGGAGCTCAGAGATGTTCTGGATTGTCCTCTGAAGGACCTGTTCAATAAATCCTTTGGCAATAGAGTGAAGGCTGGAAACTACAAGCTGCCTAGCCTTAGATCTGTAATGTGGAAAATTGAGGGAAACTACTGAAAGAAGGGATAGTGGACTATCTACAATATAATGGATTGCAGAATCCAAGGCAGTTTGGTTTTACCACAAGTAGAGCATGTCAAACAAATCTCATTTACTCGTGGATGCATTAAGCTGCAATATTTTCTCATAGGAGGGGTCCCACTATTGATGGGAGGAATCTTACTGTGACAGTGGTGCCCTTCCACCAAAAACATTGTGGCTGTATGGTGCATTCTTTTGTCATGCAGACAAACCCAGCAGGGCAAAAGAATGTGCCTTTAGGCCCTTTAATTTGATGGTGGCCCTATCCTCAAGGGACCACCATCATCTTAAAGGGTCCCTGGCCCAAAAATAAAATTTTTGCCAAATGGGGAGGTTGAGCAGGGTCAGAGCTGACATCCATCTCAATTTGAGGTTTCCACTCAAGGTGGCCCTGACTCCCCCAAAAGTATAAAAATTAAAAAATGAACCTGTGTGGTGTGGGCACTGGCCTCCCCACCTCCCCCAGTCCATTACATAAAAATGTAGACCAGGTCCCTGTCTCCCTTCCCATACCCCCTCACCCCCAGTCCATCAAATTAAAATGTATACCAGGCCCTGGACCCCCCAGAGCTAAACATAAAAATGAGGGTCCCGACCCCTTTCCCATACCCACCCACCACCCTAAGAGCTAAAAAACAGTAAAGTGGGTCCCGGCCCCCTTCCTGTACACACTCCCACCCCCAAGTCCAAATTAGGGTCCAGGCCTTGGCCCCTCTGCAGTCCAACAAATAAAAATGAAGACCAGGCCCTGGCTCCCCCTTCCCATACCCACCACCCTTCCTGAAATGTTAAATTGAAAAACAGGGTCCCAGATCCTGCCCCCCTTCCTCCATCCCGACCACCTTTCTGCACCCCCCCTCCCCAAAACCTATTGCATCCTGTATTGGGGCCAAGTGCACCCTTGCACCCAGCCCGTTTGGTGCTATTTTCCAAAATGGCGCTGACCTGAACTTTCCCTATCCATTTGAATGGAGTAAGGTCCAGGGACTAGGGGCCACTTGCTACAGGGCAAGTTAGATGGGTTATTTTGGTCATTTTCTGCTTCATTAACTAATATGTTATATTAGTATGTGGAACCTAAAGGATTGGGCATTCTGGCTGCAGACTCTGAAAATGGAGAAACAGAGGAGCTCTCTGTGCCTGCAAAATATTATCTGATATGTTGTAGTATTTGAAAAAAAGAAAACACCTGTGCTTTATTAAATCAATAGCTCTTGTTCACTTCATAACATCTGCTTTTGTTTCCAAGTAAAGAAGCACTGGATAATTAAGAATAATTCATCATAATAAAATTTACAGATATGTACATTAGAATGAAAAATAAACATGTATAGAAATGTATTCATATGGTAGTAATTCAACTGAAGATGCCTAAATACTATATATGGCTAGGGATTCCCAAAGCTACTAAAATGGATATACTCTTTTTTTAAAGTACTAAAAATATGCCTTGTCTGGCTGGAAGTTGTATGTGTGCACCTGCTGCAAAGACATCCTGGCTCTCACAGGATGAGCTTGATTTCTGGAAGCCAGAGTGGCAGACCTGGAGGAGCTGAGGCTGACAGAGAGGTATATTTAGAGGAGACCTTTTGGGACATAGTAGAGTGGTTCCCACTCTAGTCTAGCAGCCTTTGTGCTGTTTTAGAGGGGCAAAGTCTCCTGGTAGGAGACTATCACCTTGATGTCACAATGAACCTGTAACTAGAATCTGCCCTCCAAGTGATGCTTTGTCCTATCTCAGCAAGGATATGACTCCAGGGGTATGTGGCCAGGAAGGAAGGGTTAGGATGGCTGATCATTAGGAAAGTGAGCATGAAGATCACTTGGTAATTTGCCTGCCTGACCTCACCTACCACCTAGATGAGATTTTAGAGAATTCTGGAGAAGAGCAGCTGTCAATGTACAGCTGTCAATGTACATGCAGGACAGAATTCCTGAAGGCTAAATTTAGGCTCTTAAAGGAATAAGAAACCAAACTGGTTCTCTAAGGAAGTGACTGAAAAAATAAAGGCTAAAAGAACAGCGTTCAAGAAGTATAAAGGATCCCAAAAAAAAGGAACACAGAGAATAATATCTGCTAAAACTGAGGGAGACAAAGAAAGAATTAAGGAAAGCAAAAGGTCAAGCAGAAGAAAGGATGGCCAAAGAGGAAAAGCGAGGAGACAAAACATTTTTCAGATATATCAGTGAAAGAAGGGAGGTAAGAAATGGTATAGTGAAATTGTAAGGTGACAAGGAGCAATGTGAGGAGAGTAACGAAGAAATGGCAGAAGTATTAAACAAATATTTCAGTTCAGTATTTACTAAAGAAGATCGTGGAGAAGGCCTGTTGCTGATTATCAAGACCGTAGCTGGGGATGGAGTAGATGAAACTCTGCTTACAGAGGAGTTTCACATTCAGCTTATCTGGAAGGAGCAAGGCAAACTGAAAGTGGACAAGGCCATGGGGTTCAGATGAGATACACCCCAGGATACTGAGAGACCTCAGGGATGTGCTAGTGGGTTTGCTGAAGGATCTGTTTAATAGATCCCTGGAAACGGAAATGCTGCTGTGGGATTTGGAAAAGAGCGGTGGTGGTCCCACTTCATAAGAGTGGTAGCAGAGAGGGAAAATTAATGGAGACTCTGCTGAAGGAAAGGATAGTGAACTACCTACAATCCGGTGGGTTGCTGGACCCAAGGAAGCATGGATTCACCAAAGGAAGGTCCTATCAGACAAATCTGACTGATTTTTTTGATTGGGCGACTAGAGAATTGGATTGAGGAAAAGCACTAGATGTGATCTATTTGGATTTCAACAAAGCTTTTGATATGGTCCTACATAAGAGGCTTGTGAATAAAACAAAAAATTTGGGAGTGAGCGTCAAGGTGGTGGTGTGGATTACAAACTGGTTGACTGATAGGAGTCAGAAAGTAATGGTAAATGGAAGAGAGAACTGTGTTAAGTGGAGTTCCACAGGGATCAGTGTTGGGACCGTTCTGTTCAATATCTTTGTGAATGACATTGCGAAAGGGATAGAAGGTAAAGTTTGCCTATTTGTGGATGATACTAAGATCTGCAATAAAGTGGAGATGCCTGAATGAGCAGAAAAAAATGAAAAATAATTTAAGAAAGCTGGAAGAGTGGTCAAAGATTTAGCAGCTGAGATTCAATGCAAGAAGTGCAGTCATTCATCTGGGGTGTGGCAATCCAAAAGAGCTGTATGTGATGGTTGATGTGAGACTGATGTGCATGGACCAGGAGAGAAATCTTGGGGTAATAGTGTCTGGAGTCTGAAGATAGTGAAACAATGTGACAAGGAGACAGCTAAAGCCAGAAGAATGCTGGGCTGCATAGAGAGAAGAATAATCAGTAAGAAAAAGGAAGTAATAATGCCCTTGTACATGTCCTTGATGAGGCCTCATTTGGAGTACTGTGTTCAGTTCTGGAGTCTGTTTCTGAAAGGGGAATAAAGACAGGATGGAGTCCAGAAAAGATCGACCAAAATGGTGTGGGGTCTATATCAGAAGACTATGAGTAGATGCTGAAGGATCTGAATATGTATACCTTGGAAGAGAGGAGGTGCTGGGGAGATATGATACAGACCTTCACATACCTGAAAGGTTTTAATGATGCACAGTCCGCAAACATTTTCTGTTGGAAAGAAACCAGTAGCATTAGAGGTCATGAAATGAAACTTCAGGGAGGACATTTCAGAACCAACATCAGGAAATATTTCTTCATGGAGAGGGTGGTGGATCCCTAGAATGCCCTTCTGGAGGAGGTGGAGAAGAAAAAAAGAGTGAAAGAAATCAAAGGGGCATGATGGGATAACACTGTGGATCCCTAAAAGCCAGAGGATGGAAATGAAGAAAAGGGTACATGGGGATAACCTGCTGTTGCGGCAGTTACTACCCTTAGCCAATAAGCCTAAATGCTGTTAATGCGACTCCATCAGTGTTCTCTGCTTCAATGGCAGGGGAAAAGGGGAATGGGACTCAGACAGCAACCAACGAGGGCTGGGGAAACAAATAAGCATGGCAGTAATTTGTTGGTGCAGTAGTTACTACTCTTAACCCATAGGCCTGCATACTGTAAATGCAACTCCATTATTGCTCTCTGCTTCAACAGCAAGGGGTAACAGGGAATTGGATTTAGACAGTAACCAATGAGGGCCCTGATTTTTATGGTTTTGGAAACTAAGCATGCGGGTAACCTGCAGACTAGATGGACCATTTGGTCCTTTTCTGCCATCATTTCTATATTTCTATGAAGGTGAATTTTCAAAGGCTTATTCAAGTAAAAAAGCCATATGTTGCCCGATCTTGCATAATGCATATTTTAAAAAGGGGCTACATACACGTGTATATGTGCGTTTGCAAACAAAAGTACAGGTACAAAAAAGGGAAGTGCTAGGGGTGTGTCAGGGTGGAGCTTGCACATATGCACAAATGCATATATGGGCACTGACTGAAAACCCCTTTTACTAACTAGTCATTTGAGATCAGCCAAAGTTGATCATTTAGTAGTTAACAATATAGGAGTCCATATTCAGTAGGATGTTTAGTGGACAACTTATCCAGCTAACGTTAGCTGGATTTCTTGTCCCGGATTTTCAGTGGGATAAAGGTCTAGTAACCGCCGCAATAAGCAAGCTACTCCCATGCTTATTTGTTTACCCAGCCTGTGCAATTCAGTCTTATTGGTTGTTGTCTGAATATAAATCCTCTTTTCTTCATTCTCCCTTGCCATTGAAGCAGTGAGCTGCACTGGATATGTATTCCAAGTGAAGTATCAGGCTTAACTGATTCGAGGTAGTAACCGCCATAACAAGCAAGCTACACCAATGCTTATTTGTTTACCCAGCCTGTGCAATTCAGTCTTGTTGGTTGTTGTCTGAATATAAATCCTCTTTTCTTCATTCTCCGCTGCTGTTAAAGCAGAGAGCTATGCTGGACATGCATTGAAAGTGAAGTATCAGGCTTATTTGGTTTGGGGTAGTAACCGCCGCAACAAGCAAGCTACTCCCCCACTTTTTTGTGAATGCATCTTCTCCCCCGCTTTTTTCTGAATGCAAATCCTTTTTTCCACATTTCCTCTTGCCGTTGAAGCATAGAACAATGTTGGAGTTGCATTAACCGTGTATATGTTTATTGAATAAGGTATTAATCTCCATGTAGTAGCTGTCATTCCCGCAAGCCACCCCCAAGCCTCTTCTCTTCATTTACATCCTCTAGACTTTATGGATACACAGTGTTTATCCCATGCCCCTTTGAAATCCTTCACAGTTTTTGTCTTCACCACTTCCTCCGGAACGGCGTTCCAGGCATCCAGGCATCCACCACCCTCTCCGTGAAGAAATACTTCCTGACTTTGGTTCTGAGTCTTCCTTCCTGGAGCTTCAAATCGTGACCCCTGGTTCTGCTGATTTTTTTCCAACAGAAAAGGTTTGTTGTCTTTGGATCATTAAAACCTTTCCAGTCTGTATCATATCACCTCTGCACCTCCTTTCCTCCAGGGTATACATATTTAGATTCTTCAATCTCTCCTCATAAATCATTCGATGAAGACCATCCACCTTTTTGGTCGCCCTTCTCTGGACTGCCTCCATCCTGTCTCTGTCCCTTCAGAGATACGGTCTCCAGAACTGAGCACAGTACTCCAAGTGAGGCCTCACCAAGGACCTGTACAAGGGGACAATCGCTTCCCTTTTCTTACTCAATATTCCTCTCTCTATGCAGCCCACATCCTTCTGGCTTTAGCTATCGCCTTGTCATATTGTTTTGCTGACTTCAGATCGTTAGACACTATCACCCCAAGGTCTCTCTCCTGCTCCATGCACATCAGCCCTTCACTCCCCATTGAATACAGTTCTTTCGGATTTCCACACCCCATATGCATGACTCTGCACTTCTTGGCATTGAATCTCAGCTGCCATATCTTCGACCACTCTTCCAGCTTCCTTAAATCCCGTCTCATTCTCTCCATTCCTTCCGGTGTGTCCACACTGTTGCAGATCTTAGTGTCATCCGCAAAAAGACAAACCTTACCTTCTATCCCGTCCACAATGTCGCTTACAAAGATATTGAACAGTAGCGGTCCCAACACCGATCCTTGCGGCACTCCGCTTAACACCGTTCTCTCTTCAGAGAGAGCTCCATTTACCATCACACATCGTCTTCCGTCCATCAACCAGTTTGCAATCCAGGCCACCACCTCGGCACTCACTCCTAAGCTTCTCATTTTATTCACCAGCCTCCTGTGCGGGACCGTATCAAAAGCTTTGCTGAAATCCAAGTAGATGACATCGAGCGCTCTTCCTCGATCCAAATCCCTAGTCGCCCAGTCAAAAAAGTCAATCAGATTTGTCTGACAGGATCTTCCCCTGGTCAATCCATGCTGCCTCAGGTTCTTGAGGCCTGGTTTTGGCCTCTGTTGGAAACAGGATGCTGGGCTTGATGGACCCTTTGTCTGACTCAGCATGGCAATTTCTTATGTTCTTATCCCTGGACTCAGGAATACCTAAATTAAACAAGTACTTTGTTTAACACTTTATTCATATATTAGATTGTCTTTTATTTAAATCCGTTTTCTTTCTTTTTTAGATTCCTGTGCCAGAACTCAAGTTCCACTTACTTACAGGTAAGTTGCTTTGAGTTTCCCTAAATATGTTTACCAACATTATTGCATTCTTTTGTTATACTATGGCACTTTAACTCTGATCAGAATTATTGTAAATGTGAGGTGTAAACTAGTGAGCTCACATCTTTCATTGGGTGCTGTTTACATTTTTGGTTTTGAAACACGGATCCTGAAGACTCTTTCATCAAGATAAAGCATGTCCTGTTTCTCACCCTCTTGATTATCATAGTTTCACTGGCTCCCTAATCTTAAATAAGTAATTAGAAGCTACCTACTCTTACCCTGAAAAAAACATTTTCCACAAATCTTGGTGTGTGCCTGCCTCATTCTCAGAATACCTTATAATGTAACTGAATTCTAGCTAGAAAGAAAAAAAATAAAGCTCTGTCTCTTAGTAATTCATCTATTTGTCAGATGAAGCTACTACTCAGATATTTTCACTCTCAGTTCTACTCGCAAATGCACAAAAACTCACAGGGAGTTTTCTGTGAACACAGATAGAAGTTTTGAACCTCTGATAGTGGTTGAATTCTGCTATCTATAATCCCCAGCAAGATCGCTTTTTTCCTTCTGCTCCATCTTTCTATCACCATGGCTCAATCAAACTGAAAACCTGCACATAGCTTTCCTCTTCTATCCCTACAACAGTTTGCACTAAGGATTATCCTGTTTTATGACCACTCTCCCACCTTACGCTTTCTTCACAGCCACAGCTCCTAATTGTAGCTTTCCTCTCTCACATATCTTTTCCCTTTCTCACACATTTTTTAACAAGTCTCACACATATATAGAGACACCATCTGTGTCTCTCAATGTGTTTTTATTTATATTTACTTAAGGAAACTTCTCAGAGTAGCTTTCACATTATAAGCTCATTTTCACACTGCCACTCTCAGTTCACAAAGCTCTTCCTCAAAGCACCTCCCATCAGCTCTTATTTTCCCTTTTAAATTCTTTCTTCCCCTAATTTCTTTTTATTTTCTGTTTCATTTTTTATTTAACTCCAGCCTTTCCCCCAGTTTTCGCAGACCATTTTGCCTCTCATGTCTGAACTGCTGCAAACCACCACTTCACCCATCCATTCGCTCCTTTTTTTTTTCCTTTTTTTTTATTACACAAACATTGGGGCCAATGCAATACAGTGTGCTGAGCCCAGCATACTGTATAACCCGCAGTTGGACATGGGTCGTAGAGGCGCTAACTAATCCCATTATGCAATAAGGGAATTAGCACCTCTAAAACGCACGACCAATGCGGAGTGAAAGTAATAGTACTCATTACATGCAAATAATGTGAAGGAGGCTATTAGCTATTCACTCCCTATGCAAAAGAAAAATGTGCATCTGAGACGCACATTTTAGCGATCAGAAATTAACGCCTGCCTGGAGCTGAGCGCTACTAAAACTAGTACAGAAAAGCAGAAAAAACTGCTTTTCTGTACTGCCTCCTACTTAAAATCCTTGGATATTAAGTGGGAGGAACAACTCTTTAAAAAAATAATGAAAAAAAATAGTTTAAAAAAAGTGGTGACAGGGATTTGGAAAATGGACACTGGTTAATTCAGCGTCCATTCTCCGAACCTGACTACCGGCACCAGAAGGAGTATATAAATCAATATTAACGTGTTGGGCACTTAATATTAATTTATTCACTCCTTCACTTATTGTCCTTTGGTCCTTTTCACTGACATTTGTCAGTGAAGGGACCAATCCCCTTTCAAGACAACATTCTGAAAGGTGATTGGTCCTTTCACTGGCAAGAGACAGTAAAAGGACCAATCTGCAATAAGTGAAGGAGTGAATATATTAATATTAAGTGCCCGGCTCTTTAATACTGACTTATACACTCCTTCTGGTGCCGGTAGTCAGGTTGGGAGAATGGACATTTAATTTATCAGCATCCATTTTCCTAACCCCTGCTTGTGCGCTGGTTAGGAAAACGGGACGCTGATAAATTCAGCATCTGTTTTCTTAACCGGCGGACAGCCACTGACAGCGGTCCTCTCTCCGGCTTGCACTATCAAGGAGGCGCTAGGGGAGCACAATCGCCCCTAGCGCCTCCTCGACAGCGCAAGCCCTAATTTAAATATTGCATCGCCCCCCAGGAGAGGTGCCTGGGGGCGTGTTATGAAAGTGGGCGCTGAATACACAGCACCTGCTTTCAGCACAAGTTTTTTGCATCAGCCCCATTATTTGTACATCATACAGTGACCCATTTTTTTAACCCATTTTACGTTTACTCTCATAGTCATCTGTTTTCCAGTTCACAAACTTCTCTGGGAGCTCACTGCCCTCTCAAGCTTATGAATTCCCTCCTGCTAAAGGTGTGAGATCCTGTTTCTTTCTCTTCTTTTCTCCTGTACTTATTTTTGTAACGCACCAGCCCCTCAGCTTCTTGCCTTGCCTCTGTTTCTGGCTTAGCCCTCATCCTGCAGCACTGGTATTCTTCACCTTTACTGAGGATAGGCACTTCTGGGTTCAGAAATCTTTTATTTTTAGGAATACGTTGTCATGAATATGATAATGGATATGGACTGTAAACATCACAGCGGGTAAAACATGCTTCACGCCCCAAGCTGCTACAGCTGCAGCACCACATAACTAAAAGCAAGACCTGTAGGACATGCATGCAACAATGGTTATAAAAATTAAAAAAAAATGGAAATCTCCAAAAGCCTGGTTCAAAGTGCATAGCTTAGTACGAGGTACAGAGTTGTTTTTCTATAAAATTACACACTGAAGTTGAAATATTTAGTCTAAAAAAAACCCTATAAGCTCTATTTCAACAATTCAGCAATTGTAAAGTAATAATAGGAAACCATGAACCATTCTTAATCTGGTAATACTAATCTCCCCCACCAGAGATTCACCCTTACCCCTCTTCTTTTCAATCTCCTTTTAAACCCCTTTGAAATAATACTCTTCAGGCTTAACTTTTGTTTTGGCAGTAGAGGCCAAATTTGTATTTATATCCACACTTTTATAAAACATGAACAAATACATATTAAATATAAACAAAAAACTCCCACCAGCTGGTGGCCTTAATTACTACTTATTAACACTTCTTCATCCTGCCATAAATATCTAGAAGTCCTAGTGGGAAACACAGGTGCTCATGAAGCACTTTCCATCAGGCAGTCTGTGCAGGGGACCAAGGAAACAAAATGTTTGGGCAGCAGACATGACAGTTATTTGGATTATTACAAAGTTTTGTGGTTAGATATGGAAAGGGAGGGGTGCAGGGTATGAACAAAGAGAGGTGTTTTACCTGCTTATGGCAAGATTCAAATGAGAAAGGTGACAAAAACTGTCCTGGACAAGGAGAACTATCTTACAAGTGGTCATAGCTTATGGCTAGTAACTGGGATATAACTGGACACACTGGATGGGGTAGTTGGTCTTTTCACTCTGTCATCTACTATATGTTTATGTAAGTTAAATCAAGAGTTAAAAAGTTAAAAATTGCTTTTCTATGCTCCCCTGTTTAAAGGGACTGGAAGAAATTGTTGCAACCTGTATTGGCAGCAGGTACCAGGAGCCAATGTTTTTTATTCTCATTATCCCAAAGCAGCTCTTTGGGGGGTGGGGGCTCAGAGACTTAAAACCAGCAATGGAAGCAGTTTGATAGTTTTCATTTACTGTTGAGATAGAGTTTTTAGACTTTTTGCACTAGCTATTTCAGCTCCAATGTGAAATTGTAAAGAGCAAAAACTCTGTAACTTGTACTAGGTTGTGTGCTAGATCAGTTGTCTTTCTTGAACCATGCTTTCAAGGCTATCCATTTTTTTACCTTTACAAATGTCATTGTCTGTATACCCCACAGGTCTAACTTTCTGTTATGTTTTATCTGCAGCTACAGAAACTTAAGGCATTATGCATATTTTACTCTGTGTGTTTTTTACTATTCATGGTACTATCAGATTGGTGAAAGTTGTTTTCTAAAATAAAGTTTTGCAATCATAATATATATTACAGATACATTAGCTGCTAGAAGTGGATACCAAAAGACCATGATTCAATATTAAAGCATTTAGAAAAATGAAATATACTTCACTGAAGTATAAACTTTGATTTAATAACTTAAAATCATGTTACCAAAATATGGTGGTTGCATGTTTATTATGGAGCTGTTTTGTTTGCTTTTTTTTTTGTTACAAAATGATTAGAAAAAATGGTTAAACAATTTGCTATATAATACTTTAAAATAACCACACAAAAATGTATTCTTTGGTATTGTATGCACATACAGTTACCTTCCTTGATGCAGATTAATGGAGTCGTCAAAACATGTACATATCAAGTTTATGTATTTCAAAATTATTTGTGTATAATGGTCTTTTGTGTGTTAATACTTTGTTGAATTTTCTTTTGATACTTTTGTCACTTTATCACTTTTTATTAAAGAAGTGTATTCTTAAAAGTCAATTTCATAATTACAATAGATAAAAAAATTATTAGCTCAGTTTTGAATAATGTCATTTTTGACCTATTAAATGTATTTTTGCTTAGGGGGCTTGCCTGATACTGCAATTAATAGCTGGCGGTATAACTTGGCTGTGCTTTGCTCCTCTCCCCAAACCTCTCGTGTTCTTCAATCCCCTCCCTCTGTTGCAGCTTCTTACATCCTTTTTGATGTTGGCTCCCCTAGAACTAGTCAGTAAATACTGTAGATTAGAGGGTTGTATGTGATTGGCTGGTTGGAAAACAACAAAATCAAATGAGAGGGAATAAAGAAGAAGTGGGGGGGGGGGAAAGAAGTGTATGATCAAGTTTGGGTCAAAAGAAGTGAAGTGTAGGAGGGTGGTTCACCTTTCTCTGCAAGATGTGTGCCTCTGGGATCTTTTCTTGTCTGAGCTTGCATGTTTCAATTTACAGCTTCGGTGAATATGGACCAAGTAGGAGAGTCTCGGTTTCCCCTGGCCTTGAGCTGGTCCTCTGAGGTGCTGTTATCAATTTGGAAAATAAAGGAGCTCCCATCCCCTCTGATAACTGTCAAAGATCTTACTGGTTCTCTCAGAGGTTTATATGTTATGGATAAATGGGGCTTTTTCATCTTCAGACTGGTAATAGCCAGTGGCGTCAGTCTTCTAAAAAGTGGCAATGTCATTAATACAGTAGGGACTAATGCTTGAATGGGTTTCTCACATTCTTTGTCTATGGGAAAACTGGTTAATATGTCGGCCCCTAAACTTGGCTAGGGTTGATAGAGTTGACTGGGCTGTTAAGGCCACATAAACATGGTCATGAAGTAACATAGTAAATGTTGTCAAAGACCAAGTGATCCATCCAGTTTGCCCAGCAAGGTGTTCAGGGTTGTAACTGCCATTCTGTGCAATTTATCCCTCCAATCCGTAGAAGTTATCCCCATGCTTTCTTGCTCAGGGTTGTTAGTGCAATGGTTTCAGTCCTCCTCAATACCTCTGTACTCTAATGTAGCTAAAGTTTTTGAATTGTGTATAACTACTCACCTATGCACTTCATTGTTTAACTTTATATCAAAAATAATTGTAATTTTGTATTTTTAAACTGGAATTCAAATGAAGCTGAGGCCTTTTATTATTCTAAGAAATTGTTTCATTAATCTTATTGAGTACAAGTTTTATTAGGGGGAAGAGAGTCATAGTCAGCATGCCTTAGTATGGTTTCCATCAGTTTTAGTCTCACATGCTATTATTCAAGATATGATTATCTACCACTTCAGTTTTTTTTAAGTAATATAATATTAATGCCTCCAATGTATAGTGTTTTTACTTTGAATTTAAAATAGCAAGTCAATTTTGGGTTGATTACAATGGCAAATTCTATCTTTTATTAAACCAACAAGAATTAGCCACACATGTATGTGAGCTTTCGAGATTATATAGTTCACTTTTCAGATATAATATCAGAGCTCAAGGAAACAAGGATTTTACAGTATACCTTGCCAAAGTATCTTAGAACAGGAGAAGAGAACCGGAAAATGAAATGACAACAGTTCGAAGAGTCAAGAACATTGGACTAGATTAATTCAAATTTGTGACTTAAAAATTCTCCAGCTGAAAAATATTTGCTAACTTTGGCAAATATAAATAATTGATTCCTATATTTAAAAAGACATTACCCAGAGGTGTTGCATATCTTAGAAAAGCCAAATAAACCACCTTTATATGGATTTTTAGACTGACCTCTATGCTCAAGCATGTAACACATTATCAGTTTCTTTACAATAGGTATGAATCTTAGTATCCTTTTTTTTTGGATATGCAGAGTCACATTCCTGACACCTTCAGAAACTGGAATCGAGTAGATCAAACTCATACCATGATGTCAGTTTAAGAAAGGGCTAGAAACCCAAAATGATTGACCACACATTAATCACTACTGTCTCATTTAAATATTATGGGCCAGATTTTCAAAAGGTTACGCGCACTGGGCCTATTTTAAAAAGGCTCGGCGACACACGTAAAGCCCCGGGACACGTGTAAGTCCCAGGGCTTTACAAAAGGGGAGGTCCAGGGTCAGGGTGGGAAGTCCGGGGGTGGGGCAAGGCATGACCAGAGGCCTTCGCACAGCTGCTGGGCCAGGGATTGTGCGCCGGCAGTTGGCCGGTGCGCGCAACTTACTTCAGCCCCAGGGCTGAAGTAAGTTTTAAAACAAAAAAAAGAAGTCATCAAAGGTAGGGGGGAAAGGGCGGGGGAGGTAGGGGAAGGGAAAGGAAGGTGGGGTGGGGGGTAGGAAAGTTCCCTTTGAGGTTGCTCCGATTTCAGAGCAGCCTGGGAGGGAATGGGGGAAGGCAGCGCGGCTCTGAGTGGGTTCGGCACACGCAAGGTGCACAATTGTGCATCCCTTTGCGCGTGTCAACCCTGGATTTTATAACATGCGCGCACATGTTATAAAATTGGGCATACATGTGTGCGCACCGGGTAGCGTGAACACATGTAGGCCCGTGCGCTCCTTTTTAAAATCTACTTATTCCATGCTTTTTTAAATTTCATTATTGTTTTTGTCCTAGATGGTCCCTAATTGTGAAGACGTGACAAGAAAGCCAGAAATCAACTGGGGTCTGTGGTATCGCACCAGGGCCTTGCAGATTTACCTACTGTTGTATTCTATGTTTTTATCACATTATCTTTAATTTCCTTCTGCCTATGTCAGTAAGTTTTTTTCCATCAGGAAATAAAGAACTATGATTTTTTTTCCCTTTAGTTTTCTTATTGAGACTTATGCTGAATTGGTGTTATGTGTTTCAGAAGATCCTTAAAATATACAGTTATATGTGAGCAAGCATTTTTGGGTTCTAGCTCATAGTTCAAATTGACAATAAGCTATGAGCATGCTCAGATGTCTTCATTTACCCAGTTTATTTGACGTTTCCAAGATATACAATGCCTCTGAGGCACGTGTTTTAAACATATGGTATGATAATTTTTTTATTTGCCAAAGTTAGTAAATATTTTGTCAGCTGGAAATTGTTTAAAATCCCATTTTTGGATTAAGTCATTCCAATATTTCTGACACATCCATCAACTAAACTAACTGAATTCATTCTCAATTTCACTTCTCTTGAAGTTGCTTGCAGTGTCAGTTTCTACTCTGTGAAATTTTAGGAAGTTATGGTAGATGGGAGTCAAGAAAGGGTTAGATGTATGTGAAAGAAAATATAAGGAACTCATGTCTGAAATCTTGCTGTGCATGTTGCCTTGCCCTCATTGCATTATGAGCATAATTGCAAATTAAGGAGGACCATTGTCTTTATAAATAATACATCTCAGCATTCCACTGACAAGAAGCTTCAGATTGCATGCAAACCCTACCAGTGTAGGATGCACTGATATCTATACATAGTACAATAAAAGCGGAAAATAAATAATCACAAAACTAATAATCAATAATGAATAACAGCACAGGAAGGACAGGGAGACAAGGAACCCCATAGTAATCCAGGACCACAAACAATCCAGGACCACAAACTTCTACATGAAATGGAACTCAAGCTTAAATAATTCAAAGAAGTTGGAGATGACATTCCACTATCAACAACTATTATGTTCTCTGCCCTTCCTTCTAAACAATATATTCTGGTGACCATTGACCCATATGCTATCTGAACTGATTTGAAATGTGAAAGACTGTTAGCATTGTATCATCTTCAAAGTCCTTGTGGTCGGCTAGTAGGCTATGAAATAACAACTATGGCCATTCTTGCCGTGGTGGTGACAAGAATGGTAAAATTTGGTTCTTCCCACAAAACAGCAGAAACAAATAAACATTTTTCAGCAATTTATGTTTAAATACATTTTTCATTTGTAATCCATTACTGCCATACACAAAAAAAAGATTTTTTTTTAAATTAAAGGCAATCAAAGGGACAAGCCAAAAAAACTCAATTTATACTCTTGACTGTATGTCCTGACAATCACTTGCCCTCATTATCCAAATTTTTCCTTTTTTTAGTGAAAAATGTGATTTGAAATTACTCATAAAAAACTTTTCAGTGTCCCAAAACAACATCTATATCATGAATTTAATTTCATTGTCCCAATGACCGCATCAGAAAAAGTTCATCCAATAATACTTATCTTCTTGTCTAAAGAAAGATGACTTTTTTTTTTTTGCATCAAATTTAGATAAACTGCAAAGATCCAGACATCAATGTAATCCATTTATTGTTAACCATCAATGTTTTTTGGCTGACGCTCCACATTGTGAACCCTCTGGGGACAGAGAAATACCTATTGTACCTGAATGTAATCCAACTTGAAGTAGCTGAAAGGTGGAATATAATATCTAAATATATACAATTAAATTAAAGATAAAATAAGATAAATGAAGTATATGTACCTTGTCTTCTCTGCCACAATGGCCTTTCTCAAATTGGTTGAAGATGACTTGGCAGTTGCTGAATAAATTGAAGTGCTAGGCAAGGGTTTTAGTACCCTGCTTTCCCTTTTGGACTTGCTTGCTCACAGACTCAAAAGGGTAATGTGGCACTCCCCCCTACTCTAGCCTCTCCTTTGCAATGGCTGTAGAAGAGGGTGAAGTGTCATAGGATAAAGCAGTCATGGCAGGACCCTGTGTATGTGCACATTACGTACCACTTGCTGAATGAGGAAATGAAAGTATTGCCAGTTTTGATAAGCCCCTTTACTATCACTAAGCAGTGTAAGCATTACACACATGCAATTAATTGCACTAATCAATCTCAAATCTCAACAAGATTACAGTGGGCTCTGGTAGAATTGAACCTGTGATGCAGAGACACACACTGTATCAGGTGCAACAAGTACAAAAAGCCCTCTCTGTAGTAAATACTGAAGAAGCTCTTGAGAAAGTGATTGAAGTGATATCTGAAAAGAAAGAAGAAACCCAATGCATAAAGAAATTCCAGATCCGTAACCAAAGGAAAAAGGTCATTGTGCTGGATGAATCTGTCATCAAAAGCACTAATCCTTTCCTTTGCACAAATGCAAAGGGGAAGGGTGAAGAGGACAACAAAACTCAACTAAATTCACAAAAGGAGTCCAGGAACAGCAGTAACCTAAACAAGGAAAGCTGGAAAGCTATGAGCACAAATGCTCGTAGTTTGGGCAATAAAATCCCAGATCTGCAAGCCCTAATGATAGAGGCAGACTTAGACATTGTTGCTATCACAGAGACATGGTTCACGGAATCTCACGATAGGGATACGGCAATACCAGGCTATAACTTATTAAGGAAGGACAGAGAGGATAAGAAAGGGAGAGGAGTTGCTCTTTATATCAGAAACAATATCCAAGCAACTGAGCTGCAAGGAAGATGGGGCAATGAAGAAGCACTATGTACTGACCTAAAAAAAGATGGGACATCCATTTTTATCGGAGTGGTTTACAGGCCTCCAAACCAAAAGGAAGAGCTGGACAGAGATCTGGTTGAAGACATCCAAAAGATAGGAAAGAAGGGAGAAGTGGTGATCGTTTGAGACTTTAATATGCCAGATGTAGACTGGAGAATCCCATCTGCAGAATCTAATAATAGTAGAGAAATAGTGGATGCCCTGCAAGTAGCTTTGTTCAAACAAATGGTAATGGAACCCACCAGAGGAGGAGCTATACTCGACTTAGTGCTCACTAATGGAGATAATGTCTCTGATGTCCAGGTGGGTGCCCACATCAGCACCAGTGATCATCAAACGGTATGGTTTAATATCACAAGAAGGATATGGAAAAGATGAACAAAGACCCGAGTTTTGCAGTTCAAAAACACGGACTTTGATGAAATGGGGAAGTACCTGGAGGAAGAATTAAAAGGCTGGGAGAACGAGAGAGATGTGGATCAACAATGGACCAATCTAAAAGGAGCAATTACCAAGGCAACTAATCTATATGTTAGAAAAGTAAAGAAAAGCAAAAGAAAAATGAAACCTATCTGGTTCTCAAAGGAGGTGGCTGACAAAATAATAAAGATCCCAAAGGGAGGAGCACAAAGAAGAATATCTGGTAGAACTGAGGGAGATGAAGAAATTAATCAAGACGGCAAAAAGTCAAGCGGAAGAGAGGATTGCCAAGGAGGTAAAGAGAGGTGACAAAACATTTTTCAGATACATCAGTGAAAAGAGAAAAGTTCAAAGTGGTATAGCGAAATTGAAATATGGAAAGGATCAATGTGTGGAGAGAGACGAAGAAATGGCAGAAATATTAAACGAATACTTCAGTTCTGTGTTCACTAAAGAGGACCCTGGAGAAGGACCGTCGCTAGTTAACAAGAAAATGGAGGGGAGTGGAGTAGATGTAACTCCATTTACAGTAGAAAATGTATGGGAAGAGCTGGAGAAACTGAAAGTGGACAAAGCCATGGGGCCTGATGAAGTTCATCCCAGGATACTGAGGGAGCTCAGAGATGTGCTGGTGGGTCCGCTGTGTGACCTGTTCAACAGATCCCTTGAAACGGGAGTGGTGCTGAGTGATTGGAGAAGAGCATTGGTGGTCCCGCTTCACAAGAGTGGGAACAGAGAAGAGCCTGGTAACTACAGACCAGTTAGCCTCACTTCGATGGTGGGAAAAGTAATGGAGTCAATGTTGAAAGAGAGAATAGTGAACTATCTACAGTCGGGAGAATTGATGGACCAGAGGCAGCTTGGATTCACCAGGGGAAGATCCTGTCAGACAAATCTGATAGACTTTTTTGACTGGGTAACCAAGGAACTGGATCAAGGAAGAGCACTTGATGTCAGCTACTTGGATTTCAGCAAAGCTTTTGATACGGTCCCGCACAGGAGACTGGTGAATAAAATGAGAAGCTTAGGAATGAGTGCCGAGGTGGTGGCCTGGATTGCAAACTGGTTGACAGACAGAAGACAATGTGTGATGGTAAATGGAACTCTCTCTGAAGAGAGAGCGGTTTTAAGCGGTGTACCGCAAGGATCCGTGTTGGGACCGGTCCTGTTCAATATCTTTGTGAGCGACATTACGGAGGGGATAGAAGGTAAGCTTTGTCTTTTTGCGGATGACACTAAGATCTGCAACAGAGTGGACACGCCGGAAGGAGTGGAGAGAATGAGATGGGATTTAAGGAAGCTGGAAGAGTGGTCGAAGATATGACAACTGAGATTCAATGCCAAGAAGTGCAGAGTCATGCATATGGGGAGTGGAAATTCGAATGAACTGTATTCGATGGGGGAAGAAAGGCTGATGTGCACGGAGCAGCAGAGAGACCTTGGGGTGTTAGTGTCTAATGATCTGAAGTCGGCGAAACAATGTGACAAGGCGATAGCTAAAGCCAGAAAAATGCTGGGCTGCATAGAGAGAGGGATATCGAGTAGGAAAAGGGAAGTGATTATCCCCTTGTACAGGTCCTTGGTGAGGCCTCACCTGGAGTACTGTGTTCAGTTCTGGAGACCGTATCTCCGAAGAGACAGAGACAAGATGGAGGCTGTCCAGAGAAGGGCGACCAAAAGGGTGAATGGTCTTCATCGAATGACTTATGAGGAGAGATTGAAGAATCTAAATATGTACACCCTGGAGGAAAGGAGGAGCAGAGGTGACATGATACAGACTTTCAGATACTTGAAAGGTTTTAATGATCTAAAGACAACGACAAACCTTTTCCATCGGAAAAAAAATCAGCAGAACCAGAGGTCACGATTTGAAGCTCCAGGGAGGAAGACTCAGAACCAATGTCAGGAAGTATTTCTTCATGGAGAGGGTGGTGGATGCCTGGAATGCCCTTCCGGAGGAAGTGGTGAAGACCAGATCTGTGAAGGACTTCAAAGGGGCGTGGGATAAACACTGTGGATCCATAAAGTCTAGAGGACACGAATGAAGAGTGGGTGGCTCACAAGAATGACGGTTACTGCCTGGAGATAATACCCTTATTCAATAAACATACACACGGTTAATGCGACTCCAACATTGCTCTAAGCTTCAACGGCAAGAGGAAACGTGGAAAAAGATTTGCATTCACAAAAAGCAGGGAGTAGCTGGCTTGTTACAGCGGTTACTACCCCAAACCAAATAAGTCTGGTACGTCACTTTCAATGCATATCCAGCATAGCTCTCTGCTTCAATGGCAGGGGAGAATAACTGATATATCACGCATATCCAGCATAGCTCTCTGCTTCAACGGCAGGGGAAAGAGTCTCATAGTTTACTTTCAATGCATATCCAGCATAACTCTCCACTTCTACGGCAGGGGAGCAAGTCACATACTTCACTTTCAATGCATATTCAGCATAACTCTCTGCTTCAACGGCAGGGGAGAAAGTCAGATACTTCACTTTCAATGCATAAGCAGCATAACTCTCTGCTTCTACGGCAGGGGAGAAAGTCAGATACTTCACTTTCAATGCATATTCAGCATAACTCTCTGCTTCAACGGCAGGGGAGAAAGTCAGATACTTCACTTTCAATGCATCTCCAGCATAACTCTCTGCTTCAACGGCAGGGGGAATGAAGAAAAGTAGATCTATATACAGATAACAACCAACAAGGTCTGAATTATTTAGTCTGGTTAAACAAATAAGCATGGGTATAGCTTGCTTATTGCGGCGGTTACTACCCCTAACTAATTAAGCTAGATATTTCACTTAGAGGCACTTCCAACACTGCTCTCTACATTAATGGTGGGGCTGGAAGGGAAATAGAATCAAAAGGTTACTAACAGATAAGAATGAGAAAAAAAAAAGTGCAAAACTTGCTGGGCAGACTGGATGGGCCATTTGATCTTCTTCTGCCATCATTTCTATGTTTCTATGTTTCTATAATCATATTAGGCTGGTGATGTTATAGAAATCTCTTTTGAGGTCCTCCCATTGATGTCTTTGATGGGGATACTGAATAAGCATCCCAAATCATCTGTGCAGGGCTGTTAGTACCTCTTATGGGGAGATCTGGAGAAAGTGCTTTTCTCCATTCCACCAACTATTGCCACTGCGATTTGAAAAGATGCAGAGACAAATAATGTAGAAAGCTCAACAATGTTGGGTTTGTGGCATAGTGTGGACTCTTACTCCTCCCACGGGGAGGGGCCCCGTGGGGAACCACAGCGATAGGCTAGACTCAGAGAGCAGACACTGGAGATGAAAAGCTTTATTGTTCTGCTGTAGATAAATGGTAATTGTGCAGGAAGAAATGGCACTGAAGTCCAGCAAGGTGTCAATATTTTATTTATTTATTTTATTTATTTAAAGGATTTATATACCGGAGGTTCCTGTATAATATACATATCACCCCGGTTTACAATGAACAGTAAATATCGCTTCAAGTTAGAGGCTTACAATGAACATGGTTAATCCAAATAACAGGGAAATATATATAATAATGTTAACAATTAAGAAGTAATAATAAATAGATAAATAATAGATAAATAATAGATAAATAAATAGATAAATAAATAAATAAATAGATAATAGATAAATAATAATAGATAAATAATAGATAAATAAATAAATAATAAATAGATAATATGCTCAGACAGTCTCAGATGTAGAAGTCTCTCCCAGATGTACAAGATTGGTAGTGTTCCGCAGAGTGGGATAAGCCGAATCTGGTGGGTGGAAATGGAGAGCTGGAACATAGAGGTACTCACTGAAGAGTAGTGCAGGAATCCTCCTGGTAGATGATGAAGGTGAGACCCGAGGTCCGTGGTGCAGGATACTCTGAGCTGGGCAGGCCCTCGAGGATCGAGTACCTAGGAGAGCAGATAAACCTGAAACGAGAAGAGAGACCCCTGAGTAGTGGTTGTCTGAGTTAGTAGTAGAAACCCCGAAGGGTAGTTGAAAGCGAGAGGCCCCCGAGGAGCAGGTGCCCAGAGCTTTTTCAGGAGTGAGATACCCTGGAGGGTAGCGAGGAATCTAAGCGTGCGGCGTAGAAGCGGTCAGAGTAGCTAAACCGAAGTACTTGCTAACTCGTTTGTTAGGAGCGGAGCAGAGCCTTAAATACCCGGGTATTGACATCATGCGATGGGGACGCCCCTGAGGTGTAGATAAGTGTAAGCAGCATGCGCGCGCATGCCCTAGAAGGCCACGGGAAGGAGCATGACGGACAGGGATGCCCATGATGAGTTGGAGACACCGAAGATTTCGGCATTCGGCACCGGAGGCAGCCATCTTACCCATGGAGGATGAGAAGGGTAAAAATGAGGTGATACAGAACGGTCCCAGCCATCTGCGACCAACGGACGCAACAAACAATTTGACATGACCAGATAGACATACTTAGGAACTCTCTGGATTTGGCCCAGAGACTCCAGAATTCTAATGGAATTGCCAGGTCTCCAGATCAATATCTGAAAACTCAGGGTGTTGCTGCAAAAGCAGGCCCTGGAAAAAAAAAAAGTTGTCTAGCCCATGTACCAAAGAGCAGTGGGGAGATGGGAGGGGGAAGGAAGAGGAGGAATGCTAGTGTCAAAGACCCCTCCCCCCTCTTCCTGGCAGAAGAAGAAACAGGGACTGCATAGGCCCCATAAAGGAAAGGAATGGAAAGGCAATAGACTGGCCCCGCAGGGCAGCAGGAGCAGCAGAAGGAGGAGATTCCTGGCCTAGAGCAGCAAAAGAAGGAGGAGATCCAGCAGACCTTGGCTGTTGTCACTGCAGCGGCCTGCACCGAAATCCTGCCAGCCCTGACACCTGAGGGCTCAACCTAAGGGGAACAAGGGCTGGTATAAGTTAAACTCCAGCTGAGCCTCTGCCAAAGCTACTTCTGCCAGCCAATGATGGGGACCTGCAGGGAGTTGTTTTTTTGTATCATTTTTTTTACATCGTTTTTTGCTTGATTTCAGTTTTAAAACAGTTTTTTGTTTTTTTTTTTTGGTTTTCCCTAATTTCGTGGTTAATGTGCACTAAGCTCTAACTGGTATAGTGCACATTAACATGAAACTTAAAAAACCCTGAAGGTTTGGTGTTTTTTTTCTTTCATTTCGTGGTCCCAAAGAAATAAAATGAAATAGACAATTGTCTATTTTATTTTAAATGAATGCACAACCCTACTTTTTATCCAAGGAACAAATGCTAATGATACAGCAAATGACAGCTAAGCTTGTATATTATTTCATTGGGAAAAAAATGCAATATAAATCATCTGACAAGATCAAATTGTAATGAAAAGAAATTCTTACACAATGGACTAAATAAGAAATCAAGATCAAACACAGATGGGTGATAAAAAACAATAAATCTCACAGCAAGTTTATTTTTTTAATGTAGAGGCTATGATATGGTCCGTAACATAAGAGACTTATCTTTGTTCATTGATTTAGACCTTATACTTCCTGATTAAGGTTCCAGCCCAGTGATTTATCTTTCAGCTAATCCTTTTTCAGCTAACAGAACTATGTGCCCAAAGAAAGATACTTATCACAGATATGTTCCTAATTGTCAGCTGGTTCAATTTCAGAAGACCTACAGGCAAAGAAGTGTCAGCTGACAATTAGGAGAAACAGTAAGAAGGCCTTATAGTTATGTAGTGTTCATGCTTTATTTCTCCCTGTCCAGGGAGATTATGTCCTCATTTTTTCTTAATTGTTTTGGCAAACAGTCAGGTCTGGCTAGTGTTTTGTCTTTTCCAACAGCTTGGCCACACGAAAGTCTATTCAAGATTCTGGCTTTAGAAAGGTGTTGCTCTGATTTGGACTTTGGATGAAAGAAAAAAAAATGCAGTTAAAAACTAGCAAAAACATGAAAGGTGGATTTCAGAAAGCAGAAGATTCCAAAAATAAACTCAAATACTTTCACAATGAAGGTCTTACTATCCTTAAAAGGAATTAGGAACAATTTTCAGATTTGAGATAAATTACATTTTTAAGCAGATTTTATAGCTCTAAAAGAATCTCTAAAAATGTTTGCTTAATAGCAAATTATAGACTACTAGTGAAATCTGCTTTGGGAAAAAATCTGGTTAATCCGGCCTTATTTCACTTTTCTGCAAATGAATTTGAAATTCATTCTATTTGCATTTCACACTTTGGGGTGAATTTTCAAAACATTTACGAATGCAAAGTTAGTATATGCGCGCATGTTATAAAATAGCCTAGGCGTGCGTATATGTTTGTCTGATTTTAAGCTTGTGCGCTACCTTGCAGCCTAAGCCAAATTTGAGTCGTGTAAATGAGTCGCATCCACACCATGACCATTTTCTCCGGTTTGTCCACCAGTTATCCTAGTGTAGAGCTAGGTCCTCCAAACCTCCCTGGTTCTTTAGCCTGCACTCCCCCCAGTTACACCAGACCCCTTAAAACCCATTACATGTGCGCGTGCTACCCAGCACGTACACATGGACGCGTAATTTTATAACATGCGTGCGCTGACGCATGCATGTTATAAAATTTCAGGTCGGTGCGTGCAAGGGAGGTTAAATTTTGTAAATACGTGTGGCGACGCACCGGGGCCTTTCCCAGTCCTTTCCCAGTCCGCTACAATTAAAGAATGGACTGGGAGGGAACTTCCCAACCCCCTACCCTATCCTGCCCTTCCCCTTCCCTATCCTGCCCTGCCCCTATCCCTATCCTAACTACCCCTAATTTTTGTATTTTATCTTTTATTCCTGCCAAATTGCCACTGTACCGTGCGCCTCTAGCCCTGTCCCACCCCCCCCCCCAACCCGGACCACCCTGTGCATAGCAGCACCTTCTCTAGCCCCTGCCCATGCCTCCGGCCTGCCCCTTTCAGGAAGGCCCGCGCTTATGCGCGTACTGGCCTTTACGCACATGGCTGAGCCTTTTTGAAAATAGGCTTGGTGCGTGCTAGGCCCAGCCACGCGCATAAAGGCCAGATTTTATGTGTGTAACCTTTTGAAAATTCGCCCTTAATTGTATGTATAATAAAACAACATACAAAATCAAACATAACAAATTTAGGTATAATCAACAAAATTTTTATGTTCAATTTAAATCCTCCATCCTGCAAGATCAAAAGCTAAGATCTTACAGTATCACTAAAACCTATATTTTAAAATCATAACTTAAACAATAGTTAAATACCTCAGGATATTTTGTCATAAAACCATGCTTTTGATTTCTTCCTGATTCTCTTATAGTTTTTAACCCACAAATCATAAAGAATTATATTCCAGATTTATGATACAAAACAGACAAATGCTCTATTACTGGCTATAGATAGTCTAGATCAGTGGTCCCCAAACCTGTCCTGGAGGGCCACCAGCCAGTCGGGTTTTTGGGATATCCACAATGAATATGCATGAGGGAAAATTTGCATGTTATGGAGGCAGTGCATGCAAATTTTCTCTCATGCATATTCATTGAAGATATCTCAAAAACACGACTGGCTGGTGGTCTTCCAGGACAGGTTTGGGGACCACTGATCTAGATAGAGCCAGGATGGAAAGGATAGTAGCAATTGTTGTGACAATCTCAACATCCTTGTTGGCACCTAACATGTAAAGAAGTTGACAAATTACTTGGACTCACCTTGATATAAACATTTAAAAATCACTTTGGCTCTGACTGGAATCCAGCGTAAGTTATATATAATTGGTGCCACAGACTCTCTTCTTTTCCACCACTAACAGCTTTGCTGCTGTATTCTGAATTAATTGGAGGTGTCAAAGACTTGAAACTGGCAACTCAGTAATCAATTAAATTTGTAACCATAGAATCTATTTTTGAAGCCAAATTACTTCGAAGTAGGACTGAAGTTGTTAAATCTGATGCTTCAACAATCAGTCAATCTGGAGTCCAATTTCATCCCAAGGCTAGTAAATGTAACCCTTAAACTGAGTACTGAACCTAACCTAAGGGGCTGTATCTAACCCTCCTACTAATCCACAAAGCCTCCACTTTCCCTGGATTAAGTCTAAGTCTATGGTCATTCAGCCATTTTCAGACAGCTTTCAAGCATAGATTTAAGTTTGCCATTGCATCAACTGATTGCTGTCAATGTAGGTGATCAGCAGTAGGTCATCAGCAAAAATATGGCATGCAATGCCATATCTGTGGATGACTTCCACTAGAGGAGCCAAATAGACATTAAAGAAAAGTGGCAATAATATCAAGCTCTGCAGTTCCTTGTTCTTGAGTTCTCCCTGTTAAAAATGAGGTAAATCAATCAATAACAATTCTTCTGAACTAAATCTCCATCAGATGTTTAAAAGCAGTCCATGATCAAGGGTATCAAAGACGATGGACATGTCAAATAGAACTAAAAATAAATCCCTTCTTCTGCATCACTGGCCACTGCAATGCAACAAGTACTGACCCAATCCCTCTCCTGGTGTTTATAGGACTCACAGTGGCTCGAAGCAAACCTCCTGGCCCTTTTATGGAGCATATCTCTGCCCCCAAAGCACTGCTTTGAACTGAGTAAGCCACTCCCTTAACTCCTCCTGCATTCCCCCAAAGCTTCAAAGGGCAATGACCCCTCTCCCATACCCAAGAGCTTGACGATTCTGATAAATCTCCATAGGATTCGCTTCATGGATGATTTATTTGAATTGATCACGAATTATTGATTTATATTACCTTAAATGTTATAAAAATTACGATAAGTCTGAAATGTGTATTTACATGTTTTTATGGGTAATGTGTGTTGAATGTATGAGGAGGAGTGGGTGAGCTAGATAGATTTTAATTGTCTAGATAGATGTTCAATATGTGGTGACATAAATAAAATGTTGAAAAAGTTATTATAAAAAAATAAGCTCTTCTTTTTTGTGTGATTGAACTATTGTGTTAAAGTAGATTTGGTGAATTTTTCCCTTTGTGTCATTATACCGATGGTCCCAAGCAACAGCAGGCCTCATCACTGTCAACTCTTGGGCAGTGGGGAATCTCTATCCTGTACACCTTTATGACTCGTGCACAGCCTGTATGAGCTTTTCACAGAGGCCACTTTCTGGGATGACACGGTCCTGAAGCAGGCTGCAAGTAGACAGAGCTTAATAATCATGAGCTGGGTTGTGGACAAGTGATGCAGTTCCAGTTAGCAGTAGAACCTATCCCCTATAATTAGCATGATCAAAGTGTCACCTAATCTATGTATTCAAAATGTATGCAGCTACATAAGGCAGATTCACTGTGTGGCAGGCTCACTATCTAGTTACCAATAAATCTTCTACAGATAAGTGGGTAAGTAGGCCTCCAGCTAGAAAAAACAGAACATCAAATAGGGATCCTGGCAGGCCTCCTGCCATCATCCGCCCCCAGGTATCATCAACCCGCTGGCCAGGACCCTTCCCCAATCCCATTTATTTAGTGAACATGAAAGGACCTATCATGACACCACCATTTGCCCTCCCTGCATCCCCAAAAGAAGTTGATATCCTCAAACACCCCCCCCCCCCCAACACCACTATCTCCCTGCAGCTGAAGCTCTACCAACCAGGCACATCCCTTAATACCAATACAAATAAGCCCTCTCCAGGTACTTGGTAGGAGAGTCTCAGGTGCCGGGGTAGGGGGGAGGGGGGAGGGTACACTATAGGCAGATATGTACTCATCCAGCAAAGTGGCACAGCATATATAAGCTCTGATGCTGCCAATTTATACACTCTCCTCTCGACTGAAAGAATCAATGCTGTCAGGCCAAGGTGGAAAATTTGGTTAAAATGCGTGAGGCCATTTCCTCCTCGCCTACACATTACCACAGTTATAACATCCATCATAAAGAGTGGAAGCACAGGATTATTTGTAACCAAAGTCAGTTGTGCTAATTGGGTGCACACACTGTGCATGCTTTGATATGTGCATTGGTGTACTACGGAAGATGGTACACAAATAGGTGGTGAAATCCAAACTACAAAGTGGATGCAGTATAGTAGGGTGGCTAATGTAACCCCAATATTTAAAAAGGGCTCCAGGGGTGATCCGGGAAACTACAGACCGATTAGCCTGACTTCAGTGCCAGGAAAAATAGTGGAAAGTGTTCTAAATGTCAAAATCACAGAACATATAAAGACATGGTTTAATGGAACAAAGTCAGCATGGCTTTACCCAAGGCAAGTCTTGCCTCACAAATTGCTTCACTGTTTTGAAGGAGTTAATAAACATGTAGATAAAGGTGAACTGGTAGATGTAGTCTATTTGAATTTTCAGAAGGCATTTGACAAAGTTCCTCATGAAAAGCTTCTAGGAAAAGTAAAAAGTCATGGGATAGGTGGCTATGTCCTTTCATGGATTACAAACTGGGTAAAAGACAGGAAATAGAGAGTAGGATTTAATGGGCAATTTTCTCGTGGAAGGGAGTGGGCAGTGGAGTGCCTCAGGGATCTATATTGGTACCCGTACTTTTCAATATATTAATAAATGATCTGGAAAGAAATTCGACGAGTGAGGTAATCAAATTTGCAGATGATACAAACTTGTTCAGAGTAGTTAAATCACAAGCAGATTGTGATAAATTGCAGGAAGACCTTGTGAGACTGGAAGATTGGGCATCCAAATGGCAGATGAAATTTAATGTAGATAAGTGCAAGGTGATGCATATAGGGAAAAATAACCCATGCTATAATTACACGATGTTGGGTTCCATATTAGGTGCTACAACCCAAGAAAGATCTAGGCGTCATAGTGGATAACACATTGAAATTGTTGGTTCAGTGTGCTACGGCAGTCAAAAAGCATAGAATGTTGGGAATTATTAGAAAGGGAATGGTGAATAAAACGGAAAATGTCACAATGCCTCTCTATCACTCCATGGTGAGACTGCACCTTGAATACTGTGTACAATTCTGGTTGCCGCATCTCAAAAAAGATATAGTTGCGATGGAAAAGGTACAGAGAAGGGCGACCAAAATGATAGCTCCCCTATGATGAAAGACTAAAGAGGTTAGGACTTTTTAGCTTGGAGAAGAGATGGCTGAGGGGAGATATGATAGAGGTGTTTAAAATCACAAGAGGTCTAGAACGGGTAAATGTGAATCGGTTATTTACTCTTTCGGATAATAGAAAGACCAGGGGGCACTCCATGAAGTTAGCATGTGACACATTTAAAACTAATTGGAGAAAGTTCTTTTTCACTCAAGCACAATTAAACTCTGGAATTTGTTGCCAGAGGATGTGGTTAGTGCATTTAGTGTACCTGTGTTTAAAAAAGGATTGGATAAGCTCTTGGAGGAGAAGTCCATTACCTGCTATTAATTAAGTTGACTTAGAAAATAGCCACTGCTATTACTAGGAACAGTAACATGGAATAGAATTAGTTTTTGGGTACTTGCCAGGTTCTTATGGCCTGGATTGGCCACAGTTGGAAACAGGATGCTGGGCTAGATGGACCCTTGGTCTGACCCAGTATGCCATGTTCTTATGTTCTTATGAAGCAAAACTTAAATCCACCAGTTTATGCTGTTCTCAAGAAGTTTTGTTATAGATGTATGATAAGGCAGAGTTCAATGATAAAGAAATACATTAGCAGTCCCCCAACACGGACCGCGCTTCAACAAACTGCATCGGGAGGGACCAGAACAAATAGTTGTAGACACAGAATTTAGTAATAAAGCATTTTCAGGGATGATGGAACTCCAGCAGGGCCTATGACATACACATGGACTTGCATTGCACTAAAGAAGATAACAACAAGCCCCACATCACCCCCAGCCACAGATATAGACAGAGGCTAATACAGCATGTAACTGACGCAGACACATACAGACACATACATCAGAACTTGGGACATTGTTGATTACATACTACCTCCAGAATTTTGTTTACCTATTGAGGCCCAAATATGCTGTTCCTGGCCTGTTCATCATCAACCATCAATGATGTCTGTGCCAAGCTTGTTCCTATCTGCTATTGAGGTAGTCAGAGTCATAGTTTCTCAGAGAAGATAGTCTAACCTGGCAGTCTGACACTCATCTGTCAGAACCATATACGCTCACTGATTTTGTCCTTGTTACAGACATGGGCCCCTCCAAGCCTCAGTGTCCCATATGCTTGTCTTTCTACATAAACACTGCAGAATACATCATGACTACCACATGATACCTCTGGGAGCAGTTGGCTTATACATTTTGCACTGTGCTAGGCTTCAAAAAGAGGATTGATGTTGACTCCTGAGGGTATCAGCTGACAGCACCTTCTCTAGCCTTACTGCTATGCACAGAGCTGATGAGTGAGAGTCTATCAGCACACATGCTTTGCTCTCATCATTCACAAAGTCCAAAAAGCTCAAACACCACATGACACACATCCTCTAGGACAACTACTATGCTATATTGGCCACAAGTAATGGGAGCCATGCAGACAGGTAAGGACCTCACACCTAATAAGACCTGAAAGTTCATTAAACTGCTTGGATAATGACTATTCTGCAAGCTTGTCTCCCCTGGAGTCTACAGCCTATGTACTTAAGGGTGGCCACAGATAAGATAAGGACTGCAACTGCTACTAGCAAATGGAACTAACATATTACTCTGCCAATTTTCTATGTACCTACATAAAGCTGGACAGGCAAAAGCCCTTGCTGCGCCCTGTCATCTCAATATCTTCCAGTGACTACTTGTTATTAGCTTCTAACCCAGTTTTGCCTTGAGTTCAATGAGGTGAACCTTTTGTTATGTGACATGTGGGTGCTGTTAAAGTCATCACTACAAAAACCCTGACCTATTCATTTCAGAGGTGACTTTCAACAACATGTTGAAGGCATGACACCATCCTATTCCCAATCCAGCCTTCAGATTGTCAGATCAAGATCCTTGTATAGCCTCCCCAAGCAGCTAACATAACCAACCTGGCAGCCCAAGTGCCAAGGCCCTCACCATCTGTACATGAGAGTTGACAGTTTGCTTATCTAGGGATAGCAGGGCCCAGCTCTGCATGGTCATATGCAACCCCTATAAGATATGTTAGCTTGCAATGACCTGTGAGAAGTTCAGAATTGCCACAATATATGACATGTGCTTCCCAAAAGGATGTAAGCGAAGGTCTGCTAGATGAGCACTCTGATTTCTGCACAGCTTCAGAAACAGCCAAGGCAGTGCTGACACCTGTGACTTTGCAGGTCCATGTGTCACTATGCATCTGATATATATGTGGTTATCTTCAGATGCACATGGATGTCAGCTAGGGAATTTACTGTAACATGTCGAGTCTGTAATTGATGGTCGTAAGTGTCAAATTGTAGCTTCAGGCTGTGTCTTTAAGCAGTTGAGCCATTTGTGATTTCTATGACTTCTAAAGCACTTGGCTCTATGTCATAGGCCCTGATGGAGTTCCATCATACCTATGCAACTATCTCGCCGACATGTGAAAGCTATGACAGGGTCCAAGATGTAGCCGAGGCAAGCAAGAAGGTGCAAGGTATAGCAAGCCAGGTACACTGTATTGGCAGTCCTACACAAAAGCTATGGTAAGACATGACTCTTTTGGACTGACAATCACTATGAATACATTAGGTCAACCAAATCTCTTTGGTGTTATATTTATTTAGTGTCTACTTTGTCTACTTCTGTCTATTGCACTTATTGCTCCATTATTATAATGTTGCCTTACTAGGCCTAAGTGGTTTCTGTTATACACTGACGCAGGCAAAAGACCTGTGAGTAAAAGAAAAATGGAGATGAGACCAGCTTGAAACACTCTGCTGGGATCTCTTCCATGGAAGGGGAAGGAGTAGATGAGGACTAATAGGCAAAGTAGAGTTGAAGAATGCTTTGCGAATGCTGGCTGCCTGTCTGTGTGGTCTCCCCAGCTTCTGTGGGGGGACATGGTGGATCCTCAGGTAGATCTTGAATGATGTCTACTGGGATACCAATCCATATTGCCAGATTATAGAATACACAGCAGAGAAGCACTATCTCAGCGACTCTGGGTGGGGCATACATTAAAGCTCCCCTTTTGTCCAAACAAAATCTACTTTTGAGATCTCTGAAGGTGCATTCTGTTATACAGTGGGTAGAACATAAGGCCTCTTTGTACCTCGTCTCTGCCAGCATGTTGGGAATAGTGACAGGTGTGACAAGCCAGGTCCTGCAACCATATCCCAAATCTCCTGTGGCAAAGAGAGAATAGCTGCATCACTCATACCACCATGACTTTCTCATATCGCTGCCAACCCACAGCATGATATTACACACTAGAAGTTAAGCTCTAGCTTGACATGAGCATTAAAGGACTATTTCCAAGCCCCAAGTACATGCCGCCTTTTACTGTGACACTATATGAACATTATGGTACTTTCTTAGGCTGTGTCAGATATTCCTGAATGGAAAACTGCATCTGGGGGTCTTACAAAATGTATCCATGACACACAACCAAGCTATCACTACCCGTTTCTAGCACTTCTCTACTACTAAAGCTCTACATCACATCTGCCACACATTTATTTGCCTCATGAGATGATTGTGCATGTCTCTGTATGTTCTGCAGTATGTCCTCCAGAGATACACATTTGTCTGGCATGACACAATGACTATGATAGGGCCAAAACGCACAGCCCCCAGCTTTTATTCAATCTATGTACCCCTGTGATGGTCAAGACAAATCGTGGCTGACATCCTGGATGACAGAGCACTAACAGAGCATACCTGATCTGGGAGTGCCTACACTATGGACCCAAAAAGGTTTCAGCTGACAAGTGACATTTCAACAGCTCCAAAAGGGAGGATTTGAACAGCCACTTGCTTTGAGGAAAGTGCATTGTTTGGGTATGCAACATTAGCTGGCCTCTCCAGCATGCAGAGAGAAAGCTGGGCCCTGGCACTAAGGCTTGTAGATCTAACTGTGCATGCCACTTGTCATGTATCCAATGCAGTCTCATCCCTGATATCCCCCCAAGTCAGTGCCATTTGCTGTAAATACATAGCCAGAGAGGAACTATAGAATGAAGCATCACTCTTACCTACGAGCCAACCATCACCATAGAGGCTGTCTTCAAAATTTTCAGACTGGCCCGATTGCTTAAGTATAAAGAAATCATGTGCAGCTCCTGGGTACCTGGTGACCACATCGAGGATGTGCATTTGAGCATCACAGTCCACTTGCACATTGATGGACTGGAAGAGCTTTCTGTTGCAATAGATCTCCTCCTTGCAACGGGGTGAGATGATGTCTGCGTGAATGCAGTTGATAGCTCCCAGAACATTTGGAAAGTTAGCAATGGCATAAAACTCTCTCTTCAAGTCCAGCAAGTCCTACCTTTCATGATTAATGTGGCCATGTACAGCTGTTATGATCTGGCTCAGATAGTAGGAAAAAAAGGTTTGTGACATTCCCTTGACGACCCTGACTGTTGTTTGGAAGGAATCAGATGCTATGAAATGCAGGGCACACAATAGTTTGCTGAGGCCTGGTATAGCATGGGACCTCTCCGTGACTGGATCCAGATACCTTCTGAGTTCTTGATATAGGTTCATGATAGCCTGATAGCTGAGGCAATATCTTGTATAACTTGTTCCTACAGCATTCCAAGTAATGTGGTTCGTGGCTGAAATATGTGCTCCCTGTGCCACCTGCATGTTCTCCTATATGGCAATCCCTGCTGTGGACCAGGGCACCCATCAGTGGGGCTTGCATCTCTGTCTCCTGTGTGGGTACTTCCCTAGGAGGTGGTTGAACCTGTCTTGCATGTTGTTGTAGTTACAACATAAGAACATAAGAAATTGCCATACTGGGTCAGACCAAGGGTCCATCAAGCCCAGCATCCTGTTTCCAACAGTGGCCAATCCAGGCTACAAGTACCTGGCAAGTACCCAAAAACTAAGTATATAGAAACATAGAAATGATGGCAGAAGAAGACCAAACGGCCCATCCAGTCAGCCCAGCAAGTTTCACACTTTTTTTTTTCTCATACTTATCTGTTACTCTTGGCTCTTAGTAACCTTTTGGTTCTATTTCCCTTCCACCCCCACCATTAATGTAGAGAGCAGTGTTGGAACTGCATCTAAGTGAAATATCTAGCTTAACTGCCGCAATAAGCAAGCTACACCCATGCTTATTTGTTTACCCAGAGTATGTAATTCAGTCCTTGTTGGTTGTTGTCTATATATAGATCCACTTTTCTTCATTCCCCCTGCCGTTGAAGCAGAGAGCTATGCTGGATATGCATGAAGTATCAGACTTTCTCCCCTGCCATTGAAGCAGAGAGCTATTCTGGATATGCGTGAAGTATTAGTATTTCTCCCCTGCCGTTGAAGCAGAGAGCTAAGCTGGATATGCATTGAAAGTGAAGTATCAAGCTTATTTGGTTTGGGGTAGTAACCGCTGTAAAAAGGAAGCTACTCCCCACTTTTTTGTGAATGCAAATCCTTATTTCCACATTTCTTCTTGCCGTTGAAGCTTAGAGCAATGTTGGTCGTATTAACCGTGTGTATGTTTATTGAATAAGGGTATTATCTCCAGGTAGTAGCCGTCATTCCTGTGAGCCACCCACTCTTCAATCATGTCCTCTAGACTTTATGGATCCACAGTGTTTATCCCACGCCCTTTTGAAGTCCTTCACAGTTCTGGTCTTCACCACTTCCTCCGGAAGGGCATTCCAGGCATTCACCACCCTCTCCGTGAAGATATACTTCCTGACATTGGTTCTGAGTCTTCCTCCCTGGAGCTTCAAATCGTGAGCCCTGGTTCTGCTGATTTTTTTCTAACGGAAAAGGTTTGTCGTTGTCTTTGGATCATTAAAACTTTTCAAGTATCTGAAAGTCTGTATCATATCACCTCTGCTCCTCCTTTCCTCCAGGGTGTACATATTTAAATTCTTCAATCTCTCCTCATAAGTCATTCGATGAAGACCATCCACCTTTTTGGTCACCCTTCTCTGGACCGCCTCCATCTTGTTTCTGTCTCTTTGGAGATACGGTCTCCAGAACTGAACACAGTACTCCAGGTGAGGCCTCACCATGGACCCATATAAGGGGATAATCACTTCCCTTTTCTTACTTGATATTCCTCTCTCTATGCAGCCCTGCATTGTTCTGGCTTTAGCTATTGCCATGCTACTGATGCTAGTAGTAGCAGTGTATATTTTCTAAGTCAATTTGTTTAATAGCAGGTAATGGACTTCTCCAAGAACTTATCCAAACCTTTTTTAAATCCAGCTACACTAACTGCACTAACCACATCCCCTGGCAACAAATTCCAGAGCTTAATTGTGCGTTGAGTGAAAGAATTTTCTCGGATTAGTTTTAAATGTGCTACATGCTAACTTCATGGAGTGCCCCCTAGTCCTTCTATTATCCAAAAGAGTAAATAACCGATTCACATTTATCCATTCTAGACCTCTCATGATTTTAAAGACTTCTAGCATATCCCCCCTCAGCTATCTCTTCTCCAAGCTGAACAGCTCTAACCTCTTTAGTCTTTCCTCATAGGAGAGCTGTTCCATCCACTTTATCATTTTGAGCAACCTGAAGCAGCCAGTTTCCCACTACTAGTACACTTCCCCCTAATATTGTAGCTTTAGCAAGACAGGGCAGGTAAGAAAAAGTGTTTTTATTGGGCTAGGGGCTGTGTAGGTGTGCCTGAAAGAAGGTCTCATTTTATCACTTATGATAATATCTGCAATAATACCCGCGTTCCATGCTAACGACTGCTGTTGCAAGATAAAACCTTTTTTCCCCTCTACCACAAAAAAAGGTGTTGTTATTTCCCGCATTAAATCCCACATTATTGTGCATTATTTAAGTGTGAAATGCAGTAGGAGTCCCTCATTTGCATAATTTCTAGCTTTTGCATACTCCTAATATTTGCATGCTATCACACGACACGATAAACATCATGTCTAGCAGGCGTTTGACCCCATTTATCGCACCATAAGTCCCTAACGCAGCTTGATGATTGACCCAATAAATTAGCTGGCTAACTTTGATATTTGGAGTTAGCTGAATACCTTAGCCAGCTAAGTCGGGTCAGGCCAAAGAGCTGGCCAAGTTAGCTAGCTAACTTTAAGATAGCCTGCTATATTCAATAGTGCAGCTGCACTATTGACTATATCTCCAAAGTTTGTCAGATTGGTTTATCTGGCTAACTTTGCTATCCAAACAGTGACTGAATATGGACCTTTGAGTGAAGTGACCACATTTGCAGATTACACAAAAATTATTTTGAGTAGTTAAAATAGCAGTGGATTGTAGAGAACTGCAGAAGGTCTGGGTGAGACTCAGAGATTGGGCATCTAAAATGCAGATGCAATTTTATGTAGACAAATGCAAATTAATGCACGTAAGGAAAAATAATGCTAACCAGATGTACTCAATTATAAATTCTGTGTTAAGAGTCACCATGCAGGAAAAGTCCACAGATTCCTTATGGACAATACCTTAATCTTCAGTGCAGTGTGCAGTGGCAGTCAAAAAGACAAATAGAATGTTAAGAATTATTTGGAAAGGAATAGAAAACAAAACTGAGAATATCATTATGCCTTTGTATAGATACACAGTGCACCTGTACCTTGAGTACTATGTGCAGTTCTGGTCATCCCCTCTCAAAAAAGACATAGTGGACATAGAAAAGGTACAAAAATAATTAAGGGGATGGAACAGCTCCCCTATGGAGGATAGCTAAACAGAATAGGGCTTTTTAGCTTAGAAAAAAAGCCAACTGACAGGGGATATGATTGACATTTATAAAATCATGAGTGGGATGGAATGGATAAATAGGGAACAATTATTTGCCCTTTCAAAGAACACCAGGACTAAGGGGCACTCCATGAAATGAGCAACTAACGGAAGTATTTATCCACTCAGCACACAATAAAGCTACGGAATCTGAAGACTGTTGCTATAGGTTGTGATCTAGGCAACTAACATAGTGGGATTCAAAAGAGGATTGGATAAGTTCCTGAAGGAAAAGTTCTTGAACAGTTATTAGCCAGGTAGACTTGGAAAACCTAGTGCTTATCCTGGGAGTAAGATACAAGAAATAGATCAATTATTGGGGATCTGCTTGGTACTTATAATCTGGTGTTATATGCTGCCGACCATGAGGTGCTGCTAAGTGGTGACATTCCAGACCTCAAGGTCCTGAATCCAGCATGATTCCTGGCAACCTGATCATCTGATGCATCCTGCAGCTCTGTCTTCAGGGCCTCACTAACTCAGCAGTTTTATAGGCCCAGTGAACAGGATTTCCTGTGAGCATACCCTAATGACATCATCACTGCTTTCTTATAAAAGAAGCTCAGCCCTCCCAGTCGATGCCTGAGCCACAGGCTTTAGTTCTATGTGTTCCTGTTTGCTGCTGTTCTTGTTGCTGCTTTCACCTGTGACCCAGGCTGACCCTTGACTTTGCCTTATCTACTGCCTGTCCTGATTTCTTGCTTGCCTCTTGCCTGTGTTTGAACGTTGCCTGCCCTGATATCAGCCTGCCCCTAATGTTGCATAAACTCTGCTTGCCTCGACCCTGCCTGTCTGACTACGCTTTTGGCTCTTCATTCTGTTCTGATGCCTTGGTCCTGATTGTCAGTTGCTGTGTGTCCACCTTTAGTCCATGACACTTGGACTGGTCACTGTCAGAGACAGGATGCTGAGCTTTATAGATCTTGGTCCTACCCAGCATGGCACTTCTTATGTTTTTATCCAGATAACTTTCCCATTCTCTGTCTTACTCAGTATAGACCACCGTGTGACCATTCTTTTTATATGTTCTTGGGAAAGTTTTCACCCCATTTCCAAGCATACTGTATGTTTTTGTAAGTAGAAGCTGCACACAGCATAATTCAAATTTGTCACACTATTATAAATAAAATGCAGACTCGATAATAAAAAAAAAATGTTTTTCTCATGGTTCTGGGTCATTTGTATAAAATACAAATGATTCCTGCAGCAATTTTCTAATGAAAAGTTTCCTAAGATATTGACAACTGTTCTGAATAAAAACATAATTACATCTCTTTATGGTGCAGTTAAATGTTTGTGTTGTGTGCTTTTACATTAGCTACTGGAAAATCACAAATTATTTATAGTCTAATCTCTAATGAGGTAATTTGCATGATTTTTCAACTCATTAGTGATTTTGCATAATTTTTGCAGACAGCTTCACAATCAAAAAATAGCATACACAAAAACAGAAAACAGTGCATGCTAAAATTTGCAAACGCAATAACGAGTGCTATTTGCCAATTTTCCACATGCTAGCACATTTGCAAAGCTATTCATGGCTTACTATTGGCCTCTAACAGAAATAAATGGAATTAATAGGACCTTCCAAAATGGCAGCATGAGAGGCTGGCTGGGCATCTTATGCTGCTGTTGTTGATTTATTATCTTAAAAAATGTTTTCTTTATTTGTTCATTATGGGGGGAAAAGGAAAGGGAGAATATGGGGTTTATCCATCTGAGCCCTCCACAGCTTCCCTTGTTCAGGAAATCTTGAATGAGTTTGTCAACCATATACCTGGGGGGTAGGGGAGGGGTAGAGAATGGGAAACCTGCATCTTGAGAAGCAGAAGGAGTGGCTGTCCAGTTCACGCTTAATATTACTCAGCCCTTCCAATTGGGAGTCCCCGCATGGGTGGAATACGGCACAGACTGGTGACATGGTTGCTAGTTTGTCTGTGAAGGGAACTGCAAAGTTGCTGCTGTTTCTAGTGAAACTGCTGCCATTGAAGACCAAATTTGGCTTATTGGCCAAGTCGTGACATTCCAGACCAAACCAGATAGAGTTTTTAACCATGAGGGAGGGGAAGATCACTCTCCTGCAGTGAGACTGCAGGAGACCTCAGTGAGTAAGCCTTTTTTTCATCCACAAAGTAGCCAATCAGGTTGCAGCTGAAATCCAGCTTAATTCAGCTGGCAAATATTTAGTCAGCTTAAGTGAGAAGCCTAGCAGAGCTTTGCAAATCTGCCCCACAGTGATTTAAGTAGATTATTTATGACAGCTAGAGAATATTTTGTTGCTTAGTGATTTTAGGGGCTGAAAACCAAGATGAACAACACAAGACACTCAGTGCAATGAATAGTAACATAGAAAGGTAATTAACCTACTTTATTAAGCATATAAATCAAGGCTAATCACAGTTCCTTTCAAGTTATGCATGAACGTTGACTTGTTTGCAAGACCACAGGGTAATGCTAAACTCCAGTAACTCCGTTTGGATTAACATTTAACAGTCATACTTTTGTAATAGAAAAAAGAAATAATGATGTCAAAAGAACTACTGTTCCTGAAATTGTAAAGGAAACTTATGTGGTATAATTGTTTCAGGAGCATAAGAAGTAACTCATTCAGACAGTGCTGGCTTTAATTTTGAGCAAAAAGTTACTAAATTATGTCAATGCTCTTGTAAGAGGATGCTAAATTCAAATCTTGTTGCTGCAGTAATGACTGTGGACTACTTCAATGTTGGTTTTACAATTTGTGGGTAACGTTTGGGAAAGGCAGTTGTCCAAATATGTATTTTTGGTGTATGTAATAACATAAAACCAGAGAGTGAGTTTCAGCCTTAAAGCTATGTTATGGAACTAATATATACTGCTAAGTTCAAGAAAGATGCATATTTTTGTGGGGAAGCTTGCTGCAAAGTTGACAACTTCAAAACCGGGAAAGCTACTGTTGGAATTAAATACAAGTATTTGTTTCAAACCCATTTGGTGACATGAATTACTTAAATCTCAAAACCGAAACATATGGCATCATTGTTTTGAGCTTGATTCACCCAAAATCAGGACATGGAACATTTTTTGGCAGGAACAATACTTGTGAAGGTCTTCAAATAAGAAATATGCTTTCTATCTTTTCCAAAAAATGCCATGCCTGGGTCAGCCTGGTGGTTCAGAGATAGTGCTGTGTGTTAACATAGGAAGACCTCGGTGTAGAATCCCAGGCCTAGACTCTGCTCCCCAGGTTGCTCTGGACTGGTGATGATGTGAAGGCAATGTTCAGAGCCACTGGGAGGGAAGGGAATCCCGATTGTTGCACAACGCCGACACTTCATAGTTGAATTCAGGGTTCAAGATTGCTAGGTTCCAGAGGGAATTTTTTGTGTGGCCTCCAGCTCAGCACTATTGTTACAATGAGACTTGTTTATTGTGGAAGTTAAATATATCTCAAAAAGTGTGGTTAACTTCCTTTAAGTTTAGCACCAGCCTAATGTGTCATCTAGTGCTTTTGGTCTTTCCCTCTGGTGATATTTAAAGGGATATGAAGGCCTGAGTTTGAAAGATTTCCTGTAATGCCTGTTGGAAGTGTGGATCTTTGTTACTAAGAGGAGGTTGGTGCCACCTAATGAGAAAGCTTACTAGGTCCATCCTGTCAGCTGGCAGAGATGTCCTGTGAAGGGACGGACTGAAGATCTGCCTATACCAGCCCCGTTCCCTGCAGGTTGAATCCTTGGGTTCCAGGGGCTGGCAGGACTTAGGTGGGACCCTAGGGTAATCCAATGATGTGAATCCAGATGAGTGCAGATCAGGGCAGGCAGCAGTCAGCAGAGACTGTAGACAGGCCAGACGTTGGGGTAGGTGGCAGATAGCATGAACGAGGAGCAGGCCAAATGTCAAGGCAGGCAGCATGTAAGCAATGTTGGGTCCGAAGCAAGTGTTCAGGTCCAGGCAGCAGTCAGGAGAGGTCCAAACCAAGCTGGGGGTCAAAGCCAAAGAATCAAGCCAAGGGAACTAGGACAAGCAAGACAAGACTACAGAGAGGCCAGCAGTCAGACATGGAACAGACAGGGAAGGGACTGGGCAAGGACTAGGGAAGGATGGCAGGAACAAGGCAAGGGTAGAAACAAAGCAAGAATGTGCAAGAGTAGTAACATGCACTTGGATAACAAGGACACCAGGAGGCCTGTTTCTGAGGCATCTCTGGGGTGTCTAGAGCAGCCTTTAGAAGAGAGAATTACTGACATCATCTCAGGGTGATGTGGGACAATTCTGCCATGGCCCCTTTAAGTAACAGGGTGTGCCGTGTGCATGTGCCTACAGCAGATGCCGGAGGGGTCAGGATCATGGTGTCAATGACAAGATGTATCGCTCTCAGCAGGGTCAGCTGGGAGCTGTTCTTCTGCCGTGCAATGGGTCTGGTAAGTGCAGTGAGAGCCGTGAGTTATGACACTTCCCCCTTCTAAAATCGCCTCTCAAACCTGAATTCCCTGTGGCTCCTCCTCTCCGGCATTCCCCAATAAAGTGTAAATTTGTAAGCCCCACCCTTCCACCCTTCCCTTTCCAGTGCACAACCCTTCCCCACACACAGAATATTGAAAAAAAAACATCTTCCCCCTCTTTGCCACTATTTGCCCCGTTGCTGCTGGTGCCATAATCCAAAATGGTGCTGGATGACCCAAAGATTCCTTTTGTACTTCAACTCAGAAGAGGTTTAAAAAAAAGTAGTTCCTACAGCTAGCTAGTTCTCATACAGATACAACTACATGGGGAGTAAGTGAAAGTACATGTATGTTTGCTCCTCATATAAATGTGTAACCCCGCAGAGGCGGCTCAAGGCAACCTGCTGCCTAGGGCGAGGAACGAGATGTCGCCCCTCTCCCCTGACACCCAAAAGGCATACACTTACAAAAATTCACATGGGGGAAAAGGTAATGAAGTCAGATGGGAGGGGGCAGGAAAGAAAGGCAAACACCCTTCTCCCTCAGATTGACATGAATTAGCGGTGGTGGGCACACTTCTCTCCCCCTGACCTCTGCACTCTCCACCATTCCCTTCTGCACACCACCACCACAGTACTAGCCTTAGAAATATAGAAATACACATTTTCTAGATATAGAAATGCTGTATCTCAGAATAAAGACATTTTTCATTTTCTATCAAATAATGTGTCCCTCGATTATACATCATCAGCAGAACTGAGCCAAAAAATCTCCAAGTGAAATTTCAAATTTCAAGTAGTAGAGCACATCCCTTGGCATGCCATTAACTGTATCTGGCAATCTGGCTATAAGATTGTTGCACTGGAGGTGGACCCTTGGCCTGGTGCAGGATTGGTAAGGCCCGCCAGTCGGACCCGGAGAGTGCCTGCCACCAGGAGGTGGAGCACAAGAGGAGATAGAGGCTAGCTGGAGCTTCATCAATAGCAACTCAGGGTTCCCTCAGGTTGAGCCCTTAGTTACCCAGGCCGCCTGGTCTTAGGTGGGCCTCGCAGGATCTCCTAGAGAGGAAGTGCAGAAGAGTGCCTTCCATGAACAAGAGTGCATGGTCAATGTCCAAACCAGAATGTCCAGAGGTCACAGGAGGCCAGAATAGAGAGTCTGAATGGATAGCGAGGATCAAGGCCAGAGTAATAGTTCAGAATGGTCAGCTGAAGCAAGGGTCAGTACCTGTAGTCAATCTAGAAGTAGTCAGGTCAGGCAGAGGTCACATTCCAGGCAGATATCAGGAGTAGTCAGTGTTCAGGCAGAGGCCGGTTCCAGGCAGCGATCAAGAATAGGAGCAAGCAATGTTCAGTACCGTGAGATCAGTCCAAAGGGTACTACCAGGGATGGAGAGACGAAGGAACAGGAGTTGCTGGAACAGGAGACACAGGAGACGCTGGAACAAGAGACACTGGAGCAAGAGACACTGGATCAGAAGATGCTGGATCAGAAGATGCTGGAAGGCAAATTAAACATACCGGAGTATACAACCCGATTGTCAAGGCACCGTTCAGGGGAATAGGCCTTGCCTTATATAGTGGGACAGTGTGAGGTCATCAGGGAGTGCCGGGTTCGGGTTTCCCATGCTTGGCCCTTTAAATAGGGTGATGTCGGCCGCGCGCACACCTAGGAGCGGGGCTGAGGAGCAGGAAAACCAGAGCCCCTACAGGGGAGCTGGGGATGCTGAGAACTCGCTGCGGCAGCAGAGGTAAGCCCGGAGCGTGTAGATGGACGGGAGAGGTGAGCAGGACCAGCCACGGAGCAGATGCAGTCGGGACGTGCAACAGAACCCTCCCTTCTAGGCCTCCCCCTTACCAGCCTGGGCTTGTCAGTATGGATCCTGTTGAAATCCTCGAGGAGGTTCTTGTCGTATATGTGGTGGGAGGACTCCCAGGAGTTCTCTTCCAGACTGAAGCCCTCCCATGACAGGAGGTATTCCCAATGGCCTCTCTTTCGCCGGATGTCCAAAACCTCCTTAGCTTGGAGACGTCCTCAGGTTCAGTGGTGAGCCATGATGCAGTGGGAGGCCTGCGAGAAGGCCAGTTCAAGACTAGAAGTTTCAATAGGGAAACATGGAATGTGTTGTGGATTCCCATGGAAGTAGGCAGCTGTTGCTGATAAGTAACTGCTCCTATTCTTCATATGATTGGAAAGGGTCCATTGAACCTTGGGAGCCAACTGCTGAGAAGGCAGATGTAACTTGATGTGTTTTGTACTGAGCCAAACTTTCTGGCCTGGTTGGAACAGAGGTGCCATGCGACGGTGGGTATCAGCAAAGCAGTGTTTCTCGGCTGCTTAACTCAGTCTGTTCTTGACCTGATTCCAGAGACGGTGAATTGTCTGTGCCATGGACTGGGCCGCAGGCAAGGGCATGGAGATTGGTACTGGAAGAGGCAAGTGTGGCTGGTGACCGAATACTACACAGAAGGGAAAGACAACAGTGGCAGAGGCGAGATGAGTATTGTGGGATAACTTGGCCCAGGGCAAGAGGTCGGCCCAGTTGTCCTGTTGATCATTTATGTAGGATCTCAGGAAGATCTTTAACGAGCGGTTTGTCTTCTCGGCTTGGACGTTCACTTGAGGGTGATAGGCCGACGTCAGGGTCAGGGTGATGTCAAACTTTGTGCATAGAGGCTTCCAGTACTTGGATGCAAATTGTGGTCCATAATCGGAAATGATCTCCTTGGGTAGTCCATGTAGTCGGAATACATGATGTAGGAAGAGTTTTGCCAAATCAGGAGCTGAAGGGAGGCTCTGTAATGGAATGAAGTAGACCTTTTTTTAAAAGCGGTTGATAATAACCCAGATGACCATGATGCCCTTTGAGGGGGGCAGATCGACAATGAAGTCAGTAGAGATGCTTGACCAGGGTTCGGTGGGAGCCGGAAGAGGCTGAAGGAGCCCCCAAGGATGGCCGGTTGAAGGTTTCTGCTGTGTGCAGCTAGGACATGAATCTACATAACTGAGGAAGTCCTTAACCATGCTGGCCCACCAGTGATGTCCTCTTAACCTTTTCAAGGGTCCGAGCTCGGCCAGGATGGCCAGCCAACTGAGTCATGGGCCCAGCGGAGGACACGCTCTCAGAGACGATGTGGGACCACCGTCTTCCCAGCTGGCACCATGTGAGTAATCGCGAGGATTATACAGGCTGGATCAATGATGTACTTGGGAATTTCAGGTGTATCTTCAGGTTCAAGAGAGCGAGAGAGAGCATCCGCTCAGGTGTTCTTTGCTGCAGGGTGGTAGTGGAGTTCAAAGTGAAAACGTTCGAAGAACAGTGCCCAGCGGGCCTATCTGCGGTTCAATAGTTGAGCTTCCTTTAAATGTTCGAGGTTCTTGTGATCTGTGAAGATCGTGAATTTATGTTGGGTTCCTTCTAACCAGGGGCGCCACTCTTGAAGAGCCAATTTCACAGCTAAGAGCTCACAGTCACCAATTGTGTAGTTTTGTTCTGTGGGTGAAAACTTGTGAGAGTAGAAGGAGCAGGGTACTAAGACCCCCTTGGGGGAATATTGGCTCAGGACTGCCCCTGCTCCAATGGCGGAGGTGTCAACTTCGACAATGAAGGGGCGGTTAGGATCTGGGTGACATAGACAAGGTCCAGCTCAGATGGCCTCTTTCAAGGCATAGAAAGCAGATTGAGCATTGGGGCTCCAAACTCGAAGGTTACTACCTTTTCTAATCATGCTGTGAGTGGAGCAGTGAGCATGGAGTAATTAGCGATGAAGTTCCTGTAACAGTTTGTAAATCCTAGGAATCTCTGTAGGGCACCGAGGCCTACTGGCTGGGGCCAATCTCGAATTCCTTGGAGTTTCTCAGGATCCATGGTGAAACCACGATTGGAGATAATGTAACCCAGAAATGGAAGATGAGTCTGTTCGAAGATGCACTTCTCTAACTTTGCATAGAGATGATTGTCTCTAAGATGTTGGAGGACTGTCTGAATGTGTGAATGGTGGGACTTCAGGTCTTTGGAAAAGATCAGTATATCATCTAGATAAACCACGACAAATGAATAGAGTAGGACCCAGAAGATCTCATTCATCAAGCATTAGACTGCAGGGGCATTACAAAGTCGAAAGGCATTACTACATACTCGTAGTGGCCGTCCCTAGTATTGAAAGTGGTCTTCCAGATATCTTCTGGCTGGATCCGCAACAGGTTGTATGCCCCTCGGAGATCTAACTTTGTAAATATCTGGGCTCCTTGTTGCAGTCCCGGGCTGTGCCCGGTCCCTCCACCTACCTTGGGTATGGCCCGGGCCATTTTGGGGCCTTCTACAGCCTGCATGGCCTCCAGCATGTCTTTCCCTCCTTGGGAGAGATGCCGATGATCTGTGGTGGCTGGCCCCACCTCCTAGATGCGCGCGTGAGGAGGAGCCCCTCTTAAAGGGGCCAGTGAGGGAAAATCATTGAGGACGCCCTGGATGACGTCAGACGCTGCAGGATATTTAAACCCTGCATCTTCACCTAGACAGGGCCTTGCAATGAGGTTCCCTCAGATCCTGAGTGTCTAGTTGCTGCTGTAGTCCCTGGATCACCTCTTGTGTCTTCTGACTTCCAACCCGGCTTTGTCTCCTGACTTGTCTTCAGCTTCTGCTTCTGCTTTTGGTAATTGACGTCTGACTTCTGCCTTCCGACTCGGCTCCGTTCCACGACTTTGTCTTCAGCTTCCGTTCCTGGCTTCGGTATTGTCTTCTGACCTCTGGCTTCTGATCCGGCTCCGTCCCACGACTCCGTCTTCAGCTTCCGCCCCTGGCTCTGGTTTGGATCTCTGATTTCTGCCTTCTGACCCTGCTTTGTTCCTGGACTACGACTTTGGCCTCTTCTTCCACCTCAGGTATCCTGTACTTGCAGGCCCAGAGGATTCTCCTAAGTCCCAGCGGCTCAGGCTCTCACGGGCTCCTCCCAGGGGAGCCGCGGGCTTCCGAGGGTGAAGATTCTTCCAGCCACTTGGGTCCTGCCATCCTCATCGTCCACCTCTTCGGCCGCTGTCCATATTCTTGGTCGCATAGGGTCCCGCCTAAGTCCAAGAGGCCCGGGTCCTTACGGGCTCCTCCTGGGGGACCTCAGGCTTCCAGTGGTGAAGTCTTCTCCAGAGGATCTTCAGTGCCGCCTTCCAGCTGTGACGCTTCCTGTGGGTTCCCACAGTATAACATCTACCGTCTCAGCCAGTCCAAGGGTCCACAACCGTAACACTCCTTGTAGATGATCAAAGAGTTTGCTAATGAATGGCAGAGGATAAAGATCCTTATGGGTCACGGCGTTTAGCCCACAGTAGTCAATGCAAGGACGTAAACTCCCATCTTTCTTTTTCATGAAGAAGAATCTGGCTCCTGCCGGGGAATCGGAGGGTCTTATGAAACCTTTATTCAGGTTCTCCTTAATGTACTCAGATACTGCTTGAGTTTCTGGCAGTGAGAGAGGGTAGGTTCTGCCCTTGGGTGGCATGGTACCTGGTAGAAGCTCAATGGGGCAATTGAATTTATGGAGTGGAGGCAGGATATCTGCATTTTGTTTGGAGAACACATCTTGAAAGTCAGAGTATGGATCCGGTAACCGGTAAGGGTTGTAGATTTCAGAGAGGTGACCGCTAGAGCCATCTGTCACAGACAGCGGTTCTGGCACTGAGATCGCCATTGAATTAGCTGCAGGGATTGCCAGTCGAATTGGGGTCCGTGGACCTGGAGCCAAGGAAGTCCTAGGATTATCGGGTGCATAGAACGCTTTAAAACATATAGGGAGATCTCCTCTTCATGGAGGGTTCCCACAGAGAGGCGGAAGGTCACAGTGCGAAGAGTGATGCATCCAGGAAGGTGCTCTCCCTGGATGGACATGATGTGAAGGGGCACCTCCAGAGGCTGAAGAGGAATCTGGAGTAAGGACATGATATCATCCAGGATGAAGTTACCACTTGCGCCAGTATCCACGAGCGTGTTTGTAGCAAAGGAGCGTGACCCCATGGAAAGGGACACCAAAAGCAGTAATTGAGGGCCAGTAACAGTGGTGCCCAAGCTTGGGACCCCAGCCAGGCTCAGGATCTGCAGTTTCCCGGATGTACAGGGCAGGATTGTCGGAGGTGTCCGGAACCACCACAGTATAGGCAAAGGCCTTCTTGCGATGAAGACGCACTTCAGGAGACAAGAGTTCGTGATTGATCTGCATTGGCTCCTCTGATGATGGAGGAAATGCTGGTAAGGCCTTCAACTGGGGACTGGTAGCATGGACTGGGCATGAGGCCGGTGGCCGGAGGACCTTTAGCTCCTGGTGTCGCTGACGTAGGCGATGGTCAATCTTGCCAACCAGGGAAATCAGGTCATCCAGAGTTGTAGGAATCTTGCGAGCAGCCAGCTCGTCCTTGAGGGCAGGAGACAAGCCGTTCAGATAGATTGCCCTAAGGCAGTCCTCTTGCCACCCCAGTTCTGTGGCTAGTGTCCTAAATTCCACTGTGAATTCAGTGAGCGAATGTGAGCCTTGATGGAGGTGAAGAAGCTGATGACCTGCAACCGCCTGTCGGCCGGGGTCTTTGAAGGTCCGCATGAAAACGGTTATAAAGTGGGAGAGGTGATGGAGAATATCATCTGAACACTCCCAAAGTGGGGAAGCACATGCCAAGGCCTTCCCTTCAAGGCGTGAGAGGATGAAGGTAATCTTGGTGGTCTCACTTGGAAACAATGCAGGCTGCAGTGCAAATTGCATAAAGCACTGATTGATGAAGCCTTGGCAGAGGCGTGGATCCATATTGAAATGAGGTGGAGCTGGAAGGGCCAGAGATGCCCGTGGAGGCGGGGTTTGAGCCCAACCCCGGGAATTGGCCCTGACAGACTCTTGGAGCTGAGACCGTAGGCTCTCCATGAATGAAGCCAATGCTTCTATGCTTTGCTGTTGTTCTCAGACATGGCCAGCTAGGCCAAGAATGGCCTGCAAGGCGAGAGACTCCACCGAGTTCATGGCCTTGGCAACCTGTTGCGCTGGAGGTGGACCCTTGGCCTGGTGCAGGATTGGTACGGCCCTCCGATCGGACCTGGAGAGCACCTGCCACTAGGAGGCGGAGCACAGGAGAAGACAGAGGCTAACTGGAACTTCACCAATAGCAACCCGGGGTTCCCTCAGGTTGAGTCCTTGGTTACCCGGGCCACCTGGTCTTAGGTGGGTCTCACAGGGTCTCCTAGAAAGGAAGTGCAGAGGAGTGCCCACCACGAACAATAGTGCGCTGCCGATGTCCAAACCAGAATGTCCAGAAGTCACAGGAGGCCAGAACAGAGAGTCCAAATGGATAGCGAGGATCAAGGCCAGAGTAATAGTTCAGAAAGGTCAGCCAAAGCAGGGGTCAGTACCTTAGTCAATCCTGAAGTGGTCAGGCAGAAGACACGTTCCAGGAAACATGATGCTGGGCTTGATGGACCCTTGGTCTGACCCAGTATGGCATGTTCTTGTGTTCTTATGTTCTTATGTTAAGACGCGGAGCCCCTTTGGGAGTTCCACTATGAGGCTGGCATCGGAGACGGTGAGCAAGGGAGCCAGGGACACCGCAAACTCGCTGCAGCAGCAGAGGAGGTAAGCCCGGAGTTTGTAGATGGACGGGAGAGGTGAGCAGGACCGGCCGTGGAGTACAACAAAGATATTAAAAGAAAAACCCTATATGCAATAAAGAAAGTCCTAGCCACCCAGAAAAACTATTTGTAAAATTGAGTCACTGTCACCCCTCCCCCGGACCAGTCTCTCTCTCACTAGTCGCTATGAACTACTTCCCAAGACCAGTTTCTTTCAGTCATCATCTTCCCCCATCCCTACCCCAAGACCAATATTTCTCTCCAGGAGCCATGGCATATGCAATAGTTTCCAGCAAGTGTCACAGCAGGAAAGGCTGCTACTGAAGAACAGGGCCTGCAGCCTGCATATTCAATGCCTTCTAGATCTGCTGCTCTGCTATCTGCCCTAGGAGAATCTTACAGCCTTGCACCCCTCCCCCACCATCCTCCCACATGCACACAATTAAAAATTATGAATTTATGTTCTTTTTACATGGAAAAAGAACATTCAAATTACAGATTTTTGAGGTAAAAATATCACAACATATATATTATATTTATATGCACTGCAGTGATGCCAACCAGAAATCCCTGCAAAAAAGACACTTGGAACTCATATGGCATTAAGCATATTATAATGCATGCTGGATGTGGGCTTTACCCTCAGAAACCATGAGTAAACTAAATTACAGATGCAATATAATAAACCTCCTATACCAAAGCAGCATTAACTGCCAGCATTTAAACAGTGACAACCCTACCTATGAAAAAGGCAACCCTGCAAAAATTACATCAGACCCTAAAACACCAATACACCTCTTATTAGGAAAACAGAACAAGCCAAGCTCTTATAGATACATATACAGACTACATGCTAGCAAAATACCTCACCTCAATCACACAGGCAAAACATGGAAAGACCCTCACCAAATACAGAATAAAGAGACCATAAACTGTATAAATAGAAATGGGCAGACAAAACTGAACTGGAAACCTCAACAAGCCAAATTCTCTAAGCAGTGCAATAATGGAAAAACAGAAACATCACCATTCCTCATGAAACATTAAAAATTAAAATCAAGAAATATAAATTATCAATAATACTACATCCATACTAGTAAAAAATAAATATTTCAAAACAGCTGATGAACAGAACATTTATTAATTAAAAACTCATATATAATGTGTTAAATATTTCCCAAATACCAGTAAAATATTTTACATCAAGTAACATCTAATAATTAAAACTAATAAGGATTTTAAAAAATCCTCAGGTCTCAATACCTGGAAGCCATTGATTCCAGTTACCATGAGAGTGTTGTGGATTAGTTAGTGGTTCCAGGCAGAAAAAAACTTTCCCAAAGAGAATTTTCAACAAGTATGAAAGGAATCCTACTTCAGGACACACTATTTATACATATATTTATTTTTTTGATTGATTTAAATTCTTCAACTTTTTAGCACGTCAATTAAGGTGAAACCATACCTGGATCGAAATGAATGCACATCCCTACTAATAGCCAGTGACATCAGTATTGCTAGTAGCATAAGTAAGTTTTGGATAATACTATTTAAATTAAAGGTGAAGCCACTGATGTTTAAAACAACAAAGGAGTCATAAAGTGTTAAGCAGCGAGTAACTCACTGTTTTGTTATGGTTGTGGTTAATTACTCTTCAAGCTCTGCTACTTCACAGGGATTTGACTCTTAGGGTCTCCAAACAGAAATCTGTTAGTTTTGGCAGGATGAGGCCTACTGTGTAACATTCATCAGTGCCTTTCATGGTATTTCAAAGGCAACACTTATACTTAATGGTTTTCCTGTAACACAAAAAGAAAATGTGCAATATATATATGAAACATATTACATAAAATTATTGAAGGTTTTTGACCAAGGTCCTTTTATTTAGTCAATATTTATATTAGTTCAGTTTTCTTCTTAAAGACTGTGACCTTATCCTCTGAAGAGTTCAAACTATACAGTCTGCCTCACAGATAATTCTCCTGAGGTGCCAAACAGCTGGTGAACATCCACAATTTCTTCATGATTGCCAATGTGGCATGTAGCAGACCAACTGAGAGGAGTTAAATGATCTGTTCACCTGTCCCTTGAGGTCTTCTGCTTTAGCTACCACATGAAAGTAAAAGATCCATGCAGCACAGGATAAAACCAGAAGATTGAGTTGGGCTCATGGGCTGTAGTATACTGCTCATAGACTTCGATCTGAACTCCTTTCCCCTTTTTAATGTGTCTTGTACCAATAAGGCTGTTTGACATGCATTTATCATATGGGTGGGAAGGTGTTGTCTGCTAGTCTGCTGTGCTAAGTTGGTTTAGCTAAATGACTATTACAAAGATTTATGTCCCAAACTGTAATTACAAACCCAACCCAATCCATGTCAGTGGAAAATCTCACTTTACTCCTGTCGATAGAGATGAGACTTTGCCATCTACTTGGAGAGGATCTGAAAAACATGTTAACAGCCCATTGGTAATCATGACTGCGTTGTAAAATAATTTCCATGGTTAGTTAGTATCCTAGAGGTAACTCAGTGTGCCCTATACATAGGGACAGTGTTTCTTAGATTCAGTGAATGCCACTCTATTTTATTAATAGCTTCTTGCAATAGCAAGCATATGAAATCTTACCATTCATTTTGGCATATTGATACTAACAAGGATGCAGTTTGACATAAATCAAGAAAAAAAAAAAGAACCATCAAACTATATCTAGATTAAATACATAAAAATTACATAAAAATTAATACTACTAAAACACATTTCAATCTTTTAATTCTTATTAAGATTATCTTAGGAATGTAGGAAAATAAAAAATAATATTTTGCTTTTTTTATAATGTTGGATATTCTTAAATTAGAATTTCATTTTTTTTTTTTAGAAAGAACACAAATACTGTAATCAAAGTTCTCATTAAAATTTTACTTTGGTTTATGGTTATAGATTATAATTAGCATGAATCAGAAGAGGTTTGCAGTACACTTTGTTGAAACCAGAGGCTAGGACACTTATTATATGAAATTCTAATCCACAATCATTTTATATATCGAAAGAAGACTGGTCATGCTGCCACAGTCTCATAGAGAAGACATACTTAAACTCTAGTGGCTTTGGTTGCCTGTTGTCATTTCTATTGCTTTTCTTCAGAACTATGCCATACAACTGATGCAGATAAGAACATAAGAAAATAAGAAATGGCCATACTGGGTCAGACCAAAGGTCCATCAAGCCCAGCATCCTGTTTCCAACAGTGGCCATGTGAGGCTACAAGTACCTGGCAAGTACCCAAACACTAAGAAGATCCCGTACTACTAATGCCAGTAATATCAGTGGCTATTCCCTAAATCATCTTGATTAATAGCAGTTAATGGACTTCTCCTACAAGAACTTATCCAAACCTTTTTTGAGCCCAGCTACACTAACTGCACTAACCATATTCTCTGCACTAACCATATAACAAATTCCAGAGCTTTATTGTGCGTTGAGTGAAAAAGAATTTTCTCCGATTAGTTTTAAATGTGCTACTTGCTAACTTCATGGAATGCACACTAGTCCTTCTACTATCCAAAAGCGTAAATAACCGATTCACGTTTACTCATTGTAGACCACTCATGATTTTAAAGACCTCTATCATATCCCCACTCAGCTGCCTCTTCTCCAAGCTGAAAAGACCTAACTTCTTTAGCCTTTCCTCATAGGGGAGCTGTTCCATTCCTTTTATCATTTTGGTCACCCTTCTCTGTACCTTCTCCAGTGCAACTATATCTTTTTTGAGATACGGCAACCAAAATTGTACACAGTACTCAAGGTGAGGTCTAACCATAGAGCGAGACAGAGGCATTATGACATTTACATTTTATTGACCATTCCCTTCCTAATAATTCCTAGCATTCTGTTTGCTTTTTTGACTGCTGCAGCACACTGAGCCAACAATTTCAATGTATTATGCACCATGTTGCCTAGATATTTTTCCTGGTTGGTAGCTCCTAATATGCAACCTAACATCATGTATCTACAGTTTGGGTTATTTTTCCCTATATTTATTCATCACCTTGCACTTGTCTGCCATTTGGATGTTCAATCTTCCAGGTCCTTCTGCAATTTCCACTTCTAATTTAACTATGAATAATTTTGTATCATCTGCAGATTTGATTACCTCACTTATCTTATTCCTTTCCAGGTCATTTATAAATATATTGACAACACCGGTCCATGTACAGATCCCTGAGGCACTACACTGTTTACCCTTTCCAGGCTGATCTTTTGGGATTATGGTGCTTTGCATAACAGAGCCTGGGAGTATTTTGTAAGTAAAAAGTGTTTTTTTTAGTGGCTGGAGGTTGCTTTGTGATTTTGCAAAACATTTCGGTTCAACCCCGTGCCACTCAGTCTGAGAGTCAGTGCCAACATGGCAAATATTGTTTGAAGAAGAGAATACCCCAATCCTGTTCCAAATTAGGAGAAGGAAACTATCAAGCTCCCCATCCAATGTGCACCCAGCAGAGATAGAGAAAATGCTTACAAAGTTCAGCAAGCAGGAGAGAAGTGGAGTTGAGTTTCTAGATTAAACAGCAACAGCAGGCATAGCTACAGGTGGGCTCATAATAGCAATGTATTGTATTCAGCAGCTAACTCAACAACAGCAACAACTCATCTAGCAAGAAGAAGCTTTTCCTGCTGTGGCTGCCAGCTTCATCAGTGGGGGGCCTAGCACCCACAAAAACTAGAAGCTCTGCAAACTAGGGGGCCAATGCTATACAGTGCACTTAGCTGAGCGCACTGTACAACCCGCACTCGGACGCGGGTTAAATAGGCGCTAATCCACCCTCTAATGCAATAGGGGGATTACTTAGCGCCTATTTAACATCCGTCCAACGCGGAGTGAATGCAATAGCACTCATCACATGCAAATGCATGCAAATGAGGCTATTACTCATTCAGTCCTCTTTAAAAAAAAAGTGTGCATCTCAGACGCACATTTTGCTCTCAGACATTAACGCCTGCATGGAGCAGGCGTTAATTGCTGAGCACATGTAAAAGAAATTCAGAAAAGCAGAAAAAACTGCCTTTCTGTACTGTTTGGTTTTTTTTTTTAACTTAAAAAGCTTTTTCACTTAAAAAAATAACAAAAACCTTGGCAGACCGCCGAATTATGAAGACTGACACCGGTAAACTCGGCATCGGTTTTCATAACCGACTGTCTGCCAGTAATGAAAACGGACGCCGATCAGTTATGGAAATCGATGCTGAGTTTACCAGCATCGGTATTCATAACTGGCAGCCGCGGCGACCCCCTAATTTGGTTATAGCATGGCGCCCCCCCCCCTTGCGGACGCCATGTGCGTGTTAAGAAAGCTGGCGCTGTCTTTTCAGCACCCGCTTTCCGCGCTTTTTATTGCATCAGCCCCTAAGGGCTTTATTTGCTAAGCATTTTTCCCATAGACACAGAATGGAAGAAAATCCTTAGTAAATTAGGCCCTAAACTAGGAACCGAGGATAATCCAAAAGAATTCTTAATAACATTTAAGTGGGTTGTGGAAGCATCAGCTTGATCAAAGTAGCAATGGGCAATTTGCTTTACCCTGTTGAACCAGACAGGCTCAAGAAACATTGGGCCCTAGATAGACTATTAAGTGAAAGTGGCACCCTGAATAGACTGGGAATCACAAAAGAAATATACTGTTGTAAAGATTAAGGAACACAGGGTACCCCTCTGGGCTTGATCCCATATTGTCATCAAATAATTATGGAACTTAGAATGGCACTGGTTCAAACCTGATGAATACTTGGGCATGGAGGATGCAGAAAAAACAAGTTTGGAACAACAATTAAATATCCTTCCACCTAGAGTCCAGGAACAGGATTTTCGCTACTGGGTACACAAATCTGTCAAAAGTGGTACAGCTTATAGAATAGTTGTGGATGCTAAACTTTGATCTCATAGGTTGGAACCTGCCTGTTTATGGCAGAAAAGTCTGAAGCTAAGGAGACTTGAACTTTCAATTGCAGCCACCAGGAACTTTCCCCAATTTGGCCCTACCCTCTTTTATCTATCTTCCTCCTTCAATGCAGCCATCATGCTAAGAGTTCTCGGTATGGGTGAGGGGGCCTCAGACCATGGTTCCCTTTGAAACTGCTATTTGCACAATCTATATCCTACTCATAGGTGTCACTGTAGTGTAACATGGGGCTGATCTACTTCCCTGGGACTGTGAATGATGTGCTATGCTCTCTTTTGCCCAATGAACCCAAGATGAGTCCTGAAATCAAACCCAGGTATCCCATAACGCAGCATATAGCACCGTCATTAAGTCAGCCCTCTGGACCTAGCGTTGATGTCAAAGTGAAGACATTTTATTTGCTGAAGTCACCAAAAAGTCCTATGTATAAATTTCCACATATTCATGAACTTGGCAGACGCAAGCCCTTTTAATTCATCCCTCCTGCCTTCTCTTAGAAAATTACATTATATGGAATTTAACTTTTCCTTATAACATCATTGACATCTGGGTTTAAGGGTGTGATTTCTCTGATCCCTATATTGCATATGCCATATCTTCTCAAAGCCCCGAAGTAAATCTCAAGGCACTCAATCAAATAAATCCAAAAATTATATTTAATTGGCTTTGTGTGTTCATAACTGAAGCATTGCAACTCACAGCTGGCTAGTAGCAGAAAACAGAGAAGTTAAGCAATCCAATTAAACTATATAAAATGATTTTATATATTATTTTACCAAGAGTTTAGTTCTCTTTTAAACCTTTATCAGGGAAATAGCTGTGAAAGAAATTTCAACCAATGTACATAGGAAGGAGAATTCCTCATAGTTCATTTCCTGTAATTCCTGACATTCTTCTTTGTATCTATGTCATCATGTTGATGTGGTAAACGTTTGTCACCGAGTTGCCACATGCAGTTTCTTTGTTAATTCTTGATAGTGGAATGTCTTCTTATTCCACTGTTATAATATGGGATATTAAAGGGGTAATTTTCAAAAGGAATTAAACTCTTAAAACTGGGTTTTGCAAGTTAAAATGCACTTTATGCATATAAATGAGCCTTTGAAAATTATTACAATAGAATGCATACCATTGAATTGTCAATAGATTTTACACGTGTAAGTACCCTTTAAGCTCATAAATGCTATGATATATGTTACATTTATGCACCTAACTCCTTTGAAAATTACCTCCTATGTTAAATACACATTTTTCTAACACATTGAATCATGAGTCAAAGGACATTTCATGCATCTCCTGTGCACTGTAGGAAATATGTAAGTAAACATTAGAGGTATGAATGACAATGTTTTTTTTGATAATTTGGATCTTCTGTTCACTTTCCTGTTTCATTTGATTCACATCAGAAGCTCATTCATTTCATTTGTGTCATTAACTATTTTTGTTTCTATTAAAGTCAATGGGGGAAGCAAAACATCCTATTATTTACTCTAAGATTTTCCATCCAGGTTTTTTTTTAACTTGCTGGTAGGCATCAGCAGCAAAAGAAACAGCACCCCAAAATATCAAAAGTGGCATGAACACCCCCATGGCATCAAAAGAGGGGCAAAGGGCTCTAATAGTTAACAGCCCAAGCCACTATGAGAGGGGACAATGTGGCACAAATAGTGGTATTAACTAGGGATGTGCAAAGCCTGAACCTTTTGGTTCGGGATTCGTTTTCGGCTCGCCGCAGGAAATATATTTCCCGCGGTTTGAGCCTTTGTAATTCAGCGGGACCCAAATTTCGGGTTAGTGTGCACTAAGTCCCGTTAGTGTACTCTAACCCGAAACCAAATTTTTCATGAAATTTCAAGAAAAGCTTGTTCGGGTTTCAGGATCCCTGAACCAGGACGAATTAGGCAAGTTTGTTGAAATTGCCTAATTCGTCCTGAACGATAGCACATCCCTAGTATTAATATCCCAAAGCATGAAAAGAGGGGAAAACATCACAAACAGTGGAATGAACATCCCATTGCACCATAGAGGAACAAATGGCACCCACAGTTGCATGAAGACCCCAAGGCATGCACTAAGGTTTATGGCAGCAAGCACTGTGTCATCAACACTAGGGCATGCTTGCTGACTACTAATAGTTTAGTGCAAGAGTCACACAAAAAATTTGTACAGTGTCACTGATGCTCTTTCATAGAGAAAGAAAGCTTTCTCCTGTCTCAGTCAGTCACTGGCCACTTTGCATGTGTTTCAAGAGAAAATCAATTTCTGTTTCTTAGATACTGATATATTTTGCCTGTGTGCTGCAAATGAGAAGAGCCATTTTTACTCTACTGATATACAGTCACCTGTAACCCTTGACAGAGAGATTATAGTAAGAGATTATGTCAATCCATACATCTGCCAGCTGGGATAATTGAAAAACTGCTGAGACATGATTAGTCCTGCTCTTTTCTTGTCCCATCCCTAAATGGCTTTGCTCTGTCTGGCTTTGCTTCCCCCGTAGACTTTAATGGGACTGAACTGAATGAGCTGAATAGGATTTGGATTTTTGGGGGGACTCCGCCAATTTGGTTTGGATGACCTAAACCAAACTGAAAATTGATCATTCAGATTAAATATCACATTCAGATTTTCAAATGCACAACCTTAGTTACCTTGAGAGTCTGAGCTTTGCTGCCCACTCAAGGAAAGAACAGAAACATCTGAGTTCAAGTATGTACAATCATAAGACAAATACTGTGTATGTAGCCAAATTGTGGTTCCTAAATTACTCATATCCAGCTCCTCCTACTGACATTAACCTAGGGGTGGACTTTTGCATTGTGAATGACAGTTCTGCTTCTAATCTTGCATAATAACAGCACCCATTGAAATCACTGTCTGCTCTCTAGAAACTTGACCAAATTAAAGCCAAAGCTGTCCTCAGCTTTATCAATGTACAAACCAAAGGATTTACTTAGATAAAATGGATTTTTTTTTTTTTAAATATTCAAGGAAAATAAAGCATGTTTTTATGTTTCTAATGATGCAAATGCATGAGCCATTTATATTTGGTACTATATTGATCCTATTTGACCACTTTCTCCATCATGCTGTTGATATGAATAGAGAGGCTACGTAACACCAGGAGATGACAATCATCAGAGCTGTACATATGCATGAGGCAATGTCTGGAATACAACCTATATCTTTTTAATTATTATTTTTGTGCAATACTACACAATCACTTTTCAAGGCAGAAGGAACAGTGTTTCATCTACCAAAAGGGCACATGATAAACTCAGCATAGTTGTCTTTTTTTTTTTTTTACAGCAATATGACTTTAAATATGGGAAAGATTAAATAAAAAAGCAAAAACAGAATGTTTTGAAACACAGTACCATATGGTGTGAAAATGATTATTGCGGTTTGAAACATTCAGATTGCACATGGTAAGTATCACAGTAATTCTCAAGTTTTATATGGATATGAGAGTCTTTCAGAAAAATGACTCTCATTATTACAACTTGAGGTCTGAGGTCAGATTGCTGTAGAGTGTGTGTAGAATTTATGCAGGATGTACAGCAACCTGATCTCAGACCTCAATTAAGAATTTATGCAGGAGAAAAGATAAAAGTTTACAAATCAAAGAATGGCATGGAACAAGTTGACAAGGAATAGTTATTTATTCTTGCCAATAAGTACTAAGACTAGGAGATACTCCATGAAATTTATTACAAGTAGCAGATTTAAAATAAATTCTAGAAATTCATAAAAATGTTTTTCAGACAATGCATAGTTAAACTATAGCATTTGCTAGTACTAGAGGATATGGTCATGGTTGGCTATTGGACTAAGCCAGACAGATTAGTAGCTCTTTTAAGAATTATCCAGCTAAGTAGTGCCTTTGTTGCTACTTAGCCAGAATATGTCAGAACTTGCCCGGATAAGTGTTGCTTTCAAGACTTATCCAGCTAAGTAGCAGCATAGCCGCAACTTAGCAGGACAAATAGGGATTTATCCAGATAAATGATGCACAACTGCTGTAACCATGTATTTTTTTGTCTAATTTTAAAATATGTGTGTGGAGATTTTACCAATTAGTCTACCCAATCCATCTGCAGGTCTTTGTGAAGAGTGTGAGTTTTTTAATGCTATTTTTGTCTTCATTATCATATTATGGGGCATTTCCCATGCAAATGAGGCTTTTTTTATGCAGCAGGGAAACTTTGCATGCCACAATTTGCACAAACAGCCTGTATATGAGAGTGAGAGAGAGAGAGAGAGTTGCTATAATGTCTACTCCCTAGACAGGTATTTGTATCCCTATGAGAGGCCCACCTAGTAACCCGAGGTGGGGATTAGGTATGAGTGTAGGGGGGTTGGGGGCCGCTTTCACATTCAACATGAGACATACGAACAGAACAGTGGTCTCTTGTGAAGATTTGATGGCCTTCGGAGTAAGGAAACTCACTCCAAGATGAGATTTGGACAATGTTCTCTCCACCTAGCTTGATGGAACAAGCTAGGTGGAGAGAACATTGTCCAAATCTCATCTTGGAGTGAGTTTCCTTACTCCGAAGGCCATCAAATCTTCACCACTGTTCTGTTCGTACATCTCATGTTGAATGTGAAAGCGGCCCCCAACCCCCTACACTCATACCTAATCCCCACCTCGAGTTACTAGGTGGGCCTCTCATAGGGATACAAATACCTGTCTAGGGAGTAGACATTATAGCAACTCTCTCTCTCTCTCTCTCATGAACCACAATAAACCTTTACTTGCTGCACATGATAACTCTTTCCTACTTTACATATGCTCCACCCCTGCCCCCTGAATACAAAATTAAAAATTTGCATTTGTTAACGGCTGTTAGCGTGATTTGTGGAATTATCTCCTGCAGTAACTCCTTGGAAAATGACCCCCTATAAGAGAGGTGTCTATTTGAAAAAGATTTTTTGAAGTTCATCCCCTGATGAAGGCAGCAGTGCCGAAACATGGTCCATGTCGGATGGACAGTGAACGCTGGGTGGATAATGAAATTCAATAGAACGCATGGTGGTGTTAAACGCTTCTAAGACGGATTGTGGTTTGAGTAAAGATTGATCACCATTTGAGCTGTATTTTCTATTGCAATATGATAAATAATGATAATTTTTTTGGGTTAATAAAAAACTGTTTGTTAAGACATTAATAAAAAAAATATATATTTTTTTTCAGGTTAGAAACGTTTGAGTGTGATGGTAAATGATCGAACTAAGAGTGCTGTGAATGCTGGTACTGTATGAGGTCCATTGCGGGCGAGAGACAGTGAATTACATCTTTTGGCACAATTATTTCTTATACCGACCCTCTCATCTGCTTTTGTTATTGAATTTGAAAATTGTGTTTTTGTTTATAAGATTGGTTCCTTCTCCTTTTTTTTTTTTTTTGTGTGTGTGTTCGAAAAGTTCTTTTACATGCAGGGTATATTTGTGTATATTTCAAAAAGTATAAAAACCAGGAGCCACACATTGAAGTACTGGGTAATACATTTAAAACTAATAAGAGAAAATATTTTTTTACTCAATGCATAATCGAGCTCTGGAATTCATTGTCGGAGGATGTGGTGAAAGCTATTAGTATAGCTGCATTTAAAAAAGGTTTTAGATAAGTTCCTGGAAGAAAAGTCCATTAACAATTATTAAGGGATAGTTGGAGAAATCCATTGCTTATTCTTGGGATAAGCAGCTTGGAATCTATCTACCCCTTGGGATCATGCCAGGTACTTGTGATCTGGCCACTGTGGGTAAGAGGATACTGAGGTTGATGGACCCTTGTTCAGACCCACTATGGCAAACCTTATGTTCTTATTTGATAACCGGCTTATAGCATATATTCCCAGGTTCTAAAATACAGGAGTAGATTTTTGTGTGCCTATATACACACATATATAGGACCACACACAGCTGTGTGAACGTTATCTGCCCTGATCCTAAGTTTCAAACATATCCAAACAGCCTCATATATGTATGTATATGAGTCCATTGAGAGGTGTTGCTTCTGTTTAGTGTATATGAGTCCATGCAGATTTGATGAAGTATTTTAGAGCCTGCATGGAGTCATCTTTATAGGTTTTAAATTATGCATATCTCTGCCCCATGAGTGTACTGTTCAGTACATGCAATATGTAGTGCATACTCGAGATGTTGATTACACACGAACTCTCTCAGACACACACACTTCCAGTTTTGCTGGGATACGTTCATTCCAAAGTGCCCCCCCACCCAGGCTGGCCTCGCTAGTGGTGAGAAATGAGAACCTGCTGTTTTTTTCTAGGATAATCCACCACTATGCTTGGATATAGGATACAGACAGAAGTCCCTCTCCTTGGGCAAAGCTAAGGAATTTAAACTTTATTTCATTTTATTTCATCCTTATTATAGAAATTTACTGTTTTTGGGTAGTGCTAATATTATCTGTATATTTCTAGTTATATGCTATTGCTGTTTTAAAGTGCTGTTTGTCTAATCAAAAGAGAAAACTACAAAGAAAGGGGAGTGGTTAACAGCTATTGGCAACATACATAGTGCATAGCAGGAGGGAATTAACTCCTCTTCAGTCTGCTTGGACATTGAAGGAGACAGACAGAAGTCCATCTTCTTAGGGATAACCAGAGGAAAAGCTTACATTAGCTAGCCTTACCTGGGGGAAGGTCTGTTCAAAAGCAGCAGATACAGTGTCCAGGGAACTATGCTGTAAAGGACAGCTATCCAGAAGTCAGTGTTTCTGATAGAACATTTATATGGCCTTTTAACTTCCTATAGCAAATGAGTATCCCACAGCTAGGATCACATTCCATTGCCTTCCCTCCTACCATAAATGAAATGCTCTTCTATGCTATGTATGATGCTCCATATCAAACCCCTATACACACCACCTGACAGCTAGCCACACACTTTTTTCTCTGCTCACAGACACCACAAGCTCCGAGGAGGAAGAGAAACAGGAAGAAGTGGAAGATACTCTGGACCTGGCCCCTTCTATTGATGCAGCTGCTATACCAACTGCAGGTGACTACCAGCCACCACCACCAGGACAATCTGCAGTGGCATGCCAGGACAATCTGCAGTGGCACCACCAGGACAATCTGCAGTGGCATGCCAGCCAGAACCCCCCCCCCCCCCCCCATAGGCTGCTCCCTCTATAGCCTTTCCTTTCTGTCCTCTCTTCTGTAGGGCCTTCTTCCTATTTTCCAGAAGACCTCAGGATGCATGTCCTGATGATCACCAGGCATTGCTGGGAAAGGAAGGCGATCCTCATGCTGGATGATAAGGCGTTTAATCAAAAACAACCAATTAAATCATTTTCAACAAGAACATACACACAGAAGTTTGCTTTGAAAAATGGTGCAACTTATGCACATCTTTGTAGACTTTTTATGTAGGGCTCTTACAAATTTGCCCCCATATGCCACAAATGAAACACAATATTCAAATTCTGCCTAGATCAGTGGTATTCATTCTCAGTCCTTGAGGGCCACAAACAGGCCACGTTTTCAGGATATCCCTACTGACTATGCCTGAGATAGATTTGCATATAATGGAAGCAGAATATATGCAAATATATTTCATGCATAGTCATTAGGGATAGATATCCTGAAAATCTGACCTGTTTGCGGCCCTCAAGGGTTGGGAGTGAATACTGCTGGCCTAGATGTATTTTGATAATATCTAACCTAAAAATAAAACTTCTCTCTTGCTTTGTTATGCTTTTAAGGTCATACACATGTATATTTAGATAAAATCAGTTTTTCATAGGTGCTAATGGATTGGCATTTTCCTGCAATGAAAATCTGGAAAATCTGGTATTTTTATAGGAAAAATCATTAAAAGTATATATGATACTGCTATCCAATTTGAAATGTTTTTTTTAAGATATCTAGTTAACACCAAATCATATGTACTTGTTTTTAATCTATCTTGAATGAAAAATTAAAGGGTTTGAATAATCACTTGTGCATTGGTATCAGACAGGGGGATTTATCATTCTGCGATCAGTAGAGTGGAATGATGACCCACCGCACTCTATCGCCCCCTTAGCACCATGGTAAAAGGTGGTGTTATTTTCCGCAGTGCCACTGGCGATATAATGTATAAAGCATTATCGCCTGCAGCGCTGCTGGGCCATAACCCCGCCTAAACCCCATCCATACTCCTCCCCTTCCCCTGATTTAAATACTATGGCCGTGATGCAGCCGGTATAGCATGAGTGCAATAAGGCCCCAATGCACGCGATAATGGCACATCGCAATTTCATAAATGACCCTGTTAGTGCCTAAAATTGTCATGCAACTGAAAAGCAGATACAAGCATATTTTATGCTTTAAATGTCCATTGCTCAACTTTTTCTGCCATATAAGAACTCATTTAATATCCATGTCAATTAATTCCCTTTTTCAATAGAAATTAAGATTTCAAAAATAATTGCAGACTCATACATTTGCACTCGACCAAAAAAAAAAAAAAAAAATTTGCAGGGCAAAAAGCTGCATCTTTTCCCACTTAGAAAATCACGTTTAATCTTTGAAATGAATAGTGAAACAGCCTAAATTCTCTAAGACTGCTTCCCACAAATATGGACTAGCCCTGGCACTCTAGGACAGCTGGGATTTCTTAATACAAATGCAACCTGATTGCATTCCAGTGAAGCAACATTCAGTTGCTTGGAGAGCCTATTGGTAAATTCCTTAAGTCTCATTAATCACTTATGTGGTGACCCAGGAGGGGGCTCTTTACTGTTTTATTTCACATTTGTCCCCAATGTTCCTTATTTATTAGAAAATCCTCTCTTTCAACAAAGTGATGTAGCTATCGATGTCCATCACTTACTTAAGAGTAGCAGCTTAAAAGACTGGTTTGAGTCAGCTGTTAATGGAATAGACTTAATTATTGAATTACTTAAGTCCAAATTTCTCTTGATTTTACAGACACAAATCAGAGTTTGATATTTGGGTATTTCCTTGAAATATCACTTATGCATATGCACTCTAACACATGAGAATGTTAACATTATAGAAATTACGGTAGAAGATATAAAATGATAGTAGGTAGGTTAGAAGTTATTTTTATTTATATTTATTATGTATATTCATTTACAAGAAGTGAATAAATCAAGAATATGATATTGCAAAAGAAAGAAAAAAATAAACACAAATGCTTTAAGTGCTTTAGCCCACATCATGGGGGAAAATACAGCAATATTGAGATCTTACATAGGCCATTCAGGAAATAATACTGTTTTATTATACCCCTTAGATCTTAACCCTCAGCCTTACCTTTAACAGTTTTTATTCTCCTGGTTGAATGCCTGTAGATTTATGATCCAGTTTATTGAGGCAAAATAAAATGTATCTATATATGATTGCAAAATTGCTTTCCAAGTATTGTGGATCTAAATATTGCAGTAAAGTTAACATGGGGGAGGGCAATTTTTTAGAAGCTATTTACCTGGATATATTGAGTGAAAATCACCCAGCCATTACCCAGGTAAACGTGTGCATGGGGATCAACAATTCATGCACTTTTACACAGGTAAGAAGTATGCATTCCTGATGGGCATGTTTAAGATAGGGAAAGAAATAACACATGAAGATTACATCTTCAAATCTATGTGCTGTCTTTTCAATGAAAAAGTATCTGCAGGAAGAACAGGTGAAAATCTATATGCACTTGTTCCAGGGGCAGTATTCAAAGGGAAGGTATGCTCAGTATGTTCTCTTTAAATATTGGTGCAAAGCCTATGTGTAAAAGTACTAGTAGACTTTGCTTTCATACAGGCAGATAGAAAAATTACCCCTTTCAGAGCTGATCTTAAAGAAATAAATACAACCGTTATATTTTCAAATAGAAAAGTGCCAATACCCCTCACAAAGAGGTCGATTTTAAGACCCGTGCATGCGCGTCCATCTGCGTGCAGTTCCCGGTGCGCGCACATGGACACGCCAATTTTAGAACATGCTTGCTCAGGGAACCGCACACGTGCACGAAGGGGGGCAATTTTAGCAAAATATGCGTGGTGACGCAATCAGGCCTCCCCCAGTTCCCTCCCAGTCCCTAACCTAACTCTACCTATCCCTAATTTTTTTATTTTAATACTTACTGCTCTCCGGGAATAGAAGTAATCTCCGTGAGCCAGCTGGATGCCGGCGCGCACTTCCCCAGCCCACTCCCCGCTCTCCCAGCCCTATCCACACCATCCCTCCCTGCCCAGAACATGCCCCCCCCTGGCCCGCCCCTTTTGCAGGGTCCGGCACTTTGGCTCGTAACAGGGGTTATGCGCGTGGTCGACCCTTGCGCGTGGCCCTTTTAAAATCAGGTCGAATATTATTAATTGCTCTATAATCATCTAATTATTGTAAAATAAGAATATTTTTGTACTAAATGCTAAAAATAAGCCTTTACTTAAAGAATTTGTCCAACCACATTTTAATAAGAACTACATTTTGATCTTAGCATTGCCTTGCCTGAATGTTGCAATTTAATTACCTTGTGGCTCTATGTCATAACATGCAAAGAAAGTACCAGCATGGCATCATGGAATAAAATCCAGAAAATCAACAAGTGTTACATGCTATACTATAATGACATTAAGAGGCTTAATGCTTTACTCTTACAGGTGAATTTTAAGTTTTATTATTTTTATTGCAATAACAATATGAGCTAACAGTTAGAAAACAGACTACAACAGCCTCAAACACGACTGACATGAAAATATAACAGCAAATACAGTTATCAGGTGAATTTTAAAAGCCCGGTGTATGCCCAAACTGGGAAATATGCGAATATGTCTGGCCGGTGCATGCCGAGTAGGTTTTAAAAGCTGCCAGTGTATGCGTGTATCTCCTGTATGCACAGAAGTTAGAAAGCCCAAAAAAAGGGGCAAGACTTGGGCGGGGCAAGGGTGGAATGTGGGCATTCCGAGACCTTAACATGAAATGTGTGCATAAGTATTGCGCCGGGGTGTCCTACCACATAACTTTACTTCTGCTAAGGATGGGGAGTAAGTCCTAAAACAAAAAAATATAGGCATTTCAGCAGGATTTAAAGGGTTGGGATTAAGAGATGAAAAAGAAGGCTATTTAAATAGGGGGGTTTAGGAAGTCCTATCCCTTACCTGGGCAAACTGGAAATGAAGTGGTTTAAATGGTAATTGCAGTGACGCACATTTCTATTAAAGTCCCCCCACTTATGCGGTAGAAGAGTCACGTTCATATAAAATTCTGAACACATGTATGCCCGTCTAGCCTATTTGATATCATGTGCACATATACGTGCATATGTTATAAATTGGCCATGTCTCTGGATGCGAGCAGGCACCCACGTACATGTGCGCCCGCCTCTTCTCTCACTATCCTGATTATGGGTCTATGTAGAAAGCATTTTTCCCATAGACACAAAATAAAAAAAGCTTTCTGGACCTATGATTCAAAGCATAAAGTAATAGAAAAGTAAACTATTATTATTATTATTATTATTATTATGTTATGCCATAAATAATGAATTGCCTTTTCAACAGATAACAGAACTGTAGATACTGTAGATCAGTGGTCTCTAACCCTGTCCTGGGGGTCCACCAGCCATTCGGGTTTTCATGATATCCACAATGAATATGCATGAGAGAAAATTTGCAACATTAAATTTTCTCTTATGCATATTCATTGTGGATATCCTGAAAACCCGACTGACTGGTGGGCTCCCAGGACAGGGTTGGGGACCACTGTTGTAGATGCATTATTTAAGTATATAAGTTCATTGTTTCGTTGCTCATTGGACCTAAGAAAGCAGAGTACATAGAAATGACCTACCTTTTTTCTCAAAAACTGGTTACTGTGTATCACAGTTTTATCATTTCTAGTAGTACAACTTTTCTTTTAAAAGATTCAACATGAAGTAATTCAGCATGCCCACTGAAGAACAGGTAACTTGGGAATCTTTACTAATGGAGCAGACTATACATGAACAGGAAGGGAACAAAATTTCCTGTTCTATATATTGACTAGATATACCTTTAGAAAGTAGTTCAAAACTTTACTCTTCCAGGAAGCCTTGAACTAATTTGTTTTTAATTTTAATGTTTTAAGTTACTGTTTTGGTTGTATTTTATATTTAATAGTTATAATTTGTCTTTAAGATTGTATTATGAATATCTGTACTCCGCTTAGTACTGTTATGTTATAGGGAAATGATACATATTTTAATATGCAAATAAATAAATAAAATATATTAGGGAAATGTATTCATGTAAAATGAAATAGATAATGTCAATTACATTGTTTATTTCATCTCATTTCATTGGAACCACGGAACGAAAGAAAAAAAATACCTAAAGTTTTTTTTTTAGTTTTCTGTTAGTGCACATTAACAAGGAGGTGCAGTAAGGATCTACCAGGCATTATATTGCGCATGTTTTCCATCTCCCCACCCAGGTTTCCTCTCCTGTTTCTATGATCTTCTTTGCATACAATTTGCATTCATGAATAATAGGGATGGGCAGGGGGAAAAGATTCATTTTCATTTTTGGTTCGATTTTGGGAGGCATTTTTCACACAAATTTTGGTTTGTGGGTTGTTTGATTCATTTTATTTGTGAGAAAAAAACAAATCAATCAGTTAAAAAACAAACAAACCCCAAAAGAGCCAAAAAATGAAATCAAGGCTTCACCCAGACAGCGGGACCCAGCCTTTGGAGTGGGTTACAGTGTTGGGCCTAGGTCTGGGCAGAGGCCCCAGCAACAGGACCCAGCATCCAGGCCAGGTCACAGCATTGGGCCTGGGTCTGCATTCTGACCTAGGCGGAGGCCCTGGCATCAGACCCAGTCTCCAGGTTGGAACGTGGTATTGGGCCTGGGTCTGGGACAAGGCTCTGATGTTGGGACCCTGCCTCCGGGCTGGGTCATGGCATCAAGCCTGGGTCCAGGCTCTGGCCTAGGCCGAGGCCAGATGTCAGGATCTGGCCTCTGGGCTGTGTCGCAGCATTGTGTTTGGGTCTGGGCTCTGGCCTAGGCTGAAGCCCCTATATCGGGACCCCGCTTCCGGGTGGGTCACTGCGTCAGGCCTGGGTCCGGGCTCTAGCCTAGGTCAAGGCTCAGGTGTTGTGATCCGGCCTCCTGGTTGGGTCTCGCTGTCAGGCCTGGGTGCAGGATTAGGCCTGACCTTGCCATCAGATACTCAACAGGGATATGCATACTTTGAGTCATCTAATCCTGCTTCATTTTTTAAGAGTTCATGGTATTTAGTAAAAGTGTATTTTGATTCTACCAATTATCAGCTGTTTTGGTTTTTTTTTTTTTTTTGCTAATTTAACTTTTGAGTGCAGATATATTAAGGGGAAGCTGTGGTTGTCTGCTGCTTTACTTTGGGAGAATAGAAGTGACAGCATAACTATTTGTTCTTTTGAGACAGTTTATACTTTTTGAAATTTCAAATTAATTATCATTCTATTATTAATTGGTGATTAGTGTCTGTCTTGGGAGGCACTTGGCCTGCAAGAATGGGCATTAGTTCATATGCAATACAGTGGTAGTGTGGTCTTACACTAACTGCTGTAGTGCTTTGTTATTAATCTGACAAAGTCTCACTGTCTGCATTGCCCTTCGACGGCAACATTCATACCAGAACGTGAGTGCACTAATTCTACTAGACCTCTCTGCCGCATTTGACACAGTAGATCACAAAAGTCTAATATCAAGACTAGCAAACATTGGCCTCTCAGGCAAAACTCTAGACTGGTTTACATCCTTCCTCAAAAACAGATATTTCAAAGTCAACTTCAACAACAACTCATCAGAAGCCATCCCCCTTGAAACCGGAGTGCCACAAGGGTCTGCTCTCTCAGCCACACTCTTTAATATTTATCTACTTCCAGTCTGCCAGTTCATCTCAGGTCTAGGCATTATATACTAGGGATGTGAATCGTTTTTTAACGATTAAAATTATTGTCCGATAATTTTAATATTGTCTTAAATCGTTATAGAACACAATACAATAGAAATTCTAACGATTTATTGTTAAAAATCGTTAAATCGTGTTAGTGCGCACTAACGGGAGTTAGTGCGCACTAACTGAAAATGATACAAATTGACACTTTCCAGGTCAGTAAAGGTCAGTTAGGAATGAATATGTGTTCCTATTGGCTGGCTGCCCTCTTATCTATTGATGTTAACCAGGTTCCCATTGAGGTGATGGTTGGGGGGATGGGAAATGGAAATGGAAACTCAGGAACACTAACAGAAAATGATACAAATTATTGACACTATCCAGGTCAGTAAAGGTCAGTTAGGAATGAATAAGTATTCCTATTGGCTGGCTGCCCTCTTATCTATTGATGTTACCAAGGTTCCAACTGAGGTGATGGTTGGGGGGATGGGAAATGGAAACTGTTTGTAGTTGACAAAAAAAGTAATGTGATCAGTCAATATGACTAGAACCTGTGCCCTATTCCTGATACCAGGGGTGTTGTGATCTTCCTGCACTCAGTGCCCTATCCCTGATACCAGTCTGAGACAGCTCCCTCCCTGCATTACTAGTGAGAGGCTGGCTTCACAGACAGGGGGGAGCTGCCTGACCCTCACTCCTGACTTCCCCCATGTCCCAGCTAGTGAATGGTGTGTGGGTGAGGGGGGGGGAGGATGGTGAAGTCTGAGACAGCTCCCTCCCTGCATTACTAGTGAGAGGCTGGCTTCACAGACAGGGGGGAGCTGCCTGACCCTCACTCCTGACTTCCCCCATGTCCCAGCTAGTGAATGGTGTGTGGGTGAGGGGGGGGGGGGATGGTGAAGTCTGAGACAGCTCCCTCCCTGCATTACTAGTGAGAGGCTGGCTTCACAGACAGGGGGGAGCTGCCTGACCCTCACTCCTGACTTCCCCCATGTCCCAGCTAGTGAATGGTGTGTGGGTGAGGGGGGGGGAGGATGGTGAAGTCTGAGACAGCTCCCTCCCTGCATTACTAGTGAGAGGCTGGCTTCACAGACAGGGGGGAGCTGCCTGACCCTCACTCCTGACTTCCCCCATGTCCCAGCTAGTGAATGGTGTGTGGGTGAGGGGGGGGGAGGATGGTGAAGTCTGAGACAGCTCCCTCCCTGCATTACTAGTGAGAGGCTGGCTTCACAGACAGGGGGGAGCTGCCTGACCCTCACTCCTGACTTCCCCCATGTCCCAGCTAGAGAATGGTGTGTGGGTGAGGGGGGGGGGAGGATGGTGAAGTCTGAGACAGCTCCCTCCCTGCATTACTAGTGAGAGGCTGGCTTCACAGACAGGGGGGAGCTGCCTGACCCTCACTCCTGACTTCCCCCATGTCCCAGCTAGTGAATGGTGTGTGGGTGAGGGGGGGGGGGGGGAGGATGGTGAAGTCTGAGACAGCTCCCTCCCTGCATTACTAGTGAGAGGCTGGCTTCACAGACAGGGGGGGAGCTGCCTGACCCTCACTCCTCCGGGGTATTGTGATCTTCCTGCACACAGTGCCCTATCCCTGATACCAGGGGTGTTGTGATCTTCCTGCATGCAGTGCCCTATCCCTATTAATACCAGGAGTGTTGTGATCTTCCTGCACGCAGTGCCCTATCCCTATTAATACCAGGAGTGTTGTGATCTTCCTGCACAAAGTGCCCTATTCCTGATACCAAGAGTGTTGTGATCTTCCTGCATGCAGTGCCCTATCCCTGATACCGGGATGTGTGCAAGAAGATCACAACACCCCCGGTATCAGGAATAGGGCACTGTGTGCAGGAAGATCACAACACCCCTGGTATTAGGGATAGGGCACTGTGTGCAGGAAGATCACAACACTCCTGGTATTAATAGGGATAGGGCACTGTGTACATGAAGATCACAACACCCCTGGTGCCAGGGTTAGGGCACTGTGTGCAGGAAGATCACAACACTCCTGGTATTAATAGGGATAGGGCACTGTGTGCAGGAAGATCACAACACCCCTGGTGCCAGGGTTAGGGCACTGTGTGCAGGAAGATCACAACACTCCTGGTATTAATAGGGATAGGGCACTGTGTGCAGGAAGATCACAACACCCCTGGTGCCAGGGTTAGGGCACTGTGTGCAGGAAGATCACAACACTCCTGGTATTAATAAGGATAGGGCACTGTGTGCAGGAAGATCACAATACCCCTGGTATCAGGGTTAGGGCACAAGTTCTAGTCACATTGACTGATCACATTACTTGTTTTGTCAAGCTACCAACTGTTTCCATTTCCCATCCCCCATATACTGTCAGTGGGAACCTTGGTAACATGAATAAATAAGAGGGCAGCCAATAGGAATACATATTCATTCCTAAACTGACCTTAACTGACCTGAAAAGTGTCAAATTGTATCATTTTCAGTTAGTGCGCACTAACTCTCAGTTAGTGCGCACTAATCAGAAAAAAACGATTTTTAACGATTTTTTAACTAAAAAATCGTGCCTAACACGATTTTCTTGCCCTGCCACACGATTTCTATCGTTAAGACGATATGGAAAACGATTCACATCCCTATTACATACTACATGTACGCCGATAATATCCAACTCCTCATACCAATAACTTCCACTATCGAAGATGCATTGATACTAGCAGCCTCTCACCTTGAATCAATAAGAAACATGCTAAACCATCTGAAGCTATGCCTCAACATGAACAAAACAGAATACATACTGATAGAAAGAAAAAACTCAGGATCAAAAATCAGCCTTTCCATACAAATAGACAACATCTGTAACCAAATAAAGGACAACGTAAAAGACCTCAGTATATGGATAGACACTGAACTCAACTACAAAAAGCAAATTGCAACGAAAACCAAAGAAGGCTTCCACAAACTTCCAATCCTTAAACTTCTAAAACCACTGCTTCACCACCAAGATTTCAGAACCGTCTTACAATCTCTTATATTCACTAGCCTCGACTACTGCAATTCACTCCTGATAGGACTCCCAAAAACAACCTTAAAACCACTACAATTACTACAGAATGCTGCAGCTAGAGTCCTATCTGGCAAAAGAAAATCAGACCACATCAACCCTGTACTCAACAGTCTATACTGGCTACCGGTAAAAAAAAGAATTGAATTCAAAATCCTAACAAGCTTACACAATGCAATATACAAAGCAGATAACACCTCCCTAAACAACATCATACAGAAACACAGATCACAACGAACTACAAGAACCTCAAGTAAATTGCATCTAGACATCCCAACAGTACCTTTAGCTAAGCTATCCAACATAAGAAACAGAGCCATCTCCACAGCAGGACCTAAACTCTGGAACTCACTACCAGATTACCTGAGCTCACAAAGCAACACCAAAACATTTAAAAAAGAGCTCAAAACATGGATCTTCAGTCAAACCTTCAAAGATGGAATCGGTTAACCACACATAACATTTCTAACACATAACCATCATCGGTTACTTAATGACAATCTCCAGACTATTATAGAGAACGTTTAAACTCAGTAATTCAACTGACAAAGATGATACTATATATCTATTCACAGGCTTTTAAAATTAGTATTCATAGATCCATCTAGCATTGATATTCGCTTCTTTACTTTATAACATTATTCTTCTTTCAGTTATATCATAATTCGGATTATGTACCTTAACTCACCTCTCGATACTTAAAAAAAAAAGTTGATATAAATTATATAAGTTTAATCAATTCTTGTTGATCATTATCCTGTTTGATATCAGTTGTTTCCAAAATGTATTAAGTTGTTGTATCTGTAAACCGGAGTGAAGGCAGCTAGCTAAACTTCGGTATAAAAAAGCATATAAATAAATAAATAAATAAATAAATAAATAAATAAATGTGCACGCTTTCATTGGCCCATACCTAGGGTCATGGCTATTTTATAACATACCCATATCTATGCGTGCATGTTATAAAATAGCCTGGCCAGTGGCCACACGCATGTGTGCTGAATTTTAAGTAGGCATGCACATTAGTGAGCAAATCTCGCTTCTACCACATGTGGGGGGATTTTAAAAGGAGTGTGTGCTGATGCCATCGCCACTAAAACCAGTTTGTTCCCAGTTCACCCAGTTAAGGGATAGGTATTCCAAAACCCCCTAGTTTAATAGCTTTTTTTCCCCCCTGTTAGCTCCAACCTTTAAAACCTCACTTACACGTTATCCTTGGCAGGATTAAGGGTATGTGTCAGGGGACCCAGTGTGTGCACAAATTTCAGGTTAAAATCCTAGAACATCCATGCCCTGTCCAGACCATGCCCTGGCCCTGTTTGAAAACTTTTCATTTGTGCGCACTGCGGGAGATGTGCCCATATCCAGGTAGCTTTTAAAATTTGCTTGGCACGCACTAGCCTGAGATATTCACACATCCCGTAATTGATGCAAGTGACAGGCTTTTAAATTTCATCTGTTAGTGTGAGATTTTAATATTCTAGGCTTCTGTTTGTCATTTGTTTTTTGGCCTGGCCTCTACCCTCTTGCCTATGGATGCTGGCAACTAGGGTGGTATTAATTTATTTTTTTTCTTTTTCATATTAGGTCTTATTTGTGCCCATTTCATGGCAAGAATGGGTCAGGGGTTTTTTTTTTTCCATTTTTTCTAAAGTTTGTATTACAGAGCAACTCCTGTTACTTTGCAATAACAGTGATCCCACCAGTAGCTCCACTTACTGCACATGAAGTCTGTTTCTATGAAGTATTAGGATTTCTGCACAGAAATGGGAGTTACTGTGCAGAAACTCCCGTTAATGTGCAGAAACTCCCATTCATGCACGGTGGCATGTTTTGACGCCATTTTAACTTTGCATGATGTCAGCCAGACCCAGCATCTGCCTGAACGGTACAGTGGCTATGTTGTGTGACTTGACCAGAGGCACCAGCACTCCCGCAGCACCACCTGGGCTGATCAACCTCACCAGTGAAGTTAGCAAGTAGCTCATTTAAAACAAATTGAAATAAATTATTTTTCATTCGCGCATAGTTAAGCCAGAGGATGTGGTTACAGCAATTAGTGTAACTGGGTTTAAAAAAGGTTTGGATAAGATCCTAGAGGATAAATCCATAATTTATCCTCTAGGTAATTAATAAGCAATAGTAGTTTGTGATCCATCTAATGTTTGGGTACTTGTCAGTTACTTGTGACTTGGATTGGCCACTGTTGGAAACAGGATACTGGGTTTGATGGACTTTTGGTCTGACCCAATATGGCATATCTTATGTTCTTATGTTTTTATATTCTAAATATATATGGTATATTACAATATTATTAAAAGAAAATTTAGTAAGTAAAAGTTAAACTTGCAAAGTCTTCGTAATGTATGTATTTTATAGCTCAGATTCATTGCTAGATTTTTAAATGGTAACTAAGGGCTGGATTTTCTAACACTGCAGGGATTTGGGAATCCTGCTGTAATGTGCAGCGGGGGGGGGCGGAGGGGGGCGATGCAGGGGTGGGCCTGCAAAAGCCAGCAGCGATCGCACCAGTGCGGTGTGATCGCTGCTGGTTTTCACACCTAATAGAGCCACCGTGAAAGGTGGTGTTATTGGGCACGCTACTAGCAGCGATAAGGTGTCCTACCTTTTCGCCGTCAGCGAAGTCATCGCGGAGTCTGCCCCGATGCCACCCCGACTCCTCCCCTTCTGGTGCGGACTCCACCTCGATTTAGCTATCGCACGCAAAGGGACTTTTCGCATGTGATCCCTTTAGAAAATGACCCCCTTTGGTGGCTTTCTTTTTTTTATCATAGCCCCTAATTGACACCAAAAAGAAGGACCTGGCCGCTACATATAAAACTAATAGTTGTATATGTCACTGCTAGGTCCCTATTTGAGGTGTGTCATCATAATTAGGGGGCTATGGGTCTGGGATCAATTCAAGACACGAAGGATGATTAATCTTTCAAGGCCCCTGGTGCTATCATCGATGCACCAGAGGCCCTGGAGGCAATTGAGCCTGTGAATGTCTGTTTGGTTAGCCTTGAGTTGAAGGTGCAGGGCATTGAATTCATTCTATTGCACAATTTATGTTGTAGTAGAGTGGACCTCCAATGCCCCTGTACCCTCAACTCTATATCCTTAAGATCTGGAGTGACCAGGACCAATGCCATGATTGCCAGAGGGCTACATTCCCCCTATTATATATATCCACTTCCACTTCCCACTCCTGTTTTGTTTTTTTTTTTTAATTATATTTATTATTTATTTTATATAACAAAACAATTTGATAATGTAATATATTGTATTCTTTATTTTAAAGTATTTTTAGTTTGTAATTTTAAATGTATAGTATTTTTAATAATGAAATTCACTCTGGAACTCCCTCCCTCCAAACTTACGCCTTGAACCATGCACCATCAAATTTAAAAAGAAGTTAAAAACATGGTTATTTAAACAAGCCTATACGGATTAGCCCTCCCTCTCCCTCCTACGAAGCTATACTATCTCCCATATAGACTATCCTATATTCCTTATATTAAGGAGCTCTATGTTTGCCTGTTGTTAAGCTTTTATGTTCGCCTGTTGTTAAGCTACATTTCTACGCTACTCTTGTGTTATCCCCCTCCCAGTTCTTTCTCCCTGTTAATATGTATTTTCAAACCTGCTGTTCAAATGTGAACCAGTATGATGTCCCTACTAATACCGGTATATAAACGTCTCAAAATAAATAAATAAATAAATAAATAAATAAATATTTTATTATTATGTTAATTTAACTTTATAATATAAAATGAAAAACAAATTTTGACATTTAAAAATTTGCAATTTCTTATTAATTTAATATTGCAAATGGTTTTAAGATGCACTGCCACTACTGCTCACCAATCTATAGCTAAAAAGCCTGTTCTCTGTCTATGGGGAAACAAAGCATTCATGCCACCTACTTCACCCAGCTATCTTAAAGTTAGCCTGTTATGTAAATGGCTAACTTTAGAACATTCTAGTATGGCCCGACCAGATTTAGCCACAAGTTAACCAGCTAACTCATGATATTGAAGATTCATATCTAGCTAACTCTGTTCATCCCTGGAACATCTTCTGTCCACCCACAGGATACCCTGAATAAGCACTGAGCATCTCATTCCCAGGTAAGCCATTTAGACAGATAACTATTAGTCTAAAACGCTTTGGGGCGGATTTTAAAAGGCCTGCACGCGCCGGCGTGCCTATTTTGCATAGGCCACCAGCGCGCTAAAGCCCCGGGACGCGTGTAAGTCCCGGGGCTTTGGAAAAGGGCAGGGAGGGGGCGTGTCGGGGGCGTTCTCGAAATGACGCGGCTTTTCGGGGGCGTGCCACGGTGTTTCGGGGGCGGGCCCGGGGGCGTGGCGCCGGCCCGGGGGCGTGGTCGAGGCCTCCGGACCAGCCGCCAGGACCGGAACACGGAGCAGGGCTGCCGGCCGGCGCGTGCAAAGTTACGGCTGCTTTCAGCAGCCGTAACTTTGCCGACAAAGGTAGGGGGGGGGGTTTAGATAGGGCCAGAGGGGTGGATTAGGTAGGGGAAGGGAGGGGAAGGGAGGGGAAGTTGGGGGGAGGGCGAAGGAAAGTTCCCTCCGAGGCCGGTCCGAAATCGGAGCGGCCTCGGAGGGAACAGGCAGTGCATGCTGGGCTCGGCGCGCGCAGGTTGCACAAATGTGCACCCCCTTGCGCGCGCCGACCCCGGATTTTATAAGATACGCACGGCTACGTGTGTATCTTATAAAATCCAGTGTACTTTTGTTCGCGCCTGGTGCGCGAACAAAAGTACGCGATCGCGTATTTTTTTAAGATCTACCCCTTTGTGAACATTGAGTTTTGACCAAAAGGTGTTTGGAATTCTGGTACACTAAGTATATTTTAATATATATTTAATAAGATTATAATATACTTATCATTAATCATTATCATCCATCTAATTAAGCAAACAACAAACTCTCAATGAGGTTAAAATGGCATACATTGTAAACTTGTTAGCAGCAGCACCAAGCATCAAGGCTTCAACAATTGCTACTGTCCATTCTCACACCTTTCAAAATCATTCATTCTCCAGTCATACCTTTATCCAGAAGAGGACCGGAAGGATCATCTGCATTCTGTTCCCAGTACATCCCGGGAGAGGACTCCAGAGCTTACAGTGGGCAATCCAGGATTCAAACTCCACAGCCCTAGCTTCCAGAGGCCCCATACCCTTTGCAGTAGAAGAGGACCGGAAGACTCATCTGCATACTGTTCCCAGCATCCCTGGGGAGAGGACTCCAGGAGTCATAGCGAGCAATCCAGGCTTTGAACTCCACAGCCCTAATGTTGGCCCATCGGTTGCAGACGGCTGTGCCCTCTCTGTCACCTCTTTTCTTTCTTTTTCCTCTCCTCTGGGCAAAATGGCTGCCTCTGTCTCTCCTCGCCAACCTCTCTGGCATCCCCGGAACGGCATGAGCAATTACGTTCACCATTCTTACACTGAGGTCACTTCGTGTGCCGCCCTCTCTTTTAAATACGTCATGGCGGGAACCTCGGGGGCATCCCCACCACATGATATCACTACCTCCGGGTACTTAGCCTCTGATCTCTAATCCAGCTACGAGTTAGCAAGGATTCCGCTCCAGCTAATTTCAACTTCCTTCAGAGGTGTCCCGCTCTGAGTTCTCGCTCCTACAAACCCTCTGGGGTTACGCTGGCTACACCAGGGCGTTCTAGGTACCCGCTCCTCGGGGGGGCTTATTCGCTCCTACTTATCCTCCGGGGTTACACTGTTTCAGCAAGGACACTCAAGGCACCCGCTCCTCGGGGGTCTTGCTTCACTCCTGTCTACTCTCCAGGTTTCCCAGCTCCATCAGGATCATAAGTACCCGCTCCCCAGGGGCCTTGCTCTTGCCTGTCTTCTTCCTGCATTAAACCTGCTTCTACAGAGGACATCTTGGCTCCGACGCTCCGGACCTTGCATCATCTCTACCTCTGCGCTGCGGAGGTAACTTCTCCTACAGCTACCAGCCTTCATGAGTACCTTCTCTCTTCAGTCTCTCTGCCTTGTCTCACCACAGAATAGTGGAAATGTTACTTGGAAGATGGAAAACCAATTTTGGAGACACATTTTACCTCTTGAAGATAGATGGTACTTGGACTTGAAGTTGACAAGTGGAATGAAATTCAGGGTTACAAACCCCAGACTTTGCAAAGCCAGATGGATGAGAGAAGTCTCTTTGATAAGGTCAAGGAAGAAAATGCATCTCAGGAAATCTGTACGTTAGTATAGGCTCCCATATGGTGATGAAGCTGTTCAAGAGAAGCTAAATCGTCGATAGATGTCACTGCGGTATTTAATGCAAGGTACTGATTCATTGCAGGGGATTTCCCAGATGAATGTAAGGATGAATTATCCCTTAGGATTGAAACAGACAGGATGCTTCAAGGAAGCAGTTAAGCTCTGGAGACCAGGCTCGAGGATAGCAGAGGATACCAATGGGTGTGTAAAAATGTATTTCTGCTGATGGACAGTTGGGAATGCAGCCAAGATGTACCTCCTAGCAGAGGCAACTCACTGATAGAAGACAGAGACGTTGGCAATTGCTTTTAATGATCTTGTAGAGCCATTTGGAAGACTCTCCAGGGTGATGGACAAAAGATAGCTCCCAGTAGTTCAAAGGATGGAAACCTCTGGAGAAGATGTCCACAGGGTGAGCTCCAGGACATAGCAAGCAGGGACTGAGTTGGAAGCAATGAGATGGAGCCAGGACTAGGGTGCAGGCACCTCCTGCAGGACATTCAAACCCAAAGACCTGGAGTTGCTGTGGAATATGCTTTAATGGAACATACTCCCTGAAACTCGTTGATACTTGGCGATGATGGTGACCTTGGTACTGGATGTGGAAAACTGGGTGCAGGTGCCTCCTGCAGGTTCTATGGAACCCAAGAAGACGAGCCAACATCACAGTGGAAAGAACGGAGATGGTCCCTGGAATAGTGGTAGGCGCCTCCTGCAGGTCAAGAAGGTTCCAGGACCAGGCTGGACTTGAAGAAGATCTATATGCAGGCATCTCCTGCAGGTCGTGGGATCCAGACAACTGAAGAGGAGAAACAAACGACACGCACACAAAAAAATTCTTGACTAAGAACGGAATAAAAAAGTCCAGGAAACTTGGAGGAAAAAATTCTGGGCAAGATCAAGGTTATCAAAAATGTCCAGGGACTTGAGCCCGTCACAGGCATAGCTCACCGAGCTCATGGCCTTCGAATCCTGTTGCGAGTCGCGGAGGAGCGGTCGTTTCAGAAGGGGGATTGTAAGCTCTTGGGCCACAGGACGGATCAGGGAGGAGCCCCAAGATGCACACTGTGGGAGGTGAGAGACTATAAGCACAGGCAGAGCAGGAACCAGACTGGACTGAAGACAAGGCAAGGAACAACTGGAACAGGTGCAAGGCAGGCTCAGCCCTCCACTGGACCAACACGCACCAATGAGACCCAGCAATGCAATGCTGGTCTCGAGAGTAGCACTCCGGCGACTCGATAGCCCTTCTGGACCCGCTGCTTGAGAACGACGAGTGGATGAGGCCAGACGGAGGCTGAGGGCAGGATCAAGAAGACTCAGACGAAGACCCAGGATATTCAAAAGACTCAGAAATAGACTCACGTTACTCAGAGGATTCAGGCGTAGACACAGGTTACTCGGAGGACTCAGACATAGACTTGTACACTCAGAGGACTCAGACTAGACTTGGATACACTGAGGACTTCAGACACAGACTAGGATACTCGGAGGACTCAGACAAGGATTCTGGTTGCTCAGAAGATTCAGACAAGGATTCAGGTTACTCAGAAGACTCAGATAAGGGTTCAGGCTGCTCAGAAGACAGACAAGTATTCAGGTTGCTCAGAAGACTCAGACAAGGATTCTGGTTACTAGGAGGTCTCAGGCAAGGATTCAGGAGGAAGAACTGGATGAGTACTGCATTGCAGCGTGCCCTACACAGCTGTCCATGGCTGGTCGCGGACCACGCCGAAGGTGAAGCAGACTCCAGATGAAGCAGTGGAATTTGAAGCCAGGACATGACGAAGATTCAGGAGAGGCCTGTCCAGGGTGCTCCCTACTCAGCCACCAGTGGCTGATCGTGGACCACGCTGAAGCGAAGCAGGTTCTGGAAGAGTCTTAGGCATTAATGGAAGCAGGCACAAGGAACTCCAAAGACTGGGAACAGGACTCTGGATTCAAGATTCGGAAATTAGAACTCGGAACATTAAATGCAAGGGTCTTCTGGAGACATGCGCTGCTGACGAGAAGAAGGCCTTTTACCATTAGCCCCCCATGGTCTGGTCACGGACCACGACAGTGGCACGCCAGGAAATGTGGACAGATGAGGAACCTGGGAACTGGACGAAGAGCTAAAGAAGAGAAGGTCGAAGTCAGGACAAGAAAAGGTAGTAGCACCATTCCAGCAAGCCACCTCCATGGCTCTTCTCTTAATTCCCATCCTCTAGCGTTTATGGATCCACAGTGTTTATCCCATGCCCCTTTGAAATTCTTCACAGTTTTAGTCTTCACCACTTCCTCTGGAAGGGCATTCCAGCATCCACCACCCTCTCCATGAAGAAATACTTCCTGACATTGGTTCTGAGTCTTCCTCCCTGGAGTTTCAAATTGTGACCTCTAGTTCTACTGATTTTTTTCCAACGGAAAAGGTTTGTTGTTGACCATGGATCATTAAAACCTTTCAAGTATCTGAAGGTCTGTATCATATTACTCCTGCTCCACCACTCCTCCAGGGTATACATATTTAGGTTCTTCAATCTCTCCTCATAAGTCATTTTATGAAGAATATCCACATTTTTGGTCACCCTTCTCTGGACTGCCTCCATCCTGTCTCTGGTGTTTTGCGGTCTGATGTTATATTTCTAGTTTTGTTTTTAAAAGGTAGGGCTGTTACTATTTGAGTGTTGCGAGCACAGAGGTGTGGTCGCTTGCTCAAGAGAGATTGTGAGCCCTTGGGTACAGGTCAGGGAGGAGCCCAAGACACACACCATGAGAGGTGATAGTGTTCAGGCATGGGCTGGAGCAAGGCTGGAACAGGATCAAGACATAGAACATCGAGGAACTGGAGCAAGGCAGGCTCAGACCTCCACTGGACCTACATGCACTGGTGAGACCCAGCAACGCAATGCTGGTCTCAAGAGTAGCCCTCTGTCCACTCGGTAGCCCTTCTGGACCCACCATTTGGGAACGACGTGTGCATGAGGCCAGACAGAGGCTGAGGGCAGGAACAAGACAAGACATGGAACTCAGGAACTTGGAAGACTCAGACGAGGACTCGAGGAACTTGGAAGACTCAGACGAGGTTTGAAGATTCAGGCACTAGTACAGGGTGAGTTCTGCACCTCAGCATAACCTACACAGCCACCCATGGCTGGTCGTGGACCACGCCAAAAGTGAAGCAGACTCCAGGTGAAAAAGTGAAGATCTGGAACTGGAAATAAGTCGAAAATTCATGAGAAGCTTGCACCAAAGTGTGCCCTACACAGCCGTCCATGGCTGGTTGCAGACCATGCTGAAGCAGAGCAGATTCTAGCTTGAGTCTAGGGCATGGATAGAAGCAGGAACAAGGTACTCCAAAGACCGGGAACAGGATTCAAGACTCAGGATTCAAAACTCGGAACTCGGATTTGGGAACAGACCTCTGCATTAAAAAGAAGGGCCTTCCGGAGACTTGCACTACAGACATGAAGATAGACCTTGTGCCATGAAGCACCCTACACAACCCCCCATGGGCTGGTCACGGACCATGACAGTGGCATGCCAGGAAAGGTGGACAAGCAGGAAACCAGGAAGCAGGATGAAGAGCCAGGAATGGGAACATCAGGATCAGGACTGAACATCAGGAACATGGAACGTCAGGAACATGAAACATCAGGAACATCAGGACATGGAACAGCCGATGAAGGAACTACGATGAGGAACAAGACCAGGAACATCAGACGAAGGAGACCAGGAACATCTAACATCAAACGAAGAGTCATCTAGACACAAGGAGACCAAGGAGGACCTTGACCAGAGAAGAGACTACAGACAACTGTGAGACCTGATTCGAAGGCCCTGAGGACTGAAAGCTGAGTCCTTTTATAGAGCTGGACAAGGCACAGGCTGAAGATGTCATCTGTTGGGGCAGCCGGGCTTTTCCTGCCGCTGGCCCTTTAAATAAAGTGAAGAGGTGGAGGAAGTTGGGGAGGCCACGTCAGCGGCATTCCTGCCACGAAGATGGGGAAGACAGTGGTGGCAGTCCTGCCGCATGAAGAGGCATCCCGGCAGCGTCTCCTGCCGCGAAGATGCAGAGACAGCAGCGGCACCCGGACCGCAAAGAAGATGAAGGAAGAGCGGCTTCCCTACCGCTCAGGCAATGGCGACAATGGTGGTTCCTGCTGCGAAGAAGCTACGGTAGCCCCTCCTGCTGCATACAGCGGCGTCGGGCCACAAGGAGCAGCAGCAGCGGTCCGGGGGTGGCCTAGGCTGCAAGAAGAAGCGTCCTGCGGTGGCATCAGGCCAGGGCAAGGTGAGAGGCTGATCACGGGGTTGGGCTCCGTGAGCAGCATTGAAACATTGAGTCTGGCAATTAGTATGTTATTGTATGGCGGGAGTACCTTTTTGCAGGATTTTGGATTATTCCATGCTCCTGGCAGTGGAGGGAATTGTTGTTGCTGTTAATGAGGTGACATCACCATTTGAATATTAATTTTTGTATGGTGAGTGGTAAGGGAAAATATCCTAGTTCAGCAGGTTTTTCTGACTCTGGGATTAAGCTCATCAACTCAAGCTGCTGGTGACTGTGGAACACTGCATTGTTGTATTGCCTCCTGCTCTTCCACTGAAAATAGAAAATGTACTCAGACCAATAGGTTTCTTGTAGATTGAAAGTGCTTACTGAAATATTTTATATATCATATATTAAGTATTTAAAATTTGCACTATATTATGATGTTGGAACTTTCTATATTTTTGTCATTTATTCCATAATTTACTTATACTTAAGTGGTCAAGAAGTGTTTATGTGTATGTATGTGTGTGTGTGTGTATATATATATATATATATATATATATATATATATATATACTGTATACATTTTTTGTGTGCTCAATTGCATACCCAAAGACCAGTATGGATACAAATCCCCTGGGCTGATATTTTCCCAAAATTTGGCCCTGAAAGAGAATGACTGATGTGGAGGGGACTAGTGAAAGAGAGAGAGAGAGACTGGTGTGGAGGGAGTGACTGTTGACAGAGTGAGAGACTGGTGTTTTGGATGATGAGAGAGACAGAGAGACTGGTGTGGGGATGAAAGGGGAAAGAGAGAGAGAGAGAGACTGGTGTGATGGGGTACCGACTATACTGAGAAAAAGAGATAGAAGTGTGAGGGTGATTGGTAGTGAGAGAGAGAGACAGGTATGGTGTGTGGCATAAGAGAGAGAGCGAGAGAGAGAAAGAGGCTGTTTGTTTGGGGGTTTTTTTTTGGGGGGGGTGACTAAAACAACTAACAATTTAAAAAGAGGCTAAAGGGAGACTAATACAGCTACCAATGTACATGATCATAGTTAGTGTTTACTAAGTCCCATTAGTGCGCATTAAGTTCCAGAAGTGCATGGTAGTGGAACTTAATGAGCAAAAACCACAAAATTTGGGGAAACAACAACAACAAAACAATGAACCATTTTAAAAACAAAATCAAGCAAAAAATGACACAAAATGAAAACAACACAAAAAACCCACTGCACACCCTTACTTTATATATTCATAGCAAGCTTCTGTATTACGTCATCTCATACATGACTTCATTTGAGTTGCACTAGACAAGACAATGTAATGCAGTAAACTGTATATTGAGACACATATGTAAAGAAGACTCTTTTCCATGTTAGATTATTATTAGGTTAAACTATTTGCCATTCTTCATTATTCTCAGGATAATGTTTTCCAATACCTCATTTTTCAATGAATACATATATTTATTTTAAAAATGTATATACCGCACAAGCAATACAAGTACAATGAAGATAGTTCACAATTTAACATACATAATAAAAACACAAATCAATACAGCCTCAACAGAATAAAATCATTAGCAGATTTACTAAGCTGTGACAGTTTATTGCGGGAGATGATAAATATCGCGGGGGCGATAAAAATTGCACCATACTACATGGCCTTCCCACACATTGGTAGCCCACCTCAGCTGGGGCCGCCATCACTTAAAGGGCTGAAGGTCCCAAAAATTGATCTCCCCTCAAAATAGTTAAAAAACACCCCAGTGGTCTTTGGAGACTCCCCACACTCTGAATGACCCCCAAAAGACAAAAAAACAAAACAATTAAGGATTACATGCAGGGAAGGCCCGATCCCTTCTTCTCCGTCCCCATAATGCCACAAAAAATGTTCACTTTAGCTTAGGCCCCACGACCTTAACCTCATGCCTTTCTCACCCCATCCCAAAATTGTTATATCCCTGGGGTCTAGTGGCCCCAACCCCCAAGAAAAATAATCTTGGTGGTCTTGGAGGGGCAAGTGGACTTCCACCCACAATTCCCTCCCCCCCATACCACTAAAATGTCATTGGTAGTCAGTGGGTGCCCAAAATGCCCCATAGCTCCAGGCCCATTGATGCCATTTTTCAATGGCAAGGGGTGAGGCAGCATGGCACCGATCATGCGCGGAGTGGGAGGAAGGTCAGCGCAACATTAGGCGATGTCTGCTCTGTGTGATGACACACCATCCCATGGTTTGACCGGGCTCCGAGCACGATGGCATCATCAAGACATGTCTTGAAGCCAGGCCCATCAGATTGCCAGGGGCCAATGTATAGTGATGGTGGTGGGGGGGGGGGAGTGGGAAGGTGGGAGGTTTAAAGTCTTGCAGGTGACTTCCCCACTTCCTCTTTTCTTTGGCGGTCTCGACAGGTTTCTTTTCTCTGCATAACAGTGAGCACTTCATGCTGTACCCATTTTCCTATGGGTGCAGGTTTGGATTATTAGTGGGCAGTTTTACTGTACGGTGTTGTGTGTGTGGGGGAGGGTTAATTAAAAAAAAAAAAAGAAAATTTTAGTATTTCTTTCATTTGGCTTAACTGATTTATTGATTTATTTATTTATTTAAACACTTTTATATACCGAAGTTCGTATGGACATCACATCAGTTTACATATACAAAGGAAGCAGAGGGAGCGGAGATGGAAGAAAAAAAGTTACAATAAAACACTTAGGGGCGGATTTTAAAACGAGCGCGAATAGCCTACTTTTGTTTGCGCTCCAGGCGCAAACAAAAGTACGCTGGATTTTAGTAGATACGCGCGGAGCCGCGCGTATCCGCTAAAATCCTGGATCGGCGCGCGCAAGGCTATCGATTTCGTATAGCCGGCGCGCGCCGAGCCGCGCAGCCTACCCCCGTTCCCTCCGAGGCCGCTCCGAAATCGGAGCGGCCTCGGAGGGAACTTTCCTTTGCCCTCCCCTCACCTTCCCCTCCCTTCCCCTACCTAACCCACCCGCCCGGCCCTGTCTAAACCCCCCCCTTACCTTTGTCGGGGGATTTACGCCTCCCTCTGGGAGGCGTAAATCCCCGCGCGTCAGCGGGCCTCCTGCGCGCCGGGACGCGACCTGGGGGCGGGTCCGGAGGGCGCGGCCATGCCCCCGGGCCGCCCCGGCCCGTAGCCACGCCCCCGGAACGCTCCCGACACGCCCCGAAAACGCCGCGCGGTTCGGGCCCGCCCCCGACACGCCCCCCGACACGCCCCCTCCGAAAACCCCGGGACTTACGCGAGTCCCGGGGCTCTGCGCGCGCCGGTAGGCCTATGTAAAATAGGCTTCCCGGCGCGCAGGGCCCTGCTCGCGTAAATCCGCCCGGTTTTGGGTGGATTTACGCGAGCAGGGCTCTGAAAATCCGCCCCTAAATATGAGGAAACTAAGAAGAGCCTTCCATTTTGGATTATCTGAGGCATTTCTGTTTATATATTAGGAGAACTCAAGACTTTCCCCTGTGGCCCAGCTGGAAAGGCTAGGGGCTCAAAAAAAAAAAAAAGAATTTCGTGTTGGTTGGCAGTGTTTTGCTATGAATGCCCTGTAAATCGGCATCCTCGACTGCGGCTCAGCAGCCCCCAGCCCCCAACACAGAACAATTCAGGAAAGTTAGATGTTCATGATCAGGCAGTGTCTGTCAGGATGGAGCTCATGGGTTCCAACTCCACGGTCTCCACGTGTGTTGGCATATCTGGCCAGCAGGGAGCCAGAAGGCCGATGGGGTTGAAGTAGGGTATCCAGGTCAGCTGCAGTGCAGGGGTCCACACAAACATTATCCAGGGAGAACTGAGACACCTCTTCACCCCCTTTAGCAGCACCAAATAATAGTGCTCAGGCTAGCCAGTCTCAGAGTTCTGGCAGAAAAGAAAAGAGAAAGGGTGCCTGTTTGGCAATGATTTCTGCCCACAAACCCTTACTGGTAGGTTCTATGGACCCCGTGGCTTGCGAGGCTAGGTTAGTGAGACCAGATGTAGTGGAGGTAGCAGGGCTAGAGCCACTAGTGCCAGTGGAGTGTTTGCTGAGTTATTTCCCAGAAAGGAGATGAATAGGGAACTACACGGCCCTTTTTCAGGGTCTGCCACTGGGCTTTTTAATGGGAGGGCTGGCACTAATTCACAATCTCCTGAAGTTTTTTATCCTGTGGTGTCCCAGACCACTGTCTCCGGGACATTTCAAGTCATATTCCAAAGGATCTTGGGGGAATTATGATGATAAGTCTGGTCCTGTCTCACTCCTGAGAGGGATGTATTAACCCAAGGATCACATGCAGTTTCCAGATCCCCGTCTAGATGATCTTGGAGGAGCGAGAGATCCACAAGGCATGACAAGGATGACCGGGGATCCCTCATTGATATCACAAGGAGGACCAGGGATCAATACCTAGATACTACAGCGGGGACATATCCCCAGTCAGGTGACATGCCCACCATGCCCACCATGACGCAGACTATTCACCACATTCATTCGCCTTGTACTTGTTATGTGACACAATATCATTGCAGTCACTTTCCTTATGGAATGCACAGAGAATCTTCAGGGTATAAAATGGGCTTGTGAGATTATGAACATTGTTATTCCCATGAGCGGGGGCACAGACAGGAACTTAGGGAAAGAGAAGCGGGCTACCATCTAGCTCAAGAAGGAGCAGTGAAGGCGAACGCTGTGGCAGTTAGCCATACGGAACACGTAGGCACTTTGTCTGGCCAGAGCAGTCCAGTGGACCTGGAGGACAGTTGCCAACTGGAAACTTGACACATGCTTCAGCAGCTACAGGGACATTGAGTAAGTCAATTGACACGAGCAAACACACACACAAAGGGCATAGAGGAAGGGTGAAGTGTAACCACAGGTGTCATAGATGTTCATTTTACTCGGCATCCAGCACTGCTTCGCATAGCTCGTCTTCATCGTCCAGTGTTTCTTGATCCTCCTTGGTGGCCACAACAGTCAATGACTCCTTAGCACGGGGACCTTCTGGAAGCTCAGGAGTTGAACACAAGTTGTGGGAATCCAATTCCAGATCAATCCATCGACGCATTAGGCATTGACATTTTATTGACATCTTTAGGATGGTGGAAGGGCATAGAAAAAAGGGTCAAATGCAGAGGGAAAAGAAGCATGAAGTAGAAGCCAGTAGACTTTCTGTTATAAATCTGCTGCTCGGAGTTAGCAATCTGTTATCAAGCTCCTCCTGTAGAGGGAGGAGTTGGCAATCTGATATGGATCTCCTCCTGAAGAGGGAGGAGTTAGCAGTCTGTTGTCAATCCCTGCTGCTAGGAGTAGCAATCTATAGGAACTGCTCCCCAGGGGCAGAGTTAGAATCTGTAATACCTTATCCTGCCTCGGGGAGGCGTTGGCAATCTAAGTCTGCCAGGGAGTTAGCAATTGGTAATGGATCACCCTGCCAAGGGGAAGAGCAGACAGGATTGCAGACAGGAACCGGTACTCGCTCCACGAGGGCCTATGTTCCTAAAACCCTCCAAAGACATTCTTCTATTCCACAAACCATCTCATACACAGATATTGTGAGTTCTCATTCCAGACTGCATATAGGAACCAGCACTCGCCTACGGCTCCTGTTCCTGAATACTGAAGACTCTCTGTTCCATCGAGGCCATTACAGATATCTACAATTGTGAGTGTATCATCTACTACTGGTTATGTATCCAGCATACCCTGGCTACTCACTATCTATATTCTCTCTCTACAGCTCAGCAACCCAGAGACCAGTATCAGAGGGACTTCAGCCCTGCCGGGCACATCAGCTCACTACTGCCACCTCTGGTGGCTCTACTTCCAGTCTAATAAAGAACTATCTGTGTTTGTCTCCATATTCCAGCCTAGCCGGTGGTCCCTCTCAGGACATCCTCAGGACATCCTCAGGACATCCTCTTGAGGGCACTGTCATACTCCATAGGCGGAGTTAGTGTTCTGAAGTGGGTTGACTTCCCTCAGAGTGGCAGTCGTATAATACTGCTCTAGTACCATGCTAATAACTGCCTAGGATAAATCTATGTTTACGTATCTTATAGTTTTGTTGATTATATATATATATTTATCTCTCTCTAATTGTTTCTTAGTTTAAATTCTGTACTGTCTTCCATTGCCCAGGTTTTACGCTCCCTGTTTAATGTAACTTTACTTTCTACCTTGATGTTAATTGGTTTCCCCTCAGTTACATTGTAAACCGGTACGATAAGACCTAGTCTTGAGCATCGGTATAGTAAAAGAAATTAAATAAATAAATAAAATAGTAGTGTAAGGAATGAACACTTGAGGTAAATTGGTGAATCCCTGGGCCGATGGCAGATGACAGTGCCCTCAAGAGGATGTCCTGAGAGGGACCACCGGCTAGGCTGGAATATGGAGACAAACACAGATAGTTCTTTATTAGACTGGAAGTAGAGCCACCAGAGGTGGCAGTAGTGAGCTGATGTGCCCGGCAGGGCTGAAGTCCCTCTGAGTCGCCGTGCTATTTCCTGCACCACAAACCTGTACCGGGGGTGAGAGAAGTCCCTATCGCCCCAACGGAGTGACGTGGTGGAATGTGCCTGCGGGGTGGAGCCCGGAGTCGGAAGCCGGAGATAAAAAGCTGACCCTTCTGTGAATACCTGAGGAGCTGAGTCGCCGTGCTATTTCCTGCACCACAAACCTGTACCGGGGGTGAGAGAAGTCCCTATCGCCCCAACGGAGTGACGTGGTGGAACGTGCCTGCGGGGTGGAGCCCGGAGTCGGAAGCCGGAGATAAAAAGCTGACCCTTCTGTGAATACCTGAGGAGCTGAGTCGCCGTGCTATTTCCTGCACCACAAACCTGTACCGGGGGTGAGAGAAGTCCCTATCGCCCCAACGGAGTGACGTGGTGGAACGTGCCTGCGGGGTGGAGCCCGGAGTCGGAAGCCGGAGATAAAAAGCTGACCCTTCTGTGAATACCTGAGGAGCTGAGTCGCCGTGCTATTTCCTGCACCACAAACCTGTACCGGGGGTGAGAGAAGTCCCTATCGCCCCAACGGAGTGACGTGGTGGAACGTGCCTGCGGGGTGGAGCCCGGAGTCGGAAGCCGGAGATAAAAAGCTAACCCTCCTTGCGGCGCGCAGTCGACGCCGGCGCGCTGTCAAAGCCGCGTGCGTCTAAGGGGCGCGCGGCCACGACAGGCTTAGCCAGGCTTTGCCAGGATTTGAACAGGATGTGAACTGTAGCACCCAGGTAGGAAGTATTGTTTCCTTTATTATATCGGGAACTCACTTCTCCACCGTAAGAGATCCTTCTACGACACGAATATTAAGGTAAATCCACCAAAAAGGGACTGTTCGATATAGATATTTGGTTTACCTAAGAATGCCTCACACTAAGAGGAAGGCGAAGTTGAAGCCAACCTCTAGTGAAGAGGCTTTGCAATTTGGGCAACGAACAGTCTCTGAATTGTTGGGTTCCCCTCAAATAACCCCTGAAGTGCGGGCTGCTAAGACGGAGATTTCTGAGCAAAACCTCCTTCTAATGGCCTCTGAAATATCTTTGAGCCCAGGGGCACCGGCTATACCATCACCACCTGGCTTTGAAGGGTTTGACCCTTATAGAAAGCCAGGGACAACTCAAGAACCCCGAGATGTTTTGGAAAATAAGGGAGTTAATCTGGAAGGAGAGAGAGAGGGGATTCAACAAATTGCTTCAAATCCTTCAGAAACCCATGAGATGGATTTAAGTTTAAGTGGAGGAATCCAATTAAGCCCTAAAGAGACAAGTACACCAGTGGTTAAAATTGTAAAATCTGTAACACCAGATCCGATAAAAACTGTTGTATTAAAACAAGGAAATATTACCTTAGAAACAATTTGGACATATATGGTGAAATTGGATACCTCTATTGTTAACCTAACTGAAGAGGTTAGGAAAGTTAATAACTCCTTGATTGAGGGGCAGATTTTTAAAAAATACGCGAGCACGTACTTTTGTTATGCCTGCTGAAGTTACGCCTGCTGAAAGCAGGCGTAACTTTGCGCGAGTCGCCGGCAGCCCCGCTCCGTCCTCCGGTCCTGGGGGCTGGTCCGGAGGCCTCGACCACGCCCCCAGGCTGGCGCCACGCCCCCGGGCCCACCCCCGAAACGCCGGGGCACGCCCCCAAAATGCTGCGTCGTTTTGGGGACGCCCCCGGACATGCCCCCTCCCGCCCCTTTTCGAAAGCCCCGGGACTTACGCACGTCCCGGGGCTTTACGCACGCCGGCAGCCTATGCAAAATAGGCGCGCCGGCGCGCAGGGCCTTTTAAAATCTGCCCCTTACTGTGGATGTGCTTGCTCACCTTATATAATCATGGGGTGACCTTTTTTCTGTGACATTAGCATATACCGCAGTTGTTAGCAAAAAACGTTTTTTAAAGGAAAAGAAACATTTTTTTGAATGTATTATATTAAATCTTTGACTCCAACCAAGTAAACGGAAGAGACAACTTATTTTTTCCAGAGATATAGACTAGAGCAAAAGGCTCATCAGCTTTGCTCTGCCGAATGCCCGACACCGCTGGTGTTTCGAGAATTTCTTCTTCAGGGGCTTTGGACAAATTTCAGAGTCGGAAAGCAGGTTCCTATGTGAACGCGGCATAGAGAAGCCTTTGAGACAACTTTGTTCTGTGCTGTTTTTTCCCTAGCCTTCTTTGGGGCACCTTGAGTCAGTGAGTTTATAGCACTATTGCAAAAAGCCAAGCAGTTGAGAAGCCCAGGGTTCTGAAAGAACTAAAAAACAAAATGTCAGACCTATTTTAATTAATTTGTAACATATCATTAAAATCATCCATTGTACTTGAATATTGCTAATAAGGGCTCCAGGGGTAATCCAGGAAATTATAGACCTGAGAGCCTAATTCAGTGCTGGTAAAAATCATGGAAACTGTTATAAAGAATAAAATCACAAAATATTTAGATAGACATGGTTTAATAGGACACAGCCAGCATGCATTTACCCAGAGGAAGTATTGCCTCATAAATCTCGTACATTTTTTTGAAGGGGTGAATAAACATGTGGATAAAGGTGAACTGGTAGATGTGGTGTATTTGGATTTTCAGAAGTTGTTCAACAAAGTCCTTCATGAGAGGCTTCTAAGAAAACTAAAAAGTTATTGGCTAGGAGGCGATATCCTTTTGTGGATTGTAAACTGGGTAAAAGACAGGAAACAGAAAGTAGGATTAAATGGTCATTTTTCACAGTGGAAAAAGGTAAACAGTGGAGTGCCTCAGGGATCTGTACTTGGAAAAGTGCTTTTTAATATATTTATAAATGATCTGGAAAAGGGTACAACAAGTGAGGTGATCAAATTTGCGGATGATACAAAATTATGCAGAGTAGTTAAATCTCAAGCGGACTGTGATAAATTCCAGGAGGAAGATGGAAGATTGGGCTTCCAAATGGCAGATGAAATTCAATGTGGACAAGTGCAAAGTGATGCATATAGAGAAAAACAGCTACCTTAAGGAAGATAGGGCTGTTCAGTCTGGACAAGAGACAACTGAGGAGGGATATAATAGATGTCTACAAAATCATGTAAAGACTTGAAAAATTAATGTAAATCTGTTATTTACTCTCTCAGATAATAGAAGGACTAGGGGGCACTCCATGAAGTTAGCAAGTAGCTTATTTAAAACAAATTGAAGAAAATTCTTTTTCACTCAGTGCATAGTTAAGCTCTGGAGTTCATTGCCAAAGGATATGGTTACAGGAGTTAGTATTACTGGGTTTAAAAAAGGTTTGGATAAGTTCCTAGAGAAAAACTTCATAAACTGATATTAATTAATAAGCAATAGTATCTTGAGATTTATTTAATGTTTGGGTATTTGCCAGGTATTTGTGACTTGGATTGGCCATTGTTGGAAACAGGATACTGGGCTTGATGGACACTTGGTCTCACCCAGTATGACAATTCCTATGTTCTTATGTTCTCAGGGACACTGATTTAAAATTTTTGAAGGACAAGCTAATATGACACATCAGGTAATCAAAGACTGACCAGTGAGGGGCCTTAGCATTACCCTAGCATTGGTACCTGACCTGATGACATGTCCAGTGAAGGTAATCACGAATTAAGAGAGTACAAGCTCCCTACTCATCACATCACAACATACATAGGGAACCCTATGAGTTCATTTTTGTAGCATTAACATTCACAATTTACTGTAATCTCATAACAATTTTGTTGTCAATATTACCATTTATCAGCGGTACTTAACATAACACATTCACATCAATTTTTATCATTTTATTAATTACATCCACTGATGTTTACAATAATTCAAAAACATGTGCAACCCAATGTACATAAATATACACACTTATTTAGCAGCAGTACATCTAAAACCATATACCCACTACATTCACTCATCCACATACACTCCCCACCCATTAAAACCCATCTGTTTCCCTTTAATAAATGCACCATACATATTTCACTTAAAGTGCTTAACACAAATTATTAAATCCTAAATATATTCTTTCCACGGGAGCTATACAAAGATGGCATTCCTAGAAAGAATAATATCACATTGGAGCGAGAATTGCACTCAACACCAAGGGGTAGATTTTACAAATTTGCACACACGCGTACTTTTTTTCGTGCACTAGGCGTAAACAAGAGTACGCGGGATTTTAATAGATACACGCATAGCCACGCATATCTGTTAAAATCTGGGATCGGCGCGCGCAAGGCTGTGCAAAATCGGCAGCCTGCGCGCGCCGAGCCACGCAACCTGCCACCATTCCCTCCGAGGCCGCTCCGAAATCGGAGCGGCCTCGGAGGGAACTTTCCTTCCACAACCCCGCACCTTTCCCTCCCTTCCCCTTCCTAACCCACCCCCCCAGTCCTACCTAAACACCCCCCTACCTTTGTTGCACAAGTTACGCCTGCCTCGGGCCGGCGCACGATTCCCAGGCCCCCCTGAAAAACCCCCGGGCCGGATCCATGCCCGCGGCCCCGCCCCCAAATGACGCGCTGCCAGGGCTGTCCAATGCTTGCGGTTGATCTTTGAGATGGTATTACTAATGGTCGAAAAAGGTAAAATGCAATTAACTGTAAGGCTGATACTACGGGCTTGCTGTAAAAAAAGTAAATCCCTATTGACATATAGGGCTTGTTTGAAAGCCCTTTTTAAGATTTTGTCTGGGTACCCTCTTTCCTGAACCTGAAGTATCATTCGCTTAGCTTGGCTTATACTCCGTTCTAGTGGAGGAGGGAGCAGAAATGGATTCACATTTTGGATACCGTTTCCCCAAAGGGTCTAAATGCAGAACTCGAGTGGAGTTATTTTATTTGACAGTATACCTACATCATAGTTCTTGTGTCTATGGTGATTGGTTAGTGAGTCCGCTTCCATCATTGGTGCACACATTCGCGCCAAAATGTTCAGCAGAGTTTAAAACTCCTTTACCTATGACCGCTCAGAGCGCTCCTGACAAAATTTTGAGACAGTTCATGACACAGGTATGTCTTACATGTTAATAAGTTTCTTCTTCAGTGCCTGCCGAGTTCCCAGTCTTTTGTATTTTGGTCAATATATCTTTCATTTATTACAGATTGTTTGCTGTTAGAAATTGCCCCCCCGAAGCAGCCAGACTGGTGAAACACGGGTCTGTCTTGGGGGATTCGCTGTACAACACTGTGTTTTATTAAAAGGAGTAGCCAAGTTGAAAATAAACAAAATATATTTCTTGAACTTTGACCAAAAAGAATTTATTTGTGCTTTTGGGGGCAGATTTTTAAAGGGGTACGAGCATAAGATACGCGCGTACCCCCCGAATACCTGCCCCAAGTTCCCCCTGCGTGCGCCAAGCCTATGTTGAATAGGCTCGGCGGCGCGCGCATGCCCCGGGACACGCATAAGTCCCGGGGATTTTTTTGGGGGGGTGCCAGGCGCGTGTCGCGGTGGCATGTCATTCGGGGGCGGGGCCATGGGCGTGGTTCCGGCCCAGGGGCATTTCGGTGGCTTGGCCGAGGCCTCCGAAACAGCTCCCAGGCCAGGGAATCGCACAGCCGGTGCGCGCGAGTTACGCCTGCTTCTGGCAGGCATAACTTTTTAAACAAAGGTAGGGGGGTTTAGATAGGGCTGGGGGGGTGGGTTAGGTAGGGGAAGGGAGGGGAAGGTGCAGGGCGATGGAAGGAAAGTTCCCTCCTAGGCCGCTCCGATTTTAGAGCGGCCTCGGAGGGAACGGAGGCAGGCTGCGCGGCTCGGCGCGCGCAGGCTGCCAATTTTGGGCAGCCTTGCACACGCCGACCCCGGATTTTAAAGGATACGTGCGGCTACGTGCCTATCTATTAAAATCCGGCGTACTCTTGTTTGCGCCTGGTGCACGAACAAAAGTACGCGTGGGCGTACTTTTATAAAATCTACCCCTTGGTGTATACACATTCCTAGAAAGAATAACATTTCAATGAATCAGCAAAGTTGCTCAGTGTAGCTCAGTCTGCATTGATTTCAGAATTTATATACCACTTCTCCACAGAACGGTTCCAGGTTCTTACAGTACATTCAGCATAAAATTACCAAGACGTAAAATCAAATGTGCAAATTGCTATAACATAAAATAACAAAGCAAAATAACAGTGATCAAATAGTAAAATATACACAGGTGAGCTAACTAAAACCTGCAAAGAACTATAAATCAATCATCCAAAGCAGATATAAATAACCAGATTTTAGAACATTATGTAAAGCTCACAGTTTCCCTGGATCAGAATTCCACATTTTAGGGCCCAGAAATGAAAGAAGAATAATGGTTGCCTTAATGTTTTATTTGGTTTTGTTCCAGATCACAATTTTGATTGTAAATCCTACTAAAACCAGTTGATCTTGGAAAGATGCTGCACTAAGTCTCCTGTATAACATTAGTGAGGAGAAAAAGAGGTTGCGCTTGCTCTCCTCCCCTTAGTGGATACTTGTTTATCAGGAAAGGAGATTATGATGAGTGAATGACTTTGCAAAATCCACAAGTTAGACTTGGGTGACATTGAGGAGCTTTGATGTGGATAAACTTTAAGCAATCCTGACAGAGGTGGCAGTGGAGGGAGGGCAGGGCTTGAAACCACAAAAGGAATACTGGAAAAAATAAAGATTAGGAATCTAATTGAGGCAGAGGTATCTTGATACAATCTACTAGGAAACTATAGTATAGTTTTCTATAAACTGTTTGCTACAAATCCCCACTCCTCCCTCTTCTCCCCATCTCATCTCATCCAACTCAACAGGATTTCAATGAACATAGAATTCGCAAACTCAGTTTTTTTTATTTCTTAAAGTTAAACGCCAACCTTGTCTATAGATGAAACAAAAAATATCCTCAGACCCTGTTTTAGATTTTCCTCCATTTGTTCATTTCACAAAAATTTCTGTTTTCAGTTAATACCACAGCAACCATGCAGTTCATTAAAAGTGAATCAGTATACTTGTCCAACATCTGAAAACAAGTTACCAGTAAAGTTGTTTTTGCCATATGGCAGCAACATGTGGACCTACTATTATGTCTTGTTCTAGTCAGAGTATTTCTTTTGCATTAATTTCATCGCTGCATATCAGATCATAGGATGCACAATCCTTCACATCATACCTGCAGCTTACTCAAGCTTACAAAGACTGAAATAAATAAAATGACAAATGATAATTATTTACCCAGCTGAAAAATGTTAGGTTACTGTTGAAGTCTTCGGAGAGCAGGGATAAGCAGGTTTGGTTGGAGCATAGTGCTGTGGAATCTTAAGACCAAGATTTAGGTCCCATCTCAACCACTCATAATATGACTTAAGGATAAGTCACTTTTTATCCCAGACGTAGTAAACATTGGAAAAAAATCTTTAGTACATCAAGCAAAATGTCTCCTTATTCTAACATATAGTTTTGTAGATTTTCAGGATTTTGTTTAAGGGGTGGTGGCATAAACTCTTATACTTATGATATTCATGTTGTACTAAATGTGCACACAACACTACATAGTACTAATAATTAATCTCTATTACTTCCCTACTTTTTAGCTTTTCAATTTAGGCATAAGAAGAGAAACTTAAAATGTTTTGGAATCATTTTCTAAATGATCTTCAAGTTAAAACATAGCAGTAATATATGAAAGAAAATTAGAAAATTATTAGAGCATGTATTTTATAATGACAAATGCACTCAATTCAGAAACAATAATACTTGTACATTTTTTAATTAGTGACATAAGTTAGCTGTTGCGCTTCCCGGCCGCGTTGGTGCCACGACCGGGCTTGCTCACCTGGCGCTCCCGTTTACAAGCTCTCTCAATCCCAGCACTGCTCACACGCAGCGTCCACGAGTGTCCCCAGGCCCATCGGGGCCATCCACCTTGCAGTGCTCCTCGCGCTGGGGCTCGGCGTCCTCCTCGGCGTTGTCCCCGCCCCCTAGCGTGCGCTCGCAGAGCTCTTCCATCTTTAAAGGGCCAAGCACTGGAAACTCAAGGGCGGTGCCCGATTCTGACATCACTTGAGCCCTGTATATATAGCAGGGTTCAGCCACTAGCAAATTGCCTTGACTATCGGATCATACACTCCGGTGTCACTAGTTTGCCTGTTCCAGTGTCTCCTATTCCAGTGTCTCCCATTCCAGCATCTCCTGTTCCAGTGTCTCTCCATTCCTGATAGAACCCTTCAGACTGATCTCATGGTACTGACCTTTGCTTGCTCCTGACCTCGTCTGACTGCTGCCTGTTCACTTACCTCTGCCTGTTCACTGGCCACGTCCGACTGCTGCCTAGACCCGACCTCTGCCTGTCCAATGACCACATCTGACCGCTGTCTGGAACTGACCTCTGCCTGTCATCCGACCACATCTGACCGCTACCTGGAACTTGACCTCTGCCTGACCTGACTATTCCCGGACTGACTACAGGTACTGACCCCTGCTTCGGCTGACCATTCTGGACTAATACTCTGGCCTTGATCCTCGCCTATACACTCGGACATTCTATTTTGGCCTCCTGCGACCGCTGGACATTCTTGCTTGAACATCAACCATGCACCCTTGTTCGTGGTGGGCACTCCCCTGCGCTTCCTCTCTAGGAGACCCTGCGAGGCCCACCTAAGACCAGATGGCCCGGGTAACCAAGGGCTCAACCTGAGGGAACCCCAGGTTGCTATTGGCGAAGCTCCAGCTAGCCTCTGTCTCCTCCTGTGCTCCGCCTCCTGGTGGCAGGTGTTCTCTGGGTCCGACCAGAGGGCCGTACCAATCCTGCACCAGGCCAAGGGTCCACCACCATTGCAACAGGTTGCCAAGGCCATGGACTCGGCGCAGTCTCCCGCCTTGCAGGTCATCCCTGGCCTAGCTGCTCATGTCCGAGACTACAGCGAACCATGGAAGCATTAGCTTCTAGGGATGTGAATCGTTTTAGGACGATTAAAATTATCGTCCGATAATTTTAATATCGTCTTAAACCGTTATGGAACACAATACAATAGAGATTCTAACGATTTATCGTTATAAATCGTTAGAATCGTGAGCCGGCACACTAAAACCCCCTAAAACCCACCCCCGACCCTTTAAATTAAATCCCCCACCCTCCCGAACCCCCCCCCCCCCAATGACTTAAATAACCTGCGGGTCCAGCGGCAGTCCGGAACGGCAGCGGTCCGGAACGGGCTCCTGCTACTGAATCTTGTTGTCTTCAGCCGGCGCCATTTTCCAAAATGACGCCGAAAAATGGCGGCGGCCATAGACGAACACGATTGGACGGCAGGAGGTCCTTCCGGACCCCCGCTGGACTTTTGGCAAGTCTTGTGGGGGTCAGGAGGCCCCCCCCCCAAGCTGGCCAAAGTTCCTGGAGGTCCAGCGGGGGTCAGGGAGCGATTTCCCGCCGCGAATCGTTTTCGTACGGAAAATGGCGCCGGCAGGAGATCGACTGCAGGAGGTCGTTCAGCGAGGGTTCCGGCGCCTCGCTGAACGACCTCCTGCAGTCGATCTCCCCCGACAGTGTCCATAGTGCGAATCAGCATCTGCTTCAGGGGTTTGTTACATGTCACATGCTCATTGGAAGGAAATCTAAATAGAGAGCAAAACCTTTTAAAAGTATTAATAACAACCAGTCATTATAGAGAGAATTTGACTTGTTTTAAAAAGCTTGATTTAAACTTTGTGGCACAATATTTCTTCATTTAAACCATGATATCCACCTCCTCTCCCAAACCAATCAGCATATTCGGTATAATCTCACCAAGGATGAAAGCAGTGCACTTTCATCTTTGGCAGAAGATCCTACAGTTATTATAAAATCAGCTGATAAGGGGGGCGGGGTGGTAATCATGGACCGTATTGAGTATAAATCTGAGGTGCTCCGCCAGTTAGAGGACTCTACTTTCTATTGTCTTCTACAATCTGATCCAACCGCTATATTGAAAGATGAAATTTCAATTATAGTACAAGATGCATTAGTCAATCGTTATATCACCCAACGTGAGGCTACTTTTTTGACTGCCCCTTTTCCTACAGTACCGGTATTCTATGTACTACCTAAGATTCATAAATCTCTAGTGAATCCACCGGGACGTCCAATCGTATCTGGGATTGGATCTGTTTTGGAACCACTTTCAAAATTTGTGGATATCTTTTTGAGACCAGTGGTTCCACAGATCAAATCCTTTGTCCGTGATTCTGCTCATTTAATTTCACTGTTAAACAATTTACAGATCCCTACGCCCCCATACTTGCTTGTTACATTGGACATAACGTCACTCTATTCTAACATCCCGCAACAGGAGGCTTTATTGATTATTGAATCTGTTCTTAATCAACGTTCTGTACCCCATCGTGTCCCTACACCTTTTTTAATGCAACTTACTACTTTGGCACTCACTAAGAATTATTTCCGCTTTGATGATCAATTCTACCAACAAATTAAAGGGACTGCAATGGGGGCTACGATGGCTCCCAGCCTCGCATGTTTATACGTAGCACATTTTGAGGAAACTTACATTTATCCCTCCAATTGGCATGAGCTTATACATGCATGGTATCGCTACATTGATGACGTGTTGTTAATCTGGTTAGGGACTGAAATTCAATTCTTTATGTTCCTAGACTGGTTGAACCATTGTAACCAACATTTGCAGTTTTCCTTTAATATGCATCATTCTCAGATTCCATTTTTAGATATGCTTATTATGGTACATAATGGCGTATTTACAACTTCCATCTATAGGAAAGAGACTGACCGTAATACTATTCTTCAATTTGACAGCTGTCATCCAAGAATTCTTAAGACCAATATTCCTACAGGACAATTCCTCTGTTTACGGAGGCTCTGTTCCTCCAGAGTTGAGTATACCAATAAAGCTAAGGAGATGATCCTTTGGTTTAGGCAGAGGGGGTACCCTATGAAGATTTTGAAAAGGGCTTTTAAGCGTGCTCTATATATTAACAGAGAGTTGTTATTTCTTCCAGCACAGAAAGACACGGACAAAATGGTGAACTGTATTTTACCATTTTCCCCTCTGAGTCATCATATCACATCAATAGTCCGGAAACACTGGTCGGCTTTATCATTCTCAAATTTATTTCAAAGCTCTTTACGGTTTACATACCGCAGAGGTAAAAATTTGAGAGACATTCTTACTCATTCAGACTACTCCCATAACAAACATGAACATACACAAGGTGAGCACACCCCGTGTGGAACTTGCTCCGTGTGCAAACACACCTTGAAAATGTCTAATTTTGTTGATCCTCTGTCTGGAAGGGTGTTTACATTTTTTGACTTTTCTGATTGTAGCTCCACAGGGGTAATCTATGCCATAAGGTGCCCCTGTGATAAGTTATATATCGGTAAGACTAACAGACAAGTCAGGACAAGAATTATAGAGCATCGTTCAAACATTAAACACTCACGGATGCTAGCCCCGTTGGTTGAGCACTAGACAACCTTATCTCATACAATTTCTGACATTTTCTTTTTTGTAGTGGAAGTAATAGCTCCCCTTCCCAGAGGTGGTGACTTTGATGCTCATCTTATTCGCTGTGAACAGCGGTGGATTCACCGTTTAAATACTGTTGTCCCAGGAGGTCTCAACAAAGAGATTGAATGGGTTCATTTTATCTGACTGTTTATTCATTTCATGTATCTGGATGCTGATTGGATAGAATTCTCCGCCCGGATTGGTGGAGGGTTGTCCCCAGCTGATTGGTTGGTAAATGCTTTTTGGCGCCGTTTGCAACTTTAAAACTCCATGTTTAATGTCATACAATGCGCTCCCTGCTATACGCCTGTATAAACTTCAACTTGGTAAGTGAAAGTGTATTATTTGTGTATTATTTGTCTTTATGTACGGCATTGGCAAGCCTTTCCTTACACAGTCCTGTTTCTATTGTTTTGTTTACAGATTATATTTAAAACCCGTTGTGCGTCCCCCCCGATGCAGCCCCTGGCGAAACACGGGTCCGTGTCGGGGGACCTGTGGTTGTAAAAAAATACATTTTTATACAGTGGAGTTGCCGCCATAAAAAATAAAACTACTTTTGGATTTACAAATAATTTGAATCCTTGGGACTGTGGAATCTTTATTGAGCACTCCCTTCTGGTGTGGATGTTCATTTAAACCTTAAAAGGTACATTTTCAAAGGCTTCTATGTGGAAAATCTTTTTATGCATATTTGTGGTCCAATCACAAATAATATGTATATTAGAAAGGGGCCACATATGCATATATATGCATATTTGTGAGTAAAAGGAAACACACAAGAAAGGGAAGTGTTAGGGGTATGTCAGGGCAGATTTTGCATGTATTTGAGTATGGATGAATGTCATCAAAATTATGCAGGTACATTTACTACTGCTCATTTATGCACACAGCTTCACAGTTTCAGTTTGAATGTTGATATGGCATTTGGCATTCTGGCTTCTCTGAGTGAGTAGACACAGGAGCATGCACGGGGCTGGGAGGGAGGGTACCAGGGACAGACTAGGACTTATTGGAGGCTAACTGGAACACACCAGGGTCAAATAGGGGGTTACTGGAACAGATTGGGGAGATTAGTTTAATTTGATTTGATTGATCATCTTTATTTACAATTAATCATGGTGATGTACAATTAAAATATAATACAAATAAAAGAGCAATTAACCAAAGCACCTTCTGTTATACCACAATCTGTATAGAAAGCATTTCCATGGCACAAATACATACCCTGGAAACATTCGTTATGCACTAGGAATGTATAGAAGAAAAAAAAAATCATTTTGATTTGTTAATTTATTTCATTAGTACCCAAATTTGTTTCATTAGTTTCCAAACAAGAAAAAAAATGTTATTCATTCATTCCATTCATTAATTCAGTAAAAGCTATGGGGGAAATATTGCAGTAAATTCTGGGTTCCAGAATACTATTTTTCTTAGTAATTCTAATGAAATTTGTGAGAAGAAATCATCAGAAGGGGGAAAGAACTGCAAGGTAGTTAGACTGTGGCAAGGTGTCATCAAAAGTGGCATAATACTAATCTAAGGTTCCGCAAAGGAACAAAGGGGTAGCAGGCTTCCTGTGTTGGCAGGCATTCTCCTAAGCACCGTGAGATGAGCAAAGATACAGCAAGAGAGGAAGAACACCCCAAGGTGCAAAAAGAGGATGCCAGCAATAGTGACATGAACACTTGATGGCATTACAAGAGGCAACGTGGAATCCAAAATTGACATGAGCACCCTAAGGAACCATGAAGACAGGAAAAATCCCAAGGTACAGATAAAGGGAGCAAGAATCAGAAAGAGTGGTATCAAGATTTCAAATGCATCAGAAAGGTGCACAGCAGCACCCCAGATTGGCATGAAGACTTCAAAGTGTAAGAGCTGGAGCAGGCCAGGAAGGTTCAATTGCAGAAATAAGTTAAGGACTCCAAGGTGTAAAATCTTTGCATGGCAACAAGGCTGAGCAGCACATGGATCTGAAGATGTAGGATGAGAGACATAGCATTAAGGTAGAGTGGCATGGGAAAGGCTAATCATTCCATTGGAGCACAGACAGCCATAGAGAGAGATGCCTCTTCCTGTCGAAGTATGACTGCATCTGGCTGATCCACCAGTAGGATATGTTTGTGTCACAGAGTAAGCCACACAAGTCATAGGTAGGCAGGTACCCAAGTGTGCAGTACAGTGGAACTGCTAGTGGACCATGAAATCAGTTACAGTTTATGGAGAGGTGAAGCAAGTGTGTAAAAGAATGGATAACCGAGGCAAGAGCAAGAGATGGCATGAAGGTGAGTACCATAAATAAAGAATGGTATTAAAATTCCTGAGGAGTGTTTCAGTAAGTCTGCAAATCAATGTATGGCTAGGACCTGACAAAAAATGGGCAGGCACTATAGGGGAAGGGGTTTTGGCAAGAACCTTGAACACCGCTGGAATAGGAGGAAGCACCCTCAGGTACCAAGTCCGGCTTGGAATGGTTCTAGGATGGTATTTTTTAACAATGCCCATGCCTGTTGCACACTTTTTACCTTTGTAGCTGCACCTTTAAAATGTTTTTAAACTATTTTTCTCATTTTATCAAGCGGTCCCAACAACTGTTATCTCTCACCAAATCCTGCGCTCCACTGAGAATGAGATCTAAAATTCCTCCCTCTCATTGATTCTTGAAACAATTGCTACATCATTTATTCCATCCAGGAACTTTATCTCTCTAACATGTCCTGATGTTTCACTTACCCAGTCAATAGCGGGGTAACTGAAAGCTTCCATTATTACTGCACTACCAATTTGGACCTAGATTCATCATTCTACATTAAATATAGCAGAATGATGAGCTGTGGCCGGAAAAGGGGGGGGGGGGGGGGCGATAGTGTGCACCCGGCTGCATCGCAGCAGTGCATTTTCGCCCACCACGGTTGCTGCCCACAGTAGTACCGGAATCAAAATTTTTCTAACCCCATCCAAACCCTGCCCTAACCCCTCCCCGTTCCCTCATTTAAATCCTAATGTTGTGATGTGGTAGCTATCGTGTGCGCTAAGGCGATATTGCACACGATACTGCCGTAATGCATGCTATAACGGCCTATCCCAGCTTGATGAACGACCCTGTTGGTCAGCTTCCCTAATTTCTCTTAGCATTTCACTGTCTGTCTCACCATTTTGGCCAGGTGGATGGTAGTATGCTCCTTTCACTATGCTCTTCCCCAACTAGCAAGGGATTTCTACCCATAAAGATTCAATTTTGTATTTAGTCTCATGCAGGATGTTTATCCTGTTGGACTCTATGCCATCCCGGACATAAAGCGCCACACCGCCTCCCGGGTGCTCCTCTCTGTCATTGCAATATAATTTGTACCCCGGTATAGCACTGTCCCATTGATTATCCTCCTTCCACCATGTCTCTGAGATGCCAATTAAGTCTAAGTCATCATTCACTGCTATACATTCTAATTCTCCCATCTTGCTTCTTTGACTTCTGGCATTAGCATACAAACATTTCAAAGTGTGTTTTTTATTTGTATTAACATTCTGCTTTTCAGTTGACAGGGATAACTTGGACTATTGTAGCTTAGGTGAGTTTTTAATTATAAGCATTTGGACTACTTTTCTTATTACAGGAACCTCTCTGTTGGGATGCCCTAACTCTAATGCTTCATTAGTATCCTTCAAAGATACCTCCCTCTGAACCATGGTCTGCTGAGCAACTGTCAGCATTCCCCTTTGATTTAGTTTAAAAGCTGCTCTATCTCCTTTTTAAAGGTTAATGCCAGCAGCCTGGTACCACCCTGGTTGAGGTGGAGTCCATCCCTTCGGGAAAAGAGTCCCCCTTCCCCAAAAGGTTCCCCAGTTCCTTACAAAAATGAATCCCTCTTCCTTGCACAGGGCCGGTGCAAGGGGATTTGGTGCCCTAGGCGAGTCTTCTCCCTTGCGCCCCCCATTGTACTGCCACCCCCCGGTCTCGGCCCCGATTCCTACCTCATTCTCGATCACGCCCGTTGACTGTGTGGTTTTCCGGTCACAAGCAGGTTGGGCATTGCTTGCGGCCCGCCAAATCTCCACTCCTCTTTGCCACCGCTTTCGGCCCCATATGACTCGCACTCAGTGGCGCACCAAGGGTCTCCAGCACCCAGGGGCCAATGCATTTGTCCAGCATCGCCCCCTTAATCTTTCTTGTACTAATGCTTAAGGTCACAGAAAATCAGTGGTGTCGCTAGACAGAAGAATTTTGGGGGGGGGGGGAGCCAAAATGACATTTCCTCATCACACCCACCTCTATAGCATGGATCGTGCTTTCAAATTGGTTTTTAAAAAAAAGTGTTAATAAAAAAGTCCAAAGGGTCTTCTGCGTAATTTTAAAAAGCTGGCCAGTTTCACACTATAAAATTATTGATAGCCTCATTCAACTAATTCTATAGGGCTATGAGAGGGAAGTCTGGAATATATAGGAAGGGACAGAATGTCAATACAAATCCTGCATCTTCAGTTCTCTAACTCTGTGCATCCACTGAAATTCCCCTAAACAATGGAGCTTGGATGTTTCCCTTACAGCTCATCATACTAAAAGATATTTTCAAATTCTGGTGTCACCTCACAGTAACAGCAGCACAAACACCTTCCACTGCCAGGCACATCGTGAACTAACACAAAACCCCGCAAAAAAGACACTCAAAATCTATACTGCAATCCCATCATAATATAACAGTAATAACACCAAGGACTCAAACAACAATAACCCTACCTTTGAAAAAGCAAGGGTAAATATTACACTGGGTCCTAGAATACCAATACACCACCTACTGAGGAAACAAAACAAACCCGATTGCTAATGATCCCTATACAGACACTATATGCAAGCAGAATCTCTCATCATGGTCACACACACAGAGCAGAAACAGACCTCTCATCAAATACAGAATAAAGCCACATAAAGTATAAACAGAAATGTGCAGACAAAAACTGAACTGTAAAACGCATCACGCCAGACTCTATACAGTGTAACAATGGAAAAACAAAAATTTCACCATTCCTTGTGAAACAAATCAATAATATAAAGATATATAAATCATTAATCATAATTATAAAACCATACAAATAAGATAATTTCAAAACAGCTGATGAATAGAATATCCAATAATTAAAGATTAATGCAAATTTTGAAAGCTTTACCAAACACCAATAAAATATTTCAAACAGCAGACACATCACATACTACCCAATAATTAAAATGGTAGTCAATCGAGAAAAATGAACTGAACAAGCCACCTTTACTTATCCTCTCCAGCAGTTCTCCTACTCCTTTCTCTTGCAGGCCATACCAGCAGTAGCTGCTGAAGCTGTCCTCACAGTCCTCTTCCTTAGGGACCACAACCAGTCTTTTCTCTCTCTCTCACACACACACACACATACACAAGTCACACCCTCAGGACCAGTTTCTGTCTCTCACACATCACTCATCTCCCCAACCAGTCTCTTTCTCTCTCTCTCTCTCTCACACACACACACATACATACCAGTCACCTCTCTGGCCAGTCTCTCTCAATCACACAATGCTCTCGCTCTCTCTTACTAACACACAGGCTTTCAATCACACACATGCTCTCTCTATTTCACTTACACACAAGCTCTCAATCACACACGTTCTATCTCACAAACAGGCTCAATCACACACATGCCCTCTCTCACAGCCACAAGCCAGCCAAAAACATGCTCCATCTCTCTCGCACACACACACTGACACACACAAGCACCCTCCCTGACTCACATATACACCACACACATACAGAAGCACTCTCCCTGTCTCACATACACATTACACTCACAGAAGCACCTTGCTTTCAGACTTACAGCATTTTTCACTTTTACTAAAAGTGAAAGTGATGCTCCCAACCATTAAATAAGAAAACCACATTCCTATCAGAAGGCGAAATGACACCCTTCCTTCAGGTTCTGTCCTCCCAAGGGACAGCCACCTACACCTTCTCTTGTTTTATGCTTTCAGGCAATAAAGCAAGTGTGTTTCTTCAAACTATCAGTCGTATGATTATTCATGTGGGAGATATGGAACAGAAAGACATCCTTAGTCAGCTTCCCTTTAAAATGGGAAGATTCCAGTCTTAGTCATTTTAAAATATACATTTTCTAAAGGTTTAAAAAAAAAAAAAAAAAAAGCAAAACTGTTTCAGATTGGAACTATTCTAGTCTTCATGCTTAAATTATGCTTTAAAAAAAAAAACCCCACCTGGCATCATTATCTTAAATTTGTGATTTTGCTGAGATGAACATTTTAAAAACTTTAATTTTTTTTTTACTTTAGTATTTGTCTCTACCCACTTTGTTAAATTTTATTTTCCAGCAGAGGGATTCTTAAAATTTAGTAATTTCATCTTTCATCCAGCTTTTCAACAAAATCAGCACAAAAGTTGAGGTATATGTATTATCACACTTCATTTTTTTAAACTGGCAGATTCCTTTCTCACATACACACACACACAGAAGCTCCATTCCTCTCTTACATACACATCACATCACATACACATACACACACACACACAGAAAGAAGATCGGCGCAGCTGGTCTAGCTGATCATGTGGCCGAAGAAAGGAAGATCGGTGCAGCCGGAGACCAGCCGCCGAGACTTAAGGGGTGCCACGGCAGGCAGCCAGCCCCCGACTCTCCCTGCCTCCCCCCCAGTGCCACCCTCCCGACGCCCCCTCTGGTGGTCCAACGGAGGGCCCGGGAGTGATCTGCTGCTCCCGGGACCTCGGCTGCCACTAAGCAAAATGGCGCCGGTGACCTTCAGCCCCTGTCACATGGTAGGGGCTAAAGGTCGCCGGCGCCATTTTGCTTAGTGGCAGCGGAGGCCCCGGGAGCGGCAGATCGCTCCCGGGACCTCCGCTGGACCACTAGGGGGGTGTCGGGAGGGTGACACTGGCGGGGCGGCAGGGCGAGTCAGGAGCTGGCTGCCTGCAGCGGCGCCCCATAAATCTCAACCCTTGGTCTCCATCTAGGCGAGTGAAGGCTGGCAGAATTTTGAAAGGGCACTTTTTGCCCTTTCAAAATTCTGCTACCTGCCGCGGCGCCCCCTAAGTCTCGGCGCCCTAGGCACAGGCCTAGCTCGCCTAGTGGTTCCGCCGGCCCTGTCCTTGCACCATCGTCTCATCCACGCATTGAGACTCCGGAGGTCTGCCTACCTCTGGTGACCTGCGCGTGGAACAAGAAGCATTTCAGAGAACGCTAGCCTGGAGGTTCTGGATTTCAGATTTCTATCTAAAACCCTAAATTTGACTTCCAGAATTTCCCTCCCACCTTTTCCTATTTCTTGGGTGCCCACATGTACCACGACAGCTGACTCCTCCCCAGCACTGTCTAAAATCCTATCTAGGTGATGCGTGAGGTCCGCCACCTTCACACCAGGTAGGCCTGTTACCAGGTGACCCTCACGCCCACCAGCCACCCAGCCACCCAGCTGTCTACATTCCTAATAATAGAATCAATTACTTTGATGGCCGACCTAACCCTTCCCTCCTGGGCAGTAGCCCTAGGAGACACATCCTTGATGCAAGAGGATAATGCACCACCTGGAGAGCAGGTCCTTGCTACAGGATCATTTCCTGCTGCACCAGGTTGATGCTCTCCGATCATGAGACCTTCCTCCTCCTCCAAGGCAGCACCAGGGCTGCCAGACTGGAGTTGGGACTCAGCTGCGATGTCCCTGAAGGTCTCATCTATATACCTCTCTGTCTGCCTAATCTCCTCCAGATCTGCCATTCTAGCCTCCAGAAATCAGACTCATTCTCTGAGAGACAGGAGCTCTTTGCATCGGATACATGTGTACAATTTCTCACCAGTGGGTAAAAAATCAGACTTGTGACACTCAATGCAGAAGACTGGGAGCCCCCCCCCCCCCCTTGCTGCTGGACTGCTGCCATCATCTTAAATTTGTTCAGTTCTAGTTAAGTTTTAGGTTGCTATGGGAGTAGGCTGCGAACAATTAAGATACTTTAACTGTATCAGTGTATTCACTATATATCCGATAGTGACCTTCAAAGGAATGATTAAACTCTTGATAAGGTGTGAGGAGTTTTTGAATTTAAGTTAAAAGGCTGATTAATTTTTTTAGTTTTTGTTTTTTTTTTTAAGTGTCAGCTGCCTATAAATTAAAGGATGAGCTAGGGGTAGGTGGGAGAGGGGTGGAAGGGTTGAGAAATACCAAACTTTAGTTTTTTTGCCTGCCTTTCTGACTACCTATTTAATACAAAACACAGAAAAATCCTGGTTTTTGCCTCCCCTTTGACTATCTATTCAATACAGACACAAGCACACTAAATAATATACCCCAATAGGTTTACTTCTCCCCAATACTTTTAAGTTTTAAAAATTTCCCCAAGCAGTACTTACTGATTCTTTTCAGACACCAGCAAGGTGATCCTCTCCTCTCAGTGCTTCCACCAGATTGTTTACCCGATTTATCTAATTTCAGAGCAAAATCTACTGGGAAATTTGCTTGCAAATGTTGAGTTTTGCTACTTTACGGACAAATTGTGTAATGAAGTTAGAGGGTTTAAAAAAAATCATCCAAACTTTCAGTAATTTCTTTTTTACATCAAGACTAGGATTTAGCTAATGTTGCGCTGGAGGTGGACCCTTGGCCTGGTGCAGGATTGGTACGGCCCTCTGGACAGACCCAGAGAGCACCTGCCACCAGGAGGAGGAGCACAGGAAAAGACAGAGGCTAGCTGGACCTTCGCCAAAAGCAACCCTGGTTACCCGGGCCGCCTGGTCTTAGGTGGGCCTCGCAGGGTTTCCTAGAGAGGAAGCTCAGGGGAGTGCCCACCACGAACAAAGGTGCACGGTCGATGTCCAAGCAAGAATGTACAGAGGTCGCAGGAGGCCAGAATAGAGTGTCCAAGTGGATAGCGAGGATCAAGACCAGAGTATCAGTCCAGAATAGTCAGCCAAAGCAGGGGTCAGTACCTGTAGTCAGTCCGGGAGTAGTCAGGTCAGGCAGAGGTCAAGTTCCAGGCAGCAGTCAGACGTGATTGGTGGACAGGCAGAGGTCGGATCCAGGCAGCAGTCAGACGAGGTCAGGAGCAAGCAAAGGTCAGTACTGTGAGATAAGTCTGAAGGGTACTACCAGGAATGGAGAGACGAAGGAACAGGAGATGCTGGAACAGGAGATACTGGAGCAGGAGACACTGGAACAGGCAAAATAGAGACACCGGAGTGTACGACCAGATTGCCAAAGCAATTTGCTAGTGGCTGAGCCCTGCTATATAAACAGGGCTCAAGTGATGTCAGAATGGGCGCCGTCCGTGAGTTTCCCGCGCTTGGCCCTTTAAAGACGAGAGAGATCCGTGCACACATGCTAGGGGGTGGGGCTGATGCCGAGAAGGATGCCGAGCCCCAGCACGAGGAGCGCTGCGAGGTGGAAGGCCCCGATGGGCCTGGGGATGCTCGTGGATGCCGCGGGTAAGCAGTGCTGGGATTGAGAAAGCTTGTGGATGGGCAAGCCAGGTGAGCAGGCCCGGTCGCAGCACCAGCGCAGCCGGGAAGTGCAACAGTTCCCCCCCCTTCTAGGCTTCCCCCTTTACCGGCCTGGGCTTCTCAGAATGGGTCCGGTGGAACTCAGCGAGGAATTTCTTGGCGTAGATGTGGTGGGAGGGCTCCCAGGAGTTCTTCTCTGGCTCGAAGCCCTCCCACGACAGGAGGTACTTCCAATGGCCTCTATGGCACCGGACATCCAGGACCTCTTTTACTTGGAAGATGTCCTCAGGTTCAGCAGCAAGTTGTGTAAGCTCAGGAGGCCTTCGAGAGGGCCAGGACAAGACAAATGGCTTCAATAGGGACACATGGAATGTGCTGTGGATTCCCATGGAGGTGGGAAGTTGCAGCTGGTAGGTAACCGTACCTATACATCGGATTATTGTGAATGGTCCGATGAATCTAGGAGCCAGTCACTGAGAAGGAAGACGTAGTCTGATGTGTTTAGTGCTCAACCAGACTTTCTGGCCGGGCTGGAACAGGGGTGCAGTGCGATGATGAACGTCCATGAAGCATTTGGCTCTCTCAGCAGCCTGACCCAGTCTCTCCTTGACCTGATTCCAAAGGCGGAGGGTAGTTTGTGCCGTAGACTGGGCTGCCGGCGAGGGCACAGAAAGTGGCACTGGTAGATGCAGGCATGGCTGGTGACCGAATACTACTGAGAAGGGTGAGACATCTGTGGCAAAGGCGACGTGGGTATTGTGGGATAACTCGGCCCATGGTAAGAGGTCGGCCCATGGTAAGAGGTCTTCAGGAAGCGGTTTGTCCTCTCGGCTTGGCCATTCGCTTGAGGGTGGTAGGCCGATGTCAGGTTCAGGGTAATATCAAACTTTACACGAGGACTTCTTGTACTTGGCAGCGAATTGTGGCCCATGATCAGAAACGATCTCTCTGGATAAGCCATGTAAGCGGAATACATTGTTTAGGAAGAGTTTTGCCAGTTCAGGAGCTGAGGGGAGGCTCTGAAGTGGAACGAAGTGGGCCATTTTTTGAAAATCGGTCGATAATAACCCAAATGACCGTGTTGCCTTTTGATGGGGGCAGAACGACGATGAAGTCAGTAAAGATGCTTTACCAGGGTTTGGTGGGAGCCAGAAGAGGTTGGAGGAGTCCCCAAGGGCGGCTAGTTGGAGGTTTTTGCAGCACAGATGGGGCAGGAGTCTTCATAACTGCGGGAGTCTAACCATGCTAGGCCACCAATAATATTTTCTTATTAATATTTTATTTTATTACCATAAGTTAATATAACTTTAATTTATTCACTATTATAAACTGCTTTGATCAATTTTTGTATTGGTAAAACAATATATAAATATTTTAAATAAAATAAATAAATAAATCTCGTGTCTGAGCCCAGCCAGGATGGCCGGCCAACTTCGAGTTGTGGGCCCAGCATAGGACACGCTCCCGGAGATAGCGTGGCACCACTGTCTTCCCTGCTGGTACCATGTTAGTAACTGCGAAGGTTATGCAAGCTGGGTCGATGATGTGCCTAGGGGTTTCGGGCGTATCTTCTGGCTCAAGGGAGCGAGAGAGAGCATCTACTTGGGTGTTCTTTGCTGCTGGGCGGTAGTGGAGTTCAAAGTGGAAACATTCAAAGAACAGCGCCCAGCTGGGCTTCCTTTAATTGTTCGAGGTTTTTGTGGTCTGTAAATATCATGAACTTATGCTGTGCTCCTTCTAACCAGGGGCGCCATTCTTGAAGGCCAATTTCACAGCTAAGAGTTCACGGTCCCCAATTGTGTAGTTTTGCTTGGCGGCTGAAAACTTGTGTGAGTAGAAGGAGCAGGGTACTAAGGCCCCCATGGAGGAATATTGGCTCAGGACCTCCCCTGCTCCAATGGTGGAGGCGTCAACTTTGACGATGAAGGGGCGGTTAGGATCTGGATGCTGTAGACATGGTCCGGTGCAGAAGGCCTCTTTCAAGGCATGGAAAGCAGATTGAGCCTTGGGGCTCCAAACTTGAAGGTTACTACCTTTCCTAGTCATGGCTGTGAGAGGAGCAGCTAGCATGGAGTAGTTAGCGATGAAGTTCCTGTAATAATTTGTAAATCTGTTGCGACCGTCGCTGCCCGACATCTCCACTCTGCCCACTTTACCTCTTTTGTGACTCCCTCTTTGGTTGATGGAAGTTTGTCTCCCGCGGCGTCATCTTGACGACCTCCTCCGGCGTCCCCAGACCAGCTAGGCGCTGCCTTCCGCCATGTTCTCCTGAAGCCTAAGGGCGCGTGTGCGGCGTGGCCCCGACTCAAGTACCAGCTGTGGCGCGAACCTCAGGGGCGTCCCCCTGAGATGACGTCATCCTCACCGGATACTTAAGGTCTTTTGTATTTGCTAGCTATTCGAGATAGCAAGGGCTTCCTCCAGGTATCGCTGCGGATGGGATTCGCTCTCTGCATACCTTGCTACTCTGCCTCCTCAGACTTTACCAGGGGTACCCGCTCCTCGGGGCTCTCACTCTCTCTCTTGCTTTTCAGGTCGCCGTCTGGAACCGGTACTCGCTCCTCGAGGGCCCACGTTCCCGGACCTGCTACCGAATACAACTTCTGCCAGGAAGTCACCACTGCCTACAACACCAGTGAGTTGCCATCTCTCTCTCAGAGCTTTCCCTGGAACCATGTGCTCGCTCCTCGAGGGCCTACTTCATTCCAGCCTCAGGGCTGCTTCAAGAGACTATTGTGTGAGTGTTACCATCAAGGTTCTGTTCCTGAACTCTGCATACTCTGCCTACTCACTATATTCAGTTTCTCTACAGCTCAGCCATCCTGGGATCGCTGTTCCAGTGTCTGAGGGACTACAGCCCAGCCGGGCTCTTCCAGCTCACTACTGCCACCTCTGGTGGTTCACTATACAGTTTAATAAAAGATCTAGTGTGTGTCTGTCTCCCAACTCTGAGCCTGATCGTTGGCCCCTCTTGGGATCTTCCCCCGGGGGCATGGTCATCTGCCACCGGCCCAAGGATCCACCCATAATTATCACAAATAATAACAAAATCCAAGGAACCTTTGTAAGGCATGGAGGCCTACTGGCAGGGGCCAATCTCAAATACCTTGGAGTTTCTCAGGGTCCATGGTAAAACCACAATTGGAGATGATGTAGCACAGGAATGGAAGATGAGTCTGTTGGAAAATACATTTCTCTAATTTTGCATAGAGGCAATTGTCTCTGAGGCGTTGGAGGACTGTTTGAACATGTGAGCAGTGGGACTTCATGTCTTTGGAAAAGATCAGTATATCGTCCAGAAATACAACGACAAATGAGTATAGTAGGTCCCGGAAAATCTCATTCATCAAACGCTGAAAGACCGCAGGGGCATTACAAAGTCCAAAAGGCATCACTACGTACTCATAGTGGTCGTCCCTCATATTGAAGACGGTCTTCCAGATGTCCTCTGGCTGGATTCGTACAAGATTGTATGCCCCTCGGAGATCTAACTTTGTATGGATCTGAGCTCTTGCAGGTGATCAAATAGTTCATTAATGAGTGGAAGAGGGTAGTGATCCTTGTGAGTCATGGTGTTTAGCCCATGGTAATCAATGCAAAGATGTAAACTGCCGTCTTTCTTCTTCATGAAGAAGAATCCGGCTCGTGCCGGGGAATTGGAGGGTCTTATGAATCCTTTTTCCAGATTGTCTTTAATGTGCCCAGACATTGCTTGGGTTTCCAGAAGTGAGAGGGGTAGGTTCTGCCCTTGGGAGGCCTGGTGCCCGGTAGGAGCTCAATGGGACAATTGAATTCTCGGAATGGAGGCAGGATGTCAGCATTTTGTTTGGAGAACACATCTTTGAAGTCAAAATATGGAGCAGGTAACCCGGTAAAGGTTGTAGAATTCAGAACAGTAACTGGCACTAGGGTCCCCACAATTAACTACAGGGATTGCTAGTCGAAGTGGGGGTGCATGTACCTGGAGCCAAGGAAGTCCTAGGATTACCGGATGCATGGAACGCTTCAAGACATACAGCAAAATCTCTTCTTCATGGAGGGTTCCCATGGCAAGGCGGAAGGCCACGGTGTGATGAGTAATGTGTCCAAGGAGGTGCTCTTCCTAGATTGATGCGTTGCGGAGAGGTATTTCCAGAGGTTGAAGTGGGATCTGAAGTAATGTGAAGATATCGTCCAGAATAAAATTGCCACTCGCCCCAATGTCCACGAGTGCAGTAGTGGCAAAGGAGCATGATTCCCTAAAGAGGGACACAGGAAAGAGTAATTGGGGGCCAGTAACAGTAGCACCCAAGCTCGGGACCCCCGCCGGGCTTAGGCTCTGCAATTTCCCAAATGTACGGGGAAGGATTGCAGGAGATGCCGGAACCTCCTCAATATAGGCAAAGGCCTTGTTTCTTATATCGGAGACTCTCTTCAGGAGACAAGCGCCCGCGATTAATCTGCACCAGTTCCTCTGGTGATGAAGGAGGTGCCGGTAAGTCCCTCAACTGGGGGCTCGTGGCACGAGCTGGGCATAAGGCCGGAGGACCTTTACCTCTTGGTGTCACTGTCATAGGTGATGGTCAATCTTGATAACCAAGGAAATCAGGTCCTCTAGAGATGTGGGAATCTCACGAGCAGCCAGCTCATCCTTGAGGGCAGGAGACAGGCCTTCTAAATAGATTGCCTGTAGGCAGCCCTCTTGCCACTCCAGTTCTGTGGCTAATGTCCTAAATTCCATTGTGAATTCGGTGAGTGAATGCGAGCCTTGACAAAGGTGGAGAAGATGATGACCCATGACCGCCTGTCGGCCGGGATCTTCGAAGGTCCGCTTGAAAATGGAAATGAAGTGGGAGAGGTGAAGGAGGATGTCATCAGAATGCTCCCAAAGTGGGGAAGCCCATGCCAGGGCTTTCCCTTCAAGGCGTGAGAGGATGAAGGTGATCTTGGGGGTCTCACTTGGAAACAGCGCAGGCTGTAGTGTGAATTGCATAAAACATTAGTTGATGAAGCCTCAGCAGAGGCGCGGATCCTCATTGAAACGGGGTGGAGCTGGGAGGGCCAATGATGCCCACGGAAGCAGGGTTTGAGCCAGACCCCCTGAGTTGGACATAAGAGAATCCTCTAGTTGAGACCGTAGTCTCTCCACAGATGAAGCTAATAGGGATGTGAATCGTGTCCTCGATCGTCTTAACGATCAATTTCGGCTGGGAGGGGGAGGGAATCGTATTGTTGCCGTTTGGGGGGTAAAATATCGTGAAAAATCATGAAAAATCGTGAAAAATCAAAAAAACGTAAAATCGCAAAACCGGCACATTAAAACCCCCTAAAACCCACCCCCGACCCCCGCTGAATGACCTCCTGCAGTCGATCTCCTGCCGGCGCCATTTTCCGTACGGAAAACGATTCGCGGCAGGAAATCGCTCCCGGACCCCCGCAGGACCCCCAGGAACTTTTGGCCAGCTTGGGGGGGCCTCCTGACCCCCACAAGACTTGCCAAAAGTCCAGCGGGGGTCCGGAACGACCTCCTGCGTCGAATCGTTTTGGTCTATGGCCGCCGCCATTTTGTGGCGGCCATTTTGCAAAATGGCGCCGGCTAAAGACTACACGATTCAGCGTGCCGGTTTTCCTGCTCTCCCCCTTCCCCCGATTTAGCTACGGACCGCCGCTACGGAGGTAATTTAAGGCATTTGGGGGGGGTTCGGAAGGGTGGGGGATTTAATTTAAAGGGTCGGGGTGGGTTTTAGGGGGTTTTAGTGTGCTGTGTTTTAGTGTGCCGCTGGACCCCCAGGTAATTTAAGGCATTTGGGGGGGGTTCGGGAGGGTGGGGGATTTAATTTAAAGGGTCGGGGGTGGGTTTTAGGGTGTTTAGTGTGCCGGTTTTCCTGCCCTCCCCCTTCCCCCGATTTACGATTTTTTTACGATAAATCGGGGGAATTGGTATTGTATCGTGGCCCTAATGATTTTTGACAATTTAAAATATATCGGACGATATTTTAAATCGTCAAAAAACGATTCACATCCCTAGCGGGGAGTCCAGCTGATATATGACATAGTATGGGCAGAGGTCTCCATCAAGACCCTGTCCCTATAAGTGAGGTCAGTGTGTTAGTGTAGTGTACTACTCTTTGGGAGCGATCTTTAATTTAACAAAACTCCTTTGCCCATGTTACATAGGAGGAGTTGAGAATCAGCCTTAGTACAAGGCTGAGGGATTAGGTGTCTCTCCTCATGGAGAGCAGCTGAGGAACCATATCCCTAAAGAGGGATAGCCTTGGAGGTGTGAGGAGAGGATTCTAAGTATTGGAATCCTATGGAAGTGGACGAGAAGATTGAAAAGAAGGTCCTAAAGAGCTGGGGGCAAATGTACTAGGAGGTGTCAAAGGAAGGGCAGCCTGCCTGGGAAAGTTCACCAGTCAGAGATTAGTTCAGCTACAATCAGCTCGAGATTCAAAGGAGAGAGAAAGCGAGAGAGAAGGGCCTTGGATAAAAAAAAATTGCAGTACCAAACAAGTACAGGGGGGGCAAAGAGTGAAAAAGGGTACCTGTCCCAAAGTGCTGACCTGTTTGGCGGGCGCGATTCAGAAAGGAAAATGTGCAGCCAAGCCGCACATTTTACTTTCAGAAATTAGCGCCTAACCCAAAGGTAAAAACTGCTAATTTACCCAAAGGTAAATGTGCAGCCAAGCCGCACATTTTATTTTCAGAAATTAGTGCCTACCCAAAAATAAAAACTGCTAATTTACCCAAAGGTAAATACTGCTTTTCTGAGCACCCTCCGACTTCATACAGCATTAGGGATGTGCAGCCAAAAAGTTTTCGTTGCATTCGTGATTCGGATTTGTCGGGGCGCAAATGCATTACATTCGGCCGTATGGCACCCCGATGCGTTAATACGGCGAGTTAAATTCGTGTCCCAGCTAAAATTAAAATTAACTACAACCCCCCACCCTCCTAAGACTTACCAAAACTCCCTGGTGGTCCAGAAGCCATCCCTGCACTCGTTTGCTGGTTTCATCATGGCGCCGATAGCCTGTGTCACAGGAGCTACCGGTGCCATTGGTCAGCCCCTCTCACATGGTCACCGGCGCCATCTTGTGCTCCTACCATGTGACAGGGGCTGACCAATGGCACCGGTAGCCCCTGTGACATAGTATGGGCAAAGGCTATCGGCGTATGTGTGACTATGTCACACATAGTGAGGCCTTTGCCCTCACTATGTGTGACATAGTGAGGGCAAAGGCGATCGCCACCATTTTGAGGGTCCTTTTGAGTATTGGCATCGGACGGCCGGCATGCAGGAGGTCGCTCCCAGACCCCCGCTGGACTCAAAATGGTACCAAGAACTTCAGTAATTACTGTGCCAAGTGAAATTCAACTGTTTGGATTGCATTAAGCTGGAGAGAGAGAGAGAGAGAGAGAGAGAGAGAGAGAGAGAGAGAGAGAGAGAGAGAGAGAGAGAGAGAGAGAGAGAGAGAGAGAACTGGGCTGTAATATCATGGCCCATAGGTAGGTATTTGTATCCCTATGGTAGGCCCACCCAGTAACTCGAGGTAAGAGTGTAGGGGGTTAGGGCCACTTTGACATTCTACATGATACCTACGAACAGAACAGTGGTCTCTTGTGAAAATTTGATGGCCTTCGGAGTGAGGAAACTCGCTCCAAGATGAGATTTGGGCAAGGTTCTCTCAACCTAGCTTGATGTTACCCAGGTAGAGTCCATCAAGCTAGGTTGAGAGAACCTTGCCCAAATCTCATCTTGGAGCAAGTTTCCTCACAATTTGCAGTAACTTAGCTCTTCACACAGGTAATTAGCACAAATTGTGATAAATGCTATATTAGCATAAAACACACCCCTTTTGCTATTGCATGTGGTACTTACCGCATTTTGATAAATCCACCCCTTGGTTATTTTAATTTATGAGGAAAATAAAATGTTAGGAAAAGGTAATAGTGGAAAATCAACTAAAGAGAACTCAAGTTATATCTTAGATCACAGAGGTAGATTTATGGGATGGGATTGTTTCTTTTATAAGCTGACTAATAGATTTTAAATTTTAATATGTAATGTAAATTATTTTGTTTGAGAACTGTAAGCTGCTTTGTATACATTGAAAAGTAAATTTTTAGACCTTCATAAATGGCTGCACTTGATAAAATGGAACCAAAAGGCACAAAAAACATCTGTGGTACAAGATTATAACTATTGGTCCATTATAATTCTTAATTTTTTTAAATTATATATTTGCATTTAAAGCATATATGAAAAATGAAATACTTCCATTAATGTATCATATCTTTTCCTCAAATTTAACCTAACACAGAATCATGAGATTAGATCAACTCTACATCAGGGGTTTTATTCAACAAGCTACCCTTACTACTTACAGATCACCATCCAGTTCCCAACAGACCGGGTCAAGACGAGCTATATTATCTCCCTGTTGGATGGGAGACCCTTGGCGTGGGCTTCCACCCTGTGGGAGCGTCAGGACTCCTGCCTAGCCAATTTGGTACAATTTGCACCGCCTTTCAGCGGGTCTTCGATGAGTCCTCCCACAGACCTACTGCCGCATCTGAACTACTCCAGCTATGTCAGGGTAACTGGCCTTTGGCTGAACATGCCATGGATTTCCAGACTCTTGCCGCTGAATTGAACTGGGGAAGTGATAGCCTGCTCGGCATCTTTTTGGAGAGTCTCTCCCCAAGACTTCAGGATGAGTTGGCGGCCAGAGATCTCCCGGACGACTTGAATGATCTCATTGACCTAGTGGGCCGCGTAGACCGCCATATCCAACGCTAGTTCCAAGAGAGGAGGCCCGCTCCCAGACCCGGGAGCTCCGGAACCACACCTTCCCGAAGCGGACACTCCCCTTCTGCCTCTCCGGGGGCTTAAGTCACCAAACCCATGCAGGTGGGCCGGGGGCCTATCTCTCAAGAAGAAAGGAGGAGACGTCAGTCCTTGGGCCTGTGCCTGTATTGCGATGGCAAGGGCCATTTTCTTGCCCGCTGTACTGTGCATCCAGGAAACGCTCGGACCTAGGGACAGTCAGGGAGCTAACCCTAGGTCACACCACTTCTGCCTCCCCGTGCACTGTTCTGGTGACCTTACTCCTCTCCGAAGGAGAGTTTGATACGCTAGCCATGATCAACTCTGGAGCCGGGGGGAACTTCATACTCAAAGACTTGGTCCAGCCTCTCTAGATTGGGGTTCAACCCCAAAGACCCCCTCTCCGTGTGTCTTCTATTCAGGGGAAACTTCTTCCAAGGACCATCGCTACGTGTACCAAGCCTCTCACGCTACGCACTGGTATTCTGCATCAGGAAGAGATCTCGTTCCTCATCCTGGAAAAGTCCATGCATTCAGTCATCCTGGGGCTTGGCTGCGAAAGCACTCTCCTGTAATCTCGTGGGATACCCTCCAGGTGGCGTCCTGGGGTCCCTTGTGCTTCGACTCCTGTTTGGCCGCTGTCCCATGACCACCAGTACCTCTGCTGATGACTTCCTTGGCATTGCCACCCCTCTACCAGGACTACCGCAATGTCTTTTCTAAGGAAAAAGCTGAGATCCTCCCAGAGCACCGCCCTTTTGACTGTGCGATCAACTTGCTCCTGAGTATCACACCGCCACGAGGGCGGGTATACCCATTGTCCCTTCCTGAGACACAGGCCATATCTGCATACATCCGGGAGAACCTGGACCGAGGGTTCATTCGACCATCCAAGTCCCCAGCTGGAGCGGGGTTCTTCTTCGTAGCGAAGAAGGACGTGTCCCTCCGACCCTGCATAGATTACCATGGCCTGAACACCATTACCCGGCGGGACCGGTATCCTTTCCCTTGATCCCGGAACTTCTGGACAGACTACAGGGGGCCAAGGTGTTCACTAAGTTGGATCTCTGTGGGGCATATAATCTAGTGAGAATTCGGCCAGGAGATGAATGGAAGACTGCTTTTAACACAAGGGATGGCCACTACGAATAACTGGTCATGCCCTTCGGTCTCTGCAATGCCCCAGCAGTATTATAGAACCTTTCGTGGAGGATGGAGTTCCACTGGAAGCGGATCCCATAGTAGGTGGTGAGCGGGAACTATCCATGGTGAGTCATCTGGGCGTGCATACCACTTGGTGGTGCTCTTGCAGGTGATAGTCAATGCGGTCTGCCAGGTCAATAAGGTTCTCAAGGTAGGACAGTAGCTCATGAGCCACTAGCTCATCTTTGAGCTGGGAAGACAACCTGTCTAAGTAGATAGCTCGCAGGCAATCCTCTTGCCATGATAATTCTCTAGCGAGAGTTCGAAATTCAATAGTGTAGTCATACCAGGCTCGTTGACCTTGCCTTAAGTGAAGAAGGTTAGTGCTTGCCACAGCCTGCTGTCCTGGATCATCAAAGGTCCGACGCAAGACAGGCACAAAGTGAGAAAGTTCCTGCAAAAGCGAATCGGAGTGCTCCCATAGGGGGGAAGCCTATGCCAATGCCTTACCCTCAAGTCGAGATAGAATGAAGGTAACCTTCATGAGTTCATCCTGGAAGATAGACAGCTGCAGAGCAAATTGCATGTAGCATTGGTTGATGAACCCTCTGCAGAGCTCGGAATTCCCATTGAAGCAAGGTGGAGCGAGTAGGGCCAGCAACTCCCTAGAAGGTGAGGGTAACAATTGATGGCTGGCTGGAGTCGGAGCCGGGACTGGAGGGCCTGCATGTGCATCAAACTGGGTATGGAGGCGCTCGACGGAGGAGGCCAATGCCTCGAGGTACCGCTGATGCTCTTGCACCTTGGAAACCAGACCTGAAATGGCCTGGAGGGCAGACGGCTCCGCTGAGCCCATGGCCTTGACAACCTGTTGCGCCAGAGGTGGACCCTTGGCCCGAGGTGGGGTTGGTGCTACATGAGGGCAAGCCCTATGGGTTCCTACTGTTGGTAGGCAGGACTGACTGATTGATGGAGGCCAGCTGGAGCTTTGCCAATACAACCCCTTATTCCCTGCAGGTTGAGCCCTTGGGTATCGGGCAGGCTGGTCTTAGGCGGTCCTCCGTTCAAGGTCTTCCTGGACACAGTGAAGGAATCAGCCAGACGCTAGCAGCGGTAGCTTGGATAGGAGGACGAATCCAGATGAGGCAGAGTCCCGGAGACTTGGGCACCAGTGGAGAACAGGTAACTAGACAGAAGGCACCCGAGCAAGAGCAGGCCAAAGCCTGAGAAGCCAAGTCAAGAGTGAATTCAACAGAGGCATTGAAGAACAGGCTGTGGTCGGGGCAGGTGGCAAGCAAAGAGAGACGGTGACACAGGCACAGGTCAAAACCAGGAGACAGGAGAACCAAAATGGCATCCTGGGGGGGAAGAAGCGTCGGAACTAGCTCTGGTTCTATCTCGTCCTATATTCTATTTTCCTTTTGAATATGCCTCATACAAAAAGAAAAGGCCGACTGAGAGATGCAACCTCGACTCCTCCTCAAGCGGCAATGATTCAGACGAGGATAGAGGGCTTCTGCTCCGTAGCGGGACAAGCTCCAGTAGTCAGCATCACTAGTGCAGGAGCAGAGCAAACTCCTGCGCTCTGGGAGGAAACATCTTTAAGCCCCGGAGCCCTGATGACTCCCTCGCCACCTTCACATGATGTGGCTGAGAGATCGGGCAGTCTGGCAGGGCAGAAGATGCCCAAAGCAGAGGATGTGACCGCCTTCAAGGAAGGCCCCCTCCAGCCGAATTTGCGTCTTGTGATGGCAGCGGTGGATCCTGGACATATACACTGCAGCCAGTTTTAACATCTGAAAGTTTGGAGGCAGAACAGCTGGGGACTCCCACTAAGAAGCCTGCCTTAGCAGGGAGATAACTCCTGGAAGAATCCCAGAATAAGGATGGAAATCTTCAAACCCCAATGGTAACTTTTTCATTTAAACCTTTGCTGGTTAAACCTCCAGTGGTAACACTTGATTCCTTGTGGAAGGCCATATCCACTTTAAAAAGTTCTATTGTTTCACTGACATGAAGCCAATTTGCTTCTTTAAAACCAGAGATTACTGTGCATTCATCCAAAACTGAAGAACCTGAACTTAAAATCTCTCAAATTCAAAATACCCAGACTGCACTAATACAGGGAGAAACTACAATTTCAAAAAGAGTAGAGAATTTGGAAAATTCATCTAGATATTTGAACCTCAGAGTATTAAATTTTCCCAAATGTCAATCAATCTCTCCACGAGAGCAATTTAAAATGTATTTGCAAGAGACGCTGCATTTTTCATTGGACATGATTCCATCCATTTCAAAGATCTACTTTCTCCAAAATAGTGTGAAACAGGGAGAACTGTCTGGCCTTATTTCAACTATGCTTCAAAAGATTGGTACACTTGGTATTTTTTGAATCATTACAGTATGGCTACAGTATGTTTGTAGGACCTTTCCTCACAGAGTCAGAGCACTTTCCAGACTCCCTCTCATGGTAATTGGTCCGTTTTACTTTATATTTTTTCAAGCATTTTTTTTAAATTATTTTTTGAAAAACTTTTTTTCATTTGTTCATTTTTTCATTTTTATCACACACAAATTTTCCTACAAACTCAATCCCATGTTTGAAAATCAGTCACTTTTCAAAAATTCATACGTTCATAAACAGTACTTATCTTGCACATCCCAACACGATCGCGTTTCGGACCCGCCCTCTTGAGGTCCTGCTTCAGGGGAAAAGTATTTAATTTTCTTCAGTGACACCACACGATCCATACAAGGAATTTAGTAGCTGTTATTGCCATCTTCATAATTTTATATATATCCGCGATCCCCGCTGGAATCGCCTTTCTTTCCAGCGATCAGATGTAGCTGCTACGTCTGACTAAGTCAGACGTAGCTGGGGTCAAGCCAGGTATCAGTCAGTAGCGTGGTCAGATGTAGCAGAGGTCTAGTCAGGTATCAGACAGTAGTGTGGTTAGACGCAGCAGGGGTCAAGCAGAGGTGACTAGTAGCATAGTCTGACTAAGTCAGACCCCTGCTACATCTGACTGTCAGATGTAGCAGGGGTCAAGCCAGGTATCAGTCAGTAGCGTGGTCAGATGTAGCAGAGGTCTAGTCAGGTATCAGACAGTAGTGTGGTTAGACACAGCAGGGGTCAAGCAGAGGTGACTAGTAGCATAGTCTGACTAAGTCAGACCCCTGCTACATCTGACTAAGTCAGATGTAGCAGGGGTCAAGCCAGGTATCAGTCAGTAGCGTGGTCAGATGTAGCAGAGGTCTAGTCAGGTATCAGACAGTAATGTGGTCAAACGAAGCAGGGGTCAAGCCAGATATCAGACAGTAGCGTGGTCAGACGTAGCAGAGATCAAGCCAGGTATCAGTCAGTAGCGAAGATAAAGCAGGGTAGACTTGGAACACAGGAACAGGAATGGATACCAGGAGCAAGGCAGAAACAGAAACCAGGAACACGGATGAAGCAGGAACAAACCGGGAACCAGGAACACAGACGAAGCACAGGAACGAGCAACTAAGAACACAACTAGTGTGGAGACCTGTTGCCAAGGCAAGGAAGCACTGGCCGAGACCCAGTGACATCATCATCCGGGGCCGCGGAGTAGTTTCCCGCTGCGGCCCCTCCAAAGGCAGAACAGATACGCGCACATGCACCTAGGAAGCAGCGTGGCACAAGACGGCGATGTCTCCCCGCGGGCCATGCGGGGAGACCCGCCGCGGAGCTGGAAGGTCCGCAGAGGAGCCAGAAACACTGAAGGCAGCTCGGATGTGCAGGCAGCTGCCCACAGCTACAAGAGAGGTGGAACAGGTATCTGGAGCAGGCAGAAGGGCCCACTTAGGGCCCAGCGGTGGGCTTGCCGTGGCCGGCACACACAACACTTTCAAGTTGAGTATTGAGAGTAAAAAGTAGATAGACATGCCAGAGGGCCCCGGAAGATTCTTCTTCTTCCCTGTCTGGACTGAACCCAGATCCATAACACCCTAAAATGAAGGATAAAGCACCAAACTTGGGGACTGGTTGCATACAATTCAAGAGGCTAAACCTTCAAAAAGATATAAACCAAATAGAATCAGTCTACTATGCAGCTACTAAAATGGTCAGTAGTCTTTGTCATAAATTATGTAGAGACAGAAAAGATCTAAACATGTATACCCTGTAGGAAAGGAGTAAATGGGGAGATATGATAGAGACAATTAAATAGCACCAAAAAATAAAGCCAGAATTTTAAAAGCCCTGCACACATAAAATTCAAGGGTTATGTGCATGGCCAGGCCCTGTGAGCACCTCGTGCATTTTTGAAAGGGCCCGATCATGTGCATAACCCCCGATATGCACAGAAGTGCTGGGTCTGAAGAAAGGGGTGGGTCGGGGTGGGATCTGGGCAGGGAGGGGCCGGGTGGGGGGCGAGCCGGAACAGTGCCATTAGACATTGTCCTCGGGAAGCGCATGCTGGCAGCCAGCCGGCGCGTGGAGTTTACTTCTGCTCCAGAGGAGCAGCAAGTATAAAATCAAAAGATTTGGGGATAGCTAGGGTAGATTTAATGGTCGGGGAGGAGAGGCGAAAAGATTGGAAGGGTAGGGTTAGGGTTAGAGAAGTTCCTTTTCAGTCCACTCCTGAATTGGAGCGGACTGGGAGGGAACTGGTCTAGGCCCGATTGCATCGCTGTGTGTATTTTTCTAAAATTCCTCCCCCTGCACAGAGGAGGCCACTCGCCCACATATGCATATACGGACATGAAAATCCGGAGCGCATGTGCGCACGGGAACCGTATTTTATAACATGCGCGTGCCGACGTGCGCGGTGTTATAAAATTGCGTGACTTTTAAAGTCTAGCTTTAAATGTACAGGAGATGGGCCTCTTTCAATATAGTTGAGGTGCTTGAACAAGGGGTCATGGGATGAGTGTGAAAGGGAGTAGAGTCAGGAATAAGCAAAGGAAATATTTCTTTACTGAAAGAGTGGTGGAAACATGGAACAGCCTTCTTGTTGCGGTGGTGGAGAAGAGGACAGTATCAAAATTCATGCAAACATGGAACAAGAACAGAAGATCCCTGAGGAAGAGGAAGGGATTGTAAAGCTGAATGGGAGATACAGTATGAATGGGCAGACTGGTCCTTATCTGCAGTTATGTTTCTATGTTTTTCTTATGCATATACTTTTTAAAAAGATAAAGTATAGTGTAATTTCAACCCCTCCCCGCCAATCCCACCCACAAGAATGCTACTTTACACTGTAGGCAAAAGTATGCACATACAGCCCCATGTATCAGGCAGGCAATTTTGTAAGAGTTCATTTCCACACATAATGCACTGTTTTATCTATGACAATGATTTGAAAATTACCCTCTAGGTTGAAAACTAAATTAAATGATGGCCTAAGGGCTTATTGATCGTTCTACTCACTGAAAATGCATTTCTTTGGATTTCATTTGTTTTAAGGGTTGTTTGTTTGGTGACCAATAGGGATGTGAATCGTTTTCCATATCGTCTTAACGATAGAAATCGTGTGGCAGGGCAAGAAAATCGTCTTAGGCACGATTTTTTAGTTAAAAAATCGTTAAAAATCGTTTTTTCCGATTAGTGCGCACTAACTGGGAGTTAGTGCGCACTAACTGAAAATGATACAATTTGACACTTTTCAGGTCAGTTAAGGTCAGTTTAGGAATGAATATGTATTCCTATTGGCTGCCCTCTTATTTATTCATGTTACCAAGTTTCCTACTGACAGTATATGGGGGATGGGAAATGGAAACAGTTGGTAGCTTGACAAAACAAGTAATGTGATCAGTCAATGTGACTAGAACTTGTGCCCTAACCCTGATACCAGGGGTATTGTGATCTTCCTGCACACAGTGCCCTATCCCTATTAATACCAGGAGTGTTGTGATCTTCCTGCACACAGTGCCCTATCCCTAATACCAGGGGTGTTGTGATCTTCCTGCACACAGTGCCCTATTCCTGATACTGGGGGTGTTGTGATCTTCCTGCACACAGTGCCCTATTCCTGATACCGGGGGTGTTGTGATCTTCTTGCACACATCCCGATATCAGGGATAGGGCACTGCATGCAGGAAGATCACAACACTCCTGGTATTAATAGGGATAGGGCACTGCATGCAGGAAGATCACAACACTCCTGGTATTAATAGGGATAGGGCACTGCATGCAGGAAGATCACAACACCCCTGGTATCAGGGATAGGGCACTGTGTGCAGGAAGATCACAATACCCCGGAGGAGTGAGGGTCAGGCAGCTCCCCCCTGTCTGTGAAGCCAGCCTCTCACTAGTAATGCAGGGAGGGAGCTGTCTCAGACTTCACCATCCTCCCCCCCCCCCCCCCTTACCCACACACCATTCACTAGCTGGGACATGGGGGAAGTCAGGAGTGAGGGTCAGGCAGCTCCCCCCTGTCTGCGAAGCCAGCCTCTCACTAGTAATGCAGGGAGGGAGCTGTCTCAGACTTCACCATCCTCCCCCCCCCCCTCACCCACACACCATTCACTAGCTGGGACATGGGGGAAGTCAGGAGTGAGGGTCAGGCAGCTCCCCCCTGTCTGTGAAGCCAGCCTCTCACTAGTAATGCAGGGAGGGAGCTGTCTCAGACTTCACCATCCTCCCCCCCCCCCCCCCCCCCCCTCACCCACACACCATTCACTAGCTGGGACATGGGGGAAGTCAGGAGTGAGGGTCAGGCAGCTCCCCCCTGTCTGTGAAGCCAGCCTCTCACTAGTAATGCAGGGAGGGAGCTGTCTCAGACTTCACCATCCTCCCCCCCCCCCCTCACCCACACACCATTCACTAGCTGGGACATGGGGGAAGTCAGGAGTGAGGGTCAGGCAGCTCCCCCCTGTCTGTGAAGCCAGCCTCTCACTAGTAATGCAGGGAGGGAGCTGTCTCAGACTTCACCACCCCCCCCCCCCCCCCTCACCCACACACCATTCACTAGCTGGGACATGGGGGAAGTCAGGAGTGAGGGTCAGGCAGCTCCCCCCTGTCTGCGAAGCCAGCCTCTCACTAGTAATGCAGGGAGGGAGCTGTCTCAGACTTCACCATCCTCCCCCCCCCCCCTCACCCACACACCATTCACTAGCTGGGACATGGGGGAAGTCAGGAGTGAGGGTCAGGCAGCTCCCCCCTGTCTGTGAAGCCAGCCTCTCACTAGTAATGCAGGGAGGGAGCTGTCTCAGACTTCACCATCCTCCCCCCCCCCCTCACCCACACACCATTCACTAGCTGGGACATGGGGGAAGTCAGGAGTGAGGGTCAGGCAGCTCCCCCCTGTCTGTGAAGCCAGCCTCTCACTAGTAATGCAGGGAGGGAGCTGTCTCAGACTGGTATCAGGGTTAGGGCACTGTGTGCAGGAAGATCACAACACTCCTGGTATTAATAGGGATAGGGCACTGTAAGAGATGACTGTAGTAGATTGAATAAAGATCTGATGTTTCTGCTCTCCTCACACCAAACAAAAACAACACACAAGCAGAGAAGCCCTTCTTACAAAGCTGAGCTAGTGAGTTAAGTAGGAGGAAAAGTAAACATACTGGTGCCAGTGTGGCTACTTAAAAAATACACTTACCAACAATCAATTACATATATTTGAACTGTGTACAGTTCCAGCCAGGACCACCTTTCTAAAATGCACAGTGATTGGCAAATTCAACATGCACTAGCATTTCAGGTGCCTGCTAACAAAAATAATAAACAAACAAGTTCTAGTCACGTGAGTGCTGATCATTACATTACTTTTTTTGTCAAGCTTCCAACTGTTTCCATTTCACATCCCCCCATCCATATTGGTAACATCAATAGATAAGAGCACAGCCAGCCAATAGGAATACATACATACATATTCATTCCTAAGTGACCTTTACTGACCTGGGAAGTGTGAACACTTTGTTTCATTTTCTGTTGGTGTTCGTTAGTTTCCAGTTCCATTTCCCATCCCCCCAACCATCACCTCAGTGGTAACCTTGGTAATATCAATAGATAAGAGGGCAGCCAGCCAATAGGAACACATATTCATTCCTAACTGACCTTCAGTGACCTGGAAAGTGTTTATTTGTATCATTTTCAGTTAGTGCGCACTAAATCGAGTTAGTGCGCACTAACACGATTTAACGATTTTTAACGATAAATCGTTAGAATTTCTATTGTATCGTGTTCTATAACGATTTAAGACTATATAAACATTATCGGACGATAATTTTAATCGTTGAAAAACGATTCACATCCCTAGTGACCAATAACCATTCTTGAACTGGAGCATCATTAGTGGAAAAAGTACTATAGTTCAACACTTCTTCCAGTTCAGGAGAAAATACAAGAAAAAGAATGTCACCTCTTTTTGATTTCTGCATTTTGTGCAGTTTCATTAACTTTTGCAGTAGGATTGACTCAGGCATGGAATAATAGAGAAAAGAGAAATAACTGTCTGATACCTTCTGGTGATTTCTCCTCTGCAAACAGTATCAATTAAAAATGCTGGTATACCTGGAGATTATGAACATCTTAGCCCTCAATGGTTTACTCTAGCATTCTGGTCCTCAAGAGCCACAAACCGGCCTGGTTTTCAGGATATTCACAATGAATATGAACAGAAATATATTTGCAAACACTAGAGGCAGTGAAGGCAAATATATCCCATGTACATGCATTCCAGATATCCTGAAAACCAGGCCTGTCTGTGGCTCTTGAGAACCAGAGTTGGCTACTCCTAGTTGTTAGACTACATGAATATTCATTAGGATAGTGGTGTTCACTCCCAGCATGAGATTGATTTGCATCCATGCTGCCTCCATTGTATGCAAATCTATCTCATATATATTCATTAGGATTACGCTGAAATCCCAAACCTGTTGGTGGTCCTCAAGGACTGGGAGTGAAAACTACCCTTAGGAATATCTTGGAGCAGTTTACAGCCATTGAGGACCAGAATTGGTCACCTTTAATATAGGTAATATATGCCCAAATAAAAAGTTGAAACTGGGCCTGCATGATTTTGCTAAAGATATCAGAAAAAATCATACCAACCTTTATTTTCAGAATAATTTAGTTATGGAACAATGTAAGAAACATAATTTTAAAAACAGGACCAGATTGCTTAAGATAATACTATATGTGCAAAGTTTCATAATTATCAAATTGCATGTAATTCCATGTCCTGCTGATGTCAGGTTGACATTATTTTGATGTCAACCTGCACAAAAAATCGGGTAATTTTCATACTCCCTGTGGCATTTGCAGTATCCACAGGCCTGCAAAATCAAATTATTAAAGGAAGTTTCCCTTTGAAAATTTGAGGGACTGTGGGAATGCACTTTCTTGTGTATCTGTATACATTGCAGGAGCAAAGAATACAAGGTAAAGTAGGCATGAGGATTTCAAAATGAAATCTAAGAAGATAATAGAAAGTCAAATGACACTTTGTGCACCCCTTCGTGCAGCCTATCCAAGACACACAGTTTGCACTTCAACAGCAAGTATATATACTAATCTCATATCTCATCTGCCTCAATGGCCACTGGTTTATTTTTGCCACAGTGACAGATCATTGTCTACATCAACCAAGGAAATTACAGAAAATCCTCATTGAACAAAACATTATATAGTAGGAGTAAAAAAGAAGGAAAAAAGTAGGGAAAAAAGTAAAAATCATGCGTTCTTTAGTTGATATTCCATGTAGAATAATGTTTCAATTACAAACAGTTTATTTTTGGTTTTTTTCTTAATCAATATACAATCCTTAACTAAAAAAACTGTCGTGATTACAGATCTACTGTATGAAAAACAAAACAAATTTTTTTGCAATCACTGAAACATGGTTAAAACCAACTGATAATGTTTTGATCAATCAACTAACAAACTCAAATTATTATATTTTCTCAATTCCACGTTCACATCACAGGGGAGGTGGAATTATGTTAATTATAAAGAAAGAGTTTAAGACTAAAATAGTCCCTACCAGTATTTCACAATCATACAAAATTGCTATACCCCCCGCCCGCGGCCATCCCATGCACGGGACCGCTCACCTACATAGTTCCTCGGAGGGTCGTGGGATGACCTCCCTCGCGGTAGTTGCTAGCCCAGCTAGGCCCCAGTGTCCCGCGGCGGTGGTCGCCAGGCCTTCGACTGCACGCCAGGCCTCACGCACAGCATGGTTAGCATGGAGATTCGGCATATCCCTCCATGCTAGCCACGCCCATAAGCACGCGTGCGGCCTGCCCCGACACTTGTAGGGCCGAGGACGGGCCTGGGTTCCACGGCACGCCCTGATTGATCCACAATATAAGGAAGTTCCTGACTTCACTTCCTTGCCTTGGTAATCGGGTAGGCTTGTATGCTAGATTGTCTCCGTGTCTGTTCCTGTTTGTTCCTAGTCTCGTTCCAGGATCCTCCTGTTCCAGTTCTTTTCCTGATTTGTTCCTGCATCCTTGTTCCTGAGTCTTACCTGTTCCTGTGTTCGTCTATCTGCCTTCCCAGGTAGTACCCTCGGACTGTCTTACTGGTACTGACCTCGGCTTGTTCCTGACCTGCCTGCTGCCTGTCGCCTGTCTACAATCCCAGCTAGTTCCTGACTCATCCGTCTGTCTGCCGCCTGCCTCAAAGACATCAGCCTGTTCCAGACCTGTTCACCTGTCTGCCGCCTGCCTCAACGAACTCAGCCTGTTCCAGACCTGCTCACCTGTCTGCTGCCTGCCTCTAGACCTCTGCTTGCCTCTGACTACATCTGACCTCCAGTTTCTGACCCTTGCTTCGGTGACCACTCCTCGGACTGACCTTTGGACATTGACCTTTTGCCTGCCTGACCTTGCCTCCAGATTCTGGCTCTGTTCCTCGCCTTGTCATCACCAACTCTGTTCTGGTTCTCCCTGCTCCAGCTCGAACCTGACCGCACTCCTTCTGTGTCTGTGGGCATGCCGGACTTCCTTTCTCCCAGGAGACCCTGCGAGGCCCACCTAAGTCCAAGCGGCCCGGGTCCCTACAGGCTCCTCCCGGGGGGACCGCGGGCTTCCAGTGGTGAAGCTCTACCTAGCCTCTGTCTCCTTCAGTGCTCCACCCTCTGGGGCCAGTTACCTCCTGCTTCCTTTCAGGAGTGAATCCATCCTTACCCCAGGACAAGGGTCCACCCCCGAGCGCAACAGGAATAACCCTTTTTGAATCTGATCAACTATAAATTTGCCTCTTGTATTATCCTCCCAGTATTTTGGATCATAACATTTCACCTCTGAATTCTTAACATTATCACTCAACCTCCAAAAAAACATCTATTATATTAGGTGACTTTAATTTACATATGGACGACATTCTACTAGATAATACCTGTTTCCTCCTACATGAATCTCTGTTAGCATTAGAATACAAACTTTCATCTAACACTCCAACACATAAAGCAGGTCATTCCTTGGACTTGATTTTCACCAATTTTGAGCTTTGTAAAAATATCACTACTAACTCAACTCAGGTTCCATGGTCAGATCATTTTCTGATGTATACAGAAGCAGAATCGGTTTACCAGAAGCAAACCTGCATATATAACTTTTCAAACCCAACCTAAATCAGACAGATTAATTAATGAATTTAAAAACATAACAGAACAGATTAAAACTATATAAAAATCCACTGCTGAGGCCACTTTAACATGGATACAAGAATCTGCAAACATAGTAAAAAATCTATGTACCACAATAACTAGAAAAATTAAACCCAAATCAACCCAAAATCCATGGTATAACAAAAAGTAAGAAAGGAAAAAAAAAGATCTGAAAAAACTAGAAATAAACTGGAGAAGATCTAAAACCCCTCAAACCTTAGGAATATATTGATCAGCTTTAAATCAATATAAAAAAGAAATTGAAAGAGCAAAAAAGGAATTTTATAAGAAAAAAATTGAGAAATTCATATATAATCCTAGAGTACTATTCTCAATTGTTAACAATTTGACAAAAAATCAAGATGAGAAATAAAACTGTCTACCAGAAGATAAATGCAATGAAATTGCATTATTCTTAAAAAAAAATTGACATTCTTAACTCCAATATTAAGGTTACTGCCAAACATGAAGTTAAAATGCCCTCTGAAATAGGCATAAATTGGAGCAGCTTTGATACAATGTCCATATTGGAAATTGTAACCCTAATAAAAAATTTAAACCCAGCCAAACATCCTATCGATCCTATTCCAGTTACTGCCCTTAAAACAATTGCAGATTCAATTGCTGAAATAGTTAACCTTTCTTTATGTGAAGGCTTTTTTACTGATGTCTTAAAAAATGCGATTATTAAACCTATTCTAAAAAAGATTTGGATTCTACACAATTGAATAATTTTAGACCTATATCAAATTTGTCTTTTATAGCAAAAATCTTAGAAAAAGTCATCCAAAAACAACTTGACAATTTTTTAGAGTCTAATAACATTTTATTCCCGAATCAGTTTGGTTTTAGAAAGAATTTTAGTACTAAGACACTTTTAATTGCATTAACTGATACGTTTTTAAGGGGTTTCGATACAGGGCAAAGTTATTTTTTAATTCTTTTAGATTTGTCTGCTGCATTCGATACTGTTGACCATTAAATTTTAATCAATCGTCTAAGAAAAATAGGAATTTCAGCCTTAACCTTAAAGTGGTTCCTTAATAATCGATCCTTTCAAGTTAAAATTAAAACCTCTTTTTCAGATAAAATTCCAATACAGACAGGGAGTACCTCAGAGAGCTACCTTGTCAGCTACTCTTTCTAATATTTATGTTTTACATATCTGTCACCTCCTGACCAGTTTAGGCTTAAAATTTTATATCTACGCTGATGATATACAATTTCTGGTGCCCATTGAAGAGTCAATTGAACACACTTTTAAGATTTTCAAAGTTTACATTACTGCCATAAAGCAGTTATTACAGCATTTGAAGCTGATTCTAAACATGGATAAAACTGAAATAATTTTACTAGAAAGAAAATGCAGCTACAATTCCATTCCCGATTTGATTCTTGATAAAGACATAAAAATAACTCCTTTTTTTGCATGTGACCTTGGAGTAATTATAGACACAGAATTGAGTCTGAGAAAACACATCGCCACCAAACTGATAGATGGATATTTCAAATTATTAACTTTGAGAAGATTAAAGCCACTTTTAGAACAATATAACTATAGAACTCCAATCGCTCATATTTGCAAACCTGGACTATTGCAATACTCTACTTCTAGGATTGCCGCTATCTGCAATTAGACCGCTTCAGGTCTTACAGAATTCTGCCGCTAGAATCCTGATAGGCAAAAAAAGATGTGATCATATTACTCCAGTTCTGGTCTCTTTACATTGGCTTCCAATAAATTATCGGATACAATATAAAACAGCATGTATAATCCACAACATAATCCATGGTGAAAGAACTGAATGGTTAAATTTTTCCATAAGGTTGCATGTTCCACAGAAAAACTTGAGATCAGCAAACAAAGGGCTTTTAACAATTCCAACGATTAGATTGGCTCGACTAAGTCAAGTAAGGGAATGTACAATGTCAATAGCAGGGTCAAAATTATGGAACACACTACCACCGTATTTAAAATTAATGGTGGATAAGAAGAAATTTAAGGCAGAATTAAAAACTTGGCTTTTTCAATGTGCTTATAAAGAAAATGAGTAGCAGGTGATTGTATAGGCTTAATTCTTTCCCTTTTATTATTATTCAGCTTTATATTGATTTGGTAGTTTATGTTTTAGATGTTTTTAGTAACTACGTTTTAGTTTTAATTGTATTTTAACAGCTAATTTCTATATGTATATTCTCTTTTTAAACATTTTAGCTATTATTACTATTTATTGAATGTCTTATTGTATTTCTTTATTGTATCATGATTGTGAACCGTTGTGAAGGTTATGCCGATGTGACGGTATATAAAAAACAATAAACCATAAGGATAACCAAAGGATTTGAAAAACGACCGTTATAACACCTATTGAAGCACACTGAATAGCGATCATTAGTAGTCAAAGCAAAGGAAGAGCTCAAGCATTCTGTTTATTATCAATTAACGCACACAGGAAGGATAACTTCATCACTGTCAATTTGGCATAATTTTAGACCTATATCAAATTTGTCTTTTATAGCAAAAATCTTAGAAAAAGTCATCCAAAAACAACTTGACAATTTTTTAGAGTCTAATAACATTTTATTCCTGAATAAGTTTGGTTTTAGTTTGTGTAGAAATGAAATGTTTCACAGTAAGTTTTTTTTCAAACTTTAATGAAATGTTCTCATTCATAATTAGCATAAAACATTTTGTGTAATACTCAATGTATAATCATAGAGATATGTACAAAAAGTTTGTGTCCTTTTCAAAATGCTGAGATTAAGTGCATGACAGTTTTCTTTCTAATCATCCATTATGTGTAGACTGGGAACCAAAACAGTATATATGTTTTGGGGGTCTTTTTTTTCCTTTAAGGAAAGTCTTTCTCGCTGTTTACTAATGTTATTTCTCACACATTTATTGTGTTACTTTTCTTAATTTGATAGCTTGCTGTGTCACCATAGGATGCCACTCAAACTTTATGTCAGCGATCTCAGAATTGAACTCTGTGCTTTATTTTGCAAAATGGCTTCTAACAGATGTGTGGCACACTTTATTAACTCAAATGCCCACTAGTTGAAAATTTCATTAGTTTGGGGAAAAGGGATATGTTTCATCAATGGACCTGGTATGGGTGGACTCTTTGTGTCAACCTGACCCATATCAAAATGGATTATTGTTGTAAGTGAGACAAGTGACCTAATGTTCTGCCTATTATGCACACATGATCTATAACCTTTTAAAATACTAGTGTGGGAAAATAGCATACTTCACTGCATCTCCAAACCATGGATTCTTAACAGGTGGCAGTCCCTCGCTTAGCAACATTTGTTGTAGACTGTCTGTGAGAGTATATGAATTATCAAGGGGGGGTACAGTTTCCTACCAGGTAGCCAAGGAAAGTCTGTGCAGAGAGAAGCCAGTGACATGAATAACATTGCCCAAACATTTAATGAGAGCACAGCATTGCTGCTGGAAGCTTCCCTATAGTGCCATCAATTGACCAACGGTGAGTATTTCAATTGTGACTTTTAGCTGTGTCAAAAATCTCCAATAGAATTAAAGTCATAACATTAATTAATGACATTGACCAATAATCCCCCAGAGACAGGGCTTTTATTGGTAGCTCATTCCTTGAATGGAGGAATCGAATGAACGAGGCAGAGCTAAAGAAGAGTCTTTAATGCAGACAAGCTGTAAACCAACTAACACTGTTCAAAATAGATGTGCAGATATTTTGTACCATAAGCAAGAAGTGTAAAAAAAGGAGTATCCTTGCACACTATTCACACACAAAAAATGTTCTTTTGTATATCCATGCATGGCTTTGATTTTTCCATCTAGCAGGGGGGACCTCTGGCTGCTATGGGCTATGTCTTCTTTTAATTATTTTGGGGGATTGGAGGGGATTAGGCACTAAGTACTAAGTAGTGACATTTTTTTAAATCATTTTAGGGAGTGAGAGGGAGATCAAGTCTGCTTAACTGAGAGGGATTTTTTTTTTTTAACTGGCAGCTATATTCACTTCAGTGCATAGACAATTAGGTTTAAAGTTATATAGGTACATGTACCTGGACAACCTTAGACCTAACTCTCTATCACGAGTAGACTTATCTGGCTACATTGAAGCCCTGCCCCTAGAATACCCCCGTGCCACCTTTTTTTAAATCTGGATACATTTTAGCTGGTTAATGATTTACCTGGCTAAAATGTATGTGGTCAGCAAGGGAAGATATTTAGGACCTGAACCTAACCAAATAAATCCTTTTGAATGTGAGTCTCTTTCATTTTTAAAAAGAAACTGTTGACATAAATATTGTAAACAGAGAAACAGGCAATTCTATGAGATAAAATGCTGCTCAGGATCTAATAGAACATTTAAATTAGCTAATGATTATTAGATGCAACATATTTGATCTCACAAGTGCTGACAGCATCTGTAATGTCAGTAGTAAATAGCATGACCTATATATATATATAGTGACCCTTGGTCTATTCATGCTACTCTTGGTACCACTTTGCCCAGGTTTTGGTGCCTTAGGCTTTTGATGCCATTCTTCTTACTGCATTAGTCCTCACTATATATCTTGGGCCTCGATGCCACTCTTTCTGTACTGCTCTGCACCTAGCTTTTGTGATTTTCAACACCAGTACTGCAATTGCTCCGAGCCTCTCTTGGTACCTTTGAAGGATGATGCCTCTGCTCTGGCTGTCTTCCAGGTACTTTTCAAATTTCCTTATGGTGTTGCTGTGACAATCTCATACTTTGCACAGAATGTATCCAATTACCTTTAACCGTTTCATGCCCACTTGGACTATTTCTTCAAACTCTCTTCCCTTCTGGCTCTCTTTGGTCTTGTCCATTATTTAGCCTTCAATGTATTATGCCACAGCAAGGAGAAAGACCAACTCAAAGCCCGTATTCCCAGCCTCTTTCCCAAATGATGCTGTAGGGAAAAAACTATATCAGGCTTGCTCCAGGGATTTTCTCTGGCTTCTCCAAGCCCAAGGATAATAAGTTCCCCATCTTCCGGCTTCTACATGGCTTGATTAGTCTTTTGCTCTATAGATGCAAGTCTGAAGTTTGATTTACATATAAAGATATCTATGAGCCTCCTTCACTGATTTCTTCTGGCTTCTCCCTGTTCATGGCTTTGTACCAATTTTTCTGGTGCCCTTTGACCCTCTTTTGGAGCCTTGGGAGGTTCCTGCCATTGTGGGTGACTGCCTTGCACCTCTCATAGTACTTTGGAGTCTTCATGCCACTCCTTGCACTGCTTTGACTCTCTCTCAGTGCCTTGGGGTTTTTCTTGCCACCTTTGCTTCTTTGGTCCCTCTACATCAGAGCTTTCCAAACTTTTCATGTTGGTTCACACTTTTTAGACAAACATAACTTCACGACACAGTAATTCAGTCTACTAGCAAACCAGAGGTTAAAGGTTAAACGAACAAAACATATTTTGACAATTTATGTATGTTTCCTTAAATATATACATAAATTTTTGTGGATTACATAATGTTACACCCATACTGACCTCCAGGCAGCTCCCATTCATTCTCACACCGCTCCCTCCCCACCAGGGGTGGATTCCGGATGAAGACCGGCCCAGAGATTTGCCTCCCAGGCCGGCCCAGGAGATACCACGTGGTCTGCCGAGCGCGGCTGTGACAGAGCCTCGCTTGGCAGACCACGTGACTAGAATGACAGGCCCATCGGGGGATGCCCATCCCCCAATAGGCCAATCTGCCCCTGCTTCCCACCCCCCATATGTGCCCACATACACACACAGAGACCCCCAGGCAGGCACCAATTTATTCTCACACACACATATACCACACACAGGCAGGCACCTATTCTCACACAGACACAGGAAGACACTCATTCGTTCTCATACACAGATACAGCCTCAGGCAGGCACTCATACATTTACACATACACATCTCCAGGCAAACTCCTATTCATACACTTGCACACACTGAAGGCAGACCCCTCTCTTTCTTTTGCCAGCAACCTCAGGGCCTCTCTCATTCCTCTGCTACTGCTGTCACTGCTGCCATGTGGATATTTGAGGAGGTGCTGATTGCTGCTACTGGCACTGAAGCCCGTTCTGCTGCCTCCTCTGTGCAGGCTCCACGGTATTAAATATTTGCGGGCTTCCACGTCCTCCATGCCGATCTCGTACATTGCAAGATCGGCATAGAGAAAGTGCTACTCTTGCACATTCCCAAAGATAACATATGTCAGTCACTAAAAATATTTTTTTTTACCTTTGCTGTCTGATCATAGTTTTCTAATCGGTTGGTCACAGGCTTTTTTTCCACCTTCCCTTTCTTGTTTTTTTGCCAATTCCTTTTACAGGGTCGGGTTTTTTTCTATTTATTTTCTCTCCATCTGTCTTCTTCCCTTAAACACACATTCTAATAGCAGCCCTACTACCGAGTTTCCTCCTCTTCTCGAGCCTCTGCGATGTGGGATCCGCAGCGGCCTGGCTACCGGGTTCCCTCCTCTTCTCGAGTCGCTGCGAAGTAGGATCCACAGCGGCGCTGCTACTGGGTTTCCTCCTCTTCTCGGGCCACCATGACATGGGATATGCGGTGGCTCATTAACGCTGCTCTCCTCCTTCCTGCCCACGCGGTTCCAGCAACGTTTTTCTTCCAGGGCTGCGCAGGCAGGAAGGAGGAGGAGTGAACGTGACCCTTTTCTTTGGGCCGTTGTGAGGTAAGCTCCACCACGGCCCTGCCGATCTTCCTGCTGTAGTTCCCTGCTTCCGCTGGCCCTGCTGCTATGTGGACCAGGTGACATACCTTTCCACAGTTTGGAAAGCTCTGCTTTACATGATACCTTGGAGTGTTCATGCCACTTTTAGTACAGCCCTGCCCCTCTTGTTCTTCCTCGGGGTATTCATGCCACTATTATTGGTGCCCTTTGAACCTCTTTTGGAGCCTTGGGATATTCTTGCCATTCTTGCTGTTGCTGCTTTGGTCCTCTCATTCCTTGGGGAACTTCTGCCACTGCTGATACCATTTTGCTCCTTTACTGTGCCTTGGGTTATTCATGCTACTTTTGGTGCCATTTTGGCACTGCCTTGGTGCCTTGGGGTGCTCTTCCTCTTTCTAATGATATCTACCCACAAGTTTCATTAGAATTGATTAGAAAACCACAATGTTGGAGCCCAAAGGAGGCTGAATTGCTTCCCCCATTGACTTTAAAGGGAAACAAATGAACAAATAAAATGAATAGAATAATTTTGCTTGAAATGAACCAAATGAATTTTGGTGATCTACAAAATGAATGAATGAACCAAAACAAAAATGTTGCCTCTGCATGTCCCTTGTGAATACCCCTAGTTATATCTATAAACTACCCCTGATTGGCCTTTTGGTTCTAGGAGTAGCCACACACATAGGATAGGAGGGAAGAACTCTACTTTCAAATAAATGCCACCAGAGATCCATTAATACTTCAAGAGGTAGCATCATCCCCTCCGAGAAGTTATAAAAAGAAAACTTTGTTTTTTACATTAATTTCTCAGTAAATCTATTGGGCCTGATTTTCAAAATCATTTACATGCATAAAACCAGTTTTATGCATGCAAATGGGCTTTTGAAAATTGCCTGGAGGGGTATGCATGTCAAAGTATGTGTGCAATTCATGCTTGTAATTTTATATGCATAAGAAACAGGCATTCTGGTGGGGTGGAGTTGAATGGGGGAATTATTTACATGAATACTTTTGATTTTTGGAAGTACCTACATAAACATACATGTATACATTTATCTATGTCCTGGTGGAGGTGTAAAGATGTGCACAGAATTCTGGCAGGGTTAGCATGGACCACTTAAGGCAAGAAAGTTAACCTCATCTCATGAGGCATAGTTAATTTTCATGCTGGTTTCACATATTAATGCACACTCTGCTCCACAACATATAATCTCAAACCGCAATATCAAGTCTACAGGTGCTAGTGCTCACTCCAGTACACTAAAGAGGGCCTCCGCCAAACTTCCCCCACCCCCTCAAAACATGTAAAAACCTTATTTCTTGCTTTGTACATCACTTTGATCTTTTGTTAGATCATTAATTAAATTGAGCTAAATAAATAAATGTATGAGACTTCCAGCCCCATCCCCCAAACCAAATTGGGGGCCTTTCAAGGACCCCAATTTGAAATAAAAAATAGATCTTCCAAAATCCAAACCCTCATTCCCTTCCCCAAACCTTACTCATCCCTTGAAAATTGCCTCTGAATATTTTTTGGTTTGTATGTTTTAGTTTAGTTATAAAAATTGATGAATTAAATTTCTTTCATTTATAAAAGAAAGAGATGTACAAAAAATGTAAAACTGAATTAAACTTCCCACAGCAAAAGAACTGATTTTTGTAATCTATTAACGTACAGAGAATAATTTAAACCCTCTGTTTTCCTTAACACACTTTTCAGACACATAGAATAAATTTTAAGCCTCTATTTCTTTCTTTAAATGCACTATTTATTTATTTGTTTTTCCCTTCCATCCAGCAGATGGAAATAGAGGAGTTTTTGACTGCCACTTAAGTTAAGGTGCCACCTGCAGTCCATCAGTATTTCTCTATCTCCAGGGGATGGTGGAGGCGCAAACTCCTGCAGTATGAAATCCAAAAAAAAAAAATAATAATAATAATTGAAAAAAAGAAAGAAGGATAAATTTCATTAGAAGTGTCTACAGCCTCTCAGGGAGTTGCTAGGTCCCGGTGGCATCCAAGCAGAGGGTCGGAGCCCTTATAGCTTGCCCCCTCCCTCTTCAAGCAGCCACCAGGGTTGATACTGGGGAGCCTGCCTCACTTACCTTGCCTGTGGATGGAAAGAGCCTGCAGCCAAACATAAAATTATTTGCATTTAAAAAAAAAAAAAAAAGAAAAACAAACACTCTTGAAGGAAGATCAGCGCGCAGGTAGGCTCAGTACATCCTGGCTCCAGCGGCTCCTGCTTTGGGCGGCCCCCCTCCTTTTCTACCGCGTCAACACCCCTTTTCTGACCAACTCCCATGCTTAGAGCTTGGCAGCCATGTCGCGTGGTGCGGCCTGTAGCGCCAGTGGGCCACGCATGTGTGCCTTTCGTGTTTCAAATGCCTCCCCGGTGGGACCCTCTGGTTCAGCTACAAGGGAGAAGCCATTATTATGCTGAGATCCTGGGAGGCTCTCTTCAGCACAGAAGCCTTCAGGAGACCCATTCCCACTTAGTGCAGGAACGGAGGTTATTTTAGCCATGTTTGCACGGCATGCGGGTGGGGGGGGATTAACCTTCTGCTTTATTGCTGCAAATGGACGCCTCCGAGGGGTGGGGTCACCTCTCAGGAGAGGGTTCAGATCCCTTTCTTCAATTTCCACCAAATTTGTGCGTTTCTTGAAGAACATATTTAAGTCTAGGCGCTCATCCAAGGGTCATGGCCATAAGCAGCTTCCTGTTGGAGCTGCTAAGAGGGTGAAAGGGCCACGGCAGGAGGACCTACGCCTGCAACTCCCACAAGGCTGGAGCACCTGAGGTTGCAGGGGTCTCCAAAGTTGGCAGACCCGTCAGGCTCATGGCATCCCTGCCAATGGGGGATGCAACTCCCGTTAGCACACTGGCATCTGATCCTCCAGGGGGGCTTGCTGATGGGGGGAACCAGGACCCTGATCAGTCCCAGTTATTTGCCCTGGGGCTTGCCGGGGATGACCCCCAGGGTGGTGTGTTTGTTCCATGGACAGGAGCTGGCCCCCCTGATTCTGGCAGTTCTCAAGGAGCTGGGCATTGAGGCCCCCAGGATGGCGCGGCATTAGGAGCCATAGATCCAATAATGTTGGGCCTCTGGGGTCCAACCATGGCCTTTCCTTTTCACATGTCGGTCAGTGCCCTGCTCTTCAGGGAGTGGGATACTTTGGATGTGGGCTTGAAGGTGAGTAGAGCCATGAACAAGCTATATCCGCTTCGGGAAGAGGCTCTGGATCTTCTCTAGATTCCGAAGGTGGATGCTGCGGTGTCCACGGTTACTAAGAAAATGACAATGGCTAAGTAGGTGCCTTGATGGCTGAGTGGTCTAAGGGGCTGAACTTAAGGGTTACTTCTTCTCTCTGCTTTGTGTTCTGGTCTCCTGATGGAATCATGGGTTTGAATCCTACTTCTGACTTGTTCATCCTTGAATTTGATAGGTTAATTCTTCAATCAGCTTTACTTTCTAATTGAAAAAATAGATTTTATTATTGAATAAACATACACATGGTTAATGCAACTCCAACATTGCTCTATGCTTCAACGTCAAGAGGAAATGTGGAAAAAAAGGATTTGCATTCACAAAAAAGTGGGGGGAATAGCTTGCTTGTTGCGGCAGTTAATACCCCAAACCAAATAAGCCTGATACTTCACTTTCAAAGCATATCTAGCACAGCTCACTGCTTCAATGGCAGGGGGAATGAAGAAAAGAGGGTTTATATTCAGACACTAACCAACAAGGACTGAATTGCACAGGCTGGGTAAACAAATAAACTTGGAAGTAGCTTGCTTATTGCCGCAATTACTACCCCTAACCAATTAAGCTAGATACTTCACTTAGATGCAGCTCCAGCACTGCTCTCTACATCAATGGCGGGGGTAGAAGGTAAATAGAACCAAAAAGTTACTAATAAAGGCCAAGAGTAAGAGATAAGTATGAGAAAAAAATAAGTGTGAAAGCTTGCTGGGCAGACTGGATGGGCTGTTTGGTCTTCTTCTGCCATCATTTCTATGTTTCTATGTTTCTATCCCTGTCACAGGCTCGGCGGTGCTCAAGGATTTTCAAGACAGGAAGCTGGAAGTTCACCACAAGAAGATTTTTGAGGTCTCCGCTCCAGGGGCCCAGGCTGCTTTGTACAGCAGATTTATGTTATTGGTGGGCCTTCATTGGGTGCAGCAACTACAAATGGATAAGCCTTTCGGATACGGAATCCCTCCAGGCGGAACGGCTGTAAGCTATGGTGGCCTGCAGTACGGATGCATTGTACAATCTGCTGCGGACATCAGCTAGGTCCATGATGGCTGCTGTTTCTGCCCTCAGGCTCTTCTGGTTGGTGGTGGACATATCCTCCAAGGCGCAGCTGAATTCTTTGCCTTTTAAGGGCAAACTGCTCTTTGGCAAGGAGTTGGAGGAAATGACCAAATCCTTGGGAGAGAATAAGATTCACAGATTGCCCTAAGATAAGCCGAAAGCATGGGCTTCTCTTCCCTCTCAGTCATGGTTCCAGGGAAATTGTAGATTTCGAGCATCCAGATCTTCAGGTTCTGCTTCTAGGCAACCTCCAGGCAGGCAGCAGTCATGGGGTCACCCCTTTTGCGGCCAACCGCAGGGCAGGGACGGTTCCACCCAAGGCTTGGATGGGCCAAAATCTTCCACTCCTCTGTGCCATAATAGGGCACCAGCTGGCTCATTTTTATGAGGAGTGGGGCAAAATTACCTCCGACCAGTGGGTGTTGGACGTAATAAGTCAAGGTTATGCTATAGAATTTGTTCGGCCTCTCGGGGACTGTTTTTTGTTTCTCCATGTTCATACCAGCAAAAGTGGTTAGCAGTCTGAGCCACCATCTATTGCCTCAGCGAGCTGGGAGCCATTGTGCTGGTGCCTCCTGCAGAGCAATGGACAGGCAGATATTCCATCTACTTCATGGTGCCAAATAAGGAAGGCACTTTCCGGTTCATCCTCGATTTGAAGAAGGTGAACATGGCACTTCTGGTGCCGCACTTTTGCATGGAGAACGGTCATTGCAGTGGTCCACAAGGGGGAGTACCTAGTGTCCCTGGACGATGGAGGCTTACCTGCACAACAGGATTCGACCAGACCACCAAAGAGTCCTCCACTTCATAATGCTAGGGGAACATTTCCAGTTTTTCTCCCTGCCTTTTGGCCTCACAACAGCACCCAGGACCTTTACCAAGGTGATGGTGGTGGTGGCAGCTGCCCACTGGAAGGAGGGAGTTCAGGTGTACTCTTATTTGGATGACTGGCTGATTAGAGCAAAGTCAGAGACTCTCTGCCTGGAGTCAGTGAATCGTGTCCTGTGCCTCTTGAGGTCACTGGGGTGGATAGTCAATTCGGCCAAGAATCAGTTGGTTCCCTCCCAGACCATTGAGTTCTTGGGAGCCCTCTTTGACATGAGGTTGGGCAAGGTGTTTCTCACTGAGGAGCGAATCCTCAAATTGCAAAATCAGATGGCATCCACCTTGTAGTTAGTCCCATGGGTCTTTGCTCATATGAGACCTCTTCAATCAGCCTTACTATCCCATTGGGATCCGATCTCCAAGCAGTTTCAGCCACAGCTTCTACTTACAGAATCTGCGAAGTCGTCTTTCCTGGTGGCTCACCCAGATAAGCTTTGCTGAGAGGTAAACCTGGAAGTCCCTGCTTGGATGGTGGTAACCATGGATACCAGCTTCTCCAGGTGAGGTGCAATTTGTCAGAACAGATCAGTCCAGGGTCATTGGTCGATGATGGAGTCCTTGGGTCCATCAACCGGTTGGAAACCAGAGCCGTACGACTTTTTCTACAGGCTCTCCTCCCCCTGGTGAGGGGAAGATCAGTACAGATCCTGTTGTACAATGCAACAGCCATGGCCTATATAAATCGCCAGGGAGGCACCAAGAGCCGAACAGTAGCTCTGGAAGCCCTGGAATTGAACAGCTGAGCAGAACTGCATCTGGACAGGATAGCAGCTTCTCATATTGCAGGATCAGACAACATTCAAGTGGACTTCCTGAGCAGTCACCAATCAGATCCCGAGGAGTGGGAACTTTCAGAGGAAGCCTTTCACCTTATATGCAGCAGGTGGAGCCAGCCCTGCATGGACTTGATGGCGACTTTTCACAACACCAAGGCCCCGAGGTTCTTCAGTCGGCTTTGGGAGATGGGAGCAGAAGGGGTGGATGCTCTGGTCTTTCCTTGGCCGTTGGTTGTTCTGCTGTATGTGTTTCCACCATGGTCCCTAATCAGCAAGGTGTTACACCAGGTAAAGGCCCACTGAGGGGATGAAATCTTTGTGGCACCGAAATGGCCGAGATGGCCACAATTTGCGGACCTGGTCAACCTAGAGATGGACGGCCCCTTGTGTTTTCTGCCCCTGCCGAATCTCCTCCGTCAAGGCCACATTTGTTTGGAAGGGCAGATCACTTTTGTCTAGTGGCCTAGATTTTGAGAGGGAGCACCTAAGGAATAAGGATTATTCTGATGCAGTCATTACTACTCTCTTGCAGGCCAGGAAAACCTCTACTTCCCTGGCCTATGTAAGGGCGTGGGGTGTTTTTGAGGCTTGGTGTGTGGAACATAGGGTAGACCCCATCTGTGCCTCCGTGATGTCTTGGCCTTTATGCAAGATGGCCTGGTTAAAGGTTTATCCTGAGAGTTCAGGTAGCAGCTCTGGGTTGTCTTCAGGGTAGAGTGCGCGGAGTTCACTTGGCGGCACATCTGGGGGGGGGGGGGGGTGGCCCTAGGCTACTGGTTGCAGAGAAGGTGCTAAACATCAGATACCCTGATAGCTACCATCATATATTATTGTTATTATATTTGCACCATTGTCTGTAAAGAAACCTGCATTTATACTCCTCGCTCTCTAGTCTAGCTTCCAGCCCTTCAGCAACTCTCTTATGGCTGATAAAATATTGGCCAAGCTATGGGACTCATCCATTGACTAGGTGTGCAGCAAAAACCACCTACCCTGTGATGCTCCATTCCCACTCGATCTGCTGCCTGTTCCTTCCTCCACCAAGTCTCTCCAGTGTGCTGTAAAAGAGGAATAACAGTGTGTAACAAGAGAGGGGTGGAGTCGGGGCGGAGTTGGGGCAGCATCAGCCACGGAAGAGGAGGAGTCGGTGCGGCACCGGGGATGACGCTGCGAAGACTTCGCCAATAGTGAAAGGCATGCTGCTTTTTCGCTGCCAGTTTTGCGCCGATCACACCGCGGAGGTTCGATCGCTGCTGGCTATCTCAGGACCGCACCCCCCCCCCCATTTCGCCCCCCCCCCCCCCCCGCCCCCCATTACCGCCAAATTCACTATGCCTTGTGGCATTAGAAAATCCAGCCCTTAGTTCTTTTCCTGTCTCTGTGGATAGATATTTCATCCTGTTGGTTCCCTCAATTTGTCTTTAGATCATCTTCAATACCTCTCACTGCTTCTCTACACACTTCTAAAACACTGAATTGTGTTGTTTCTTCCTTTGTAACACTGCTAAACCCATCTCTTTTTTTAAGCATCCTACCAAATTGCTTAATCAATTTCTTAGTGCCTCCAATTGAATACTACATCCTGATTCCACTAAGCCAGATTTCTCTACTACAGTCTATTCAAAATTCAGCTGTACAACTCATCTTCTTTCACTGTCATTAAGGACCATATAACCCCTCTTCTCAGGACACGGCATTGGTTCCTCATCCACCTCCACATATAGTTCAAGTTTCCTTTACTCATCTACAAATGCATTCACTCTGCAACTCCTCAATAACTATCTTCTCTGACCCTATACTCTTCCTCATGAACTCCATTCATTGGTCATGGCCAAGTGATTCTTATCTATGCCCTTCTCCTTTATCGATAACTCCCAACTTTGGTTTTTCCATCTTGCTGCACTATATGCCTGGAACAGACTTCCTAAGTCAGTGTGTCATTCTCCCTCTCTGGCCATATTCAAATTCAGTCTAAAAACTCATCTTTTTTAGGATGTTTTCAATTTGTAACCATTTATCTATAATAAATGCATTTCCTGTAGACTCTTGTTTGTTATATATGGTTGTCCCTGTGCCATGAAACTCATAATTTTTTATGTATACAGTGTTTCATAGGTCTAATAATACTTTAGAAATGATAAGACTACGTAGTAATAGATCAAAGCCTTTGAAATTTTCCACTATACAACAGCAAGATTTAGCCACCTAGTTTCATTAACTGATTATATTTTAGCCATTCAGATTGTGGACATTCCCAGGGTGGGGGTAAACAGTGAGTAACTTAGTTGGTTCACACTAATTTTCAGTGCTAGATGGATAAATTTAGCCAGTTATCTCAAGACACATGAACTGATGGCCAGAAGTTAACTATGTCTGGATACTGTGAACCCAGTGATTGTTATGGGAGTCTCTGTTTAGTGGACCCTTGGGCCGACCTGCTGGAGACTGGGAAAGGTGGTCAATGTCTCTAGTGAATAGCAGGCCGGGAGGCAGATGTTCAGGCAGGACGTAGATGCTCTTCACATTGGAAGCTGGTGCTCCCCCAGGAGGAGCCCGTAGGAGCCCAACCGCCTGGGCTTAGGTGGCTTCACCCTTGGAAGCCGAAGCCCCCCCCGGGAGGAGCCCATAGGGACCCGGCCGCTGGGATTTAGGCGGGTTATGGATCAGGCCAGGTAACTGGAACCAGACTAAGACAGTAGCAATACTGTAACTGGGTTCGGATTCTGGAACCAGGCAGGAACTGTAGCAGGATTCGGGTACTGGAACCAGGCAAGAACTGTAGCAGGCTTCGGGTACTGGAACCAGGCAGGAACAGTAGCAGGCAGGCTGGGACTGTAGCAGGCAAGCTGGGACCAGGCAGATACTGTAGCAAGCAGGCAGGAACCAGGCAGGTACTGTAGCAAGCAAGCAGGAACGAGGCAGGTACTGTAGCAGGAACGGAGCGACGAAGCAAGGCGAGTCACTCCGGGGCACAACGCAACAGGAAACCGGGAAGCTAACCCGTTGCAAGGCAAAGACTGGATGGCCGCGGCCGGCTTATCAAGGCCACGGCATCTGATGTCAAACGTTGGGCGGAGTCACCACTGGCGGGAAACGGTCTATAAAAGTGTCCAAGTGGCGCACGCGCACGCCTAGGAGCTGGACGTCCATGGGAGGGTTTGCAGCACCACAGCCCCTGCAGGGATGCCGCCAACCAGGCCGCAAACCAGGCCTTTGGAAGCGGGAGCAGGTCCAGGAACCTGGAGGTAAGGGCCTGGCCGCGGTGCTCGCGGCCAGAACCGCAACAGTACCTCCCCCTTACGCCCCCTCTTAGCCGGTCCGGGTTTATTTGGGTGGTCCAGATGGAACTGCCGTAATAAGTCCTTATTGAGGATATTACGGGCCAGTTCCCAAGAATTATCCTCGGGTCCGCAACCCTCCCAGGCAAGCAAGTATTCCCATCAGCGTTGATGAAACTGGACATCCAAAACTTCACACACTTGATACGTGACCTCGTCCGGTACTGAAGGATCCGATGGCTCAGGGGCCCGGGAGTGGTACCTGGATAACACAAGAGGCTTCAGCAATGACACATGGAAGACGTCATGTATGCGCATGGAAGAGGGTAGGCACAGACGGTAAGAGACTGCACCCACTAGTTTGGCGACTCGAAAAGCCACACAGAATTTCGGTGCTAGTCATCTGGACGGGATTCGTAGCTGTAGATTTCTGGTGCTAAGCCAGACATGGTCTCCTGGAAGGAAGATGGGTGCTGGCTGACAATGCCTATCTGCCCACTTCTTAGCGTACTGGGCGGCCTTACGGATCTTTTTCTGAGTAGAGATCCGCAAGGAACGAAGCTGGCGAGCTGAGAGTTGCACTGCCGGGAGTGCACTAGGTTCAGGTGAGGGTAAGGGCAGATGAAGTTGCTTCCCATAAACAACGAGGAACGGTGAACTTCCAGTAGCAGCATGCGTGTGATTATTATATGAGAACTCCGCCCACGGGAGTAATTTAGCCCAATTATCTTGACGTTCGTTCACAAAGGCACAAAGGAAAGTCTTCAAAGTTCGATTGGTTCGTTCTGTTTGCCCATTACTTTGAGGATGGAATGCTGACGAAAGATTAAGTTGCACATTGAAGCATTTGCATAAGGCTTTCCAATAACGAGCTGTAAATTGGGGTCCTCGATCAGAGACTATATCCTGCGGGAGACCGTGAAGTCTAAAGATATGCTGGGCGAACAGGCCGGCCAGGTCAGGTGCAGAAGGTAGCTTAGGCAAAGGGACAAAGTGCACCATCTTGGAAAATCGGTCCACTGTTACCCAAATGACCGCATTACCTCCTGAGGCAGGAAGGTCCACGATGAAATTGATGGAGATGTGTGTCCACGGCTCCACCGGGATGGGAAAAGGTTGCAACAGACCCCTAGGCTTCCCGATGGGTGGCTTTTGAACAGCACAAGTAGGGCATGAGCCCACAAAGGCTTGGACATCCTGTCTCATCGTTGGCCACCAGTAGAAATGGTTTAACAAGTCTAAAGTCCCTTTCCACCCCGCATGACCCCCAGTGAGGGAGTCATGGGCCCAAGCAAGAACTGCTCTCCGAGAGCGATGTGGAACAGCGGTCTTTCCTTGGGAGGACACTGAGGTTGCAGCAAGACTTATTTTCTCAGGGTCCAAGATATATTGAGGTGAATCTGGAGTCTCTTCGACCTCAGAAGAGCGCGAGAGCGCGTCAGCTCGAACTTTCTTCGAGCCAGGCCGGTAGCGTAATGTAAAGTCAAACTGGTCAAAAAACAGCGACCACCGTGCTTGTCTTGGATTCAGGCGTTGGGCTTGCTTCAAAAATGCTAGGTTCTTGTGATCGGTGTAAATTGTAACCGGATGGTTGGCTCCTTCCAACCACTGTCTCCATTCCTTTAGAGCAAGTTTTACGGCTAACAACTCTTTGTCCCCAACACACGGGTACTGGAACCAGGCAGGAACAGTAGCAGGCAGGCTGGGACTGTAGCAGGCAGGCTGGGACTGTAGCAGGCAAGCTGGGACCAGGCAGATACTGTAGCAAGCAGGCAGGAACCAGGCAGGTACTGTAGCAAGCAAGCAGGAACCAGGCAGGTCCTATAGCAGGAACTCTCTGCCGGGGAGAATTTCCTTGAGAAATATGAACAGGGCAACAGCTGTCCGGAATCAGAGTACTGACTCAGTACGGCCCCCATGGTCACATTGGAGGCATCAACTTCCACCATGAAGGGCCGGCTGGGATCCGGAATGTGAAGGCAAGTGTCTAACAAGAAGGCTTCTTTAAGGGCCTCAAAAGCTTGACAGGCAGAAGCAGGCCAATCCACCGCATTAGCCCCCTTTCGGGTGAGGGCAGTTAACGGTGCTACAATACGAGAGTAATTAGGGATAAAGTGAAGGTAGAAATTAGAAAAACCAAGGAAGCGTTGCAACGCTTTAAGACCCCTTGGCCGGGGCCAATTCTTAATAGCCGCCACTTTCTCAGGATCCATTCGAAAGCCGGCTGCAGAGACTATGTAGCCTAGGAACGGCAGGGACGTCTTCTCAAAGCTACATTTTTACAGCTTCGCGTAGAGACCATGCTCCCTAAGTATCTGAAGCACTCGTCGGACATGCTGATGGTGCGACGACAGATCCTGGGAGTAGATTAACACATCGTCGAGGTAAACAATTACGTAGGTGTTCAGAAGGTCCCGCAACACCTCATTCATCAAGTGCTGGAACACCGCCAGGGCATTACATAAGTCGAAAGGCATCACGAGGTACTCGTAATGCCCGTCTCGGGTATTAAACGCGGTTTTCCACTCATCTCCGGGACAGATTCTAACTAAATTGTACTTTCCTCGCAGGTCCAACTTTGTGAAAATCTTCGCTCCTTGAAGCCGATCAAGGAGCTCCAGGATTAATGGGAGCGGATAACGATCTCGCTTGGTAATAGAATGTAGGCCTCGATAGTCTATGCATGGCCTCAGTGAGCCGTCTTTCTTGCTAACGAAAAAGAAACCTGCCCCTACGGGCGACTTAGGCGGATAAAGCCCTTGGCCAGATTCTCCGCTATGTACTTGGACATAGCCCGGGTCTCAGGTATGGATAAGAGATAAACCCTTTCTCTGGGGGGGCATAGTACCAGGTAGCAAGTCTATAGCACAGTCATACGGACGATGCTGTGGAAGGATCTCCGCCTTGGCCTTGGAGAATACATCCCTAAAGTCCTCATAAGGTGCCGGAGGCACCACGGCAGAGTGCATCAAGAGAAGTACAGGAGTCCTAGGCACCTTCATACAATTAGCTAGACAGAAAGGACTCCATTTGATAATCTGTAGTGTATCCCACTGAATCGAGGGCGAGTGTTTCTGCAACCACGGCAACCCTATCATCACAGGGTGGACAGCCTTCTACAACACTAGGAAGGCTTCCTCTGAATGGATCGCCCCGGTGCGGACCGTAATGGGTGCTGTGGACATCTGGACAGGTCCTGGAAGAAGCGTCCCCTGGATAGAGGTAATTCGTATCGGGACCTCCCGTCTATGCATAGGAATTTGCAACTGGGAGACTAAGTCCTGCAGGATGAAATTACCTCCAGCTCCGGAATCCAGGAACGCCATCATCTCAAAGGAGCCTCCGGGATACTCCAAGGTAACAGGGACAGTACATTGAGGAGCTGTAGTACACCCTAGGAGGAGCTCCTCCCGACCTCCTAGGCTCTGGGTGTTTTCTGCACATTCCTGGCAGTGTGCCAAGAAGTGGCCCTTCTGGCCACAATACAGGCACAATCTCAATAAACGCCAAGGTTGCCTTTCTTCAGCAGAGAGCGGGACCTGTCCCAGCTGCATAGATTTTCAAGTGGGAGCATCTGGACGAGAAGTCTTGGGCGAGGGCACCGGTCTCGGCCCACGAGTAGGACTATGGCGAGAGGAGCGTTGCTCCTTGGCCCATTGCTGTAGGAGGTGGTCAATGCAGGCAGCCATCTCAATCAAGGCGTTGAGGTCCTCCGGCAGATCTCGCGTGATTTCATCCTTTATGCGTCCAGAGAGGCCTTCCAGGAAGATGGCGCTAAGACTACCATCTTGCCAACCTACTTCTTGGGCTAAAGTCCGAAACTCCATTGCATAGTCTGCCAAGGAGCGAGCCCCCTGATGAAGTTGCAGCAGGTCACACGTAGCTGTGGCTACTCGGGCGGGCTCATCAAAGGCCTGGCAGAAGTTCGTGATAAACAGTTGTAAGTCCGTTAGCGAAGAATCATTGTTTTTCCAGAGGGGAGAAGCCCAAATCAAGGCCTTCCCATCAAGCAGGGACAGGATATATGCCACTTTCACCACATCCGAGGGGAACTACCGAGGCAACAAGGAGAACCGTACAAAACATTGGTTCAAGAAGCCGCGGCAGGTCCTTAAATCACCAGCATAGCGAGAGGGTGCTGGTAGGTGAGTCACAGAGGAGCTGTGATCCCTGGGGGCCCCGCCAGCGGAAGGCAAGGACTCCAGGCGCAAGGATAGCCATTCCACCGTGGCTGCCAAAGTATCTAAGCAGCTCTGGTGCTGTAGCATCCTCCGGGCCATCCCGGGCAGATCCGAGGGAGCGGGTGTATCCGCCGAGTCCATGGCCTTGCAATCTGTTATGGGAGTCTCTGTTTAGTGGACCCTTGGGCCGACCTGCTGGAGACTGGGAAAGGTGGTCAATGTCTCTAGTGAATAGCAGGCCGGGAGGCAGATGTTCAGGCAGGACATAGATGCTCTTCACCCTGGAAGCTGGTGCTCCCCCAATCACTGGGACTTAGGTGGCTTCACCCTTGGAAGCCGACGCCCCTCCGGGAGGAGCCCGTAGGGACCCAGCCGCTGGGACTTAGGCGGGTTATGGATCAGGCCAGGTAACTGAAACCAGACTAAGACAGTAGCAATACTGTAACTGGGTTCGGATTCTGGAACCAGGCAGGAACTATAGCAGGATTCGGGTACTGGAACCAGGCAAGAACTGTAGCAGGCTTCGGGTACTGGAACCAGGCAGGAACAGTAGCAGGCAGGCTGGGACTGTAGCAGGCAGGCTGGGACTGTAGCAGGCAAGCTGGGACCAGGCAGATACTGTAGCAAGCAGGCAGGAACCAGGCAGGTACTGTAGCAAGCAAGCAGGAACCAGGCAGGTACTATAGCAGGAACAGAGCGACGAAGCAAGGCGAGTCACTCCGGGGCACAGCGCAACAGGAAACCGGGAAGCTAACCCGTTGCAAGGCAAAGACTGGATGATCGCAGCTGGCTTATCCAGGCCGGCTGCGGCTGCGGTCAGAAGTTGGGCGGAGTCTGCGGTCAGAAGTTGGGTGGAGTCACCACTGGCGGGAAATGGCCTAGAAACGCGCACCTAGGAGCCGGGCATCCATGGGAGGGCTTGCAATGGCACAGCCCCAGTGGGGACGCCACCAACCAGGCCGCAAACCAGGCCTCTGGAAGCGGGAGCAGGACCGGGAACCCGGAGGTAAGGGCCTGGCCACGGTGCTCTCAGCCAGAACTGCAACAATAATCATCAATACCCAACATCAGCATCCAGAAAATAGCCCCCTGCTAATACCCGCAGGTCTAGATTTTGGTTTATTGCAACACTGGGGCTTGAAAAAAGGAGAGGTGTAAACCACAGGTTTCAAAAGAGCATATTGTAGGATCAGAGCTCACAGAAGGGAAGAAGAATGAATGAAAGGTGTGAGATGGAGTTTATTTCGGCATCTAAATTAGAAATCTGGAGGAAGGGTTTTCTGCAGGTCAGGGGAAGAGGTCTGAAAAGGATCAGGACTGTCAGGAGGGAGGGCTACTAGTCAATTTGAAGGATTTTAGCTGTCTAAATTGTCAGTAAACCACTCAATGAAGTCTTAGAATTATATTTAGCTACTTAAGTTGACTAGGATAATTTTCAGCCACCTACCTAGCTGGCCAACTTCAATTGAAAATTAGCTAAAACTATCCAGCCAAATTTGGCCAGCTAGATTGGGAACACAGCTGCATTTGAAAATTTATACCATGTGACTTAAATACTGTTATGAATCGGCTCCTGCACAAGGAGGAGTTAGCAATTTGTTATGAATCGGCTCCTAAGGAAAGAGGAGTTAGCAAACTGTTATGATCTACTCCTTAAGAAGGGAGGAGTTAGCAATCTGTAATGAATCTGCTCCTGTGGAAGGAGAAGTTAGCAACCTGATATGCTCAGCTCCTGTAGAGGGAATAGTAAACAATCTGTTAGGGTTCAGACTGTGGAGTAGCAATCTGTTATGAATCTATTGCTGAAGATTCCTGATGGAGAAGGAGTAGCAATCTGTTACCAGCGGAGTGCTTGGAGAGGGCACTCAGCTGTAGAGAAATGTAAATTGGTGGCTCCTTGGGCCAATGGCAGATGACCGCGCCCCCAGGAGGATATCCGGAGAGGAACCACCAGCTAGGCTTGGGTATGGAGACAGACACAGATAATTCTTTTATTAGACAGGTTAGTAGAACCACAGAGGTAGCAGTAGTGAGCTGATATGCCCGGCAGGGCTGAAGTCCCTCAGGTACTGGAACAGCGATCCCCGGGTTGCTGAGCTGTAGAGAAACAATAGATAGTGAGTAGACAGGGTATGCTGTGTTCATAGCCAGAACTGGATGACAAAACTCGCATAAGGTCTTTAAGAAGCTCAGTAGCTGGAAAGGGTTAGGCCCTCGAGGAGCAAGTACCTGGTTCCAGGGAAAGATGTGAGAGAGCGATGGTAACTCACAAATGCCTGTATCTGCGATAGATTTCAGGCAGTAGAGAATCTTCAGAGTGTTCAGGAACATGGACCCTCGAGGAGCGAGTATCAGTTCCTATATGCAATCTGAAATAAAGAAAAGAGAGCGAGGCCACCGAGGAGCGGGTAGCCCTGGTAAGTCCGAGGAGGCAGAGTAGCTTGGGATAAAAGCCGAAGCAATCCCCTTGCTAACTCGATTCGTTAGCAAATACTGAGACCTTTTATATATTGGAAGCGGATGACGTCATCTCAGGGAGACGCCCCCAAGGTTCGCGCCCTTGCTGGTACATAAATCGGAGTGCACATGCATGCCCTATGTCATCAGGAACATGGCGGATCCGCAGTGTTGTGCCAGTCTGGAGGGAGACAGCAAGGGAGACAGGCCGGAGGGAGACAGCAAGAAGACGCCGCTGCGGCTAATCATCAGACCTGGAGGGAGTCGCCACAGAGGTAAAGAGAGTAGAGTGAGGGCGTCGAGCAGTGACGGACGCAACAGTACCCCCTTTCAAAGGGCGATCTCCTCTTTGGGTACCAGGCTTAGGTTTCAAAGCATGCGCGAGGTGAAACTGATGAAGCATCTCTTTGTCCAAGATATTGGTCTGAGGCTCCCAAATGATCAAATTGGGGCCGAAGCCTTCCCAAATCAGAAGGTATTCAAAAATCTTGCCTCTGATACGAACATCCAGAATCTCTTTGATCTTGATTTCTAATTCGTCTTCTGCAATGGTGACAGATGGATCTTCAGATTTGGAAGAATCTTTCAGAGTATTATTGATTATATCAGCAGCAAAGGGTAGATCTGCTGTGGACATCACTGAGGAATTCAGTGGAAGTGGTGATGTTCAAGAATGTCCAAAATCCACTTCTAAAGATGACTCTCCAGTAGATGATGCTGGATGAGAGATGGTAGCATCACCAGCAGAAGCGGACTGGCTGGTTGCTAAGGATATCTTCTTCAGATCTATTATGTGCTGAGGTTCATCAGGCACATCTTCTGAATGAAATGAGCATGACAGCTCATCTGCTCTGGTGTTTCAATCTCCCAGTCGGTACTTAAGCACAAAATCAAAACAGTTGAAGAATAAAGACCACCTGGCCTGTCTGTAATTCAAACGTTGTGCATGGCTGGGATACTCAAGGTTTTTGTGATCCGTGAAGATGGTTATTTGATGTTGAGCACCTTCGAGCCATGGCCGCCACTCCTCAAATGCAAGCTTTATAGCTAGGAGCAACTTGTCACCGATTCCGTAGTTCTTCTCGGCTGGAGAAAATCTTCGTGAGAATGAACAGGGTCGTAAGGTCTAAGTCTCCCGCTTGACTCAACACAGCCCCTACCCCCAAATCTGAAGCATCAACTTCAACAATAAAGGGTCTGTTGGGATCTGGATGCTGCAAGCATGGTTCAGTGGAGAAGGCAGTCTTCAATTTTCCGAACTCGGAAATGGCCTCCATTGACCATTTTAAAGCGTTGGCACCCTTACGGGGTCATTGCAGTCAAGGGTAAGGTCAAAGAAGAATAGTTCTTATTAGAGATGTGAATCGTGTCCTTGATCGTCTTAACGATCGATTTCGGCTGGGAGGGGGAGGGAATCGTATTGTTGCCGTTTGGGGGGGTAAAATATCGTGAAAAATCGTGAAAATTGAAAAAACGTAAAATCGCAAAACCGGCACATTAAAACCCCCTAAAACCCACCCCCGACCCTTTAAATTAAATCCCCCACCCAAATGACTTAAATAACCTGCGGGTCCAGTGGCGGTCCGGAATGGCAGCGGTCCGGAACGGGCTCCTGCTACTGAATCTTGTTGTCTTCAGCCGGCGCCATTTTCCAAAATGGCGCCGAAAAATGGCGGCGGCCATAGACGAACACGATTGGACGGCAGGAGGTCCTTCCGGACCCCCGCTGGACTTTTGGCAAGTCTTGTGGGGGTCAGGAGGCCCCCCCCAAGCTGGCCAAAAGTTCCTGGAGGTCCAGCGGGGGTCAGGGAGCGATTTCCCGCCGCGAATCGTTTTCGTACGGAAAATGGCGCCGGCAGGAGATCGACTGCAGGAGGTCGTTCAGGGCGCCTCGCTGAATGACCTCCTGCAGTCGATCTCCTGCCGGCGCCATTTTCCGTACGAAAACGATTCGCGGCGGGAAATCGCTCCCTGACCCCCGCTGGACCTCCAGGAACTTTTGGCCAGCTTGGCGGGGGCCTCCTGACCCCCACAAGACTTGCCAAAAGTCCAGCGGGGGTCCGGAAGGACCTCCTGCCGTCCAATCGTGTTTGTCTATGGCCGCCGCCATTTTTCGACGCCATTTTGGAAAATGGCGCCGGCTGAAGACAACAAGATTCAGTAGCAGGAGCCTGTTCCGGACCGCTGCCGTTCCGGACCGCCGCTGGACCCGCAGGTTATTTAAGTCATTTGGGGGGGGTTCAGGAGGGTGGGGGATTTAATTTAAAGGGTCGGGGGTGGGTTTTAGGGGGTTTTAGTGTGCCGGCTCACGATTCTAACGATTTATAACGATAAATCGTTAGAATCTCTATTGTATTGTGTTCCATAACGGTTTAAGACGATATTAAAATTATCGGACGATAATTTTAATCGTCCTAAAACGATTCACATCCCTAGTTCTTAATAAAACTGTGATAATAATTGGTGATCCCCAGGAATCTCCTCAAGGCCCTCAGGCTGGTGGGTTGAGACCAATTCTGGATACTTTCAAGTTTGTGAGGCTCCATTTGAAAACCCTCCTTAGACACGATGTAGCCTAGAAAAGGCACTGAGTCTTTGTGAAATTCACACTTTGAGAGTTTGGCGTACAGCCGATGTTCACGGAGATGGTGTAGCACTTGTTTGACATCTGCAATGTGGGTCTCCACATTCTGGGAGAAGATTAGTATGTCATCCAGGTAGACCACCACGTTCTTGTATAGCAGGTCCTGCAAGATGTCATTCATCATATTTTGGAATGTAGCGGGTGCATTGCACAACCCGAACGGCATTAAAAGATACTCAAAGTGGCCGTCTCGCGAATTGAAGGCCATTTTCCATTCATCGTCACTTCAAATGTGGATGAGGTTGTAGGCGCCCTTCAGGTCAAGCTTAGAAAATATCTTGGCCCGTTGCAGCCTATCAAACAGCTCCAAGATTAACGGCAAGGGGTAACGGTCTTTGATCGTGATTTCATTTTGACCTTGATAATCGATACATAGACGTAGGGTACCGTCCTTCTTTCCTACAAAGAAAAAGCCTGCGCCGGCTGGCGATTTTGATGGTCGAATAAACCCTTTCTGGAGATTTTCTTCAATGTATTCAGACATTGTTTTATTCTCCAGAGCTGAGAGAGGGTACACGCGTCCTTTCGGTGGCTCCGAATTGGGCTTCAGTCTTATGGCACAGTCATAAGACCTATGTGGAGGAAAAATATCAGCCGCTTCTTTGGAGAATACATCCCCAAAGGATGTGTATTCAGCCAGTCTAATTGGGGTTGGTGCAGTTACAGCCAGGGTAACCCCAGGACGATAGGGTACATGACCTTTTCTAGTACAAAGAAGGAGATTATTTCCGTATGGAGTGCTCCGGTGCGAAGCGTAACTGATACAGTCTCGCAAGTCACGTCGCCCAGCAAGGGCTCCCCGTGAATGGAAGAAAACAGTAGTAGATCTTTCAATTTGATGAGAGGGTTCCTCAAGTATTCTACTAAGCGTCTAGTAATGAAGTTGCCTCCTGCCCCTGAGTCCACCACGGCAGGAGTCTGAACCGTGACTGGTCCATAGGTCAGGGAGACTGGGAGAGAGAGCGGAGGAGAAGATGCGGTAAGTCCCAAGAACAGTTTTCCCACCGGACTTGAGTCCATCTGTTTCCCGGACAAAATGGGGCATGCAGAGACATCATAGTCAGGCTGACCACAGTATATGCACAGGCCGTGTTTCTTCCAAAACCTTCTCTCCTTTGAGGTCAAGTGACCATGACCAAGTTGCATTGGTTCATCTGTATCAACAGCAGGAAGTGTTGGACCCATCCGAGGAGCAGGGGTACTGGCCTGTTTCAACCCAGTTAACACCTTAGGCCGGAGTTCCTTTACCTTGTCTCAGAGCCGACAATCAATCCGAGTAGCTAAGGCTATCAATTCTTCCATCGAGTCAGGTGTCTGGCGAGCGGCCAGCTCGTCTTTCAAGCGGGTATCTAGGCCTCTGCAGAAGAGCATCTTGAAACATCTGGGGTCCCAGCAAAGTTCCGCTGCAAGAGTCTTGAATTCTATGGCAAATTCAGCCAATGGTCTGTTGCCTTGCTTCAAGTCCACTAAAGCAAACCCGGCCACAGACATACGAGCAGGATCATCAAAAATGGATTTAAACAAGTCCATAAATCCTTCTATGTCCTGCAAAATAGGGTCCTTGCATTCCCACAAGGTAGATGCCCACGACAAGGCTCTCCCATCCAAGTATGACAGGATGTAGGTGGTCTTAGAGAGGCCCATCGGAAACAATTTATTTATTTATTATTTTTATATACCGACATTTGATCTCAATTGAGATATCCAACCGGTTTACATTCAGGTACTGTAGATATTTTTCTATCCCCAGAGGGTTTACAATCTTAAGGCTCTTAATCTTAATCTTACTAATCTTAAGGCTGTAAGGTGAAATGCATGCTGCATTGGTTCAAAAAGCCCCGAGTCTTCTGGAGTTCTCCGGAGATGCGACTAGGAGCAGCAGTCTTTAAAGTTACCTCCTGTAACTGATCTTCTTGGGTAGAAGCTATGCTTTGTATCTTCTTTGTGTGAAGCTGATGGAATGCTGCAGTACGTTTCTCCAAGGTTTCTTGCTGTTCTGAGATGTGTTGTGCCAGGCCCGGTATAGCTTGCAAGGTGGAGAGGTGTGCCGGGTTCATGGGGTTACTGACATCTCATACCTTAAGCTGGAGTCCCAGGAGTACTGCTTCTCCAATTTAAAGCCGGATCCACTGGAGTTAGCAATCTGTTATGAATCGGCTCCTGTAGAAGGAGGAGTTAGCAATTTGTTATGAATCGGCTCCTGAGGAAGGAGGAGTTAGCAATCTGTTATGCTTTGGCTCCTGAGGAAGGGAGGAGTTAGGAAACTGTTATAATCTACTCCTCAAGAAGGGAGGAGTTAGCAATCTGTAATGAATCTGCTCCTGTGGAAGGAGGAGTTAGCAATCTGATATGCTCAGCTCCTGTAGAGGGAGTAGTAAACAATCTGTTAGGGTTTAGAATGTGGAGTAGCAATCTGTTATGAATCTGTTTCTGAAGACTCCTGATGGAGAAGGAGTAGCAATCTGTTACCAGCGGAGTGCTTGGAGAGGGCCCTCAGCTGTAGAGGAATGTAGATAGGTGGATCCTTGGGCCTATGGCAGATGACTGCGTCCCCAGGAGGATATCCTGAGAGGGACCACTGGCAAGGCTTGGGTATGGAGACAGACACAGATAATTCTTTTATTAGACAGGTTAGTAGAACCACCAGAGGTGGCAGTAGTGAGCGGATATGCCCGGTAGGGCTGAAGTCCCTCAGGTACTGGAACAGCGATCCCAGGGTTGCTGAGCTGTAGAGAAACTATAGATAGTGAGTAGACAGGGTATGTTGTGTTCATAGCCAGAACTGGATGACAAAACTCACATAAGGTCTTTAAGAAATTCAGTATCTGGAAAGGGTTAGGCCCTTGAGGAGCGAGTACCTGGTTCCAGGGAAAGATCTGAGAGAGCGATGGTAACTCACAAATGTCTGTATCTGTGATGGCTTCCAGGCAGTAGAGAATCTTCAGAGTGTTCAGGAACATGGGCCCCCGAGGAGCGGGTACTTCTGCTTAGTCCGAGGAGGCAGAGTAGCTTGGGATAAAAGCTGAAGCAATCCCCTTGTTAACTCGATTCATTAGCAAATACTGAGACCTTTTATATTGGAAGCGGATGATGTCATCTCAGGGGGACGTCCCCGAGGTTCGCGCCTTTGCTGGTACATCAATAGGAGCACGCGCGCGCGCTCCCTACGTCATCAAAAACATGGCGGATCCGCAGCATCGTGCCAGTCCGGGGATGCCAGAGGGAGACAGCAAGAAGACGCCACAGCGGCTAACCGTCCATAAAAACCTGGAGGGAGTCGCCACAGAGGTAAAGAGGGCAGAGTGAGGGCGTCGAGCAGCGACGGACGCAACAAATACACCTATTTTTGGGGATAAGATCATTGTTTTAGTCTATCATAGATATTTATTTTCTGTGAGTGTTAGACCTGTAAAAGATGTTTGGGTCCTTCTGCAAATGTTGTCTTTATTGCTAGGATAACCAAAGTGATCCATCCCACATTTCAGGGGTAAACAGAAGGCTAGGGGATAGGCAAGAAGTAGTTGAATATGAGATGTTATTCTGATAACTAAGCAAGGAGAATAAAGTGCTGTGTTTGGAATCAAAGGATTCTGCTGCTTATGTGTGAAATCCGTGCAAAGTATTCTAAAAACAGGGACACACAGAGGGCTCTAAACAATGCCAGCAATGCGGCATGAGTTGTGAATCGAGAAGTAGTCTCTGGAAGTGGGGTGGCATACGAATGATTGCAGTAGTAACCGGAGGATCCTAGGGCTGGAGGACTGTGAAAATGAGTGCTGGATTTAGGGAGGGGGGAGGGGGAGGTTTGGAAAGGTTGCATAACACTAACATTAGTACATGGATGTTAGATAAATGCATGAATTAAGTTTAACACCTATTAGTACACAGAGGGGTAGATTTTCAAAGGGTTACGTGCATAATATACATGTGTAAACCTTTAAAATCCCTCCTGCGTACACCGAGCCTATTTTGCATAGGCTCAGTGGCGCGCGCAAGCCCTGGGACACGCATATGTCCCGGGGCTTTGAAAAAGGGGCGGGAAAGGGGCGGGGGCGAGGGCATGGCGCAGGTACGGGGGCAGTCCGGGGGCGGGACCGAGGCCTGCGGCACAGCGGCTGTGCCAGGGGATGGCACGCTGGCAGCTGGCCGGTGCGCGCAAGATGCGCCTGCCAAAGGCAGGCGTAAATACTTGAAATAAGGTGGGGGGTTTAGGTAGGGGTGGGTTAGATAGGGGAAGATGGGGGGGGGAGCAGAAGAAAAGTTCCCTCTGAGGCCGCTCCGATTTCGGAGCGGCCTCGGAGGGAACGGGGAAAGCCATCGGGGCTCCCCTAGGGCTTGGCATGCTCAAGGTGCACAAGTGTGCATCCCTTGCGTGTACCGACCTTGGGTTTTATAACACGCGCGCGGCAGAGCGCATGTTATAAAATCTGGTGTACATCTGTGCGCCGGGTAGCGCGCACAAATGTACCCCGCGCGCGCTGGTTTACTCTGAGTAAGAGCCCAGGATTGCGGGGAGTTTTCCTATAAGTAATGAGTGCCTTTTTTTTTTTCTTTTTTTTTAATGAAACCAGTGAAAATAAACAAAATGTAATTCATTTTTCTTCCATTTCATTCTAAAAACAAAATGAAATGAAATAGATTTTTTCAGTTTCCCATTTTGTTTCCAGCGAATGCCCAAGTCTAATTTATATACGTTTATAGCAGATATTTACATACATTTATATATATATCATTTATATAAATATATGGCCGATTTTATAACATGCGCGCACAGCCGCGCACATGTTATAAAATCCTGGGTCGGCGTGTGCAAGTGGGTGCACACTTGTGCACTCCGAGCCCTAGGGGAGCCCCGATGGCTTTCCCTGTTCCCTCCAAGGCCATTTGGAAATCGGAGCAGCCTCGGAGGGAACTTTCCTTCTGCCCCCCCCCCCCCCACACCTTCCCCTCCCTTCCCCTACCTAACCCGCCCCCCAACCCTACATAACCCACCCACCCCCCCCATACCTTTGTTATGCAAATTGCGCCTGCCTCTGAGCAGGCGTAGGTTGCGCACACTGGCCAAGTGCCGGCGCGCGATCCCTAGCCTAGAGGCCCTACGGAGGCCTCTGGCCACGCCCTGCCCTGCCCCAGACCGCCCACACCCCGCCCCTTTATTCAAGCCCCAGGACACAAGCGCATCCTGGGGCTTACGCGAGTCGCCGGGCCAATGCAAAATAAGCTTGGTGCACGTAGGGCTTTTAAAATCTGCCCCTATATATATATATACTGCTACTAATACCTCTACCTTTTAAATAATTTGCTATAGACAATTTATGTGACTGATCCCAGAATTGAACGCTTTCTCTGCTTGGAGCTCTACAGAACCCATTTATACTCTTTGCAAGGTTCATACACATCTGTGTATCTTGTCAATATTCTTTAGCAGGGTAAATAGGACAAATTGACTTGGATTAATTAGATTTTCCTACATTATCCATTATCTCTATTCTCATTATGCTAGGGTGGCAATTCTTCAAAAGTCTCTGACATAAAACAGAGCCAGTTGTAAAAGTTTAATATGATGAAATATTTTTACAAGAAATTTAGAGAACACAGCGCCCTAAAGAAAAGTCATTGAAATAAAACTGATTGTAAACTCAAGCAGTACTAAATGAAACTTGCTTTTACAATGACAGAGGGATTATGGTTATTAAATGAGAGAAGCACAAAAATGTATCAAATGCAAAGGAAAAGTAGTGTACAAAAGTCTTGAAATTTCATGTCAATCTCATATTCAAGAGCATCCATACATATTATAATTTGTAGACAAATCTGTATGCATCTTAATGTAAGCATAGAATAAAATATAAGGATGTTATTAATAATATTGCAGACATAATTATATGAAAGTGGCTCTGTATATTTTTGTTTATTTATTTAGTTATATTTAGCTCACACCTTTTCATTGGTAAATCAAGGTGACTTGCTTTTAGGCACAGTAGGTAGTTCCCTGCCCCATAAGGCTTACAATTTATGTTGGTACCTAGAACAAATGGAGGTGGAGGTGACTTGCCCAAGATACAAGGAACATCAGAGGTATCTGAATATTGACTTCTCTACATCTCAACCTGCTGTTCTAACATTTAGGATAATTTAGAAAGAAATAGTTTGAAAAATGCTACATTTACTATCCTGAAAGGAGAAAAATGGTTTGATCCAATTCTAAACCTTGAACTTTGCAAGTGTACACCCAGATAAGACTTAGAAAGAAATAAAAAAGGAATGTATTTATTTAGATTTAAAAAAAATGAAAACTATACCTTAAACTATGGATAGGCAACTTTGATCCTTGAGTGTCACAAATAGATCTGGTTTTCAGGATTTCTACAATAAATATGCATGGGGTATATTTGCATGCACTGCCTCCACTGTAAGCAAATATATCTCATAAATATTCACTGTAGATGTCCTGAAACTAAATCTTTCTGTAGCACTCCAGGACCAGAGTTACCTTCCTCTGTCTTAAAACAAATGATTACAAGGTATTAGAGAGTATCATTTGACAAATTTGACAACAGACATACCTTATTCATCTTTATGAAATAGGACCGATTCAACTAACTTATGGAAATATACAATAAATGAAAGATTTTCAGTTTTGTTTGGGTCAACCAAACCAAATAGCTGAAAAATCGGAATCTTTTTTACTCATTTGGTTTGGTCCCATTAAATCTATGTACTACAAACCAGAGCCGAGCTGGTTGGGGTTGGAACAAGGAAAGGGCAGGAACAATCATGTTTCAGCACTTTTTCAACCAGTCTATCCCAACTGGCAGCAGTATGTTATGACGTAAATTTTTTTTTTGTAAAAGGAAAATATGAGAACTTTGAACAATGACCATTTTTTTCTCAATCATTCCTCTGTTGTATCTCATAGAAAGAAAGTAGAGATTCAGAAACTCTTCAAGCTTCAGATTTAAACGCTTATAAAACTACTATTTAGATTAATTTACAGGAAAAAGCAAACTGTGCTGTTAGAAACACACACTGTGCCTAGCTGTGGTTTTGAATGCTACCTAATAACAGAAGAAAGTCTGTAATTTCTATAAGAGGGTTATATCGTGTATCATCAGGGTAAGACTACAACTACAGCTGACACTGTCCCACTGGCTGCGGGAAAGATACAGATTGTTTCATGCAACATGTGGAGTGCATGTGCACTGCACTGACTTAGAGGCAGTCTCCTGCTTTCTCTGTGTAAAATAATCAGTAGGGATGTGAATCGTTTTTGAACGATTAAAATTATCATCCGATAATTTTAAAATCGTTCTAAACCGTTAGAGTACATGATACAATACAAATGCCCACGATTTATCGTCAGGAGCATTTATATTGTATCGTTAAATAGGGCATGGGAATTATTTGGGGGAGGGTGGGAAAACCGGCACACCAACACAACCTCTAAACCCACCCCGACCTTTTAAAACAAATTCCTTACACTCCCCCACCCTCCCGAACCCCCCCCAAAATGTTAAATTACCTGGTGGTCCAGGTGGGGGGGGGTCCCCGGCGCGATCTCCCGCTCTCGGGCCATCGGCACCATTTTGGCTACCACTGATAAAAAGGCGCCGATGGCCCGAAAAATAAAACCCACCCCGACCCTTTTCAAATTACCCCTTTGCTTCTCCCACCCTCCCGACCCCCCCAAAAACCTTTTACTTGTACCTGGTGGTCTAGCGGGGGGTCCAGGAGCCATCCCTTCATTCGTGCCGGTGCCGGTACTGGAGGTTTCAAAATGGCGCCGATCGCCTTTGCCCTTACCTTGTCACAGGGAGCGACTGTCGCTCCCTGTGACAAGGTAAGGGCAAAGGCGATCGGCGCCATACTGGCAGTCTATCGCCAGTATGGCGATAGACTGGGGGGTCGGTGGGGTTTTGTTTATCTGCTCAGGCCTCACTAAAAATTTAACAATGTGAATTGGAATCGGAACGATTCCAATTCACAATCTCTAACGATCCAATTTTTCCCTCCCCCCATCCGAATCTGATCGTTAAGACGATCGGGCACACGATTCACATCTCTAATAATCAGTATGACTATTACTGATTCTTGAGTGTATTACTTTTGAACTGCGTTTCACTTATTTTTTTAGAAGTCAATGTTCCAGGTAACGTTTCAGCTACCTAATCAAATCCTGAGGCTTAAATATCCCACTACTCTAACCAGATAAATTTTACTTTGGAAAAATGTATCTAGGTAATAAAGGGTGTTATAGAGTGTGGTGATATCTGAATAACTTAGCCATGCATCCAGATAACTTTAAACTTAACTGGTTATATTCGACACACAGAAAATATGCTCCTCATTATATTAACTATTCAACATATAACAGGTTAAGTAAAAAAAAAAAAATGCCAGGCCTGAAATTTGTTTAGATAGAAAATAGTATGTAAAAATGATTGAATTTGTGCTAGGAATGAGTGAAATTAAATTTGATTAGATTAATATTAGCAGAAGAATTTGTGGAACTGATTAAGAAATTTGTCTTGAAAAATGTAGATTCTCAACATTAGACACTTGATTTTCTGAGCAATTGTCAAATATAAGATATATTGCAGCAGAGAGAGCACATATACAATATCAAAAATGAAGAACACTAATACAAATACATATCCAAAAAATAAATTTATACAAAAATATTTCTTTTACTACAATTATAAACAATCAATACAAAAAATATATATGCAAGTACAAAAAAGAAAAGACTTGCATAAAATGGTTCAGCACAACAGCTTTTCAAACAGCGTGTTTGAGCCGACTTGTGAAAAGAAAATTTTACCATATTCAATTTCCTGTATAGTCCAGTTCATAATTAAATATGAAGTTCTTTATCTGGAGCTAATCCTTGATTTAAGAAAGTGCATAACATAGGAAACAAGTTCGCATGCTCCGAGTTCTCTTGCCCTGACAAAGGCCTTTCTGTTTCACAACAAGTGGCTTCTTCGAGTGAAAGGGTCACACTAACAATGAGGACTCACGTCAGAATGAAATAAACAGTGAAACAATCTATCTGTAATCAATATATATGAAAAATCAATAAAAATGATTTATTTAGAAAAAATGTATGTAGATAAAACAATTTGTAAACACTTAACAATATATGTGCTGCATAAATCAAATAGGCACCGATTCTGAAAGAATGTCATAACTCTCCAAAAGATTTAAAATGATCTATCAACAAAATACACAATAAAAACTTTTAAACTATGTTATAAGACAGTAAATTAAGAGAGCAAGGATTATTGGAATGGAGCATACCTGAGCCTTCTCTGCCAATGTGTTTCAATGGCGGGTGTCACAACGAGGTTCAATCACATGAGATTGATGAGACATTAAGTACACCTGGACAATGTAAAAAAATGTTGAGTCACTCTTGTATAAAACTTTTTAAAAAAAAATAATCTTTTTTTTTGTAAAAATGAATTTATTATTAAAATTTAACTAAATGGGATGTAAGATAAAAGCCAGAAAATTATGACACGAAGAAGTTACAGAAAGTCCTTCCATTCAATAACTTAATTAAGGCCATCATGCAAAAGTATTCCATTTAAAATTCAAGCTTTGCTCTTGTCATTGCAACTGTAAAGATATGGTGCCTCATCTTGGAAATTATAAATGTTGAATAACAAAAAATGTCAGATCTATTAGTAAGTGTTTGCAGTGCAATCAATGTTCTGCAATAGGAGAATCAAATATTCTGGTGCATATACAGCTCTTGTGTTGTATAATGAGGGTTTTTATAGACAGTTTGCTATGGCCAAATTATATTTTTGAGCAGAGGCATAGAATGGCATATATGACCTGACTGGTGCAATCAAAATGTTGCCGCAATTGATACTGACAATTTAAAATAGGATGTTGAAATGTGTGTATTTGAAGGACATTTTCAAATATACGGAAACTGTCGACTTCTATCTATAGCTCAGTGGATCAGTGGTCTCAGAGCTCTCCCAACAAGTTGATCGTGACGATTTGAGCCCTGCATTTTGGCAAACATAGGTTTAGACTCAAATACAGTGGAGCTGTAAAATATGCCAATTAGACAAAATTATTTTTAGTATTTGATCAAATTTATTAGTAAAAGGGAGAATGCAAATGGGCCAATCCGTTAGGTGACATGATTGGTTCTAAAGTAAAAAATCTCTATTGGCATACAACCCCCATTTATACACCCTTCTAACCAACAGGGTCATTTATCAAAATGCATCATGGCGCTAACGCACATGATAAAGCATTAATGTGTGCATTAACACCATAATGCATGTGATAATTGTGTTACCACATTGTGCAAATGCAAATTTTTAGAAGGGGCGGGACTGGGGAGGAGTTTAGGCAGGATAATTAAAATGAGGGGCAATATTGCACAGTGCAATAACAAGATGCATGTTATTGCATGGTTTTAATGCCTGAAATAACTACACCTTTTTTCCTAGTGTTAAGCTGTATGATATGCCAGAAATGACTGTAATGCAATTTGCCTTAAAGATTGCAATCTTTAAGGCAAATTGCCTTAAAGATTGCATTTTGGCCAATTCTGGGTGAGGGGAGAATGGAGTAAATTGATAAAGAGAGAGAGAGGCTTTCACAGTATTCAACTATTTATATCACTATAGGAGGGCCAGCTAATAGCTCGAGGTGACGTGTTGGTGGTGGATTAGGGTTTAGGGGCCAGTTTTAGATGCAGAGTAAGACGTACGAATAGCACAGTACCATCAAGCTAGGGCGAGATACCATAGTAGAAATCTAATCTTTGTGAGATTTTCTTCACTCCAAATGACATCAAATCAAGCTATTAGCTTGTCATCCTATAGAGATAATAGAGATATAAATAGTTGACTACTATGAAGGCCTTATAAATACTCTCTCTCTCTCTCTCTCTCTCTCTCTCTCTCTCAAAAGAAGTATTGCAAGGTGGGAAAATTGAAGAATTGGGGAAACCTGTAGTAACTTTTGTTGTAACATTTCTGCATGGAGGTAGTCTGAATAGATAGAGTGGCATTTACAATCCTAAACAGCGACGGGGGTAATCTTTATGAAGAAGCAGTTACAATCCTAAGTAGCTTGCTGGGCAAATTAGATGGAAGGTTTTGGTCTTCATCTGCCATCATTTACCATCTTGCTATGTTTTTTTTATTATGAAGATGTAACTTCCACCCTTGCAGGGTGAAGTCAGCTGTCATGGCTGAGGTTGATGTTAAAGGATGTAGTTGTTTGTGACCAGGTAGCATGTTGTCAGATGTAGGCCCACAGGGAGCAGTTCAGTGCCTTCCTCCCTCATAAGTCTCTCAAAGGTATCCAGGTCCATCACCCACTCAGCACATTCTCCCAGGGTTAAGAGGGAAGGCAAAAATAAAACAAAGGAAGGATCCTTCTCTGAAATGTAAACAGATTCAACGGTTCATTTGAGCAACAGTTTTCCTTTTGTGAGCAAACAATATTTTTTTCCTTATCACATAAAGAGGTAGATCTTTAAAAAGTACGCTGGATTTTATAAGATACGCGTGTAGCCGCACATATCTTATAAAATCCGGGGTTGGTGCGCGCAAGGCTGCGCAAAATCGGCAGCCTGCGCACGCCGAGCCGCGCAGTCTGCCTCCGTTCCCTCCGAGGCTGCTCCGAAATCGGAGCGGCCTCAGAGGGAACTTTCCTTCCTCGTCCCCCCACCTTCCCCTCCCTTCCCCTACCTAACCCACCCCCCGGCCCTACCTAAATCCCCCCCCTACCTTTGTTGGGCAAGTTATGCCTGCTTGAAGCAGGCGTAACTTGTGCGTGCCACCTCGCATCCCCCGGCACAGGCCCCAATGCCGGGGGACTCGGGACCGCCCTCCTGGCCCGCCCCCGAACCGTCGCCATGCTCCCGGACCCGCCCCGGACCGCCCCCTGACCCCCAGACATGCCCCCTCCCGCCCCTTTTACAAAGCCCCAGGACTCACTCGCGTCCCGGAGCTTTGCACGTGCCGGCAGCCTATGCAAAATAGGCGTGCCGGCGCACGAGTGCCCTGCGCGCGTAAATCCAGGAGGATTTACGCGTGCAGGGCTTTTAAAATCTAGCCCAAAGTGCACACATATAAAATAAACTCTATAACTTTCCTTTCCTCTAGACCCTAGTACTCCAAGAGCACATAGCAAAGAACTCCAGAGTTCCAGGATTCTATTAAGCAACACAGTCAGATAAGTATCAGTTTATGCAATGCTAACTTGTATTTCTTTTAGTTAAATCCTGAGTTACTGAAGTTCCAGGGCAGGCTAGAGATGATGGGGCCCAGGGCAGGTGAGCCAAAGACAGATACAGCAAAGACATAGGGGCCAGTAACAGCTCCCTAGATGATTGAAAGGTTCTATCAGAGGCTATCAGCAAATACAGCAATGTAAAACCAATGAAGGAAGATCATGTTAATATCAAGAGCCAGAATGCACAGAGAAAAAAAAGAGGCATCACTGATGGAGGGCAATGCCGGGACAGACTTAACCCCAGCATTCAAGTCATGTTGGGGTGAAGAAAAGAGAGGCCATGAAGGGGAGAGCCAAGGCAGCAGGAGAAGCAGGGAGAGGCTCTTTGATGGTGAGCACAGTACTGGTGAGAGAGGTCCAATGCCAGTTAGAGGGACCCAAATAAATAGAAAGGATACTGCAGCTACCAACCCTCCTTTTGCCAGCCCATGCAGGAACTCAGGAGAGCATCACTAGAAAGCAAGGAACGCCATAGCTCGGTCACAATGCAAAGACATAGTTCAAAATAAGAAAGAGGAACCCAGGGAAACTGAGGAAGATGAAGAAAGAAATCAAGAAAACAAAAAGCCAAGTGGAAGAAAGGATTGCCAAAGAGGTAAAGCGAGGTGACGACCAAACTTTTTTCAGATATAGCAGAAAAAGGAGAAATGTCTGAGGTGGTATAGTGAAATTGAAAGTAGACAAAGATCATGATAAGGAGAGAGAGAGAGACAAAGAAATGGTAAAAATATTAAATAAAAACTTCAATTTGGTGTCCACGAAAGAAGACCCTGGAGAAGGACCATCGCTGGTTTACAAGACCAGAGATGGGGTGGAGTAGACAAATCTTTGTTTACAGAAGAGAATGTATGGGAAGAGCTAGGAAAACTAAAATTGGACAAGGCCATGGGACCGAATGAGGTACATTTCAGAATATTGAGGGAGCTCAGAGATTTGCTGGCAGGTCCACTGAAAGACCTGTTCAATAGATCCCTGGAAATGGTAGTGGTGTCACGAGACTGGAGAAGATCAGTAGTGGTCCTGCTTCACAAGAGTGGGAGCAGGGAGGAGACTGGAAACTACAGGCCAGTTAGCCTCACCTCGGTGGTGGGAAAATTAATGGAGACTCTGCTGAAGGAAAGGATGGTGAACTATCTACATTCTGGTGGGTTCCTTGACCCGAAGCAGCATGGATTCACCAGAGGAAGGTTCTGTCATACAAATCTGATTGATTTTTTTGATTGGGTGACTAGAGATTTGGATCAGGGAAGAGTGCTCATTATGATGTACTTGGATTTTAGTAAAGCTTTTGATATGGTCCCACATAGGAGGCTTGTGAACAAAATGAGAAGCTTGGGAGTGGGTTTCAGGGTAGTGGCATGGATTGCAAACTGGTTGACTGAAAGGAGAGAACATGTAATAGTAAATGGAACCTACTTTGAAGAAAGAACGTGTTAAGTGGAGAGCCACAGGGATCAGTTTTGGGACCGGTTCTGTTCAATATCTTTGTGAGTGACATTGCTACTCTGCTAGCAGTGTTCAAATTTCCCTGAAATTAAAGGAATACCCCACATGCAAATACTGGGATATGCTTTGGCAGTGTGTTTACATTTGCCCCAGAGGAAGGGAGGAATGATACTTCTGAAACATTGCAATGTTGGGTTGATTAAGAAGGTTATTTTGTAACATCTGAGACATTTCATCATACACACGTTGATTTTTTTCTTTTGAAAATTTATGTTCAAGACGTGTTCCTTATCCCAGTGCAAAAATTAGCATGCAAAAAAAGTTTATTATAAACTGGCTATAAAAATATCTTGATGTTTCATTTGCAGTTCAAAAAATATTGCAAAATATGCAAAAGGTATGGGTATACCTATGTCCAAATTATGAATGACTGATGATTAAAACTTCCAGCACAAAGTTAAGGTTATAAAGCATCCCTTAATGTGCTTTTACCTGGGCTAGATGATGGCCATTCATATTCTTTGAATATATATATGAGCCTTTGGTCACACATCCATATTTTCAAAGGGAGATCATTATTGGTGCTTTATTGAGCCCTTGTCAGCTGAGGCCCCCGCCTAAGACCTGCTGACTCTGGCACCTGAGGGCACAGTCTAAGGGTAATGAGGGCTGTTATCATTGAAACTCCAGTCAGGCCTCTGACACAGTCACTTCCATCAGCCGACAGTGGGGACCTGCAGGACTCCTCCTTGCAGGTGGTACCGAGGTGATGTTTTGCAAACGTGCCTCGGTATATAAAAAACCCTTAAATAAATAAATAAATCAATAAATCCCATCTTGGTCCAAGGGTCCATGCCTCAACAATTAAGTAAGAATGAATGTTATGCTACGTCCTAGTTTCCAGTCAAGGTAAGGTGACATATAGGCCATTTTGCTTTAATTAACATATTGTTGCATCATGGGTTATATCAACATCTAACAGTGATATTAGCAAGTGTGATTGTTAAGTTTAAAGCCAGGATGTCCCTTAACAGAGGACAATTTGATTTTGATGTCACCAAGAAAGGGAATTTACCAATATCAATCTCTGAGTAATAAAAACATTTTTTACTTTAAGAAAGTAAAGTTAGTAATAGTTAAAGTTATAAGAGATTCATTAGAATACCTCCCTGGACAGAGAGAAAGAGTTATTATAAAAGAGATAACACCCCTTAAGGTCTTCTGGTAAAGTAGAGAGAAAGAAAAAGAGAAAGAGAATGAAAGTAGGAGAAAGGAAGTCTGAATGTGAGCAGCCCACTGTTCTTTCATAAAAGAAGTTAGGGATGAAAAATTATCTTTTATTTTATTAGTTACAGCATTCACAGTAAAAACAAGCCATCAGAGACACTTACTTAATAGGGAATATTACTGATAAAGAACGTGGAAGATCGGAAGCAGTGATAAGGAATCAGATTCTTTTATTGATTTAATTAACGATTAGGATAGTAAATAAAAAGAGAAGAAAAAGAAGAACTGGTCAAGGAAAGAAAGAACTGACCAGCTACGAAAGAGAAGAAAGAAGAAAGTCTGATAAGTGCATGCACTAAATATCCAGGTCTGAGCTCAGAGTTTCAAAGTAATAGAAAGACACATAAAAGACAGAAAGGATAAGAAAAGAATAAAACAAGCAAGAAAGAAATAAAAATACTTATCTTGAATGGAACTTCTTCGTGCATATAGGTTGATGCTGTGAAGACAAATTGGACACAACATATCAATTTTTAGAATACTAGTCTGTATAATAATACAAAGTAAAAACAAGAATAGTGCATTGAACTTGAATAGTAATTTACTTATCTAATCGTGTTTTTGTTAGTGATCCAAGTTACTTGACTTCTGCTTTACAAAATAGATTTTCTAGAAAGAAAAGAGAAATATATTCATTTAGCTATAAAATATAACAATTAAATGACACATGCTTATGAATTAATTTATGTGAGCTTATTAGGTATAACAGTTGAGTAATATGGGGCCAATTGTAAATATTAAGCATGCGGGGTACATTTGTGCTCGCTACCCGGCGCGCACAAATGTACACCCGATTTTATAACATGCGCACGCTGCCGCACACATGTTATAAAATCCAGGGTTGACGCACACAAGGGGGTGCACACATGTGCACCTTGCGTGCGCCGAGCCCGAGGGGAGCCCCGATGGCTTTCCCCATTCCCTCCAAGGCCACTCCGAAATCAGAGCGGCCTTGGAGAGACCTTTATTTTCGGCCCCTCCACCTTCCCCTCCCTTCCGCTATCTAACCCACCCCCAGCCCTAACTAAATCCCCCCCCACCTTTGTTTCAAAAGTTACGTCTGCCCAAGGCAGGCGTAACTTGCGCGTGCCAGCCGGCTGCCGGCGCGCGAACCTCCGGAAGGGCCGCTGTGCCAGAGGACTCGGAACGTCCCCGGCCCCGCCCCTGGACCGCGTCACGCCCCCAGACCGCCCCTGGATCGCCGACACACCCCCAGCCCTGCCCCAGACCGCCCATTTTTGAAAGCAACGGGACATACGCGCATCCCGGGGCTTGCGCGCACCACCGAGCCTATACAAAATAGGCTCGGCGTGTGCAGGGGTAGGTTTTCAGGGGTTACATGCATAACCCTTTGAAAATCTACCCCTATATGTTTAATGAAACAGTATTATTTTGAATAAAAGGTCATTGATTTATTTAAATCCCTTCTTGATCAATTCAATTTGTTGATTCTGAAATTTGATCACTATTCTAGAGGGTTGGGCATATATAAATCATGTATCTTGTTGGCTAATTATAACAGAAAATCTGCTGCCAAGTCAAACATGACTATACTCTCAACATCTACCTCGGCCAAGACAGAAGTCTTCATCACTACAGGGCCCAGTTTACACTAGGAATTGTTTCTTTTTGTTTCTTTCTCTTTCATGTCCCCTTAGGTTTCAACTGAGTAAGTACTTTGTCTTGGAAGCTTTCCTGGATAATTATCTTTCCCTTTTATACCTTTTATTTCTATTCTATGCCTCTCTTGGTGTTTTATTATTCTATCTCTGTTTCTTTTCTTTCACTGTCCTTTCTTTTCTGATGTGTCCTCCATTGTCTGGAACAAACAGGCCTGTATGTTTAATTGGTGTATACACACTTAACTTGACTTTTTGGATTTGGCTGCCATTCCTTGGGTATGTTGCTAGCGTGAGTTAACTGACGCTCTTGTCCCACAGATCTGTACCTACTATCTTACTCTTAATAAAATTAACAAAGAAAATTGCCTCCCTGACACCGAGAGTTCTTCTGAAAATTAATCGTGTTCTCGAGGGTGTTGTGTTTTTTAAGGCTTTTTGAACTTTTGAGCTAACTTCAAAAACAAAAGAAAATCATATACTAATGCTGGTCAGGAACAATAGTGAGAAACTATTTAGCTTCTTGCCAGAGGGAATTTATACTCCTTTACTTATGTTCTCCTCTTTCCTTTCACGTTTCTTTCTCTCTATATCTCTGAAGGGATATTTTCTATGTTCTGGAGCAGTGAGTATTTTCAGTGTCTAAGGCCAAGACCATTTTTCTCTACTTTTCTTGAAACCCCCACTTAGAACTCCTAAGTTCCAATCAGTCCTTGCAGGTGGAAAGTACAAGCTTGTTCCTCAGATGTCTCTTTTCTGAACCCTTTACCAAAGAAACTTTCTTTTCAGTTTTATTTTTTCAAAAACAGTTGAAATTTTTCTCAGTTTAAAATGTACTGGTCTCAATGTAAATGTTTCTAGAGATGTGAATCGTGTGATCGATCGTCTTAACGATCGATTTCGGCTGGGGGGGAGGGAATCTTATCGTCGCAGTTTTGTTTTTTAAAATATCGTGTAAATCGTAAATCGGGGGAGGGCGGGAAAACTGGCACACTAAAACATCCCTAAAACCCACCCCGACCCTTTAAAATAAATCCCCCACCCTCCCGAACCCCCCCAAAATGCCTTAAATTACCTGGGGTCCAGAGGGAGGGTCCCAGTGTGATCTTTTACTCTCGGACCTCCGGTGCGTTGTAGAAATGGCGCCGGCGCTACCTTTGCCCTGTCACATGATAAGGGCAAAGGGCCACCGGCGCCATTTCTCTTCACAGCAGCCGTGGGCAGAGAGCGGGACATCACGCCGGGATCATCGCGCCGGGACCCCAGGTCATTTAAAACATTTTGGGGGGGTTCGGGAGGGTGGGGGTTTGTTTTAAAGGTTCGGGTGGGTTTTAGGGTTTTTTTGGTGTGCCGGTTTTCCCACCCCCCTATTTAACGATACAATACAAATGCCCCTGACGATAAATCGTGGGCATTTGTATTGTATTGTGCACTCTAACGATTTTGGACGATTTTAAAATTATCTGACGATAATTTTAATCATTCAAAAACGATTCACATCCCTAAATGTTTCTGCTTCATGCTTTCCCTTAAATGAGGTGTGGGGGGGGGAAATCTCATGTGCTTTTCTGAGATTATTCACACACTTCATCTTCCACGCTGGACCTTATCAAAGGAGCAACTATCTACAAATACCGGGACTCTGATAAAACTGCTAGGCATACTTAAATGGAACTGAGACTTTACTTTCTCTGCTATGCGGTTGGGGGGGGGGGGGGAGGGTACACAGGAGTACACTGAGGGGGTATTATTTCACACTGTTAGATGATTGTTGTTCTTGTTACTGATGTTATCACCAGAAAATTAATAAAGAAAAATTAACAAAAATGACATTTTTTCATCGCAGATCAGCTACCATTTACATTTAAGTTTACCTACTCTAAGTCTTACCTTTGTTGTTTGTTTTTATTTAATATAATCAAGCACTAATCAATCAAACCCCATCCATTCCAGAGTTTGTACTATTGTTCCTGCCAGGTTTCTGGCTATTTATTTATTTATTTATGTATTTATTTATAGAATTTATAATATAATGCCTCATTAAATAACAAGAAAAGGCTTAAAGAAAAACAGTAAATATTGAAAAAGAAAACACAATCAAAGGAAACACAAAACATCTCCAATAATTAGACATAGTCCACAATAATATACCGGCCGGGGGGGGGGGGGGGGATCATAAGGCATAGGGGGAGCTAAAAGGAAAATATATAATAAAGAAGCAAGGTGATAACTTGCTTCATAATTGTGTTTTGAGCAACTTTTTCACTTTCAGAGAGAACTACTACTTTGGTGCTCCCTCTCCTTGTAATTTCAGATCAGCTCTCTCCCAGATTCTAAAACTTTCCTAGCTTGTCCATATCCTTACTTCATGATATCATCAGGTCTCAATTTTTCTAACATTGGATGAGCACTCCCTTGACAAGTATCTGCCATCTCTACCAACTCCTTGGTTTAAGTGGAAAGGTCACTGAGAAATTTTCTTTACTGTTTTTTAAACTATCAGTGCTCAGTAATGTTAGTAATATTTGTGCCTTGACTCAGCTTAGAGATTCTATGCCTGTCAAGTCACCAGTTGCTAGTGAAGCCAATTCTATGCAACCCCTAGCAATACTTCAGAATTCCCCTGGATGCCATGGTGGTCCTAGTTTTTCCTAGGGACACCCTGGTTCATACCATTAAAAATGGGTGGATGACTACCAATACTCTAATAGCTGGATCAGGGTTCTTAGGTCCCCTTCTGGTGAACACCATCAAAATTCCCAGGTTTTAAAATGTTTTAGAGTGGTTTTAACCTCAAAATTGGCATGGTGTCCATTGGGGTGAAATCTATTTTTAAAACTCGCTTGGTCAGGAGGTGGTGTTGGTCAGGTGCCCTAGGTCTCCTGACTTATTTATTTAATTTATTTAGTTATTTAATGCTTTTTTATATACCGACGTTCGTTTGCACATCACATCGGTTTACATATCAACAGATGAAATATGAACGGAAATTACATATAACAGGGTAAGTAACTATGTAATTCAACAGAATATAACAACTAAGTAAAAAGGACAGGGGGGAAAGGGGATGAAACAAACTGAAAGGAGAACATATGCTGAGAGGAGCCAATAACGATAAATGTGGATTTTGAATTAGATGGTTACATAATTAATAGCAATCAGACTTGAAAGATAAATGTTAAAACACACTTATCGATTAGCTTTTAAGCACGTGCACGTCATGCAATTAGGTTTACCATTACTGCAGAGCAAAAGAGGATGAGTAAACTTACAGGACTAGCACGTTCATGAGTGTGTGATGGGAATAAACTGCATAGTGAGGATTCGGGGGAGCCTCCTCAGTAAAAATGTGTGTAGTCTACCAACTTAACAGCATGCATTTTTAAAGCTCATTATCCACAAAACATTTGAATAATATCAGGGGAATTGACTGCCCTGTGTTTGGAGTCACATTATAGTTTTAATAATACATTTTGATTTGCTTTATCCTGAAAAGTCATTCACACAATGCAGCTCAGTGAGCTTGACTTCAACTGATATTAAATTTTAATTTCCCTTAGTTTGCTTCATTTTTTCATGTTTTTGATGGCCCCTTCTCAGGCTCCACAGGTCCCATTGACATCTTCAGTGATGTCAGCAAGAATCGTGGACAAGCGGGGTTTGCCATGTCAGGGGCTTCTCCAAGGCCCTTTGATGCTGATCACACTTTTTATTCTAACTGTGGCTATGCTTTCACTTTCCTTCCCTTCTTCCTTCCCGTCTCCCGGCTCACAAAGGTGGTATTCTGGCTCCTTTCCTTCACAGCTGCAATCACCTCCTGGCTTTCCCTGCTCCTCTCAGCGTTGTGGTCAGGAACTTTGTGGAAGAGTCGACAGTGGCAATGATCAGTCATACAGCTGACTGTCCAGCTCCTTTCACTCATCACTGGCTGTTGCATCACTATCTCCTGTGGCCTATCTTGCCCATGGCCCTCTGCCCTGCCGGCATTCCTGTCACAGATCAGCTGATGCAGCTGCTGCAGCAGCCCAATGCCACTTTTGCGGAACTAGCCTCTCCCCTTAACATCACCTCCAGGCTTACCTCATTCCCATAGCCAACATTGGGGGGCCCACCCACTCACGGCTCAACGCCACTTCTCTTTCACACTGGTCCACTTCCTCTTCACTGGTCCTGCATTGCCTGCTTCTTCTTGGGTCCCCCGCTCCGCACCTCTCTACACTGTGGCCTACTGCTGCAACGGCTGTCTCTCCTCCTCCACGGCTCCCTCCAAGTCTGCTAGACCTAGGTAATTTATTATTTTATGTATCCCATTTACAAAACATTTATAAAAATGAATTCAATTCTAATAATTATATTGCCAGTTTTCAAAGAGTTTAGGCTCCTAACTTTTGGAGGTATGTTCCTAAATTAGCCCTTTTGAATTTAACCTCCCCCTTCTTGCTAGGAGACCTTCTCCCGCTTCACGGTGGCTAGGGTTCAGTGTATAGATGTTTCAAAATGTGGATGTTTCTAATAGGAAAATCCCTTTCACAAGTGGGGATGATTAAGAGGAATACCCTCCTTTCATTCAGGGCACCTGACCAGGACTACTTGGGAATTACTTCCACCTGAACTCGTGTAAATGAGGAAATACCTTTCAATTTTTCTTTTATTTATACTATACTCTAAACATTTTACAATCACATTTGTTAGATAAGTACTATTTTTGCCCCTATTTACTTAACATTCCTTTTAAAATTTATTAAAACTAATTTTCTTATCTACAAAATTAATAAGAGCTCTAAGTCTTTGTGCACTTTTATGTATTGCAGATGTGACATGAATTTAGTATTCCATAACCAAAAGGTAAGATTTCTTCTCTTTTTTATATTAATGTTTTTTTTCTTGTCTATTCTCTATCTTTAAATTTGTATAAACCTGTCTCCTTGCAATTTCTCATTTCTGTTAATGTCATTCAGTGTTGGCGTATGCATACATTTATCTTTATTTTTTTCAGTATCGTCTTCTTTCTTCTTCTTTCTTTTCTGTATTCTTTCTTTAACCTACTAACTTATGCTTTAACAAAATCAACAAAGGAAACTTCCTTCCTACCACCGTACCGCTTCAGATCTTCCTTAAGCTAGTCAGTGTGTTCCCTCAATGTAAGTGTCTTTGACAGCTTATTGATACTGAATTTCTAAGTTAAAAAAAAAATTTTTTTTGAAATGACCCTATTTCACTTTTTATATGAAAGAACAGCTCACAAAATAATAAAATAACTTTTGTCATTCAGACATTCATTCTTCTTTTTCTGCCATATTACATTTAAATATTCTGAACCCAGAACTTTTTTTTTTTTTTTTTTTAGGACAGCGTATTCAATACTTGCTTTAACAAGTATTGTTATTACAGTTACTATTATCAGTTACTCTGTCATCTGACTGTATGTTTAACAACTCCTCAGGATAGAGTATGTCTCTTTCATGTGATCTCCACTTCCTTTGATGAAGCGCTCTGAATTCTCAATTTTTCAGAGTTCATCAATAATCACAATCACGATCACTCACAATCCAGTATTGACTCTAATAATTGCTGTCTTAACACGTGGTACAGCAACAAAGTTTATATTTAAACTTCTCTAAATTACATCTTACCTTTAGCAAGAACCTACAAACACTCACTCATTTATTCATTCATTCTTTCCTATCAGTGTGAGTGTTCTTTCATTACTTAAAAGTATTTATTATACTTCATATAGGCCCTTGGAGTCAGAGTACATTTTCAGCACTTCTAATTCATTTCACTTCAGGCTCTTAACTGATGCCTCAGATCCTGAAATTCTAAACTGTCCTTCAGCTATCACTGACCATTGCACTTGTAACCAGGGAAGCCAAATGCACGTTAGCCCTGGTAATGGTTATAGAATTTTTATATAGCCCCCCCTCTCTGAGTAATGGGTGCCCTGCTGATGTCAACGCTTACATCAGCACAGAGGCCTAGACATTTTATTTTTCCATCAGGGCCTTTTATAGCTCTGCTGTCAATTCTCCCCCCACCTTTTTTTTAATAAACAAGGTGGCTGGCAGCAGCAGTCAGCCTCTGAGACAAAAATCAGGGACTTACCCATTCCCTGCGGTCAGCATCAGAGCAAGAAGTGCCTTGCTTCAGGCAGGACAGGACCCCCCTCCTATTAGAGGGCATTTAACCTAAGCAAACAAATGAAACAAAACCCTCTTTTCATCTGCATTAAAGCAGATATCACCCTGCTGGCTTTGCCAACATTCTCAGACATCAGAGCAGCAAATAAACAAAACAAACATGTCTCAAACCGCACTGGCACCCGGGCTTTCACAGCCCTCTCTCCCTTTTCTATACTCTTCTTTACTGTCCCACTCCTGCTTCAGTCCCAGGTAACTATTTTTATTATTCTATTATTATTTATCTATCTTTTTAATACCTATATTACATGAAAATTTACTAGGGCCGAGTTCCTACATTTAGACTCCTAGGAACTTAAAAAGTTGGTGGCCATGGGGGCAGGCTTAGGGTAGAGAAACAAAGTTAGGAGCTTAGCATTGATTTTCAGCACCAGGAACTAAATTTAGGTACCTAAATATAGGGAAATAAATAGCAGGCCTAAATTTAGGTGCTTAACATTTAGGTCCTTAAATTTATGTGAAGTTTCAGATGAAAATGTAGGCACCTAAGTTCTGCTGAAAATAGATGCCTAACTTTGGCCTGGATTTATCAAAATACACTAAATATTGCATGCGATAGAAAAAGGGGTGTGTTTTATGGTAATAGGCAGTTTATTGTAATTTGTGCTAATACCTAGGCGAAGCGCTAAGTTACCGCAAATTGTGATACCTTTTTTGCACTTTGAAGTGCCAGAATTGTGGTATTTCCTACATTCAACTGTTGCGTCTGTCTGTCTCTCTTTGGGCAAGATGGCTGCCTCGGCATTTTGAAACCAGCATGGGCGTCCCCATCCACCATGCTCACTCCCATGGCCTCCTAGGGCGTGAGCGCACACATCTCCTATGCTCAAATACACGTCATGGCGGGAACCTCGTGGGCGGCCCCACCGCATGACGTCAGTACCTCCGAGTATAACAAGCCTCCGCTTCTGCTACCACCTTGAGTTAGCAAGGACTTCGGTTTTAGCTACTCTGACCACTCTAAGCTTAGACACTGCTTCACTCCAAGGGCCTCGCTCCTGTAGAAGCTCTAGACATCAACTCCTTGGGAGTCTCTTGCTTCCAACTACCCTTTGGGGTTCCTCTCTAACTAAGACAACTGCTCCTCAGGGGTCTTTCTCTTCTACATTTCAGGATATCGGACCATCAGGTACTCGCTCCTCGAGGGCCTACCAGCCATTATATCCTGCACCATGGACCTTCGGTCCCAACTTTCCACCATCAGGAAGACGCCATCATTCCTGTGAGTACCTCTACGATCTGGTGCTCCAGCTCCACCCACCAGCAGCATTCCCACATTGCAGGCTTCCGCCTATTGGGGCAGATTTTTAAAAAATATGCGCGTGCGTGTACTTTTGTTCATGTTCACGCCGGTTCATGCAACCGGCGTGAACAAAAGTACGCCGGATTTTAAAAGATACGCGCGTAGCCATGCGTATCGCACGCAAGGCTGCGCAAAATCGGCAGCCTGCGCGCGCCGAGCCGTGCAGCCTGCTTCCATTCCCTACGAGGCCACTCTGAAATTGGAGTGGCCTCGAAGGGAACTTTTTTTTGTGCCCCCCCCCCCCACCTTTCCCTCCTTTCCCCTATCTAACCCACCCCCCTGTCCCTACCTAAATCCCCCCCCTACCTTGTTCGATGGAGTTACACTTGCCACTGGAAGGCGTAACTCGTGCGCACCAGCTGCTGTGTCGGGGCACTCGGACATACCCCAGACATGCCCCCCGGCCCACCCATTTTAGCAAGCCCCGGGACTTACGCGCCTCCCGGGGCTTTGCGTGTGCTGACGGCCTATGCAAAATAGGTGCGTGTAAATCCAGCAGGATTTACGTGTGCAGGGCTTTTAAAATCTACTCCATTGTGAACATCTGGGTGAGACTTTGCTTCTGAGCCTGTTGAGTGTACTGGCACCTCTGGGATCAGTGCCATACCTTCCTGCTTTCACCATCTATCTACAGCAGTACAATAAAGCCTCTAACCATATTGTGTCTGCTATCTGAGTTCAGCCTATTGTAGTGGTTCCCCATGGGGGGAGTCATCTCCACTGCCACTATGCCATGAACACAACAACAACCACTGGGGGGAAGGAGAGGGAGAGACGGAGAGAGGAGAGAGTGGCCATAATAGCCTCACACTAGACAGGTATTTATATCTCTATGGGAGGCCCGCCTAGTAACTCGAGGTGAGGTTTAGGTATTAGTGTAGGGGTTAGGGGTCACTTTGACATTCAAAGTGAGACATACGATCAGAACAGTGCTCTCTTGTGAAGATTTGATGACCCTCGGAGTGAGGAAACTCACTCAAAGATGATATTTGTGCAATGTTCTCTCAACCTAGCTTGATGGACTCTCTACCTCATTGTAATCATATTATTTTAAATCTAGAAAATAGGAATGCAAAATAATTGTCTTTTAATAAAAATGATATTGGTGATAAACATCTCCAGGTTTACTGTAGTTTTATATGATTCAGCAAATATGGAATATGCCTCTCTGGATGATGGTGTTTTTATGTTGCAGTAATGTACTATATTTGTGATTAGGTTCCAAGACTAAACTCTTTTCATTGGAACTGCTTTTCATTAAAAACCTTTCACACATCACTGCATTTTATAAGGGTAACTTTCAACAGTCTGCATAAGACAGGAAATGCGCACATAAATTGATGCGTCTAAAGTTACAGCAGTATTTTATAAACAGGGTAGTAGGAGCTGTAATAAGATACTGTATATTTCTGCCTCAAAAGTACATGCATATGTTTTACAACACATGCATAGTTGTAATGCAGGAAACCGCAAACTTTATTCTTTTTTATAAAAGTAGTCACATGTATTTTCCACGCCTAATAATTATAACGTGCACGTAATAACACTGAATTATATGCGGAGGCATATATTTTGTAAAGAAAGTGTGTACTCCACTTATGAAAATACTAAGTTATTTGTGCATATACTTAGAATCTCCAACACCTCCTCACGTTCATTGTCACCTCCACCAGTTTACCCGGATGACCTTGCACTTCTCCCTGACCCCCCACCTCCAGCCAGCACTTAACCCAGAACTCTTACCCCAAATCTACACACAAAAAACAAGTGTAATTTCACTTTCACAGTTTAATTAGCAGGTGTAAACGTGTTCAGTAATGTGTATGCTGTCATAAGGGAGAGCAGACTGGAAGATAACTAAATGTTCGCATAAGAATAGTCCCACAAGAAAGTGAAACACTGAGCTCTGATCGATAGTCTAACATTGCTTAACGCAAAGAAACCTGAATCACACATGTCTGTAGCTTAGGACTGCTTGAACAAACAAATCCTTATTATGCATGCCTGTGTTCTTTCCAGTATATATTTCCCATCACCTACCTCAAATTCCTTGGTACAGAGGGAAGCAAATGATCATGTTTGGGAGCTTGATGTCTGACCCCGACATTGAGCTCCCAAACATGAATAACCTGACTGCCACTGCTAGATACCAGGAAGCATATTCAGAGACAAGTGCAGATGTTGAATTGAATTGTAAATATTCATTCTTTAATTACTTATTGTCTATGCATCATTTCATTAGTAGCAATACCTTCTGATTTACCTTTTATATGACCTTATCTCACTCTTTCTTTGCTATTCTGGGCATAGCCTGTTGCAAGCAATAGTTTTGTTTTCTTTATTATATTTTTACCAGAATGCTTTTGTATTACAATATTGTTTTATAAAGTATACTTTCTACTGATCTCCTATGTCTGTGTTATATGTTTCCCCACATGACTTACTATCAATTTATGAGGAACCTCATATATACATACACATGTGTATGTATATATCGCTTACAAAATCGCAATATGTGCACAGTCTTCTAAACCCCATCCCAACATTTCCAGGGATGGTAACTTTCAAACCAGCGCATGGGCACAAATTAGTGTGTGTGCACCAGCACATGCCCAGGGATGCAGCCATTGTATAACTTGTGTGCATATTATAAAATAGCCTGGGCATGTGCACATGTGCCCATTTTTAAATAGGCACACACATAGGTGCCACTCCTATGTCTACCACATAAGTCGGGGGATTTGAAAGGGGTGGGTGCCCTCACAATTGCCAGTTTCACTAGTTCATCCATCAGTTCTTTTTTACTCAACGCACAATTAAACTCTGGAATTTGTTGCCAGAGGATGTGGTTAGTGCAGTTAGTACAGCTGTGTTTAAAAAAGGATTGGATAAGTTCTTGGAGGAGAAGTCCATTACCTGCTATTAAGTTCACTTAGAGAATAGTCACTGCCATTAGCAATGGTTACATGGAATAGACTTAGTTTTTGGGTACTTGCCAGGTTCTTATGGCCTGGATTGGCCATGGCCACTGTTGGAAACAGGATGCTGGGCTTGATGGACCCTTGGTCTGACCCAGTATGGCATTTTCTTATGTTCTTATGTTATTAGTTCATCCAGTTAAAAGCTAAGTCCTCCATCCCCCCTCCTCTAGTTTAATAGCTTACTGTGAAGAGTAGCAGGGGTAAGGGTCCTTTGTGCTGTGGCATAATTGAAGCAGCCTCAAGGATGAATTAATGAGGCCTATGCCAGCAGCTGGAGAAGGCACCCTATGGAGGGACAGTCTAGAACTTCACCTATACCAGCCGCCTCCCCCACAGGTTGAGCCCTTGGATTCTGGTGGTCAGATGGACTTAGGCTGGTCCCTAGGATGGTGAAGAAAACTAGAGTCCAAAGCCACACATGAGTCAGGGCAGGCAGCAGACTAATTGAGCCAGAGACAGGCCAAGGTCAGGGCAGGCAGCTAACAAGAGTGGTCAGGTCCAGGCAAGGAGTCAATATCCAGGACAAGGCAAGGATTGACAAGGAAGGCTGGAGAAGGTAATGCTAGAAGGAAAGGATCGAAGAGGCAAGGCTGGAAGGCAATCAGGAATTCAGGAGCCAGAATACAAGCCAACACACATGACAAGGCAGGAGAACTGTTGCTGAAGTGATGCTAGGATGCACAGCTGGGACGTGTAAACCCAGCCGCTTGAAATCATCCAAAAGTGCCTGCAGTCAAGGTTCTTGCTGTGGGGCCTTTAAGTAGCCATGCCCTGTGTGCACCTAAGGAGGCTCATGAGATGGCGGCATCAGGGAGGCATTACCACCATAGAAGAGGAGACTGGCAGTGTCCTGGCCACATCAGAGGCTTGTCGGCACCTGAGGGTTAGTGATCCTGCCAGGTACTAGTGACCTGGACTGGCTACAGTTGGAGGCAGGATATTGGTCTGTCATGGCTGATTAATGGGATTACCCCAAGCAGAGAAGAATGTGGGAGTCAAGAGCATTAGAACATAAGAACTCGCCATGCTGGGTCAGACCAAGGGTCCATCAAGCCCAGCATCCTGTTTCCAACAGAGGCCAAACCAGGCCACAAGAACCTTGGCAATTACCCAAACACCAAGAAGATCCCATGTTACTGATGCAATTAATAGTAGTGGCTATTCCCTAAGTCAACTTGATTAATAGCAGTTAATGGACTTCTCCTCCAAGAACTTATCCAAACCTTTTTTGAACCCAGCTACACTAACTGCACTAACCACATCCTCTGGCAACAAATTCCAGAGCTTAATTGAGCAGGCAGTTAAGATGTAGGTTTTCTACCTGACCAGCAACATCCCCCCTTGGTTTGGGCCTGCAGGTTCTGGTGGTTTCCAGGACATCTCAGGCAGGTCTTTTGAAGGGCGATGAACTAGTGTGGTGCCCCCAAGAGGCAACTGGTGTAATGACTCTCTCCACTGTGATGGTAAAAATGTTCCGAATAGTGTTGGGGTATGCTGCTGGTACTGGAGTCCAGGTTTTAACCTAGAGAGGTTCTACATGTTGCCTTCATCCCAATCAGATAATTTTGTGTGTTAGGGAAACCTCACCCAGCCAGTGATGCTCCTGGGGGTTGGGAGGGAAAGCAGGGGGTAAATAAGTGATGAACAACAAGAGTTATTGTTTAAGATTATAGAAAATGAGGTTAAACAGAAACAACAATAAAAACAATTTACCAGTGACAATTCTGTCAATACTGATCATACAAGTTTCTAGGTATTGTACAGGTTATATATGAAATCTCATTATCTTCACTTCTCATCAAACAAGAACAGTACAATAAACTCTCTCAAATTATTAACTAATATCGATATTATTCCCTCAATAACCATCCTTTACAGTTCACTGCAGTATGAGCAAAAGTTCATGAACTATCAGGTAAACCCAACGATTTGATACATGTATATTTTCCTTCTCATTTGCCTCCAAATGAAATTAGTGTTAACAAGGTCCACCTGATGAAAAGAAAGTACTCCCTGCAAGAACAGTAAATAATTTGTTCTCTGTCCTTCTTTCTTTCTGTGGTTTACATATATGTTTGCTTTCTCTGTAATGTCTGTGTTATGACCATCAGTCACAGACTGCTGTGACCGCGTGTGCTTACCTCCTGCACTGCTCTCCTGCCCTCGCTGGGACTGCTCCCGACTCGGGCCAGCTTTCACCGCTGCATTCCCCAGGACTCCTCATGGTGGCCCAGATGCCGCCGTCATCTTCCTCGACTTCAAGCCTTCCTAGGTGCACGTGCCACCAGGCCCTCCTTTCTAGCTGCCTCAGCGGGAACCTCGGGGGTATCTCCGGTTCATGACATCATCAGACCGGGGTATTTAAACTCCACCTTCACCCTCAGCTAGCCGATTTGGCAACAAGTTCCATACGTCTTCGACTATTGCTTCCTGTTCCTGAGACTACGCTTCGTGCCTTGACTGTGAACCCTGTCTAGTACCCGCTCCTCAGGGGCCAGTGCACGCACTGGGGACTCGCTCTCCTGGCCTACCCCGCTCCTCGGGCTGGCTCTGCATCTCTTGGGTTCTATCCTGCAAGGTCCCCCATTCCTCAGGGCTATCTCTGGGACACATCTACTATTTTTGAGTTCTACTAGGGGCCTCCTCCGCTCCTCGGGGTTGTGCCTCCATCTTGAACAAGATTGCCCACACCTCCTCGGGACCGCATCTTCATACTAAGATGATTGCCAGAGCTTCCCCGCTCCTCATGGTAACGCTCTCCAGCTTCCCTGGGACTTGTGCGTTTCCCCGCTCCTTGGGATTGCGCCTAGGAATGACATTGGGACTGCCTTCACTTCCCCGCTCTTCGGGGTGGTGCTACATCATCACTAGAGGCTCAGCTCAGGCTTCTCTCTCCTGTGAGCTGGCCTATGGCATTTCATCATCATCCTACACTGTGCAGCTCCTCCCTTCGGGGTTGTGCTCTGAAGTGCCTCCTGCTTGGGCTTGATCAAGCCTCTCGCCCCCCGCTCTGTGGTCTGTCTGGCAACCCTTCCCTCGGGGTCCCTGCCCAGGCATCGCCTCCAGTTTACTCTTTCGGGGATCCCCTCCTGGTGCTGTGGGATCTCTCCATTGACTCACCCAGAGCTCTCCACTGTCTCTGACCTCGCCTCCCTACGGTGTAGACCTGTGGGGGTCCTTCCCACAGGTAGTGTCAACTTGCACCTTGGGCCAAGGGCCTACATACCCACAAATCATAACAGTCTGTTCTTTTCTTCTCTTTCTCTGGGGATAATGCAATCAGACGTTCATTAAAACAGGCACTCTTATTGAGTGCTCATTTTCTTGACACACAGACAGCCACATCCGCTGGGTGCCCAATGCAATATTAAAATGAGGTGCTGCTTTAAAAAGGATGCGCTAGGGAAAAATTGTGCATCCCCAGCGCTCAAATGCATCGGGCGCTCAGAATTGCAATGGGCGCATGCCTATTTTATCCTGCTTCAGGTTGATTTTGCCTCTTGCCATTCTGCGTGCATATTTTGAGTGTAAAGTGTGCATCCAGAATTTTTTTGTTTCACATCAAGCCATTACATTTTGCCTTTTTTTCTATACATACACAATAGCAAGGAGTGAAATCAGCCTGAAGTGGGATATAACGAACACTTGCCCAAAGCAATTCTGGGCGCACAACGTATTTTTTAATTTCTTATGAGCCCTTGACTTGCAGATTTACTTAATGCCAGCTCCTGGGCTGGAGTTAAATTTGCCACATTAAAAAGTGTGCATTGGGCTTCCGGTGATTTTCGGCATCGGGGAGGGAGGTAATAGCTTATAGCCTCATCTACATGGATTTTCCATAAGATAAGCACTATCGGCTATGAATTTGCTTGGGCATGCATTTTGGACATGCTAATCTCTGTATTGCATTGGGTGCTAATCTAGCATGTCCAAAATGCACATCCAACAGTGTGTAAACCTGTGCACTAGTCTGGGCACAGTTTATTGCATCAGCCCCTCTATGCTTTGTGTTTTTGTGTCCACGTGAGTGCACCCACTTATCTGTTACAAACAGAAGTATGGTCCTCTCCTTCCGATGACTTGGATGCCTTTGGCTAGCAATTAAAGCTGGTGCGATCTTTGTCTCCACTGCCTCTTGATTCCTCCGGTGTTCAATAGCCTTGGAACACACAGTCCTTAGATGAATTTCCTCTTCTACAGAAAGAAAATTCTTCCCTCTGCTTTAAATAAAATAACAGAATGTAACTAGCTAGACTATCACCGCAATCTTCCGCAAGGTCTAATGTCTTACTTAATGTGTGTCTTCGCTGACTAAATGAACTTGCCTATTTTAGGGAGAAAAAAATAATTGCAGTAAGCCCTATCTACATGATGCAGAGGGATCAGTAAAATTGGATCAGTGAGGATATTGAAAGGAAACAAATCACATTCTCTTATTCCTTCAAACCCAGTCCGAAATCATGGACACCACCACAGGTCTCTCAGTACCAGAGTTGCAGCACTGCTCACACAATGACTAAAGTCTTAAATTCAGAGCATTAGGTAGCGATGTCTTAGTTTATGCAGTGACTCTGAGGCGAAATATTACTGTATCTGAGTCCCAAATATCTTCACTTTACCTGGACTCAATGCACAGTCTGGTACTCCCTCATTCGTTCACTTGATCCTGATAATACAGATCAGCAAACTGGTTAACCTCTTTTAGGTAGAAACTTGTCAGATTGATTCTCACGCCCAGCTCTATAGCTTGTAGATCTTAATCACATTTATATACAATTTTCTCTTTTGCTTGACTATTCTGGGTCTAAAAATCTATGTTCCCAGCAGTTCTTTTACTTTCAAAACTGTCACTCTTCAATGCTTTAACCTTAGTTTTTACTTTACCTTATGCCAAATTTTAAAATCATTCTCGTCATGCTCTCACCAAACACCTATCAGTGTCCTATAATGATCCTGCAAACTCCTCCTGGCAAACAGCAACCTTTCTAGTCAGCAGCACATGTCTTTGCATCAACTGTGTCCACAAGGACCTCTCTTTTTTCTTTCTAGAGGGCTCAACACACCTCTGACATCATAGCAAAGAGTCCCAGATTTAAAACTGTTCATCATCTCTAATGTTAGTATTGTCCAGCTTACCCATAGCATGGCACAAGTGCCAGCCACCTGTATTAAATTCACATTGCTTTTCAAAATATCAGTGCTGCACAGAAATCCTTGGAGCTGATTACTTTACCTCCTTAATGGTATCCTTCCACTGGTTCTCTCATCTCCAGTAGACCATGAGGAAGCTTGTGCTGTTTGGAAAGGCTGTAATTGATCATAGTGCTTTATGGGGCAAAACCAGGACTTGATACCTGTTGAATCTGGAGTGCTGTCTCAGGGACTTTTCTAGACACCAAAACCTTACAAAACTATCCTGACACAAATTAGGGGACATGAACAGAGCACCAGATTACCACTCCTGCCTGAAATAAGTAGTTTAAAATACTTTTCCATGAGCTACTCCATTGTGGGTTTTCCATGTCTCCACCAGCAGTCTCTCACTGACCTGTCACAAGTACTGCTGGGCCATCCCAGAATCCCATGCATGCCCCCAATGCATCCCAGTGGATCAGAGGAAGCTTTAAATCTAGCAAAGCTCTTACATAGAAACATAGAAATGACGGCAGAAGAAGACCAAATGGCCCATCCAGTCTGCCCATCAAGTTTTGCACTTTTTTTTTCTCATACTTATCTGTTACTCTTGGCTCTTAGTAACCTTTTGGTTCTATTTCCCTTCCACCCCCACCATTAATGAAGAGAGCAGTGTTGGAACTGCAACTAAGTGAAATATCTAGCTTAGTTAGGGGTAGTAACCGCCGCAATAAGCAAGCTACACCCATGCTTATTTGTTTACCCAGACTATGTAATTCAGTCCTTGTTGGTTGTTGTCTGTATATAGATCCACTTTTCTTCATTCCCCCTGCCATTGAAGCAGAGAGCTATGCTGGATATGCATTGAAATGCATAAATGGTAGCAGCTTCTCTGCTCTGGAATCTTACCTTATCTTCCTTCCTGCTGGCTGCTAACAACTGAACAAAAATGCTAGATCCTCTTGCACTGACATCAGTCCTAAAGCAGATAAACTTTTTTTTTTAATTAATTAATTAATTAATTTTATTTCTTTTTGCATACCTGCCCACAGTAGGTCAGGAACAGAAAACCCATGGGAGCAGAGAGTACACAAGCAAGAGAGGGATGGACAAGTACAGGGTAGCTTAAGACTGGACAAGGGCAAAGCAGGGGAGACATAGGCAGGAGGGACATTGGGACGCCACTGGGACACCCTCATGGTACAGGACAGGAGCAAAGCAAGGTAAATTGCAGACAAGGAAGGGGGGAAGGGATTACAGGAGGGCGTAGACAGAACAGGACAAGACACAGAATCCAGGCAAACAGATAAGACAAGACAAGGATAAGAAAAGGAGCTCAAATGCAGGGCAGGAAAGCAAGGCCTATCAGATCAGAAGTATTCACAGAAAGAGTGCAGGGCTATGCAGGCAAGGGACCAGGAACAAAGGCAAAGTTATACAGCCAAGGATCCAAGACCAAGGGCAAGGTTACACAGACAAGAACACATGAACATTTGACCATGAAGTCAGCAAGTAGCTCATTTAAAACAAATTGAAGAAAATTATTTTTCACTCAGTGCATAGTTAAGCTCTGGAATTCATTTTCAGAGGATGTGATTACAGCAGTTAGTGTAACTGGGTTTAAAAATGGTTTGGATATGTTCCTAGAGGAAAAATCCATAAACTGCTATTAATTAATAAGCAATAAAAGCTTGAGGTTTATTTAATGTTTGGGTACTTGCCAGGTACTTGTGGCTTGGATTGGCCACTGTTGGAAACAGGATACTGGGCTTGATGGACCCTTGGTCTGTCCCAGTATGGCAATTCTTTTGTTCTTATGGTATGTTCTTATGTTGTGCCAAAGGCAAGGAGTGAGCTGAGAAGGAGATTCATATAGGTCTGGCCCTGCTGAGTAATGCAACTGCTAGAGTGGGTCTGAGTGTGGTCCAGTAAGGGCCCCTGCTGGTGGGAGGACTGTCTAGCAGCCAGATTCATGACATGAGCTTGATGGTAGTCTGACCCAATATGGCATTTACTATAAGGTGAATTTTAAATAGGGATGTGAATCGTGTCCTCGATCGTCTTAACGATCGATTTCGGCTGGGAGGGGGAGGGAATCGTATTGTTGCCGTTTGGGGGGGTAAAATATCGTGAAAAATCGTGAAAAATCTAAAAATCGCAAAACCGGCACATTAAAACCCCCTAAAACCCACCCCCGACCCTTTAAATTAAATCCCCCACCCTCCCGAACCCCCCCCAAATGAGTTAAATAACCTGCGGGTCCAGCGGCGGTCCGGAACGGCAGCGGTCCGGAACGGGCTCCTGCTCCTGAATCTTGTTGTCTTCAGCCGGCGCCATTTTCCAAAATGGCGCCGAAAAATGGCGGCGGCCATAGACGAACACGATTGGACGGCAGGAGGTCCTTCCGGACCCCCGCTGGACTTTTGGCAAGTCTCGTAGGGGTCAGGAGGCCCCCCACAAGCTGGCCAAAAGTTCCTGGAGGTCCAGCGGGGGTCAGGGAGCGATTTCCCGCCGCGAATCGTTTTCGTACGGAAAATGGCGCCGGCAGGAGATCGACTGCAGGAGGTCGTTCAGCGAGGGTTCCGGCGCCTCGCTGAACGACCTCCTGCAGTCGATCTCCTGCCGGCGCCATTTTCCGTACGGAAAATGGCGCCGGCCATACGCGTATGGCCGGCGCCATTTTCCATACGAAAACGATTCGCGGCGGGAAATCGCTCCCTGACCCCCGCTGGACCTCCAGGAACTTTTGGCCAGCTTGTGGGGGGCCTCCTGACCCCCACGAGACTTGCCAAAAGTCCAGCGGGGGTCCGGAAGGACCTCCTGCCGTCCAATCGTGTTCGTCTATGGCCGCCGCCATTTTTCGGCGCCATTTTAGAAAATGGCGCCGGCTGAAGACAACAAGATTCAGGAGCAGGAGCCCGTTCCGGACCGCTGCCGTTCCGGACCGCCGCTGGACCCGCAGGTTATTTAAGTCATTTGGGGGGGGGTTCGGGAGGGTGGGGGATTTAATTTAAAGGGTCGGGGGTGGGTTTTAGGGGGTTTTAGTGTGCCGGCTCACGATTCTAACGATTTATAACGATAAATCGTTAGAATCTCTATTGTATTGTGTTCCATAACGGTTTAAGACGATATTAAAATTATCGGACGATAATTTTAATCGTCCTAAAACGATTCACATCCCTAATTTTAAAAGCCTGACGCACACATCAGTTAGGGTATGCGTGAATATATTGGGCTGGCGTGTGGCACATGGATTTTACAAGCCTACCGGATACCCACATAAATTCCACTGCATGCACAAAAGAAAAATTTTTCAAAAGGTGTGGGCGTCGGCATGATCTGGACAGGCATGTGCATTCCCAGATTTTAATCTAAAATTTGCATTTAAATACTTATGCATAGTGGTGCACCCTGGGGCCTCCTATCATGTAAGCTTTATTCTGCTATGGATGATGTGTAAGTTATAAAACAAAAACTTCTAGGCAGATCAGCGGGGTTTTAAAGGTCAGGGCTAACAAAGGGGAAGGAAAGCTATTAAACTAGGGGGTTTTGAAGTCTTATCCCTTAACTGGGTGAACTGGGAATGATCTGGAAAAATGGACATGTGCCTTTTAAAATACCCCCACTTATGCGGTAGAAGTGGCATTTGTGTGCACAGGCATGCGCCCACTTAAAATCAAGCGCACATGTGCATGCAGCCAGGCTATTTTATAATATGCATGCATAAACGTGCGTATGGCCAAGATGGAAGAGTCCATGCAGTTGGGCCATGGGCGGCTGACAACGGAAGAGCACCTCCGGCAGAGACAAACCGGCCTGTGTCTGTATTACGAAGCACCTAGCTTCTACAGACCTGCCTGGTCAATCTGGGAAACTTCCAGGCCTAAGTTCAGTAGGGGTCCTGAACTTGGGCGCAACTTCTCCGGCCACTCAACTGTCTGTACTGGTCACCCTGATCTGGGACTCTCGGTCCTTCCCAGTTCTTGCTCTGGTGGATTCCGGAGCAGGAGGTAATTTAATTCTCCAGGATCTAGTTCAGCTCCTTGGTATAAAGACCTGTCCTCTAGAGACCTCTTTGTGCATAGTGTCTATTTATAGAGAACCATTACCCGGTCGAATATTCCTTAACCACAGAGCCAGTTCAATTGCGCACTGGCGCCTTGCATACAGAATAACTTGAACTGTTAGTATTGGAGAAATCCATCCATCCAGTAGTCCTGGGACTCCCCTGGCTCCAAAGGCACTCTCCCCAATTTAATTGGGGTTCGTTGCAACTGGTGGAGTTGGGCCCTGCTTGCCACCGGTCCTGTTTACAGAAAGTGGTACCACCACCCATGGTTCCTCTGGCTGCCACTTCTTCAGGTATACCCTCTCCTTATGCAGATTTCGAAGATGTATTTTCCAAGCAAAAAGCAGACCTTCTCCCGCCTCTTCGGAGGTTTGATTGTCCCATTGACCTCCTTCCTGGGACCACGTCTACCCCGAGGGCGCACCTATCCTCTGTCTCTCCCAGAGACAAAGGCTATGACGGAGTACATCCAAGAAAACCTTGCAAAGGGATTCATCCACCCTTCTACCTCTCCTGCCGGGGCAGGATTCTTTTTTGTGACCAAGAAGGATGGATTGCTCAAGCCGTGTATTGACTATCATGGCCTAAACTCCATCACCCATAAGGACAAGTACCCTCTGCCGCTGATATCAGAATTATTTGATCGCTTACATGGAACATCTATAATCACGAAGTTGGATTTACGTGGTGTACATAACTTGGTACGGATCCGTCCCGATGACATTTGGAAGACCGCCTTTAACACCCGGGATGGGCATTACGAATACTTGGTGATGCCTTTCGGCCTCTATAACGCGCCCGCAGTTTTCCAACAAACGATGAACGAAATTTTCAGAGATTTACTGTTTACCAAGGTTGTGGCATACTTGGACGATATCCTTGTCTTTTCTAAGGATTTGGCCACCCACCACATTGATGTCCGTACCGTCCTTCAATGCCATCATGAGAATCACTTATTTGCAAAATTGGATAAGTGCATATTCGAGAAATCCAGTCTGCCTCTCCTCGGATATATTATCTCTCAACGAGGATTTTCTATGGACCCTGAAAAGTTGAAAGGAATCCAGGATTGGCTGCAACCCGTGGGTCTTAAAGCCCTCCAGTGCCTCCTGAGATTTCTAAATTACTATTGCCATTTTATCCCACACTATTCCACTTTGGCTGCTCCTTTGATTGCATTGACTCGCAAGGGCCAAGACACCTAAAATTGGACTCCGGAAGCCATCGCAGCCTTCCATCACCTCAAAGAGGCCTTCCAGGCGGGATCTTGTCTACATCACCCAGACCCGAACTATCCTCTTCAAGTAGAACCGTCCTTTTCAAGTGTAGCCAATGCACTGCTTCCGGTTCTATAGTTCCATGTTCATTCTACTCCCGCAAGTTCTCATCTGTGGAGCAGAACTATAGCATTGGAGATCGCGAGTTACTTGCCATAAAATTAGCCCTTGAAGAATGGCGCCCGTGGTTAGAGGGCACGCAATACAAGTTCATTGTGTTCACTGACCACAAGAACCTGGAACATTTGAGCCATGCCCAGCATCTCAACGCCCGTCAGGTCCGATGGGCCCTGTTCTTTTCCAGGTTCAATTTTGAGCTTCGTTACCATCCAGCTGAAAAAAACCTCCTGGCAGATGCTCTATCACGCTCCTTTGAGTCTGAAGACACGCTGGAAGAACCCGGTCATATTATAGACCCAGCTTATATCTGTCTATCTGCTACTCACCCAGTCCCTGCAGGGAAGACTGTCATGCCCCGATGACTCCGAGAAAGAGTCCTCCGCTGGGCGCATGATTCTAAGTTTGCTGGTCACCCAGGGTGAGCACGAACCTTGGTGCTGCTCCAGCGATTCTTCTGGTGGCCTACTATGGTATCTGTCGCTAAAGCATACGTCAAATCCTGTAACTCATGTGCTCAGCAAAAGCCCTCAGTCGGTCGACCTTGGGGTCTACTGCAACCACTTCCAGCTCCTGAGGAACCATGGACCCACCTGTCTACGGATTTCATCGTGGATTTGCCTCCGTCTAAGGGTCATAGCGTTATATGGATAACCATAGACTGATTTTTAAAAAATGGCCCATTTTGTCCCTCTACCGGGCCTACCATCTGCTCCAGAACTGGCACGCCTATTTTTCCGTCACATCTTCAGATTACATGGCTTACCCAAGGACATTGTCTCTGATAGAGGTCCACAATTTGTTGCTAGATATTGGCATGCTCTTGGCCGAAAATTCGGTATCAACATCAGTCTAACAATTGCTTATCACCCCCAAGTCAATGGACAAGCCAAGCGAATGAATCGCTCTTTAAAGAGCATGCTTACTTCAATGACCCCCAAGACAATTGGTCTGAACTTCTCTCTTGGGCGGAGTTTTCTCAAAACTCCCACATTGCCATTGCCACTGCTACAGGCACATCACCTTCTCCATTGTGTATGGAAAGCAGCCACGACCACCACTGCCCATACCTTTGTCAGTACTGTCCCCTGCAGCGCAGGCTACTGCGGATGCCCTCAAGGCTTTATGGGAACAGACAAATCTTCGCTTATGTCAAGCCGCATCCCGGGCCAAGAGAACTCGGCTCCTGAATTCCTTCCTGGCCAGAAAGTCTGGTTAAGTACTTGGTATATCCGACTCAGAATACTTTCTCAAAAGTTCGCCTCAAGGTACATTGGACTTTTTATGGTCACCCGATGCATTGGACCAGTTACATACAGTTTCGGCTGCCTCCTACGCTGGGAATGCATAATACGTTCCACGCATCTCTTCTAAAACCTGTGGTCTTGTCCTGGCCTTCCTGAAAGGCTCCTGAACCACCTCTATTGGTGGCTGAGACTGATATGACCTACAAGGTACATGAAGTCCTCAACGTCCACCATAGGGGCCACCAGTGGGAATACCTCCTTTCTTGGGAGGGTTTTGGACCCAAAGAAAATTCATGGGAACCAGCTCAGAACATCCTGGACAAAACCCTCCTCCTGAACTTTCATCGTGCCCATCCGGGCAAACCCCAACCTCCAAGGGGGTGCCGTTTGCGAACCCGCAGCACAGCCCCCCTCACCTTTCTACAGTGACTCCAGCTCCTGGTTCCTACTTGCTGGCGGCAGTGGGCCCTCAGCTTTGTCTTTGGGCCTCCCCCGGTGCCTCCAGCCATGCTGCAATCCCTGGCGTTCCCAGTCCTGCTACCACTTCTCGTTGGGCCTCTCGGCGTGGCCCGCAGAGAGACACTGCTACTCGCGCCATGCCCCTCCCTAGGCACGCGTGTGCGCACCATTGATGTTTAAGTAGGGACCACAGCGGGAACCTAGCCGTGGCTCCAGATGATGATGTCAACCCAGCTACAGTATTTAAGCTCAGACTCCGCTCCCTAGCATTGCCTTTGCAACAGTCTCCTTGCTAGTTGAGTACTCGTTGCCTCCTAGAGATTCGTCTCATCTCTGCGTTCCTGTTCCTCATTGTTCCTGGTTCCTGTCTCCTTGTTCCTACCTTGCTTCATTCCTCACACGGACTTTGACTTTGCTTTGCCTGACCTTGCCATTGACTCTCTCCAAGTCCGGACTTCTGCTTCGCCTGACTACGCCATTGACTCTCTCCAAGCTCGGACCTCTGCTTCGCCTGACCACGCCATTGTCTATCTCCAGACCCAGACTTCTGCTTCGCCTGACTTCTCTATTGCCTATTTCCAGACCTGGACCTCTGCTTCGTCTGACTACGCTTTTGCCTATCTCCAGACCCAGACCTCTGCTTTGCCTGACTACGCAATTGCCTATCTCCAGACCCAACCTCTGCTTCGCCTGACTACACTATTGACTATCTCGGTGATCAGAACTCAGCCTTGCTTGCCACTGCCTTTGGATTGCCACCAGCCTTGACTCAATCCTGCTCTTCGACGCTTCTCCAACTTACTCTCTGGACATGGTTTACTCATGCTTCGTCCTGCTCTTGCTCAAGTACCTCCTGTCTGCCTCTGTTCCATTGGCGCTCAAGTTTCCAGGACACTACCCTGTCCAGCATAAGACTACCATTTCTCACCTGCTGTCTCTGGGCTGAACCGACTCTCAACTCGACTACACACAGAGGCTCCGGTACCCAAAGGCTCAACCCACGGGGAATGAGGGCTGGAATAGGTGAAGCTCCACTGGCCTCTGTCTATCAGCCCACTCTGCCTGCCGACGATGGGGACCCGTAAGTCCCTACCTATGGGTTGCATCAACCCCCACCTCGGCCCAAGGGTCCACCTCCGATGCAACATTTCATGCATAATAATTGTGGATATCCTGAAATCCTGGCCTGTTTATGGCTCTTGTGGACCAGAGTTGGCCACCCCGTTCTAGAGGAAGGCAAATTTTGTGAAACTTCACCCAATTATTTTCTGAAAGTAAATTCCTGCCTGAACTCATAAAGGCTATTAAACAAATTCAGGGATTTTAATAAAAACATGTATACATAAATATGTATATTCATCGGATCCTGTTATTCCTCTACTAATACTGGATAAGGATTATATTATTTGTATGTGGGCATAGCCAGAGTTGACGATTGTAAGATTTGCAGCTCTCCCATGTGGCAACTAGCAATGGTAGTGATCTCAGTGTTTTTCTAGAGAGATCACTATGTTGCCTTTGTGGATCCTTTTTGCTTGTAAAGAGGTTGCATGTCTTAAACTGTGCTCTCATTTTTCTAAGTCTTAACTTTAAGCTTCATGGATCCTTTTATTTTGGATGAGAGTTTCTTTCCACCCTCTCATGTCACATTTCCACCCTCTCATGCCACATTTAACTTATTTGAGTTTGGAGTGCCACATACTTTTGGACTCAATTAAGCTGTTTTGAGTTTTCTCTTCTAACCAATGGAAGAGGTTCTCTTCTTTTAATAGGAATCTGAGATCACCAGTATCCAAGGAAAGGATGACTTTCGGCCATCTTGTCAGAAGGAGAAAGGGGAGAGAAGGAGAAGAGATGGACCACATCTATAGCCCAAAAATATCTTCTGAAGATTGGGAGAAAGAGGAGTAAGAAATATATCACCTTTGATACTACAAGAGGAGGTAGGAGATAAAAGACAATGCTTTAAAAGAACATTTTGATATTTCATCTATGTTGGGAGGGAAGCAACACATGTGCTCTATATTCCAATGAGAGGGAAGAAAGCAAGTAACTAAAAGAACTAATTAAATTGGGGAAACATCTGAACTTAACAAAGACTGTAAGAAGTCGCAAATTTGCTAAAAGTACTTGAAGCAACTTAGCTGTAATGACTTTCAATCATCACTGCACCTTATCAGTAAAAGAGAAATGTTGGTGTGTGCAAGAGACAAGTGTGGGAAAAGTAAAGTGCAGTGTGAGGGCCTTGAAAGGAACCCCCCCCCCCCCACACACACACACACACACACAGGAAATAAAGTTAATGGGCTAGCTACAGTGTCCATCTAAATATAAATATTAAATATTAGGGATGTGAATCGTTTTTTGACGATTTAAAACAATCGTCAGATATATTTTAAATCGTCACAAATCGTTAGAGCCGCGATACAATAGCAATTCCCCCGATTTATCGTCAAAAAATCGTAAATCGGGGGAGGGGGAGGGCGGGAAAACCGGCACACCAAAACAACCCTAAAACCCACCCTGACCCTTTAAAACAAATCCCCCACCCTCCCGAACCCCCCCAAAATGTTTTAAATTACCTGGGGTCCAGTGGGGGGGTCCTGGCGCGATCTCCCACTCTCGGGCCATGGCTGCGTTAATAGAAATGGCGCCGGTGGCCCTTTGCCCTTACCATATGACAGGGCAAAGGTAGTGCTGGCGCCATTTTGGTTCCTGTCACCCGACGTCACGAGTGCAGGAGATCGCTCCCGGACCTCCGCTGGACTTTTGGCAAGTCTTGTGGGGGTCAGGAGGCCCCCCCAAGCTGGCCAAAAGTCCCTGGGGGACCAGCGGGGGTCCGGGAGCGATCTCCTGCACTCATGACGTCGGGTGACAGGAACCAAAATGGTGCCGGCGCTACCTTTGCCCTGTCATATGGTAAGGGCAAAGGGCCACCGGCACCATTTCTATTAACGCAGCCATGGCCCGAGAGCGGGAGATCGCGCCGGGACCCCCCCCCCCCCCCCCCCCACTAGACCCCAGGTAATTTAAAACATTTTGGGGAGGTTCGGGAGGGTGGGGGATTTGTTTTAAAGGGTAGGGGTGGATTTTAGTGTTGTTTTGGTGTGCCGGTTTTCCCGATTTACGATTTGACGATTTTTTAACAAAAAAACCCCATGACGATCAGATTTCCCTCCCCCCCAGCCAAAATCGATCGTTAAGACAATCGATCACACGATTCACATCCCTATTAAATATGGCCTCTGGAACTGTTACCTGGGTTCAGCCATCACAAGGGTTACACTAATAAAGTAGTAGACAACTTCAGTCCTGAGTGCCACAAGCCAGTCAGGTTTTCATAATATCTACAATGAAGATGCAATGGAAGATGCAATGGAAGCAGAACATGAAAATGCATATCATGAATGTTCAGTGTGGATATTTTGAAAAAATGAACGGCTTGCAACACTTGAGGATCAGAGTTGTCTACTCCTGCATTCATTCCATAAGTACTTAAAACCTCCCAAAGTCATTTTAGAAATGTTTACTCAGAAAAAAATGGTTGAAATAATTAATGTTTTTTGGCTGCCCTAAATAAACTCTTTTAAAACAGTTGATTTCTGCAACTTTAAACCAGGGGTTCTCAACCCAGTCTTCAGGACATACTGAGATCAGGTTTTTAAGATATCTACAATGAATATGCATGAGATAGTTGTGCATACAGTGGAAGCAGTGCATGTAAATATACCTCATATTCAATGTGGATATCCTAAAAACCTCAGTGGCTGGGTGTGGCCCAAAGATTGAGAACCTCTTCCCTGAACGTCTAGTGCAGGTGTAAGGCAACTCTCTCTAGTCCTTGAATGTTTCAAGCTGGTTGGGTTGTCAAAATATTCACACTGAATATTCATGAGATGTATTTACCTGCACTACCTCCATTGCATGTGAATGCATCTCATGCATATTCATTGTGAATATCCTGAAAACCCAACTGACTTGAAGCATTTAAGGACCAGAGTTGCCTACCCCTTATCTATTGTTATCTCTGAAGTGGAGGCACAAAATAATGGGGGGTAAATTGACCATACTGGCTGAAGTAATGTGGTGTATAACACTACTATTAACTGCTAATTACTGTAAATGAGCCATTGTTTTCAACAACACTCCCATTGTTGCTGTAAACTCAGTATAAATCACATCATAATAATCAACAGCATATTCCCTATCTTTTTTTAAATTATTTATGCATTTCTAAGCAATCCATTGTAAAAGGTACTATATGACTATGTACTTAGCCATGCACAAGTGTACTGAAGGTTGAATTTCTTTTTTCCTGGAACTGAGGAAATAGTAAAGGTATTTTGTAACCTAAAGGGAGCTCATACTAAATCCATCATAATATATGTATTCTCAAACTTGTCTTCTGAGTAGCATCCTAATTCTAGTGAAGTACAAAGGAACTGTAATAGATTTAGCTAAAGCAAAATCCAAATCAAGTATGTTATCCAAAAGTGATTAGTTCTTTCTAATGAAATGTGATCGCCAAAATAAATCTTTTCTTTCCCTATCCCAACTTTACATGTAAATGCATTCCTAATTTACAATAGGCCTGACATGTTTCATCTTTAATCACGTATTGAAATTAAATCCCCATTTTCACATAAAATATAGAAATAAAACATCTTGACCAAGAAGCAAATTTATGGACAATGCCCCTATATCTGAATGTCTCATCTTTAACACAAGCAGTAAAAACCAATTTTAAAAGAAATGCTTCATAAATGAAATACTTTTATTAGGAAAGGACTACATCTATGTAACATTCTCTTTGTGACTAATCCAGAATTGTTGCTCTTATATTTAATCAGATAAGGCATTTTTTCCTTTTCCATTCAATGTCTGTGCATAAATATATTACATACTGTGTGATTTAAAAATACCACCTTGTTTTAAAATCAAAGTTGAAAATCCTTAAAAAAAAGCCATGCAATACTAATTTTTTAAAAATTATTTTAAAAGGTATTTTAAATACACCTTCTGGTTATGCCTGTAAAATTAATCTCAGATCAAAGGTATTTGAGAGTTAACAAAAATATTTGGGATCAATTCACCCCTTTTCTCTCTTCTTTGGGCTTCCATTTGGCAAACAATAGTCTTTTTATTTTACCATATCCTCCAACAATGAATTCCAGCAAAATTTCCTTCTGCTTTCAGTACTCCCTCCTAACTCTATGGTCCACACTTCCTGCTGGTGACTATCTGGTTCCTGTCTGGGCAGTTAAATTCCTGGCTCACATTTTGCACTATGACAAATCTTGGTGCTATACTTAATCCACTATTGGTCTTACATTTGATTCTATGTTTCATGTTATTATTTACTCATAGATTGCTTTGCCAGTCATTCCCTGCCTGTGTACTGCCAAATCTTGGCTTTGGGGTCACACTTTCTGCTATGTAATCCTTTATTTACCCGTTCTACCCTACTTATTCCTTTATAAACGTCTATCATGTCTCCTCTAAGCTGTCTCTTTTCCATGCTGAAAACCCGAACCTGTATAGCCTCTCATTAAAGGGGAGCCATTCCATCCCCTTTCTAATTTTAATGCCCTCTTCTGTACCTTTTCTAGTTCCACTGTCTCTTTTTAGATGGGATGATCAGAATTGCACACCAAAGATGTGGTTGCAGCAGAGTTCAATACATAGAAACATAGAAACATAGAAATGACGGCAGAAGAAGACCAAACGGCCCATCCAGTCTGCCCAGCAAGCTTCACAACATAGTACAGAGGTACTATGATATTTTACGTTTTATTCTCTCTTCCTTTTCAGATCATTCCTAACAATCTTTTTTTTTTTTACCACTGCCACACACTAAACTCAGCATTTCAATGTATTGTCCATAAAGACTTTAAGGTCTTCTCCTGGGTGGTAACTGCTAGGGATGTGAATCGTGTCCTCGATCGTCTTAACGATCGATTTCGGCTGGGAGGGGGAGGGAATCGTATTGTTGCCGTTTGGGGGGGTAAAATATCGTGAAAAATCGTGAAAAATCGTGAAAAATCGAAAAAATCGAAAAATCGCAAAACTGGCACATTAAAACCCCCTAAAACCCACCCCCGACCCTTTAAATTAAATCCCCCACCCTCCCGAACCCCCCCAAATGACTTAAATAACCTGCGGGTCCAGCGGCGGTCCGGAACGGCAGCGGTCCGGAACGGGCTCCTGCTCCTGAATCTTGTTGTCTTCAGCCGGCGCCATTTTCCAAAATGGCGCCGAAAAATGGCGGCGGCCATAGACGAACACGATTGGACGGCAGGAGGTCCTTCCGGACCCCCACTGGACTTTTGGCAAGTCTCATGGGGGTCAGGAGGCCCCCCACAAGCTGGCCAAAAGTTCCTGGAGGTCCAGCGGGGGTCAGGGAGCGATTTCCCGCCGCGAATCGTTTTTGTACGGAAAATGGCGCCGGCAGGAGATCGACTGCAGGAGGTCGTTCAGCGAGGGTTCCGGCGCCTCGCTGAACAACCTCCTGCAGTCGATCTCCTGCCGGCGCCAGGAAGGAGGTCAATGGGACAATCAAACCTCCGAAGAGGCGGGAGAAGGTCTGCTTTTTGCTTGGAAAATACATCTTCGAAATCTGCATAAGGAGAGGGTATACCTGAAGAAGTGGCAGCCAGAGGAACCATGGGTGGTGGTACCACTTTCTGTAAACAGGACCGGTGGCAAGCAGGGCCCAACTCCACCAGTTGCAACGAACCCCAATTAAATTGGGGAGAGTGCCTTTGGAGCCAGGGGAGTCCCAGGACTACTGGATGGATGGATTTCTCCAATACTAACAGTTCAAGTTATTCTGTATGCAAGGCGCCAGTGCGCAATTGAACTGGCTCTGTGGTTAAGGAATATTCGACCGGGTAATGGTTCTCTATAAATAGACACTATGCACAAAGAGGTCTCTAGAGGACAGGTCTTTATACCAAGGAGCTGAACTAGATCCTGGAGAATTAAATTACCTCCTGCTCCGGAATCCACCAGAGCAAGAACTGGGAAGGACCGAGAGTCCCAGATCAGGGTGACCAGTACAGACAGTTGAGTGGCCGGAGAAGTTGCGCCCAAGTTCAGGACCCCTACTGAACTTAGGCCTGGAAGTTTCCCAGATTGACCAGGCAGGTCTGTAGAAGCTAGGTGCTTCGTAATACAGACACAGGCCGGTTTGTCTCTGCCGGAGGTGCTCTTCCGTTGTCAGCCGCCCATGGCCCAACTGCATGGACTCTTCCATCTTGGCCATACGCACGTTTATGCATGCATATTATAAAATAGCCTGGCTGCATGCACATGTGCGCTTGATTTTAAGTGGGCGCATGCCTGTGCACACAAATGCCACTTCTACCGCATAAGTGGGGGTATTTTAAAAGGCACATGTCCATTTTTCCAGATCATTCCCAGTTCACCCAGTTAAGGGATAAGACTTCAAAACCCCCTAGTTTAATAGCTTTCCTTCCCCTTTGTTAGCCCTGACCTTTAAAACCCCGCTGATCTGCCTAGAAGTTTTTGTTTTATAACTTACACATCATCCATAGCAGAATAAAGCTTACATGATAGGAGGCCCCAGGGTGCACCACTATGCATAAGTATTTAAATGCAAATTTTAGATTAAAATCTGGGAATGCACATGCCTGTCCAGATCATGCCGACGCCCACACCTTTTGGAAAATTTTTCTTTTGTGCATGCAGTGGAATTTATGTGGGTATCCGGGAGGCTTGTAAAATCCATGTGCCACACGCCAGCCCAATATATTCACGCATACCCTAACTGATGTGTGCGTCAGGCTTTTAAAATTAGGGATGTGAATCGTTTTAGGACGATTAAAATTATCGGGGTCAGGGAGCGATTTCCCGCCGCGAATCGTTTTCGTATGGAAAATGGCGCCGGCCATACGCGTATGGCCGGCGCCATTTTCCGTACGGAAAATGGCGCCGGCAGGAGATCGACTGCAGGAGGTCGTTCAGCGAGGCGCCGGAACCCTCGCTGAACGACCTCCTGCAGTCGATCTCCTGCCGGCGCCATTTTCCGTACGAAAACGATTCGCGGCGGGAAATCGCTCCCTGACCCCCGCTGGACCTCCAGGAACTTTTGGCCAGCTTGTGGGGGGCCTCCTGACCCCTACGAGACTTGCCAAAAGTCCAGCGGGGGTCCGGAAGGACCTCCTGCCGTCCAATCGTGTTCGTCTATGGCCGCCGCCATTTTTCGGCGCCATTTTGGAAAATGGCGCCGGCTGAAGACAACAAGATTCAGGAGCAGGAGCCCGTTCCGGACCGCTGCCGTTCCGGACCGCCGCTGGACCCGCAGGTTATTTAAGTCATTTGGGGGGGTTCGGGAGGGTGGGGGATTTAATTTAAAGGGTCGGGGGTGGGTTTTAGGGGGTTTTAGTGTGCCGGCTCACGATTCTAACGATTTATAACGATAAATCGTTAGAATCTCTATTGTATTGTGTTCCATAACGGTTTAAGACGATATTAAAATTATCGGACGATAATTTTAATCGTCCTAAAACGATTCACATCCCTAGTAACTGCTAATATGGAACCCAGCAACACATATCTGTAGTTTGAATTATTTTCTCGTATGTGCATCACTGCACTTTTACAGATTTAAATTTCATCTGCCATTCAGAAGCCCAGTCTCTTATTTTCTCAAGGTCCTTCTGCAGTTCTTGTTTTAACAACTTTGAATAATTTTGTCTCATCTATAAATGTAATCACTTCACTTGTTGTTCCCTTTTTCAAATAATGTATAAGGTTAAACAGCAAAGGTCCCAATACAGATACCAATGGTACTCCATTAATGACCTTTCTCCATTTGGAAAACTGATCATTTAGTTCTACCATTGTTTTCTGGCCATTTAATCAGTTACCAGTCCACAACAAGATACTGCCTCCTATCCCATGACTTTTTTATTTCATGAAGACTCTTTCAGAGGGGACTTTGTCCAAATCCTGCTGAAAATCCAAATGCACTATATCAGCTGGCTCACCTTTATTGGTTTATTTGCATCTTCAAAAAAATCTAATAGATTTTTGTAAGTGAAGACTTCCCTTTGTTACAACCATGTTGTCTGCTCCATATTAATGGGCAAAGTTTCAAAGGCCCGCGCATGTAAAACCTGGGTTTCCGCACATGGCCAGGCCTTGTGCGTGCTGCGCGCATTGTCAAACAGACCCGGCCATGCACATAAACCCCGGCATGTGCAAAAATTCCAGGCCTCCTCAAAGGGGAGGGCCAAGGGGTGGGTTCTGGGTGGGAAGGACCACAGTGGGGGATGGGGGGGGGGAGATGGGCCAGGACAGCGCCATTGTATGTGTAAGTTGCTTCTGCTTCCAAGGAGCAGTAAGTAAAAAAATTAAAAAATTAGAGTTGGCTAGATAGGCATTAGGGGTCGGGGTGGAGGGGAAAAGGGAAGGAAGGTTAGGTAGGTTTATAGGTTAGGTACGGAGGTAGGGATGGGAAGTTCCCTCCCAGTCAGCTCCACACATGTTATAAAATCCACGCCTCATGTGCTTGCGCCAGGAACCGCGCACACCTTTTGAAATCTACCCCATAGCTTTGTCTATCTAAGGCCAGTAACTTTGTTTTTAAGAATAGCTTCTACCATTTTATTCAGCACTGATGAAAAGCTCATTGCTCTATAATTTCCCAAATCAATCTGGAGCCCTCTTTAAAAATAAGCAATGTATCAGCCACTCTCTAGTCTCCAGTATTGTGGCTATTTTAAATGATAGATTACAGATTACCAGTAAGAGATTTAAAATTTCATTTTTTTAGGTGGATTCCACCTGGTCCTGTTGATTAGATTTATTACACTTTAATTTGTCAATTTGATCTATTACATCCTCAGTTATCATAGGGATTGTTTAATTGCTCAGAATCATCTCTGACATCTTGCTGATATTCACTTAATAAACTTTGAACAGCATGGAATACTCTGGACTTTTACATTTCTGCCAAATCTCTCTTATGTGCCCCTAAAGTGTTGGTGATTTGGCTTCCCATCTCCTCTTCTATGCTTGTGGATACATTGCCCAACATCATCCTCAATAAACAAAGAATTTATTCATTTATTCTGTTATTTCTTCATCCTTACTGAGGCTGAGTGGAGGCTGAGACTCTGCCTTCTCATAGCGTATATGATTGTACCATCAACCTGTTACCTAACACCGAAGTGCCTTGTGGGAGATTTTATTCTTTATCCACCCCAGAACCTAAAGCGATGTCAGAATACATAAAAGAAAACCTTGACCGGGGTTTCATCAGGCCCTCTACTTTCTCTGCTGGGGCAAGTTTCTTCTTTGTCTCCAAAAAAGATAGCTCACTACATCCATGCATCGACTATAGAGGGTTGAATGCACTAATAAATAAAGACTGGTACCCTTTACTACTCATTTCTGAGTGTTCGACCGACTCCAGGGATCTAGAATATTTATAAAACTGGACCTTCACGGGGCCTACAATCTAATTCGGATCAAGCACAGACATGAATGGAAGATGGCATTCAATATTCAAGACAGGAACTATGAATTCTGTTGCGCTGGGAGTGGACCCTTGGCCTGGTGCAGGTTTGGTACGGTCCTCCGGTCGGACCCGGAGAGCACCTGCCACCAGGAGGTGGAGCACAGGAGGAGACAGAGGCTAGCTGAAGCTTCACCAATAGCAACTCGGTGTTCCCTCAGGTTGACCCCTTGGTTACCCGGGCCACCTGGTCTTAGGTGGGCCTCGCAGGGTTTCCTAGAGAGAAAGTTCAAGGGAGTGCCCACAAGGGTGCATGGTCGGTGTTCAGACAAGGAAGTCCAGAGGTCGCAGGAGGCCAGAATAGAGTATCCGAGTGTATAGCAACAAGTAAGGCCAAAGTCTTGGTGCAGAATGGTCAGCCAGACAGGGTCGATAACAGATGTCAATCAGGGCGTAGTCAGGTCAAGCAGAAGGTCGGGTTCCAGGTAGCAGACAGAGTAGTCTAATTTCCAGGCAGAGGTCCGGGCAGGCAGCAAGGAATAGTCAGACTTCCAGGCAGAGATCAGGGCAGGCAGCGTTCAAAAAGTAGTCAGAGTTCCAGGCAGAGGTCAGGGCAGACAGCAATCAGAGAGAGGTCAAGAACAGGCAAGGGTCAATACTGTGAGATCAGTCCGAAGGGTACTACCAGGGATGGAGAGATGAAGGAGCAGGAGACACAGGAGACACTGGAACTGGAGACACAGGAGATGCTGGAATGGGAGACACAGGAGACACTGGAACAGGAGGACACTGGAACAAGAGGACTCTGGAACAAGACACTGGAACAGAAGACTGGAACAAGACACAGAAGCAAGGACACTGGAATGCAGGAAGGCAAACGTATTATAACTAGGTGACCGACCCGATTGCCAAGGTAAGGAAGTGATGTGAGGCACTTCCTTTTCTACAGGAATCAATCTGGGTGCGCCGCAGAGCTGGGACCCACCCTTGGCCCATTAAAAGGCCATCCAGTCCGTGCGAGCATGCCTAGGGGCGGGGCTGATGCCATGGAGGATGCCGAGCCCCGCTGTGAGGCCTGGCTGGAGCTGGGAGGTGAAGCATCTGGGAATGCCGCCACGGAATGCTGTGGCCGAGTGGAGCTGGTGGCAGAGACGAGGGAGGCCGACCCAGGACTGGCTGGTGTGGAGGAAGGGTAAGCGGGCCCGGGAGTGGGTCGGATGCGAGCGGGACAGTACCCCCCTTCTAGGCCTCCTCCTTACCGGCCTTGGTTTGTCAGGGTAGTCTCAATGGAAGTCCTGGAGGAGTTGCTTGTCATGGATGTGGTGGGAGGGCTCCCAGGAGTTCTCCTCCGGCCCGAAGCCCTCCCACGACAGGAGATACTCCCAATGGCCCTGTCTTCTCTGGAAGTCAAGGACCTCTCTTACATGTAGGGTCTCCTCAGGTTCTGCGGAGACTTATTGAGGAGAAGGATCCCTACGAGATGGCTAGGATAGTACAAGTGGCTTCAGCAAGGATACGTGAAAGGTGTTGTAGATACCCATCGACCTCGGCAACTGGAATTGGTACATTACCGCTCCGACATGGTGGAGGATTGGGAACGGCCCGATGAACTTTGGCACCAGTCGTTGAGAGGGCAGCATCAACCTAATGTATTTGGTGCTTAACCAGACCTTTTGGTCTGGTCGTAACAAGGGTGAGGTGTGATGATGAGCATCGGTAGAGCGCTCAGCTCGCTCGGTGGCCTGGCTCAGCCTTTCCTTGACTTGGTTCCATAACCATCTTATCGTCTGGGCCATTGACTGAGCCACAGATGAGGACACTGACAGTGGGACTGTTGCGTCTGTCGGTCTTCAACGGCTTCGCCCCGCCTACCTCTCTCTATTTACGACTCCTCCCGCTCACCTTGGACTGATGGCCGCCGTGGCATCTGCTTGCCATTCTCTCCTGTGTCCCTGGACCGGCTTTGGTACTGCCTTCCGCCATTCTCCTTCAAGGTACCTCTAGGGTGTGCGCGCGCCGCCCTCATCTTTAACTTCACATTAGTGCAGGCGTCCCCCTGTTCTGATGTCACGACTCCAGGGTATATCTGCCTACAGTATTTGCTAGCTCATTGAGTTTTCAACAGGATTCATGTGGATGGGATTCGCTCTCTGTTCCTAAGCTACTCTGCTACTCCAGCTCTACCTGGAACTCTTACTACCCTTCGGGGTCACTAACGGGGTATCCGCTCCTCGGGGTCCTCCCTGCTTCTTTCAGGTGCTATCAGGAAACCGGTACTCGCTCCTCGAGGGCCATGTTCCCTGTGTTGCTGCCTGCTACTTCTACCCTTCTACTTGGAAGAACTAACCTACAGTCACCATCAGTGAGTATAGAAAACATCTCTCTCTACAGTACTGCTTCGCCGGAATCAGGTACTCACTCCTCGAGGGCCTGCTCTCTGCTTTGGTGTCAGACCTCTCGTCGTGGAATCTCTGCTACTGCTAGTGAGTACAACACCACTGAGTCTCTCTGCTCTAAGGGATCAGGTACTCGCTCCTCGAGGGCCTGCTCTTCCGATCTCGGAGCTCTCCTATTTCTACTTGGGACTCTGAATTCTAATCTTATTGTGTGCTCATAACTCTCAGTCTCTTTCCACTACAGCACTGCTCAACAGAGGATCTTCTGTTCCAGCGTTCTGTGAGAGATGCGCCCAGCTGGGCTCTACAACCATTACTCACTATTGCCACTTCTGGTGGTTCCATAAACTGTTTAATAAAAGATTCAAATCTGTGTTTGTCTGTCCAGAGTTTAGCCTGTGGTCCCTCACGGGACTGCCCCCCGTGGGCGTGGTCAGCTGCCACAGTGTCCAAGGATCCACCCAAACACCATTAACCATAACAGGGACTGGTAAGGGCAGACGTGGTTGGCGGCCAAATACTACAGAGAAGGGTGATACATCAGTAGCAGAGGCAACATGAGTATTGTGGGATAACTCAGCCCAGGTTAATAGGTTGGACCAGTCGTCCTGCTGGTCATTAATGTAAGAATGTAGGAAGGTTTTTAAGGACCTGTTTGTTCTTTCCATTTGACCGTTTACCTGGGGATGATAAGCGGAAGTCAGACTCAGCGTAATCTCGAATTTCTTGCACAAGGATTTCCAATATTTGGCGGCAAACTGCGGACCTCAGTCCGAGATGATCTCTTTGGGTAGCCCGTGTAGGCGGAAGACGTGTTTGAGGAAGAGTTTAGCAAGTTCAGAAGAAGAGGGAATTTTCTGGAGTGGAATGAAGTGACCCATTTTCAAAAATCGATCAATAATGACCCAGATAACTGTGTGACCTTTGGATGAAGGTAGGTCTGTGATGAAGTCAGTAGAGATGCTCGACCAGGGTTCTGTTGGTGCTGGGAGAGGTTGGAGGAGTCCCCATGGATGACCCACCGGAGGCTTCTGTTGCGCACATATGGGACAGGAGTCCACATAGTTGCAGGAGTCCTTGACCATGTTGGGCCACCAATAGTATCTCCTTAGCATTTCTAATGTACGAGCCCGGCTGGAATGGCCAGCCAACTTCAAGTCATGGGCCCATCGAAGGACGCGTTCGCGGAGGCAGCATTGAACGACCATCTTCCACGCTGGTACAGTATTGGTAACTGCGAGGGTTACACAAGTTGGGTCGATGAGATGCTTGGGGGTGTCAGGCATATCCTCTGGCTCAAGAGAGTGGGAGAGGGCATTCGCTCAAGTGTTCTTGGCTGCAGGACAGTAACGAAGTTTAAAATGAAAGCGTTCGAAGAACAATGCCCAGTGGGCCTATCTGGGATTCAACAATTGGGCTTCCTTCAAATGTTCAAGATTTTTATGATTCGTAAAGATAGTAAATTTATGCTGTGCTCCTTCTAACCAAGGACACCATTCTTGGAGTGCTAACTTTACTGCTAGGAGCTCACGATCCCCGATCGTATAATTGCTCTGCAGGGGAAAACTTGTGCAAATAGAAGGAGCAGGGTACTAGGACTCCTTTGGAGGAATACTGGCTCAGGACTGCCCCAGCCCCAATGGCGGAGGCGTCAACTTCGACGGCGAAGGGGCGGTTAGGATCTGGGTGGCTTAGGCAAAGTCCAATGCAGAAGGCCTCTTTCAAGGCATGGAAGGTGGCTTGAGCCTTGGAACTCCATTCCTTGTGGTTACTGCCTTTCCTGGTCATGGCAGTGAGTGAAGCAGCTAATGTGGAGTAATTGGCGATTAAGTTCCTGTAATAGTTTGTGAATCCAAGGAACCTTTGTAGGGCATGGAGGCCTACAGGTAGAGGACAGTCTCGGATCCCTTGGAGCTTTTCAGGGTCCATAGTAAAACCACGAATGGAAATTATATACCCCAGAAACAGAAGAAGAGTCTGTTTGAAGATACATTTTTCTAGTTTTTCATAGAGACGGTTGTTCCTGAGATGTTGAAGGACTGTCTGAACATGCGAATGATGGGTTTTTAGATCCTTGCAAAAGATCAGTATATCGTCTAGGTATACGATGACAAATGAGTACAGTAGGTCCCGGAAGATCTCGTTCATCAAGCGTTGAAAGACCGCAGGAGCATTACAAAGTCCAAAGGGCATCACTACATACTCGTAGTGGCCATCCCTGGTATTGAAAGCGGTCTTCCAAATGTCCTCGGGCTGGATCCTGACAAGATTGTATGCCCCTCGGATATCTAACTTAGTAAAGATCTGAGCTCCTTGGAAGTGATCAAAGAGTTTGTTGATGAGTGGCAGAGGATAACGATCCTTGCAGGTTACAGGTTTAGACCACAGTACTTGATGCAAGAGTGTAGACTGCCATCTTTCTTCTTCACGAAGAAGAAACCGGCTCCTGCCGGAGAGTCAGAGGGTCTTATGTATCCCTTGTCTAGATTCTCTTTAATGTACTCAGATATTGCCTTAGTATCAGGTAGCGAGAAAGGGTAGGTCCTGCCTTTGGGAGGCGTGTTACCTGGTAGGAGCTCAATGGGGCAATTAAACCTCCATAGTGGAGATAGGATGTCCGCATTATGTTTAGAGAATACATCTTGGAAGTCTGTATACGGAGCAGGTAACCCAGTTAGGGTCGTAGAGTTCAAAGTGGTGACTGCTGGAGACAGTTGACATAAGCAGCAGTGTTGACACTGGGGTCCCCACTGGATTAGCTGTAGGGATTGCCAGTCAAATTATGGACCATGCACCTGGAGCCATGGAAGTCTGAGGATTACTGAGTGCGTAGAACGCTTCAGGATGTATAGTGAGATCTCTTCTTCTTGGAGGGTTCCCACGGAGAGGCGGAAGGCCAAGGTGTGATGAGTGATGCATCCAGGAAGGTGTTTCTGTACTACTAATTTATTGTTTTATGTTAATTTATAGTTTGGAATTTTTGTTAACTTATTGTTTGATTACTTAATTCTGTCCTATCTTCCGACATCCATGTTTTTACTCTCCCTGTTTTAATGTAACTTCTCATTTCCACTTATACGTTAATTGGTTTTTTTCCCCTTGTTCTAATGTAAACCGGTACGATAAGACCTGGTCTTGAGTGTCGGTATAGTAAAAGAAGTTAAATAAATAAAAATAAATAAATAAATAGCAACTATAGACTATTTAAATGATGCTTCATTATGATTTGTCTTCTGTGTTGTTTCCTTTCCAACTTGTCCTGCCTTAAATCTAACAAGGCTTTCAGATACCACAAGCAAGAGTTGGTTACAAGGTGTTGTTTTTTCTCAGCAATAAACAGCCATATACTTCAATGGGCCACATACTTGAATGGGAAACATGATGAATGCGATTAAGATTATTTATTTCATTCATGGGACCTCTCCATTTGTTTTGGAGGGGCTATGAATGAAATTAATATGGATTCATTTGTCATGTTTTAACTATTTGTTTTAAGTAAATGCACATCCTTAAAAGCTATAACACCAGGCTCAGGATGTAGGATCAGCTGACAACTATTTTTGAAGATAAATTATTCCATCTACTTCTACCAAGAAAGTTGTACCAAGTAGTAGTAAAGGTGAGGAAGACTTTAAATTTTCCTAACAAGACAAAAAGATGTTACATACTGGATGCCTTCTGGTCCCAGTGTAGCTATTCAGTGTATTGTGTTGTGCTGGATCTGTGCTAGACCACCTTGGAAGAACAAATTGGCAATGAGTATAGATCAGAATGCCCTATAAATAAAGATATCATGTACTTTGTTTTAATGGTTATTCCAGTAATGTTAAAGTGATGTAAATTCAATTGGCACAACTACTCAAGGTAATGAATCAAGACACAGTTTTGAATCAAAATTAGAATAGTTTGTGCACAGTTCATCACAAACCATTTTGAGAATGACATAGGGCAGAAGGTTTTTTTTTAATAGCATTTTTTAGAAAAGAAAACATACTTATATTATTGGTTTGTACATCTGTCTGTCGTCTGCGACATGTGATGCCACAGGCCAGCATTAACAGTGCCAGCAGTGCTTGCTGCAGCTGCAAGCATCTCTGTGGTGGCTTCCTCTGTTATTGGACATGTAGTACAAACACATAAGGCAGGAATAAACCACTGCCAAAAGAAAGAGCCACAAAAAAATCAACACTAAGGAGAAAGGCAAGTGCTGAAAAAAATGAAACCTTATAATGTGGATCTAATTGGCGAAAAGCAGTAGGCTTCAGACCCTGAAATGCAGGCAATATTGCAGCCTCTCCAGCAACTCCTCTGAGGATGCCACCAGTGCCACCACCACCTCCTTGAAGTAGGCAGCAGTGGTGGTGGTAGTTTTGTCCGCTGATTTAGTCTTTCCCCTCTTCCCTTTCCAATCCCCAACCTGGATAATCTGATGACTTCACAGATGAGCTCTCTCTGCTAGAAGGAGAAAAAAATCACAGCCAGAAAAAAAAAAAAAAGCAGCAGATGCAACTTTATTATCACCTTATGACAGGCTGACAGCAGCCGAACAGAAGACAAGGCGAGGGCTGTGCTTTATCATCAGTAATTTTTTTTTTTTTTTTGTATGCTGTGCTGCAGGCAGTCAGAGGAAATTCTTTGCCCTGCTAGTCTGTGTGAGCTGTCTGGCCTGATTTCAGAGAAGAGCAGTGAAGTGGGGCCATTGACAGAGCAAATGGAGACAGTGAGAGCCTGAAGAGGGAGGAGGAAGTGTAAAGGTGGCTGCAGCAGGCTTTGTAAGGTAACAAGGGCAGGAACTTTACATGATGATGCTGTGGAGCCCTTAGCCAGTCCAGAGGAGGGGATGCTTGCTAAAGTATTTTAAAAGCGTGGCTTGTGCAAAAATGCCCACATAGGCACAGATGTGGGCTGCACACGAGCAACGTGGATTTTAAAAAGCCACAAAACGTACGCGTATGTATCCATCTACATGTGAAAAATAGGGGGAGGGAAAGGGGTGGAGTATGGGGATTCTGGGGCTGGGCCAAGACTGGTGCGCGTAACTCCAAATTTGAAAAGAGAAACCCGCAGCTCGTGTATGCTAGATATCCATGTAACTTTTACTGCTGCTCCGGATGAGGAGCAAGTTTGTATATCTCAAGTTTTAGGGCATATAAGGGAGCGTGCAGGATGAAGCACCAGAAGAGTCTGAAAGACCTCGCTATTAACTGGACAAACTGGTGGACTACTTGGAAAACTGGGAATCTGCATCACGCAAGCACGTTTTAAAATCCGACATGATACTATTGAAGACACAAGGGCACTAGCAGTGCTCGAGTAACCTCTTAAAATTAGGAGCATACTTACTCACATAAGTGCGAGCAAAATTCTGGCATATCCTTGCTCACATGCTAATACACGCATGTGCGAGTGCACGCATGCTCATTTTAAAATCGACCTGTAAGTGAGCATATGAACAGCGGTCGAAGCTTATGTGTATTTGTGTGTGTATGTCTGTGTCTGAGAGAGCGTGAGAGTGTGTCAGTGTCTGAGTATGTCTCAGAAAGTGTGTGTGACTGAGAGAATGCAAGTATGTGTGTCAGTTTCTGAGACAGCAAGAGAGTGTGTGTGTGTGTGAGATATAAGCCACCCTTCTTTCCCCACCAATCTTAGGCTCACCAGCTATGCTGTTGCTGATACCACTGCACAACAACATGGTTTTAGCTACTTTTTACTCAATCTGGAGACTACACAGTGGATCTATCTAGTGACTTTCTTCAAGTAGGAGTTGGCTACACTGCATATGTATCAGATTGGAATGGGCCAACCAGGCCCTAGCCCATCCAGCTATATCTCAGGGGCAGGCCATCCCAGGCTATCCCTGCAGGCAGAAAGAAGATCCCAGATACTGTGATAGCACCGCTGCCAAATGATGACCCACCCATGAGGTTCCCACCCCCCAATGGGCAAGAAGAGGACCCTGTGGCAGTGCAGTATGGTAACATGCTTGAGGGGTAGAAGAAAACCCGGTGGGTTGCTTGGGTGTGAGGGAAGAGAAGAGAAGGACTGAGAGAGAGGGAATGAGAATGTGTTTGTGTATGGAGAGGGAATGGGACTTGGGGAGGACAGCGAGTGTGAGACAGAATGTGTACATACATATGGCTGACAGCAGCAGAATAGAAGGTGAGGGCTATGCTTTATCATCAGTAATATATTTTATATTTATGCTATGCTGCTGGGAGTCAGAGAAAGTTCTCTGCCCTGTTAGTCAGACCTCTGTTTGAGCTGGCTGGCCTGATCTCAGAGAAGAGCAGTGCAATGGGCCATTGACAGAGTGGGATTGGATGGTTTCAGTGAGTGAGAGAGTGGAATAGAGGGAAGGGGATAGGAATGAGTCAGTAGGATGGAATGGGAATAGGATGGAGTGGAGGGTTGAGTGAGTGAGAGTGGAGGGAAGAGAAGGGGGTAAGTAAATGAGAGGGGAGGGAAGGCTTTGAGTGAGAGGGTAGAAGAGAAGGGGGACATGAATGAGGAGAGGAAAGAGAAGAGGATATTTGAGTTAAAGGCAAGGAAAGGGGAAGGGGTGTGAGTAAGGAGAGGGAAGGGGAAAGGGTGGGGTGAGTGGGAGAGAGTGCAGGGACAGTGTAAGCACAAGAGTTTTGGGGGTGGCACAGCAGTGGCAAAATTGCAACAATTGTGACTCCTTGTTCTTTCTTTCTGTATGGACCCAGAAGAGAAAGTTGTGTCATGTGGGCCTACGAGGGTGAGAAAAGGAAGGTGTAGTCACAGAGGCCAGAAGGAGCAGAATCAGTGTTGGTCTCGGGAGGAAGGAGGTGGAGTCCAGTCAGCTCCATCGGCTGAGGGTGGAGACTGCTGCCACATGTGCATTCTGGAGAAGGAGAAGAGTAAGCATGTGTGTGTATGAGAATGAACGTGTGTGTGTGAGTGTGTATGAGAATGAATGTGTGTGTGTGTATTGAGAAAGAATGGACAAATTTTGTGTGCAGCTTCCTTCCCCCACTATTCTAGCAGAATCTCAAGGTGACTAGAAATAAAAAGTTCCCTGGTATGGAGATTGGGACTTTTTTTTATCCTTATTAATTTTAATTTGGGGTGTTTTGAAATTTTTTAGTGATTTTTGTGAACTCTATTTTTATGACTTTAATTGTAGACTGTTATTCTATTTATCAGCTGTTTTGAAATATTTATTCTTTTTATTAGTAGGGTTTTACTATCATGATTGATGTGTTATATTTCTTGATTGTATTGTTTAATGTTTTATAAGGTATGGTGATGTTTCTGTTTTTCCATTGTTGCACTGCAGAGTCTGGCTTGTTGCGGTTTCCAGTGGGGGTGAGGATCTGTCTGTCCTCTGCATATGTGACCAAGGTGAGGTATTCTACTACTGAGTCGTTTTTTTTTTTGTAGTGATCTATACTAGACTGATTTGTTCTGTTTTCTTATAGAATGTTTATTGGTGTTTTAGAACTTGGAGTAATAATTTCAGTGTTGCATTTGCATGGGTAGGTTTCTTACTATTTAAATGCTGGCAGTTAGTGCTGCTTTGGTTTGGGAGGCTTAGTATATTGTAATTGTAGTTCAATTTACTTATGACTTTCTGATGGCCAAGCACCATAACAAACACATTTTACAATAGGCCTGATACCTTATGGGTTCTAAGTTCATTTGCAGGGTTTCCTCATTAGCACCACAGCAGTATATATAAATATAAAACATATGCTGTTGTAAGTAATAATTTTAATTCAGAAGACTGTACCTTGAATGTCCTTTTTCATGTAAAATCTATTATAAATGCATAATTATTAATTGTGTATGTTGGGAGCGGGGGAGGGGGCAGAGAGTATAATGCTGTAAAATTCACCCAGGGTGCCTAATACCCTTTCACCAACCCTGAGACCATTACCCCATCTCCCACTTCCTGAGGGACTCAATGTTGGGGCAACATATTGAGGTGAACTTGGATGTTCTTTTTAAGTAGACAAGTGGTGCACAAACAATTAGGACTGTTTCAGTTTCTTTAGCTACATTTTCTTAATCTCTAATTACATCACTTGGTACTCGATGATCTTTCTCTCTTTCCATACATAGTACAGAATAGTCGCTTAATACTGATACTTCCATTTGTTTTTTTCCAGGACCGGCCATCCCTTCCCACAGGCAGAACTGGTAGGCCTGGAAATGAATAATTCTAATCTATGATTTATACAAAGAATATACATAAGAAAGAATGGCATTAATTGTAAACATAAAGTTAAGAAATTGGCAGTGCAGGTGGAGCGGGGGATGGAACAGGGGTTGAGCTAGGGACAGAACTTGATTGGCCTCCCCAACTAAAAAGACATCCCGCTGCCCCATTCATTGCAGATTGCCTCACCTCCAAGTCAGCACAAGACCTCCTCCTGGCTCCACCCACTGAACCAATGGACTCCTCCTCTGTAATGACATCATCTCTTCCTCTTAAGTTAGTTTCACAAAGTTTCTTCACCTTCAGGCAGGGACAGTGCCATCTTGAATCTATTATACTCAATGGGAAAACTTTTTTCTAAAAAGTCTCAAAAAATCTTTGGGGTACCTTCCTCAGATTGGGAACATATCTCAAGGCACCCCAACAGCTCAAAAGGTCTTGTGATCCCCATTGTGATCCCCATTTGACTAGGCACTTTTTTTTTCTAGTCCCCATCCTGTTTTGGTCCTGGGCATGGGAGCAAATGGGCAGGGCCACAGACCATGCAAGGCCCCATGACCTCCAAAGTTCCCGCACAGGGAGAAAAGAAAGTCTTTTCAAGGTGCTTAGGGTTTTCCTTTCTCTCTTTGGTCTTCCTGTACACCAGTCCAGTCACACAAAAATCCACTCTTCACTGCAAACTGTTGTTCAGCATAAAAGTCTTTAGTGTAAACTGGTGGCAGGAAATCAAAGTCCAACAGTACTCTAGAGGAAAGTACACCAAACTGTACACAAAATCAAAAATACAAAAAAAAGATCTCCTTCTCTTTCACTCACTCCTCCCCCAAAGGTAAGCTCTTTGGGACAGGTACCCTTCCACTCTGGGCCCTCCTAGTACCTTTGCAGTGATAAAATCTTGTTCTTTATTCCTCTCTCCCTCTTGTTTCTTTGTGGAGTGTCTGGCTGCTGGATCTAGTCAGTCAGCATGCCTAGATATTTTCCTGGGCAAGCCACTACTCTCTGGAACCTCCTGACAATCCTCTCTACTGTACTCTGAAGAAATCCCTCCTTTCTGGTGCTCCTCAGATACAGGGATATTTCACACACAAAAAAAAACACTTCTCTTCTGAACTCTCTGGAATCCTAGTATTTTACCCCTCCTGGGCTCGGGATCTTCGCTCTCCTGTCAGGCACCCCCTTGATCATAAGGATATCATTCCTTCTGGTGCTGACCCCGTGGATGGACAGACCCCCCCCCCCCCCCCCAAGTGTCCTCCCTCTAAGTTACATGGGCATAGGAATTCTTTTAGATCTAAAACCCTTCCCTGTGTTGAGTGGTACACTGCACTAACATCATGCAATACCTCACATATGGGGGCAGAGTCTGGATGGAGACCTTTGACTCACACGTTTGGCAGGATGACCTGTTGAGCACATAATTTCCATTGCATTAAAGGGCAAACCCTCTACTGGGGGCAGAATTTGACAATCTGTTAAATCAAGAAAAATAGTTACAGGATTAAAGTTTGTGTGTTAAGTACTTGCAAAAGTAAATACTTTTTTTTTTTTTTGGGGAGGGGGGAACTTGAGAGCTGTTTCCTTTAGAAGTAATTCATGGTATTTGATTTTCTCACCCACCCCAGTCACATACTTACAGTCACCCAAATTAGAAAGCTGGAAGGAAAATATTCACAATAAGAGTTGATGAGGGGTTTATTTCAACAAGTGAGTATTTATTCCTGATCATGGCCACTGATTAACTGTAGTCGTATTGTAGGTGATTGCTGAACAGATTAAAATAAAAATTATTAGGGTATTTTAAATTGGATTTAGTCTCTCCATTCATTATGGAACTTGAAATAACTTTAACAACTCAACAATATTAAAATGAAGTCAGCAGTCCAACAGTGGGATGAGGGCTATTTAGTCTTTACATACATGATTTGCTACTTGTTAGTTAGAGATTGAAGGTAGGCACCTGGTGCAAAGAACTCCTGGTTCTACAGAACAAATTCACTCTCTGGAGACTAAAGTGGAAGATCTGGGGGAGTTAAGGAAAACAGATAACTATACAGAGGAGAACTTCAGGGACATAATAGATTGGTCTCAACTCCAATCTGGCAGCCCCAGTGCTGTTTTGGAGGATCAAGGCCACCTGGAAGCAAACCATCATCGTGGCTTGGCAGGAAGTGGTCTTGTAGCAAGGACATTCCTCCCAGTAATGCATTATTGTCTGACATTTAGGATGTATCTCTAGAAGCATGTATCAGGAGGGAAGGATTAGGACTGCCTTATAGTTGACAATTTGATCCTTAGGATGCAGATAGCTGGATAGCTAATGGATGTCAGGATTGCTGGTAACTTGGTTGTCTGGTATAAAGATAGTGGACCTCACACATCACTTAGGGCTGGATTCATCATTCTTCGCAGAATGATAAATCCAGCGAAAAAGGGGGCGGGAGCGAAGGGGGGGGGGCGGGCCCTGCGAAAGGCCGCAGCCATTCGCACCGTGAAAGGTGGTGCTATTCACCACGCTACTGCCAGCAATAATGTTCCTCACATTATCGCCGGCACCTGTGCCGCAGCTGACTCCTCTCCCTCCCCTCCCCTCCCAGACTCCTTCCCTGCAGCTAATCAACATCCTATCGCACACGAAAAGCCCCTTTCCACATGCGATAGGGGTTTATCGTGTATGTTAGGGCCTTATCACGTGCGATAAGGCCCTAACACATGAGATAAACGTTTAGAAAATAAACTCCTTAGATAGGGTTTAGAAAGCCATAGGAAGCCAGAGGTTAGCTGTCATAGTACATATGGGTATCAACAATACAGGAAAATGTAGTTGGGGAAGCCAAATTTAGGTTTTGAGGTAGGAAATTGAAATCTAGAACCTCCAGAAATGCATTCTCAGACTTGCTCCCCATTCCATTTGCAGGACCCAAAGGCAGGCTGAGCTCCAGAGTCTCAATAAATAGATGAGGCAATGGGGCAGCAGGGCAGAGGGCCTTTGATTTGTTAGGAACTGGAGAATACTTTGGGAATGGACTCCACCTTAACCAGGGTGGAACCCAACTACTGGTGCTAGCAATGTAACAAAGTTTAAACTAAATCATGGTGGAAAGCAGACAGTTGCTAGAGAGCGCATGGTTCAAAGACATATATTCTAAGGATATTGGTATAACAGTGAAGTTAGGAATATTCTAAGAAAGAGACTGAGGTAAAAGCTGAAGTGAATTGCATTTATTTATTTATTTATTAATTATTTTTATATACCGACATTCGATCTCAATCGGGATATCATATCGGTTTACATTCAGGTACTGTAGGTATTTCTCTATCCCCAGAGGGCTTACAATCTAAATTTTTTTTTAGATATGAAAGATTCCAAATTACTTGTATCAACTGCTAATAAGCAAGCTGTGAAAAAAAACAAAAAATAAAAAATATATACTCTAAATAGTATGCACTTGCCAGAAATAATAATAATAATAAGTCTGAAAAATAAGATTACAGAGTTAGAATGTATGGCAATTAATGAAGTTTATTTATTTACATTTAGCTCATGTTTTTTCACTTTTGCTCAAGGTGAAAATGTTTGTATGTAGCGCAGTTTCAAGAGCATCATGTACACACTTCTGTTTTTTAATTCTCATATGAAGATCTGGGTCTGGTTCATAAATGATATTTTTTTCATATGTTCCAGCTCTTTGCCTCAACTTTGATTGTTCCAAATTTAGTTAAATACAGTGGACAACAACTTACAATTTACTATGCAATGCCATGACAGACAAATAGCATCTCTGGACCTTCTGGTATGCAATTTGAATGTCGCTTTATCTACAATGATTTATGTTAAGCCCACAGATAGGAACACTTTTTTACATTTCAAAAGTTATCACTCCTGACGTCTTCATGAGAACATCCCAATGGGCCAATTTTTAAGGCTCTACCGACTTTGTTCTTCTCTTGATGAGTATAATGCACAAGCGGTTATGTTTTTTCAGAGAGACATCCTGCCAGAGTTATTAAATCCTCTTATAAACAAGCGGCCTCGGAGGGAACTTTCTTTCCGCTCCCCCCCACCTTCCCCTCCCTTCCCCTATCTAACCCGCCCCCCAGCCCTACCTAAATCCCCCCCCCCCTATACTTATTTTGTTAGTTACGCCTGCCTCTGCCGTAACTTCCAGCCCGAGATCCCCCGGCACAGTCGCTGTGCTGGAGGCCTCGGTCCCACCCCCGGACCGGCACCCCACCCATGCCCACGCCCCTTTTTCAAAGCCCTGGGACATACACATGTCCCGGGGCTTGCGCGTGTCGCCGAGCCTATGCAAAACAGGCTCAGCGGGCGTAAGCCCCCTGCACACGTAAATCCAGTCGGATTTACGTGTGTAGGGCTTTTAAAATCTGCCCCTTAATATGTATGTTACCATTTATGCTCAGGTCTCATGTTTTTCAGCAGATTGTTTTGCACCACTGGAATATTCTCTTAGCCTATCGAATTTTTGAGCAAGAGCCTTTGGGGCGGATTTTCATACTCCGCGAATAGGCCTACTTTTGTTTGCGCTCCAGGCGCAAACAAAAGTACGCTGGATTTTAGTAGATACGCGCAGAGCCGCGCGTATCTGCTAAAAACCTGGATAGGCGCGCGCAAGGCTATCGATTTTGTATAGCCGGCGCGCGCTGAGCCGCGCAGCCTACCCCCGTTCCCTCCGAGGCCGCTCCGAAATCGGAGCGGCCTCGAAGGGAACTTCCTTTTGCCCTCCCCTCACCTTCCCCTCCCTTCCCCTACCTAACCCACCCACCTGGCCCTGTCTAAGCCCCCCCCTTACCTTTGTCGGGGGATTTACGCCTCCCGGAGGAAGGCGTAAATCCCCGCGCGTCAGCGGGCCTCCTGCGCGCCGGGACGCGACCTGGGGGCGGGTCCGGAGGGCGCGGCCACGCCCCCGGGCCGCCCCGGGCCGTATCCACGCCCCCGGGCCCGCCCCCAGAACGCTCCCGACACGCCCCGAAAACGCCGCGCGGTTCGGGCCCGCCCCCGACACGCCCCCTCCGAAAATTCCGGGACTTACTCGAGTCCCAGGGCTCTGCGCGCGCCGGTAGGCCTATGTAAAATAGGCTTACCGGCGAGCAGGGCTCTGAAAATCCGCCCCTTTATTTGCTCACACACGTGGTTGAAATTTGAAAGGCAAGTTGCTTTTTTCTTCCTCCTGAATTTTACAAACTAATGTTACAGAATAATGGGGACATTTTAAGTGTGGTACCTGCTCCATGTGCAGCAATTGTCATCATAATCTGTGGGGGCATTTTGCTTGTGAAACCCATTAGATAATTTATAGGAGTGTGCATTCGTTTTGAACTTAAATGTAAAACGCTACTTACTTTTTTTTTTTTAACTTAAAAAAGTGATGAGGTGAAAACGATCGGATTTCCAACTTATTCAACATAGCTATGTTGAATAAGTTGGAAATCGCGATTGTTGATCCAAAATAAAAATTTAAACCCCTCACCTTCCTTAATTCCCCCCCAAAGACTTACCACAACTCCCTGGTGGTCCAGCGAGGAGTCAGGACGCCATTTCTGCCATTTCTGAACTCCTTTGCGAGGAGCATGTGACGTCGGCGCCGACGTCGGAGTGACGTGGCGTCACGTGATTCCCCGCGGGTTCGCTCCGGGACCCTCGTTCGACCCAAAAGGAACTTTTGGCCAGCTTGGGGGTGTCAGGAGGCCCCCCCAAGCTGGCCAAAAGTTCCTTTTGGGTCGAACAAGGGTCCCGGAGCGAACCCGCGGGGAATCATGTGATGCCGCGTCACTCCAACGTGACGCCGATGTCACGTGCTCCTTGCAAAGGAGGTCAGAAATGGCGTCCTGACCCTGCTGGACCACCAGGGAGTTTTGGTAAGTCTTGGGGGGGGGGGATTAAGGAGGGTGAGGGGTTTAAATTTTTATTTGCACATATGGACATAGACTCAACTTATGGAATTCTCCATATGTCCATATTGACCGCAAATGGGACCCCCTTTCGACTTATGGACTTATTCACATAAATTTTTGCTCTGCACATCCCTAATAATTTATGCCATCATATGCCCTTGTTAGCGGCTAAATATCAGACATAAAAAGGGTTCAGTAAAAACACAGATCATTTAGCATAAAAGTTGCATCCATAATCTTGAAATTGAAGTGCTAATTGTTAAGGACTGGTTGGATATTAACCACTCATTGGAACAGCTCAGGTTTTTTGTCATTCAACACGTCATGCTGTTGAAGGGAGGTAATATTCCTTTACAACTACATCATTGTGAACAGTTTTTCCCATATACTCTTGGAATACAAGTATGCCATGTGAACAAAATTTATCTATTGAGTGGGAAGCATTTTATTAATTTTTCAAAATATTTTCAGATTGGCTATGCTCCTGTTGATATCAAGAGGCATATATATAGACGGCCATTTTTGTTCCTATATAGCCGGTACATACATTATGGGACAAGGCTAGGTATGTCTGTTTTTAGACATCTTTTGAGTTTGTAAAAAAAAATTGTTTTTATAAGTTAAGATCAATATTTCGGGAGTTTTTGGTTTATGGTTTTCTGTTCATTTCAGGTTGTGGCACCTTATGTAGAGTTTCAAGTACCTTTGATGCAGCTATGACTGAAATAAGATAGTTCAGCATTTAGCATATTTTGATATTGATATTGATATTGATATTGGAGCAAACCATAGACCAACTGTTGGGATCTTATTATATTTATTCAATAACTAAGTTTAATGACAAACATTTTTTGGGCAGTTCAGTGCTGTTCCTTATACTTGTATTAATCTTACATATTTGAGGTAATTTGTTCATTTTGGGGTTTCACAATTTGATTTTTGAAACACTACTGGGATATTTTTACCAGATATGATTAAAAATTCCTTGCTAAGCCGATTGGCTATAAGGCAAATGAAAATGCTTTTGGCTGCCTGCAGTAAATTATGAATTGTCTTTTCCATCCTTGTTTAGTGCCACAGCTCACATTTGGTAAAATTTTTAGGCAGGTTTCATGTATTTTACTTAACTTATTTTTCTATATAGCGTTTTCTTCAGTTCTGTTTGTTGAAGTTTAATATATAATTACTAAGGTGGGAACACAAAAGAATTGGGTGGGGATTGTATAATATAATATTTTTTCTGTGTTTTCTCCCTCTCTCTCTCTATATGGTGTTAGCTGCTGCATCTCAAGGGGTGAGATGCTGGGACAAATTCTTTAAAATTAAATTAAATTCCATTTTTCATAAAGATGAATTTACAGCTATTTACAAAAGTGTTTTTCTCTACTGGTGTCCTCTATCTCAGGTATCTGGGTAATGCTTCGAATGGTAATTTTAATGTGCACAAAGCTCTCTCAGTGGGCAAATGGGAATCTTAATGCCTCTGTATCGCTCCATGGTGAGACCACACCTTGCATACTGTATACAGTTCTGGTTGCCACATCTCAAAATAGATATAGTTGCGATGGAGAAGGTACAGAGAAGGGCAACTAAAATGATAAAGGGGATGGAACAGCTCCCCTATGAGGAAAGTCTGAAGAGGTTAGGGCTGTTCAGCTTGGAGAAGAGAAGGCTGAGGGGGGATATGATAGAGGTCTTTATGATCATGAGAGGTCTTGAATGAATAGATGTGAATCGGTTATTTACACTTTCAAATAATAGAAGGACTAGGGGGCATTCCATGAAGTTAGCAAGTAGCACATTTAAGACTAATCGGAGAAAATTAATTTTCACTCAACGCACAATAAAGCTCTGGAATTTGTTGCCAGAGGATGTGGTTAGTGCAGTTAGTGTAGCTGGGTTCAAAAAAGGTTTGGATACGTTCTTGGAGGAGAAGTCCATTAACGGCTATTAATCAAGTTTACTTAGGGAATAGCCACTGCTATTAATTGCATCAGTAGCATGGGATCTTCTTTTGGGTAATTGCCAGGTTCTTGTGGCCTGGTTTGGGCTCTGTTGGAAACAGGATGCTGGGCTTGATGGACCCTTGATCTGACCCAGCATGGCAATTTCTTATGTTCTTATTGGAGGGGTCCCCTTAGACACGGAAAGCTCCTACCTGTCCAGTTTATTCACGATTGCCCAGCCTGTCCTGGTCCCTTGGGGTGGAGATCCAATTGGGAAACTCCAAGATCTTGGTCCTTCTCCTCGATGTTGGTTCTGGTGACTTCTCTTGCAGGAAATGGGAACCAAGCCATCCCAGCACTGGAATCCTGTGAAAGAGGGTGAGTCAATAAACCTCCCCACAAAACAATATTTGAATATTTGCTCTCTGGAAAATGTCTCGGATACTGCTGCTTCACTATCACTGATGCTTTCCCCATAGAGGGAGTACATTAGGGCTCACAAGTCTTTAGCCCTTGTCCTTTGCATCCGGGGGGGAACCTTCTCCAAATGGTGCAAGGTTTAAGCAGGAGTCCCTTCTGAAAAAATCAAGATACATTTTGGCCATCAAAAATCTTACGCTGCAGGGTACTGTCATTGATGCTTGCCTCACCTAGGGTGTAGAGTGGGGTCACAGATCTTCAGCCCCTTCATGGAACTCCCAAAGGGAATCCAGCAAAAGTCTATCTCACTGCAACAAAATAGGAGAAATATCCTCAGGCAGGGAGTGCAAGGTGAGAAATCTCCTCCAAACAAAGCTCCTAATGAGGTAGGGGAAGCATCACCAGAGAGTGAATAAACTACATCTTCTCTGCTCTGATGCTAAGTCAAAAATGACTCCACATAACACTAAAATGGCTGCACTAAATAGAATGATGGGTCCACTCCAAAACCTCCAGCTTGAGAGAGGCAGAAAGGGATGGATGGTTCATAGCTGTAAAGATGCATTTATTTATTTGTTTAGCCATTTTATTTACTGTCCTTCTAAATAAAAATTACAACGGTTTACAACATGATATACATATTATAAATCAACATAAACATTGACTTAATGAGGTCAAACATATACAATTTAACATCAACACATATTTGGCATAAGGTATTTATTTTCAAAAGATTGGTTCTTAATGACTTTGTCCTTGAGGGTAAATGCTCTGTGTTCAGATGATTTTAAGTAAGCTTATAGGCATTTTGAAATGACCATGTTTTTTAGGTCACGTTTGAATTTCTTTGTTTCTGGAGTCAGTCTTAGATACTCAGGTAGATAGTTCCATAGCATTGGGCCTGCTATTGAGAATATACGATCTCTCACTTTTTGTTAGGTGAGTATTCTGTAATGATGGCACAGCTAGTAGTCCTTTGTTTTGAGATCTTAATGATCTCTATGGCTTGTATGATTGTAGAACTACATCTACCAAACCAGAGTTGTTAGAATGGATTGTGGAGTGTATCAATGTTAGGACTTTGTAGCTGATTCAGGATTGTACAGGGAGCCAAAGAGCTATCAGTGAACGTGAGATGTGATTGAATTTCCTTGAACCTGTTAAGAGTCTATCTGCAGCATTTTGTAATAGTTGTAGTTTTTTTAGAAGACAGTTGGGAACTTTGAGTAGAAGTGAGTTACAGTAGTCTAAGTTTAAGAAGATGAGGGTCTGCAGGACTGTGTGGAAGCCTTTGTGAGTCAGCAATGGTTTCAGTCTATGTAATAAGCAGAGTTTGGCATATCCTGATTTGATTAATTAATTTATTTGCTTTTTCTATCGTTAGGTTCTCATCAATTTGTATACCCAAGTCCTGTACTTAGTCTGAGGATGTAATGTTGAAGTTACCCATGTCAGGTGTTGAGGAGTAAGTGTAGGTTCTTAGTAGGGACCTACTGCCATCTAGTGGCTGACCTAAGGGGATGCCACATACATCTCTACTTTCTTGAACTGTATCTCTATAATGGGGGAGAGCCTTGTGCTGCCTTTTAGAAAGAGTTAGCTGCTACTGAGGACATGAATTACTGTAGGCATGAATTACAATAATATTTAATCTGTTGGAAAATACCTGCCCAAAATATCTGCATACTAACCTTTCTAGTGCTTCTTCTATCCTGCAGGAATCTGCCATGGAGTTTCAATGCCAAACTCAATAGCGCCTTCTGGAATCTTTGGTTTCTAGTAACTGGTGACTTACATCTAGAGTTTGGGAATTCCTAATCACCCAATGTTTTTTCTAGCGTAGCCCTATGAGATTAATAGATGGTGTTGTAGCTTCCTGGAGCTATGTACTATTAGAATTCAAAAGTTCAGCCTATACCTTAAAATGAGAATGTTCTGATTAACAGAGATCATCTAAAGTTTATCTTAAGGAGGGTGGCTAGTAGGAAAAGATAGGGGGTAGCCCTTCCTATAAGGAGTGTGTATTAGGGTTTTTTTTACATGTGGCACCCCTACCACGTATGGCCACAAAATGTCACAATCCCTTTAATTTAACACATGCTAATGAGAAGCCATCAATATCCTTCAGTCCCTCCCACTTGGAGAGTCTGGATTGGATGTCTGAAGAGTGTTTAGCCCAGCCATTTTAAGATAATGTGGTATTCAGTAAAAGAGAAGTCAGAGTGCAAAATTCTGTTATGCGCACCGCCCGCGGCAGCCCCACGGCATGGCCCTCTCACCAGATGGACTCCAGCTGCTAGCTCCTCTTTGCTGGCGGCGGTGGGCCGCCAGCTCCGACCTCTGGTTCCCTCCGGTGCCTCCAGCCCTGCTGCATTGCCCAGTGTTGCCAGCCAGAATGTTCCTGTTCATCGGGCCTCTCTGCGTAGCCCGCGGAGAGACGCCGCCATCAGCACCGCACCCCTTCCGAGGCGCGTGCGCATCAGTGATTCTTTTAAAGGGCCCGTGGCGGGATCCTGGCCGTGGACCCAGATGCTGATGTCAGACCCTTCAGCATATAAAAACTCAGGCCTTGCTCTATAGCGTTGCCTTTGCAACAGGTCTCCTCATACTCCGAGTACTCGTTGCTTTTCCTTGAATCGTCTCATCGTGTGTTCCTGTCTTCCTGTGGTTTCTGGTTCTTGTTCTCCTAGTTCCTGTTCATCTATGTGTTGGATTGACTCTCTGGACTTGACATTCGCTATACCTGACTACTCCTCAGCTTCTCTCCAGCCCCGAACCTTTGCTACGCCTGACTACTCTTCAGCTTCTCTCTAGCTCCGGATCTCCACTACGCCTGACTGCTCTTCAGCTTCTCTCCAGCCCTGGACTTCTGCAGTGCCTGACTTTTCTTCAGTCTCTCTCCAGCCCCGGACCTCTGCTACGTCTGACCATCTCTGCTTTCTCTGTGCCCAGACCCTTGCTTTGCACAACTACACTACAGACTCTCCTTTGTCCAGAGTTCTTAGTTGCTTGCCACAACTTCCATTCACCACCGGCTCAGAATCCAGCCTGTCAGTGATGCCTCTCCTTGCCTATCCTCTGGACGAGGACTTTCAAGGCTTAGGCCTTCCTTTGCTCGGGTGCCTCCAGTTCCCTGTTGTTCTTTTGGCACCTGAGCCCTCGTACCGAATCCAGTCCAGGATAGAACTACACCAATTACCGACTGCTGTCTCTGGGATGCACACCTACTCACCTCTAGCTAACCTTGAGGCCCACCTAAGTCCTGCCAGCTCCGGCACCCAAAGGCTCAACCCGAGGGGGAACGAGGGCTGGTATAGGTGAAGCTCCAGCAGCCTCTAGCTTCAGCCCACTCCACCTGCTGATGGTAGGGACCCTTAGGTCTTCGCCTACGGGTTACTTCAATCTCACCTCAGCCCAAAAGGTCCATCTCCAATGCAACAAATTCATTTTTTCCACACTCTGGGGGCGGGCCTCCAAGCTTCACCCAAAGGAGTGGGGTTTTTTTAGAATTGATACCTCCCAGTGCACTCCATGCCTGAGGGTCCTTCTCCTGTTTTACAGAGAGATATATTTTAAGCCTGATACCCCTTTGGGATGAAGGGGCTCTCTACAGGGGAGCAAAGCACCAGTGATGGATCCTGCTGCAAGAGACAGTGAAGGCAGAGAAGATATCCATTTTAACTTTTGAAAGTATTATTTGAATTTAAGAAGAGTGGGGAAGTTTTGGATCCCCCTTCCCTATTGGGATGGCAGAGCTAAGATCTGGCCTTATCCCAAAGATTTTTCCCCAAGAGAAATTGCCTGAAGTAATAACTAAAGGATGAAAGAAGATCAAGAGCAGGAGACCCAAAATGGATCTCCACCAGCACCAAGGGACCAGGACAGGCTGGGTGTCCGAGGAAGAAGACAAATAAAGGTAGGATTTTTTAAGTGACATGGGGGACCCCTTTAATAGGATTCCTGGACAACCGCTGGGAGAGTTATGCACATTTAAAATCACCATGGGCTCTACCCAGAGGTCTGGTAAAAGGACACATACCTACCCAGAATTATATCTGTGCCATCAGTCAGATGTAAACACTCACACTTCTAGATAATGACTATATTTAATCATTGACAATCAGTAAACTTTAATTTAACACTCAGACCTGGTCCTGTCTGAGTTATTACCTCATGGTAAGCAACAAAGGACTACACACACACTTGCAACCCTTTTCTCATTGTCTGGACTATAAGTGAGATCTTCCCCCCATAAAAAAAAGTAACCACCCAGGGATTAAGAGTCAGTGTTAGTTGGAATGGTTAGCCGGAGCAGCCTCTAAAGAATGTAAATGAATTGTGTTCTCTTTGGAGCAGCAATCCTCCAAAAAAGGGGTTACACACAAAAGGTTAAAAGTTTATCCTGTTCCTTAAAATAGGGAACATAAGAACATACATAAGAACATAAAAAATTGCCATGCTGGGTCAGACCAAGGGTCCATCAAGCCCAGCATCCTGTTTCCAACAGAGGCCAAACCAGGCCACAAGAACCTGGCAATTACCCAAACACTAAGAAGATCCCATGCTACTGATGCAATTAATAGCAGTGGCTATTAATTGCCACTAAGTAAACTTGATTAATAGCCGTTAATGGACTTCTCCTCCAAGAATGTATCCAAACCTTTTTTGAACCCAGCTACACTAACTGCACTAACCACATCCTCTGGCAACAAATTCCAGAGCTTTATTGTGCATTGAGTGAAAAAGAATTTTCTCCGATTCATGTTCTTAAAGACCTCTATCATATCCCCCCCTCAGCCGTCTCTTCTCCAAGCTGAACAGCCCTAACCTCTTCACCCTTTCCTCATAGGGGAGCTGTTCCATCCCCTTTATCATTTTGGTTGCCCTTCTCTGTACCTTCTCCATCGCAACTATACTTTTTTGAGATGCGGCGACCAGAATTGTACACAGTATTCAAGGGGCGGTCTCACCATGGAGCGATATAGAGGCATTATTACATTTTCCGTTTTATTAACCATTCGCTTCCTAATAATTCCTAACATTCTGTTTGCTATTTTGACTGCTGCAGCACACTGAGCCGTCAATTTTAAAGTATTATCCACTATGATGCCTAGATCTTTTTCCTGGGTGGTAGCTCCTAATATGGAACCTAACTTACAGGTCGATACAGTAAGGCCGCGTTAGAAAGAGTGCGGCAGTGCCGGCCACACCCTCATTCCTCGCACGCACAGTCCTGCTCACATACCGCTTGATACTCTATTTAAATTGCTTGCAAATGCAAGCCGCGTCTGCGAAGCGTTAGGCGAAGGGTTAGGCCTGCGCAACCCATTTTACTGTACAGGCGCTTAATACAGCGCCTATACAGTATCCTGGGTGCGCTGGTACCTGTCATTTCAAATGTCATTTCAACTGACATTTGAAATGACAAGTACCAGGAAGTGGATGGTTCCCCCCCTCCCGAAGCAAGGCGCTGGCGAAAATTAAAACAAAAGTGTAAAAAAACTAAACTTACTGGCGGGAGCCGGCGGGCGCGCGTTCGAGGCGGGAGTGAGTTCATCGAGGCGGTAGCCGGCGGGCTGTCATCGAGGCGGGAGCCGGTGGGCGGGTGGGCGCGCGTTCATCCAGGCGCGGTGGGAGCCGGCGGGTGCGCGTTTATCCAGGTGGCGGCGGTGGGAGCCAGCGGGTGCGCATTTGTCCAGGCGGTGGCTGTGGGAGCTGGCGGGCACGCGTTCATCCAGGCGGCGGCGGCGGGAGCCGGCGGGAGGGCGCGCGTTCATCCAGGATGCGGCGGTGGGAGCCGGCGGGCGGGCGGGCGCGCGTTCATCCAGGCGGAGGCAGCCGGCGGCGAAAGCGGCCTCCAGCAATCCCCGCCGGCAGTGAATGAATGCATGCCTGTGTACACCCGTGCAATTTCGGCGCTCAAGGCATGACGTCATGACGTTTGACGTCACGGCACGTGACGTCGGCGTTCTCTAATGCCCTGCCTTGAGCGCCGAAACTGCACGGACGTACACAGGTGTGCATTCATTCACTGCCGGCGGGGGTTGCTGGAGGCCGCTTTCGCCGCCAGCTCCCTCCGCCTGGAATAATGAATGCACGCCCGCCTGCCGGCTCCCGCCGCCGCAGCCTGGATGAACGCACGCCCACCCGCCCGCTGCCGCCTGGATGAACGCGCGCCCACCGGCTCCCGCCGCCGCCGCCTGGATAAACGCGCGCCCGCCGGCTCCCGCCGCCGCCTGGATGAACGCGCGCCCACCCGCCCGCCGGCTCCCACCTCGATGACAGCACGCCCGCCCGCCGGCTCCCGCCTCGATGACAGCCCGCCAGATGAACGCGCGCCCGCCAGCTCCCACCGCCGACGCCTGGATAAACGCGCGCCCGCCGGCTCCTGCCTCGATGACCGCACGCCCGCCCGCGTGGAAATGGGGGATTCGGAAAGTGACATCCAAGGTATTTATACCCATTTTTAGGTTTTCTTTTGTGGGAAAGTTTGCCGTCTACCCTTAACCCCATGCTTCTAACGCAGGGATAGGGGTAGGCGGTAATTTAGCAGGTTAAACGCGGGGCAAAATGACAGGGTAAAATAGTGATAGTCGGGGCGCGCGTTACTGTATGGGAGGGAATAGCTAATTCGCTCGTTTACATCTGATATACATGCCGCGTGCAGAAGGGGTTACCCGGGGATTTAAAGAGGCGGTAAGAATCGGTTAAAGGGGATAGTGTATCGCAGGAAGGGCTAACGCGGCCGGAAAGTGAGTAGAAAGCAGGTTAGGAGCAGGGTAACCGCAGCAGCACTTTACAGTATTGAGCTGATAGTCTAAGTACAGCAAGGGTTATTTTTCCCTATATGCAACACCTTGCACTTGTCCATATTTAATTACATCTGCAATTTGGATGCCCAATCTTCCAGTCTTGCAAGGTCCTCCTGTAATGTATCACAATCCAGAATGTAGTGTAAGGCCTGCCTTGGAGGTATGTGCAGTGTTTGATGAGTGGCAAGTGTGACTGCTAGCCAATGTTTGTGTGAGTTACAGTTATATAAAAGGAATAAGTGTATAAAAGGAGGAGATGTGCATGGGCTCAGTGCTGGTCATCTGAGGAAGGAGTCAGGACATCTGGAGGCTCTTAAGAGTCCATGTCACAGGGGTGAGAGGAGAAACATCAGTGCTTCATCCAGAAGTGCAGCAAAGAATCTAAGGTGTGGGTTGGACTGAGAGGAGAGACCAGTTCAGATTATAAGTGTAGGCAGGTGAATGCCTGGGGTTTCCAACTACCTTGAGGTGGAACAGAAGGTTCTAAAAGTAGATTACAAGTTCTTTCTTGCTAAGCCAAAGTTTGACATTTGGAATTTGAATAAAGAGACTGCACCGGGGGCGCTGACTGGACCTAAGGGGAAGATTGCAGTTGGTTATTTCAGTGCAGGGCTCAAGACTAGCACTAGGCTCCAACAGACCAGGGAGAGCACTGCCTCCCGAGCTGCTTCCCTGTGCAGAGATTGGACGGTAAGCTGAAGCTGACCAGTGAGTACTAAGTACAAAAAGGGAAGAGGTTTATGTGAGGACCTCGACTCAGGAACTGTATTGCCGGGGAGGGAGGGGGTTGTAGCTAGTTATTTCATCACAGGGCTGGGGACTGACCCTATGCCCAAAGGACTGGGGTTGTACAGACTCTGGTGCCACACCTGATTTGTGTGTCTGGATGTGAATTGCTTCTGAAGTGAATGCAGAGTAGGGATTTCTATAACAGATAAATACATATATATAGGGCCCTTTACTAGTTCAGAACAAAGAGGATATGAAGATAGATTGGGTGAAGAGAGTGCGAGAGACCGCCCTGAAGTTCAGCTATATATAAAGTGAACTAAGTGGGAAAAAAAACTGCCCTGAAGTACAATGATAGTAAAAGAGTGCTGATTGAAAGAGACTGCCCTGAAGTGCAGCAATAAAGGAGAAGGAGATGGAGTCACTGAGGCTCAGGTGCTTAAATGATACAACTGGAAATGATAAAGAAGTGAACTGGGAGCTGGGTGATCTATTCAAGATGGCCATTAAATCTATTCAGAGTTTGAACTATGCTTTGAACATGAAAATTCTTCTAATTCTATCTATTTGGATTACAATAGACATTTCTTTTATTGGAGCACAAGTCAGGTGTGGACATTGTATATTCTGGACTGTGTTTGCGTTGTTCTCATCTAGTCTGTCCTTACAGTTATCCTGTCCCTAGCCCAGAGACTGAGTCTACCCCACTCTGGGGTTGCAAAACCAAGATTCCTTGGGGCTGGGTAGGAGTTCCTTTGGCACAGGTGTTACGCTAGCAAAAAAAAAAAAGAGGATATTATTTTCCTTGGACTTGGTCTTTTAATGTCCCATGTATTATAGCCAACTGGCTATATATCTATATAAGGACTGAAATTTTTCTTTGTTCTGCAATGAAATGATAGGCCCTAATGAGTATGTTGGTTTCTAAAGGAGAAGTGTCCCCTTTTCCATTGCAGGTAAGGTTCTTGTCTATCTCTTCATTCTGCCCCTGAAATCTACTTTTGCTCCTTCTGAGCCTCTCTTTTTTGATACTCTCATACTCTTTTTTTTTGTTTTGTAAATCTGGGAATTTGAAGACACTAAGGGCCAGATTTTCAAAGGGGTACGCGTGTAAGATACGCGCGTACCCCTCAAAAACCTGGCCCAAACACCCTCTGCACGCGCCGAGCCTATGTTGCATAGGCTTCCAGCGCATGCAAAGCCCCGGGACGCGCGTAAGTCCCGGGGCTTTCCTGGGGGGTGGGCGTTTCAGGGGGCATGTCGCAATCCGTGCGTCATCGGGGGTGGCACCGTGGGCGTGGTTTTGGCCCAGGGGCGTTCCGGGGTCATGGCCGCGGCCTTCGGACCAGCCCCCAGACCAGAACATGGAGCGCGGCAGCCGGCCCAGCTCACGCAAAGTTATGCCTGCTTCGAGCAGGCATAACTTTCGTGATAGAGGTGGGGGGGGGGGGGGGTTAGATAGGGCCGGGGGGTGGGTTAGGTAGGGGAACATAAGAACATAAGAAAATGCCATACTGGGTCAGACCAAGGGTCCATCAAGCCCAGCATCCTGTTTCCAACAGTGGCCAATCCAGGCCATAAACCTGGCAAGTACCCAAAAACTAAGTCTATTCCATGTAACCATTACTAATGGCAGTGGCTATTCTCTAAGTGAACTTAATAGCAGGTAATGGACTTCTCCTCCAAGAACTTATCCAATCCTTTTTTAAACACATTTATACTAACTGCACTAACCACATCCTCTGGCAACAAATTCCAGAGTTTAATTGTGCGCTGAGTAAAAAAGAACTTTCTCCGATTAGTTTTAAATGTGCCCCATGCTAACTTCATGGAGTGCCCCCTAGTCTTTCTACTATCCGAAAGAGTAAATAACCAATTCACATCTACCCGTTCTAAACCTCTCATGATTTTAAACATCTCTATCATATCCCCCCTCAGTCGTCTCTTCTCCAAGCTGAAAAGTCCTAACCTCTTTAGTCTTTTCTCATAGGGGAGCTGTTCCATTCCCCTTATCATTTTGGTAGCCCTTCTCTGTACCTTCTCCATCAAAATTATATCTTTTTTGAGATGTGGCGACCAGAATTTTACACAGTATTCAAGGTGTGATCTCACCATGGAGCGATACAGAGGGGAAGGTGGTGGGAGGGCGAAGGAAAGTTCCCTCCGAGGCCGCTCTGATTTCGGAGCGGCCTCGGAGGGAACAGAGGCAGGCTGCACGGCTCGGCGCACGCAGGCTGCCGATTTTGGGCAGCCTTGCGCGCGCCGACCCCATATTTTAATGGATACGCGCGGTTATGTGCATATCTATTGAAATCCCGCATACTCTTGTTCGTGCCTGGTGAGCGAACAAAAGTAAGCGTGTGCGCAGATTTATAAAATCTGCCCCTAAGCCTGAATCAGAGAAGGAAAATATTTATCCAGTTGTGGATTTTGGTATTGCACCCAGTTTTCCACTTCAGGACTGAGGACAACCTGCAAGTTAGGCATATATAAGAACATAGGATACGCCATGCTGGAATTTCCCAATGATGCATTGAGCCCAGCATTCTGTGTCTGACAGTGGCCAATCCAGCTCACAAATTTGTTGATATTTCTTATTTAATTTGAAATAAAAACACATCCCCGCTGTAGAATTGCCATCAGCCTGCTTTATATATTTAAGGGGGCAGGTCTGATGGGATGCTGCTATTAAGGCTGAGTAGCACTTAAGAAAGAGGGCTGTCCTACAGAAGAGGAGGTGCCCCTTTCAGCATAGCACATCCTGAGAGAGACTCCCCTCTCTCACCATTGCATCCTTGGAAAATGCCCCTTCCTGGCAGCCTAGGGAAGTATAAACTAAATAAAAAATAAGGAAGTCAGACACCACTAATCCAGATAATCCAAAGTAATCTCACACAGGAAAGATGTTAATAGTTAACACCCTCCATATATTAATACTCTCCATCTAGTATCATAAAATTGTGTAAGTGCATTGAGCAATAGCTTAAAGTACAGTTTTCTAATCATATACCAGAGTACATAAAAAATCATACTAAGTAAATGTTCCATTCTATTCATCTTTTCCTTTTCACCTTTTTCATTTTGCAATTAAAAATCTCAAGTACTTAAGCTTGATATCCAAGGCACTGGTGAAGTAAAGAGCTGTAGGGAACTATCAAGTGGTAAGTAACTCCTCACAAGAAGGTTGTCCAGCTACTCAGAGCTGGTTGTTAAGGTTATCCACTGTTCATAAAAGTAATTCATCTGTCCAATACAGTACTGACACAGTCAGTGTTTCGGCATCATCATCGGCTGCTTTAGGGGCCAACGTTAATCATCACTGAAATGAATCCATACTATAAAAAGAAACATTTTCCTTAAAAAAGGAACAAAATGGCTGCAAAGGATCAACCATTTTATATAGTCAGCTGGAAGTCATTGCCAACCAATGAAAAACCTTGCAAATACTAATTGCTAATTAGTTGAGACTTATCCCACCGCATACATAGAGCTTATATATATCCAAAAATTGGATGCCAATGAAATAACCACATCTATATGACATCATATCTCAAAGCATTCAAAAATACTTAAAAAAACAGCCCATTCAATTTCTTTATTAAGACCCCCTAGGCATAACACATACGTGTTCGTATCCAAAAGCATTTACATAATGTATGATACAAGCATACAGAGGCACCTCTTGCAGAACACTGGCAAATTCAACAACATTCAAAAAAACAGAGAAACATGACAACAAAAAAAGATGATACAGCTTATTTAGTCTGCCCATCTCCATTAGCTGCTCAGCTCTACAATCCCTACCACTCTTTCAGAGATCCCTTGTGTTTGTCCCATGCTTTCTTGAATTCCGACACTTTGTCAGAATTCTTTGTCTACCATCTCCCCTGGGAAGTTGTTCCATGCATCCACCACTCTTTCTGTAAAGAAATATTTCCTTAGATTATTCCTGAGTCTACCCCTCTTCACCCCTATCCCATGATCAGTCATTCCAGAACCTCCTTTCCACTGAAAGAAGCCTGCCTCCTGTGTACTGACACTTTGGGTTATTTAAATATCGCTATCATATCTCCCCTATCCTGCCTTTGTTCTAGAGTAAATTAACACAGAGGGTCACAATTATAAATACTCCCTGATTTACTTATAGTTATATCACACAACAGAGAGATCACACATTCACAATGTGTATAAACATTTATTGAACAACATAACATACTCACCTATATAGACACTCTAAAAACTAAATTAGCACACTCATACAATCATTCATACCCATTACTTATTTAAAAACACCTTGCACATGGATTAACAATGTACATAGTATACAAATCATTTATTACCAGAAACTAAGATTGCACATTCTCAAAAAATAAATCCAGATCATAAATGTCTTGACATAGATCTAAATATTTAAATTAATTCCAAAAATCGATCCAAAATCCGGGTGTTTAACTGCTTCTCAACAGAAGCCCATTAGACTACCTCTCAACATGGGTCCTCTCAACATTAGTCCAACAAAAGATATCTTCATTTCACCTTATACAAAGGCTAGTTATTATCAAAGTAGTTGAGCTTTCATGTCTGTATTCACCTTACAAAAAGGCTTCCTCACAGATTGAATATATGCCAAGCTCTTTGACGTTCATGTTCATTCACTCATATAGTTACAAAGTATCTCACATCGATCTGTTACATTTGTAACAAAAACAGAAACCTGCTTTTAAATACATACCGGTCAAAAGGACACACAATTATTTTCACTGGCCCGCGTTGAATATATACGTGAACCGGAAAAGTAAACTTCTTTCCCCACTTTCAGCTGAAATGCTGAAAATGGGGAAAAAGGCTAAGAGAGAATTTGAAAAGAAGTTGGCCGTAGAGGCAAAAACTCACAGTAAAAACTTTTTAAAATATATCCGAAGCAGAAAGCCTGTGAGGGAGTCAGTTGGACCGTTAGATGATTGAGGGGTTAAAGGGGCACTTAGAAAAGATAAGGCCATCGCGGAAAGATTAAATGATTTTTTTGCTTCGGTGTTTACTGAAGAGGATGTTGGGGAGGTACCCATGATGGAGAAGGTTTTCATGGGTAATGATTCAGATGGACTGAATCAAATCACGGTGAACCTAGAAGATGTGGTAGACCTGATTGACAAACTGAAGAGTAGTAAATCACCTGGACTGGATGATATACACCCTAGAGTTCTGAAGGAACTAAAAAATGAAATTTCAGACCTATTAGTAAAAATTTGTAACCTATCATTAAAATCATCCATTGTACCTGAAGACTGGAGGATAGCAAACATAACCCCAATATTTAAAAAGGGCTCCAGGGGCGATCCGGGAAACTACAGATCGGTTAGCCTGACTTCAGTGCCAGGAAAAATAATGGAAAGTGCTCTAAACATCAAAAGCACAGAACTTATAGAAAGACGGTTTAATGGAACAAAGTCAGCATGGCTTTACCCAAGGCAAGTCTTGCCTCACAAATCTGCTTCACTTTTTTGAAGGAGTTAATAAACATGTGGATAAAGGTGAACCGGTAGATGTAGTATACTTGGATTTTCAGAAGGCATTTGACAAAGTTCCTCATAAGAGGCTTCTAGGAAAAGTAAAAAGTCATGGGATAGGTGGCGATGTCCTTTCGTGGATTGCAAACTGGCTAAAAGACAGGAAACAGAGAGTAGGATTAAATGGACAATTTTCTCAGTGGAAGGGAGTGGTCAGTGGAGTGCCTCTGGGATCTGTATTGGGACCCTTACTTTTTAATATATTTATAAATTATCTGGAAAGAAATATGACAAGTTAGATAATCAAATTTGCAGATGACACAAAATTGTTCAGAGTAGTTAAATCACAAGCAGATTGTGATAAATTGCAGGAAGACCTTGTGAGACTGGAAAATTGGGCATCCAAATGGCAGATGAAATTTAATGTGGATAAGTGCAAGGTGATGCATATAGAGAAAAAAACCCATGCTATAATTACACAATGTTGGGTACCATATTAGGTGCTACAACCCAAGAAAGAGATCTAGGCGTCATAGTGGATAACACACTGAAATCGTCGGTTCAGTGTGCTGCGGCAGTCAAAAAAGCAAACAGAATGTTGGGAATTATTAGAAAGGGAATGGTGAACAAAACGGAAAATGTCATAATGCCTCTGTATCGCTCCATGGTGAGACCGCAACTTGAATACTGTGTACAATTCTGGTCGCCACATCTCAAAAAAGATATAATTGCGATGGAGAAGGTACAGAGAAGGGCTACCAAAATGGTAAGGGGAATGGAACAGCTCCCCTATGAGGAAAGACTAAAGAGGTTAGGACTTTTCAGCTTGGAGAAGAGACGGCTGAGGGGGAATATGATAGAGGTGTTTAAAATCATGAGAGGTCTATTTACTCTTTCGGATAATAGAAGGACTAGGGGGCACTCCATGAAGTTAGCATGGGGCACATTTAAAACTAATCGGAGAAAGATCTTTTTTACTCAACGCACAATTAAACTCTGGAATTTGTTGCCAGAGGATGTGGTTAGTGCAGTTAGTATAGCTGTGTTTAAAAAAGGATTGGATAAGTTTTTGGAGGAGAAGTCAGTTACCTGCTATTAAGTCCATTACCTGCTATTATCTCTGGTACGCTACCTTCCCCTTCCCTGAATCCTGTTTGGTACTCCCTCGACCCACAAATTCTTAGTTAAGATCACATTGTATTGACTGTATAAAGTTCTTTCCCCCGACGTCTCTGCCCCTTTTGCTCACCTAGCCCTCAAGTATCTGTTTTATAATGCCTCCTTTGTATTTAGTTCCCTTTTTGTTTTACCCCTTTGTTTTGTTTTGACTACGATTTGGTTTTTTGTTCTTTGTATTTCCTCTTATCAGTTCAATGTAACCCGCATGTTGTGCCTTACAAATGTCGGCAAAGAAAAGCCTTTAAATAAATAAAATAAATAAGTTCACCTAGAGAATAGCCACTGCCATTAGCAATGGTAACATGGAATAGACTTAGTTTTTGGGTACTTGCCAGGTTCTTATGCTCGCCTACCGCGCTACACCATGGGGTCAGAAAACTCGCCTCACAAGTTAGCTTTTTACATTTTCAGCGTTTCAGCCTTTTGGATTATTGGGGAAAGAAGTTTACTCTGCCGGTTCATGTATAAATTCAACGCGGGCCAGTGATAATAATTGTGTGTCCTTTTGACCGGTGTGTATTTAAAAGCAGGTTTCAGTTTTTGTTTCAAACGTAACGGATCGATGTGAGATACTTTGTAACTATATGAGTGAATGAACATGAACGTCAACCAGCTTGGCATATATTCAATCTGTGAGGAAGCCTTTTTCTAAGGTGAATACTAGAGATGTGAATCGTGTCCTCGATCGTCTTAACGATCGATTTCGGCTGGGAGGGGGAGGGAATCGTATTGTTGCCGTTTGGGGGGGGTAAAATATCGTGAAAAATCGTAAAAATCGCAAAACCGGCACATTAAAACCCCCTAAAACCCACCCCCGACCCTTTAAATTAAATCCCCCACCCCCAATGACTTAAATAACCTGGGGGTCCAGCGGCGGTCCGGAACGGGCTCCTGCTACTGAATCTTGTTGTCTTCAGCCGGCGCCATTTTCCAAAATGGCGCCGAAAAATGGCGGCGGCCATAGACGAACACGATTGGACGGCAGAAGGTCCTTCCGGACCCCCGCTGGACTTTTGGCAAGTCTTGTGGGGGTCAGGAGGCCCCCCCCAAGCTGGCCAAAAGTTCCTGGAGGTCCAGCGGGGGTCAGGGAGCGATTTCCCGCCGCGAATCGTTTTCCGTACGGAAAATGGCGCCGGCAGGAGATCGACTGCAGGAGGTCGTTCAGCGAGGCGCCGGAACCCTCGCTGAACGACCTCCTGCAGTCGATCTCCTGCCGGCGCCATTTTCCATACAGAAAATGGCGCCAGCCATACGTGTATGGCCGGCGCCATTTTCCGTACGGAAAACGATTCGTGGCGGGAAATCGCTCCCTGACCCCCGTTGGACCTCCAGGAACTTTTGGCCAGCTTGGGGGGGGCCTCCTGACCCCCACAAGACTTGCCAAAAGTCCAGCGGGGGTCCGGAAGGACCTCCTGCCATCCAATCGTGTTCGTCTATGGCCGCCGCCATTTTTCGGCGCCATTTTGGAAAATGGCGCCGGCTGAAGACAACAAGATTCAGTAGCAGGAGCCCGTTTCGGACCGCTGCCGTTCCGGACCGCCGCTGGACCCCCAGGTTATTTAAGTCATTTGGGGGGGGGGTTCGGGAGGGTGGGGGATTTAATTTAAAGGGTCGGGGGTAGGTTTTAGGGGGTTTTAGTGTGCCGGCTCACGATTCTAACGATTTATAACGATAAATCGTTAGAGTCTCTATTGTATTGTGTTCCATAACGGTTTAAGACGATATTAAAATTATCGGACGATAATTTTAATCGTCCTAAAACGATTCACATCCCTAGTGAATACGGACATGAAAGCTCAACTACTTTGATAATAACTAGTGTTGCAGTCGGACACTGCTGGCGAGGTAGTGGACCCTTGGGCCGGCCTACCTAGGGTGACAGGGTAGGCCGGGAGGCAGAGCCACAGGCAGGAGGTGTTCACCCGGGAACCAGGAACCCCCCGGGAGGAGCCCGTAGGGCACTGGGAACTCGGGACTTGGAGTAAAGGCAGTGAGTCCAGAGGTTGAGATAGGCTTAGGCCGGGACCAGAGCAAACAAGAAGGATAGGAAGTCCAAAGTACCTGGAAAGCAGGGGACCGGCTGTACAGGGCCGAGGGCCGGCTGAAGACAGGGCAGCGGGCGGCAGCGGAGTCTGTAGCAAACCGGAGAGTGAAGCAGGCTGTAGGCTGAAGTGGAGTTGGTAGCAAACCAGAGGCTGAAGCAGGCTGTAGGCTGAAGCAGAGTCGGTAGCAAACCGGAGGCTGAAGCAGGCTGTAGGCTGAAGCGGAGTTTGTAGCAAACCGGAGGCTGAAGCAGGCTGTAGGCTGAAGTGGAGTCTGTAGCAACCGGAGACTGAAGCAGGCTGTAGTCTGAAGTGGAAGCAGGCCGGGGTCAGAGGCAGGCAGCAGGCTGAAGCGGAGTCAGAAGCAAACCAGAGTCAGAAGCAGGAAACGTGTAGATCACCAGGAGCGCAACTAAGAACAACTATGGAGTTGTGAACCTCGTTGCAAGGCGCTTGAGTAACGGCTGGGCGCCGGTTATATTGGGAACTGGGCGTGAGGTCATCAGAGTAGGCGGAGTCGGGCTTCCAGGAGCAGAACGCACAAGACGGGCGTCCTTGCGCGCGCGTGAGGCCGGTGAAGGACGAGTCAGCAATGGCGTCCGTCACGTGGAAGATAGACAAGTAGGGAGAGCCCAGGCACCTGGGCCATGCGGGAACCTGCGGGTGCCGACGCAGAGGTAGGCAGTTCTGAGCCCGATCAGAGGGGAAGCGGTCGGGACCGCAACAACTAGTCCCTGAGAAAGCCTTTGTATAAGATGAAACGAAGATATCTTTTGTTGGACTGATGTTGAGAGGACCCATGTTGAGAGGTAGTCTAATGGGCTTCTGTTGAGAAGCAGTTAAACACCCAGATTTTGGATCAATTTTTGGAATTAATTTAAATATTTAGATCTATGTCGAGAAATTTATTATCTGGATTTATTTTTTGAGAATGTGCAATCTTAGTTTCTGGTAATAAATGATTTGTAATCTATGTACATTGTTAATCCATGTGCAAGGTGTTTTTAAATAAGTAATGGGTATGAATGATTGTTTGAGTGTGCTAGTTTAGTTTTTAGAGTGTCTATATAGGTGAGTGTGTTATGTTGTTCAATAAATGTTTATACACATTGTGAATGTTTGTTCTAGAGTATACATGATTAGATCATTAAGTCTGCCCCTATACCTTTTAAAATGAAGATCATTGATCATTTTAGTAGCCACCCTCTGGACCGACTCCATCTTGTTTGTATCCTTTTGAAGGTGCAGTCTCCAGAACTGTACACAGTATTCTAAATGAGGTCTCACCAGGGACCTGTATCAGGGCAATATCATTTCTTTTTTTCTGCTGCCCATTCCTCTTCCTATGAATTCCAGCATCTTTTACTTTGTTTTGTTTCATGACTTTATGTACATACATTTTTATACATGCAAAATTGTAATTATGTATATGAAATTGATTTTATGCATGTAACAAAATGACACAAAATTACAATTAAAAATGCAACAACAACAAAAAATGAAAATTGAAATAAATACAGTGTTTCCAATGCAAACCAATAATGGAACTATGTAAGCCAAAATAAAGTATATGATCTTGCCTAAATATTCAGCATTTTTAGTAACTATATAAATCTCTTTAGATAGTGCTTTATGTAAATAACCATTATGTAAGTAACCATCAAATGCAGCATTACTGATCATTTCCTATTAAACTGAAACAGTCTCTATCTACCAATCATTACAATGTTTTACTTCTCGTTAAACTGTTTATCTTTCCTCTAACTCTAATCCCAGTTAGAATGACCCCGTTTTATTGTAACTTTTTTCTTCCATGCACTTGTTTTACCTTTTAATGTATACTCTTATGTTATTAGTTATTTACGTTATAATGTATTTCTCACCCCTTGTTTTATGTAAACCGACATGATACGAACTCCGTGAATGCCGGTATAGAAAAATACAAATAAATAAATAAATAAATAAATAGAATTTGGAGATGTAATTTTTTAAATTTATTTTTGCTTCTTGCTTTTTTGGAAAATGATAAACCCCAGTTGATCTCTAGCTTTCCTCTCTCTTCTTTACCTCTTGGGATCCTCTGTGCTTATCCCAGGCTTTCTCAAATTCTGTTTCTGAATTTTCTTCCACCATGATCACTGTACACACTGTGAAGGTAACTGAACTGAGATGTAGTTTAAATATTGAGGAAAGCAGATTAAAAAGTTGAATTCTGTCCATGTGAACCTGTGGTGTGAACTGTAGCTCACTAAGGTTATGTGCATTTGAAAATGTAGGCGCAAGGTCACAACTGCCAGATCAGTTTGACAACTGCTGAGGCAGCTGTTTTTTTTAAAGACTCATTTTGTTTACATTTGCACTGAGCAATAGAACATCTGCTGAATTTATTTTATCTCTGTTAAAATGCTATTAAAACCTTTAACATCTGTGCTGTAGAAATGATTTATGTACTTTCCACAGTAACTCAGATCAAAGCAATAATATGTGGGCTTTGTTTACATTTATCTTTATTAAAAGGGAAAAATTAAGGCAGGTATTAGGATTTGTTTTTTATTTTATTTTTTTTTTTTTTACATTACCCTCTGTTTTTCTCACTATAAGAATTCAGGATAGTATATATTGACCAAATGATATAAAAACAAGAATAATTTTAGGGATTATTATTACAGTGTGCTATACCCAATTTAAAGGTAAATTTTGAAATGGTTGCACATGTAAAATTGGGATGTATGCATCAAAAATAGCATGTATGTTAATACATGCCGTTTTATAAACTCTTACATACATGTGTAAGTGGTTCATGAGCAAAAATATGCATCTAAAAAAGAGGCAGTCCATGGGCATTCCTGTACGGGGACACTATTTATGCATGTAAGTTGCTATTTTGCAAACTGCCAAAGAGGCATCCATAAGTCTCTTATTTGCATTTCTTTATACCTATTCATTACCCGGTGTAAGTGAGAATTAAAAGTCTTCATTGCACAATACTGACTGGTGAGGGGTGTGAGTAAACTCTGGGGAGTTCAGGCTGATGAAACAGTAGGGTCTTGATGACCTAGAGATAGACTGGGAAAACTGGTGGACTAATTGGTAAAACTGGTAATTTTCTTCACGCGTGCTTGTTATAAAAATTGATGATTTGTACATGTAAAAGGTGACAAGTGCAAAAGAAAATACGTGTGCGAAATCACCACATGTAAATGTTTACAATTAAGAGCACAAATACAGGTGTACAGGAGATGTGCACTACTTATCCAGATAAATTTTAACTTATCTGTGTAAGTGTCACAAAGTGCTACTTATCTGGACTAAAATAGCCAAATAATATTAAAATACTACTTGTCTGGCCATCTTTCTTTTCTACAATGTTCTCTCACCCTAAATGGTGAACTCTAAAAGGTGAATTTTCAAAACGTTCCGTGTGTAAAATATAGCATATACACAAATAAGTAGCCTCTATTCGCATATTCTGTATTTTATAAAAGTAAAAAATATGTGCCTATGTTCACATTCATGTGCACTGCACATATGCATGTAAAAAAGGAACAGTCTAGTCGCAATCAGGAGCAGGATTAACAGTTACATGAATAAGTTGCTATGTTTAAAAACACTTACATGCATACATTTTCCAACTAACATTTTTATACTTGATAATTATCTGGTGTAAGTGATATTAAATGTGTTTATTGTGCAGTACAGACAGGGCAGCAATCTGCATAGACTGTGTGTGTGTGTGGGGGGGGGGGGGGGGTTCAGGCTGAAGAATAGGAAGGCTCAATGACCTAGAGAAGAAATGGGTGAACCGCTGGACAAATTGGTAAACTGATTAATTTCTTCAACACATGTATGTTATGCGTGTAAATTGGGACTTACGCAAACAAGACCTAGCTGTCGTGGATGTGCGCCTTGCGCTGTGGCGTGGTTGATGCAGCCTAACAGCCAAACCCATTAATCCCATGCTGACGCTCTACAAGGACTACAACTAGGACTTCACCTATATCAGCCCCTTTCCCTGCAGGTTGAGCCCTTAGGTTCCAGGGGCCAGCAGGGCTTCAGTGAAGGTCCTGTAAGGAGTGGTCAGATGAAGTCAAGTAGTAAGCTGAGATCAGGGCAGGCAATGAGCATGCAAGGTTGAGGTCCAGGCCAAGGCCAGGCAGGTGGAAATCAGGCAGTGTTCAGGTCCAGGCCAAGTTTAGGGCAGATGGAGATCAGGCAACATCAAGGTCCGAGATGAGGTCAGAGCATGTGAGTAGTCAGAGTCTGAGGCCAAGGCCAGAACCAGACGTCAGGCAGAGACAGACAGATGAGACAAGGACAAGGCACTGGGGACCAAGACAAGGCAGGAACAAATAAGGCATGAAGAGCTTACGAACAGAAATAACAAAGCAAGGAGACAGCAAGGCAAGACAGGGGACCAACAGGCAAGCCAAGCAAAGATACAGCAATAGCAACACGCACTGCAAAAGCAGGAACACCTGTTGTTGAAATGCTGATGAATGGGATGGCTGGGTTTAATAGCCAGTCTCCTGGGATGTCATCCAACACTGTCAACCAGAATTTCCCGCCACGGGGTCTATAAGGTGAGGGGTCTATAAGGTGAGGTGGTAGTAGCAGCGTCCCTGCTTTGAAGAGGAAAGCCTGGTGTCAGGTCAAAAGATAATAATTGACTAAAATCAAACTTGCTCATAGAAAATTTAGCTACTGTAATTTATCACACAAGGGGTGAATTTTCAAATGTTTATGCGTGTAAATATTATCATTTTCACACATAAGTAGCCTCTACTCACATATTCTGTAGTTTATAAAATTCACAAATACGCATCTTTTTTCATTTTCATGTGCATAAAAGAGGGGCAGTCTAAGAATGTAACATGCTATTTTAAAAGACACGCACATACATTTTCCAACCTATTCCCACATTTTTACACCTGATAATTATCTAGTATAAGTGATATTAAATGTGTTTATAGTGCAGTAGGGATGTAAATTGGTACCGGACTCGTTTCCGGTATCGAGTTCGGGTAAAAACAGCGGGAAATCTTCATTCCCGCGATTCTTACCCGTTTTAATCAGCTGTGTCGTGCCAAAAAAAAAACAAAACACCTGACCCTTTAAATTTAATTCTTTCGCATCCCCCACCCTCCTGACCTCCCCCTCTCCCCCCCCCAAAAAAAAAAAAATGTTTCCTGGTGGTCCAGCGGGGATCCTGGGAGCGATCTCCTGCTCTCGGGCTGTCGGCTGCCACTAATCAAAATGGCGCCGATGGCCTTTTACCCTTAGCACAGTGGTTCTCAACCGATGTGTCGCGACACACCAGTGTGTCGCCAAGCTCCGGCAGGTGTGTCGCGGCTCCCGGTGTTCCACTGCCCCGCTTGCGCTTCCCTTCTCCCTAGGGGAGGGGCCGAAGAATGAAGAGACGCTGCGCACCAACGCCAGCGAGGCCGAAGAACGAAAAGACCTGCGCGCCGACGTCAGCGGGGCCGAAGAACGAAAAGACCTGCGCGCCAACGTCAGCGGGGCCGAAGAATGAAGAGACGCTGCGCGCCAACGCCAGCGGGGCCGAAGAACAAAAAGACCTGCGCGCCGACGTCAGCGGGGCCGAAGAACGAAGAGACGCTGCGCGCCAACGCCAGCGGGGCCGAAGAACAAAAAGACCTGCGCGCCGACGTCAGCGGGGCCGAAGAACGAAAAGACCTGCGCGCCGCCGGCAGCTGAAGAGCAGAGAGACCTGTGTGTCACCAGCGGCGGGGCCGAAGAACAAAGAGACGCTGCGCGCCGCTGCCGGTGGCTGAAGAGCGCAGAGATCTGCACGTTGCTGGCGGTGGGGCCGAAGAACGAAGAGACGCTGTGCGCCGCTGCCAGCGGCTGAAGAGCGGAGAGACCCTGCACACTGCGGAAGGTGGCTGGAGAGACGTTGCGTACCGTGGGAGGTCTGGCCAGAGGTGGCTGAGAAGTGGAGGCCAAACAATGAGAAGAGGCTCCATGTGAGCTTGTGTGCTTGTGGTAGAATGGGTGCCTGGGTGCATGAGTGAGAGCTTGTGTGCGTGTGTGTGTGTGGTAGAATGGGTGCCTGGGTGCATGAGTAAGAGCTTGTGTGTGTGTGTATGTGTGGTAGAATGGGTGCCTGGGTGCATGAGTGAGAGCTTGTGTGCCTGTTGTAGAATGGGTGCATGAGTGAGAGCTTGTGTGTGTGTGTGTGGTAGAATGGGTGCCTGGGTGCATGAGTAAGAGCTTGTGTGTGTGTGTGTGTGTGTGTGTGTGTGTGTGTGTGGTAGAATGGGTGCCTGGGTGCATGAGTAAGAGCTTGTGTGTGTGTGTGTATGTGTGGTAGAATGGGTGCCTGGGTGCATGAGTGACAGCTTGTGTGCCTGTTGTAGAATGGGTGCATGAGTGAGAGCTTGTGTGTGTGTGTGTGGTAGAATGGGTGCCTGGGTGCATGAGCAAGAGCTTGTGTGTGTGTGTGTGTGGTAGAATGGGTGCCTGGGTGCATGAGTAAGAGCTTGTGTGTGTGTGTGTGTGTGTGTGTGGTAGAATGGGTGCCTGGGTGCATGAGTAAGAGCTTGTGTGTGTGTGTATGTGTGGTAGAATGGGTGCCTGGGTGCATGAGTGAGAGCTTGTGTGCGTGTGTGTGTGTGGTAGAATGGGTGCCTGGGTGCATGAGTGACAGCTTGTGTGCCTGTTGTAGAATGGGTGCATGAGTGAGAGCTTGTGTGTGTGTGTGTGGTAGAATGGGTGCCTGGGTGCATGAGTAAGAGCTTGTGTGTGTGTGTGTGGTAGAATGGGTGGGTGCCTGGGTGCATGAGTAAGAGCTTGTGTGTGTGTGTGTGTGGTAGAATGGGTGGGTGCCTGGGTGCATGAGTGACAGCTTGTGTGCCTGTTGTAGAATGGGTGCATGAGTGAGAGCTTGTGTGTGTGTGTGTGTGTGGTAGAATGGGTGCCTGGGTGCATGAGTAAGAGCTTGTGTGTGTGTTAGAATGGGTGCCTGGGTGCATGAGTGAGAGCTTGTGTGCCTGTTGTAGAATGGGTGCATGAGTAAGAGCTTGTGTGTGTGTGTGTTAGAATGGGTGCCTGGGTGCATGAGTAAGAGCTCTTGTGTGTGTGTGTGTGTGTTAGAATGGGTGCCTGTGTGCATGAGTGACAGCTTGTGTGCCTGTTGTAGAATGGGGGCCCAACAATAATACGTGGAATACACAAATTTTATTTAAAGATATCACACAAATATACCTATATAGACAATAAAACTAAACTAGCACACTCACACATTCATACCCACAAATTAAAAAATATGTTGTATTGAGATACAATATATAACTTTGTTTATGTTACCAATTAAGTTTACAAATAAGATTTCAATTAAAACTCAATAAATTATTATAAACTTTAAATTGGAATTGTGTACTGTTTGTGTCCTGGACACAAACAGTACACAATTCCAATTTAAAGTTTATAATAATTTATTGAGTTTTAATTGAAATCTTATTTGTAAACTTAATTGGTAACATAAACAAAGTTATATATTGTATCTCAATACAACATATTTTTTAATTTGTGGGTATGAATGTGTGAGTGTGCTAGTTTAGTTTTATTGTCTATATAGGTATATTTGTGTGATATCTTTAAATAAAATTTGTGTATTCCACGTATTATTGTTGGGCTCTCTATATTATATGTAATTATACGACAAGTGGATAGAGAGTTGTAGTTATTTACCCTTTTTGTATATTTACCGTGTTGTAGAATGGGTGCATGAGTAAGAGCTTGTGTGTGTGTGTTAGAATGGGTGCCTGGGTGCGTGAGTGAGAGCTTGTGTGTGTGTGGTAGAATGGGTGCCTGGGTGCATGAGTGACAGCTTGTGTGCCTGTTGTAGAATGGGTGCATGAGTGAGAGCTTGTGTGTGTGTGTGTGGTAGAATGGGTGCCTGGGTGCATGAGTAAGAGCTTGTGTGTGTGTGTGTGTTAGAATGGGTGCCTGGGTGCATGAGTGAGAGCTTGTGTGTGTGTGTGTTAGAATGGGTGCCTGGGTGCATGAGTGAGAGCTTGTGTGCCTGTGGTAGAATGGGTGCCTGGGTGCGTGAGTGAGAGCTTGTGTGTGTGTGTGTGGTAGAATGGGTGCCTGGGTGTGTGAGTGAGAGCTTGTGTGTGTGTGTGGTAGAATGGGTGCCTGGGTGCGTGAGTGAGAGCTTGTGTGTGTGTGTTGGAATGCATGCCTGGGTGCATGAGTGGCAGCTTTGTGTGTGTGTGTGTGTGTGTTGGAATGCATGCCTGGGTGCGTGAGTGGCAGCTTTGTGTGTGTGTGTGTGTGTTAGAATGCATGCCTGGTTGCATGAGTGGTAGTGTGTGTGTGTGTGCGGTACAATGGGTGCATGAGTGGCAGTGTGTATGTGGTAGAATGGGTGCTTGGGTGCATGAGTGAGAGCTTGTGTGTGTGGTACAATGGGTGCATAAGTGGCAGTGTGTGTGGTTGTAAGTGACAGAGTATGTGTGAGCTTGTATGTAAGTGACAGCATGTGTGTGATTGAGAGAGACTGGTCAGGGAGGTGACTGGTGTGTGTGTGAGGAAGAGATACTAGTTAGGGAAGTTACTGGTCTGTGTGAGACAGAGACTGGTTGTGACTGGTTGTGGGCCCAAGGAAGAGGACTGTGAGGACAGAGCTTCAGCAGCCACTGCTGCTTCTGGTGAGTGCTATTGGCCTGCAAGAGAAAGGAGTAGGAGAGTTGCTGGAGAGGGTAAGTAAAGGCAGCTTTTTAAGTTTATTTTTCTTGATTGATTGCCATTTTAATTATTGGGTGTTATGTGACGTGTCTGCTGTTTTGAAATATTTTGATATTTAGACAATTTTTAATAATTTTTATGAGTTTTTAATTGTTGGATGTTATTCTGTTCATCAGCTGTTTTGTAACATTTATTAGTATAGTTTTACAATTATTTCTAAGTGGGTATCTATAGCAGCTTGGCTTGCTCTGTTTTCCCAATAGGAGGTGTATTAGTGTTTAGGGCCTGGTTAAGTATTTGTAGTGGTAAATGACTGTCTTTTCATAAGGAGGGGTATTGTGCTTGCCAGTAAAGAGAGTTTGCTTTGCTTTTACTGAGATGTCATCAGATCCAGAATATCTTTTTTTTGTATGGTGAGCTGTACGGGTAATGCCCTAGTTCTGCTCTGCACCCATTTTTGGGGGTCGACGTGGTTCCTGAGGATGCAGAATGTATATTTACATTTTGTCCCGTGATGGTCACTTGTTCAGTGTGTCACGCACGTGAGAACCATCTGTCAGGTGTGTCCCGGCCGAAAAAAGGTTGAGAACCACTGCCTTAGCATGTCACAGGGTATCAGTGCCATTGGCTGGCCCCTGTCACATGGTAGGAGCAATGGATGGTGCGGGAAGAAAGGGCACTTAAAAATAAACCCCAAACCCACACCGATCCTTTAAATTTAATTCTTTCGCATACCCCACCCCAAAATTTTTAAAGTACCTGGTGGTGCAGCGGGGGTCCTGGGAGCGAGCTCCCGCTCTCGGGCCATCGGCTTTCACAAATCAAAATGGCGCCGATGGCTCTTTGCCCTTAGCATATGACAGGGTATCTGTGCCATTGTCACATGGTAGGAGCAATGGATGGCGCAGGTCCCTGTCACATGGGAGGAGCAATGGATGGCGCAGGCCATCTAGTGCTCCTACCATGTGACAGGGGCTGGCCAATGGCACGGATACCCTGTCACATTTGAAAGACGAACTTGCAATCCATGAACTTCTGACCTCCCTAGAAAACATTATTGATTTGTCAGGCCAGATTGATCACCACCTCCTGGAACATCACCATGAAGTTCGGCCCCCTCCAACCATGGGCGACAAGGTGTTGCTAGCCATCAAAATGGCCTTTGAGGAATGGTGCCCATGGTTGGAGGGGGCCGAACTTCATGGTGATGCTCCAGGAGGTGGTGATCAATCTGGCCTTTCAAATAGATAATGTCCTCTAGGGAGGTCGGAGGTTTATGGGCTGCGTTCGTCTTTCAATTGGGATGAAAGACCATCCAAGTAAATGGTTCGAAGGCAATCCTCTTGCCATGCCAATTCAGTAGCCAGAGTCTGAAACTCGATGGTGTAGTCATTAAGGGTTCTCTGACCTTGCCGCAAGCGTAGGAGGTTAATGCTGGCTATAGCCTGCCTGCCAGGATTGTTGAAGGTTCCACGGAACATGGTCACGAACCATGACAGTTCCTGTAGGAGAGAGTCTGAATGCTCCCATAAGGAAGACACCCACGCCAAAGCCTTGCCTTCCAAATGAGAGAGAATAAAAGTAACCTTTGTGAGGAAAATTCAAGATGGCTCCCTGAATGGATGCTTGTTTGTACGCTCCAGCTTCTTGTTACCTTTTTGTAAAACTTTACCTAACTTATATGTCATAAGAGAAAAGGGAGAGTGTGGGTCTTCCCAGCTGAACCCCAGCTCCCTCCTGGACAGCAGGTAATATCTCAATATGTGTCCCCCATACTGGAGAGGAAGACTTTCAGCCCCACTGACGGAATGGAGGAGGGAGCCCCGACACTGCCTGGGGAGGTAACACTCAGTCCTCCTGAATCACGGATGCAGCCGGATACTTTTCCTCCCTGCAGCGATGAACAGAAGGGGTCGCGGGGAAATTAATTTCCCAAGATGGCCTTGGCAGCTAGGCTGAACGACGCTGCAGTGGATCGGGAGAGGCCCCTGGAGACCTCAGTTCCCTCGGATGAGAGTAGAGCTGGAGCAGCAAATGGAGTCGTGTGGCCCTGGGAAATATCAAGAGTGAACAACTCGGGGGTGAACAGACACCTAATTTTGAAAACCCTGGTAATAAAAAAACAGCTGATATAATGCTGGAGTCCATTGGGACTTGATAGCGAAGCTTGTGGTCGAGCACAATGAACAGTCTCAAAGTGTGGAGGAAACCAATAAGAGAATAGACACCCTGGAAATGGATTGTGAAAAAAGACAAGAAGAACACAATACAGCCCTAAAGGAGGTAAAGGAAAATTTAAAGATGACTCTAATATTACAAAAGCTCGAGAGCCAAACATCTATTCTGTGTAGACTAGAGATGGTAGAGAATTATTTGAGGCAATTACATTTAAGACTCTTATTTCCCACGGGTAATGGGGAGGATACTGCTGGTAACTTTTAAGAGATACTTGAAAGACATTTTGAGATCCCAGAAGAACAAATTCCAGCCAGTTAAGAAAATATTATTCTCCAACAAAGGCAACAATGGACACAAATTCAGATATCCCCAATAGGGGATGTGGAGAACTTAAATAATTTATCGGACTACCTAGAAAGTTCAGGGTTTGAAGTTGAGAATATTGTTCTTTTTGTCTCTTTCTTTCTGAATATGACAGGGGGCTTGTTATGAAGAATTACTTTAAAAATATAAATGTTCCTTATCTTAGAGGTAAAATCCATATATTTCCTGATTTGTCCAGAGCGACACAACTCCGCAGAAAAAAGTTTCTTGAGATGCGCCCTGAGGCAGTGGCTAAGGGTGCAAATTTTATGTCGCATTACCTGCGAAGTGTGTGTCATAAAATACTCTGGTAATACCTTTATATTTACAATCCAGAACATTTAGCCTGTCTTGAGCACAGAGAACAAGCTCCTACCAGTTAAATCCGTGTGTATAGTAGGAAGGACAATATGGTTTTCAGGGTAGCATAAATGAATGGAGAAAATATTTTCTTTTTTTTTGTAATTATCCCTCGTTGTATTACCTATTCCCCCCCTCCAAAAAAAAAAAAACTTGAGTTACCGCTTATAATGAGGGAATAAAAATTACCATGTGTTAAGGACACGATTAATCATTATTATGTTTTAACTATATTTCTTATGTGTAATTCCCATGTTTCCTATGTAAAGATGTCTTTATTTTAAATTAGATAAATTCATAAATTAAAAAAAAAGTAACCTTTGTTAATTCATCCTGGAAGATGGACAGCTGCAGAGCAAATTGCATATAGCACTGGTTAATAAAACCCTCTGCAGAGACAAGGATCCCCATTGAAATGGGATGGAGTGGGTAGGGCCCAACAGAGCCCAGGGGGCGAGGCTGCGGGCGATGGGCTGCCCAGTATGGACGTAGATGCACGTAGTATTTACAGAGTATCCCAATTAGGCATGAAGTCTTGACGGAGGAGGCCAACTCCTCAAAGAAACTGCTGCTGTTCCTGAATCTTCAAGGCCAGATAAGGAATGGCTTGGAGGGCAGATGCCTCTGCCGAGTCCATGGCCTGGCAATCTGTTGCGCTGGTGGACCCTTGGCCTGAGGTAGAGATTGAGCATGCTATCTGCAGGGCAGGGAGCGGAGCAGAGAGGATAGGAGGCGACTGGAGCATCACCAATACCAGCCATCGTTCCCCGCAGGTGAGCCCTTGGGTGCAGGGGCCCAGCCTGGTCTTAGGGGGGTCTCCATTGTGACGACTCACCAGTATGTGGGTAGCAAGGGTGCGCCAGCGACCAGCAGAGGAGACAGAGGACCAGGGAAGGTCTGACGAGGCAGGGTTCTGAAGCCCTGGATGCCAAAGGAACAGTGTAGGACAGGGGCATCCATGTAATAGAGGTGAATGCCTAAAAGGCCAAGTCCATAGGAAACTGAAGAGTAGTGAAAGACAAGCCCAAAGTCTGGGCAGGCGGGTAAACAGGCAGGTACGAGGAAGCGGAGCAAGGGTCAGAGCCAGGAGATCATATAAGCATAGTCCAATGAATCAGGGGTCGAAGCCAGAGGGTGAATCCAAGCAGAATCCAACGAAGTAGAGGTCAAAACCAGAGAGTCAATCCAAGCATAGTCCAGTGAAGCAGGGGTCAAAGCCAGAAGGTCAGTCCAAGTGGGAGTCCAACGAAGTAGGGATCAAAGCCAGAGAATCAGTCCAAGCGTTTAGTCCAATTGAAGCAGGGATCAAAGCCAGAGAGTTAGTCCAACGGGACGAGGTGAAGACAAAGGAGCAAGCAAGTAATAGGAACCAGGAATGGAGTCAGGAGTTGGAGTCAGGAAGGATGACAGGGACAGGGACCAGGAAACAACGACAGGAACAGGAACAGAGCGGGAACGAGCACACGAGGCAATCGTGGAGACCTGTTGCCAAGGCAGGGAACAAGGGTGGGCTCTGCCTTTTATACCAGAGGCCCAGTGATGTCATTATCCCGGGCTGTGAGCTATTTTCCCATTTTGGCCCCTTTAAGAATTGGGGAGTTGCACGCACCTAAGCAGGCCCGGAGGAAGCAGGACGGGGCATCACTCCGCGGCCCATGTGGGGAGGCCCATCAGGCACGGAAAGAAGCCGTGCAGGAATCAGAAGTGGCAGACAAAGCTGCAGGAACTCGGGGATGGAGACAGCTGCCCACCGCCGCGAGTGAAGGTGAACCAGAGGATCTCGCCGTCTGTTCACCAGTCGCTATAACTGGTATCCGACATCCATCAATCAAGATCATTTCGAACCATCGATGCGAGTAACTCGATCCCATTTTGCCAAAAATCCATAGTTTTGAATCTTTCTTCTTTTGATCTTACACCTATTCAATTAACAATATTAGAATGTGGGCTTTCTTTTGTTCCCACCCCTCGGACTGATCCTTTTTCTTTACAGGTTGCACTTTTCCGTTTTGTTCGTACATTGAAACTACGATTATTTTTTGAGTTTCATTCTTCTAGTTGTGATTTATCAGTCTTTCCAACCCTTCTACTTGGACTCCTCCATATCCTGAAGATCCAGCACTTAAAGTTTTCTATCAACTGGTGTCTAAGGAGATTTCTAATTTGAAAACAAATTCTACTTCCAAGCCTTTTATCAATTTATCACGCTCCAAAAAATTTGCTTTGCAAGAATTACATTTGCCCAAAGACTTAATAATAAAACCGGTGGATAAAGGTGGAAAAATTCTCTTACAAGACCGAGTAGTTTATGAACAAGAAATTACCTGCCAACTAGAGGACACTCAATTCTTACAAAACCTCTGTCAGGATCCCACTACCCATTTACAGAAAATATTCTATATGAAATTGGTTGAATGTGGTTCTAAGTCTGGTTTTCTGACCGTAAA